>NC_064630.1:221542399-222792399 GCF_023864275.1 Schistocerca cancellata
CTACAAGTATTGTCCGTACCAGACGTACGTCCTGCGTTGCATCTAAAGCTGGAATGCTGGTAGCCCTGCATGTGGTAATCGACTCCATCTGCCTGCCGTTAAGGTCTTCTTGGTACATATACATGCCTTAGCACAGATGAACCTTACCAAAAGCGGTACCGTTCCCTTTCCAATCTGATTGGAATTCCAAGCACACTTCAAGCGTTAAACAATAGCTAACAGGAATGTCTTGTAAGCCATCCTCCCTCCAGGCTGATAAACTCCCACAACTTGCCGGTATCGGCGTGTACTCGTGGCTGCTGCCTGCACCTGCTTTAAGACGGCTTGTACAGTCGCGCCTGTGCCGTTGTCATGTAGACGTACTGCGACACCGGACGGTTTGTCGGCGGGACGCACAAGTGCCGGCAGATGGTATCTGGCCTGTCAGGCACCTGCCGAGGCGGCCTAAGGAATCCATTACCTCTGCTAAGCAGAGCATTCTTTGGTCTCCCACCGCAGCCTGCAGAACTCTTGTTCACCGCCCAAACACTGTACTACATGGACCGACTGCGCATGTTCTGTGGGTCACGGCTGTGAAGAACGCAAATAAAAAGATTGCGAACTCCATTATACATGTTCTCTCTGAGACGTATACTCATCATTCTTGTTTGCGCCGTCTTGCATAGTAAAGGTATATGTACGGGAAAGATGTCGCCGTTCTAAGAAAAATATGATGTTTACTCTTGCATATTCCAGGTATCTGATCATGAAGTGTGAAAAGTTACTCCTACTGAGTTTAAATCTAGCATCGTCATTCTGAGCTTCATAATACGCTTGTACTGATACCTCCGGCTGTTACCACAGTCTTAAATGGCTACTTGATGTGCGCGGTAGTTATGGACACGAGTTTTAAGTGCCTTTAAGCTGTTGAAGTAGGTATGATTAGCTTACCAGAGCATTCACACAAGGTTGGCGCTGGTGGCGACACCTAAAACGTGCTGACATGAGGAAATTTTCCAACCGATTTCTCGTACACAAACAACAGTTGAGCGGCGTTGCCTGGTGAAACGTTGTTGTAATGCCTCGTGTAAGGAGGAGAAATGCGTAACTTCACGTTTCCGACTTTGATAAAGGTCGGATTGTAGCCTATCGCGATTGTGGTTTATCGTATCGCGATATTGTTCCTCGCGTTGGTCGCGATCCAATGACTGTTAGCAGAAAATGGAATCGGTGGGTTCAGGAGGGTAACACGGAACGCCGTGATGGATCCCAACGGCCTCGTATCACTAGCAGTCGAGATGACAGGCATCTTATCCGCAGGGCTGTAACGGATCATGCAGCCACGTCTCGATCTATGAGTCAACAGATGGAGACGTTTGCGAGACAACAACCATGTGCACGAACAGTTCGACAACGTTTGCAGCAGCATGGACTGTCAGCTCGGAGACCATGGCTGCGGTTACCCTTGTCGCTGCATCACAGACAGGTACTCCACGACGAACCTGGTGGACGAATGGCAAAACGTCATTTTTTCGGATGAATCCCGGTGCTGTTTACAGTATCATGATGGTCGCATCCGTGTTTGGTGACATCGCGGTGAACTCACATTGAAAGCGTGTATTCGTCAAAGCCATACTGGCGTATCACCCGGCGTAATGATATGGGGTGCCATTGGTTACACGTCTCGGTCACCTCTTGTTCGCATTGGCGGCAGTTTGAACGTTGACCTTACATTTCAGATGTGTTAAGACCTGTGGCTCAACCCTTCATTCGATCCCTGCGAAACCCTACATTTCAGCAGGATAATGCACGACCTCATGTTGCAGGTCCTGTACGGGCCTTTCTGGATACAGAAAATGTTCGAGTGCTGCCCTAGCCAGCACATTCTACAGATCTCTCACCAACTGAAAACGTCTGGTCAATGGTGGCCGAGCAACTGGCTCGTTACAATACGCCAGTCACTACTCTTGATGAACTGTGGTATCGTGTTGAAGCTGCATGGGCAGCTGTATCTGTACACACCATCCAAGCTCTTTTGGACTCAATGCCCAGGCGCATCAAGGCCGTTATTACGGCCAGAGGTGGTTGTTCTGGGTACTGATTTCTCAGGATCTATGCACCAAAATTTCTTGAAAATGTAATCACATGTCAGTTCTAGTATAATATATTTGTTCAATGAATACCCGTTTATGATCTGCATTTCTTCTTGGTGTAGCAACTTTCATGGCCAGTAGTGTATTATGATTTTCGGCCCACTTTCGTCTGATGTAATGACATATTCTTCTTATATTATGTGTTTACATCCACCAGATTGTGATAGTCACGTCGAAAGTAGTCGCCGAATGATGTATAATTTAATAGCAGCATTTTGGTGGTGTAAGAATATTTGACATACGGTTCTGGGGTAAGACTTGTTTGCTGGACGCGAATTACAGTGTGTGGTCAGCTTACAACTTCTGTAATAATTTGAATAGGTGAGTGGACTCTGTAAAGCGGCGAAGGAAGTTTTACAAGTATAAGCCCTGTCGCTCTTGCAGCAACTAATCCGTTCTTCACGAACAGAACTTAATAACTGCGTGTTTAACAATCTAGTTCTCTATTGTGTCTGAATACCGTAAAATTTATAAAAAGATTCCAAGTTCTTGGTTACTTTGAGATTGCCAGTACGTTGTCCTACTTCATATATTCCTACAAAGAGTTAAATAATAAGCTGGTAGTAGATATCTGGTTGAACTACATAATCCTGTGACATATGTTATTTACAAATTATCTTAATGGCCCTGCATCATACAAACACAAAACATGCAAAATTAAATTTCATACCTTTATAAATTTCGTAATAAATTGCACTGGTCTATTCAGATTAGTTGTATCTGTATCATTTGTAACTAATCTCATTTTAAGCGCAACGACGATACCCTTCGTACGTCAACATGTGTGCTCTTTTGTATTTAATTTATAAAGATTTACGTAAAACCGATAGATTTACTTTTCAGCTGCACTCTAACTTCAAGCGAATACTAGCTACATGCATAAAAGTGGAATAACGTATGGGCACTGGATTTTCAAAAGTGTAGCGCATCAGCTTTTAGGCTTTCGTTTTCGTTTACTTAGCCTATGCATATTAATTCAACTTATTTCCCGCCCAACATACCTGTTATAAACTGGTAAAAAAACAGTCCAAATTAATTTAATCCGCCACTGTAAAATTAATCTCATACAAATCCACTTACGTATATCGTGTTAGCAAATCAAACTAGTGGCTTTTTTTTTTTCTTTTTTTTTTTTTTGGAGAAATTTTCATCTGAGAACCAAATATCTACCTATTGTAAAGTCAGCGATATAGAATTCGCGATTCCTTCAAACAATATTTTATGACAAATAAATTCATTTATTGTTACACCTAGAACAATTTTGTTATTTTTCTTTTAATGTGAAAGCTTGCTCTCTATCCTAAGATTAATTTTCTGTTTTGATCACTTTTTATCCACAACTGAACAAAGTAACGTTGGATTTGAGCATTAGACGTTTATTATAGGTGAGTTTTTTACGAAAACTACTTTTGAAGTAGAATAATATAATACTGGCTTCCTATGATCTTTCCTTCATAGTTCTTTTGAAAAATTAACTTTCGATCTATAATTATCTCCGTCTTTAAGTACTTACATTTTCTTAAATCCTAAGATATTGTGACAATATCAACATGCGAAAAATGACTAAATCGATAACTAAGTCTGCGTTTTAAACCATCATTCTGTTTTTATTCAGCTCTTATGAGTACAGTGAAATGCAGCTGTGTAATATTTCCTGCTAAGATAAAACTTTCTTGCAACAAAGGAAAAAGCTACTGCCACCGTCACTTTGACGACATCCCTAACAGACAAATGAAGCTCTGCTTCATGCATGGGCGTCTATGTAACTACTTTCTCCAAATGTGTTGCACAAGAATATTTCACGCGCGGCAAATTTTTCTTAACGGCGGAACAACGCTGAACGTGATCCATCACATACACAACAAATCCAAAACTCATTTGTAGATCTTATCAACTTGAAGACCACTACAACTGCATTTCAGATCACGTATTCCAGTATTAATTACCTCAGGTTGAAACGTCCCCTTAGAACAATTATACACGACTGTGCTTAACCTGACACACAATATTATTTAGCGCAACGCCATCTGACTTTCAAAAATCCCTACAAAATAATGGCCCTGACTAACATTAAACTATACCTTTCACAAATAACTTACCTCACAAAAATCTTCATTACTCAAACTACTGCAATACAGCGAGCGCCACTATTGCCAGCTAAATATAAGATTCAAACTACAGAAGGCACTAACTACTGATAGGGATAGTTAGCAAATGAAAGATATTAATAGAGAACAAACAATGTATTTACCTTAATAGTCATTATATATATATATATATATATATATATATATATATAGATAGATAGATAGATAGATAGCAGTTCATGACAAATTACAAAACTCCGCCATCTCTCTCCCCACATCCACCACTGCTGGCGGCTCACCTCCAACTGCGCAACGCTACGCGCTGCTCACATCCAGCTGCCGCTGCCCAACACTACAATGGCAGACAACAATGCAAACTAGCCACAGACTGCACACAGCACAGCCAGTGATTTTCATATAGAGCGCTACGTAACGTTGCCAATAAGAAAACATAAACAGCCTACTTACATAAAGAAAACATAAACAGCCTACTTACAAGGTCTGCAAAAGATATCTGCACTTCAGTCGTTCAACGAACTTAACCCTTAACTGGTCTAGTGGGGTCTGACAGACCCCAGGACTTTTTTTTCTACACGTACCTCTGTATCTACATGGCGCTGGCGGTTTTGGTATTCCCTAATGGTCTGTAGATGATTCTGTGCGTCCCATTACATTGAATTCATTCCAAACGGTTTGTCAGTTGGGAGCAGTCCGGGGTGTGTGAGACCCCACCAGAGCGTTAACGTTAGTGTTTTATCCATTAAGGTGAACATTTTCTAGGAAACTTCCTCCCATTTTCGCTCTAAACTTTTGTAATATTTGCAGGAGTTGCGGCGCCATGGCTTGGAGGAAGCGTTTGACAGACGAATAAATACAGCGTCTACTGGATGACGCAATTCTCAGTGATATCAGTGAGAATAAGTTGTCATCTTCCTCGGAAATCTCAGATGGTGTAGTGGAGCTTGGTGACGTATCATCTTCAGATGAAACTGATATCAGCGAGGAATAAGATTGTGTGCCCACTTGTGATTCCGACAATTTCTGTGGGAAGAATAAACGTTTCAAGTGGAGCAAGATCCCTCTGCCCTTGGACGTACACGTGTGCATAACATTGTTATCAGATTGCCAGATGTTCGTGGACCTGACGTTTTAGGTACTTGGCAGTTATACTTCACTAACATCATGTACAAATTATAGTGAATCATTCAAATTACAAAATCCGTCAAATGAGAAGCAGGTATAAACAACCTCTGCCATCATTTGTGGGTGATGTTGATATGATTGAAATCAAAGAGTGGTAGGACTGTTATACCTGGCAGGTGTATTGAAATCAGGAAATGAAGATGTTTCTAGCCTTTTTGCTTCAGATGGTACAGGTAGAGAGATCTTCCGGGCCACTATGAGTGTCAAGAGATTCTTGTTCATTCTTGAAGCCTTACGGTTTGATTGTGCCCAGACACGAGCAGAACGAAGGGAAACAGATAAACTTGCTCCTATTCGTGAAATTTGGGATACATTCATCCATAATTGTATTCAGTATTTTGTTGTTGGAAGCTTTGTGACTGTTGACGAAATGCTGGTACCATTTCGGGGACGATGCCCTTTTAAAATGTACATGCCTAAAGCACCTAATAAATATGGAATAATACTTCTATGCTTTGCACATTCCAGAGACTTGTACATGAATAATGGTTTCATTTATATTCGTTCAGAAAGTGAAGTTCGCAGAAACATGTCAGGGCCAACGCAAACAGTGCTGCGATTAATTGAACCCATCAAAGGGACAAATCGAAATCTGACTGTTGACAATTGGTTCACCTCCATTGAACTTGCTGAGAAACTGAAAACACAGATCACCACCCTGGGAACAGTGAGAGCCAACAATCGGGAAATTCCACAAGAATGCTAAGCTAGCCGGCCTAGACAAATTGGATCTACTCTCTTTGGACATATTGCAGACCTCACGCTTTGTTCATATGTTCCGAAGAAAAAAAAAGCAGTTATTTTATTGTCTAGCATGCATCACGACCAGAAGATAAGAGACTCAAGAAAACATGAAATGATAACTAACTACAGTGAGACAAAGGGTGTGGTGGATACCTTTGACCAGCTGTGTGGTACATACACTACTTCGAGACGCACAAGGAGATGGCCTGTGGCTATATTCTTCGCAATGTTGGACATTGCTGGTGTAAACAGTGCTATTGTGTCATACAGCAAGCCTAATTCAACAGCACAGAAGATACCAAGACGGAAAATTTTTACTTCATTAGGCATGGCACTTATCAAAGGGGATATGAATAGACGTGAAACCAGATATCTTCCAAGGGAGCTGCAGCAGGTTGTTGCAAAAATGGAGGTGGAGACAAAGAAGTGAGGAGTCCAGAGCCACGAGACAGAAAGGGGCGTTGTCAGTTGTGCCCCCCCAGAAAAAGACAGAGAGACAAAAGTTTCTTGTGTGAAGTGTCATAAGTTGCTTTGTTTGGGACACAGTGTATGTATATGCCCAGACCGTGCAAATAACATGGCTTATTTTACATGCACAATTTAATTATGCAATCACACATGATTTACGTATATACACGTAGTTCATGTATTACACATTCACATGTAATATGTATCTCATCTGACAAGTAAATGCAATTATTGTGATAACATCTTATTTTCAGTCATTGGGATTTCTCAGAACCCACTAGAGTTTTAATGCAATTTTTTTCACCGGACCAGTTGAGGGTTAATACCAAATCACACATAACAACAACCACAATCCGAAATTACTCTTCCCCACGGGATCGTTCAGCATAGAGTCATAATACCAGTAAATGGGACAAATCGAAGCCAGTACAGATTTCTAGTATCATACACACCAACAATCCTCAAACGACAGTAGATGTGAAGAAAGGCAGCCAACTGTTTACAATACCTTACGCATTATATCAACGTATTTTGTCCCACAAGTACCTTAGTGCAGAACAAGATACCCTTTCCAATACTTCCATAGTACTTGAAGACCAATACATAAAATATACCATGAAACCTTAACCATCTCGTAGCGAGTATCATACGAACAAGCCCGACTAGATGTGATATGAGAAAGACACACGATCATATAAACTGCGTGATGACTGGGTGTTGTGTGATGTCCTTAGGTTAGTTAGGTTTAAGTAGTTCTACATTCTAGGGGACTGATGACCATAGATGTTAAGTCCCATAGTGCTCAGAGCCATTTGAACCCATCAAATAACCTGAACAAACTCTGACCAAAACTATACTACTACGAAAATCACGTTAAAACATTTAGTAGCATTAAAGTTAATAAACGAGTAGCGCTACTACCACTTTTAACAATAGTTTTACTGTGCTCAGTGGCCGTCGGATGCGGTTCAGCGGCCAGCAGCTGGATAGGTTACTGACTGAAAATGCTAGCCACACCATTGTTTCCACCTACCTATCCTCCGCAACCTTTCTATAATACATAATACACAACAACTTACTAAAATATGAAATAACTCACAATAATCATATTTTAACCATACACTGAAGAGCCAAAGAAACTGCCTAATATCGTGTAGCGCCCCCGCGAGCACGCAGAAGTGCTGAAACATGACGTGTCATGGACTCGACTAATGTCTGAAGAAGTAACGGAAGGGGACTGACACCATGACTCCTGCAGGGCTGTCCATACATCCATAAGACTAAGAGGCGGTGGAGATCTCTTCTGAACAGCACGTTGCAAGGCATCGCAGATATGCTAAATAATTTTCATATCTGGGGTGTTTAGTGGCCAACGGAAGTGTTTAAATCCAGAAGAGTGTTCCTGGAGCCACTCTGTACCAATTCAGGACGTGTGGGGTGGCACATTGTTCTGCTGGAATAGCCCAAGTCCGTCGTAATGGACAATGGACATGAATGGATGCAGGTGATCATATGGTATGATTATGTACATGTCAGCTGGAAGTCGTATCTAGACATCCCAGGAGTCCCATATCACTCCAAGTGCAAACGCTTCACACGATTACAGAGCCTCCATCAGCTTCAACAGTCACTGTTTACATGCAGGGTCCATAGACTCTTGAGGTTGTCTCCATGCCCGTACACATCCAGCCACTCAATACGATTTTAAATGAGACTCGTTCGGCCAGGCAACATGTTTCCAGTCAGCTACAGTCCAATGTCGATGCTGATGAGCCGAGGCGAGGCGTAAAACTTAGTGTCGTGCAGTCATCAAAGTCAGACGAGTCGACCTTCTGCTCCGAAAGCCTATATTGATGATGTTTCGTTGACGATGGCCCAGACTGAAATCTGCAGCAATCTGCGGAAGGGCTGCCCTTCTGTCACGTTGAACGATTCTTTTCAGTCGTCGTTCTTCCTGTTGTTGCAGGACCTTTTCCCGGCCGCAGTGATGTCGGAATTTTTTTGTTTTTTTTTTCGGATTCCAAATATTAACGGTACACTCATGAAATGGTCGTACGGGAAAATCACCACTTCATCGCTACCTCGGAGATGCTGTGTTCCACAGCTCGTGCGCCGTCTGTAACACCACGTACAAACTTACTTAAATCTTGGTAACGTGCGATTGCAGCAGCAATAACCGATCGAACAACTGCGCTAGATGCTTTTTTCTTATTAGGCGTTGCCGACCGCAGCGCTGTATTCTGCCTGTTTACGTATCTCTGTAGCTGAATACGCATGCCTATACCAGTTTCTTTGGCGCTTCAGTGTATGTGCGTGAAGTCCAACACAACACATTGTGGAACATTACAAACAGCTAATCGCAAATATTTTTTTATTCGTGTATTCATTTCACTTGGCAAGAGATGAACGTTAAGATTCTGTTTTGCTTTTAATAGGGTATACTTATAGAGGTAAGCCTGGAATGTGCTCAGTACATGAGCTGTGTCACTGAACAAAGCGAAACGTGGTCATGGCCAGAGGAGGAATGAAGCCAGTCACGTGACTAGCCGCCACCACGTGAGTAGTATTGCTGTGCCGATTTTGGTTCACTTTGACCATTGCATTGAGGTTGTCTACACGCAAGAAGCGGAGGCTGTTACGTAACCAGTGACATCATCACTGTTGTAAGTGAGAAGCCACATCTCATGTCGCCCCCAACCTATCCTTCTCTTCCTAACTCAAGCCTATCACAGCGTAGCATTAAAAATCCACGACGCTTGATGTAATGGAAAATTAAAAACCATCTCCCCCACCTTATCTTCCCCTCCTTGCCTCCAGCCACTCACTGTGCAGTAGTAAAATAAAAAAAAAATCTTAGAGGGTGGTGAGAGAACATGTTCTCTTATTTCCAACTGATAAGGATGTAGTATCAGAAATAGCTCACTTGTCTTACTGGGGAATTAAAAACCCTCTAAGCAAACCATTTCCTCACCATATCACTAGCCAGTCAATGTGCCGACTGAAAAGGAAAAGAATCCAAGATTGTGGATTGTCAGTCGTAAATTTAACCCTCCTCCAACCCCCCCCCCCCCCTCACCAAGGAGAGTGTAGTACTAAAATTACGTATAAAAATGGTATCATCAAGTCATGCCCCTTTTCCCCTCACCCCCTCCTTATCTATAGGCAATCGCAGTGCAGTATTATAAACCTAATATGCTGGAAACAAACTGATTGTGCTTTACACCTCCCTCTCCCTTCTTTTTATATCCAACCAGTCAGACTATAGTATTTACCTGTTGCGTAAAATTGTATCATTTTATTGTTTTTAACATACGTATCCCTCTCGGCTGCTTTACCTCCAACAAATCAGAGTGTTCTATTAAACTGAACCGCCAGATAGGCAGTAAAAAAAATTACGAAAAATGAACTTCAAAGTTCATTATTTCCAAAAGATATTTACACACCTCTAGTGTTGTACTATTATTTTGATTTGTAAAAAAATGGTGTCAATTTACAATATTTTTTGTGGAAGTTTATAGGTTCATATTATACAATGAGTATTTCTTTTTTCAACTTCCGATCAGTTACGAAATGGAAACCACAGTGAAAATAAAAAATTCCTGATTTCCATATATGTAACTACGCCTTCCAGCTACTTTTCTATGTAGTCGCCTCTCCAACGTAAAGTACTGTCGTAGCGTTGTATCGATTTTCCAATCACCTCATCACAGAACACAGCCGCCTGTTAATTCCGCCAGTTCCCTACACCGGTTTTCAGCTTGCTGTCTGTGCCAAAATACTGTCCTCATAGCCAGCGGCTCATAAACAGATGCAAATCAGAGCGAAACAAGTCCATCAAACAATGTACATCGCAAGGAGCGGCTTTCTTGCTTCTGGAGAGTGCGACACACAACTGTCATGTCTCATGGAGAAGGAAAGGCATGGCAGTTACTTTCCATGGGCAACGAGAAATCCAGTGAAGAGGACTTCACACTTGGCTGGAGACATTATTTTCTATGCATCTGTATGTGATCAGTGTGTGCTCATAACAGAAAAGTGCCATGTTATGCGATAGACGGGCATATTAGAGACAAAGACATTGCGAAACACATATGCGGAAAGCTTCACTGGATTTTTATTGTGGTTTCGTTTCGCGACCGATTGGAGGCTGAAAAATTAGTCGCTTACGTTAAATGGCGCACATGCACACACGCACACAAGCCTCTGTATTTTACCTGTGATTTCTGTACCCCTTACACATATGATCCCTCGGTAATTATTACTTCAGCTATACACTCCTGGAAATGGAAAAAAGAACACATTGACACAGGTGTGTCAGACCCACCATACTTGCTCCGGACACTGCGAGAGGGCTGTACAAACAATGATCACACGCACGGCACAGCGGACACACCAGGAACCGCGGTGTTGGCCGTCGAATGGCGCTAGCTGCGCAGCATTTGTGCACCGCCGCCGTCAGTGTCAGCCAGTTTGCCGTGGCATACGGAGCTCCATCGCAGTCTTTAACACTGGTAGCATGCCGCGACAGCGTGGACGTGAACCGTATGTGCAGTTGACGGACTTTGAGCGAGGGCGTATAGTGGGCATGCGGGAGGCCGGGTGGACGTACCGCCGAATTGCTCAACACGTGGGGAGTGAGGTCTCCACAGTACATCGATGTTGTCGCCAGTGGTCGGCGGAAGGTGCACGTGCCCGTCGACCTGGGACCGGACCGCAGCGACGCACGGATGCACGCCAAGACCGTAGGATCCTACGCAGTGCCGTAGGGGACCGCACCGCCACTTCCCAGCAAATTAGGGACACTGTTGCTCCTGGGGTGTCGGCGAGGACCATTCGCAACCGTCTCCATGAAGCTGGGCTACGGTCCCGCACACCGTTAGGCCGTCTTCCGCTCACGCCCCAACATCGTGCAGCCCGCCTCCAGTAGTGTCGCGACAGGCGTGAATGGAGGGACGAATGGAGACGTGTCGTCTTCAGCGATGAGAGTCGCTTCTGCCTTGGTGCCAATGATGGTCGTATGCGTGTTTGGCGCCGTGCAGGTGAGCGCCACAATCAGGACTGCATACGACCGAGGCACACAGGGCCAACACCCGGCATCATGGTGTGGGGAGCGATCTCCTACACTGGCCGTACACCACTGGTGATCGTCGAGGGGACACTGAATAGTGCACGGTACATCCAAACCGTCATCGAACCCATCGTTCTACCATTCCTAGACCGGCAAGGGAACTTGCTGTTCCAACAGGACAATGCACGTCCGCATGTATCCCGTGCCACCCAACGTGCTCTAGAAGGTGTAAGTCAACTACCCTGGCCAGCAAGATCTCCGGATCTGTCCCCCATTGAGCATGTTTGGGACTCGTCTCACGCGGTCTGCACGTCCAGCACGAACGCTGGTCCAACTGAGGCGCCAGGTGGAAATGGCATGGCAAGCCGTTCCACAGGACTACATCCAGCATCTCTACGATCGTCTCCATGGGAGAATAGCAGCCTGCATTGCTGCGAAAGGTGGATATACACTGTACTAGTGCCGACATTGTGCATGCTCTGTTGCCTGTGTCTATGTGCCTGTGGTTCTGTCAGTGTGATCATGTGATGTATCTGACCCCAGGAATGTGTCAATAAAGTTTCCCCTTCCTGGGACAATGAATTCACGGTGTTCTTATTTCAATTTCCAGGAGTGTATTATACTCTTTAAACACATCTGTAATATCTCTGATGCAAAGTAATCATTCTCTCTCTCTCTCTCTCTCTCTCTCCCTCTCTCCCTCTCTCACCCCCCCTTCTCTCTCTCTCTTTAAAACACACACATACACGCTTGCGCGCGTGCGCGCTCTCCTAAATATGTGACCTCTCAAGCTGAAGTAATTATTTCTTCTCTCATGTAAACATTTCTGTGTTTCATTCATCAAATACTGTTATAACACAAATGTTCAAATTGCTCTGAGCACAATGGGACTCAACTTCTGAGGTCATTAGTCCCCTAGAACTTAGAACTATTTAAACCTAACTAACCTAAGGACATCACACACATCCATGCTCGAGGCAGGATTCGAACCTGCGACCGTAGCGATCTCGCGGTTCCAGACTGCAGAGCCTAGAACCGCACGGCCACTTCGGCCGCCCAACACAAATGTTATAAATGTAATAACATTCCTCTCATTTAAAATAATGCCTCACCTTCTTGGTATCTTTCAAGTATTTTCACCACAGACACGCATAGAATATACGTATGTCACTGCTGCAAGGCAGAGGAAGTTCACAGCAGAGAGATGTATCTCCACAGTTCCCAGTTATGCTGATAAGACGCACCCCAGTTGAGAGACAGACACTCACTAACCATGTGTTGTGTGACGCAAACGCACATTAGAAGGAGACGGAAGGATAACAAAGGAGAACTCACACAGAAAATGTGATAGGTATAAAACTTACTACAAATACTTTTTATACACAATGCTTTATTTTCGTTCTATACATGTTGAGGTCCGCCGCTCGCTGTTTTCGCGGTAGAGTTCTTGCTTCCCGAGCATGAGGTTCCGGGTTCGATTCCCGGCGGCGTCAGGGATTTTCACCTGTCCCGAAATGACTGGGTGTTATTGTGTCGTCATCATCATTCATCCCCATTACAATGGGAGGAAGGCAACGGCAAACCACTTCCATTAGGACCTTGCCTAGTACGGCCATGCGGGTCTCCCGCATCGTTCCCCTACGCTCTGTCAAGAAGCATGGGACTTCATTTCCATTTTCCATATACATATTGACCATGGCTATGGATGACTGAATTCCCAAAGCGAAAGTATTAAATTTATTTACATTTTACATACATTGTTTTTGTAAGTACAATGCTTTCTTACATGCAATGCAATTACAATGGATCATTAAACTTCCATCGAAAGGGATATACAGTGTAGAACAAAATTAAATTACGATGCATCACTAATAATTTTCTTCAATCAGAAAAGAGTGGTATGCACTTCAATTTATATTATTTACATTTTTCTTCCATCAGAGGAGAGTAATATTCACCTCATTTTACATTATTTATTCTATTTACGTCTTTTCCTCCATCAGAAAACATGGTATTTGCTACAAGTTACCATCTACAAATGTCATTATTTAAATTTCTTTTTAAATTTTACATTATTCAGACATTTACATTATTTACAATCATCATTTTTGATGTGGTATTGCCCCAGGCCCATAATAATTTTTATAGTCGAAACAATATACTGCTTCGGGTGAATGACAATGTTCTCAGTGGTTTTCATTTCTGAAACCACGACGTAGTGCTTGTAATCGGCAGTGATGAGCCTATTTGCAGACGATTGTTTAACGTCTTTTGCAGTGCACATTGTGGCTCAATCTTAGTCTCAAAAGCAAACATTTTTGCACGTAAGCTTAGAAATTCTGCTATAGGTTCCCCATTCACTATGTCCTTCATCAAACCAATCTCCTTTTTATTCACTAGCTGGGAATCCCAAAGTGTCAAACCATTTCTGAGCATCACTCCTGATATTCCCATAGATATCTGGAGTCTTCATGTGGCGTATTAGGCAATCAGATTTTCGGTAGCATAGTTTTATGCAGTTTGGCGGGAACTCGTTCAAAATATATCCATAATGGAAATTGAAAACAGCGTTTCCGAAATATCTAAAATCGCCATTCCCACTGTAATGGGTTCATCAAAGACGACATTGACTCCGCTAAGTTCAATGGGCAAGATTTTAGTTAAAAATGATGCTCTTTTGAAAATTAAGTTCTGCAATTAACACAACCAGCCTTTCGTGTATTTTTCATGGTTTTCCTGAAGACGACATTATTCATGACTTGGAAGAAATACTTCTGAAACTCATTCTGTGAGTTCATGTGGTTTTGTGCATTAATCTCAATATATGGCTTCATCCAGAGAGATTGCTTAAACTGTAAGATTCGATGAAATTTCTTCAAAACCAATTTATTTTTCAAAAATATTCCAATTTTCAGTAATAACTGATGTAGTTTTTCTTTTCATGTAATGCTGAAAATAGTTTCTCCTGTTTCATACTATCAGACAGTGGCGCTATTTTTTTCTGGACTTAAGTGTAAATCAAAGCGTACATGGTGAATACTTTCAGGGAATTCACAATATACTTCCTATACGTACACACTGTGTGAATCGCCTGGTACGTTTTCCACATTAAAGTTTTTGATACCGTTCAAAATTAGATACTGGAAGATGTTGCAACATCGTCCAACTAGATAAGCTATTATATCGAAATATATAATGTCAGATTCGTTGATTTTTTTTGTAAGATCGACCATGAGCTTGTTGTTGGCAACTACTTGTCGTGCAAGGACAATGAACAATTCGGCTTCTGATTTCTCGTTCAACAAAATATAGCTGTACTTTCTGGTTATTACCTGCACCTCTTCTTAAGTAATTTTCAGCAGAGCATTCCACGTCAAACTGTGATAATATAATGTGCAGGATCTGATTCATGTGTCCTAAAGCAAAAACTGCAGGACTTTTAAACGTGTCAACAAGAAACAGTATATCGATTCGATTTTTAAAATTCTGAATATTCTGTAAGTGTTTTATACTTGAATGCGCCCCATGCACTTCAAGTTCTTTGGCATTCAGCCTCTGATAGCATTTCTCCTGTTAGCAACCTTTACAACTTATCTATTGATAGCAGACATCATTGCAAAAGAATCGATTCATTGCTTACATATTCATATAGAAAATTATCCCTTCGGGTACCTAAATTAAACTCTTGATATCTGGGAAAATATGCTCTCATCACGTTGAGTCCTCTTGGTTTCAGGTAAGATGCTCACTTTTCAAGGGAATACGTTAGAAAATTTGGGAAATCAATAAATCTGAAATTCACGTTGTAGTGTCTTTCTTCGTGCTGTATTGGAATATTCTATGTGAAAGATTTTGCATCTTTCCGAGTTCGACGCCAGACAAAAACTGTAACTGAATTTACTGCAATTTCTTCGTCACCATCCGTTGGCATTTCTTCAGAAATGTTTGCGAACAATAAATGCCCATAATAACTGCTCAGATCGTGGAAAAAAATGGACACAACGTAGTGATGACCGTAATAAACCATTCCATGCAATCGCTGATTGCGAGTAGTTGGTATACTTACGTTTGCAGTGCTTGTTTGCGTGTGTATTGTTGTGTTTACTGAAGATGACGAAACGTAAAGGCATTTTCAAGAAACGACAATTTGGAGGAAACAAGTTTAGAAAACATTCTGTACAAGAGGCTATGTCGCCTGGCAACGATGTTTCAAATTGTAATTCTTCAACAAGTGCATCATCAAAGAAGCTCTCATCATTTCAAGAGAGTTTCAACGAATTTACTGTAAGTAACAAGGGGTGCAGCAACATTATTATAAATTTCAGAATATTATCAGATGTAATTCCTAAATTTGTGCAATGTAAACAGTGTGGAGAGCCCCAGAGTGTGAAAATTTGTGAGAGTGCCAGTGGGAGAAAAGGCCTAGCTTTGGATTTAATTTGCACAAAATGCTCATACGTGATTTCATTTATGAGTTCTTCAAAACGAGATGCAAGTGTCCCTTATGAAACCAATAGTAGATTAGTTCATGCCTTACGAAACATTGGCAATGGCATGGCTGCGGGGAGAACACTTTGTTCAGTGATGAACTCACATCAACCACCAAATAAATTTGAAAAACGGACTGCAATATTAGAGAAAGCTGTATGTGAGGTCAGTGAGGAAAGCATGAAACTGGCTGCTAGGGAAACAGCGGAAAAAAAATGATGGATGTTCGGATATTGCAGTTGCACTTGATGGAAGATGGCAGAAAAGAGGACTACTTCTATGAATGGCGTAGTGACTGCCACGATTGTTGACACCAGTATAGCGTTAGATGTGGAGATAATGTCTAAATACTGCAAATGTTGTTAAGTCAATGAACATAAATTAGAAACTGTATGGCTAATTTTAGAGGTCCAAGTGGTGGTAGGGAAGTTCATGGACCACAACAAATATTTCATCGCTCTGTAGAACCAAGAGGCATATGGTACACCAAATATTTGGGTGATGGTGACAGTAAGGCATACAACAATGTGGTGAACTCTAAGCCATATGGAGATGCCATTATTAGCAAAATATAATTTGTAGGCCATGTTCAATAATGTTTCGGAACAAGGATGAGAAAACTAACTGCTAATATGAGAGGAAAAAAATTAGAAGTTGGAAAATTGTTGACTGGACAGGGTCAGTTAACTAAAACTAAAATAGACAACTTGCAGGTATACTATAGGCAGGGAATTAGGAGAAATACAGAAAATCTGGAAGCAATGAAGAGAGGTGTTTTGGCCATATTCTTCTGTAAGTCGTCTAGTGATGATAAGCCATGTCATGGATTGTGTCCATCAGGAGAAAATTCGTGGTGCAAATACAATAGGGCTCAGGCAACTGGAGAATCTCATTCTCACCAGCATTCTCTTCCTGCTGCTGTTATTACAGCAATTAAACCTATTTTCAGAGACTTGGCTCATCCTGACCTCCTAAGGAAATGCCTGCATGGGCAGACACAGAACCCAAACGAATGTTTCAAATGCATAATTTGGAACAGCCTTCCTAAAACTGTATTTGTAGGCATGCATACAAGGAAACTAGGAGTTCATGATGCTGTTATTACATTCAGTTGTGGTAATATTGGAAAGTGTTGTGTACTGAAAAGCTGGGAATTAATCCTGGTGAAAATGTGATCACTGGTCTGCAACATTGCGATAAAATGAGGATAGGCAATGCAGACAGGTCTGCATCTAATACGGCCAAGAAAGCAAGACAAACGTCCAGGAAGGTGAAAAAGAAGCTGGAAGACCTTCTAGAGGCCATATGCAGAAGGAGAGTTTCAATTAACAGTACGTAACAAATTTCAAACGTTTTTTCTTTAAAGTCAATTTCCCGGAAATAAAAATTTACAGTACATATGCCCCATTATATCTGAAACTAACATAGATAAATGAATGAAATTTTCAGAGACTCTGCATAACATAAAAAGCCACGTATGGTACTACATTCATTAATTTCCCCCATTAGGAAGTTCACAAAAAATATTTTCTGCAGAAAAACTTCATATTTAATGTTAATAAATTTAAAGAGGTGTTTCTTAAAATCTATAAAATGGATAAAGTAGATTTTAGTACAGTTGACTCTATTATCATCAGGTAACATACAGTAAAAATATTAAGGTCCTGTATCAAATAGCTTTTTTTTCAGAAATGGGTCAAATACTTGCCTAAATCAACATGGGTTAGATAGGCAGGTTGTGGACACCTTAAACTGAGACTATCACTGATCTTAGCTTTGGTGTATGTAGCATGCAACACTGCATGACTTATGCAAATGTACCAGAGTCAGTACTAAAACTGCAACCAGTGACTGGTTCCCATATGTGTTCTCTATCAACATAAATCGCAAACGGCAATATCAGTTTATCACTAAGTTTTGTTAATTTTACGAACTCGTTTTCTTTTTTCACTAGGCATGACACTGGTGACTTGTTCAAACAGGGCACAGCCCACTGGATGTGTATCTAATCTTTTTTTCTTCTTCTTCTTTCGCTTACGCCTGTGTACCGCAGTTTTCGTAGGGTCGACGTGGTTACAACGGATTTGGCAATGTTAATTTGAAGGGGTGGCCAGATGCCCTTCCTGCCGTTACCCTGTACGCCCCAGGATGCAATCAGTGTACCCCAGCTGTCTGCGTCTAGTGTGAATCATGAAACTGTTGGAACGTGTTTCAAATGCCTGCAGGTCGTGTAATTGAGGCGGAACGTGGAGACCAGCCAGGTACTCACTTAGCGGGATGTGGAAAACTGCCCAAAAACCACATCCAGGCTGGCCGGCACACCGGCCCTCGTCGTTAATCCGCTGGGCGGATTCAATCCAGGGCTGGCGTGCCTAACCGAGTCCAGGAAGCAGCGCATTAGCGCTCTTGTCAAACCTGGTGGGTCGTGTACATCTAATCTTTCCTGGGAATGAAAATAACAGATACAACGCTCTCATAATACAACTGAATGATGATAATTGATGATACTACTGCTTACAAGCCTCATCAAATCTTTTATATAATAGAAGTGGCATATATCTGTATTAGTAGCAACCTGAAACATTAAGAGCTTTACATGCCTCTCATGACAATATTTTGTAATAGACAGAGGTACAACTCGAAGTTCTTTGCCTTTCCTCTGTCCTCTACAGTCATCCATCCATAATATGAATACTTGATACTGTAGACGGCTACAGATACGTCTTCACTCTGTTTTTGAGAATGTGAACACGACTGGTCTCTGCAGTGAGCGGTATTTACATGGTGGCAGCCAGTCAAAGAATATTTTAGGGAATTGGTTTAAAAAATTTACTTCAATGTCTACTCCCAGAGCAACTTACGCTGTGCCTACGTGACACAACTTGCCTGTGTTTCAAAACCGAGGCAGTTCTTTCCAGTTAAAGCTGCTGACAGGAGACGCCTTGAGCCCTCTGCTGAAACTGCTAGCAAATTCACGCCTTTGGTTTTAGCCAATGACGTGCGCGGGATACCGATCACGTGTGTGGACACTGGAGTCTTCTGCGGAGCCGAACACAGTTCCCTCTCTTGTAATCCAGACCTCGAGCAGAACAGACGTCTTTTTGGAAGGCACAGCGTCTGGATCTGCTTTTCACGATCGAAACCAACGCAAGTTAACATGAACCGCTTCCCTTTCCTTTGCCCATTTCAATTAATTGTTCTACCTGCTAGACTGGCCTAAAACTGGTACAGTCCGTCCCTAGGCGCGCCCCTTGTATATCGTACCTGGGAGTATATTCTCGTTATTGTACCTAATTTCCTGTTTTATCATTTAAAGGCAGACCCGTATGCCCACTCGCAAATCCTGACCGCTCGACCTCCTACACCCTGTCGTCACAAGGCATGTGTAATAACCGCCTCTCCCCCCCCCCCCTTCCCAAACCCCGTATACGTTTACAATTGGTGACCAGATGTGGGATCCTATACATATACTGGTATGTTAGGAAAGTTGAATTTGTTTTCATATCACCAATATTTACGTAAACGGTGTGCATTCTACGTTTGAGGATACAGTCCTCCAAGAGGTTATCAATTAAAACTTCCATTATCCTTTGAACAAACGTTGACTACTACATGTTTATGTCCTGTCACCTTAAACGGTGCCGGCCGTAGTGGCCGTGCGGTTCTAAGCGCTGCAGTCTGGAACCGCGAGACCGCTACGGTCGCAGGTTCGAATCCTGCCTCGGGCATGGATGTGTGTGATGTCCTTAGGTTAGTTAGGTTTAACTAGTTCTAAGTTCTAGGGGACTAATGACCTCAGAAGTTGGGTCCCATAGTGCTCAGAGCCATCCTACCTTAAACGGTTTCGTATACACTCCTGCATAAAGTCCCTTATTTTCATTAACATTAACGCCCAGTTGAATTATTTCCTTCAGTGCTCAGCTAGAAACATGGACTTGGAAAGCGTCCAATTTTTTCAAAAGTTTTTCTGTGGCAATGGTTGAGTGCCATTTACTGATGTCAACACGCAGCGATAGAGGTACGTTCTGTGTGTTCGGATACAGTACATCCATTTATCCTCACCTGTCTTCAGCAAGAGGAAGTTATGGGGTGGTGAACAATTAACCTGCAGTTAAGTTGAGGTACTTATGAGTTTAAAATGGGAAAACATGCATCCAAGGAATGTATAGGCCTCTTAAATTCAAGCTGTTTGACACAAGTGCATTTTTATGTTATATAGAAAAATCGACATCAACCCATTCAAGTTCATCATCTAATGTAACACATTTCGTTACTGGTTCAGTCATAATAGTAATTATAGTATTACTCCATTATTTACAGAGGTAATGGTGTTCTTCAGATTCTCGTTTTTACTGATGCTGGTTAATCTTCTTTCAGATTTCCCGACTGCTTGATCACATCACTGATCCTTCACTACTTCATCAGGAACATTAAATGAGAAATAAAACATTTACTCATAGCTTTGACACACAAAATGTTTGCACAATAATTTCATAAGAAGAGAAAGAATACTTATACTTTTTCGTAGAATTTACGACTTTAAACTGGTTTTTTAGTGCAACAAATTCCACTGCGTCTTTTGCTGATAGTTTCCAAGAGTATCAGGAGCTCAAAAAACAGGTTCACGCTTCTGAAGCCTCTACAGAATGACTTCTGAGAGATGGAACTGTGCTTTTCATATCCTGCAAAAAACTATGGAGGGAAATTTCTTTCTTGAATTAGAGCTTGCATATTATATAAACTCCGCAGTTTCTGTGCCAAACTGCAGATTCTATAACAATGAATGAGACTAAAGCTCGTAAATGCAAAGAGCATGAAAAAATTTTATACTGTATAACCAGAAAAAAGTTCACGAAGAAGCACTTACATCCTAAATTTTTTCGGGAATAGCCTACTCTACTTTCTCTCTCAGCTCCCAGTGGATCATAACGAGTAGATGATGAAACAAATATAACTTCAGAGCGTTAGGTGTCTTCTTATACCCTCGCCTCCCTGCAGAGTGAACGTAGATATCTTATCTCCTGTTCTGAATCCCATCGTTTCTCAGGAAACGACAGATTCCTACATACACCACGTGCGCCACTTCTTGAGATGATGGAAGCTGAGAATTGGTTTTTAACGAGAAACAGGTGATTTGATAGTTATTTACGACAGTTTTACTCATGGGCCGAGCACATTCAGCCCCTCCTGACTGCAAGAGTGCCAACCTCTCTAGAGACAGAGGTAATGTAGTGCATTACATTAAATAAAATCGCTGTGAACCTGTTGTGAAACATCAGTATTTATTTGTACATACAAACCACAATTAAACAAAAAATTGGCAAATAATTCGAGAGAGAGATAATGACTGCATCACGGAGATGTACCACATACTGCTTGACACCGTGAGTGTCACGAAATTTCCTACTGTTTGCTGTCGATTTCCTCTTACGTTAAAAAATTCCACTCTTTTAAAGCAAGTTATAACAGTTCAACACAGCAATGCGAGCCCACTACTCGCCGGCGTCCCTGCGAGATTAGATTACCTGCCTGCCATGGTTCGTATCTCAAGACATTGTCACCCATTATAAACGTCTCAACGACGATGCACTTTGCAAGTCACTGAGCAATTGCAAGAAAAGTTCCGTCAATAACTGAAGCTTCTCCGCAATCCATATTGTTGTCTATCACCTGCGATTGTTACATGTTAACGCACATTGTAAAATTAGATTGCTCATGTTCGGTGCAGGAATTTCTGGGAAACCCCTGCCCCGCAATCTGCATGTTATAAAAACTAAAGTTCCATCTCACAAAAATTCATTTCTGATTTAGCCTGAGAGTTGTAAAGCATCCTGGGAAGGTCGACTGGGGGGCAGCTGCATTAATTGCCGAAGCCCAATGTTCAAACGATCCTTGTTTTTAAAAGTATGTAGTCGCCATCAAAATGAGTAGACTAAGTGTAGTTTTCAGTAAACCAATCGTTGTGGAATGTCAGTTTCGGATATTTCATAGTTGTTTCCCTTTTTTGATTTCCACTCTATCTACACGTTACAGACAACCTTACCTCAGACAAATGTGAGAAGGTACCGGAAATCGAACCTGGTTCCTCCTGCACCGAAGACAGTGACGCTAAACATTCGCCTACAGAGGTGACCAGTTTTGTTGTGTATGTAAAAGCATGATAATTATAAGTAGCAGTCCCCTCTTTGTCTCTGCAATGCTTACTTTAATCAGGCAATAACGTTATAATATTAATTTAAGGCTGTGATGAGTGAGCCAGATTACATCACAGTTTATTGCACTGTGTAACAAGAAGAGAAGACATGACAGTTCTAGGTGTACTTTAGAGCAGTTATCACAGTGGTAACACTGGATCCCTTCAGATCACCGAAGTTATGCGCTGTCGGTCTCGGCTAGCACTTGGAAGGGTCACCGTCCCGTTCAGCCGAATGCTGTCCATTTGAGGAGCTAGTACGATAAAAAGAAAAAAAAAGAAGCATCATTACAATAAGAGAGAGATAGAGAGAGAGAGAGAGATAGGCCGTCAGCTCTACGGTATAGGACAGGAATTTTTGAAACAACCCCCCCCCCCCCCCCCCCCGCACACCTATCCACCGTACAGTGCAGTCTGCAAACGGCTGACATACAATTACGTCTTTAGCAGAGAAATAACACAACAGTCAGTGGTATATCTTGCCAGATTTGCATGTATCATCACAAAACATTGTGATGCATTTTATATAAAGAGTGAGTGCTACTTGAGGTGAATAAGGCCGTTCTCACGGAACACAATTATCAGTAAATAATTCGCATCTTCGAACTCGGAGTCATTTGTAGTACGATGCTTGAGTTATGTATGCGTACATAGTTTTGCATTTTAAGCGATATACATTAGCCGGTAGGCGTTCACCATAGTCGTTATGAATTAGCCATTAACCATTACGCATTAGGAGCTAACAAATATGCATCAGCCATTAAGTTTTAACTGTTAGGCTTTACACATTACGTGTTAGCCATTAGGCATTAGAGATGTGTGTGTGTGTGTGTGTGTGTGTGTGTATTATTTGATGTATATACTGCACACCTGTAACTTTGGAGTTGTTTTAATGTTATGCCAGAGGTACGTTTATGTACACAGTCATCTTTGACTTTCACAGAAAATATTGTAACTAAATAACAGTTTTGTGCTTCAGAATAAAAATACTTTGCCACAAAAATGTAAAAATTTTTCGGAAATAATTAATATCTTTCAAGGAAATCATAGATATCTTGAGTTTCAAACTGAGATTATGTAACTATTTTTCTACTGCGTATCAGGCTCATCTCTTTAATAACACGCTCTCACTGACTGTAGATAGGTAGGATGAGAGGGAGAAGTGTTCCTTGATAATAATGTAATTTTGGATCACTTCTATACAGCTTTTAAAAATTACACTCTGACTGGATGAAGATAGGAAAGACGCTGTTGTGGGAATAAAGCAACATTAGAATGTTTCCATCTTATTGGATTTTAGGAGCTGCCCCAATATTAGCTGGAGATAAGAAGTGGCAGAACGGGGAAAAAGGTGTGAACTAATGTGTATGTCGGACATGATGTAATTTGACACCACTTTTACAGATTATTGTAATACTAAAGTGTGGGCAGTTTCTTATGTCTTTCTTCAATAACTCGAAAACCACGGCTGTTAGCCAAAATATTTGCCGATAAAAATCTAAACTAAATCAAATTTCTTTAAAAAATTGTGCTACTCACTCTTTTTTATGGGATTAAAAGTTCCCGTGTTGCAGGGGATGTAAAATTGTGATTATTAAAAACAAGGTTTTAATGGTTGCTAAATACTGTTTACTCTTAAATGCAGTTTTTGAGAAGAGATATTAAATGTGTACCATGTATAGGTGCAGCAGAACTGTATTAAGGTGTGAACTGCGATCTGGGAGTGTAACTGTGGAAGGGGCGGGGATGGAGTGTAGAATAGCGAGGGAAGCTAGAGGTCAGGCACTTCCTCCTCCATAGGTCTGCAAACTGAAGACGAATCAGATACCACCCTACTCCATCAGCCTTACTAGGTCACAAGAAGCAACTAAATGGTGTTTCACTAAGTTATGTCAGCCCTTCACTGCGCGCCTTCTGAATAACTGGCAGCATAGTGCACAGATATATCTGGGGGAGTTTGTTTTCTATTTATTTTACACAAAATGGATTAACACAACATGGACTCTATATATGGGTTACTAATGATAGTATTGAAAGAAAAATGCGTAGACAGACTCTACGTAAATCTATACTGCTAGGGTGGGAAACTGATTCTTAGTCGTCCTGTAATGTTCTTCCAGGAAACAACTTCCCGCATCATGAGTACTCCTGACTTTTCACTTTGCAGAAAGACTATACTTCCCAGCTTTTCCTGTCCAGTTCTCTGGTGTGAGTGGATACAGTAACTTCAGTTGACTTGTATTTGTATGGTGGAGTTAATTTTAGTTTATTAAATTAGTACGTGTGTCAGTTTTTAAGTGGGCTGTTATGTAAAAATGTTGAGAACTGGAGCTGTTCTCTGCATACCACACTGAAAACCCTTTCCCACAAGTAACATTTCAAGGTGCCCCATGGCATGGTAATGTGGGATTTACCTGTTATCAATTTTTGTCCTGTAATTATCCTCAACACAGAACTATCCTTAAGAACCACTACTGAAATCTCTGCTAATGGCTAATGGCTCTGAGCACTATGGGACTCAACTGCTGTGGTCATAAGTCCCCTAGAACTTAGAACTACTTAAACCTAACTAACCTAAGGACAGCACACAACACCCAGCCATCACGAGGCAGAGAAAATCCCTGACCCCGCCGGGAACCGAACCCGGGAACCCGGGCGTGGGAAGCGAGAACGCTACCGCACGACCACGAGATGCGGGCAAATCTCTGCTCAACGGACTATCTGAACACTTATTAATATTATATAAGCGCTTGTTAATGTTATGTACCCCTAGTAGTGCACAATAATTTGGCAGCTTGGAGTAAAACAATACGTCTCAAAAAGACCAAAACTGTTAAATCAAGAAGGTACATTCTGTTTTGGAATAAGAAAGACTTTTCACTGAAACGACTGATTTATTACAGCGTGTATGGAATATGATATACAAAGTAAATAATACAGAAAAATAGATGAAACGAAAATTGTGTAAATCAAAATTATATTAGGAATAATGGTCGGTTGAAAAAGTTGCTTGAAAGGATGGATTCTGAATGCAACGACTCCTCAGCGTATTAACAGTCACTCTATCTTACATAACAGTGATCATAAATCACTGTATTGGAGGGCTATGCAACATGCACTAATTGAACAAATGCTGGTGCAAGCCGAAAGAGCATGCCACAGAGGGCGTAAAGCGATATGGAAAATTCCCTATTTGCCGCAGCTGCGAAGTTGTTCAGCATAGACAGTTGCCTGGACACCTAGACAGCTGCCGACGAGAGTCTCCTGCTCTGCATTCACAAATGACCTCCTCTTCTCGGTGTCAACTCTCAGAGGCATACATCACGCCATTACCGAAGGAACTCTCCAACAAAATCTCACGGAATCAATTCTACCAATATGTACGTCACGCTGTTCCCGAACAACCTCTTCACTTTGGTGCAACGGAGCCAACCCGACACGTAGGGCGGCAGGTATATATCTTAAACGGTTGATACTTCGTTACGTAGTTATCAAAGGACATTTAAATTGTCTATGCGTGCTTTACGCCTACCGTCACAGTTTACAAGAGCCTTTTTGCCGTCAGTCAGAAAGCGATGGGGAACATACTGACCATAATTTCCAGCCTTCAGGTTCACATTACTCTTTGTGCTCAGTGAAAGAAAATGTTCCTAGCTGCTATTTACTCAGCGAGGTCAGGAAATATGACTATAAATAACAGTTCTGAGTTTTAGCTGACTGGTATATTCAGTCAAAGTTCACATGCACAAAACATAGGTCTTAGTATTCTGCCGGCCGGTGTAGCCGTGCGGTTCTAGGCGCTACACTCTGGAACCGAGCGACCGCTACGGTAGCAGGTTCAAATCCTGCCTCGGGCATGGATGAGTGTGATGTCCTTAGGTTAGTTAGGTTTAATTAGTTCTAAGTTGTAGGCGACTGCTGACCTCAGAAGTTAAGTCGCATAGTGCTCAGAGCCATTTGAACCGTTTTCTTAGTATTCTATCTAAAATCCCTATCGGAAGCGGAACTATTAACACTTCAGAGGCGACCTCTACGAGAATTTCAAGGTAAAATGGTCTGTCGCCCTTACTGTTAATCATCAAAAGTTAATTGCTCGCAATAAAAGTGGAAAATCATCTCGCCACTTGCCACGCGTTTCATCAACATTACGGCAACGCACAAACAGATACTTCCGTGGAATTTAAGTGATGACGGATGGTGTACAGTCCTCGCGAATTCACTTCCTACTTTTGCCGAAAACGCCTTCAAGTCAGTTCAGCTCTGACGTCATCAGAAGCACTACGCACGTAGGTGTTTAACTGACGCAAACAGATTGGCATCTCGGTGCGAAGTGTCTGCCCTCACTATCGCTCCGTCCATATTTATATATGGACGCAACGGACCGCCAAACGGAACATCTGCTATCAGCCGCCCTAGGCACATGTAACACCATCTAAATGACCTCTTGCTCTGACATGTATTAATTAATATCTATGTCGTCTAACAATTTACAAGCTCTTTAATTTTTGTATAAATAGAGTTACGTTTGCTCCAGTTACTGGAAAAAAGATTTAGTTTGCTTGCATTTAAACTTTTCCGGCTAGAATCTTTAGAATGCAATCGACAATAAAACATGACCTCTGAACTACCTTTTTAAGATTCATTGCTATTATTATTATTATTTGCAATACTAAATACAGCTGTGCTATGACACGAATGTAATCGAGTGCTGTAAGAAGAACTTTCTGTTACAAACACAAATGATACTTAATTTATTATAAAGAAGGACGTTTTCGTTCCAGATTTTGTTTTTAGTAAGTGACTTGAAAACTAATAGGGACCGTTCATTGGTGTGACAAATATAAGGCTTTTACATGTAACTGAGGTTACAAACGAAATTTCATCTTTCTGAGTCTGTTATTTAGCGGCTTCAGTTTTTCGTAAATACGCCGACTTCGACCAAAATACGGATCTGATCACGTTGAGAGTTCTGTGTTTCAATTGTGGTTTACATTTGCACATTCTGACCAGTTTTTAGTTTTGTAGTCCTATTATGTTTACAGTGGTTCATGGTGTGGGTTCCTGTAGTCATGTCCTAGTTCATGAACCACGGGCAACGTATGAGTGGCCTAGTAAGTGGTCCCGACAGTCGGGATACCAGTTACTTTGGAATAAGGCTGGGCATCTCGGACATATTCTGAGTCGTGGTCACCTTTGTGCTCATACGGCAAAGACTACCAAATCCACCGGGTAGTCCCTCAGCCGTTAGGGGTAAAACCCAATGAGACTCGGGGCAAGTAAGGCTAGCAACATGCTTCCCTGGTACTTTAAATATGATGCTGGCAACAATCAAAGCAAAATGCCTCGGACCTCTGGAGGTGACGGAGTCCCACCTCTAACTGACAAACCAGGGACTCCTAAGATACGACTTGGCCAACAAATGGTAATGAGATGGGGAGCTATTAATATCAATGGGGGCTACTCTGGGAAGAAGGTAGAGCTGGCAGAGGCTGCAAGTAAGATGGGGCTGGACGTTTTAGCTGTTAGTGACATTCGGGTAAGGGGTGAGAAAGAAGAGGAAGTGGGAGAATACAAGGTCTACCTGTCAGGAGTCAAAGCAGGAATACCACAATGGGGTGTAGGGCTTTACATCAGGAAAGAAATGGAACCCAGCGTAGTTGCAATAAGGTATGTAAACGAACGACTGATGTGGATAGATTTGACAGTGTCTAACAAGAAAATTAGGATTGTGTCAGTATATTCGCCTTGTGATGGGACAGATCAAAATAAGATGGATAGTTTTTATGAGGCACTCAGTGATGTAGTTGTTAGAGTAAAGGACAAGGACAGTGTTCTGCTCATGGGTGATTTCAACGCCAGGATTGGAAATCGAACAGAAGGGTATGAAAAGGTTATGGGTAAATTTGGAGAGGATATGGAGGCCAACAGGAACGGGAATCAACTCTTGGATTTCTGTGCCAGTATGGGCTTAGTAATCACAAACTCCTTTTTTAAACATAAGAACATTCACCGGTATACTTGGGAAGGCAGGGGAACCAGATCTGTCATTGACTATATAATAACAGATCAGGAATTCAGGAAGGCTGTGAGGGACACACGTGTATTCAGGGGATTCTTTGATGACACTGATCATTATTTAATCTGCAGTGAAATTGGGATTGTGAGGCCGAAAGTGCAGGAGGTCAGGTCCATATGTAGGAGGATAAGAGTGGAGAAACTTCAGGATAAGGAAATCAGGCACAAGTACATAACAGTGATCTCAGAAAGGTACCAGTTAGTTGAAGGTAGTCAATTACAGTCATTGGAAAAGGAATGGACAAGGTACAGGTACACAGTATTAGAAGTGGCTAAAGAATGTCTTGGAACAGTAGTGTGTAAAAGTAGGATGAAGCAAACAGCTTGGTGGAATGATACAGTCAAGGCAGCCTGTAAAAGGAAAAAGAAGGCGGATCAAAAATGGCTACATACCAGAACCCAGGTAGACAGAGAAAGTTATGTTGAAGAAAGAAACAAAGCCAAACAGATAATTGCAGCATCCAAGAAGAAATCGTGGGAAGACTTTGGAAACAGGTTGGAGACTATGGGTCAAGCTGCTGGAAAACCATTCTGGAGTGTAATTAGCAGTCTTCGAAAGGGAGGTAAGAAGGAAATGACAAGTATTTTGGACAGGTCAGGAAAACTGCTGGTGAATTCTGTGGATGCCTTGGGCAGATGGAGGGAATATTTTGAAGAGTTGCTCAATGTAGGTGAAAATGCGATCAGTAATGTTTCAGATTTCGAGGTAGAATGGGATAGGAATGATGATGGAAATAGGATCACATTTGAGGAAGTGGAAAAAATGGTCAATAGATTGCAGTGCAATAAAGCGGCTGGGGTGGATGAAATTAAGTCGGAACTCATCAAATACAGTGGAATATCAGGTCTTAAATGGCTACACAGGATAATTGAAATGGCCTGGGAGTCGGGACAGGTTCCATCAGACTGGACAAAAGCAGTAATCACACCAATCTTTAAACATGGAAACAGAAAAGATTGTAACAACTACAGAGGTATCTCTTTAATCAGCGTTGTGGGTAAAATCTTCTCAGGTATTGTTGAAAGGAAAGTGCGAGTATTAGTTGAGGACCAATTGGATGAAAATCAGTGTGGGTTTAGGCCTCTTAGAGGTTGTCAGGACCAGATCTTTAGCTTACGGCAAATAATGGAGAAGTGCTATGAGTGGAACAGGGAATTGTATCTATGCTTTATAGATCTAGAAAAGGCATATGACCGGGTTCCTAGGAGGAAGTTATTGTCTGTTCTACAAGATTATGGAATAGGAGGCAAACTTTTGCAAGCAATTAAAGGTCTTTACATGGATAGTCAGGCAGCAGTTAGAGTTGACGGTAAATTGAGTTCATGGTTCAGAGTAGTTTCAGGGGGTAAGACAAGGCTGCAACCTGTCTCCACTGTTGTTCATATTATTTATGGATCATATGTTGAAAACAATAGACTGGCTGGGTGAGATTAAGATATGTGAACACAAAATAAGCAGTCTTGCATGTGCGGATGACTTAGTTGTGATGGCAGATTCGATTGAAAGTTTGCAAAGTAATATTTCAGAGCTAGATCAGAAATGTAAGGACTGTGGTATGAAGATTAGCATCTCTAAAACGAAAGTAATGTCAGTGGGAAAGAAATATAAACGGATTGAGTGCCAAATAGGAGGAACAAAGTTAGAACAGGTGGGCAGTTTCAAGTACTTAGGATGCATATTCTCACAGGATGGCAACATAGCGAAAGAACTGGAAGCGAGGTGTAGCAAAGCTAATGCAGTGAGCACTCAGCTACGATCTACTCTCTTCTGCAAGAAGGAACTCAATACCAAGACTAAGTTATCTGTGCACCGTTCAATCTTTCGACCAACTTTGTTGTATGGGAGCGAAAGCTGGGTGGATTCAGGTTACCTTATCAACAAGGTTGAGGTTACGGATATGAAAGTAGCTAGGATGATTGCAGGTACTACTAGATGGGAACAATGGCAGGAGGGTGTCCACAATGAGGAAATCAAAGAAAAACTGGGAATGAACTCTATAGATGTAGCAGTCAGGGCGAACAGGCTTAGATGGTGGGGTCATGTTACACGCATGGGAGAAGCAAGGTTACCCAAGAGACTCATGGATTCAGCATTAGAGGGTAGGAGGAGTCGGGGCAGACCGAGGAGAAGGTACCTGGATTCGGTTAAGAATGATTTTGAAGTAATAGGTTTAACATCAGAAGAGGCACCAATGTTAGCACTGAATAGGGGATCATGGAGGAACTGTATAAGGGGAGCTATGCTCCAGAATGAACGCTGAAAGGCATAATCAGTCTTAAATGATGATGATGATGATGATGATGATGATGATTATGTTTACATTAATACACCGACGCATAACCTGACGAAGTTTGGAAATTTTTTTAAATTTTTAATTTCAGTCTTAGATTATGATGCAGTCCTTTGTATACTAACCACAGGCTCGTTATGATGACGTGGCGGTGGTAATTGTGAGCAGGAGTAAGCCCCAGCACACTCACTCTCCTCTGTAGCAGTTACAAAGATACAGCGCTTGTTTTGCCTCTCCTGATGTATATACCAAGCTGTTCCGAAACGAAGCCTTCTCCTCAGTGAGCCAGAGTCAGCTCCCTCGTGCGTAAGCCAATCGTTTTCGAAATCATTGTTCGTATAAAAAAAATGAGAATAGCTTAGAGACCCTCACATGGAGCACCTCTAAGATTTTAACGTACCAGCTGCATTCGGCAAGACTCATCAAAGTCTTAAGTGTAATCAAAACTCGGCACACAGTGTCCGTCAAGGAGACCGGTAAAAATCTCTCCCCCAATAGAATAGCTTACTGCCGAAACTTCCTAAGACAAACGCTATGTCTCTGACGTCACCAGCTGATTCCCAAACATTATACCACTTGGCACGGGAACCCAACTGCCTTGACGAAAAGTGTTGGGCACTCACTTGTGCAGGACTATCTCGTATTCAAAGAATACGTTTTACTATGCTAGCAGATGTTTTTTTCTCCATAAAGGTTCCTCGGCCATCCAGTCCGCATACCTGCAATTACCAGAATAGTTACGCTCTGGACTGGGAACAACGTCGAGGACACTGGTCTGTCGTGCGATGGAGCCTGAAAGTAGCATAAAGCACTCCGCCTAGTATTGATAACAATGTGTCAAATTTGCGGATCCTCATGGCATCGTCCCTGCCCTTTCACAACGACGGGAAAGTGCTCTCAGGCCTCATGCACTCTCCGACATTACACTCGCAGTTAGCGGCTTATGCCTTCCCAGAATTTGGCTCACTAAAGAGGGACGAAATACAAAATCTTAGTCAACAGAATGAAAGACTGTCACCTCTAATTACCCAGTGCAGCTAGATGCGGAGGCATACAATGCTCAATCACTTTTATCCCATCTCGTTAGAAGTCATAACAGTAATAAAAATGAAAGAGAGGAAAGTCCTCAAGACCTGCGGTCTTCCAACATGCTGTCAAAAAGTATTCAACAATACTGATTTCATTGTCTGTACTGTTACCGGCTGGAATACTTTTTTACAGCGAGTGAGGTATCAAATGCCAGCCTCAGCTCTGTCAGTATCTGAGGGGACCCAGAGGATTAAATTGTCACCCTCGTCAACAGAATTTGATCACCTGGTTTTTATGGAACTTCGGATGTTTCAGCGTTGGACGAACAATTCACTGATGAAGATTACTGTTCTAGACGTGAACCTCATCAATCGATTGGATCAGACGTCGGTAAGTGGCTTCACTCAGTGCAGCAATTTCTGTTGTACATCCGTTTCTATTCTGAACTGTATATTACACCACTGATCGTTTCTTTTCCAAGTGAACATACGAAGGTACGAGATCTGAAGATACATATAAGTAGATGGAGATATTCTATAACAATGAGTGAGAGTTACTTAGGCAATGAATAAAATTAAATAAAGAAGTTAGAAACTGGTAAAAAATAAAAACGAAGAAAATCATAAAATTATATTACCCTAATCTGTAACAGCGCATAAGGTATAAGGTACAGCATTGTTGCACTTGCTATCTAGTTAATAGTAGTGTGGAATTTTTATTGGTACCATCTATTTACTTGAGTCCTACAATAGGTAGAAAATTTGCTATATAGAGAATATCGCAATTAGTTTTATATCTATTAATTTCATAAATGACTAACAAGAAGACGGATATTCTTGGCTGAGCACGTGTATTTTCTAATAGCAATGTGCTTCTGTTTACAGAGACATATTTTTCGCCAATAGCGTTGTGCTACACACTAATAACATCTGTGACTCGTTTACTTGTTAACTATTACACGTACAGCAGCAGACTTAACAATTTAACCTGTACATTAATTTGCTAAAAACTAGACGCCACGTTACTATGAAGGAATCGTCAAATGCAGAGACCGTATGACATCAAGTATCAGAGGGCGACTTCGCCAGTGAAAATGTAGATAGCCTTTCCGCTTCAGCAAGTGAGGTGTCGTCAGCTGCTGCAACTGAAGCTATTACTGAGTCTATCACTAAGACAGCAGATCGTGTTATAGAAATATTCCAACGACTAGAAACTATGATAAGTTATTTGACGAATGGACAGTAAACGTCAAAACAGACAGGTAGTTGGTTTAATGATATGTGTGCAGGGACTAGAGATTGTAATACTTTGAATCAAAAACAAGAAAGGTTTACTAGTCAGATAGAAAACATCACTAAACGGGATAAAAATCAAACCGATCAGTTTGAAACCAAAATTGCCAATCAAGTAAATGAGTTGTTACAAGGAGATCTAGAAAACGTGACAAATGTAATTTCAGGATTACAAAACACATACAAGGGCATCCCTGCATCGATGAAAAGATTAACTGAGGACTTTGGCACTCCATAAATAGAACGAACACTTTAAAAACAATATTTCTTAAAGTAGTAACACAATTAGACGATCTTTCCATTAAACACGAAAAAAAGATACTTAAGTTTTTTTAGAGAGGAAGACGATAATATCACAGAAATATTAGGATCAGATTAAAAAAAGGCGGTACAGCAAACCGTTACTGATGTACATAATGAACAAAACACTTCAGTACAGACAATGAAGAACGAGTTAGGACAAAAACAAAGGAAACACGAGATTTGCTGCGGGTCTGTCTTTTCCCACTGTAATATCTCTTTATATTCGATGAATTATTCTGATACAATTCTACCCTTGAATGACGTTTACTAATTTTCTATCTTCATGCTCGCAGAATCCAGGCGAAAAGTAGTTCATGCAATAGCTATGCCATGAGCGCATAAGTATTCTTTGTAGTACTCTCTCTGGTGGTTGTTAGAAAAAAAACAAAAGGAGCTTCCGAGATTGTCTTCGTCCCGATTAGCCTGAGCTTGGTTTGGAAGAACTGTAATCTGATTATTGAGATTTATCACAGAAGATAAATGATACGAACTGTACGATTGAAAGGAAATATATATAGATGGCTCCTTCAAATAAAAGGTGTGTATTTGAAATTTGAGAATTAATGATATTTATCGATATATTGCGTAGTTGTTAATAAGAAGGGCCTTCCGAAAGACTAGATACGAACCTGCATTTAATAATCCAAGAGCTCCATTACTTCTTCGGGAGGTTAAACTTCATCAAAGCCAAATATCCGCTTGATCTGAGGTTTCCCGACTGATTATACAACGCTCCCAAAATTACGAGGCATTTTATTTGTACAGATTAGCAGACTGCCGCAAAGCACGAGCCTGCAGAGAAGAAGAATCATCGCCTGATTTCATTCTAACAAGTAAAATTTCAGAATCATTTTGAGTGACTGAGGTATGACTGTGTTTCCTATCATGAATGATTGATTGCTCGAACGAATTGAGAGCTACAGAATTACGTAGATAGGAGGAAAAATTACACCACTCTCTGATGAGAAAGGCGAAAGTGAGATTAGGATAATCAGTTTTGCTTGTCAGGGTTTATCGTAAAGTGAGTGTTGGTATCCAGCTGTTGAACTGGAAACCTTGTCCGTGATCCGGGCTTTTGAAAAGTTTGTTATTATCTATTCGGCATACTTGTTAAGATCTATTGTAATCACCAAGTTTTCAGTTTCTTGTTGTCCTGTACATCGTTGCATATGCATCTGGCATTCTGGACAATATTCTTACAAACATATGATTTTAAAATAATACATGTAAAGGGAAGGGACAATGTCATAGCCAATGCTTTTCATGACTTCCACAAGGTCTGAAAAAATCTGGGGATTTTGTAGAACAAACTTCCGAATTTATGATCATGTTAATAATTAGGCAGTATTTATTCGATATGTGTAAAAACGTGAAATAATTTCCACATAGTGATCTCAGTTGTAAAAAAATAAAATTATTCCTCACGCAAGTAGACAATAGTAAAGTACGGAAACACCATAAACTCCATGAAGACATGTCATTTTGTAAGAGAAATGTTCTTGCTGGTGTGTAATGTGTTTGTACATCTGCTCCATGCCAGGATGCTCTGATTCGTCATATGCACTACACATGGGGCACTATGATCCAAAGAAGTGTTGCGAAAGCTTAGCCTGTAGTGTTACTTTCGCTACATGTTATGACATTTTCAGCTAATACTACAAACTTATCAAATTTGCTGAAAAGCTAAACCGTCAAATCGATGTTGTAAGATTGAACTACACCTGGTCATACCAACTAAACCTTTAAATATTGTCTGTACTGAGGAGGAGACAAATGCATGGAAGACTTCTAACATATCTTTTTCTTAGTATGATAAATTATATGCAGTGATGTCCAGTGCTGCAACCTCAATAATTAAATGCATGGTGAATGATTATATTCTCATTGTTGGTAATCATATTGTAATATTTTCAGAGAATGCGTCAGTTATACTTGGCACATATGGAGAGAATTTTTGCTAGATAAACAAAACCAACAAATACTAATCTCGAAATCAGCTTTATTGTTGATTTATTATTATTTCTTTTCCTTTAGCTTTAGCTTGTTTTGCTTCTTGGAAAGAAAAACATAGGTAGGTAACTGCGAAGAAACCATAGATAACAGGAGATATACTTAAGTTGATCGATGAAAGGAGGAAGTACAAAAATGTTCCGATTAAATCAGTAATACAGAAATACATGTCGCTGAGGAATGAAATAAATATGAAGTGCAGGGAAGCTAAGACGAAATGGCTGCATGAAAAATATGAAGAAATCGAAAAAGAAATGATTGTCGGCAAGACAGACTCAGCATGCGGGGTAGTCAAAACAATTTTCGGTGACATAAAAAACAAGGGTAGTAACATTAAGAGTGCAACGGGAATTCCTTTAATAAATGCAGAGCAGAGAGCGGAGAGGTGAAAAGAATACACTGAAAGCCTCTGCGAGTGTGAAAATTTGTCTGGTGTGATAGATGAGTCGATTTAAAAGAGATAGGGAATCCTGTATTAGAATCAGAATTTAAAACAGCTTTCGAGGACTTAAGATCAAATAAGGCCGAAAGGGTAGCCAGCATTCCATCAGAATTTCTCAAATCACTGCGGGAACTAGCAGCAAATCGACTATTCACGTTGGTGTGTAGAAAATGTGCGCCTGGCAACATACCATCTGACTTGCGCAAAAATATCATCCACACAATTCCGAAGACTGCAATAGCTGAGAAGTGCTAGCATTATCGCACAATCAGCTTAACAGCTCATGCATCCCAGGCACTGACAAAAATAATATACAGAAGAATGGAACAGAAAATTGAGGATGTGATAGATGACGATCAGTTTAGCTTTAGAAAAGGTGAAGGCACTAAAGAGGCAATTCTGACGTGTCGCTTGATAATGGAAACAAGACTAAAGAGAAACCAAGATCGGTTCATAGGATTTGTCTACGTGAAAAAAGCATTCGACAACGTAAAATGGTGCAAAATTCTGAGAAAAGTAGAGGTCAGCTATAGGGACAGATTGTCTTTCGCCCCTACTCTTAAATCTCTACATTGAAGAAGTAATCATGGAAATAAAAGAAAGGTTCAGGAGTGGAATTAAAATTCAAGGTGAAAGGATATCAGTGATACCATTCGCTGACGATATTGCTATCCTGAGTGAAAGTGAAGAAGAATTACATAATCTGCTGAATGAAATGAACAATCTAATGAGAACATAATACGGATTAACATTGAATTGAAGGAAGACGAAAGTAATGAGAAGTAGCACTAGTGAGAACAGCGGGAAATTAAACATCTGGATTGATTGTCACGAAGTAAAAGAAGTTAGGGTATTCTTCTACCTAGTCAGCAAAATAACCAATGACGGACGGAGCAAGAAGGACATTAAAAGGAGACCATTACTTTCAAAAAGGGCATTCAATTATTTGTGAGAATGCATGTTTGGAACACAGCATTGTATGGCAGTAAAACATGGACTAAGGGAAAACCGGAACAGAAGAGAATCGAAGCATATGAGATGTGGTGCTACAGACGAATGTTGAAAATTAGATTGCCTTCGATTTGTGAATTACTTCAGTGTGGATGCGAAGGGCCCAATTAGTGTGTTTTCCCGTTTATTGAAGAAGATCTACGTCACCGTATGTTATTAGTATGGTCCACTGTTTATTTTCCATGTAGGACGTAGTGTGTTGCAAGTGACCGCCCTTAGATGGTCGAACACCAAATATTGCAAACGCGGTCATTTAGTTAGAAATTCTAATACCTGTTGCACTATTATAGCGATAGTCCGCGTTCCCCATTCCGTGTACAGCGGGCAGTTACGTACTCGTTTGGCGCATGACTAAATTTACGTTCAACCAAAATTGCGGTTCGGTAGTTTTGGTACACGGTAGTTTAAGTACCCTTCATAAAGGACCTAGTTAATAGTAGGGTTACCGGTAGTATTGGTAGAAGAAGAAACGTAAATGATGTGTAAAAGAGAAACTGGGAACGAACGTCTTCTCCTTGTTTTTTAGTATGTTTGGTTGTTTGTTTTGCACATGTTTAGAAGTGCACATCATTTAGTGTTACACCCCGAGAGTGTACAGGGTGTTACAAAAAGGTACGGCCAAACTTTCAGGAAAAATTCCTCACACACAAATAAAGAAAAGATGTTATGTGGACATGCGTCCGGAAACGCTTAATTTCCATGTTAGAGCTCATTTTAATTTCGTCAGTATGTATTGTACTTACAAGATTCACCGCCAGTTGGCCCAAATGAAGGAAGGTAATGTTGACTTCGGTGCTTGTGTTGACATGCGATTCATTGCTCTACAGTACTAGCATCAAGCACATCACTACGTAGCATCAACAGGTTAGTGTTCATCACGAACGTGGATTTGCAGTCAGTGCAATGTTTACAAATGCGGAGTTGGCAGATGCCCATTTGATGTATGGATTAGCACGGGGCAATAGCCGTGGCGCGGTCCGTTTGTATCGAGACAAATTTCCAGAACGAAGGTGTCCCATCAGAAAGACGTTCGAAGCAATTGATCGGCGTCTTAGGGAGCACGGAATATTCCAGCCTACGACTCGCGACTGGGGAAGACCTAGAACGACGAGGACACCTGCAATGGACGAGGCAGTTCTTCGTGCAGTTGACGATAACCCTAATGTCAGCGTCAGAGACGTTGCTGCTGTACAAGGTAACGTTGACTACGTCACTGTATGGAGAGTGCTACGGGAGAACCAGTTGTTTCCGTACCATGTACAACGTGTGCAGGCACTATCAGCAGCTGATTGGCCTCCACGGGTACACTTCTGCGAATGGTTCATCCAACAATGTGTCAATCCTCATTTCACTGCAAATGTTCTCTTTACGGATGAGTTTTATTCCAACGTGATCAAATTGTAAATTTTCAAAATCAACATGCGTGGGCTGACGAGAATCCGCACGCAATTGTGCAATCACGTCATCAACACAGATTTTCTGTGAACGTTTGGGCAGGCATTGTTGGTGATGTCTTGTTTGGGCCCCATGTTCTTCCACCTACGCTCAATGGAGCACGTTATTATGATTTCATACGGGATACTCTACCTGTGCTGCTAGAACATGTGCCTTTACAAGTACGACACAACATGTGGTTCATGCACGATGGAGCTCCTGCTTCTCAATAACAGATGCTGTGACCGATGGATTGGTAGAGGCGGACCAATTCCATGGCCTCTACGCTCTCCTGACCTCAACCCTCTTGACTTTCATTTATGGGGGCATTTGAAAGCTCTTGTCTACGCAACCCCGGTACCAAAAGTAGAGACTCTTCGTGCTCGTATTGTGGATGGCTGTGATATAATACGCCATTCTCCAGGGCTGCATCAGCGCATCAGGGATTCCATGCGACGGAGGGTGGATGCATGTATCCTCGCTAACGGAGGACATTTTGAACATTTCCTGTAACAAAGTGTTTGAAGTCAGGCTGGTACGTGCTGTTGCTGTGTGTTTCCATTCCATGATCAATGTGATTTGAAGAGAAGTAATAAAATGAGCTCTAACATGGAAAATAAGCGTTTCCGGACACATGTCCACATAACATCTTTTCTTTATTTGTGTGTGAGGAATGTTTCCTGAAAGTTTTGCCGTACCTTTTTGTAACACCCTGTATAAACTGCATTTTATGTAGAAGAAAATTTATTTGAGCACGTAACTTCTTCGCTTTTATGTAAACACAGCAACTAATTTTGATGCAAGTTTAGTTTACATGCACAAACATTATAACTATGTACCACAGAAATGTTCCATAGGTGACCCAGCCCTTTATATATTCTCACTCAGTTTCTCGGTGATTCATCGCTTCCAGTTATTAGGCGATTCTAGTAGACACTGATGGTTTATGGAGAGGAAGCGATCGTTATGAGATAACGCCCGATAGGTGTGCAACACACCTAACACACAGGTAATGTGGGTGTGAACTTTACCTGACAAAAGCTACTACGAAAACTATCGTAGTTTACTCTTATTTGTGACAATCTACGTCGCCTACTGTAGTGTTACAATCTGCGTCCACGCAACCATTCGCGCCACAGTTAAACAACAAGGAAAGAAGTTGAGGCGTGCATAGTCCTGTGGATACCGCGCGCAGACGAAGCAGAATAGGTTCATTTCAGCAGAGGCATTCCACTAGAGTGGTGATACGACTGTGGGAGAGAGTAATTCGAAAAGTTTCGACAATGTCGGATGAGTTCGATACCGAAGTTTTAATTAATAAAGTTGAGAGACCACCGCACATATGGGATCCATCGCACAGGGTCTATAAGAACCGTCAGATGCGTTTGAAGGCGTGGCGAGAGACTACCGCTAGTACAGTTCTCGCCTTGGACGTTAGAATGAGGCAGATCTGAAGCTATGTGGTAAGCAGACGCTTATTTTCCTCTCAATTTTATTGCCTTCCTATTAGAAATAAAACTAATTATAGTAAAAGAATGACAGACATTCAGAACTTCAGATTCTTCACTGCACAGTGGAGAATTGTGCAAAGCAATTGTACACAGCCGCAAGTGTCAATCATAGAGATAGTCGGCCTGCATTCAGAAAATTTTTGAGTACTGTCTGGTCACGGCTCCTGTAGTAACAAAATGTTCCGCCATTTTACCTCGTTCAGTGCACCTATCCACTGACAAGTGCAGTTCCTGCGGGAACGTCAAAGCCCGTAACATACAGGGTGTCTTAAAAGTTGTTTCCGTCTCTTATTTAAACAAAATTATGCAAAATATATCACGTATTTGACAACAGATACTGCTAGACCAAGAATTGCATTGAAAAGTCGGTGAAAAGCCTTCCACTTGTGACTTATAACTGCGAAAGTGCATTCAATAAATTTCCGGGCAAGCGTGACTTGGTAATTAAGTACCTTATTCTTGTGGTTCATGCTTCTTCATCAATAAATTTGGTGGTAAAGTGAAGCTTTCATCCGCCAGCTGGAAGTCAGTGGCTTCGTCAGGGGTAACGCTAATGTGCCTTCTCCACTTTCCCAAAAAACACACTTTTTTTAAACATATTTGGATACCAATCTCTTCCGTTTGCTCTGACAGCAGTGAACATGAAACTATAGTGACAGATGGTCATGAGAATAACGGAGAAAAAATTCTTGAAATTGAGGAGGAGTAATCCAGTTTTGATAGGTTTTACTAGGCGGACATGTTTTCCATCTGCAGTTCCGATGCAATGAGGAAAATAGACGACAGTAAGAAAACAATTGCTAATTCCGTTCCACTTGTCTGTTGAGGACTCTGGCATGCATTCTTCTCTTAACAGTGGTGGACATCGGCCTTATGATCGTTTTTTTATTGAAAATGAAGCTCCTCCAGCTGTACTTAAGATTTCATATTTATTTGGCTACTAGGTTCGACGTTGTGTCAACGTCATCTTCAGGTCCTATATAACACACCATACATAAAACAAACAATGTGAGACATCAGTAGTCTATGTGATATTGTACAAATTAAATATATAGTAAAAATATTCTACAAACGATGACTTCATTAAATGTAGTTACATTTCGTTCGTTTTCATTAAGATGCAATTTACCTTGACATTAGCAATTTACATGGTATAAACAAGTACAAATGAGGTTACATATACAAGGTTATTTCCGTTATAGATCAATACCAGACATTTGAATAAAGTGGGGGCATATATAAGTCTAAGTGACAAGCCGTTACTCTTAGAGATAATAAATAATACAGGCATTAAACAGTACTAAAATTGTGTTAAAAGCGAATAATAATACCCAAACACTTCTTTGTGTCCATAATTTAACTAACAGGAAGGAAAAAGTGCATTGCCAATCAGATATATGTAAGGCACGATTCCATTGTTTATAAATAGTGAAATGTGGCCGGGAAAACCAGTGATATTTACATGAAACGAATGTAAACTGTATACTAGAGAGCTAGTGTTGCGTTGTGTGACTAAACTTCTATAAAGAAGGCTGAGATCGAGCAAACCAGCAGCTAATACTGGGCTTGTTCTTTCATCGAGGTGACAGCATGGTGACCTCTAGTACATATAACCGAGTACAGAAACATGAACTACTTATCTTGTAATCAATACTAAGCGTAAAAATCTTCAAAATAGGGGGATCAATCCGAATATACAAGGTTTGACGCAATCTTGAGTCAAATTCCCAAATATAATAAAGATAACCAGAAAAATCTTTCTTAATGATTGGTATAATCGTTATCAGACATCCGGTAACCGTTAACAGAAGGACATATCTCGTGATACATTTGTAACTAAAAAAAAGCCTTATAATATGTCCAGTCGTTGATGTACCAATTAAATTAGTGTAATGGAGATACACAGATGTGTTTCCGCCTTCCAAGATACCGGTAATGTGTAAAGCATACATTCGCTACATAAGTAGGAAGAGTGTTCAATATGTAGTGCAGCACTTTTTTTTCTTGATGGATATCGGGTGTAGAAACGAAGAATTTGCTGTGAGGCATCGTGAAATATTCTTTCTGGAATATTGCATAAATATTTTTGCTGCAGCCTCTATAGTTTCATTAAGTTCCGATAAGCCGTGGCGCTATATACATAGCCTTCACAGTATGTCTGCAATGGAGGTACTTTCCCAGTAGTCACTGAGCTTCCTTTAGGTGTAAAACAGAGCATTGCAGATATTAATAGGTGCTTGCAAACGTCTACGGAAACCTGGCAGTGAACAAGAGCACGGCGAGTCGTTGTGCGAGACATCTGTCTCATCGCAACAAGTTTACGCAAACCTGTTCAAACACCCGCGTGTCGGCCAGCTGCACACAGCTGTGACCGCTGCAACGTTGTAGCGTGGGACACTCTCAGTAAAAATGAACTTCTCCTATTCCATGACAACGGAAGGTTTTTCACAATTCTTCACATCACTGGCTTGTTGTTCCTCATTCATCCTACAGCCCCGATCTCGGACGTTCCGACCTCTCATCTCTGTAGCTCAACGAAGAATGCACTCCGCGGGAAGTAGTATATGGTTGATGGGGAGTTTACTTATGCAACAAGACTATGGCTGCGATGCCGACCAGTAAAATGGTACCAAGCGCACGTACAGGCTCTCCAAACAAAATGGCATAATAACGTAGCATTGAACAGAGGTTGTGTTGAAAAATAGGGTTTCGTAGGTAATAGAGGGTGTATAATATAGAGTGTTACATTCCTGAATAAAATCAACCAGCTCCCATAACAAAAAAGTGTTGCATTACTTATTGAACGCCTCTCGGACAGCCATAGAGGAAAATAGTCCGCCAACATGACACTAAAATCTCATACGTAATCTTTGCTGAAGTAATAGACACACGTCTCCTTAGTAATAAAGGATCTATGGTCATTGTCCTTGTTATGGAAGCTGATAAGATCCAAACAAGGTGGAAAACTGCGTGAGGTGCCTATTTTAAAAGCCGTATTTTAAAAGGCTCAGAATCGATCGTGGAAGATAAAGATTGCAACAACGGTGCACTGGGAGAAACGAATCAAGACGCACCCGGTGAAGATCAAATCGACGATGTCCGAATCTAAAAACCCGAAAACAATCCTTTTACGGAAAGAGGTCTACCAAGAACACATTTGAAGATAATTTTCTCACATTATTAGAAAACAGTAATGGAAGGGAGGAGGACGACTACCATGCATTCTTTACGTCCCTGCTGCCCTCTCGGAAGACTTTAAACGGAGATTAGAAAAAAACACTTCGTCGTCAGGCCATAAATGGCCCATCGGGACCATCCGACCGCTGTGTCATTCTCAGACGAGGATGTGGATTGGAGGGGCGTGTGGTCAGCACACCGCTCTCCCGATCGCTACGATGGTTTTCTTTGACCGGAGCCGCTACTATTTGGTCGAGTAGCTCCTCAATTGGCATCACGAGGCTGAGTGCACCCCGAACATGGCAACAGCGCATAGCGGCCCGGATGGTCACCCATCCAAGTGCCGGCCATGCCCGACAGCGCTTAATTTCGGTGATCTGACGGAAACCGGTGTATCCACTGCGGCAAGGCAAACGGAGATTAGAAGCCATCATTTATCAGTCAAGTACTTCAACTGCTCATGTCGATTAAGCAAACTAAAGAATCTGACTTAAACATACACCCCCTAGTTGCATCCAGCTCTTTCCATTATCCATTAACCTCTATTACCTATGCTCCACGTACAGTACACTGTATCAATAGCATTCTAAGCAATCTAAGCAATACCATGAGGATCCGCTCATTCCAACGCAAGTTGCGACTCCCCATTCCTCTCCAGCTCATTCATCTTGGACATCATCTTGGGAGGCGCTAGATTAATGAAAGGAATTCAGGTTGCTACAATACAACCGTAAAACTTTCTACTACCATACGAATGTAAAACGTACTCCTAATAAACTTTTCAGTGATAAATATTATTTAAATTATTCAACTTCTTTATAGTTGCTTAAAATTATTACCTTAAGGTTACTGCGACTCGTTAATTCGAACTAATAGGTATACTTTTGAGAATTTCAACTGTCGGACTGTCTTGTATTCTACCGACTACTTCGTCAGAGAAACCAATAGACATACCAAAATATGTGTTAAATTTGTCTTCACCGTTACACAATCGGAATACAGTGTGACGAACGCATCATTCGCACCGCTTTGTTCGACGATAGGATGCACCCAAAACCTTCTCTCGCCTGTGTAATTTCTCTTTTTGTATATCAGATAGACTAAAATGACTTTTAATTGCAGCGAACTCATCTTGATACATGCGATCAAACAGAACGATGTGCTAGAGTGCGGATATCAGCACACAGTGCCAAGAACTCCGCATCCGCTCGACTGCATGCAACCACGCGTATCTGCCTGTGTAAACCATCGAAGCAGTTCCTTCAATCACACACGGAACGCGGAGCGCTGACCATCCGCGTTAAAGTGTGCAACAGGCCTATGGGTGAGCTTACACTCGCCTTCCTGTTTCTCGTGCGAAATCACGACGGTGCTGTGAACCCCCCCCCCCCCCCCCCCTCCCAGGTTTCCAGTTCGTATATGTCGGGCAATACACAATAATAAATACACTACTAGCCATTAAAATTGCTACACCACGAAGACGACGTGCTAGAGACACGAAATTTAACCGACAGAAAGAAGATGCTGTGATATGCAAATGATTAGCTGTTCAGAGGATTCACACAACGTTGGTGCCCGTGGCGCCACCTACAACGTGCTGACATGAGGAAAGTTTCCAACCGATTTCTCACACACAAGCAGCAGTTGACCGGCGTTGCCTGGTGAAACGTTGTTGTGATGCCTCGTGTAAGGAGGAGAAATGCGTACCATCTACATCTACAGCTACATCTACATCTACATCCATACTCCGCAAGCCACCTGACGGTGTGTGGCGGAGGGTACCTTGAGTACCTCTATCGGTTCTCCCTTCTATTCCAGTCTCGTATTGTTCGTGGAAAGAAGGATTGTCGGTATGCCTCTGTGTGGGCTCTAATCTCTCTGATTTTATCCTCATGGTCTCTTCGCGTGATATACGTAGGAGGGAGCAGTATACTGCTTGACTCTTCGGTGAAGGTATGTTCTCGAAACTTTGACAAAAGCCCGTACCGAGCTACTGAGCGTCTCTCCTGCAGAGTCTTCCACTGGAGTTTATCTATCATCTCCGTAACGCTTTCGCGATTACTGAATGATCCTGTAACGAAGCGCGCTGCTCTCCGTTGGATCTTCTCTATATCTTCTATCAACCCTATCTGGTACGGATCCCACACTGCTGAGCAGTATTCAAGCAGTGGGCGAACAAGCGTACTGTAACCTACTACCATCGCGTTTCCGACTTTGATAAAGGTCGGATTGTAGCCAATCGCGATTGCGGTTTACCGTATCGTGACATTGCTGCTAGCGTTGGTCTAGATCCAATGACAGTTAGCAGAATACGGAATCGGTGGGTTCAGGAGGGTAATACGGAACGCCCTGCTGGATCACAACGGCCTCGTATCACTAGCAGTCGAGATGACAGGCATCTTATCCGCATGGCTGTAACGGATCGTGCAGCCACGTCTCGATCCCAGAGTCAGCAGATGGGGACGTTGCAAGACAACAACCATCTGCACGGACAGTTCGACCACGTTTGCAACAGCATGGACTATCAGCTCGGAGACCATGGCAACCGGTTACCCCTGATGCTGCATCACAGACAGGAGCGCCTGCGATGGTGTACTCAACGACGAACCTGGGTGCACGAATGGCAAAACGTCATTTTTTCGGTTGAATCCAGGTTCAGTTTACAGCATCATGATGGTCGCATCCGTGTTTGGCGACACCGTGGTGAACGCACATTGGAAGCGTTTATTCGTCATCGCCATACTGGCGAATCACCCGGCGTGATGGTATGGGGTGCCATTGGTTACACGTCTCGGTCACCTCTTGTTCGCATTTACGGCACTTTGAACAGTGTACGTTACATTACCGATTTGTTACGACCCGTGGCTTTACCCTTCATTCGATCCCCGCGAAACCCTACATTTGAGCAGCGTAATGCACGACCGCATGTTGCAGGTCCTGTATGGGCCTTTCTGGATACAGAAAATGTTCGACTGCTGCCCTGACCACCACATTCTCCAGATGTCTCACCAACTGAAAACGCCTGGTCAATGGTGGCCGGGCAACAGGCTTGTAACAATACGTCAGTCACTACTCTTCATGAACTGTGGTATCGTGTTCAAGCTACAAGGGCAGCTGTACCTGTACACGCCATCCAAGCTCTTTTGGACTCAATGCCCAGGCGTATCAAGGCCGTTATTACGTCAGGATCTATGCACCTAAATTGCGTGAAAATGTAATCACTTGTCGGTTCTAGTATAATACATCTGACAAATGAATACCCGTGTATCATCTGCATTTCTTCTTGGTGTAGCAATTTGAATGGCCAGTAGTGTAATAGGCTATACGAGGGTAGTGTGGAAAATAAAAACGCACAGATGCTTGTAGAACACGAACAAAAGAGTAACGAAGATAAGGCATTAAAGTTCAATCTTAAGCTTCAAAACCCATTTATTTTTCGGTATAGTCATCGTTAAGAGTAACCACATTTCTTGCAAGGAGTAGCAAGTTTTTTCATCCCATTAGTGAAAAATTTTTCGGACTTTTCTTGAATCCAAAACTTGTCAGTTCCCTTCACCTCATCGTCCGAAGGGTAATGATTGTCCTTGACGTCTCTCTCGATTTGAAGAAAAAAATAAAAATCGCAAGAAGCAAGTTTGGTGGAAAACGGAGGGTAAGGATCTGATTCAAACCTCACGTTTCGCATTGTCTCTGCAGTTTCTCGCTAGCTGTATGGTCCAGCTGTTTGTGACGTTTCAAGATTAATGGCGCCAGGCTGCCTGCAACACGACAGTCTCGATGCCGGGAGTGTTTTAGAGTCTCTATGAACTGAGAATAAATGAACCATTGCCACTCGTGCCAGATAATCAGGTTTTTGCGGATGGTTGCGTTTTGAACTTTCTCGCCTGAGGCGAGGGCGGATGTTGATATTCACCGCTCTGTCTTCTCCCTTCTATGTCGTAATGATGGGCCAAGCCTCGTCCACCGTCTTAGTATTCAAAAGGAAGTCGTCTCCTGCGTATCGACAGCGCTGCAAAAGTTGCTAACAGTATTCCAACCGACGCTGTTTATTCTCGTCTGTGAGAGGCGTGGTACCCATCGTCTACAGGTAGTACGGTATACATTGTGAATAATGAAGTCAATACGTTCCTTGGATGTTCCAACATGGTCTGCAATACGCTTCTAAATGATTCGCATGTCACTTCGAAAGAAGTCGAAGACGAGTTAGTGAAGTTCATCGTCTGTGGCAGTGACCGGACGTCCGCTGCTTGTTTCATCGACGATTCCGGCTTTCCCAGCCTCTCAACAACGAAAGTTTAGTACCAATCGATTTACAGTAGACCTATGAACAGCATCGTCACCATTAACAGCCTTTAAACGACTTCGAAGCTCACTAGGAATCACTTCTTCAGCAGTAAAAAATTTGATAACAACACGCTGCTTAAATCACACAGACAGCACTATAACACGTCTGTACATTTCCACTAGTCAAAACACACTGGAAGAACGCAACGCATTCAAACTGCGGATGCATGTGGAGGGGGGAGTTATCTTCCACAAGATATTTGGCACGTTACTCAAGCATGTGTACAATCCTTGTTGTAATGAACGTATGATATTAATGTTAGTCTTCCTTTTATTTTTCACAATGCAACGTTCCTGCCATTGGATAACACATTACGAGAGATACATGGTACAGTCTCATCTAGTGGAAAAGTCGATTGGACCAGAGAAATGAGGGAAAAAAGAATAAATTTTGTGACGTAAGACGTGAAAAAAATTGAAATAGTGATATACCAGAAAATCTCGGTGTTGAGATTGTGACAAGCATACTGATTCGCTACTGGATGGAAGAAATACAGCTGGCATACTCCGAGAGGGAAGCTATGCCGTTGTTAAGCCTTTACTGTCTTATTGAATACAACGTAAATTCGAATTGTACTCAGATGGCTGGGTAGTTTGCTCCGGGGTAATATGCCTGAAATAATGAAGACGGAGATGGGAAAATACTTAGTGTTATGCATAGTCACAGCCTCGATTGAGGACGTACGAGTTCTTCTTATGAAATATGGATAATAAAAGGTTGTAGACACACAAATTGATCTTCAAAAAGACTGCAGGGGCACTCGATCTTTTTTTAACACAAATATCTCATATTGAAGCATTCATGCCTTGTTCAAGTCAGCTGGAATTTTTTAGACTTTCGAATTACTGGAAGGCAAGGCCAAGATTTCCGGCACTCTGTGAGTGTTCTTTCTTTTCCATTTTAGATATGCATCCTACATCATGCTCATATAATTCACAGGTTTTTTTTTTAATTTAGTAAAGGATTATGGCACGCGCCAAACTATATTAATGGTTCGGAAAGAAACATTTTGAGAATGCCAGTCTTGTTAAAGCTGAAAATTGGTTCGTTGTCATTAGTTTGGCTTAATAGTGTCAGAGTTATATCGTCAAGACAGTTTAAATCTTCCTAGTGAGATGAGATAGCGATCAGATCATAGACAGCCTGGCCGTAAATGTGATATAGGAACGCGTAGAAAACGAAAAGCAACGTGGTGTTCAAAGCAGCTTCCGTGATGGCGAATTCTTTTGCTTGTTTATCTTTCATATACGATGTACGACTTCCCAGACAGATGGGCAGTGAGTATACTCTGCCACTTACCCTCCTGGACCAGCAAAGGTACTCGTAAACATGAAGCTCTTATCTGGTCAGCCACAGTATTGACGCCGCAGGCTGTAGGCGAACACCTGCAACGACTCTCGTAATACACTGGCAGCCAATGCGATACTCATTCACCGAAACTACACCACAATTATACAGTCGGGATAATAGGTTACGACGGCAGTGGACAGTTTCATTACTGCTCGGGTTGTCTATATGTAATGCCTCTTAAGTTTATAGAGCCGTGCTCGAGAGACAAGCCACGCCCCTGTAATACTCTGAAGTTCATCGAAGCTCTCCGACATATCCCAACATACACAGTCGAAGATTGAAAGTAGAATACTGAAGCTGAAATCACCCTCTCTCTTGGTTACGGAATTGAAACCGATGTGAGCCTCCATCGTTTTCTGCCTGAAACATGATGAAACTAATAGCAAGCAGTCCCTTTGCTGTACATAACAATATATTAATTTTTAAACAGCACGGATCGTAATTCCGTCGTGGCACACTATCTCGGCTACTTTGTCTGGTTTACAGTTAGGGCTCAACATCCTGGACCAATAAAAACAGGAATCTTTTTTAAATTTTCTTGTACAGAAATGTAACAGATCAGAACGACAATCATGCTAAAAATTTGATGAGAATTAGGGATTAGGATATTAGTGCACGGTATACAATTTATAGTAAGAGATGTGCTGTGTGTGCAGTCCTAGGACCATTTCGAGGACGCACCTGTTCATCACATAATTGCTAGTTTTGGATACAAAGGAATTATCACCTTAACGTATTATGCCGATTTGCGCTTATTAATGTCTTATGACATACTTTTAAAGACTAAGCCATAGCATGGAATCAAGAGATGCTATGCGAGATCGAGCACTGGGAATAATTTGTGTCCTCCCCACAATCATCTTCAAGGGATTAGGCATTAACATGTAGCCCTTCTCATCATGTAGACTGAACACTGAAATTCGTCAATAATGTTTCATCACAAATTGTGTAGTTGGGTTTTGTCCACAGCTGTTACACGGGAAGCAGAAAAAAAGATTTACTACTGACTATGATTATTATAATGAAAGTTGTCAGTGGGCCGGAAAGGATTTCAATTTGCAGTCACAAAAGTTCTTTGACAATTTACTCGGAAACATCAAATATTTGACAGGTAACAAAGCAAATTCTAAGTGTAATCCAGAATCCTATCCTCTGGACAACTCATTTTATTGCATCTAAGACTTTTTTAATAAAATCTGGTAGCATGTTGAAATGTAACAGCTTGGTTGTCACCTTTTTTTTCATATTGTGTCCAAAGAGTAATCACCTTTGGCGATTTGTTCTTCTGGAGTGGCATGGTGTGAGTAATAGTTTCACTTTATTATGTGTTCTCTTGAAAAAAGACTTGGGCTCTCTGTGGGTACTTGAGTCATTTGAGGGTATTGGTTAGGTGGGTTGTCACCGGCCGTCAGTTGTAAACACGTGGGTGTACTTCCGTAGGCGGCCCCCTCGGTAGGTGAGCTTCGACTCGCGAAACAGGACTGGGAAAGCCCAGGAGTTCCTTTAGGGCTGAGGTACACGAGAGAGTTTTTTTGGTCTCAGACACTTTGGTAAACTCAAAGAGTACTCGCGGAACTGTTTGCACGAGGGACGAATTTTGTACTGATGGTTACTGTTCGATTACTAAAATGTAGACTTTCACGGCCGGAAATATCATGTCCATTATAATTATCCGGGCTGTTATGCCGTGGTCGGTTGATGAATTCTGTGGCGATTCCCAACGTTTCGTCTCCGACTGCGGGAGACATCTTCAAAGGGGTCCGTAGCTCGACGGAAGGTCCAACACACACACTGGCTCGCTACTGATTGCCGCTAAATTCCGTGTCCGCGCGCCCCCGCGCCGCGGCGTGACGTCATGTGTTTAGAAAACGTCAGTGCAATTGGCCGCTGTCCCTCGCCGTCGATCGCCGTGGCCATCACCCAGTAGTGGACGGGTGGTACACATCTTCTTTAACACCGGCATCCATATACCGTTTAATTTGACGCCCTCCTCCTTTCGGTTGAAATTATTTGGGTGTTTAGCGATTTCGATTGCCTCCCTGTAGAGCCTTTAGTAACATCCGCTCGTGGCCGCTAGTACTTGCGTCTCCTCGAAACGAATATTGTGGTTCCCTGGCTGGAAAGCATGCTCCGCAACAGCTGATCGTTCCGTTTCTCCTCTTCTACAATTTCCCTTGTGCTCTTCCAAACGTTTAGATACAGTTCTTTTAGTGGTACCCACATAAACATCACCACAGCTGCATGGGATCCTATACACTCCAGATTTTTCCAATGGTTTGCGAGCGTCCTTGGCAGGCCTAAGGTATTCCTGTATCTTTCTGGTGGGCTTGTAAATTACGGTAATATTCCGCTTCGTCAAGATCCTCCCTATTCTTTCCGTTACATAACAGACTGAGAGGGTTTGTTACAGCTGAGAGGTAACTCTCCACAAGACACTTTTTTTCAGTTTTAGTACTTTGACTGAAGGAACAGGTCTCGAAATAGGCTATCTGCTTGTGCTGCTCGTGTATATGATAAAACGAGCGATTTCTTGTCTCACAAAAGTGCCGCGGCCATAAATTACACCTCGACACTCCCAGTTTACTGTGTACTTTCATTTTATGTCTGCACGAGTACCGCAAATACGTTACTAAGATGTGGTAGGACAAATACTGTGAAATGTGGCACAATTCCTGGACGCAAGTGTGGCCGCTTAGGACTCTCGGTTCTGCCAACAATGCCGGTATAGTTTTTTTTGTCTGTGTGCTACTTTGACCAGCTGTCTACATCTACATCTACATTTATACTCCGCAAGCCACCCAACGGTGTGTGGCGGAGGGCACTTTACCTTCCACTGTCATTACCTCCCTTTCCTGTTCCAGTCGCGTATGGTTCGCGGGAAGAACGACTGTCTGAAAGCCTCCGTGCGCGCTCTAATGTCTCTAATTTTACATTCGTGATCTCCTCGGGAGGTATAAGTAGGTGGAAGCCATATATTCGATACCTCATCCAGAAACGCACCCTCTCGAAACCTGACGAGCAAGCTACATCGCGATGCAGAGCGCCTCTCTTGCAGAGTCTGCGACTTGAGTTTGTTAAACATCTCCGTAACGCTATCACGGTTACCAAATAACCCTGTGACGAAACGCGCCGCTCTTCTTTGGATCTTCTCTATCTCCTCCGTCAACCCGATCTGGTACGGATCCCACACTGATCAGCAATACTCAAGTATAGGTCGAACGAGTGTTTTGTAAGCCACCTCCTTTGTTGATGGACTACATTTTCTAAGGACTCTCCCACTGAATCTCAACCTGGTACCCGCCTTACCAACAATTAATTTTATATGATCATTCCACTTCAAATCGTTCCGCACGCATACTCTCAGATATTTTACAGAAGTAACTGCTACCAGTGTTTGTTCCGCTTTCATATAATCATACAATAAAGGATACTTCTTTCAAAGTATTCGCAATAAATTACATTTGTCTATGTTAAGGGTCAGTTGCCACTCCCTGCAGCAAGTGCCTATCCGCTGCAGATCTTCCTGCATTTCACTACAATTTTCTAATGCTGCAACACCTCTGTATACTACAGCATCATCCGCGAAAAGCCGCATGGAACTTCCGACACTATCTACTAGGTCATTTATATATATTGTGAAAAGCAATAGTCCCATAACACTCCCCTGTGGCACGCCAGAGGTTACTTTAACGTCTGTAGACATCTCTCCATTGATAACAACATGCTGTGTTCCGTTTGCTAAAAACTCTTCAATCCAGCCACACAGCTGGTCTGATATTCCGTAGGCTCTTATTTTGTTTATCAGGCGACAGTGCGGAACTGTATCGAACGCCTTCCGGAAGTCAAGAAAAATTGCATCTATCTGGGAGTCTGTATCTAATATTTTCTGGGTCTCATGAACAAATAAAGCGAGTTGGGTCTCACACGATCGCTGTTTCCGGAATCCATGTTGATTCCTACATAGTAGATTCTGGGTTTCCAAAAACGACATGATACTCGAGCAAAAAACATGTTCTAAAATTCTACAACAGATCGACGTCAGAGATGTAGGTCTATAGTTTTGCGCATCTGCTCGACGACCGTTCTTGAAGACTGGGACTACCTGTGCTCTTTTCCAATCATTTGGAACCTTCCGTTCCTCTAGAGACTTGCGGTACACGGCTGTTAGAAGGGGGGCAAGTTCTTTCGCGTACTCTGTGTAGAATCGAATTGGTATCCCGTCAAGTCCAGTGGACTTTCCTCTGTTGAGTGATTCCAGTTGCTTTTCTATTTCTTGGACACTTATTTCGATGTCAGCCATTTTTTCGTTTGTGCGAGGATTTAGAGAAGGAACTGCAGTGCAGTCTTCCTCTGTGAAACAGCTTTGGAAAAAGGTGTTTAGTATTTCAGCTTTACGCGTGTCATCCTCTGTTTCAATGCCTTCATCATCCCAGATTGTCTGGATATGCTGTTTCGAGCCACTTACTGATTTAACGTAAGACCAGAACTTCCTAGGATTTTCTGTCAAGTCGGTACATAGAATTTTACTTTTGAATTCACTGAACGCTTCACGCATAGCCCTCCTTACGCTAACTTTGACATCGTTTAGCTTCTGTTTGTCTGAGGTTTTGGCTGCGTTTAAACTTGGAGTGAAGCTCTCTTTGCTTTCGCAGTAGTTTCCTAACTTTGTTGTTGTACCACGGTGGGTTTTTCCCGCCCCTCAGAGTTTTACTCGGCACGTACCTGTCTAAAACGCATTTTACGATTGCCTTGAACTTTTTCCATAAACACTCAACATTGTCAGTGTCGGAACAGAAATTTTCGCTTTGATTTGTTAGGTAGTCTGAAATTTGCCTTCTATTACTCTTGCTAAACAGATAAACCTTCCTCCCTTTTTTTTATATTACTATTAACTTCCATATTCAGGGATGCTACAACGGTCTTATGATCACTGATTTCCTGTTCGGCACATACAGAGTCGAAAAGTTCGGGTCTGTTTGTTATCAGTAGGTCCAAGATGTTATCTCCACGAGTCGGTTCTCTGTTTAATTGCTCGAGGTAATTTTCGGATAGTGCACTCAGTATAATGTCACTCGAAGCTCTGTCCCTACCACCCGTCCTAAACATCTGAGTGTCCCAGTCTATATCTGGTAAATTGAAATCTCCACCTAAGACTATAACATGCTGAGGAAATTTATGTGAAATGTATTCCAAATTTTCTCTCAGTTGTTTTGCCACTAATGCTGCTGAGTCGGGAGGTCGGTAAAAGGAGCCAATTATTGACCAAGCTCGGTTGTTGAGTGTAACCTCCACCCATAACAATTCACAGGAACTATCCACTTCTACTTCTCTACAGGATAAACTACTACTAACAGCGACGAACACTCCACCACCGGTTGCATGCAATCTATCCTTTCTAAACACCGTCTGTAATTTTGTAAAAATTTCGGCAGAATTTATCTCTGGCTTCAGCCAGCTTTCTGTACCTATAACGATTTCAGCTTCGGTGCTTTCTATCAGCGCTTGAAGTTCCGGTACTTTACCAACGCAGCTTCGACAGTTTACAATTACAATGCCGATTGCTGCTTGGTCCCTGCATGTCCTGACTTTGCCCCGCACCCGTTGAGGCTGTTGCCCTTTCTGTACTTGCCCAAGGCCATCTAACCTAAAAAAACCGCCCAGTCCACGCCACACAACCCCTGCTACCCGTGTAGCCGCTTGTTGCGTGTAGTGGACTCCTGACCTATCCAGCGGAACCCGAAACCCCACCACCCTATGGCGCAAGTCGAGGAATCTGCAGCCCACACCGTCGCAGAACAGTCTCAAGCTCTGATTCAGACCCTCTACTCGTCTCTGTACCATAGGTCCGCAGTCAGTCCTGTCGACGATGCTGCAGATGGTGAGCTCTGCTTTCATCCCGCTAGCGAGACTGGCAGTCTTCACCAAATCAGATAGCCGCCGGAAGCCAGAGAGGATTTACTGCGATCTATAGCGACACACATCATTGGTGCCGACATGAGCGACCACCTGCAGATGGGTGCACCCTGTACCCTTCATGGCATCCGGAAGGACCCTTTCCACATCTGGAATGACTCCCCCCGGTATGCACACGGAGTGCACATTGGTTTTCTTCCCCTCTCTTGCTGCCATATTCCTAAGGGGCCCCATTACGCGCCTGACGTTGGAGCTCCCTACTACCAGTAAGCCCACCCTCTGCGACCGCCCGGATCTCGCAGACTGAGGGGCAACCTCTGGAACAGGACAAGCAGCCATGTCAGGCCGAAGATCAGTATCAGCCTGAGACAGAGCCTGAAACCGGTTCGTCGAACAAACTGGAGAGGCCTTCCGTTCAGCCCTCCGGAATGTCTTTCACTCCCTGCCACACCTTGAGACGACCTCCCACTCTACCACAGGTGAGGGATCAGCCTCAATGTGGGCAGTATCCCGGGCAACCACAGTCGTAGTCCGATCGGGGGATGCGTGGGACGAGCTGGCCGTCCCCGACAAACCCCAATCCGGACCCCCACAGTGATGCCCATTGGCAACAGCCTCAAGCTGTGTGATCGAAGCCAACACTGCCTGAAGCTAGGAGCGAAGGGATGCCAACTCAGCCTGCATCCGAACACAGCAGTTGCAGTCCCTATCCATGCTAAAAACTGTTGTGCAAAGAACGTCTGAACTAATCTACAGAGAGCGCAAACGAATCGACACAAAATTAAAACGGTTATTAAAATACAAGATTGCCTAGTAAATGCTGCTACGTGCGCACTGCTGACACACTGATCGGCGGCGGAAGGAGACTACGCGATTTTACACTATTCAGGTACTAAAACGCGATGCTACAACTCTCAAATACTATAATACGCCCGAAATTTATGAATTAAACAATGCAAGTATCAAAAGCACGCAAAGAAATTAAGAATTAAACTATGTAACAAATGAGAGAGCTAGGAGTATACGACTTGCTGCTGCAGCTGCTTATCCAAAGGCGGCATGGAGCACACTGACTGTGACCAACCGACACTGGCCGTTCAAAACAAAAACAGAAGACAGACGACTACGCGAATTTACACTATTCAGGTACTACAACGCGATGCTACAACTCTCAAATACTATAATACGCCCGAAATTTATGAATTAAACAATGCAAGTACCAAAAACACGCAAAGAAATTAAGAATTAAACTATGTAACAAATGAGTGAGCTAGGAGTATACAACTTGCTGCTGCAGCTGCTTATCCAAAGGCGGCAGGGAGCCGCCCTCATCAAGAGATGGGGGTTGACTTTGGGAGGGGGGAGGGAGATGGAAGGAGTTGCCTTACGCGTACTTCATCCGGAGGGCGAACAGAACTATGATATGGACCATGGGGTCCCGGGGTCGATTCCCGGCCAGATTGTGGATTTTCCCCGCCCGGGGCTGGATGTCTGTGTTGTCATCACCTCATCATCATTCAGTAAGTGCCGAGACTGGAACTGCAAAAATTTGGAACTTGTACAGGCGCTGAAAACTACGATGTTGAGCGCTCCGCAAGCCAACATCATCATCTTTATCATCATCATCAACGTCATCAGAACAATAATGTCGGACTTCATACAAATCTGTGAGTATGACAATGCAGAAATATAGTTCCACGACTTAGAATAAAACTATAAGAATTCCAAATGCACCAATATACAAGAAAACAATACACTGCCACTCAGCCAATAGCTGAACTATGAAATAATGAAAAATACATTATGTGTAAATTGAAGGTGGAGATCGGAAGAAATGAAAGGAAAGGGGATGGAACACTGCTATCAGCCGCACTGGGACATATGCGGAATCGGGGGAACGAGTGAAAATGTGTACCGCACTGGGATTCGAACGCGAGATCACCCGCTTATTACCCAGATGCGGTAACCGCTGCTCCATCCGGCACACAGTGTTATCGCTACTGCATAACTATCTCGACCCGCCTCATGGCTGATCCACACTCGCATCGAGCGCCACCTATCCCCAGCCCCTGTCCATTTCCGCCTTATTCACTCTTCAGAGTTTCCCACAAGAAGTCGGACGTATTTGTGCATCCGGACTGAAGAAGGTCGATTCATTGCCCCTCTAGGCCTATCAGATTATATAAATGTGTGATGTCTGTTATTTCGGACATCACCTAGCGTTTAATTTAAGTTAGCGCTGAGTAAAGCGTATAGGTCGTCGACGAATAAGTGGCATGAAACTGAAAAGATACGAAAAGAGAACTGGCTAACTATTAGAGGCCCAAGGGTTGGAGTGCCAGAAAATTTAAAGTCATTGATCGTACGGCAGAATAAAAACTTCTCAGTGCTGAATGTATGGCTGCAGAGCATTCCAATAGCGCGAGCGAGACGGAAACGGCCAAGCTTAATTAGCTTCTAAGAAGGTCTGAGTCCCGCTGTGTACCGTTAGGCTGCTGTTCCTTACATCGGGCAGCGCTTCGAAGGGGTTATCTGGCATCAAAACAGGCATGGCCGTCTCTATTCAGCTGGTGCTATTTGGTGGAGATGCGTGGACCCACAACCGCAAACTAGGAGGCAGATAAGAGCTGAGGGCACACATTTGTCTTGACTGGACGTGCACATCTGTTGCTATTCATCATCAATGTCAAAATCCGCTACAGCTGAAAAATGATTTATTTCTAAAAAGGAATGAAAAACATGGTTTCAAGAAGAGTGTCCCATCTTCAGGTGCATCTACAAAACTATAAATCAATAATGACACTTATCCACATTGTAATATAAGGAAAGCTAAACAGAGCCAGCGGAAATCCTTAGAACAAACCCTGTACGTACGCTAAAATGTGAGTCCGTAGATGATGTGTAAGTAAGAATAAATCAGGAAAAATATGCCAAATTGTGCATCCCTGCTACGTAGCATGAAAAAAAAAGCATCCTCTTCAATCCTAGACTTGCGAGAAGGCCTCTGGGAGAGGAAGACGTACTTAAAAAGACTAAGGTCTGTAACTAAAAGAGCGGATATTGTCGTTGAATCAAATATAAAGTATTAAGGGCACGATATCCTAATTTCCATTACAAAACTTAAAACGGTCCGGGACTAAGGGCGTGGCACATACGGATCCGCATTAATGTAGATAGGCGGTCTTTCGAACACTGAAACGTCAAAATAAAGGGTTTAAATATTCTGTGCATCTGCAGAAATGTGTGAAAATACATTGTAACCTACCGAGTAAAATTTCCGACTCGATAATGCTGCATGCACACCCCTGAGACCTGTACCAAGCACAACCCAAAGTTGAAGTGCCAGCGGGAGCGGACGTGTACCAGTAATGTAAGCGTGTGGACCTCTCACGCCATCTGACGGTCAGAATTTGAATTAATGTAACGGTCAATAACACGTCTACGAAACCACAAACTAGCATCCGTTGCAGTGAAACTTCTCTTATATACCTATCCCCATGCAAAAACAGTCGTGCCCTGAGGAAGGCCGTTGCAATTCGGCCGAAACGTCGGTTTTAGTTTATTATTGTTGTTAGTTTTTAGCAATGACGCGGCATAATACCCAGATGAATTTTAATCACTTTGACACCGGCCGTGGAAGCCTACGTTCTTATATCAGTTTTCACTCTGTTTGCTCCGCTTCTGCGTAACGTTAGACTGGCAGTGACTGTTCTACCACATCGTGTAATCATTTAAAATTGTTTCTGTTAATTGTGTGTGTACTTCAGGGCCTAAATAGTAGTCCTGGTATTGCTTAAAAATGGAAGTGTACTGTAGCCTACAACGTACATAAATGCTGCGAGTGCCTCTGGAAACAGGACATAAAGACCCTCAAAACAAGCTGTTCATGTTTATTTATACTTAACTGACGATATATATATATATATATATATATATATATATATATATATATATATATATATATATATAAGTAGAGCGAGGAGCAGATAATGGCATAGCCGGTAACTTAGGGGACGTCAGTAATGAGGATGTAATTAGTGCAGATTTAGTCACAAGAATTGAATACGTAAACTTAAATATGCAGGCAATGTTGCTTGTCTTGATGAGTAAACTAGAAGAGAGTAGCAATACAATGGAAGAAATTAGCAAATGTGCTATAGAGACTAATATTAAAAGAGAAAAGTGTTTTAGGGAAGCTAATGAAACTTCAATGAAATACATAAACAATTCAGGAAACTAACAAAGAAATTATATGGTTGACGCATATATTACAGACACCAACAAAAGATTCAATAAAATAGAGGAAACCGTGGAGGAAGGAGAAATAGTGACCCATGAGTTATCATGTGGTCTAGCTCACTAACACAGTCAGAATTTTCGAGAGAAAATTTGCCAAAGAGATTGAGAAACACGGCGTGGCAATCTCTGATTTGAGTAATAAAATACATGAGAATGAACTTGCGTTATCTAACAGAATAGAATCAGTTCAAAATTTTGTAGCAATTTTTCTGGCGCTAGAATTACTGACCTCCTACTGAATACCAGCTACTTTATCAGACACATCCTTGAATTAATTGCCGCAGAGACAAAATTTGATTTAAAAATAAAGAAAAGAAACAGTACTGTAAATAAAAGCAGTGGAAATTTGGTAGTGCAGACCTCTACTTAAAAATACCAGTTTTCCATGATTTCGCTGCAAAGGGGAAATTACATCCAAAAGCCTTTGTAAAACGGAGTGTTACCAAGATACTGGGATGACGGAAGAAAGATCGGTAGTGTCACTAACAAAATGGATGGGACGCTCTATTTAGAGGAGTGAGAACAGGAGAACCCTGCCAATCATGTGAAGAATTAGTTAGGAAGTTTGTAGATAAATATTGCTCAAAGGGTACACAAGGAAATGTATGAAACACTATTTTTCAGGGACGGAATTTTTCAAGTAGTGGGCACCATTGTTACAAAGATAATTTCAGAAGCTATTGTGAAAAGAATTTATATCTGAAAAGAATTTATATCTTCACAACGGAGTAAGTGAAAAAAATCTTGGTACAGTGGCACTGGTTAAATTACCAATAAGTTTATAGGAAAATTGATGAGAATACCTCACAAGGAAACCGAGGATACTTAGTAGGCTATGGAACTAGTAGATGTATTATCCGGGAAAGAAACAACCGATAATCCATTGGAGAGGTTTGACCTGGCGCTCTAGAGAAAGTGGAAACGATCGGGACCGTAATGGGAACAACAGTGTGATCAGGGAAACGAAAGAAATAGTAACGGTTTATGAGGCGAGGAAGAGGAGGCTGGAACCGAGAAAGTTCAAGTGGCCATGAAAATAGATATTATGGCGTAGGTGACGAGAGAAATGATAACAGGACAGATAGAGATGATGAAAGGGAGTCAATAAAATTATTCTGGTTTGGGACCGCATTGTCAACTATAAAATCCAGATGTTTCTGTGACTACTGCAAGACGACTTCCTCACGGTGTATTGCTAACTGACTGTAACAACGGCCACGGGAGCCTATGTTTACATGATGGGAGAGATATTAGTGAGAGGTTAATCCCTAATACAAGCTCGCAGAGTAGACGGACCAGTGGCAATAAGATGATTGATCAAAGAGTACTGGGGATGTGTGAGAGAAGCTGTTTTACGAGAAGATGAGACTGAACCTAAAGAGGAATGTCAACCAATAGTAGACCTATTAGATAACAGATCTCAACGAAATTACTATACAGGAGGGGAAGAATAAGCAAAACAAGATTGGCGTAGATGTGCTATACGATGAGATAAGGGCTAAAGTTGATAACATTACCGTAAATGACCAAGACAGGAGAAGAGAGCTGAAAGATTTACTTATAAAGTATAAAACAGAGTTTTCCAGCAAACTGAGATTAACGAGGGGAGAACTGTATGAATGATTAATGGGGGAAGAACGGTATGAATTTAAAATTTAACAACGCCAGCCGTTTAGACTGAGACCTCACCGTAATACCATTAGCAAAAAGTGATTAAATAAAGAAGGAAATGCAAAGAATGTTGAGTTTGCAAATTACAAAGAGGTGAACGAGTCAGTACTGTAACCCCTTACTGCATGTGACGAAAAAATATCGATCAGCCAAAGTGACATTAGACGTGCAGATATTAAATAAAGTAATTTAATCTCAGAATGACAGAGCGCAAATACTAGAAGAACTACTACAGATATCTGAAGGAGCTAACATGCTCCAGTCTGGCTACTGGCAGATTTAGTTACCAGGGAAGGGCAAATCAAACGACGCCGTGATAGCTGCCAGTGACTGACAGGTTCAAAACATGAGTTTGGAGGAGAAGAGCAAGTTGGTCATAAGGAAAACTATAGTGCAGGAAAATTATTGAAAGGGTAGGTGTGACAAGAAAGTCATACCATAAGTATGTAGTGGGAGACACTTTGCTAATCACGACCCATGGGAATTCATTGAAACCGGATTTCGAGATCAACAAACTTTTCGAGATGTCTGCCCACTCATGTCGAGAAAAGTTTCCATTTTGTCACTTTATGACTATTGAATTGTTTAAATTACTTAATTTGATCCTAAGGTAAATAAACTTCGATATTATGCTTGAATAGCTGCACATTATAATCACTCATTCTGTGCATTTTTGTCTACTGCTACTCGTCTTAAAAAATAGAAATACCTTAGCGTGGACACTTTGGCTCGCTCTCCCTATAGCCTGTTTCAGTTAAGCTGTTTCCCTAAACCGTTTAACATACCGTGCTTCTGTTTTCATGTCAATTGTGAAAAACTTTTTATTAAGTGGCGTGTAGTATCTTTCTATAGCTATATTGATTACACAGGTACCAGTATCAGTGTGTCTTATTCAAGTAGAACTATTATACACTCCTGGAAATGGAAAAAAGAACACATTGACACCGGTGTGTCAGACCCACCATACTTGCTCCGGACACTGCGAGAGGGCTGTACAAGCAATGATGACACGCACGGCACAGCGGACACACGAGGAACCGCGGTGTTGGCCGTCGAATGGCGCTAGCTGCGCAGCATTTGTGCACCGCCGCCGTCAGTGTCAGCCAGTTTACCGTGGCATACGGAGCTCCATCGCAGTCTTTAACACTGGTAGCATGCCGCGACAGCGTGGACGTGAACCGTATGTGCAGTTGACGGACTTTGAGCGAGGGCGTATAGTGGGCATGCGGGAGGCCGGGTGGACGTACCGCCGAATTGCTCAACACGTGGGGCGTGAGGTCTCCACAGTACATCGATGTTGTCGCCAGTGGTCGGCGGAAGGTGCACGTGCCCGTCGACCTGGGACTGGACCGCAGCGACGCACGGATGCACGCCAAGACCGTAGGATCCTACGCAGTGCCGTAGGGGACCGCACCGCCACTTCCCAGCAAATTAGGGACACTGTTGCTCCTGGGATATCGGCGAGGACCATTCGCAACCGTCTCCATGAAGCTGGGCTACGGTCCCGCACACCGTTAGGCCGTCTTCCGCTCACGCCCCAACATCGTGCAGCCCGCCTCCAGTGGTGTCGCGACAGGCGTGAATGGAGGGACGAATGGAGACGTGTCGTCTTCAGCGATGAGAGTCGCTTCTGCCTTGGTGCCAATGATGGTCGTATGCGTGTTTGGCGCCGTGCAGGTGAGCGCCACAATCAGGGCTGCATACGACCGAGGCACACAGGGCCAACACCCGGCATCATGGTGTGGGGAGCCATCTCCTACACTGGCCGTACACCACTGGTGATCGTCGAGGGGACACTGAATAGTGCACAGTACATCCAAACCGTCATCGAACCCATCGTTCTACCATTCCTAGACCGGCAAGGGAACTTGCTGTTCCAACAGGACAATGCACGTCCGCATGTATCCCGTGCCACCCAACGTGCTCTAGAAGGTGTAAGTCGACTACCCTGGCCAGCAAGATCTCCGGATCTGTCCCCCATTGAGCATGTTTGGGACTGGATGAAGCGTCGTCTCACGCGGTCTGCACGTCCAGCACGAACGCTGGTCCAACTGAGGCGCCAGGTGGAAATGGCATGGCAAGCCGTTCCACAGGACTACATCCAGCATCTCTACGATCGTCTCCATGGGAGAATAGCAGCCTGCATTGCTGCGAAAGGTGGATATACACTGTACTAGTGCCGACATTGTGCATGCTCTGTTGCCTGTGTCTATGTGCCGGTGGTTCTGTCAGTGTGATCATGTGATGTATCTGACCCCAGGAATGTGTCAATAAAGTTTCCCCTTCCTGGGACAATGAATTCACGGTGTTCTTATTTCAATTTCCAGGAGTGTAATTCTGCTGTTAAATAGTAGATTTAAGAGAGGCAAAGTAAACGGCGTTTCACACTTAAAATACGATTACTAGTTTCGAAGAAGTTATAGTATGAAGAACCGGATATATACCAATTTTGAACATGAAACTGACTATTGTCGTATGTGCAGTCCGCGGTGTCATATTTAGCTGTCGCATTATGCTGATGAGATACTCCAACTTGACGCAGCTAACAGAGTCTACTTACAAGAGTAGTGTAATGGAAATCAATCAAAAATAACAAAATGTAATAATCAAGTATGTACTTCCGCTTTACTCTAGCAAAGGTACCATCAACGTTGCTGAAGGTATAACATGACCTGAACAAAGTGGTGTTTGCAGAACCATACCACCAGTTCCTTATTTCGATGAACTTCACATTCAAATACTAATGACACCAGAGAAGTGTCAACTGCTGAACCACATTCAGAATAACAAATATGTTTATCAAGTCTTGCTACTGTTCCTGTTTAGAAGTAACGCCTCATCACTCTTGTGAAAATACAGTCTATCTATCTCTACTAAGCACACTGAAAAGTTCATAGCTTACTTTTCACAAAACAAACAGATCATAGTAACACAGTCAAAAGAAAAGACAAGAAATTGTCGTGAATTTGTTCATCCTTACCATGGCAGTGAAGGTGGATAGTTTGTTTTATAAATTAGAGCCAGAAGTGCACTTCACAAAGAATTTTATCTAGACAAAGTCTATCTCCAGCGTACATCAAAATAATTCCTGTAGTAAATTAGCTGATGAAATATCACTAAATTTATACTACATATACTGACCCATCAGATTAGCTGAGAGCGCTAATGCGCTACTTCCTGGACTAAGGTAGGCGCGCTGGCCCATATCGAATCCGCCTGGCGGATTAACGACGAGGGCCAGTGTGCCTGCCATCCTGGATGTGGTTTTTAGGCGGTTTTCCACATCCCACTAGGTGAATACCAGGCTTGTACCCACGTCCCGTGTCAGTTATACTGCTCTCAGCAATCTGAACACATTCGCACTATTTCATGGATTACACTGGTTGTAGACAGTTTAGGTACACCAATTCCGTTCTGGGGAGGGGTGGGCGTGTGGGGGGGGGGGGGGTGACAGGAAGGCATCTGGCCAACAGTTAAACTACCTTTGCCACATCCGATTAACCATGCCGACACTGCCTAACTTCTGCAATATGGCAAAAACGAAAGAAGTATACTGTATACGCTCGACTATTCAATTAGGAAAAATCCCTCTTAATTTGTTAACTATAATTCACTTGGTTAATTTTCTATCTGCAGAGCATTATTATTCACAGAACCTTTCTTCATATACTAAAGCATCAGGCTAATAATTTCTGCAAGATTATTCCTCCTATGAACATGATTTGTGCATCAGTGGTTATTACACCACCTCCAAAAGACAAAGTTTCAGCTGTACATAGTGATCTATTTGTAGTGATACATAACTGAACTTTGCCTTTTGGATGTGACAAAAATATGAAGGTAGTTGCCATTGTAATATGTGTTTAAATGCGGATTAGAGTTTTATTGTCTTTTGAGGTTCGTCATTGCTGGATGAATTTAAAGTAACAGCTTAGAAAAAGGAGCCTCTTGAGAACTTTGTCAGCATTTACTGTAATACTCATGTGTGAACAGTTGGGCTATAGTGATGGTTCCTTGTGACGGATTTTTTTTGTATGAGATACTGTACATGACTAGAGCAGTTTTCTCATCTGGGAGCTTTTACTCTTGAAATGTTTCTGAATTGTTTTGCTGTAATTCTGTGTGGAATTTTTTTATTCTATGTGAGGTAAGAAGTATTTCTGTTAATTAAATCTTGTATGGGCTCTAGTATTGAAAGTTTTATTGTTAATTGGTTGCAATTGTGTCTCTTGCTGATCAATTATTTATTGTGACCACTTCTAAACGAATTCATTAATGTATCTCATTTGGACTGTTGCCACAAGTAAAGTTAGAAGTGAAGAGTAAATAATTCCTTGTGGTAGATCTGAGTGCAACTATGGGTGTATTTGAGTGTTGAATATTTTCAACATGTCCAAAGGGCATTAAATACACTAGAGTCTAAAGGTTAAGCATAATCATAAAAAGAGATTATATCGCTGTATAAGGATGTCAGAAACATTGCTGAACGAGCTGCAACGTAATCACAAGACATTTAGCATATAACAGTGCCCAAACTATAATGTTGAAAAAGTTCTGACAACTAAGGTACACTGTTCAAACAAATTTTAAAATCCACAGGTAATATAAAAATTTGCAAGGGAAAACTCAACGAAAGAAACTATTAATACCCGTAACGGTCACTCATGCTGCACAGAGAAGTGGCATGCTCTTTACGTGATGGTTAAGAGGCTCTCTTGGCAGTCGATTCCATTCGTCAGCAAGAGCGGGGCACAGGTCTGGACGTGCTCTTGGTAGAGGCTGACGAGATGCAGTTCGCCTCCATAATGCATCCCACGCATGTTAGGTAGTATTCAGATTCGGGGGCCTCGCTAACCGGCCCACGCGATGGAGACCTTCAACTTCAAGAAATTCAAGCGCAAGCAGAGCTCGATGCAGAAGGACTTTAGCACCCTTAAAATGGAAGTCTGGGTCAACCGCACTATGAAAAGGCGAACATGTATCTCATCTCTGTCCCTCTGAGGATTTACAGTATTCCTTCAACCATCAACGAAGATGTGCAGCTCCATACAGCCATTCAACGTGATGCCTCCCCATGCCATGACGCCATCACCATGAAACTGGTCTCTTTCCTGGTGTTGTAGCGGCTACCAGGTTCTCTCCAGAGTGACGTGCGACGAGAATCATTTTGCAAAGTGAAGTGAGATTCATCTGTGAAGAGCAAATTCCTTCACTCATCCAGGATTCTACTTTGATGTTGCCAACTCCACAAAATATGTGCTGGAATGAGCGGGATGCACACGGCAGGATGCCTCGCAAACATGCCTGCGCTCTGAGATCCCAGTGAACAGTTCGTCGGGAAATAACATCTCCTGATTTAGACGTAAGATCTCTATCCAGTTGTCTGGCAGGTGTACTCTGATTTCGTCGGCGAGACATCGGTGCTGCTGTAGCATAATTATACTTGGTCGACCTTGTACTGGCCTACGACGAACATCTCCTGTGTGTCGAAACCGTTTCCAAAGTATCGAAGTGTCACGTCCAGCACTTTGGTCTACGTCTGATCTGCTTTCAGGTGGCTGGCTATACTACCCTGCAAAACAGGCTGCAAATAGCGTCTTTGACACGTTATGTTCTCATCGTCACCAAGAGACTGCACGATGTTCACTGTGAACGGACAAACAAGATTGACATATGAATGCTCACATGCACTATTTCTATTTGTCTTTCGTTTATTGCGCTATTCACTGAACGGATTACTCTTTTCCTAAAAAAGAAACGAGCAAGAAGGTTTTCTATGTAAATATATACGAGGATGTTAGGTGATGCTCACCTTTCTTCTTTTCATTTTCTGTTTTTATGATTATGCTGAACATCTAGACTCTGGCGTACATTACAATATACAATGTTCGTGTTCATTATACGTTTATTTATTACAGAAAAGTGAATCTGGAACGTTAAGAAATTCTGTGGCATGTACAGATTTCAGGTGCAGCTGAAAGTGATGTGCTGTGATTTGAAACGTTTCGTGCTCTGGTACTGAACGTCTACTCATAATATACTGTGGATTGATTACTCAGTGTCTTTGTGTCTCTAGTGCCCCTTACCGGCACTTGTTGATTCTCAGTGAATAAATTGAGACGAGATTTAGCAATACACAATGTTGGACGATGTACAGCTCTGAAACTGTGGCTCGATGTAATTACAGGATCGAGTCACACACGTCTACTCTCACGCCTATTAGTTAAGACAGCTGAAGAAATTTCTAATTAGTTGTGGTCGTACAATCAAATAGTTTAAGCACTGGTAAGTTAAGCGAATCCCAATGAAATAATAATAATATTGCAATAAAAAACCGTTATCTACTGATCTACGAATGTAGACGAAAGCACAAAATTTCTGTTGAACATATTAAGAACTTATTCAGATAATCATCTGACACAAAACGAAGAAAGTACAGTAATACAATGTAATAAAACGTAAATCAATAAGACATTGAATTTGCAGTTCAGCTTGCGTGACTGTGTGATGAGATTGGTGGTAGAATCCTCATACATCATTAAATCGTCGTTGGTTCACGAAGTAAACAAAGTCCCATACTTTGAATTAGGCACAAATAACCGTCATACTGGCAATTGCATACAGTGTACTATGTCCATCGTCATGTTCAACTTTGCAACTTATAAATAAATTTACGAAAGTTATTCAGTATTAATTCGTGAACAGAATGTTCTATACTGCAAATCCTACGACAATCACGAACTTCTGGAGCTCCCGGAAACTCCCAGATTCAAAGTCCCATTTGACTCAGAATTTATCCAACAAATAACCGAACTCGCGCGGTCGCTTGCCTGCCAGGAACCAACTTTTTACCACACTATCACGGCCTCCATGTGTTACCTGAAGAAAGTCCTGCACCAGATTTCACTACCGAATCCTCTGCTGACTGGACGTAAAATGCCTCCGAACTCAACTCTCCCTCGGTTCCGTGTCTCCACGAGCTCGAGCACATCTACACTCGTGCCGGTGAGAACTTGCGTTTTCTCACCAACCATGTACAACTTACTTAAGAATACAGAAAGTGGATCTACATTTTTGTCACATTAATGTAACAAATTAGATATATGATTAAGCTCGATCTCTTCCATTTTCTTTGAGTCCAAACACAAAATTTTATACATCATAGTGTATTTGACATGAGTACATAAATCTCTAATCATGCATGTAGCATGTACACGCTTATAACAAACAACAGAGAATAAACACTGAAATATGAAATAATAAGAATGGCATGCACACTTGATGTGTCATTTCATGCTCATTCTATCGTTTATACCAAGTCACATCTATAACTTACGGTTTTTATGTCGCAAATGTTTCGAATAGTCATCAAAATCACTTTAGTTACATGAATGAGAAAACAATTAATAATCTACACGAAAGTAATGTAACACATAGTGAGATATTAGAAATTCTATACCACAACCGTTTATTGTATTACTGTGGAGCATATGACGATCGGACACAAATACCTTATTAAAAATATTTAAATAAAATATGTACAAATGTGTGGTTTTCTACAATGACAGCTACAGTGTTAGGTGCTAGGTCATCACCCAACACCTTTTTATCATGGTCATGTGCACTGTTCAGTAGTGAATAACTGAAGATGATTACTGTAAGAGCATTCCTTTACTGTGATCACCTGACTTCCGAAGTTTCTGTGATAATTTTAATATTAAAGGCTTAACAAATGCACCTTAGTGCCACGGGTGCATTCCTATGACTTGAATTGCCCTATGTTTGGATACCAATTTAATATAAAATTATAAAGTATACTACAGAATTATAAAGTATCCACCACGTTGGAAATGCCGCCAATGTACAAGTAATTGTATTTAAATACCACATATATCAAAAAATTTATATACAATGTACATTAAAAAAATGTGTTGCCTCTGTCAGTACGAATATTTAACAGAGTACAACTTGCTTTTAAACAGTAACATAAAGAAGTTTGTTGTTGCATTGTCCTTCTTGGCTGTGCGTAGGAACATTTTTACTCTTTTGTATCATGTTATATATATATTAAATGATCATTAAACCTTTTACCTAGTGAGTATATATTAATTACAGATAAAACCGTACCTGTGAATTTTTCTTGTTGTTTATGTCAACCTAGTTATGAAATCTAAGGATGATGAACATACTTTTGTCTTGCATTATGTTGTGCTGGATTACACCAGTTATACATGATGTGGAACACATGCCACAGGCATAATTAGGAGTGCCATTGTATTCATTTCTTTATCTGTAATTATTTTCTTCATTTCCATTAATTACTTTCAATGTAAATTGGTTTTATGAGAAGAAATCTCTTTTCATACATGGGCCATAAGCATGGAGTAATGGTTGAAGGAAATGCATGTATATAATGGTGTAACAATGTTTTTCACTCTTTTTTAGACGACATATAGAAGTGCTTGGCACGACAGAAATTATGATTTTCTGCTTTGTATCAGCAAAATTTTCAGTTGTAGGTGGAGCTGACTCAATCCTGCTTCTGTTACTGTGGGATGTATATACATTTTTGCACTTATTAACATTTTGTTGTATCTCATAACTGAAAAACTACATGATGTCAGAGGGTTAAGTCATGTCTGCAGAAAACTGCTTTCAACCTAGAGAGTGTATAATATGTATGTTTTTGAAGTAGCCATACTACAGTATTATCAACGATGTTGCGTAACGTTTCGAGTACCAAATGTAGCTAATAAGTAGTACAGTGGAGCATGATATTGTAGTGTATTCGTACTGAAAGAAAAGAGATGTTTAAGAGGTGAAAGTATTTCCAAGGAACACTCAAAAGCAAAAGTAAGGATCCTGGGGTTTATAAAATGAAGTCTATTGAAATGAATTTAAACCTATATCATATGTACAGTTCGATCTTCATTATTTGTTGGTGTGAGAGAATCTTCAAGTTCGTCTGGTTTATCTTAGCGACCTGACGTACACATTTGCAGAACATGAACCTTTACAAGCCAATGCTGATAAATTAATGTGCATGACAGAATTTCATTAATTGCAAATGGAAAACCAAGGACTAGAATATGTTCATAATTTATTCCAAAATTAGTATGTTAAATATTGAAGGAATGACACATGCGTAGCATTCAGTAACATAGAAAAAGATAACCACAAAATGGCACTAAAACGAATAGCCATAAGTTAAATAGTCATGTGGGTCATTCCTCTGGCTCAGCTGTCTCTGAAGAATAAAGTCATATGATACATTAAATGTAAAGATACTATAACAAACATCGAGTGTGGTGACACTATGGCTAGCATACTAGACTCTCATTTGGTAAGGCTAATGGTTAAAATCTATGTACAGCCACCCTGAATTTTCTTCTCCATAATTTCCCTAAATTGCTTCAGGCAAATGCCAAGGAGATTCCTTTGAAACTGTGTGGCAGAGTTCCATACCCACCCTGAAACATTCTGAGCTTGTGTTTCGTCTCAAATTACCTAAGTGTTGACAGAACATTAAAACTTAATCTTGCTTCCTGTCTTTTACACGAAACAAAAACAAAAGGTAAAAGCTAATAACACCACAATATTGGATCATATCACAAACATAATAATGAAACATGAAGTCTGTAAATAACAAAGCGAAATATGTCAGGATGTCGACACAAAACTGGACTTAAATGCACAGTGAGATGAAACTGAGAAGAAAACGAAGTTTTAATTTTAATACATAAACCAATAAAAAATAGAATAAAGAAAAACTTGGGAACACGTATATCACAATGAGTCGCGTTGTGTAGAAGTTCTTGCTTCCATGAATTATGTACTGGCTTAATTTCTTTTCAAAAACAATTCTTTTTGAACTAAATAGTAACATATATAAAACTTCATACAGTGTTCTATAAAGAGAAAGGAGGATAAATACTTCTTGGTACTGAGACCGCCTTTTAGTTTGTCACTGACAGCAAAGCATGCATGGAACTTTTCAGCGACTCTGGTAATACTTCGGCAGGTCACTACGGAGGGAACATTGTGAGTGCATTCCCACTTGACAGATGAATATTGCTGTCCCCGTGGATAGATGGAGTCATGGCTATGTTGGTTGTGCAATATATCTCCCACGCAATATAATTGTGGCTACAGTGGATGGACCCATAGATGCCACGAAATTAACTAAGTGATCACATATGGAATATGGATGACCATAACATTTTAAATATAATTATTTCTTTACATACAATGAAAGTGACTCGGCCGGCCGAAGTGACCGTGCGGTTAAAGGCGCTGCAGTCTGGAACCGCAAGACCGCTACGGTCGCAGGTTCGAATCCTGCCTCGGGCATGGATGTTTGTGATGTCCTTAGGTTAGTTAGGTTTAACTAGTTCTAAGTTCTAGGGGACTAATGACCTCAGCAGTTGAGTCCCATAGTGCTCAGAGTCATTTGAATTTGAAAGTGACTCGATCACCAGTCAAAGAACATAAACGATATTTCAATATAGTATTTTACAAGGACAGAAAATTACGAATTCACTTCTAGTGGCCAAACTTGAAACAACTCATTTAATAGCACATAATAACATGATTATGCAACAGTTGAGAGGTGGATAAGAATGCCACCTATTCCCAGTTCATCAACAATTAAGCTCGACAGTTGCAGTTGAAATGTAACTGAAGATTGTGGAAGCGAATATAATGGCAGTCTAACACTCGTCACTGTTATACTCTGATTCGACTTTGTTCGTGGTGTAATAATATGTAGAGGCAGGTAAGGTGTTGTCAGTAGAGGGCAAGTGCTGGGAAGAGAATGAAGATTGGACGTAGTAAGCGGTGTCCTTCCAAGCCAGACAGTAAACTCAGGGCCAGTGGAGAGCAGAAGAATGGTGATTTGTGCGAACGGTCGTGCAACCGCCAGGAATGCTCTGTGCCACAGACCGCAAGTGCCAGCGACCACAAAAAACTATGGCATGGCCGCGATGTTAAAATACACATCAACTGTCACTGTTCCCCCAAGATAAATTGATGTGCCATACAATGAGACCACAGATTAAAGAGAAATAACTGACTTGCGATGTGAGGGATTTCAGAGAAGCGCTGTTGGCATTTCTGGTTTTGCATAAGCATAGGCGCCAGCAGCAGATAACATCTTTAGAAAGTACCCTGAAAACCACCGAGTTTGAGTTTATTGCATGGTTGGTGAGCCACGAGGCTAACGCGAAGAGAGGAGAACGTTAGTTTCTTCTCTTTGTTTCCCACAGTGTCGAAAACCCACTCACGAGAAAAGCACGATCCTACATTAGTAGACAGCCTGTATCACAGGTCCTGAGTCCCACTTTTCAGACTGAGAAGGGTGGTACTGCAGCTGATTGGGAGATAGCATTATGGAGCTGCTGGAGCGAGGGTGAAAATCATTACAAAAACATACTACTGGCCAGTGTTGGCAGTGAATTCGGTGACTGATCGGTTAATTTTAGGAGCACTAGAAACAGTCTCCAAGCCAAGAGGAGTTGTGATTTTATACATTCAGGAGTGAAGACTCAGCCGGTGCAGAGGGAGATGGGAGAGGACATTTCATCTCCGTAGACAGGGAGAGAAGTGACCTGAAATACAGACTCTGAGGAGGGATGGATGGTCACCTGGAGCTGAAGGTATTGCGGCTCCACAGAAGCCCCATCTGACTTGAATAAGGACACATTGCATCAACAGCATAAAAGGGCAGGATAGATGTGTTAACTCATTGAATTTGTGAAACAAGTGACCTCAGTGTCAGTGACAGCCATGTGCTGGTTAGAAGGAGGCCAACTGAGGTCCTCCACCCCACCTGTCTCTCTGCTAGGCACGCTGGACCAAAATCTGTAGTTAATGTCTAGAGTGCAATTTCGTACAACAGCAGGAACACTCTCGTGGTTATCCCATGTAGCCTGACTCTAAAATGGACTGATAGTCTGGTGATTCAGCCAGTTGTGCTGCCCTTCCTGAACAGTATTCCAGGGGCTTTTCCAAAAGATATACGGCTGTCATAACCTAACATGCTCTACAGAGTGTCGACATATTGCCTTGGCCTATTAAAATAATTATGTTTTGGTGCTGCGATTTTTTTTCCCATCAATGTACGCTATTTACAGAGTTCTTTCAAGTTTGTTCGCTTGAAGCATATTCAGAATTTTCTATCCTTATAAAATACTACATTGGAATAACGTTTACATTCTTTGAAAGTTGACCAAGAACCACTTTTCTTACACGTAATGAAAATTTATATTTAAAACGTTAGGATTATGCATGATACCTGTGTAATAATTTTGCTAGCCACATTTCAAATGACATTATATGTTTCCACAGCAAAAATAAAAATGAGAGGAGATCACAAGAAATCTTGTTTGAAACGCATGAGAGAGAGGGGATTATGAACAATTGACTATTTGCTCACACCAAATGATCAGCACTCCTACAGGAGCAGCGCTGGTCATATAACTTAACCAAGAATAATAACACTGACTGGAAACACAAGCTGGAAGTATTTGCCAGCCATTATGACTGTCTAAATGCAGAAAAGGCTGAAGGATTGTCAAAAGATGGGTGGGGCTAAAATTCTATAGTCTGGGGATACATCATATTGGACAACCGCCGTACATATGGTTCCATCTACACACAGTGCCAGAAGTACTCATCCGCAACTGCAGTGCAATCACAGCGTAACCTCCACAGTGTGCTGCCAGAGCATTACCTGAGTAATTGTAAAGTTTCATGCATGCATTAGTGCCAGTGGAGAACTACAAAGCCCAGAGTATGACCAAAACGCAGTTATTCTCTTCTCTCACTATAGAGCAATGTATGAAGTGTTATAAATGTAAATATATAGTTCAAAGAAAATTGATTTTTTGATGTTTGTTGTATGTATGTTAACCTGTAACCAGTCATCTGACTGTATTCTGCAGAGACTATTGAGCTACAGGGATGACTCACTTACTATTTAATTTATGGTTGTTTTTGTAAGTGTTATTTCCTTCTTGTCTTCTCCTAAGTGTTAAGTATTTAACTATTAAAATGCCAATTTGATAGCTCATTGTCGAGGCAGGATTACATCAATTATTGTTTCAAATATAGCATTCTTGTGTTGGGAGACTTTTTTTGAACTCATGGCTCACTGTTATGACAGAACCTTTGACTGTTTCGACCATGGAGTCATTTTTGCATTTTTTGTTTTAAAAGGAATAATGTTTTTGTTATAATTTTATTTTCAATTTTTCTTTCCGGTTGGATGTAATGTGATCTGTTTGTGAAGTTGTCTTTTCGTCTTCCTGCAAAAGACGTTGCAGATCTGCTCAAGTGACGAAAGTTAGCTGTTACAATAGCAGCTTCCAATAATCTGTTCACTGCCTTCAGTATTCCGTTATTTCGAGTGTTAGTTAATTCACATTCGCTGAAAAAATATTATCCTGTACATAGTTATTGACAATGAACAACATGGTATATCGTTAGGTCAGTCTGTAAGGTGTTTAGGAAGTATTCTGTGATTTGTGGCTAAGCTGACCCGTCACGTCACAGCTCGCCCTGTGCGAATTATGGGTATTTTTCTGAAGAGGCTTTTGTGTTCTTGCGAACTTATCGGACGATCTTGTTTGGAATTCGATAGTGTAGTTAGCTCTTTGCGGTACAACGTGGTGTTAAGATCAACTGACTGTATGCAAGAAGAACAAACTTCGAATACAGCTTTGTTGATCATTCATACCGAGCTAGTAGTCCACACGAAACCATTTTCTTGACTCATATCTTGAAGTTTAACGTCGCGGACAGATTGAAACTTTAATGAAGTGGAAGTGTGTTTCCCTTATAGGGACCCTGTTCAAATGGTTCAAATGGCTCTGAGCACTTCGGACTCATCTGAGGTCATCAGTCCCCTAGATTTAGAACTATTTAAACCTAACTAATCTAAGGGCAGCACACACATCCATGCCCGAGGCAGGATTCGAACCTGCGACCGTAGCAGCAGCGTGGTTCCGGACTGAAGCGCCTAGAACCGATCGGCCACAGCGGCCTGCTAGAGCCCCTGTCTTCTTGCTTTTGCCATAGAATGGATTTCAGTATTCAGTATAGGATTTATTTGATTCTAGTAATCCAAATCGTAGGACAGTTAATTTTATCAAACTCCCTGTCAAAGAAACTTCGTCAGATTTTTTTTCACTTGTATAGATTTTACTTTGTCTAAGGTCCTCATGTGTTTGAAATCTGTGTGCCATGTGTTTTCTGAGCATCACATTTGCTCGTTATGTCATGGTTCAAATACTTTTGGAAAGAATTGTTGATTTATACTGAAACATTCTTTCAAAAAAAATTCCTTTCCAATTACTTTGCTATTTAGATGACTTTAAACCAGTCTGCAATCAGCAACTGGTATATGATCACTCGATGTGAAATATATTCCTTGCCTGTATCAGTTATTAGAATTTTTATGCATTTCTCTCTGCAATTAATGTCAGAAATAGAGTCAATCAACGTGCATATTATACACCACTGGCCATTAAAATTGCTACACCACGACGATGACGTGTTACAGACGCGAAATTTAACCGACAGGAATAAAATGCTGTGATACGCAAATGATTAGCTTTTCAGAGCATTTACATCAGGTTGGCGCCGGTGGCGACAAGTACAACGTGCTGAAATGAGGAAAGTTGCCAACCGATTTCTCATAAACACCAGTTGACCGGCGTTGCCTGGTGAAACGTTGCTGTGATGCCTCTTGTAAGGAGGAGAAATGCGTACCATGAAGTTTCCGACTTTGATAAAGGTTGGATTGTAGCCTATCGCGATTGCGGTTTATCGTGTCGCGATATTGCTGCTCGCGTTGGTCGAGATCCAATGACTGTTAGCAGAATATGGAATCGGTGGGTTCACGAGGGTAATACGGAACGCCGTGTTGGATCCCAATGGCCTCGTATCACTAGCAGTCGATATGGCAGGCATCTTATCCGCATCGCTGTAACGGATCGTGCTGCCACGTCTCGATCCCTGAGTCTACAGATGGGGACGTTTGAAAGACAACAACCATCTGCATGAACAGTTCGACGACGTTTGCAGCAGCATGCATTATCAGCTCGGAGACCATGGCTGCAGTTACCCTTGACGCTGCATCACAGACAGGAGCGCCTGCGATGGCGTACTGAAAGACGAACCTGGGTGCACGAATGGCAAAACGTCATTTTTTCGGGAGAATGCAGGTTCAGTTTACAGCATCACGATGGTCGCATCCGTGTTTGGCGACATCGCGGTGAATGCACACTGGAAGCGTGTATTCGTCAACGCCATACTGGCGTATCACCCGGCGTGATGGTACGAGTTGCCATTGGTTACACGTCTCGGTCACCTCTTGTCCGTATTGACGGCACTTTGAACAGTGGACGTTACTTTTCAAATGTGTTACGACCCGTGGCTCTACCCTTCATTCGATCCCTGCGAAAACCTACATTTCAGCAGGATAATGCACGACCGCATGTTGCAGGTCCTGTACGGGCCTTTCTGGATACAGAAAATGATCGACTGCTGCCGTGGCCAGCACATTCTCCAGACCTCTCACCAACTGAAAACGTCTGGTCAATGGTGGCCGAGCAACTTGCTCGTCACAATACTGTGGTATCGTGTTGAAGCTGCATGGGTAGCTGTACCTGTACACGCCATGCAAACTCTGTTTGACTCAATGCCCAGGCGTATCAAAGGCCTTCATTACGGCCAGAGGTGGTTGTCCTGGGTATTGATTTCTCAGGGTCTTCGCAGCCAAATTGCGTGAAAATGTAATCACATGTTAGTTCTAGTGTAATATATTTGTCCAATTAGTACCCGTTTATCATCTGCATTTCTTCTTGAAGTAGCAATTTTAATGGCCTGATTTTTAAGAATAAAATTGGGTTTTGGATTTGATGCAGTTGGCAAAGTGGCATTACTTTAGGCTGAATATTATTTGATATCTGTTATAAGAGACAGGATCAACATGCCTATCACGCCTTCGTGGTGCTATAAGCCACTTTGCTATGCAAATTTTTATGCATAATGAGATGTTTTCTATTATTGCTCAGGTTCTCATAAATTCAGTTCCTTTTGCTATTCCCGTTGTAAGTCGTAGAGCGAAGTAAGAGTATCCTGTTTTGTCAATATTCTACAGATTATTAGCTATCAGACTGCATCTCTAGACTGATTCACGGGTCTAAACATAGTCCATATTAGGGCCACGTCTTGAATTAAGAGAATATCTGGACTCACTTTTCTCAGGTAGTTCAAAAACCTAGCAGGATCCGAACAATATGTTATGAAGTATAATACTGTCAAACGTGAATCATGCAGAATCATACCACAAGTGATGAGCCCCAATTTCCTAACTGACAAGTCAGTTGTAGTCACCAACCTAATTCAGAACGAGCTGTGAACTGTGTATGTATTACATTCTTGATATATGTTTCTATAAGGCTCATAGTTTTGGTATAACATGTTGTAGAAGTGTAGCTTATACTGCATATGTTTCAGATGCATACTATCTCAACAATAACATACGTACAGTCGCATTAATTTCTGCAGGTATTATTAACCCTCACATGGTCTCAGCTGTGGAAAATCATATTGCATGTCTGGAGTCTTTTTTCGACTCCAGAGTAATTGTAGCAAGTCTATGGCGATAAACTGTAAAATATTTCCACGTAAATGATAACGATTTATTGTACACAATGTTGGAATTACAATGCCACAGTTACTTGCTATAATTAAGTTACTTACAAATTGTAGTTATTTACTACCTATGTTTTAAATATGAAAACATATATATTGTTTAGTTTGTTTAATTTCACAAAAAATTAACGCTAATATTCATATACCACACACTATTTCACAAGATGGTAATTAATTAACCTTGAGAAACTCATTGTGGCTCGAAAAAGAGGCAAGCCATAACCATCTGGCAAAAATGTATATAAAGATTACGCACATGACTCGCGTAAGCCAACTATTATTAGTAAATCAAAGAATGCTTACAGTTCTGTAGAGCCATGTTCAATCCACTGTTCAAGATATGGGTATAAAATTTTACTGTCATATACACGATTGTTGGTATGCATTACTATTACACTTTGCAAGAGATTGGTGATATAAAGTTTGAGACAGTCTGTCATTGTATATATGGTCAAAGGTAATGTGGAATATGCGCAGTTTCACGAATTCAGTTCTTTGAAATGTATTTGTGCACGTCAGATGTTGTCTGTTCACTTCTAGATACTAGAGCAGGCGCGCTGTTTCCTGAATACCATTTTCATCTTCTTCACATTCACTCACATATATTTCATCTCTGACCTATACATCGTCGTCTATCATATATACATCATCATCATTCTCATCCTGATTTCGAAAACTAATTCATTATCTCTATCACTCTTCTGTAAGACTGCTAAAGGCTGCTCAAGACTATAATACCACTTCTTAGTTCCGCAAAATGTAATTCCTAACTATGCATCTGTCATAAAAATGCATATGTCTGTATTGTCTACGAAAACGGACATACAAATGTCCGATTAGAAGGTGCATTGTTGCCACGTTTTTATTTTGGTAATAAACTTGAAATATAACACTGATAATCACAGCTGTATGCCTGGATTACTCTATGAACCCATTTTACGCGGTTACAATAAAAAGCCCATAAAAATCACATCTGGAGGGCGAGAGACCTACATCCAAATTAAAACTGTTTCTCGTGGTTAACCGAGCCTTGGAATTTAAAAAGACCCACCTCCCCCCATACCATGCGAGGGTTAATGTAGCAGTTTACATTTGGACACAGCAAATCGAATGGTTCAAATTGCTCTAAGCACTATGGGACTTAACGTCTGAGGTCATGACTTCCCTAGACTTAGAACTACTTAGACCGAACTAACCGAAGGACAACACACACATCCAAACCCAAGGCAGGATTCGAACCTGCGACTGTAGCAGCAGCGCAGTTCCTGACAGAAGCGCCTAGAACCTCTCGGTCACAACGGCCGGCCGATATAGCAAATCTCAATCAGTATTACACCGAACACTTTATGAGTGAAATGCTCAATGGCACGATAGATATAGCTCGAATAATACTGTAAAAGATGTATAACTTTCGAAATATTACGTCATCAATTAATGGTCAAAATATTATTCTTCCGTAAGTAGTGAAATGAGATAATAACTTTTCTGATGTCTTTACCACACTTTTCTTTGTTAACTTCCGAAACCAACTCACACGTTTCGACATTCCGTCATTTTCAAAAACCGGTAACATGTGCAACGAATAAAACTGTTCATTAGATGCATTGTATCTCGCCAGCAATCTCAACCATGAGACAAGTTACTGAAGTTCATCCTAAAGGCCACTTCGTCTCAAAGCATTTTCGTGGAAATTGCAGCTGAAATGAAATAAATTTCGATTTCTCATGACGCACTTGATGGCGACCATGCACTGAAATCAACTGATAGTTTAGAAGTGAATGAGACAAAAAAGAGGCCGATAATTGCGATAAATTTATTTTTTGATATTTAAAAAATTTATGCAGTTTACTGTCTTTCTTTTTAATTTGTAACATACACTGGTTTAACTTATACTGTAAACTACTTTTAAATTACGTCTAATTTGCTACGTATCCTGAATCGCTTCACCAAGGATGTTAATGACACTGGAAGAGGACATAGCTGAAATGTAACTGAGGATTTAATATCCCAGAGGTCACCTAAAAATATCACGGGTCAGGGAAACAGTGGTCACGGACCCAATCTAAGGCACTTGCTCGGTATGAGGTCAGTGATAGCACTGCATGTGGGGCATAGACGCGTGGCAGACCTAACGTGATGGGTGGGCTGATGTATTGTCCCAGAAACCCCTTCTCCCGCCGGGCTGTCGCCTGCTACAGGAGGACGTCAGAGTGGTGACCGGCCGCCCCTCCCACGCGGTCGCTACTTGGCGCAGGTCCGGCCCGCCGCGCGCGGTCCCACCCGGATGTTTGCGTCCCAGAGGCAGCGTCCGCATATGTGCCGCGTGTGTCTGGGATCAGCGACGCGGCACGGTGGTCCCATCTACGGCTCCGCGGGACGCTTACCGCCAATTCACTCACTGCTCTCCGGTGACGTCACCGACTGCCAAGACCACAGCGGGAGCGCTGTGCTCTTATTCACTTGTTTGGTCTCAAAAACTACAACAAGATATCAGTTTGATTTAAATAATAAAGTATTACAACATTTTAGTTTCTCATGTGTAGCACGACGCATTGTTGGATTTTTCTACCATCTGCAAGTGCTGTTGCAGTTTACAACAGTATTGGTAGCGATGTCTAATCGATTGTTGTTCTGCTTCTTTTCTCCTGTAGTTGCGTTTTTATGTTCTTAAGGTACTGTACCTTCCACAGCACTTCAAAGTGGCAATAAATTTCTGGAAACAATCGTGATAAGCATGAAAAAAAGTAGCAGGAACAGTGGTTTGTATCAGGGTCGAGAATTTAGTAATGCAAGACATTTTTTCTTGGGCAATTTCAGTCGAAGAAATGCAGAATTTGTTGTGGGATATAGTGGAATATTCCCGCTTCAGCCCCTATACTTTCATGAAGTTTCGATAGGTGACGACTCTATATGTAGCCTTCAAAATGGCATCTGTATCGTTGGTGCGTTCCAAGCAGTGAGTTGTCATTGCGTTTTCTTTGCTGAAAGGTCGGAGAATGACAGATATTCAGAGGAGCCTGCAGAATACCTACGGTGACCTGTTAGTGAACAAAAGCACAGTGAGTCGTTGGGAGAGGCATCTGTGATCATCATAACATAGTCTCGCAAACCTGTCCTATCTCCTGCGTGCTGCACGCCGCACATAGCTGTGATTCCTGCAATGTTAGATAGTGAGCACACTCTCATTCGAGATGATCGATAGATCATAACCAATCACCTCGCTACTCAACTAGACGTCTCCGTTGGTAGTGCTGGCACGTCACAAAACTGCACTGGACTGTTCTTTTTCATCCAGTCTATAACCCGGACCTCCCACCTTCCGACTTCCATGTGTTTCGACCACGAAGGACGCACTCCGTGGAAAGCAGTAAGTGGATGATGGGGAGGTTATTGATGCAACAAGACGTTGGCTCCGAAGTAGACCAGTACAGTGGTATCGTGCGATCGTACGGGACCTGCCAGAAAGGTGGGGTAAGGCCTTCACAGTGAATGCAGATTATGTTGAAACATAGAGTTTTGTAGCCAAAAAGACTGGGTAATGATAGGGTGTATTGGAATCCTGAAAAAACCAACCTGTCTTCACAGTTGATAGTTATTGTATGCCCCTCGTAATTTCAATAATTTTGACACAGTTGTAAACCTTCAAAAAACATCGCTTATGATAGGTGAAATTAAGATATCCACTTCCTAACAACTTAGCCTTACTATCATAGTATAACAAACTGACATCACTATTTATGTGACAGAGCTCTGAAATCCGTTTTCACACTAAATATAGTATCGTTTTTGATGGAGATGCCATGTAGATGAGAGGTATTCGGATTGTATTAGCGACATTATAACGGGTCTTTCACTTATATTTCACCGACATTTGTGACTCAGTGGTAAAATCTTTTATTCGTGTTCGGGAGGGCAGCGGTTCAACTCTCTGTCGGTTCACAAAGATACAGTGCTTTCTGCCCTTAACCTTTCATACCTAAGGAGAATTCCATTTTAATCCCCTTGAATTAACACAACCAATTTCATTCCCCATCTTATCCCAACCCGAATATTGTGCACACATGGATCATGCAGTTTAATGAAAAATCAGTAAAATATTTGACATAAAGAAGGGAGAGTGGAAAAGAGAGAGAGAGAGGGGGACAGAGATCAAATACTGAAGTGCAGCATCTTGCATCGTGTGTATGTGTGGGACGGGGCGGTAGGAGGGGGGGGGGGGGGGAGAGTGGAGAACGGAGTAGTGATGTTTAAATTTATTTTAGTGAAAGTGCATCTGTAATGTTGACTGCGTTTTTTAGTGTTAAATTGTCTGTTAGGTGCTAAACTGTGGGCTTCTTATTTTATTAGTGCTCATACCAGACCCCAAAGCTGATAACTTGCGCAACGCTAACGGCTGGTGACAAAACTCCACTGCTATAATGAATAGAGAAATCTAACTTCGAGAATTCTAAGAAAATCACGCTTTGCCTGAAACTTATTGTTGTCACAAAATCTGACTATTAACGTCGAAGAAAAACTGATTAGTTTGAAACTAATGTTGATCCCCTTAAAATCTTTGAAAATGATGTTGATACCCTTGAAAAATAATTAAAGAAAGTGTCAGTTTCCTACACTTTTAGGCTTACATGGGTCGCACTAAATAACGCCAAGTAAACTGATCTCTTAGCTACAGCCCATCTCGATAACAAACCTACAAAACCTAACTACTGAGGTGCGCAAAGGTGCAATGATTTCTCTAGGAACATTGGTGTCGTTCTTGGTTCACACCGTTGATAATGGTTTTCAAGTTCAAAATAGACTTTTAGAATGTGGACTGTTACTCTAGGTAAAATGAACTCAATAGCAATCTTATTTACTTAACAACTTTCATTGAAAGTTCAGTAATAGTTAAGCTTTCTCTGAAATCACGTAACTGTAATCCAAGAATTTAAAAAATTAACCTTCACATGTATAATGTTTGCTTAATCAAAACTTAAAATCTTTAAATCCATTTCTCTCACAATAGTCGATAAATCACCCCTCCCCCACCCCCAAAAAATAAAAATTCCATTTTGTACTGAAAAAGCAAGAATGCTGCGTTATCAAACCGCTCCCGCGAATAAAACAAACGTAAACATTACCTGTGATTTGTTCTTCACAAAGAGTATAACCGTACCAATGTAAACGTCAGTTCCTTCGTCTCCGCAATAAACCTTCCAGTAACTCATAATTCACAAAAATCTCCATGGGTTCACTTGACTGTTCATTAACTGTCCCTTCTCCTCTCCTCTCCACGTGACCAACAGACAAATCTGGCGCATATCTTTGCAGAGCAACGATCACCTCTAACTCATCTCTGCAGATCGCAGCTTCTCTCTCGACGTTGCGCGCTCAAGTGTGACGTAAGCAATTCAGATGTTATGAGCGTGACTCCAGACATCCAAAACAGGAGAAATTGTTACGAAAATTTACACACACACCTTTCATAGGTAAGGCTGTAAGTGAAGTATGAAATAAAAATACATGTCTGCTGAATGATACCAATTTATTCAATTCAGGCGGAGATGCTTACGTAATTTTTTGATTCTGACAGCAGTTCAAGTGATGGTCATATATTATTTCGATATTCAAATACTGCAATTATCTTCGAATATGGCTCCATTTTTACGCAGTTCAAGTGAAACTTATGAAACTTTTTGGAAGGACTACAGTGTTGGCCAATATCTTTGAACACTGCGCCAATTTATACAATTTCTTGAAGTTCACGCATTTTTTTGCATACTGTAGTATTGGCAAAATATTTTTTGAGCATGGCACCATTTTAAGCAATTAAAGTGAACTTTACATAAGTTTTGGAAACACTTTAGTATTGGCAAATATCTTTGAACATGACGCCATTGATACCCAATTCAAATGAAGCTTGCATAATTTGACAGCTGCATTGTGAATGGCAGAATTACTGTAATACCTGTTGAGACATTAGGGTGCGATTGGCTAGAGAGGAGGAGGAAGAGGGGGAGAGGCATGTTCATGTCAGAAATTCATAGTCATCGCTGACGTCATGAGATCAAATCAGAGGTCACTGAAGATGTCAAAGGGCAATTTGTATCCAGAATGCCCATTAAGTTTCTACTTTTATGATGTACTATTTGTTCAGAATAAATAATGTTACGCTAGATTTAAAAATTTGCTTCTGGTATGTGACAATAGAGAATGAATTCAATCCGACTGAACGGAGTTATTAATGCCCTGCGTTTGCACGCATGAGATGTTGGCTTAAATTCCGCATTCGGGTATTTAAATGTAGGATCATGGCAAACTCCCAGAATTGTTTACGGGTTGTATATCAAACTAGTTCCTTGAAGAAGGACACTTCATTTTCCCAAACTAACCTTCCTTCCATGAAAAGGGAGCAAGCATTGAGAAGGGAGTGAGACAGGATTCTAGCTTATCCCCGACGTTATTCAGTCTGTACATTGAGAAAGCAGTAAATGAAACGAAAGAAAAAATTAGAGAAGGAATTAAACTTCAGGGAGAAGAAATAAAAATTTTGAGGTTTGCCAGTGACATAGAACTTGGAAAAGCACTTTAACGGAATGGAAAGTGTCCCGAATTATTGATATAAGATGAACATCAACAAAAGCAGAACACGGATAAAGGACTGTAGTCGAATTAAACGAGACAATCAGAGCACTAGATGAGTTTTGCTATTTGAGCAATAAAATAACGGATGATGGTCGAAGAAAAGACGATGTGAGATATAGACTGTCAATGGCAAGACAACAGTTTCTGCAGAAGAGAAATTTGTTAACGTCGAATGTAGATTCAGATGTTGGGAAGTCTTTTCTGAAAGTATCTGTATGCAGTATAGCTATGTGTGGAAGTGAAACATGGACTATAAACAGTTTAGACAAGAAGAGAATAGAAGCTTTTGAAATATGGTGCTAGAGAGGAATGTTGAAGATTAAATGAGTAGGTAATGTAACTAGAGAGGAGGTACAGAACTAAATTGGGAAGAAATTTGTGATACAACCTAATTAGAAGAGGGGACTGGCTGATAGGACACATCCTGAGACGTCAAGGGCTCAGCAACTTAGTACTTGAGGTAGGTGTGGAGGGTAAAAATTGTACAGAGAGAGAAAGAGATGAATACACTAAGCAGATTCAGAAGCATGTAAGTTACAGTAGTTATTCGGAGGTGAGGAGACTTGTACAGGATAGGGTAGCATGGAGAGCTGCATGGAACCAGTCTTCAGACTGAAGAGCACAACAACAAAAACGACAGCGACGTCCTTGACGTCACGGAAATAGTCATCCGTTTGTAGTGACCCCGTAGTCCCTACCTTTCACTCATTGATGAGACGACACTGGGAGAAGCAACTGCCGCTTCATGGAGGCGCGGTCAAAACTCCTAGTACGCCGGCCGGAGTGGCCAAGCGGTTCTAGGCGCTTCAGTTTGGAACCGCGCGACCGCTACGGTCCTAGGTTCGAATCCTGCCTCGGGCATGGATGTTTGTGGTGTCCTTAGGTTAGTTAGGTTTAAGTAGTTCTAAGTTCTAGGGGACTGATGACCTCAGAAGTTAAGTCCCATAGTGCTCAGAGCCATTTGAACCATCAAAACTCCTAGACCACGGACGTTGATTGTTCTGTTTATCTCGTGCACCTAACACTGTGTCACAACATCTGCTCCGGTTAGCAGGTAACTAATTATGGAGGCAAGGAAGCGTTCTTATAGCAACAATAACATGTCAATCATTCGGACACTAAATACGGATTTCCTTTGCTAAGTGGATCAATAACGAAAATCCGATGTGAAGGAACAGTAACTGGATGCTCTTGCATAAACTACTTTTGGTGCAGTTTGTGCGTTACTTCTCAATGAAAAAGTGAACTTTCGTCAATAACCATTATCGCTTTAGTCAGGAAACAACCGATTGTCGAATAAGTCACAGAAACACATAAATGTAACAGATCTCTGCGACGAAAGACTTCATTGGCACCAATAATATGAGTATAACGTCACTCGCCCTATTTTTGTATCCATCATGTGTGATACGGGAGACATCCCTACAGAGTCACAAGGAAACATTTGCACGCGCTTACACGCAGTATTCACAAGGGGGTGGTACGAACTTCCCTTCAACGATGTTATTAATACTGACAGAGAGTGTACGGCATGACTAAGAGTTCAGTATAAGTAAACAGGAAGACGCAATTCTGATTCATTTTAGAAAAAACCGAATTTGATAATTTTTATGCGTTCTTATATGTTTCGTACTGTCGTTAGTAATCAAGGATTCCGCAGCTGAGCAAGTAAGAGCTAGTTTTATAAGCACAAGTTCTGTGGGTCGATTCTCGCTGCTGATACTGTTTTTCATTCCCACGTAATCCTAACAACAGATACTGGTGGTACACCACGAAACGGCGTGATGACTGAGAACCGCTTATGAATGTAAGCCAAGTTCCAAAAGACACATCGAAAAAATCATGCACATGCATTATAAGTGCTGCACGTCGCAATAATTATTGTTTCCCATGTTTCTGTGAGCGGTATCATCCTTATTCGTGCAGTGCTCCTCAGGTAACGCGTTATATTAGTCACAGATATAGATACCACAATATAAATAAAATGTCTGTACAGATTTATTTGAAAAATATCGTGTACCCGTTTTTAATTTCCGAACTCCTTATGAAATTTTTCCTGGATAAAGATTATGAAAATAATAAATGACTCACCAAATGTTGTTCATTTGCACAGTCATAATAAATCCGTAGTCAGAATTACGTGAACATGAAAAAAGAAATGACGGTAGTGAAATTCGATCCAAATACCCCGTGGTTACGAATCTAAACGCTTACTCGCTCGGCTACGAACTCAGTAAATACTAGCTACCATACAGCTTGAACGCTAGCGCCATACAAAGTATGTAAGTACGCGGAAAATTGTCAAACTCGACTCTCTTGAAAACGGTTGAGAGTTACGTCTTCCTAGTGGTGCCCTGAACGTCATGTCAATATGAATCAAATCGGCGAGAGGGAGTTCACACGGTACGTTTGTCAGCCTGAACTATGGTAGGCAAATGGTTAAACGAATACACGTAAGACGAGAGGTCACGGGTTAAATAGTTTCCTAATATTGTGTTCTCAACGGAAATATGACGCCTGTAAATGAATTGAAAACCACCCTGCCATTGACAGTGTTCACGTAGAGGAATACATTAGAAGAGACATATACACTCCTGGAAATGGAAAAAAGAACACATTGACACCGGTGTGTCAGACCCACCATACTTGCTCCGGACACTGCGAGAGGGCTGTACAAGCAATGATCACACGCACGGCACAGCGGACACACCAGGAACCGCGGTGTTGGCCGTCGAATGGCGCTAGCTGCGCAGCATTTGTGCACCGCCGCCGTCAGTGTCAGCCAGTTTGCCGTGGCATACGGAGCTCCATCGCAGTCTTTAACACTGGTAGCATGCCGCGACAGCGTGGACGTGAACCGTATGTGCAGTTGACGGACTTTGAGCGAGGGCGTATAGTGGGCATGCGGGAGGCCGGGTGGACGTACCGCCGAATTGCTCAACACGTGGGGCGTGAGGTCTCCACAGTACATCGATGTTGTCACCAGTGGTCGGCGGAAGGTGCACGTGCCCGTCGACCTGGGACCGGACCGCAGCGACGCACGGATGCACGCCAAGACCATAGGATCCTACGCAGTGCCGTAGGGGACCGCACCGCCAGTTCCCAGCAAATTAGGGACACTGTTGCTCCTGGGGTATCGGCGAGGACCATTCGCAACCGTCTCCATGAAGCTGGGCTACGGTCCCGCACACCGTTAGGCCGTCTTCCGCTCACGCCCCAACATCGTGCAGCCCGCCTCCAGTGGTGTCGCGACAGGCGTGAATGGAGGGACGAATGGAGACGTGTCGTCTTCAGCGATGAGAGTCGCTTCTGCATTGGTGCCAATGATGGTCGTATGCGTGTTTGGCGCCGTGCAGGTGAGCGCCACAATCAGGAATGCATACGACCGAGGCACACAGGGCCAACACCCGGCATCATGGTGTGGGGAGCGATCTCCTACACTGGCCGTACACCACTGGTGATCGTCGAGGGGACACTGAATAGTGCACGGTACATCCAAACCGTCATCGAACCCATCGTTCTACCATTCCTAGACCGGCAAGGGAACTTGCTGTTCCAACAGGACAATGCACGTCCGCATGTATCCCGTGCCACCCAACGTGCTCTAGAAGGTGTAAGTCAACTACCCTGGCCAGCAAGATCTCCGGATCTGTTCCCCATTGAGCATGTTTGGGACTGGATGAAGCGTCGTCTCACGCGGTCTGCACGTCCAGCACGAACGCTGGTCCAACTGAGGCGCCAGGTGGAAATGGCATGGCAAGCCGTTCCACAGGACTACATCCAGCATCTCTACGATCGTCTCCATGGGAGAATAGCAGCCTGCATTGCTGCGAAAGGTGGATATACACTGTACTAGTGCCGACATTGTGTATGCTGTGTTGCCTGTGTCTATGTGCCTGTGGTTCTGTCAGTGTGATCATGTGATGTATCTGACCCCAGGAATGTGTCAATAAAGTTTCCCCTTCCTGGGACAATGAATTCACGGTGTTCTTATTTCAATTTCCAGGAGTGTAGTTGTGATGATATTCTATTCTAACTTAATTACGAAATCGATAACGTTGAGTAGATGTCCTACTAGAATCAATACATCTAGATACCATAAAATTATTTAGTTTTAGACGATATAAGATTGCAAATATGTATACCGTCACTGCAGAATGTTAAACCCTGCTCTTAATCTATACTCACGCTCATAAATGAAGGATAATGCTGATGCATGGAGAAACAGCGCTCTGGCCAGCGGTTTGCGGGTTTAAAATCACCTCCTGGTATGGCCATGCGGTGCATTTGACCTGCGGTTGTCGCACGGTGGCGCTGGCAGCAGTCCACATACGCAGAGGTGTGTTTGTGCAGCGAGTAAATTTGCAGATGTTATCAAACTTGCTAATGGTGACTGTGTCTTGAAACTTGCTCAAAAACACATATTGATGACGTTACGAGGGGTAGAATACTAGGGCGACTGGAGGCTGGTCAAACAAAGCAGATCGTAGCACGGACCCTCCGTGTGTCACAAAGTGTGATCTCAAGATTATGGCAACGACTCCAGCAGACAGTAAACCGGTTCAGGCGCTACAGCACGGGACGTCCACAGTGTACAGCACCACAAGAAGACCGATATCTCATCATCGGTGCCCGCAGACGGCCACGGAGTACTGCAGGTAGCCTTGCTCGGTACCTTACCACAGCCACTGGAACCGTTGTCCCCAGACACACATTCTACAGACGACTGAGCAGACATAGTTTATTCGCCTGGAGACCGGCAAGGTGCATTCCAGTGACCCCTGGTCACAGGAGAGCCTGTAAAGCCTGGTGTCAAGAACACAGTAAATGGTCATTGGAACTGTGGTCCCAGGTTATGTTCACGGACGAGTCTAGGTATAGTTGGACAGTGATTCCCGCCGGGTTTCCATCTGGCGTGAACCAGGAACCAGAAACCAACCCCTTAATGTCCTTGAAAGGGACCTTTATGGAGGTCGTGGTTTAATGGTGTGGGGTGGGTTTATGATTGGTGCACGTACGCCCGTGCATGTCTTTGACAGAGGAACCGTAACAAGTCAGGAGTATCGAGACGTCATTTTGCACCAGTATGTCCACCTTTCCAGAGGAGCAATGAGTCCCACCTTCCTCCCGATGGATGATAACGCACGCCCCCCCCCCCCCCCCTGAGCTGCCATCGTGGAAGAGTACCTTGAAACAAAAGATATCAGGCGAAGGGAGTGGCCTGCCAGTTCTCCAGACCTAGACCCCATCGACCATGTCCGGGATGCTCTCGGTCGACGTATCGCTGCACGTCTTCATACCCCTAAGACACTTCAGGAGCTCCGACAGGCATGGTACAAGAATGGGAGACTATACCCCAGCAGCTGCTCGACCATCTGATCCAGAGTATGCCAACCCGTTGTGCGGCTTGTGTACGTAGTGATCATATCCCATATTGATGTCGGGGTACATGCGCAGGAAACAGTGGCGTCTTGTAGGACACATGTTTCGGGACGGTTTTCTCAACTTATCACCAATACCGTGGACTTACAGATATGTACCGTGTGTGTTCCCTATGTGCCTATGCTATTATCCTTAATTTATGAGCATGAGTGTAGCTTTGAGAGTGGGAGAACACCTGTGACTTCTCAAAATCACACCCTCATTTATTATACACCCAACGAAGTGGAGCTGTGATTAGCACACTAGGCTCGCACTCGGGAGGTCAAACTCGCGGCCTGCCCTCCTGATTTAGATTTTACGTTATTTCCCTAAAACGCTTCAGGCAAATGCCGCGAAGGTTCCTTTGAAGGGCACGACCGAGTTCCTTCCCCGTCCTTCCCTAATCCGATGCGAAAAATGACCTCTGTGTTTTGTCCCCTCCTCCCAAATCAATCAACCAACCAATTTATTAGACTAACACACTAAGTTGGCTGAGCCTGATTAGCCCTGTGAGACGGAGACCTCCACCCTGAGTGGCACTAATAGTTAAAGAACTCAGAAAACAAAAAGTCGGACTCAATACATTTACTGCGTTTGTTTCCCTGCCTAGCGAGCAGTGGAGTGTGTATCACCGATTACAGTACAGGGAGGGGTGCTACTATAGCAACAATCGTGTCGGTGCAGTAGTCACCACACAGCGGATGGACGTTGTGTGCGAAATTCGGCAAGCTGTACGTTGACTAAATCGATGAGTGTATTCCACTCAAATCTGTGCTTATCGCCTTATACTCTTCCATTAAGCAGTAAGTGCTGCCCTTTTGTTTAATAGTCAATGTTATATACGCTGGAAAACATTTTAGGTCCAGTAGTATCATTCTCATTTCTTGGGTATTTTATGATTCCGCGGTTTATTGCAGCTAATCTGTTTTCATTATATTGATAGTGTTGTTCAGTTCATTCATTTTCCTGTTCTGGGAGGCGGCGGATGAGGTTTGCTAGTAGATTAAGAGATCCATGTTCTTAGATCATAGATGGTTTTTGTTGGTCTAGGATTGTAGGATTCTACAACATTGTCTTCAGTAGTAGTGGAACATGTTCGCTACTTGTACTGTTTGCGATACAGTGAGTCATGATTTGCTTCTCTACAGGAGCAGTAGAAGGATATAGTCGTGCGTTGATGATCCTCTGTGATTAATGAGACTTGGTGCTTCGTTGTCGAGTCTTAGAAAATTTAATTTATGTAACATTTTTCTATGTATTTTCCCATTTGTTTACTGCAGTATCTGTAAAATAGATTAATCGGGCGTTAAATTGTTTTTGGTCGATGCAACACCGTGGTCTTTCAGATTCTCTAAAGCATCTGTTGGATCATATCGTTGCGGTTGTTGAAGCTCTGCAAAGCTGTCGACTCTAGCGCCAGGAAGGTCTTAATTAGGGTATGAAGTTACATCTCCTCTACGATACTTGACTTTTATAAGATTGAGTACTCCTTTACGCTGCGAAAGTCTGAATTACGATAAATAGTCATTTCTCCTCTACCATACTGGTTTCTTATGTTATTTGATACTCCTTTACGCTGCGCAGCAGAGCGCCTCATACAATATTTCGTAACAGAAGAAAGATGCTGCGAGTAACATTTCATCGTTTCCGCCAATGAAATCTCTGGTAACAGAGGGTGCTACATAGATCCGAATGATTCCTTAACGTTTCCGGCAGTCAACTGTTTTCCTAAGGGAGACAATGATGGCTGTCGTCGAAAACTGATTTTCACAGATAATTACAGCGATAACAATTTTCACAACAAATCCGTCGCGAAGGTAATCGTGGTTGCGTCGTCTATCCCTCAGCGTCTCGGTGATTAATCTGATCACCTCGATTCGCGCCGACAGAAACAGTAACTTTGCTGTCTAGTTGTGAGCAGACTGTACCAGGCAGGCTTTCGCAAACACGTCGGGGTCAAGAAGGCAGTAAGCATCAGGTCCGTCTTCTCACCGAGGAACTCGCACAGCTCGTGAAACTTTATTGGCTGATTTCAGTTATGAAGCCACTGTCCCTTGGGAACAAAGGACGGTGTAGTTTCACAGCCAGTAATTTCCAAGGTCCATAGACGGTCCCCTGCAGGCAAAACTGTGATCGTGCCTCAGCCAACTGAATTGCACTTCTCCGTTGGAAATAACGCAATTATCGAGCAAGCTGTTTGCGAGTTTGACGACAAAGTTAGTAACGAACGTCTGGTAAACGCAGCTCTTGGCAGAATTCCGTAACTATTTCAATATAAAGCAATTATTTGAAACTGCAATCTACCTTTAGATAACTTTCATTTGTTGACGTAACTTTCAGATAAAGTTCGTGACAACGTTATGCGCGCAACGCCTATTACGCAATTGTCTGTTCGTTCCAAAAGCTACATTCCAAGTACTCTACCTTTTCCAGTAAAAAACAAGCGTTCGACAAGTCAAAAGTGAACGATGTAATAGATGAAAGAAACATGAATGCACTTAAGTAATTGCAGCATATCAAATGTTGACCTCCCACTCTGTAATACTCCTACTGAATAATTCATATTTAACCGGCAATGTCCGTTTCAAAACGTTTAGAGAAAGCTAGCTACTTACTTAACTGCTTATTTCGTGGGTCATATTCGCTACAGCTCGCTCTGAGGTTCCACATTTGAACTGCTTCAAAATTGAGTGACATTTTCTTATGGAAAGTACAATTTTGCTTTAACCGTAATCCGTGTTATAATTGTGTAATTGTAACACAATCACATACAAGTATCGAAATATCGTTTTGTCACACCGGGAATCGAACCTATATTTCATGCATTTTGCCCGCAGCTGCCTTGCAGGTTCAGCACTTCGCAACGGCAAGCACCGGTATAATTTTATGCCGTTTTATCTTCACTGATCTCCCATCATCGATCTACTAGTTTCGTGAAGCTCATTTAATTTATTTCACTTAAAAGGAACACAAGCTGCCGCTTGTGTGCCAAGCTAAGTGCAAAGTCATCGTCGATCCACTAGTTTCGTTCCAGCTCATTTAATTTGTTTCACGTGAAAGGGACACAAGCAGCCGCTTGTGTGCCAAGCTAAGTTCAAAGTTTGTATACAGGATGTATCATCATTAGTAGCGAAAACTGTCACGATTGAAAATATACAGTGTTCCAGTAAACATGGATTAACGAGAGAAATGGGCAATACATCTACTAAAAAACTACAGGAATTATACAATACTTTATTAGTTGAATATACCCTTTTTGTGTCACACACAGATTTGTGATTTCCTTTCTAGTTGATTGCATGAAAATATTGACCCTGTTTATCAATTTACTTTCATGGCAACTTTTCTAAAATTTAACTACTTACTAGTGAATTTCATTTCAATACGACACTCAACTTAGACCGTTAATTTTTGTCTTTACTTAAACACAGCAATATAAAAATAGATGATATTTTTCGTATTTCTCTCCCACTTTTTAAATGGGAAGTGAAACGATTAGTAAATTATGTGATTAAAAAAAATCTGGCAACTAAACTAATAAGTGGCATAAATTTTATATTCATCTATCCTCTCAGTTATAAGTAGCATATTTTTATTAAAACTAAAACAATATAATAGGACAACTTCTTTCGCCTTTCACTAAAAACTACTACGAAAATGAATTGTTTTTTTCTTTTGATACTGTGCGCTGGAATAAGATTCAGAAATTAATTTCTGTTTCAGAACAATGTGTATGTAGTAGGTGTATATTTCATGTGCATGTAGTAGGTGCTCATTCTACCTATGGCAAGATTTTGATTGATTTTTAAAGATCTTACTAAGAGCTCAAGGAAAGCAACTTACATATGAGGGAGGGGCGATGTGTGGAAAAATGATCTCGAGCCGATTCTCCATAGAACTGTGACACATTCAGAAGTACACGTATGGAGTACAAGCAGTTTTTAAGAGTATATCATATAAATTGGTTTTAAAACTGCTTTTATTTCCTGCCAACACTATTTCTTCGAAATAAAGGCTACGTTGTGGACTTTGGAAGCCAGTTTGTTTCGCAGTTTTGGGTTTATAAATACGTCTGTTACTTTCAAATAGTGAATGATTGATTACAAAGAACTTTGTAAGAGGGCACAGCAAGAAAGAAAAGGGCTTCTGAATAATCTTAATTCGAAACTAGCAAACAGTAACATTGCAGACGTTTGGGGAACTGAGATAGCCGAAGAAAATCGTAACCAAGTGTGCCTGGATTCGTCTGAATTCTTCTTGTTCTTCCTTTTTTCATAGGCTAAGGCCTGTTTCCTTCAGTATCCCTCAGCATACTCTGCGGTTGTCACTCCATCTTTTCCTTGGACAGCCTACATTCCTTTTATCACCTTGTGATTTATTTCTCACGATATTCACAATCTTCCGTTCACACACCCTATCAATGTGTTTCTTAAATTTATGGTTTCTCTTATCAACCCACTCATCAATGGGATCCGCTTTACATAGTTTTCTAATGCTTTCACTTTTCTCTATATCTCCCAGTTTCTTCCTTGTAATCTTTCCCAGAACTTTCATTTCCGTAGTTTCCGAAAGTCTTCTTGTTTTTCATTTTTCTGGTCTTGTCTCAGCTGTTTAGGTCATAAATGGTCTCACTATTGTTTTGTGTATTCGTGCCTTTGCATCTTTTCCTTTATGCCTGTGTTTCCAAATATATAATTTAAACACCTTGTCAATTTTTTGCTTTTGCTACTTGATCCCTAACTTCCTTTTCGACAATTGGAAAATTCATTACCAAGACATTTGAATGTCATTATCTGTTGAATACTTTTTCCATTTACTTCCAGTTTTCATCTAGTTGATTCAGCATATATGATCATACATTTGATTTTTTGAGAGGATATGACCATATTTAGGTTTTTGGCTGCCACGTTAAACATATGTGAAAAGTTCTGTACCTTATCTTCAATGTTTGCCAGGAGAACTGCATCGTCAGCATAACAAATGATTTTTATTTCTTCGTCCTCCACTCTACAACTACCACAAGCCAATACCATCTTTATTTACTAGTCCATTACGATATTAAACGTGACAGGATCAAAGGGTCAGCATGCCTGATGTCACTATGAACTGCTGTGCAGCTAGTTAACCTGGAACCAATTTTCGCCTGGATGTAAGTGTTGGAACAAGTGTCTTCAGTGGTTTTATTGGGTTGGAAATAATCCCCATATTGTAAAGAAGTATTAAAGCATCTGTTAACTGAATCGTATTGAAACCCATCTGTAAATCAATAAAACAAAGACAAGCAGGTCTTCTGTAATCAGTGGACTTGTTTACAACCTGTCTAGGAATGAATACCGCTTCTGTGTTTGGCCTACGGGATCTAAAACCATACTGCTCCTCTGCAAAGGTTGTAATGCTTTTTATTCTATTACCCATTATTTTTGTTATGAGTTTAAGAAATGTACTCAGTAGAATTATCCCTTTGTAGTTGGACGGGTCTTTCTTATCTCCTGAGATTTGTAATACTACTTCTCCAGGCTTTTGGAATTTTATTAGCAGTTATAACATTGTTAACCAACTTGATTAATTGTTCAGCTAGTGGATATCCTCCATACCTCTGTAATTCATTGGAAATACTATTAGTCCCTGGAAATTTCCCATTTTTTAACAGACGTATAGCTTCCTCTACCTCAGCATGTAAAATACTTGTATTATCATTTACTTGTATACTGATCGATGATCTCTCTTCGCTTTCTGGAGATTTGTTTTACCTTTATATATCCCTGCCAAAGATTTAACTTATGATTCATCATTTATGTCGTTCACTTTCAAAATTTAATTTAATTCTTTCCTCTACCGTCGTATTATTCCCCAGATTTGTTGCTGACACCCACAGAAGTCATGTTCTAAATTTTTAGTAAAAATTTTCCAGTGTTTTATTTCAGATAGGAACACTTCCTTTTTTACACATTTCTTTAAGCTCTTTGCGAAACCATTGTGCTTTTTTGCTTTATAGTTAGTGTGCCTAGTGCTTCTTGAGTTTCTGCTTTAGTATCTTTTTTTCATTTTCGCCCAAGCCTGACCTACGTTATCCCCACTGCATTAATTGATTTCTCTTTTATTTTCTCTGACAATCTTTTCTGGTGTAAAATTTCTCTAGATTCATTTCATAATGACTAAATGTTAAATTGAATTTAGAAAATCAAAAATATCTAAGTAGCAACAGGTGACCGGGTCTTTGTTCCCGCTACTTGCCAAAGCGTCAGTAATCAGCCACTACTGATAACAGAGTATTACACAGGGAATCCCCATCAGTTGGGCTAAAAAATTGCACTGATGGTAGAACACAATAAACTGAGTGTTTACAGATTAGGAACTACACTGAAGCGCCAAAGAAACAGGAATAGGCATGCGTATTCAAATACAGAGATAAGTAAACAGGCTGAATACGGCGCTGTGGCCGGCAAAGTCTATATGAGACAAAAGTGTCTGACGCAGTTTTTTTAACGGTTACTGGTGCTACAATAGCAGGTTATTAAGATTTAAGTGAGTCTGAACGTGGTGTTATATTGGCGCACGAGCGATGGGACACAGCATTTTCCAAGGTAGCGTCGAAGTGGGAATTTTCCTGTACTACTATTTCACAAGTGTATCGTGAATATCAGGAATCCGGTGAAACATCAAATATCAGACATCGCTGCGGCTTCAAAAATATCCTGCAAGAACGAGACCCACGACGACTGAAGAGAATTGTTCAACGTAACAGGTACAACACTTCCGAAAATTGCTGCAGATCTCAATGCTGGGCCATCAACAAGTATCAGCATGCGAACCATTCAACGAAACATCATCGATATGGGCTTTCAGATCCGAAGGCCCACTCGTGTACCCTTAAAGACTGCACGAAACAAAGCTTTACGTCTCGCCTGGGCCCGTCAACTCCAGCACTGGAGTGTTGATAACTGGAAACATGATGCCTGGTCAGACGAGTCTCGTTTCAAATAGTACCTATCGGATGGACGTGTACGGGTATGAGACAACCTCATGAATCCATGGACCCTGCATGTCAGTAGATGACTTTTGAAGCTGATGGAGGCTCTGTAATGGTGTGGGGCTTGTGGAAATATGGGACCCCTGATAAGTGTAGATACGGCTCTGATAGGTGACACGTACATAAGCATCCTGTCTGGTCACCTGCATCCATTCACGTCCATTGTGCATTCCACGGACTTGGGCAATTCCAGCAGGACAATGCGACACCCAACACGTCCAGATTTGCTACAGAGTGGCTCTAAAAACTCTCTTCTGAGTTGAAACACTTATTCTGGCCACCAAACACCCCACACATGAACATTATTGAGCATATCTGGGATCCCTTGCAACGTGCTGTTATGAAGAGATCTCCACTCCTCGTGCTGTTACAGATTTATGGACAGTCCTGTAGGATTCATAGAGTCAGTTCCCTCCAGCTCTACTTAAGACATTAGTCGAGTTCATGGCACGTCGCGTTGCGGCACTTGTGCGTGCTCCCGTGGCCCTGTACGATGTTAGGCAGGTGTATCAGTTTCTTTGGCTCTTTAGTGCGAATTTTCGAAAAAGAATATTAGGTTTCTTATTAGGATAAACAAATTGGACCTCAGTTTAATAACTTAAGTTCGTACCAGCTATTCTAACTGATAACCGCCAGTCCTGTGCACTCCTTACAACGGCGATTACAATATTTCTACGCTCTCTCACATATGCCTGTCCTTTCACGTGTTGTATGTACAACGATCGGGGCTGAGTTTACGTGCTGGCTATCTACACAATCTCCAAAAGGACGATGCAGGTAATGTACGGTAACGTATCAACTACTCTGCGGAAACGAATGGAAGTTCGGGAACATGTTGCCAGAGGTCTCGCACTCGTGCACAGGAAGCTGGACGCCACATGGCGCGAGGTCAGAGTGAGTGTTGCATCCAGTGTAGCTAGCCCCGCAGTTGAGACAATATTTGGGTGTCTTCAGACGGGGAAGAATCACAGAGAAACTGGAATAAGAACGAAGTGTGACAAGTGAAGACCAAGAGTTTGGCATGCTCACAGTATTGTTTTAAGCGCATGGAGAGCAGAAAGAGATGTGGTCAACCACTGACAGCTACAGTAGCAAATTACTGCTAAATTGTGCAACACTCAAGTAGGCTAATACGTCGAACAACGGGTGCAATTGGATGCACATTTAAGAGGACTACAAGACAAGCGATCTCACACTCCACAGTGCTACGGTCGCTGCATGGGAGTGATCCCTTTTTCTGGCGACCAGTGCCTCATGTTCCGCTGACACCCGAAAACTGGCGCCACCATTTGCGATAGGGCTAAGAACAGAAGGACTCGGCCAACGAGCAGTGGGATCATATGCTCTTCTCAGATGAGCGAAGATTCAGTCTAAGAAATGATTCTAGACGTTACCTCTGTAACGTGTGGTGTAACTGCGTGAGTTTTGTAGCACAAGTTCAATAAGACTACAGTAAAACTAGTTACTTATTATCAATGTAACATGAGGTTTTACTTAATCACTGCATTTCCCCACTAATGATCCTGATTTTTTTAAAGAAATCTCCACCTGGGGACATGTAGCAATGTCGTATGTCAAGCAGTGTAAATGGCACTAAGCTCATTCACAAAAGTAATCATATATAACCAGCAAACAAGCTAAATGTGAACTAAACAAGAATAATGATTTTTAGTAATTTCAGTGCTGTTGTTTAATAGACTCTTTGCTACTTGCAGATCGTTTATCGAAGTTAACGCTACTGTTATTCGAGGTGGCAACACTTCTCTTTAAGCAAAATGAACACTTTTGTCCCACAATACCACACGTACACAACACTAATGTATTTTCGTGTCAAAATATTTCATAAAAGTAGTTACGAAATAATCAGGCTTCATACATCAGCAGATAAGTATTTCTATGCCAGATGCTGTTTGCGTTCATAGGAATTCAATGTATTCACAGCCTAACTGTAATTTACTGTCTCAGAGTGGGTCCTCGGCCACCAATACACAATTATTATCGCAATTATAACCAATAACTGCTGCTGCAGTATTTCACTAAGACGGCGGCTAATGTAAGAGAATCACTTATGGATTTTGGTTCAACCTGTGTTTTACTCCTAATAAATAATATACATATTAAATCTTTTCGTACCTTCACTATATGCATTAACATTTCAAATATTTCTTTTATTTACCAATAAATGCACTGCAGATCGATAGCGCTAATGGCGGCGGTCTTTTATAGTCGTGGTGAAAAGTTGACATTGATATAGGACGAGAATTACAATGAAATAAAACTCCAAACAAAGAAGATTCATTTCAATAACACATAAACTCTATTTTCAAACATTTGTTACAGCATAATAAAGTTATTTACAGACCTCTGTGTTACGACACATCGATCACATCCTATCAGTACAATAGTTAGAACAAGAAAGATTTTTCTACTAAAGTCACAGACAACAAAAGATTCAGATTTTCATTATCTTTTTACATGGTGATAGTCTGAGATATAATTTTTCACAAAATATTAAATTATGTCGTTGACAACAATTAATATTTAATTAACGATGAAGTCCCTTTTATTAATATTAGGTGAGTAGGGTCAAATTTCAATCGCATTTCACATACAATGCCGTCGTGAATATTATTTTGAATAGAATATAGGCGTGAATATTACACCTCATAAGGCGGAAGGTGGGAATACGTAATGTATCCAGGAATATCGTCGAACAAGATCGTTTTGGTGGTCCAGGTGTTATGACGGTTAGAAGTCTAATCTTTGAACACGGTACACTCACCGGTCAGTGTTATTTTGAACACGGTACTCCTTCTCTCTATGCATCTTTAAGAGGTGCATTCGGTCCTAACTTCATTTTTATAGATCACAGCTGCGTATGTCGGGATTTTATAATACAGTAACATCGATATATGCAAAAAGTGACCGTGGGCAACGGACTACTCAGCGCCGTGCTATAACTAAATTTCACGTACACGGAAAACAATGTTGTTTCTGCACACTTACTGACAATTTTGGCTTCAGCAATAAATTAAACTTAGACAGGACTGGAATGTTCACGCAAGTCTCCAAACGATATTGTTTGTGTGGCTTTGGATTACAAAGTTATTCACAATAATAATGCGCATAATAATCACTCACACTCTCACACATACATCTAAACTCCTTATTATGAATTAAACAAGGTAAATATTTGTACTAGGAATGTGGTGCAGTTCTTGATTCGATTAATTTACTGCAATGGCAGAATAGTACAATCTATTTCATTCATCGCCGAATGTTTGTTAGAAGTGGGTTAGAAATATGTCAACGGCTTTGCCGCAGTGGCAACACCGGTTCACGTCAGATAACCGAAATTAAGTTCTGTTGGGCTGGGCTAGCACTTGGATGAGTGACCATCCGGTGTGCCGAGCACTGTTCGGAAGCGGGGTGCACTCAGCCCATGTGAGACAGAGGAGCTATTTGATTGAGAAGTAGCGGCTCCGGTCTCGGAAACTGACATACGGCCAGGAAAGCGGTGTGCTGAGCGCATGCCCCTCCACATCCGTATCCAGTGACGCATATGGCCTGAGGATGACACGGCGGCCGGTCGGCAACGTCGGGCCTTCATGGCCTGTTCCGGAGGATTAGAAATATAGTACAATAACATAAGGATCCATTTCATTTGTTTTAATGAGCGGTAGAGCCTATATTAATAGCAAAAACATTTTTGTTTCTAGGAAGGAAGTACCGTACTTTAAAAAAAAAATCCCATTGCTGGGTTTTGTCGTCGTGGTTGTGTTTTAGTGGTAGATGAACTTCATGTCGTTCATCGTTCATTTTATGGCAACGTCCCATCAGTGGTTCCACAGTGTTCTCCCACTTCCTCTAACACTCCCGTATATTGCCCTGTTCCAGGCAAACCTCCCTGGTGCATTTCTGTACCATAACAAACACGTGCTGCTGCTGCTGTCTTCCGAGCACATCGCATAACAACGAACTGCCACAGACTGTGGATGTACTTAAAGTTAATTCAAAAATAAAGTCTCTGATTAGCAGTTCTCTTGCACCTATATTAATTTGTAGCACACATTTAATCTTTTGAATGAACTAATCACGAAAATATTAACATCAGCCATCATTAGTTTCTTCTTATAGGTTGAGATGAACTCGTCGCCACTAGGCGCCCCAGTGCGGGCACGCCCACGGAGCCGCGTCGCCGTGAGGTCTGCTGCCGACGCCTGCTGCACCAGCGGCTGGGAAGCCGTCAGTCGTAATGTCAGCGAGGTCCCGTCATGGACGGACCACGCGCCGTGGGGCCGGGTTGCCGTGAATTCCGGGCGTCAGTCGCTTCCTATAGAATGACAACATTTGTGCAAATAGTTCTTTACGCTTCTATCAGCTGGCGTTACTTGTCACGTTCACAGAATTCTGGCACCTACTTTCAGATATCTCAAACTCCACTAATAGCTGCAATTTGCATGTACACGAATGAAATCTGTGCTTTGTTCATGTTCGAAAAGTGAGTGCATCTAGATTTCTCTCATCGTATTTATTTAGTAGTGAGATTACATAGTGCGTGATCGCATCGATCGGGGCAGGCGAAGGAGCTTTTGGAACGAGAGGATGTTCGAGGGACGGACTGGTCTGTCCGTTCTCCCGACTTAAATCCCATCGTGGACGCGTGGGATGCGTTCGGGAGACGTATTGCAACCCGTCCACGTGCACCAATGGCCATACAGCAGTTGTCAAACGCGCCAGTGGAAGAATGGCACGGGTGACCACAAGAACTCCTTAAACGCCTTGAGGTCAGCATGGAAGCACGTTCGGAGCATGCTTTTCCGTCCGCGGATATCACATACCCTATCAATAACCATGTCCTGCCTTTTGTAATATTCGGGACTAGCGCTGACTTCAGTGTAATTATTGTCACTGAATAAAGTGTCACTTCTCTTAATCTCACTGCGTATTTCTCTCTTACTTTCTTTTCTACATTGTAGCTCTTCTTTGTACCTACGCTCTAAGTTTTATCGAGCTATGTTATTTGGCAGTGACATATAATGCAAAATTAGTTTTCGTCATTAATTTTTTGTATGCCATTATAATATATCGTGCTATCTATTGACCTACACTAAAAAGTGGCCACTACTACAAAAATTTTAAATAAAAATTTCTTTGTTCTAGTTTTTTTTACGATGTAGGCCCTCTCTGCAATAGTAAAAGATGGAATTTTTATGTGTTATTCGGCACAATTCGTCAGTGGTCAGCTGATGTGAAATGAGTCAGCACACGCATCTCAGACGTCCGTGCTCCCTCGCGTCTCGTTCCAAGAGACTGCACATAAAAGGCATGATGCTTAAGCTAAAAAAAATTGTGAAGAATTTTCAAATCACGCCTAACAGAATTTTGGTAGCTTCAGGATAGTTATTTCACGGAAAGCCACAAATCGTTTCATCCAAATCACAGCAGACACCATTTTCTACTTCCCGTCGCCAGTCGCGGGTTCTTAAATTCTTGAAGTTTTAACGAGATTGGTTGGCGAGTATAAAAATGTCTTAAGATTGTGGCAGATATGGTGAATGATACCTGACTTCACGGCAAGGTCACGCGACCATTGTCAGCGGTTTAACTGGAAAATCTAAAGTCAAATACACGTATGCGATCCAAATAAAAAAATTTTCTCGTTTTAATAATAATAGCAATTGTAAACAACTCCAGAAACACCTGCACCTTTCGTTGTAGCACAATAGATACACGGAGCAGACAAAAGTATGGAAACATAAAAAACAGATGACAGATGGTACTGGCATTGTTATCAGTCCAAACATACACATAGCAAAAAAAGAATATGGTACATAATGATCTTAAATGTGTCATAGACAGGTTTTCTGCGAATGGTCAAACACTCAGTCTTAATACGGTGCAACATATTGAGTTCTACACATTTAGAGATACTATACCAATGATAAGTATAACTCATAGTGAGCAAATAATAAATGAAGTACGAACTTCAAAATTCTTAAGTGTTCGTATTGTTGAGAATGTAGACAAAAAAGCATTTTTGAACTCCTGAAATAACGTAGTTCAGTCATATTGGCACTTAAGGTGATTGCATGTTACCAGATAGGAAGAAACGCAGATGCCAAACAAACAACTGTTAGTAGTAAATTATTTACGAAAAAACGAGGCGTGAACTGTTTTATAACCTACAAATATCGAGTATCAAAATAGATCTGTATCATTCTATATTCCACTGAAGATATCAAAGTAAAAAACGAAACGCGTCTGGAACGAATAAGTAACTGCAGCAAGAAAAGGTGGTTTTTATTTTAAAAAAAGGATAATTTCTGGGCTTGCTGCGATTAATGGCCACGCAAAAAACTCGTTATTTATTACAGACCCCACAAATAGGTGTAACACATTGTTACCAAAAATCAGAAACTGGGTAATCCATTCTCGTGCTAAAAAGGGTAAGAACCAACACTTTGCCCATGCAGCGGATATGCTACGAAAGCTCTTAAGCAAGGCTAACTTTTCTTTTTTAATTTTTATTTTTTTCGTTGCAGTTATAATAAATAATTTTCAGTTCCCTTTATTATTATGTTCCCTTCAACAAATTTCATAGTTAATTTTAAACAATTAAATTAGCATTAAACTCTGGCTTACATTCTTTAATTCGAAAATTGCTCTAAAATACAATATTTGTGTGTTATTTATCGGAAAATTTGCTCTAGTAGTGGCCGCACCAGTTTTTCAGCCAAGACTAGTACTGTCGCTATTGTGGTCTTCTGTCCAGGGATTGATTTTATATAGCTGTCCACCACAGCCTATCATCTGCAAGCATCTTCATCTCAGAGTAACTATTGCAACGTACATCCATTAGAATGTGCTTACTGTTTTCAGTCCTTGGTCTCTCTCTGTACCATTTTCACCCTCCACACTTCACTCTATTATTAAACTGCCGATGCTATTTTGTCCAAAACTGACAATAAATTCTCCATTAAGAACACACATGACCTCATTGAAAAAATTAAACATGTTTACATTCCACCGACAGCCAGATTTGCATCACTTGACATAGTAAACCTATATACTAAATCCCTATAGAGGACACCATAAACATAATCAGAAACAATCTACTCAAACACAAGAAACTAAGCTTGCCAGAGATCTGTCAGTTCATTGAGTTCCTCACCTTGATATTGTCATACAATTACTTTAGTTTTAATTACAAAATATACAGACAGAAAGATGGGCTCACAATAGCTGGGACGTTAGCAGATATTTACATATATCACTTAGGGCAGACATTTTTTGAAGCTATCAGTCACATCAACAACAAAATCATCTACTACAAAATATATGTTTATGATACAATTATTCTTTTTAATGGCACCAATGAAGAAATAGACACATCAGCAACAAATCTGAGGAGCATGCACGAGAACGTTAACTTCACCATTAAAACGAGACCGACAACAGCATCAATTTCTTAGATGTAAAAAGCACCAACAAAAACCATAACATCATTTTGAGATTTATAGAAAACCAACAACTACTGATGTATGTATCGACAGCTCATCTTGTCATCAAAACCAGCATAAGATGGAATGTTGACTTGAGCCAGTTCAAAAAGAAAAAGAAACCAATAGCATTAGAATCATAGCCTCAAGCAATGGATACAGCCCTTTCATGATAATATGTCACAAAAAACCCAAAAACCATCAGCTAACATAGCTGCACATCAGACAACCATGCAACTTACAAACGACACAATAGGAAACCGCAGAAACCATAGTGCACAACCTTTCTTAGGGAGCATAACCTATAAAATATCAATCCATTTATAAACAGAAACAATAAAATAAGTTTCCACACAAACAACAAGCTCAAGCAGTTATGAGATTTATAGAAACCCAACAACCGCTTATGTATGTATCAACAGCTCGTCTTGTTATCCAAACCAGCATAAGATGGCATATTCCACTTGAACCAGTTCAAAAAGAAAAAGAAATCACTATCATTAAAGCCATAGCCACAAACAATGGATACAGCCCTCTCATGATAGACAATCTATCACAAAAAATCCAAAAACCATCAGTTAACATAGCTGCACAGCAGACAACCATTTAACTTACAAAAGACACAACAGCAGAAAACATATTGCACGACCTTTCATAGGGAGCATTTCCTATACAATAAGCAGTGTATATAAAAATACAAACAATAAATTAAGTTTCCACACAAACAACAAGCTCGAGCAGTTAATAGTTCACAGCTTAAAGAATAATAAACCCCCCTCCACACACACACACACACACACACACACACACACACACACATAAAAAACCTAGAATATACAAATTCAGGTTTCAAAGTTGCCCCTCTTACTATATAGGACAAACTGGAAGAAGCATTGAGACTTGGTTCAAAGAGCATATAGAGAGCATATAGATACCATACACCTGAACAACATTTCAAGATCCACATTTGCCTTGCACATGACTAATAACAGTCATGGAATAAAGAGAACTGAAGACCATGTGCAAGTATTGACCATGCTGAGAAATACAACTTTATGTAATTGCTTGAGGAGATTGAAATACATGTACATAAAAGCAAATCACGACAAAATATCCTCAATGAACAAACGGAGTTACCCAATGGAGCCTTTATTTAATATTTCATTCACCTGCTGTTCAGTTTAAAAAATAAACAATGAAATGTCCACTGTTGTAATATGTATATATGATATGTGCACATTCATCCCTGACCATTAACTGTACTTTCAATGTATGCCGTAATATGTACATAATATGCCCACAGTTGTAATGTTTATTTATGTACATCTTGCTCCTTCCATTTACTTTGATTACATTGCATACCATAATACTTACATAATACCATGGTTGTAATATCGCCATCTTTGTATACATACCTCCATGTAATGATAGTTCTTAGTGTGTGAGTGGTGAATTTCCATTATGTACATACGTATACATATAAAAAGAAGTGCGTCGCATAGTTTTTGCTGCTGCTATATCATATCCAGTCTGCACTGGAACATAATGGCGCAAATTTTTCATCGCAAGTAACCAAAACATCTTCTTCTAATAATTTCTTTACGTCACTTAAAATCGTCGTGAGGTACAGTCACATTTAAAAATACATTATCTCACATCTTGTTTTGGTTATATTGAACCATCACCCTAAGGAAATTTCGTCAGTTCGGAAAACAAAAGTAGAAGGCTAATGCAAAACGTGAAGTAACCGTCTGAAGACGAACCTGTCGGTTCGAAACCGGTAACGGCACTGTTTATATAAATAAATAGCATAGTAAAGTGGATGGTTGCTGTGTATAAGAGTCAACCTATAAAATGACGATCTCTTGATGCTTCAGGATTTGTCCTACCAGCCGATACTTTCTTTATCGTAGATTGTGATATAATTCTCTGTTCTCTTCACTGAGATCCACTACCTCTTCATTAGCTACTCCGTGTACCCATCTAATCTTCAGAGTTCATCTGCAGCACCGAATTCCAAAAGCTTCTATGATTATCTTGTCCGAACTTGCAATCCAGGCTTCAGTTCCTTACGTGGTTAAACTCCAGACAAATACTTTTAGAACAGACTACCTGTCACTTAAAATTAAATTGAATGTTAACGAATTCTTCTTTATTAGAAACGCCCTTGCTGGTATAGCCTGTGTGAATTTTTTCTCTTTAGTGTGGTCATCTTCACTTCAATTGCAAAAGTCATCTTCTTCTTAAAGTATCACATTTCGTAAATTACCTTCCATTACCTTTGTTTCATTTTTATTGATTTTCTCTTCGTAACCTCTTTCCGAGAAACACTCTATTACATCAAACTAATAATCCAGGTGTTTCTATGTCTCTTACAAAATTGAAGTGGTATTGCGAAACCTCAAAGTTTTTATTTCTTTTCTCTGAACTTTAGTCGTTCCCAAATTTCTCCTTGGTTTCCTTTAGTGCTTGCTCAGTGCACGGACTCCCTTCTCAACCAACCGTTCCTGTCCTTCAGCTCTTAACCCATAGTTTGGTTTCTGTACAACATGGAGAAAGTCATCTGCTCCCTGTATTTTATCTCTACTACTCTCATAACATGAAAGACAGTATTGCTTTCAACACAGTCAAAAGCTTTCTCTAATTCTACAAATGTTGTAAAAGTAAGTTTTTCTCTTCTAATATTAGTCATATGGTCGGTATTGCCTAGAGCGTTTCTTCGGAACTCAAACTGATCCTGCCTGACGGTGGCGTCTATCAGTTTTTCAGTTCTTCACTAAATAATTTGTGTAACGATTTGGCAACCATCACTTATTAAACTGATGGTTCGGTAATGTTCTTACCTGTGAGCACCTTCTTTGGAATTGGAATTATTATGGTCTTCTTGAAGTCTGAGTGTATTTCGCCTTTCAGATACATCTTGCAAACCTGTTGGAATAATTTGGTCATGGCTGGCTCTCCCAAGTATATTAATAATTTCCTGAGAATGTCGTCTGCACCATCGGTCTTGTTTGACTTAGGTCTTTTAGTGTTCGGTGAAATTCTTCTCGTAGTATTACATCCCTCATCTAATCTATAAATCTATACAGAGCGCAGCAATCCATCGTCCTTTTTTTCACAGGTTTTATTTGGGAAATCCAGATTTCGGCTAGTGCCTAGTCATTATCAATGCACTATTTTCTAGTCTCGATACGTATCAGTTCTCTGTTATTTTGGCGTCAGCCACAGTTCTTTGAAAACTATTAGTATTAGAGACGAGAAATAAACCTGAAAATAAAACCTGAAAAAAAAAATGGTCGACTGACCGCTGCGCTCAATTATTTATAAATCACGTCACTTCACAGTCACTGAGTGCACCCACTTTCCCAATGGAAGGGAACCTGATCTAATCTTCTGTTTCCTCTTACCTTTCTATAATTTTGCCTTCAGGTTCATTTTTATTGTGTAGGCCAACTATATATCCCCCAATTTAGCCACTTTCCCTTCTTTCCGTAGTACTGGAATTCCATCTGACCACTTTTCTCCAAAGATTCATTCCGTTTTTCTATTGGCGGCATCTTCCTTTCATCTACTTACGGATGTTGTTACAACCTTCTATGTGTCCTCTAGCCATTCATACTTAGCCACTTTGCACTTTTTTTGGCACATCTCTGTTTTATATGTCTGTATTTCCTTTCGCCTGCTTCATTAACCTAGTTTTAATGTTTCCTTCCATCATCACTTAAATATAATATCTCGTATAATGTTGTCCAAGAATTCCTAATACGCCTTATCTTTTTGCCGATTTGATCTTTTGCTGTCTTCACTATATCGACTTCCAAAGCTAGCCATTCGTCCTTCATTGTACTCATTTCCCCTGTTTCAATCATTCTTTCCTAGTAATTCATCTGAAACTCTCAGCAGCTTTTGGTTCTTTCGATTTATCATTAACTGCCTACCTTTTCCCAACTCCTCAATTGTAATCAGCAGTTTATAACGAATTTATTGTTGTCAGAGTCTACGGCTGTCTCAGTCTGAGAGAATGACAGGTACGACTGACAGAGGAAATGGAGGAGATACAAGGAAGAGGAACGCGTTTTGTCATACGGTGGTAAAGTGGGTACGAAACTGTGGTGGAAATGGTACTCTTAATCTAGTGACAGTCGATACAAATTAGGCATTGTGTATCATGGTATGGTTAACGTTTAACATTCCTGGAAGAGTCAGCCAGTATAATTCTTCTGGCAGCATATATCCCGCAAAAAGGTGAATAATGTAAACTCACATAGAGGCTTCATAGCAGACATTCTTCCTGCACATCACTTGTGACTCGAATAGAATACAGTATACACTTTGTACCCTTTATCACAGATCGTAAGGAGGCTTGTGGAATACAGATGTAGATGTAGATACTCATACTTTATATACATTTCTCAGTGACATAGACATTTGAACTACTTTTCATTCCTTAATTTCCCCTATCGTTGTTGTTTCATCTGGAGCACTCAAGTACTGTGGCTGTACCATTTCTGGTCCATAACTCAATGTTACCAAATCTCCTCCCCTCACCCTACCCATCTCACTGCCTTCTAGGCCAGTTGTCAAACATAAAATGATGGGCTTTTCTCCTGTAACCTGAGGTTACTCAACCAGCCTGTGTGGTTGCCAGAATTTTGGAACCCATATTGTTACAATTTATTATCATAGTGTTACTATCCTTATAATAATCAGGATATTTTATATTTTCCACACAATTTCCTAGACCGATTTTCCATTTTGCTAGTGTTCATTAGTCAAATAGATATAATCTTACCCCTATCACCATAATTTATTACTTCAGTGATATTTATTTCCCAGTTAATTTGTGACCCAAAATTGCTGACACTGTGCACTCACTCTCAAGCATTGATGTATAAACTAGAAAAAAGGAAGTACAATAGCTTGTATATAGATGGACTATTTATTTAGAGTTGTTTATGGCACCCTGTTACTTGTGTGTATCAGTATTATGATAAATATCACATTACTGGTCGTATGCAAGACATTGCCAGCACTAGGCTGAGTTTAAAATCAAGAAAAATACGTAGCCTGCATATAGAATGGTCTATTTACTTAAAACATTTCAGAAAGTTTCGTGGAATGTAAAACATCAAAAATTTTAAGTGTGTGTGTGTGTGTGTCTGTGTGTGTGTGTGTGTGTGTGTGTGTGTGTGTGTGTGTGTAGCTATAAATTTTCTAAGCAACGTACACCCTTTCTATGTAACAATTACACTGTGTAGGTGTGCGAATGCTTTACTTAAAGTTAAAATGTTTAAATGAACATGTTCTTGCTTAAGAAAACATTTCAACAGCCTCACAGAGATGGTAATACATTGGCTAGCTTGAGACATGCGTTGTCAAATGAGTGCCACCCACCTGCCATAGTGAACTGTCCTCTACTGCGCTCTGACCAGCATTTATTTGTGACACCAAGCCCATCCTGATTCTTAGTCTCCTCCCAGCGCCCCAAGCCAGTGGGAGGGAGGTGCACATATTTTGCCTCCTTACACAAATTCAACATCGCACATTTCCTGATCCAGCACAGTATGTTACGCAGTTTCTCTTGCTTAAGGAAATGCTTCTAAAAATCTAATTTCCTAATTTTTTTATTAAGGCTGGAGGATCAGTTGACATTTGATGGATTATTAGGACATACAAACATGCATGTGCAATATGGCGAACATGCATGATCAGCTAGCGTTTGAAGACCGTCTTACATGGACTGCCAATAGATTTGCACTAAGCTATTCAGCGAGTCATCTTGTATTGTTACAGTGCACTTGCACACATAGACAACAGTGTTACAGTTTAACATTATTTAAATATGGGAAGGACTATAGTAGTTGCATACAAACATAGATATTACAACTAATGGTGGCAGGGAAGTTTTTCAATCTCACCTCGTTTTTGAGTACAGTCACAGAAAGGTTTTTCAGCTGAAATAATATAATTCTTATTGCATCCACCAACCAACACCAGCAGTGTGGTAGCAAATGGGATCAGATGAATAACACTGTTTGACATGGGTTCTATTTCTGATATTAAAGTATGTGCTTCTAGACCATTTTACTATGGGAAATTCAAATATGTAAACAAATTATCGTTGTCAGGAATACTTTTTATGTAATATGTATATATATGTATATTCACAATTCATGGCAAACACAGAGACGTTATAGAGAAATACGGGTATGTTGCCGCATCTAGTAGTGATAGAACGTGATAATTTCTTGTGCAACAGCAGGTGGGAAGAATCAGACATCATTAGGTTATCCCCCGCCACACCTATGTAATTAAGACCACCTGAAACATCTCATTAACTCGAACGGCGACAGCCGGTCGCTGCCTCCGCAGTAAAGCTTCACGCCTCCTAGAGGCAGGTGCATCGAGTTTACAACAGTGGTGTTAGCCGCAATTTGTGTCAGTCTTAACGAGTGGGTGTTTTGGCTGACAAGTAACTGTCTGTCATATTTCCGAGCACGGTTGAATCTTTTAGTTCCAGTGTGTAAACTGATTGAGCCTGGTGCTGAAGGTAAACGACTGCTTATTTTTACACATCAACGGTCCTCTATTTCCCTACTAATAATTTAATACAGGTGTATTACCAAAGTGGTGTCCCTAAATTTGCAGAAGTGCCACGTCGTCGTGGATGTCGATATAAGCTGGACAACTTCTGCTACATCTGTGGGAAGTTCACTTTTGCCAGAAATAGGAAGAAAATTTCTTCAGCCATAAAGAAAGCATACATACATTACTTTGGAGTAGAGGTAGGAGACCAAGATAAAGAATGGGCACAACATTTCTGTTGTGCTACATGTTACTGCAAACTAATTCAGTGGTGGAAAGGAAAAGAGAATGTGGCGTTGTTTGCTGTTCCCATGGTGTTGAGGGAGCCTAAGGACCATGTTACTGATTGTTATTTCTGTATAACAAAAATTCAGGGTTTTACAAACAAAAAGTCGAAGAGGCACATTGTTTACCCAGATCTGCCTTCAGCGAGAATGCCAGTGCAGCATTCCGACAACCTTCCAGTACCTTCAAGAGCACGAGGTCAAGTTCCGACTGACAGTGAAATAAGTAGTACTAAAGAAATCACAGATGATGATTCTTTATATCACTGCACAAGTGAGTCATCGCCACATTTGTTAACACAGGCAGATTTAAATAATTCAGTACGTGATCTAGGACTAAGTAAACAAAAGGCGCAGCTGCTTGGTTCAAGATTACAAGAGTATAATCTACTGCACTTAAGTACTAAAATCAGTGTGTTCAGGCACAGAGAACATGCCTCTATTTCTTATTCTTCCACTGACGAAGCACTGACATTTTGCAATGACGTTGCTGGCCTGCTGAAAGTGCTCAACTTCACTTATATTTCACAGGAGTAGAGACTTTTCATAGATGCATCGAAAACAAGTCTGAAGGGTGTTTTGCTCCATAACGGAAATAAAATACCCTCTGTTCCAGTAGCTTATGCTAGTTTGACGAAAGAGAATTACGAATTCGTACAAAGGATTCTAAATTCATTAAAATACAATGAACACAAATGGAAAATATGTGCAGATTTCAAGGTAATTGCTATGGTACTGGGAATGCAACAAGACTACACAAAGTATGCCCGTTTTTTTTTTGCGAGTGGGTAGTCGAGACTGAAATTCTCACTACGTGGAAAAGAAATGGCCTAGGCGAAGATGGAAAGTTGGCGAAAAGAATGTGCAATGTGAAAGTCTGGTAGCTCCTGAATGTATACTACTTCCACCGATTCACATCAAACTTGGCCTGATGAAACCATTCGTGAAGGCCATGGATCCAACACGCTGTGGGTTTGCATATCTAGCTACCAAATTCTCCCGTCTTTCAGCTGCAAAAATAAAGGAAGGTGTATTTCTGGGCCCACAAATCAGGGAGCTGCAGAAAGATGCAAATTTTGAAGCATGTTTAACGGATAAAGAAAAAACCGCATGGGACTGTTCCAAGATAGTGTTGGAAAACTTCCTCGGAAGAAGAAGAGCTACTAACTACAAAGCAATGGTGAAGGATATGATCAAAGCATATCAGGATTTGGGGTGCTATATGTCTCTGAAGGTACATATGATGGGCTCTCATCTGGACTACTTCACAGAGAGTTGTAGTGACGTATTGTATTGCTAGAATATCATTCGAGAGAAGAAAGATTCACAATACAAGAGAAAAAAGTGATGTGCATTACAAGGCAGTGGCTCATTGTTTGCCAATTTTCTGTAATTTCTCATGTCAAATAAATGCTTCAAAGTGTATACACAAAGGTTACTGTGTTATATGTTGGTTCCCCCCTCCACGTTTGCTGCGCTGTATCAGAAACTGAAAAGATAAATAAAATTGCGATTACTCATAAACTATCCCTGACAGAAAAAAACCAAAAACAGTTTTCAATTCAGCACTCAAAATACAACTAGGATCACAATATTTTTGATCAGAAATAGAAAAAAAGGTTTTTTTTTTTTTTGTAGAACAGTGTTACATGAGTTTCTTGTGTTACATTAAGAATGTAATACTCTCATCAACAGTACATCACATTCGGACTTTCCTTATTCAAGTTATTAGTAATGGAATTAGTTAGTGCTTCTACACTTTTACAGAAATGTGGCGAAATAATATGATTACCCTATACAACAGTTTGTTTAGTTGACATTGAAGGACCAGCCAAGGACTACATTTTAGTGCCAGAACACTTAGAAAATTTGCAATGAATCCATTTCTTCCATAGTTGAATTATATTTCTGTAATAATCAGGCCCTGACATCTGATTTTCCTTACATCCCTACATATCTACTTTACTGTATGTCTCCATTCCGCTTGAGATTGCTCTGAATTGTTACCTTTTCTAGTGACTTATTGTCAGTAGCATAACCATGCAGTATTAGATTTCTACACCTATTTGTGAACAGTATCCGAAATCCACTTACACATAGTATTATCTCTCAGCCGCTGTACCAATCATCAACCCTCCTCAAGCCTATCTGTAATAACCTAGTCTACTTATGAAGTACTACGAAACCTGTCTCTCAATTACAGGAGGCATTATCGGAGTGGTGAAATGTCCCCTGGACAGTGTAGTCATTAAACGGCGTGTTCTGTGTTGGGATTTGGGACACGGATCTTAGTTCTGAACTATAAAACTCTTTTAAAAAAACTACTGTTGTGAAATGCCCCTTTCCTTAGATAAATCAAAGAAAACTACACCTACTGATTGACTCGCTTATAGAAGCAGTAACAAGCTAACTTTCTTGAAGAAAGACCCTGCTGCTGTTTGAATCAAGATTTCACAACAGAGATGTATGACAATAATAGAATTATCAGACAAATGGTGACAGGTACTTAAACACAATACCACTGTCTATCAGTATTTAACACTTGTAGACAGTCTTCCACAGTACTGAAAAAAAAACAGCATCCACCCGTATTTTTATTCCCTGCAGAGTAATTCTGTATTCAAGACATTTAGGGCATTACCAGACAGTTCAGTATCATTTGTAAACGAGTCCCCTGCAATGTGAGACCATGGTGTAGGCCACAGGGACACTGGTCTAGGAATATCGAGTATCATGGCCTATTTTCAACTCTGTTTTTAGCTGACAAGTCACTTCCTTTCCTGTGATAGGACTCACATCCAGGAAGTTCGAAATAGTATCCCTCCTCATAACTCTAGGATGATGTGGACTGTCATGACTGGTAGACACCTCTTGGGGTGAGGAGGGGCTGGGGGTTTGACATGTATATCTAAACTCACGCCTTCAAACATGTAGATTCTGTCAAAGAAACTTTGCTCTTCACAAGTGCATTTTATTTGACTACATACAAATCGAAAAACATCAGTGTTAGTGCCAGATGTTGAGTTTGCCATCATAACTGAACTAGAAATGTGCAGTAAATTGGAAATGTTTGGTTGCATGGAGTGGAGATGCTTATGTGAAAATCTTTCATACATAGAGAATCGGCCCACCACAGAATACAACCCACACCATATCAGCACTGACATTTTCTCCAGCAACAGATGCTACAACAGTGGCACCACCATCAACAGCAATCATATTACTTCCACAGTGTTACAGTGTTTGGTGGTACAGCAATGAAACCACTATATCGAGAGGTTATGTGTTCCATATATTTAAAGAAGCAAACAGCTACTAAGATACAGAGTGTACATGATACAGTATGTTTCGCTGGAAACAGAATGTATCAACTAACAGATAGTGCTAAAAATCCATTTAATTATGAGTAGATGATGGAATGCGTAATGCAACATAAAAATTCATGTGGGCATGGAGTTGGATGGCTGTATATCTCCATGTGAACATGATTAGATGGCTGAGGTATTTAACATGCACAAAAATAATTATTTGTGAATAATGCCATATGGTGAACAACTACAGTGAAGGAAAGTTTACTGTGCATTAATAAGTTTCTGTGCATGAAAATTAATAAAATCAGTATTCTTTTTTAAAAGTTACAATATATCTTTAATGTCTAGTCATGTATCTTACTATATTTCCCTCTATTACCTTTATATATGACACATAACTGCAAGTTATTACAGTGTGAGGGATGAGCCAAGGTGCTCTGATGTAAGGCATGAAATCGCTAAGAGTAGGTGTCTTCAGTATTAACAGTATGTGTCATACAAAGATAAAACTAATCCTGTCGACAAGGGCTTCTAACCCTATAAGTTAGAACAGTAGTGCCAATATGCAAGCTACGTGTATTTTTCTTTACTGCTATATAGCTATTAAGTCACGCCGGCCGGGGTGGCCGAGACGTTCTAGGCGCTACAGTCTGGAACCGCGCGACCGCTACGGTCGCAGGTTCGAATCCTGCCTCGGGCATGGATGTGTGTGATGTCCGTAGGTTAGTTAGGTTTAAGTAGTTCTAAGTTCTAGGGGACTGATGACCTCAGAAGTTGAGTCCCACAGTGCTCAGAGTCATTTGAACCATTTTTTATTAAGTCGCAACAGTAGTATTATGTCAGCATTTTATACACAAAATGTAATATATTTTGGTGAATAGTACAGTCATTTTCTTAATTTGTTGGATACAGGATTGATTTTTTTCGCTTGCAGTCAGAGATCGATAACCAGAATTGCGTACTACGATTGGCAACCTGCATGTACTTTTTATTACTATTGCTCCTTAGCTCAAAACATCTACGTGGCGGATAATTTAGAGATTGCATGTTTATTATAATAGACATTAAAAATAAGGAAATGTTTGAAAAGATTACTGCTTTCCCATACATTTTGCCTACTACGGTACTTCGTGGCATAGATTCTAGCAGTTTCATGTGGCGGACGACAATTTTCAAGAATATTATGCTGACATTCTCCCATGAAATGTCTGATTTATCCTATCCTCCAGAGTTTTCTCCTGATGTCACACAGGAAGTAAGTCATCTGCATTAATTGTAGGCAACACTAGATGGGCCATAAGGTTCAAAAATGGTTCAAAAGGCTCTGAGCACTATGGGACTTAACATCTATGATCATCTGTCCCCTAGAACTTAGAACTACTTAAACCTAACTAACCTAAGAACGTCACACAACACCCAGTCATCACGAGGCAGAGAAAATCCCTGAACCCGCCGGGAATCGAACCGGGGAACCCGGGCGTGGGAAGCGAGAACACTACCGCACGACCACGAGATGCGGACGGGCCATAAGGAAAGTGCCCAAAGATCTTTCCCTGATGGTCCCCTAGCCCAAAAGAGTTGTTTCAGTTTTCAAAATACTGCGGTCATCTACCTCCATCAGTCACCCACTGTGTCGGTATTTACTAGCCGTCGCATGGACTTGGTATTCACGCTCTCTACGCCATAGTGAAAAGTTGATCATTAAGTGTCACGATAGATTCGCTGCCTCCAGACAAAATAAAAACTACTCACACTCTCCGTTGTCAGGATTAACTTTTTTCTGTCACTCATTATTTTTGTTATTATTATTATTCATTGTATATGTTTGTATTTGTTTGGCTCTTTTACGGTTATTACGTCTTCCTCGGCACAATGGTACCCTGATGTAATGGAGCAGAAACCTACAGACAGTCTACCTGATATATCAGAGAATAACAGACACTTGCTTCCAGAATTCGAGTTGCCACTATGTTCAATGTCTACACCAATTACCAAGCCACCCGCATTGTATAGTGCACATGATACATCAGGGCTGAACGGAAATCTGCATACGAAATTGTTTCCAGATTTGGAGTTTATACTGTGTCCCGCAGCCATACCACCGTTCTTCAAGCCTCATGCAATTGATTTCCGAGCACTGCTATTCACCATTACTTCTCAGTCGACCGTAAATGGACAGAAACACGTGAATGTGGGCACGGCAGCAGATAGTGCTGCAAAGTAATAATAGAAACTGAGAATGTTCAACTTATTACTAAAGTGTAACTCACTGGGATAGAATGGAATCATCTATGTAGCTTGATAAATACACCAAGTGTCTAATGATGGCTGTGCCCACTACCTGAAGAGAAGGCCTCGGCGCGCACGGTATGACGTAATACAGAGTGGGGCATTCTTGCGGAGGCTCTATGCTTGCTACCGAGCGAGGTGGCGCAGTGGTTAGCACACTGGACTCGCATTCGGGAGGACGACGGTTCAATCCCGTGTCGGCCATCCTGATTTAAGTTTTCTGTGATTTCCTTAAATCGCTCCAGGCAAATGCCGGGATGGTTCCTTCGAAAGGGCACGGCCGACTTCCTTTCCTAATCCGATGAGACCGATGATCTCGCTGTCTGGTCTCCTCCCCCAAAGCAACCCAACCCTATGCTTGCTGACTGAATAGTGGCGTATGCCCTGTAATGCTTCTCAAACGATTTTACAGAATCTGTTCGGTAAAAAAAAAAAAAAGAAACTTTATTTCTACGTTACTTGTAATTTTGTATGTCAGATTCATTCTGAAATGCCTTTCATTTCGTTACTGGTCACAATAACTGTGATATTTCCTACATAATAACAAACCTGATACCGTTGCGTTGGAAAATCTGCATGTTAAACTATGTATTGTTGGCAATAAAATTTTTGTAAGACAGATTTTTTTCTTTAAGCTTGTTAGAAAGTCTGTATCTGTCTCCAGTCTCGAGAACATTGATTTTAAATACCGTGTTCACTTCCGATCACACGAGCACGATCACTTATAGCATCCCTGATAGCTCTAAACAGTTCGATATGTCGAAAAGAGGTTTTTGGCGAAAGACAGCATGCAAAGAGGACAGTGTTTTGCCGTATTGCTGACATACGGAACTTTATCTATGGGAATATAGCAGAAGTTTTTATTTAATTTTTTTCATCTTTGCAACCTGCACTGTGACGTTTGAAAAGTCGTCGGCAGCTAGTGAAAAGAGTATTTGCTAGTATGACAAAACACGAAATTTCTTCTCTTATGATACTGTAAACCGACACAATGAAACTTGCTAAAGGATTTTCTTTCTACATTATATTTTCATATGAAAATTACTTCAAAGAGTTACCATCTTTCCGTTTCTGTGTCTGTACAGAGTAAGGGAGTCAAGCTTCTTGCAACAATTTTTTCTTAATTCATCAATGAAAGTTACTTTGACTAAAATTTGGCAGGGTTTCGCATATCGTCAGCTTTGTCACTGCTTTAGGGTTACGAAAGAGTTTTACTGAGTCAGTTCTAGTCTGCAGCAAAAATGCTGAATTGTTATTAGAAATAAAATATTTGATTGCAGTTTATCTGTTATTAATATGGGTACGAAAACAAAACATTCACTGCTTCCTCAATCGATGTGATAACTCCTTTACGTTAAAACTGGTTTCAATATATGCAATTTATCTTTAATATATCAAAATACAATTAAGACAAAGACATTCACCAGTTCCCCTGAATGAGTACTGAAACGGAAAGGTAATGCGCTATTTGCTGTGAATTATGTTCATGTTTCTCAGATGAGGAACAGGAAGAAAATCCTTTGGTAAGTTTCAGTCACAGCTGTTCACTATTAAAAATCTAAAAGTTACACTATTCCACCAAAACTGCAACAGAACTGGGGTTCTATTGTTGTCTGAAATGTTAACTTTTACATATTTGAAAAAGCATCATCAGTTACGACTAAGGGCTATATTTCTTTTGTTAACAGGTTCAATTTTGCTTCTAGACTGCACGAGCATTCATCTCGTCCATCTGTACAACACGGATCTACAACTGACACTTCGCAGAAGGGGGTCTATGGCCTGGGGACAACAAACTTTACTAGGATCCGTGTCTGGCACGGCAGTGTTGGATTCGTGTGGCATCTGGCCCCACTGCTCATTTCCTCCGTCTGAGGCTGAATGATTTGAGACTTTCTCACTGCAACACTACGCGCTGCATCAGTGTCGTAAGCAAGTGTCTGTGGTGTTTGGGGCTAGTGTGGCGGAGCCCTCAGTGATGTACATACATCGCGACGTGGAAAGCGCGCTGCCTGCCCACAGCGGCGCGGCACTTGATAGCGCCCGTGTATCTGGTGTGGCTGAAAGCTTAGCAAACAGCGGACAGCGGACGGCTGATGCGTCGCCCCGGGGCCGTCAATCCGGGCCACGCTCTCCCCAAGTCATGGCCGCACCACGCACACACGCACACCCACCCACACGCACACCCACCCACCCACCCACCCACACACACACACACACACACACACACACACCAGATGCAACAAAGGAAGGCCATGACGTTCGCATCACGGATTTATTTCAACCTTCGTACACCTTAAGTAGACATTAGGACAACGTAAGGTGAAAGTAGTAAGGCGTACTACTTAGGCGATTCTGAGAACATCGCAAGAGAAATTTTACGAGTCAGTGATGTACTGTGCATTGCGACCCTGAGAAAAGCTGGCGGAGGTCTTGTGGTAAACATTCAAACTCCGTATTCGGTGGATCGCTAGATCGAGAGCCGCTCACATTTTCTCTCAAATTTATACTTTTTTTTCAACACTATGCATATTATTTTGTACATATTACATCTGAAATGCAATATGATGAAAAAACATCTGTATTTCCCTGAACTTTTATTGAATTTCCAATCTTATTTGGCAGTTAACTTATATTTTTATTACTACAACAAATATTATCGGGCTTTTATTTCTACAGGGTGAAAAGTATTTAAACCGACAAACTCTAGGGGGTGGTAGAGGAAACGCGCACCGCGGTACCCATTGTTCAGGGGCAGGCGGCTAGCATGAGAGACGCGACCGCCGAAACCCAACAAAGAGCAGAAATGGAATTCCACACTTTAGAAAATGTTTCGGAATCGGAAGTGAAAATCAAATGCGAATCCCTTGATGACGAATACGGGGGGACAATTAAAGAGGAAGCCGCTACGGAAGTAAAACCGGTAGTTTCCGGGAATTTAACTGATTTAGTGAATGTTTTGATTAACGAAATCAAGAGTCAATCGGCAGAAATTAAAGCTCTGTCTGCCAAGCAAGAAGATCAGGCTGCCAAGCAAGAAGCTCAGGCTGCCAAGCAAGAAGCTCAGGCTGTCAAGCAAGAGGCTTGGGCTGCCAAGCAAGAAGCTCAGGCTGCCAAGCAAGAAGCTCAGTCTGAAAAAATTGAACGGATGCTAGACAATCAGAACAATGCTATTAACGTTGTTAACAACAATGTTGGAGTTGTTAATACAAAAGTTGATAAAATCAAAGAAGATATTGTTGTAATTAATACCGAAATCGGTAATCTTAAACAGGAAATGATAGGCGTTCAGGCGGAAATTGCGAGCATAAATACTCGTTTTGATTCCGAAATTAGCAGAATCGAGAAAAGTGTAGGAGAAGCAGTTGCTCCGATCATCGAGAATAAGGTGACGGAACAAATTCAATTAGTGAAAAAAAAGGATCAACAGAAGGTGGAAACTTTAAAGGCTTTAGTGTCCGAAGTAGACACTAAAGTGAGGGAGCAGGCTAATACCTGCGAAGAGAAAAAGAGGGAAGTGGAAACGCTTGCGACAACCACTTGCCAAGTAATTACGAGAGTGTCGGAATTAGAAAAGAAACTTGACGAAAAACAGAGCTATGTGCCAATCTGTGCACATAGTTCGGAATTGTTGACGACCCCTTGAAAAAGGGCGGTATACACGCGACGGATTTCATTAAAAATTGTGAAAGAGTTTTACCCAGATCATGGACAAATGAGAGAAAAATTAATGCGGTTATTGATGTGCTGGCTGGTGATGCCAAGCGTTGGGGCTTAAACCTCAACATTACGAACCTGACTTTTGACGAGTTTAAAAATTTGTTTCTGGCTGAATACTGGTCAGAGCAAAAACAGCAAAGTGTCTGGCGCGAATTTGTCGTATCGAGGCCTTTCGATGCGAATTCGCGCGGCTCGATGAAGGAGTTTTGTGAGGGCTGGATCCGCAAGTTGGAATATTTGCGTGATCGCCGCACGGAATCCGAAATAGTCTGGGAACTCTACAAGAAGCTTCCAGATGATACAAAACGCTACGTAGGAAGCAATTACAGGACAATCAATGATTTCCTGGAAAGAGTTGAGGACGAGGACAATTGGCGCAATAATCGCGACAGTGGTAGAGGCCGTGTTAACAACAACGGGTACCACCCCAACCATAACAACGATAACCATGGGAATAATGCATACCGCAGCAATAACAATAATGGTTCGGACCGTAATAACAATCGGCACAATGCAAATAATAACAGGAATGACAGAAACCAGTATCATACTAACGTGATACGGGCTTCACGGAATAGTAATAACGCCAGAGGGTGTGATCAGCCGCCTCAGCAGCATCCGGGGAGCGTATCTGCTGGGACGAGACAGGGAAACCATTAGCCGCGCCGGTGAGGGGCCGAGCGGGCGTGGAGAAATTTTGGCGGCCCAATAACAGGAGAAAACCCAGGTATCGTCATTATGAAAATTCCGTGTGGAATAATCAACGGCGGGAGTGTGCGCCAGTGTTAGGAGAAAGGAGTGCGCCCACAAGTAGTAGATCAGCTGTATACACAGCAGTAGGTAGTACATTCACTGTCAGTGAGAACAATTTAAGTAGTGTTCCGGAAATCGATTATAAAGTGGCAGCTGTAATACCCACAGCGGAACTGGAGATTGAGTTTAAGAATGATTCGCAATTGTTGAGAGAAGATCAGATGTCGGATAACACGTCCGTCATCGAGCGAGGGGATGCAGAGAGGGATGAGGTCTGGTTAAGGCAGTTCGGTCGCTTATACGACGAACTAAGAGATTATAGGGGTCTGTATGGGAGAAGTGTTTATGGGGAGCGCGTGCAGGATTTGCCGCGTCTCGTCCCGCAGGAAGACAGTGTTTGTGAAGTGATAGAAAGTTCTGGCCCTAACCGGCAGACTTTACCAGAAATAGTTGATGTTAATGGGGAACACGAGCAAGATTCGTCGTGTTTCGTCCCGCAAGGGTTGGATGTTGAAGTAGTAACGAAAAGTTCTGGCCCTAACCGGCAGACTTTATCGAAACTTATAGTGGTAGAAGTAGCCGACCCATCCGACGCAAACCTCCAGTTTAAACATTGCGAGACTATTAAGGAGAAAGACTGCGAAAATTTTAGTGATAGCCGGACACGATTGGTAGAAAAGCACATAGATTACAGCGTGTATGAGGTTAGAGCTGACATTATACGGTCAGACGATAACAGTGTGGGTTGCGCAGATCTAGAGGAAGTAATTGCAGATACTACTGGGCACATTTCTCCAGGTAGTTTGGCAGATGAGATCAATCTGACTAAAGAGGAATCAACGAAGGTGACAGTTAGTGAATTGATGGCAAAGCAACACTCACTAGTTGACGAGTTAGAGGAAAAGGTTTCGGTATTGGAGGCGAAGCTACAGGCTAAGCCTCAGGACAAACGTGTTGAAATTAAAACTGTATGTGAACAGAGGCTGAAAAAGCCGCCAGATAAGCAGGATTTAGGATCAAAGCCGGATGGTTTTTTCTGGAATGACCTGGATATAGACGAGGATTTACTGTGGAGAAATAAAGAAACAGCCGAGGACAAGTGTAGACAGATAGTAGTGTCTGTTAATATGCATGACCTACAACTAAACGTGTTGATTGACACCGGTGCAGAATTGAGTGCTGTATCTGGGAAAATATTTGAGTTACTGAAAGACAGACCTGGCATCGTAGTTATGCCAGTAGCAGGAGTGAAAATTATCGGTGCTACTGGGAAGGCCAGTAAACCGGTCACAAAACAGATTTTTGTCAACTTCGAGATATGTGGGGCACGATTTGAACAAGAGTTTGTCGTCGTGCCAGACTTGACTACGGAAGTAATTATCGGGTTAGATTGGCTATTAAAGTACCGTGCAGTGATTAATTGCGAAAGTAAAACTTTGACATGTACGTCACAAAATAAAACAATAGTAGTTAGTTTTGACGGGGCAGGAGACGGTGTGCATAGGCAATACCAGCCTATACACATTGTTAACTGGCCGGATGCTATTGACGTAGGTATGAATTTGAACTTCTGTAATGTGAGGAATCTCGGAATTGACAATAGTGTAGAAAGTGAATTGGAAAGTATTGTAGACGGTGTGTCAAACGTAACACACGAACAAAGACGAGCCCTGTATGAAGTAATAATGAGGAATAAGAGTGTGTTTTCAGACAAACCGGGACTTGTGGAAGGATATAAATGCAAGTTGCATGTAATTCCGCACGAACCATTCTTCGTGAGACCGTATGCTATACCGCTGTCCAAAAAGGAAGCAGTGCAACGAGAGATAGATAAGATGATAGAATGGGGAGTGATTGAAAGAAGTACGAGTCCATACAATAACGGTTTGGTCATTGTAGCAAAACGGGATGGTAGTGTGCGTATTGTGATTGACGCACGCACGTTGAATAGGGTCGTTCAACGTGAAACAGACAGACCAGAGAGTATGGAGGAGGTTTTGCAACGTTTTCATGACGTTAAGTTCATGACTAGCCTCGATCTGACGGCTAGTTACTGGCAAATAGAACTCGAAGAAGAATCTAGGCCATACACCGCCTTCTTGTTTGCGGGCAGGTGTTATCAGTATAGAGTACTGCCGTTTGGACTTAATATATCTGTGTCCGTATTCATCAGGGCCCTAGATAAAGTGCTAGGACCGGCTTTGAGTTCAAGATTAACTGTATATGTTGACGACCTATTGTTGGCCAATGCCACTTGGCATGACCATTGTGACCTGTAAGATGAAGTTTTTAGAGCATTGCGCCGTGGCGGAATGACTCTAAAGCTAAAGAAATGCGAATTTGTGAAGCAGGAACTGAAATTTTTAGGGCATGTAATTACCACTGCTGGTATTACGAAGGACCCAGAGAAACTAGAGGCAATAAGGAATTGTCCTCCACCCAAGTCTAGGAAACAGTTAAAAAGTTTTCTAGGGTTAACAGGATTTTACCGCAAATTTGTAAAAGGACAAGTGTTTAATGATGAAAATTTGAATAACCTCTTACGCAAAAACGTTCCGTTTGTGTGGACTGACGGGTGTCAGGCCGCTTTCGAGAGATTAAAAGACGAGTTGTTAAGATCTAACATACTATTTCATCCTGATTTATCGCTACCCTTCCATCTGGGAACGGATTCGTCCAGTTACGGGGTGGGGGTAGAACTGTTCCAAAAGTTGGTGAAGGAGAGGATAAGGAACACCGGACGATAGCGTTCGCGAGTCGAACTTTATCAAAAAGTGAGCGAAACTACACGATTTCTGAGAAAGAGTGTCTCGCTATCGTGTGGGGATTCAAGAAGTTCAAGGGTTACCTATGGGACCGTAAGGTGATTATTCATACGGACCATAAGGCGCTCACTTATCTGAAGGATTGTAAACTACTTCACGAAAGACTGACTAGGTGGTCGCTGTATTTACAGCAATTTAACTATGACATCTGTTACGTAAAAGGGACCGACAATTGCGTAGCGGATGCGCTGTCGCGGTTGCCCGAGTCTAATCAAGATGTATTGAAAGATGAGTCAGATGGAGTGGTCAAATTATACTATTTTAAAGAAGTTGAGGGACGTAAATTAGTAGTGAACATCTGTAAGAATCTACGTCGTCATCAGAACGAGGACGGTTGTTTAAATATGGTGAAAACCCGATATGACGAAAGGAGTCCAGAAGGAGAGAAATTAAGAAAGTATTACAAGATATACGATCATATCTTGTACATATGTAAGGGTGAAGATAGTAATATTTGGCGGGTATGCTGGCCCACCAAATACGTCACGGAAATAATAGACTACTACCATTTGGCGTATGGTCACTGTGGGCCAAAGAAATGTACGGAAAAGCTGAGTGAAGTAGTGCATTTTAACAACATGTTAAAACGCGTTACTGACAGAGTGAAAACTTGCGATTTATGTCAGAAGGTGAAGGTTACCAACTGTACGAGTCGTGGTCCTATGCAAAGTATAAGGCCTAACGACACCTTTGAGTTACTGTGCGTGGACTTGTACGGACCTTTGCCCAAGTCATCAGGAAACTTTGCCTACATTTTAGTAGTGCTAGAAGCTTTTTCCAAGTTCATCAAGCTATACCCGATTAGGAAAGCTACAGCCAAAGCGGTCTATAGCAAGCTTGTGAACGATTATTTTTTTCATATTGGCAAGCCCAAGGCGATTCTATCAGATAATGGGGCACAATTTACTTCTAAGTTGTGGAATGAAGGCATGGAAAGTAATGGGGTCGAGGTGATCCATATTTCAGCTTACTGTCCGGCTGGGAATCCCGCTGAGAGGTATATGCGCGAGCTAGGCCGACTTTGCCGTACCTATTGCCATCACAATCATAGGGCATGGGGCAAATATGTAGCAGTATTTGAGAGAATTATGAACACCTTGAGACATGAATCGACGGGATTTTCTCCAGAGGAAATCCTGTTGGATGACAGAAGTAAAAGTTTAGTGGAAGAGATAATCAAATTCCCTCCACGGATTGACATTAGTATTGGTGTGAAAAAAGATCGTTTGCGAGAAGTAATGAAGCTAAAAGCCGATGCTCGCATACGTCGTCATGACGCTAAAACGCGTTTTGCTAAGTTTGCAATCGGAGACTTAGTACTTGTAAGAGCTCATGAGAAATCGAGCGAGATAGACCATGAAATCTCTAAATTTAAGTTTGTTTATAATGGACCACATAAAGTCATTGGTATACCTCACACAAATGCTTATTGCTTAGAGTATCCAAGCTCTGGAAAGCTATTAGGTATACGGAACATTGTAGACTTGAAATTGTACCAACCTAGGATCGATTAATACCACACAATGGGTAATTTGTACAGTATGTAAATATAGAGTGTAAGATTTAAGGATGTGCCATGTTACGATGCTTTTGCCTGACCTAGAGGTCATTAAAGAAGTTGTAATTAATAAGTAATTAATTTTGACTAAATGATTTAAGAGTAACTGATTAGTAATCATCTGAAAAATCCAAGCTGCTAGTTTAAGTTTTCAGCTGAGTCACAGTAGATTAAGCAATGTAAATATGATTTTGTAACTTTCTGTAATATTTCATGAATGTGTGTTTTTATTAGTCATTGCCGATGTACTTGGACGCTGTTTTAAGTTTCAGGCTAGTACATGCGTGTGATGATGGACAGTGTTGAGTTATCCACTGTGATAGTATTAAGGGACTCCTTGAGATTACTCGGGAGTGAGTTTTTCCTAAAGAATTCAGTGAAACGGACGTTCTGGAAATGCCGTCACGCAGGCGGGTGAGATCAAGCGTGCCGCACAGGCGGGCGCAACAATACTTGCGAGGCGAAGCCGCTGTCGGCTCTGTGCCGCTGTCGGCTCTTGTGCCGCTGTCGGCATTCTTTGTACTTGCGGGTACGGAAGGCGGAACTGTTTTTCTTCCTGGACAGCTGAAAGAATTCTACTGTCAATATTTATGTTTTATTTTATCTGCTGTATATATTATTTTCTTGTTTAGCGTTAATTGGACATGACGAGACTATTAACTATGAAAGGTTACATAAAAATGTGTATTCTATGTAATTAATTATTAGTTTGCGTATTTTGATATACCTGTTTTTTATGACCATGTACTCTGATCAATTTTGCAAATAGTATTCCATTTCTTATAGTGTTACGAATTTTAATGATTTTGGAATAGCTAAACCATTTTCTATGTTTTCTATGAATTTTGATATGTTGTCAACCTGTTTTATTTTGTGCAAGATGACAGAGTGGAATAAGATTAGGAGTGTCTCCACTCAATTATTATTGTCTAAAAAATTGGTTTATGATTAATTAGACGAATGCTCAATTTTTTTGATGTTTTGAGCGTATGCATTTCCGCTGTTTCTTTTTTGGGACATTTTCTGAGTCTGTTTACGTTACACGAACATTCTCAGACAATGTGGGACACGTGTAACGCCGGAAATGCATAGCCTCCTATTTCCATCTATTGTACTATTTTTTTTTCCTTGCTTTGTTACCTCAAGATATGACATTTCTGTCTCTTTGTATATAGTAATTGTTTTACTGTTTATATTTGTATATTTATGCATTTATGTCGATGTATAATTGGTTTGTTTCGTAAATATTATTTGTATTTTTACGCTGGGTCTTGCCTAGGGAAAACTGCTATCGAACGATTACGTCGATAGGTCGTGTGAAGAATCAATGTATGTAGGATCTTTGGTAGTGTTAACTCTGCCACGTGGAGCGCGGGCTGAGAGAAGGAGTGTGGCGGGAGTAGCGAGTGGAGCAGGTGTGTTGTGTGACGCTCCCGCGAGTTGCCGCGCTTTCGGGGTTTGGCAGCATGTAATTGCGATCGACTTGCGATGATAGTTTCTGACATGGTGTCGCGGACGGGAAACATTAACTAGCGCACATCAAGAGCCCGTTTCGTCTGGTGACCGTGTCGAGAAGAAGGCGCGCCAACATCCAGCTTCTGCAACAGCGACGGCCGACAATGAGTGACTGTCGCCACCTCCTCGATCGACGGCTTCAAACCTTCAATAAACCAACAAGGAAGACTGGAAGCACGTAAAGTTTTAGAACTGTATGGCAGACCTCAGCTTTTAATCTTGTTCTATTTGCCTCGCAAAATTACAGCAACTTAGCATGAACCTTTGTTGCTCATTGTCCCAATTGCATTACCAAGCAGGGTCCCTTCCTTTTCCGGAATGAACCCGAGTGTCGTTGAAATTCAGACGCCAGCATTAAAGTAACATCATTTCACTGCTTTAATCTCAAAGGTATTCATAGCTGGCTTCAATAATCAGATTACACAAGCACAAATTAAGAGTGCGAGTTTTGTTACCATATTTTAGCTTACCTGTGACTGCAGCTCAGCTTGGTACGTACTAAATTTTACTATTGTTAATTGTTCAGAATCATTTAATTCAGGCTCAAAGTTAAATCTCTTCTTTCTAAATTGCGTAGATTCAAGTAGCTTTTGAAATGATTGTTGAGGTAGTCCAAGACTAACCGTATTTTACTGAATTTCGATGTGCTTCAGAAAGAAAGCTCACTATTAACTTCAGTCACTAAATTAACTTTAGATTTTCCGGTTTTATTAATTCTTTTGCTAAATTAAGTCAGGGTGTAGCGAAATTTATTACTTCTGACAAACTTTCAGTTTTCACACTACGCGTGTCAACCTTCAGTTGCCACGCTTCTAGTGCTAATTATATGTGTAATAACCTTTCTTTTTCAGTTACTATAGTAATTGTCCTTAGGACTGGCGACCGTGATTTCCCCCAAATCTCAAATACCTAATTACCGCTAGTTAATTGTTAACGTAATGGCTGCACATTTACTTTCTTTATTAACTTTACCCCTTTTCAAAATTAATTTCCACCAGTTTCATTAGCACATTTCCTTTCATTTAGATGTAACCCTTTCCTCCCTCTTTACCGACAGGTTAACTTCGGTGACGATTGCTTTTCCAAAACTCCCATTAGGTACACGCGGTTTCATTTTTCACTGTCATTAAGGTCGGTAAGTGAGGGGGAGGTTACAGGCGTCCCTGTCCAGGTAATCTGCTAAATGACCCGGTCTCACGCAGACGTTGGTACACAGCAGAAAAGGTCGCATGATGCGGGATACGGCGATTAGGATATTGTTGTTGATAAATCCGCTGTGCAGCTCGTCCATTTTGGTGTGCTACGTAGTACGCACCAACCATATCAGTGTAATCATACAATGTAAGCTTTCACAGCCGGTACTGTCTTCACTTAAAACTTCCGGGCTGATAGGCCGTGGTCGAAGTATGAAACTGTCTCCTGACGTTTCGTCTCCGACTGCGGGAGACATCCTCGGAGGTCGCAGTTCTCCGTTTTACCTCCGAGGATGTCTCCCGCAGTCGGAGACGAAACGTCAGGAGACAGTTTTATACTTCGACCACGGCCTATCAGCCCGGAAGTTTTAAGTGAAGACATATCAGTGTACTCACTCCAGGTGTATCGCTCCATTACTGAACGGAGACAATGCACTACTACCATGGTGGACAGCAGTTGTCTACAACTGGAGAGCGTAATACGCCCTCTAACAACTGAAGATCTAAATACGGCCTCTAACAACTGAAGAGCATAATAAGGCCTCCACCGGTTTAAATATTTCTCATAGGAAAAAATGACATTCGGGAAAAGTATTTGTTTTGATGTCCCCTACAACCTCCCAGAGTTTGTCGGTTTAAATACTTTTCATCCAGTATAGGCACGTTGAAAACTTTATCAAGCGCTTTCAAAGTTGCTCATATCTGATTGACAACGAAAGAGAAATTGCTTGTCGTAGGGATGCTATTTAAAAGCATTCAGTCCTACATCGCCAATTTGTGGCATCGTGTCGTTTGCATTCAAATTTTCGGAAGAAAGAAAAATTTTTCGTAATACCAAACACCTTTGTTTTTTCTTATAAAGTCTAAAGGTTCCTTGCGCATTCGTGAAAAATGCGTTCATTCACTGTACTACATGACGTTTTAATCTATGCTTCCCGTGTTATACTCTTATACTCTTGTGGCTAGTAATGTGAGAAGCACATTCGGCGATTCATGTACACTACCAGGTATTCTGACATATTGTAACTTACATGTTTGGATAAATTTATTTATCAGGCAGCAGCAGCCGGCCGAAGCAGAAGCAGCAACAGGGAATTAACCGATATTGTGACATTCACGAGTTCCTAACCAGGAGCAAATTGTGTAATTTAATTTGTGTGGTTTGGTAGTGTAGTTTCTTGTGTTTCTGCGTTTTATTTTAGTACGTTATACACACAGTTATTGTGTTTTCGTGTGCGTCAAAAAATACGATGTGTGATTGCAAAGTTTTAAGAAACTACTTACTGGTTCGGCGGGCAGGTACATGGAGGGCGGGGAGTGAGTCATTGCCTTGTTCTTGAATGCCCTCTGACAGGAAACTGCTTTTCCTTTATTCAGTTCATTGTGGCAGCTGGTTGAGTGCGGGTCTCTTAGGGTTTGTTGCCGGATTCTGTCTGCTTGAATATGGACGTAAAAACGGGACAACGAGTTTGTGTGTGATTTTGTTTGAAAACCGGAAAATCAGCTTATGAGACTTACTAACTATTAAAAACATCTTTTAGAGACAGTTGTACGAGCCAGTCAAATGTTTCTGTCTGGTTCAACAGATTTTAAAATGGCCGCAAATCATTTGAAGGTGAATCACGGTCCGGCCGTCCTTCCACATCAAAAACGAATGTAAATGTTGTGAAAGTTCGCAACTTAGTGCGCTCTGATCGCAGGCTTACAATTAAGGAGATGGCTGATGAACTTAAGTTTCAATGCAGTTCAGTCAATTTCAACTGAAGATCTGAACATGCGTCGTGTGTCCGCAAAATTCATTCCAAAAGTGTTGTCAAGTGACCAGAGACAATACGGACTTGAAGTGTGCCAAGAACTGATTAATCGGACTAAAAATGACCCAGATTTGTTAATAGGGTAATTACGGGTGACAAATCGTGGGTATATGGATATGATCCTGAAACCAAAGCGCAGTCTTCTCACTGGAAGACTCCAGGTTCACCACGACCGAAAAAAGCATGGCAAAGTCGGTCGAAGGTGAAGACAATGTTGGAGACTTTTTTTGATTCTACAGGTGTGTATCATGAAATTACCCCTGGAGGACAGACAATTAACAAAGAATACTACAACTTTGTCCTTGAGCATTTGCGCCAAAAGCTGCGGAAGCAAAGGCCTGCATTGTGGAAATACAAGAGTTGGGTGCAACACCATGACATTGCTACAGCTCATCGTACCTTCTCCATCGCTGAATTTTTGACCAAATTCAAAATTTCTGTGCTTCCACAAGCACCATATTCCCCTGATTTGACCTCTGCAGACGTATGTCTGCTTCCTAAACTGAAAGTTTCGCTGAAATGGAAGCCATTTGACTCAATTGAAGACATCCAAGCAAATACGGAAAGCATCCTTAACATGCTTCAGGAAAAAATCCAGGAATGTTTCCAAAAGTGGAGAAACCTTTGGAGTCGGTGTGTTCAATCAGAAGGGCAGATGCATGTAAGCACCACCATTGTAAATTATAAACCCATTCTTAAAACTTTCCAGTCACACCTCATAACACGATTTTGTGACATATTACAAGTTCCTAATCAGGAAATTTGGAAATTCGTGGTAAGTTACTATGAGACCAAACAGCTGAGGTCCCTAATTTTACAGACTACTTAATGTCACATAAAGTAACTTACACTAAGGACAACACACACACCCATGCCTGAGGGAGGACTCGAACCTCCGATGGGGGGGAGCTGCGTGTTCTAATCAGGGCGAATTACTTAGTCTCACCTGAGTGCTTTGGTAGTTCAGTTTTGTAATCTCTGCAAGTTAACCTAATTAATGAGACACAGTTCGTACGTTTTGTCAGGGTCTGCAATAGAGTTCTGCAGCATGTGTGGATAGTCCATTTGTCTAAGTAGTGTAGTTTTCCACAGTCTTTAATATGGATACGGACTGTAAGTGTTGTGTGTGGATGCAAGCCAAATTGGTGACACTTCGCCCTCAGTTCCAGGCTGTGATGGCTTCGATTACATGCAATGGATGGGCATCACTATTGTGGGCCGGCTGTGGGGATCCAATAGATGTCCACCACATCCGAGTTCTCTGATCAGTCCTCACTGAGGACAACCTAGCCTCACACTGAGGTTGACTGCTCACCTGTAGTCACGTGGGAGGTAGCCTCGGGGCGTGGCAGGCGGCGAAAGGCTTTCAAGGCGGACCGCACTTAAGGCCTCCATGCTTATACTGAAAAATATCTTCCAGATGCTGTCTGTGGCTGACACTGTTGCTCCGCCAGATGCAGTCGCCTGTCCTGGTTCAGAAGACGCCTCTCAGCCTGCAAGATCCGGGCAGAGTGTGGGATTATTGGTAGTTGAGAGGTCCAATGTTAGGCGCATTATGGGGCCTCTTAACGACATGGCTGTAAGAGGAGGAAGAAATGTGTACTTTGTGTGCATACCAGGTGGAGTAATTCCAGACATGAAATGGGTCCTTCCTGATATTATGAAGAGCGCAGGGTGCAGCCAACTGCAGGAGTTGGCTCACATCGGTATCAATGATGTGTGTCGCTTTGGAGCGGCTAACAGAAGTAGTAAAGGCTGCCAGTCTTGCTTGCTAGTTGAAAGCAGAGTCCGCCATTTGCTGCACAGTCGACAGGAACGACTGCGGTGTACAGTAGAGTGGAGAGTCTGAATCATGGTCTCGGATGGTTTTATGACCGTGTAGGCAGCAGTTTCCTCGATTTGCGCCATTGCGTGATTGGGTTTCAGATTCCGCTGAATAGGTCAGGAGTCCACTACACGCAGGAGGCAGCTACACGGGTAGCAGGGTTTGTGTGGCGTGGACTGGGCGGTTTCTTAGGTTAAAGGGTCTCAGGCTTCACTATCAAAGGGTGCAGGCCACAGACAGGACGAGCGTAGATACACGGACAATCGGTTTAACAATTGTAAACTGTCGTATCTGTATTGGGAAAGTACTAGAGCTCCAAGCACTAAGAGAAAGTACTGATGCTCAAATCGTTAAAGGCACCGAAAGCTGGCTAAAGCCGGAGATAAGTTCATCCGAAATTTTTGCGTTGAACCTAACGCAGTTTTGAATGGATAGGCTAAGCACAGTTGGCGATGACGCATTTGTAGTTATTAGAAGTAGTTTATCTTCTCGCGAAATTGAAGTAGATAGTTCCTGTGTGTTAGTATGGGAGGAGGTTATTGTTGGCAACCGGAATAAAATTATAATAGGGTCCTTTTACCGACCTCCCAGTTCAGATGATACAATTGCCGAAAGGTTAAAAAATTTCCCGACTCATACGATTACAGTTGGTGGTGATTTTAATTTACCTTCTACATGTTAGCGAAAATACATGTTTAATTCCGGGGGTACACATAAAACATCATCCGAAATTTTGCTAAACGCAATCTCTGAAAATTATTTCGAGCAGTTAGTTGACGATCCCGCGCAACTTGATCTCTTAGCAACAAATAATCCTGAGTTAGTAATAACGAGCATCAAAACGGTTGTCATAGCGAGATTAAATACTGTAATCCCCAGATTCTCCAGAAATGAACGATAAATATACCTATTCAAAAAAGCAGAAAAAAATTCACTTGACGGCTTCCTGAAAGACACTCTCCACTCCTACCGAATTAACAGTGTAAGTGTAGACCAGATGTGGTTTGAATTCAAAGAAATAGTATCGGTAGCAATTGAAAGATTTAAACCAAATAAATTTACAAACGGCGGAGCTGATCCTCCTTGGTACACAGAACGGGTCAGAACACTGTTGCAGAAACAACAAAGAAAACATGTCAAATGTAAAGGGACGCAAAATCTCCAAGATTGGCGATCTTTAAGCTCGAAATTTAGCGCGGACGTCAATGCGAGATGATCATAACAGTTTCCACAATGAAACTTTGTCTCGAAACCTGGCAGAAAGTTCGAAAATATTCTGGTCGTATGTAAAGTACGCTAGCGGCCAGATACGATAAGTGCTCTCTCTGCGCGATGCAATGGTAACACCGTCGACCATAGCGCTGCCTAAGCGTCTTACCTCTAGAGGAGCAACGGTGGAACGAGACATAATCTGGTCCCACACAAAAAATATAAATATACTAGCTACAGCCACAGCGATGTGCATTGCTGGCTGTAATACTTTGAAATACACATGAAATTGTTTTGGCTGATAAATGAAAACATTTATGAAAATCCAACCTTTTTGAAAAACATATGACATGGACAAGGAGGCGGTACTGATTGTGGTGAATTACTAAAACCGCGTTTCATTAGCAAAATTAATTGCAAGTTGAAATTGTCTTTTCAAAAACATCTTGCAATTCAAGTTACATTACTCACAATTAATTCACAAACAATAAGATTTAAACAGCAAGTATTATCTAACTTTATTAATCCAACATGAACGCAAATCATCAAATTAAATATAGCTATGTCAACAAATCTGAGAAACATCAAAAAGTGAAATATCTAACTGGTCTTTTTATCAAAACGGTTTACGTACATTCTGGGGTTACTCAACGATTACAAAATATCAACCAACTCATTATACTAACGCGCTGGCAAAAACAGAAATCATAATTATTTAACATCTTTACCTTGCTTGCATTAAGACTTCTGCTTCCAAGTTCAACAATATTGACATACCTAAATTAATCTAACACTTGGTGGCTTCACACAGCACAGCAAAAAACTGCCTACTCCACTGTCTTTCCCTCACAGACAGCTACCTACAAGTGTACGTCCATCGCTCTCTTACTCCAACACCACAATATCAGACCACATTTAGTATCTTTGGTTCGGCAGTCGTGCATAGTCAGTGGTTCAGCGATCCGCATTATAAAGCCTATCAGAGACATACATCGTTTATAAAATTATATTCAAGTGCAACACACAAATGTGCCCTAGTAGACTCCTTTCCAACTTCGTTTCGTCCATGGCACAAATAAACTCTACAAAAAAATAATAGTGGATACAGTAAAATCGTCCGTATCCAATCAGGTACAAAAAAAACACAATAGGTAGGCTACACTGGATTGAACATTAGGCTACACACAAAAAATACCATTCTGTACATATGACGTCCAGGTTTATCTTCACAGATCAAGTACGTATACGTGTGAGCAACATTCAGTTTAGAGAAGAAGTTCAAAGCGACCATATTACATCTGCAAACACTTCGCCACTTTTAGATCGTAATCTTCTGTACCCTATGCAAGGCACCTGCAACCATCATTGCCGAAGAGCTTTCGCGCGAACTAGGTCGTGTACATCCACAGATGTAGTAGCATAAACTTGTTTCTTCAAGTATCCCTACAAATGAAAATCTTGTGAATTAAGATCCGGGGAGTGTGTAGGCTACAACAGTGGGCCTCCTCGACCAATCCATTTCCCTGGAAACGCTTCATTTAAAGAGTTATGCACATTCATTCCAAAGTGTGGCGGCGCGGCATCATGCTGAAACCATAACTGTCCCCGAGTAGCAAGTGGGATGTTTTCTAAAGCGTCAGATGAAGTATTGGAAAGAAACATACGACACTGGAGAGCATTCAGGTTCTCCAGCCCAACAGTACTCTTCCCTCAATTCCAGCCTACAGGTTTATGACAAATCGTGTCTGAGAGGCTCCTCTGTTAGTGGAGTATCAGTTCTTGGACGACCTCAGTCCATTAGTTGTGGACGAGGATCACCGATATCCCGAGGGAACTCGCTCCAAGCAAACAAAAACATGTGGGTCTAGTGAAGCAGGGGATACAACCCGTCGGCTTTGACCAATGACATCTGAATTGGCCAGAGAGTATTTATTTCACAGATGAAAGAGCTGACAAGACGGTTCAGAAACCAAGGAATACGAGAGACAAAAAATGTAGTTGACATATATCAAGGCAAGTAGTATTTTTACGTTAAGGATATGGCGTTTGTATCGTATTATTTCTGAGGAAAGTGAAGGGGAAAATGGATGGAAATTTTGGTAGCGTAGAATACCTCACTTCACATATATATGGGTTGTATGTCGAACCACATTATAATGCACTGATTAATTGCAGTACGGGATACAAGTTTAGCGTACGTCCATTTCTTCGTTTTCGTTAGCATTAATATCTTGTTGTTCAGCTGAACTATATAGTTCAACTGAACCACGCGATACAGATATTACATGAGTTGTTTCTTTCGCCTCCACTACCACTAATAGCCTGTACTTACGTAGATAGTAGTACTACCGATGGCAGGAGGAGCTACGTAAATATTTGTATCCCATACTTCCGATGACCTATATACATGTACACTGCTAACAAAAACGTGGATATGCACGTCCTCAGTTAAACTACGCGAAGAGGCAATAAGATACACATACAATTTGTATTCCCTAATTCACTATGGTTCACTATGGGTTACAGTTTCGCCTTCGATGCTAATAGTATCGACTGGAAGTTACAGTTTTGATCACAGCAGTGACAATAGTATCCCATTCTTTAGTTGAGAAATATAGCTATACACAACATTTGTATCCCGCTCCTCAGTTGACATATAGGTAAATCACATCAGTGTTACATCTGTCGTTCTTTTCGAATAGACAGTGTCAGTGTGAAGACCAACTGAAGGACGGGATACAAACTTTAGTTGCGTCGGGCGTTTCGCCTTTAATATTGCTATTACAGATTCGGAAAAGTCGTACTGATACTAGTGTTGGGAAACGAAAGGAGAACGACAGCTGCGAAATTTCTATTACGTACTGGAGTACACGAAAACATACGTAATGGTGTAATACAACAATGAAATACGTGAAAATAGTCAAATGCAATAAAAGAAAAAATGGAAAGTTGAACTTACCACACGGGAACTTCTTAAAAGAAACGAAGCTCGGCTAGAAAGACATCAACCAAAATCACATACCCACATACACAATAAACAAAACATTATGAACACACACACACACACACACACACACACACACACACACACAATAAACAAAACATTATGAACACACACACACACACACACACACACATACACGCACAGACACACACATGCACCCTGCACCTTGTGGGGCGGCGGGTGGAATAATAGAATAGGTTTTGTATTTATGCTGTTTGCCGTTCTCAACACTGGCTCTCTAACTACAATATTGGCAACCAGAAAGTGATTAGCAAAACGTGAAGCCTGTAATTAGAATTCGTAGTGCCCACTTCATCCGAGAAATACATTTATAGCTACAGCTTATAGCTCTGAGGAATTAGGAGATTGTCTGGGATTCATAATCAAAAACCATTCTCTCTAAAATGTTCACTATATTGTGAAAGTCACAGACCAAAAAGAATCCACACAATCCAACTACCAGAGCAGTTCAGAGACTAATGCGCTGATGCCATTATAACTGTTCAAATTAAATGTTTAAGTGAATGCTCGCCCTAATTTGATGATAATGTTCATCAAAAGCCACGCTAATAATGGTAGAATGTCTGTCCTGCGGCGGCCCGTGAAAATACGACATACGCAAACTAAAAATAGATCATTAACGTCATCCCAAAATTAACACTGCACTCGAAAACGATTTCATGATTACGCGTATCCCGAGTAACTTATTACGGCATCCGAGGCTGTTTATATCAACGATACCGACGCGATGCGACTCCCAGCACAGGTGGTGCGCTAATCAGCGTCTGGAGAGAAATGGGGCCTTCCCTCTCGCGCAGCGTTCTTACATATAAAGCCGCGGTGCGGACCGCTAAGGGAACGCCTGATCAAATCTGCTCTCCCGACTAGCCGCTGGGCTAGTAATGCACCACTTTAAGTAATCGAATAAATCATTGCTTCCTTTGCTGATAGCCGATGAAGCTTTCAATTTAATTGTGCAATCAGCACACAAGTAAGTAATCATAAAAGTCTGACGTGGCTAAGTCAAATATTTTGGGCGAGAGAACTAATTTAATTACACTACACGCAGTAGATGAGCTCTGAACTTGCTCTTTGGAGATACGCTATAGCTATAGTTTTATAGTTATTCTGTTGAAACTTCTCAAATTTTTATGATTATAACGGATCTCCCTTCTACTTAAATTTAAACATCCTAGCTTTATTTATTCACCTACTTAATCTATCTTGCTTCCTTAATTTCTAAGACAAAAACCAGAAAATCATGAATTTCAACTAAAATTTTAATTTGTGAGATCCAGAAAAATGTTTCTACTAAATTATTATGCAAAAGGAATCTAAATATAAATTTTTAAGTTTCTATCTCTTTTCTGTTACGCCAATGATTTTTACAGGAAAACATCCAAATTTCGAAAATGGTTAAAGTTATTGAACTGATATCCAACAAATATTGATTTTGTATTGCTCCTGACATGCTAGAAATGTTTCAGGTTATTTACTTCATTTTAAATTATTGCACAGTATTTATGACGTCAGAGCTAGTTACAGCGGACTGACTGGTACACAATGGAAAGACTGATGTGAATTTTATAAGGCGTGAGTAGGCTGCTTCCCTACAACCTCTCATCCTAATGTGAAATTACCAAACATACTTCGGACGGTACATTTGCCCAACTCGCTTAACAAACAATATGTTTGGAAATATACTGCGCATCCATGAATATTCGTCTAAGTGACTTTGAAGTGTGGAAATCCGGCGTTTCCCCTTCCCTACAAGAGATTTCACAGCTGAACAATGACCCTCTATGCTATTTGTGCAAGCCACTGTGGATAATGATCTGAACTCAATATTGCGATTAACTACGAAATGCTGATAACCCTTTTTCCTTAAATCTCTATATGAAGAAAAACCATCTGAAATTACAATGGATCCCTCTGCAACGTGATCTTCAATTAAGCTGACCAAAACTTCCTTCCTTCGATTGGGTACTACTGTAAACACTACATCGTCACACCCTTGACCTGAAACTAATGCCCCGCAAACCCATAATCCCACCGGAGGTTCCCCTCTGTTGTACTTCCTTTTGCCAAAATGCAACTCGTCAATTTCGACCATAACTCCAGGGAAAGAAAAACATTTTTATCGAAATGGTGCCTTTGAGGATACTGTGCAGCACTCTTAGGAGCTGCAGCAGCAGCTTGGTAATCGGATGCACCCAGCACCAAAAGCGTATCGACGTATAAATCGTTTGTGTACTCCATCAGGATGGCTCCCTACATGAACATGTTGCACTAGTTATGGTTGTACACTGTGCAGTTAGTAGACACACGCAAGAAATTTAATCGATCCCTTCTCTCGTGTGATAGGCTGTTGTCATGTGACAAAATAGTGTTCTTGTGGTGTCACCGCCAGACACCACACTTGCTAGGTGGTAGCTTTTAAATCGGCCGCGGTCCGCTAGTATACGACGGACCCGCGTGTCGCCACTGTCAGTGATGGCAGACCGAGCGCCGCCACACGGCAGGTCTACAGAGACGTACTAGCACTCGCCCCAGTTGTACAGCCGACTTGCTAGCGAAGCTACACTGACAAATACGCTCTCATTTGCCGAGACGATAGTTAGCATAGCCTTCAGCTACGTCATTTGCTACGACCTAGCAAGGCGCCATAGCATTTGATAATTAATATTGTGAAGCCTGTACAGTAACAAGAGCGATGTTCTACAATTGTGGATTAAAGTTAAGTATTATACCAGTTACTCTTGTTTTGTTAGTCTTATTTCTCTGACCTGTTCCAGACCTCACGCCAGCCTGCGTGAGCTTAATCGCGTGCCTTTCGGCTTCCTCCAAACTCCGTGAATTGGCTCCTGCCAATTCACAACAGTTCTGCTTATAAAAGACGAGAACTAGGGTAAGTGAAAAACCAACGTACGAGGATCCCAACCATAACTGCATGCTGAATGTCGGGTCGATGTCCCGGCAGTCTGCTCAATGAGCTGCGACGGTCGGTACGGTAGTGTGGAGTGATACTCGTTCCTCTGTACATTCCGATGTGCTACGGTGTAACGGTGTTACCCGTTGCTCGTTTTCATAAACGTCTTTTCAAAATTCACTCATTATGATTTTGCTACATAAATTTGTTTCTTGAATCTGTATGAAGACTCGCACTTTTTCTTCACCCTGTATAATGAAAAGAGCAGCAGAAACTAATTGTAGAAATTTTAGAGGTGTTAGTATAATGCTAATAGAGCGCTTTGATATAAGCTCTAAGGGTAAGTAATACTGGACAGAGTGGCTTTGTATTTGTACTGAACACAGGACTGGTAGAATTATGCGCAGAGCATAACTTAATCATAGCTAACACTTGGTTTAAGAATCATGGAAGAAGGTTGTATATATGGAAGAAACCTGGAGATACCGAAAGGTATCAGATAGATTATATAATGTTAAGACAGAGATTTAAGAACCAGGTTTTAAATTGTAAGACATTTCCAGGGACAGATGTGGACTCTGACCACAATCTATTGGTTATGAACTGTAGATTAGAACTGAAGAAACTGCAAAAAGGTGGGAATTTAAGGAGATGGGACCTGGATAAACTGAAAGAACCAGAGGTTGTACAGAGTTTCAGGGAGAGCATAAGGGAACAATTGACAGGAATGGGGGAAAGAAATACAGTAGAAGAAGAATGGGTAGCTTTGAGGGATGAAATAATGAAGGCAGCAGAGGATCAAAGAGGTAAAATGACGAGGGCTAGTAGAAACCCTTGAGTAACAGAAGAAATATTGAATTTAATTGATGAAAGGAGAAAATATAAAAAGCAGGCAAAAAGGAATACAAACGTCTCAAAAATGAGATTGACCGGAAGTACAAAATGGCTAAGCAGGGATGGGTAGAGGACAAATGTAAGGATGTAGAGGCTTATGTCACTAGAGGTAAGATACATACTGCCTACAGGAAAATTAAAGAGACCTTTGGAGAAAGGAGAACCACTTGCATGAATACCAAGAGCTTTGATGGAAACCCAGTTCTAAGCAAAGAAGGGAAAGCAGAAAGGTGGAAGGAGTATATTGAGGGTCTATACAAGGGCGATGTACTTGAGGACAATATTATGGAAATGGAAGAGGATATACACTCCTGGAAATTGAAATAAGAACACCGTGAATTCATTGTCCCAGGAAGGGGAAACTTTATTGACACATTCCTGTGGTCTGATACACCACATGATCACACTGACAGAACCACAGGCACATAGACACAGGCAACAGAGCATGCACAATGTCGGCACTAGTACAGTGTATATCCAACTTTCGCAGCAATGCAGGCTGCTATTCTCCCATGGAGACGATCGTAGAGATGCTGGATGTAGTCCTGTGGAACGGCTTGCCATGCCATTTCCACCTGGCGCCTCAGTTGGACCAGCGTTCGTGCTGGACGTGCAAACCGCGTGAGACGATGCTTCATCCAGTCCCAAACATGCTCAATGGGGGACAGATCCGGAGATCTTGCTGGCCAGGGTAGTTGACTTACCCCTTCTAGAGCACGTTGGGTGGCACGGGATACATGCGGACGTGCATTGTCCTGTTGGAACAGCAAGTTCCCTTGCCGGTCTAGGAATGGTAGAACGATGGGTTCGATGACGGTTTGGATGTACCGTGCACTATTCAGTGTCCCCTCGACGATCACCAGTGGTGTACGGCCAGTGTAGGAGATCGCTCCCCACACCATGATGCCGGGTGTTGGCCCTGTGTGCCTCGGTCGTATGCAGTCCTGATTGTGGCGCTCACCTGCACGGCGCCAAACACGCATACGACGATCATTGGCACCAAGGCAGAAGCGACTCTCATCGCTGAAGACGACACGTCTCCATTCGTCCCTCCATTCACGCCTGTCGCGACACCACTGGAGGCGGGCTGCACGATGTTGGGGCGTGAGCGGAAGACGACCTAAAGGTGTGCGGGACCGTAGCCCAGCTTCATGGAGACGGTTTCGAATGGTCCTCGCCGATACCCCAGGAGCAACAGTGTCCCTAATTTGCTGGGAAGTGGTGGTGCGGTCCCCTACGACACTGCGTAGGATCCTACGGTATTGGCGTGCATTCGTGCGTCGCTGCGGTCCGGTCCCAGGTCGACGGGCACGTGCACCTTCCGCCGACCACTGGCGACAACATCGATGTACTGTGGAGACCTCACGCCCCACGTGTTGAGCAATTCGGCGGTACGTCAACCCGGCCTCCCGCATGCCCACTATACGCCCTCGCTCAAAGTCCGTCAACTGCACATACGGTTCACGTCCACGCTGTCGCGGCATGCTACCAGTGTTAAAGACTGCGATGGAGCTCCGTATGCCACGGCAAACTGGCTGACACTGACGGCGGCGGTGCACAAATGCTGCGCAGCTAGCGCCATTCGACGGCCAACACCGCGGTTCCTGGTGTGTCCGCTGTGCCGTGCGTGTGATCATTGCTTGTACAGCCCTCTCGCAGTGTCCGGAGCAAGTATGGTGGGTCTGACACACCGGTGTCAATGTGTTCTTTTTTCCATTTCCAGGAGTGTAGATAAAGATGAAATGGGAGATATGATATTGCGTGAAGACTTTGACAGAGCACTGAAAGACCTGAGTCGAAACAAGGCCCCCGGAGTAGACAACATTCCATTAGAACTACTGACAGCCTTGGGAGAGCCGGTCCTGACAAAACTCTACCATCTGGTGAGCAAGATGTATGAAACAGGCGAAATACCCTTAGACATCAAGAAGAATATAATAATCCCAATCCAAAGGAAAGGAGGTGTTGACAGATGTGAAAATTACCGAACTATCAGTTTAATAAGTCACAGCTGCAAAATACTAACGCAAATTCTTTACAGACGAATGGAAAAACTGATAGAACCGACCTCGGGGAAGATCAGTTTGGATTCCGTAGAAATGTTGGAACACGTGGGGCAATACTGACCCTACGACTTATCTTAGAAGAAAGATTAGGGAAAGGCAAACCTATGTCTCTATAATTTGTAGACTTAGAGAAAGCTTTTGACAATGTTGATTGGAATACTCTCTTTCAAATTCTGAAGGTGGCAGGGGTAAAATATAGAGAGCGAAAGGCTATTTATAATTTGTACGGAAAGCAGATGGCAGTTATAAGAGACGAGGGGTATGAAAGGGAAGCAGTGGTTGGGAAGGGAGTGAGACAGGGTTGTAGCCTATCCCCGATGTTATTCAATCTGTATCTTGAGCAAGCAATGAAGGAAACAAAAGAAAAGTTCGGAGTAGGTATTAAAATCCATGGAGAAGAAATAAAAACTTCGAGGTTCGCCGATGACATTGTAATTCTGTCAGAGACAGCAAAGGACTTGGAAGAGCAGTTGAACGGAATGGACAGTGTCTTGAAAGGAGGGTATAAGATGAACATGAACAAAAGCAAAACGAGGATAATGGAATGTAGTCGAATTAAGTCGGGTGATGCGGAGGGAATTAGATTAGGAAATGAGACACTTAAAGTAGTAAAAGAGTTTTGCTATTTGGGGTGCAAAATAACTGATGATGGTCGAAGTAGAGAGGATATAAAATGTAGACTGGAAATGGCAAGGAAAGCGTTTCTGAAGAAGAAAAAATTGTTATCATCGAATATAGATTTAAATGTCAGGAAGTCGTTTCTGAAAGTATTTGTATGGAGTGTAGCTATGTATGGAAGTGAAACGTGGACGATAAATAGCTTAGACAAGAAGAGAACAGAAGCTTTCTAAATGTGGTGCAACAGAAGAATGTCGAAGATTAGATGGGTAGATCACATAACTAATGAGGAGGTATTGAATAGAATTGGGGAGAAGAGGAGCTTGTGGCACAACTTAACTAGAAGAAGGGATCGGTTGGTAGGACATATGCTGAGACATCGAGGGATTACCAATTTAGTATTGGAGGGCAACGTAGAGGTTAAAAATCGTAGAGGGAGACCAAGAGATGAATGCACTAAGCAGATTCAGAAGGATGTAGGCTGCAGTAGGTACTGGGAAATGAAGAAGCTTGCACAGGATAGAGTAGCATGGAGAGCTGCATCAAACAGTCTCAGGACTGAAGACCACGACAACAACATGGACTTGACCGTCCCCGTAGCCGAAATGTCGGTGTCGCTGTCTTTCCCATCCCTCATCAGATTTTGCTACGGAATACAGATATGGAACGGGATCCACTCAGTCTCGTGCGGGCAGATGAGGAGGTGACTGAATAAAAAAAGCAGCGGTAAATCAGTATTCACCGGCTGGTAGTAACGGCTGGAGTGATAGGTTCATATTAAAGAACACACACGAAGTGCATTCTGCCTTAAAGTGATAAGCCTGTTACTTAATGTATGCTACATACAGATTTTAATAGAAAATAATTGGAATATGCAGGATGTTTATAAAGGAATATCGGGGTTTTAACACTGTATAATATTTATTACATTAAACGTACAGCTATAAATGATATGTCAAATGAAAGAGCAACTCAAACAGTTGTGTTTGGCACCAGTGGGCATGCGCAGCGCCCTATGTTTCCGCCGCAATCCGCTAGACAGCTCTACCCAAGCACTGGATAGTCCGCAAGGACCCCAAAGACTGGGCTTGCTTTGCATGGCCTCCACGTTCACCCGACCTAACGCTATGCGATTAGTTCCTTTGGGGCTTCGTGTGTACGTGCCTCCGCTACCAGCAAACCTTCCTGAATTAAGAAACCGGACTGATGCAGCTGTTGCTACAATCACTGAAGATGCACTTATCAACGTTTGGGAAAAACTCGGTCATAGACTTGATGTGTGCCGTGTGACGAATGGTACTCACATTGAACATTCATAAGGTTCTAGGTAAAAGTGTTTGAGTTGCTCTTTCATTCGACATATCATTTATAACTGTAAGTTTAATATAATAAATATTATAAAGCGCTAAAATACCGATATTCATTTATAAACACCCGGTATATTTCTGGGGATATTTACTTTTGTGTCTCGTTGAGAGTACCTTTTAGTGGTCCCTCACATACCAAAAATTGTTGCACAGTACGCAGTATTGCACAGTGTTATTCACTCTCTGAGATCCATATTGGCGGTATACACAACGCTGCAAGAGGCAACTTTTGGGAGGGTGTAATTATAGTTGGTTCTGTGTCAGGAGGCACTCTCCCAGTTCGCTCTTTGCCAGGTTTCTCGGTAGGATGGTAGTGACCTATGGTCGCCAGCAGGTGCTGTGAAAGAAGATTCAATATTTTTTGTTTATTTCGATGAAAATACAGGTAGTGTCTTGAGTCATAGTTGACTTCGTCTGTCAATGCTCCCTGAGGAATCGCGTCGTAACCGGCCTTCAGCCCGCTGAAGGCAGCTGACACCTCGCAATTCGTTCCTGCCGCCTGCTGCGCTCGTGGTTTGCCGCTTGCTGCGACGCCGCGACAGTGAGTGATGGGTGCGCGTGTATTGAACTTAACACACGCCGACTCGGGAGGAGCTCTGTCCTCTCCTGCTAACCAGTCTTCTTTGTCATCCGTTGTACCCCGACGGCGGTTGCCGTGTAGCCATGAAGTTCGACGATTTTGGCCCGCTGTCCAGGTAGGCCCTATTCAGTTCGCTGGAATGTCAGAGACGCAGGTGTTATGATCCTGGTGGGACTGGAAGGCCTCCAGATCCTCCCATCTGTGAGAGAGGCAAACTGTGTTGAACTGTGCAACTGGTGATCATGCGAAGCTAGTCATCTCTCCCGGTAGCGGCTATTGTTGTCCGTAGCGTGCTGCAAATCTGCAATAGACTTGTGCCAGACGTCACTTCGATACAATCAAGAACTTGTGTGCGTGAGAACGTCATGTACCCTTATGAGTTGAACTGATGCAGTATTTACGGAGCAAAGTAATCGCTAATGTTTACCCAACGTCATTCGTCATGAAAGTATAGGGCCTGCTATTGTGAAGGTATCAGCGGTTTTTCTTGTCCCATTGTAACGGAGCAAGTTATTACGAGATAACATCGACACAGAAAGGCATGCAGCCGTGTAGCACCGTGGCGTCAGTATTGCGATGTTTTTTCTTCGCTGTGACTCACAGCGCAGCTGACGCTACTAGCCATGAGAACGGTCTCAAGTAACATTCAGTCGGTACGCAAATTCATACCCCCTACGAATCTAAATAAACCATAGTAATTATCATCCGCGTTTTTCCAAACTTGATACACTATCTTTTGTTATTAAGGAAGGGATCCTGTCAAAATTTCAGATTTTTATCTATTATACCGGCAGTTACGGAGATTGAGAAAATTAATTAAATGTCCTAAAACCGACACTTGTGTTTAAAAACTCAGTTAGCAACAATAACCAAATGTCTTTTATTATTATCTGAAGTCATAACAAAGCACACAGTACATAAAATCACTTAACTGGAATTTTCTTTTCAAAACTTTAATTAGTCTACGTTCCATAGTATAAAAATCATTCATAATTATTATTTGCTTATTATTTTTTGTGTGAATATATGGGAATGAATGAGAGAGTGTATGCGGGACATACGTTAAAACTTAATGTAATTTTATGTAAAACCTTACAAAACTGAACCATGAAAATTGTGTTGCAACCACGATGCTGATGACGTATGCCGATGGGTGTTTGCTTTTGTAAGAGAGCAGCCAGAATAAAAGTCTGAAGTGGAAAAAGTTTCTATATGAATTTAAAAAAATATTTTGCATCTCCTTCTGTTTTATTAAAATATATATTAAAAATTGAAATTGTAATGATGTAAATGACTGTCTGATTAGTGTTTGGCTAAGGCAAATTTTGCCGCGAGATTGGTCTGGAAGGGTCATTCTGATTGGTCATTCAGATCAATAGCCAATCAGAATTAAGCGGTTCCCACAGTGCAGATAGTTAGATAGACAGAGAGGAGAGGAGCATCGGAGAGTTGCTCTCTAACCTGTTTCCGAGTAACACCGTGCTAGATGTCTTCGCGAAAATAGTATGAAAAAATGAAGAGCTACTGAGATCATTTCAGATAGAACTTGTCGTGACTAAAGCGGCTTAAGTTACGAACATTTTGAGGAATGTGTGACGTTTCGGAAGTAATTAGTTGAAGTTTTATAAGCGCGTAATTTTTTGGTCGTAGAGACAACTCCGCGTGGGATATTCGGTTTTCTTTATGGAATACTTTGGCGAACACTTCTAACTTAGAAGACAACTGAAACGACCGAATGTTCAACTCGCTAATAGTGGTGGGTCAGTGACTTAGATCGCAAACTTAATGGGTCGGACTTGCAGGAAATCTGGCTGCTTTTACATGTGAAATATGTTGAATAAACAGTGAACTTGGAATGATAGAGCATTTTCATTAATAAATACGGACTTGATAGCCATTTCATGTACTTCCTCATGAATAAAATGGCGTTAATAGAATTTTCAAATGCTTACTGCCGTTAAACTGCATTCTCCTACCGCCCGAAATTTCTGAAAATGAATTTACAGGAACTAATTTGCAACTTGAGTTACGCGGCTTCTGTGTAGTAGGTATCACGTAGTGGTTTCATCAACGCTGCTTTACACTGCATAGAGTGTATCTATTACTGCAGAATGAAGGGGCGTCGGAAGGAAGAAATATAGAGGTAGGTGAATTTTTCGATGAAAATGACTGAGAGAGAGAGTAAGGAGACGAAAGAACAACATACCGACCCCGCCCCGCCACACCGTGCTTCCTAACGTGTTTGTTCTCTTGCAGGGAAGAGTGCCTGCATTGTAGAAGAAATCTGAAGCGGTAATAATTAGTAAAGAGCAAGATAAATATCCAATGGATACCTAAATCCTACAGACCAACTTGTCTTTTGAACATTCTCAGCAAGATATTTGAAAAACTATTATGCAAAAGATTACAAGATCACAGACTGCTACACGGGATGAGCCCTCACCAGTACGGGTTTAAAAGAGGCAACTCAACTGAAGACGCAATTAACAAGGCGATTTCACTAGCGACAGATACTAATTCTACGTATACTGCAGCGATGATGATTGATATTGCTAGTGCTTTCGATAACCTATGGTGGCCGTCTTCCTTTAGTCGCCTCAGGAATTGAAGTGTCCAGAAGCGCTGTATAATTACCTGAGAGATTATTGCTACGGGCGACATGCTTCTTTAACATGTCTAGGAAAGAAAATAACGAAGACAATAACAAAAGGCTGTTCGCAGGGATCACTGCGTGGTCCAGAGTTTTGGGATGTAGCACTGGAGCCCATACTACAGAAGTTACATGACGGTGGTAACATCAGCGGTCTAGTGGAATTTGCAGATGACGTTCTATTGGTTGTAAATGGTGACTCCAGGAAGATTAGAGAAGACAAATGTAATGCGGCCCTCCACGAACTTGAGGGCTGGCGTCGAAGTGTTAAGTTGTCACTAGCACCTCACAAAACAACGTACCTGTTGCTGAAATAGAAACTAATAAGAAACCCTAAAATAAAATTAAGTGATATAAAGATTAGAAGAAGTGCAGTAACGAGATATCTAGGGGTATTTCTCGACGAACGTCATAACTTTGCATATCATGTAGAGGAAGCAGGCAGGAAAAGTACCACCGTAATGAATAAGATTATAACCATTGCAAATAGACAATTTCTGCTTCCCGTAGAGACAAATAGAGTATACCACCAATCTGTATTAGCAGCAGTCTCAGGATATGGTGCAAGTATCTGGGCTCATAGGCTGCAGCTAGTGAAGCCAGCGTCAATACTGACAAGGGAACTTCCCCATCGCACCCCCCTCAGATTTAGTTATAAGTTGGCACAGTGGATAGGCCTTGAAAAACTGAACACAGATCAATCGAGAAAACAGGAAGAAGTTGTGTGGAAGAATGAAAAAAAAAATATGCAAACTGAGTAGTTCGTGCGCAAGATAAGCAACATCAAGGACAATATGTGTGCAGGAGCGCCATGGTCCCGTGGTTAGCGCGATCAGCTGCGGAACAGAAGGGCCTTAGTTCAAGTCTTCCCTCCAGTGAAAAGTTTAATTTTTTATTTTCACACAATTATTATCTGTCCGTTCGTTCATTGACGTCTCTGTTCACTGTAATAAGTTTAGTGTGTGTTTTGCGACCGCACCGCTAGACAGTGCGATTAGTAGACGAAAGGACGTGCCTATCCAATGGGAACCGAAAAAGTTTGATCGCAAGGTCATAGTTCAACCGAGCCCTCCACAGGAAAACACGTCTGCTATATTCTATACGACACTGGTGACGGCATATGTTGTCGACCTGCCTAACTTGTACACTTGGCGAATGGGTAAAAAGATTCTTCTACCTTGCCCGATTTAGGTTTTCTTGTGGATGTGATAGTCACTCCCAAAAAAGTGATCGCATCGGAAGGACGGACGGACAGATAATAACTGTCTGAAAATAAAAAAATTAAATGTTTCAGTCGAAGGAAGACTTGAACCAAGGACCTCTGTACTGCAGTTGCCCACGCTAACCACGGGACCACGGCGCTCGCGAGCTTATACATTACTTGATGTTGCAAATGTTGTACATAGACTACTCAGTTTGTATATTTTGCTTATTTTTTTCATACTTCCACACAATTTCTTCCTGTTTTCTCGATTGATCTGTGTGCATTTTTTCAAGCCTTATCCACTGTGCCAACTTATAACTAAATCTGAGGGGGGGTGCGATGGGGAGGTTCCCTTGTGAGAAGACGTGAACGAGGCGTGCTACTCAGATTAACGGGGGATTTGTTAGTAATTCTAGGAAAATGTCAACTGGACTTAGAAATTAGAAAAAGGGGAGCATTTTACTGGTTAAAGAAAGGCAATCAAATGGAAGTACGAAGGGTGCTTGGAACTGAGGCCAGTTAGAGGCAATAAAAGATAGCATATTACAACTCTGGCAAAATTAATGGAACACTTCAGGCACTGGCAGGAGAACATACAATTTCCCCCCTAACACGAGAGAGAGATTAAAATTTGAGATTTCTGATCCAAACGAGTGGATTAATACAGGGTGGAGCAGAGGAAACGCGTGTTTTTCACTATTGAATGACTGGGACACGGTTTGATAAAAATAATAAAAACAAGAATTAAGTGATAGATTTTTTATTGCAGTTTTGAAATATACATATTATAACTAGGTTCAAAAAATAATCTCTTGGAGATGACGTCCTTCTTGCTGGGTACAAATTTGGATACCCTCCCGAAAGTTACACATGGCTCTCTCCAACATTTCATTAGGCACAGCTTCAATTTCCTGACGAATGGAATTTTTCAAGTCATCGATTGTGAAAAACCTTTCACAATCGATGACTTGATGACTTTTGATTTTAAATATACCCACAAAAAGAAGTCCCATATCGACAAATCGGGTGAGTGAGGAGGCCAGTAAACATCCCTAAACCTCGAAAGAACATGTCCTGGGAACATTTGTCAAGGCACTTCCATGGATGCTCTCGCCATGTGAGCTGCGGCACCATCCTGCTGAAACCATATTTCTCTCATGTTCACTTGACGCCTTTCAAGTTCTGGACGAAGAAAGTTGTTTAACACTTTAACGTAGCGTTCTCATGTCACAATAAGTACAATTCCTTCCTCTTCAAAACAATAGGGTTCAACAATCCCCATCTTTGAAATGCAGGACCACACTGTTGCTTTTGAACTGTGGAGAGGTCTTTGGTGTGATTCTTGTGGGTTCTCTGGTGCCTAATACAGACAATTTTCTAAATTGACGTAACCGTCTACATGAAAATGTGCTTTATCACTCAGTCTTCAGACTGTAGCATCTGCATCTTCCGTAAAAATTTCGTCCATTACGTGACAAAACTCTCTGCACTGCACAAAATTCCGTTCACTAAGCTGCTGTACGATCATTATCCTGTACGGGTGAATCTTAAGATCATCATGTAAGATGCGGTGAAGTGAATGACGTGACATACCCAGCGCTACAGCCTGTCGTCTAGCCGATCGTTTCGGACTAGCGAGAACTGCCGTTCTCACTCGGTCTACATTTTCCGGAGTACAAACTGAACGGGGAAGACCAGGTGGTTTATTTTTCCTCAGAGATCCAGTACTTCTAAACGCGGCAACCCATCGGATCAGGCACTGCACCTCGATGTCTAACTCTAAAATTTTGACAGAAAAGATGTTGCACTGTGACTACGGAATCATTGTTCCTATGGTACTGCTCGACAACAGACACACGATGCTCTACACACCAACGCTCCATAGCGACTGAAACTGCATTGTATGGGCAGTCTGCTAACATTCATTCGAGGTCAGTACCGCCTCTCGTCGCCGCATACTAGCGGATCATGAAACATGCATTTTCTCTGCACCACCCTGTACATTACCAGACTAGCCAAGGCCATTATGCCACGTGTCTACAAATTCGGAAGAAAGATGAATGATAGCTGTGCAAATGGCAGTGGGACTGCGGTGTCTATGAAGTTGCAGCGGGAAATTGATGTAAGATGTTAAGGACGTTGAATCTTAAGGCAGCACTAAGGAGCGAGTCAACCTGGCGCATCTTGGACGATACTGCAGCCGCAACATCCAGGAAGGCCAAGGAAGAATTCCTGAGGCATTCAATCATAAGTCATAAAACTCCCGGCCAGGCTAGACAACATATTCTGCAGATGGAGAGAAGACGACTGAGGTTGCCGTCCACCGAGTGAAATACTGTCCCATGAATCTGTATTGCGTTGGTGCAAGTGATCAGGGAAGTGTGGACTTCAAGCAGTAACAGTGATGGATGAAATTACTTGCTACAGTGGAAACTCTCCTGAAGTGCTGTCCGCCTCCCAAGAAATCTAGCTGACTGCGACTATTGATCGACGTTCCATGAGGGTGGATCCAGTAGCGTACAAGTTAAATGCATCAAAATAAAGGAAGAAACAGACATCAAATTCTAGTGTTTGTAGTAGATTATCACCTGGGTAATTGCTTAAGGGTTTAATGTAGTTTTATAGTAGTAGAAGTAGTTGCAGTTTTTTCTCTTCTTTTATAAAATAATTAAGCATCAGAAGTAAATAATTTTTAATACTTAACTTACGAGGGTGAGTCAAATGAAAACCTTAAATTTGTAATAACAAATCGAAATTTCGCGCCGTTATGATGTAAGTTAGTAAGCGTGCTACAAACAGCGTGCAGAATGGCCTGTACGAGGTAGCATAGTGCAGATGCACACCTACTGTCGCAGTATCAGTATAAAGATGGCCGCCCCACTTGCGACTTGCACCAGGGAAGAACAGCGTTCTGTTCTTCGGTTTTTGCGTAGTGAAGGTGTTAAACCTATTGAAATTCATCGACGAATGAAGATTCAGTACGGTGATGCATGTTTGTCACAGCAGCAAGTCTACGAATGGAGTAGGAATTTCGCAAATAGTGTGACTTCAGTGGAAGATGTTCCTCGTTCAGGTCAGGTACAACGAGTTGTGACTCCACATAAAATTGCTTGCCTAGAGGGACCACTGTCACTAGTGCATCATACACAGATCTCCTAAAGAATCATCTGCGAGCTGCAATCAAATCAAAGCGACGTGGATTGCTGTCAGCAGGTGTCTTGCAACATGACACCGCAATGCCCCACACTGCCCGTACAACAGTTGCAACAATCACAGACCTGCATTTTGAGTGTCTTCCTCATCCACCATACTCACCAGACCTTGCCCCAAGTGATTTCCATACGTTTGGGCTACTCAAAGACGCAATGGGAGGAAAAAAGTTCCGTTCTGACGCAGAGTTACGCTACGCGGTGCATGAGTGGTTGCGCGGACTACCAAAAGAATTTTTTTCTAAAGGAATTTATGCACTTTGTAAGCGCTGGAGGACTTGCATTGAGCGTTGGGGAGATTATGTTGAAAAGTGATACAGCTTCGTACCACTTCTGCACAACAAATTAAAAAAAATATTTAAGGTTTTCATTTGAATGACCCACGTATAACTGTCCAAGGAAATATGATTTCTATGCCTATTTTAGTTTTTAGATAATAGGCTGTGATTATGAAGAGTAAATAAATAAATAACGAGTTTGTTATAGTATAGAACCGGTTCCTAAACTCTCTTGTTACCATTTGTTGCGTTCGCCTTACCCTTTCATTGGAAGGGGACGTGACCCAGTTAGGCTGCTCTGATCCACTACGTTCTGCTGAAGTTTACTGCCTGGCTCGTCAGAAATCCTGATGTTGTGTTTTTCCCTTATTCAGACTCGGTGGCGAAATGTTTTCATTGTGGCCACCTCGTGTCGACATTGTGGTAATGTAGCGAGATAGCTGCGCTATGGTACTTTGAAAATTTTACCCGTTTTACAGCCCTAAAAACATTGGCATGCAACAATGTGCATGACCTTTAAAAGTATTCGCGCTTGCTGAATACATGTTTCAGCACTACCGCCGAAGGGTGTTATTGCGGAATTGACGCTAATTGCAGCCTTGACCGAATTTCACAACGAATTTCTGCAAAGACTTGAAGAATGTAAATGACAATAGAAAGTGAAGTAGGTTTGATATGTGAAGTTCCTTATAGATCAGAAAACGCCAGATACCTCTTTGTCCACAGTAGCAGAGGAAGCTGATACTCGAGGTGTCATGACAGTTTGGAGAAGCGTTTATTCTACTTGTTGCAGTTCTCAGAATTGGCAAATAAGATCAGCACATCTGTCGAGTGAGCACACGTGTTTGCTTTCCTTGCTAGAGTTGGCACAGAACATACATAAGATCATGTAAACTTTCATTCAGTAATCAGCAAATAATTGGTTTACTTCGTTTACAACAGTAATTACTGCAGAGAACTTTACAGAAAATACTATACATACGCCATTAATTACACAGTTTACTTGTTTTATTTGCAGTTAGCTGCTGGTGTGGATTACGAATGTATACTTTCAGCCGTCAGTGATCCCCTGGTCACTGAAATATTCTCTGGAAGCTTTTCATGCTTGTTTCGCCGGTCTTCCACAATGTTTGCATGTGTTTCGGTATGTAAGTAATTCGATTGCAATACATGCGGATTCCACATCGCCGGGCGCCAACATATTTGCTGCGAAGGCAGAGCTCTAACTAACACTTCCTGGACATAAATAGTGCGCAGCGTTGTTGTGTCGTTCTTTGCCTCGCATTTCTGCATTGTACGTATATTGTCAGAGTATTATGGTGTCAGTTGTACTGAGCGTGCGTTGACTGCTTCAGAAAAGCATTTTTAGTTAGTTCAGTAAGTTCATTGAGGATATTGCGTCGTAATATGCTTTCCTTTGTGAATATTTCTCTTTCTTCTATGATTTCGCATTCAAAGCATCCTGCAACTGAGCAACTGAAATCCAGTCATATAATGATGAACAAAATATTCTAAATTGGTTATCTCAAGAAATAATAAAATGTTTAAAGAAAAACGTCTCTGATATCGATTAACTGAAAAGTTCTGAGTCATGTAGTTTCATTTTTACCTTAGGCTGCATTTAATTCGTCTCAAACTGGCACAATCCGCGCAAGTAAGACGGCAGTTGCATCTTGAGAAAGAGATAACAATTACTACAGGTAAGTATTGGCAATTATATTCTTAGAATATGGCCTCTTTCCTATCTCGGAAAGGACTAACTTAGCAGACACAAGCTGAAGTAGAATATACAGTGTAATCCAGACTCCTTTTAACCTCTGTTACATTACTACGTAGAACAGACTCAATAGCAGTTAATACCTTAACTAGCAGACAGAATGCTGTGATCAACTCTAGATCAAACTCTGAACTTCATACCGGTAAACGGCCATCCACAAAGTGTATCTTCATTTTTTACTAAACCTTTTCTCTCTTACACTTATTAATGTTGTAACAGAGTTGGGATACACTGGTGTTACTAAATGTTTTCTTTGATGTAGCAATAAACTCACAATCTCAAACCTTATCATGGCGGAAGTTTTACGAAATGATCTTCTCTGCTTAGAAGCGTACCATATCTATTCAGGCAAAATTATTTGGGAGAGGGACATTCATTGGGAATTGAAGAGTCGACAATACACATTTAACGATTCGAGTGTGCATTCGTTAGCAGCACTCAGCCGAGAATGGACGGAGGAAGTAGGCCGCTTCGCGGGATGGCGTGGGTGGGAGTGCGGCTGAACTGATTGTTAGTGAGCATTATTAAGTGCAATTAGAGTCTGCGATCAATGAGAGGCAAGCAAGGAAATTAATTAAATAAGAGGTAATGGCATTAACAGATCTATTAGGACATTGTATTCAGGTTTGGCACTAATGCTGAGGATTAACAATCTGATTTACATAACGAAGGAAAGTAATTCGCCTGTGAGAGATTACATATAACCTTAAGTAATTGTAATGGTGAAATCTGCAGAACAGGACTACCCACAGTGTAAGTAGTGTTGTAGAAACGACGAGTGTCAGTGCGAAATGCAGCTTAATAAATTCATTTTTGTCGAACTAACGGTGACTAGACGAGACGGTCCTTAGTTATTGTACACAAATTATTAGTAAAATGAAAAACTCCCCAGACTGTATTGACAATTCGAAACAAGTGTAAAATATGTTATTTAATCTCCAGAGGCCTAATACACTATAGGGGAGCTTTTTCATTTGGATCAACAATACAGGAAATAACTGCTGCTATGTCAACTACGAAAGACTGTTGCGGTGGCGTCAGGTGTTGCCAGATCAGATTATTTAAAGCTGATTCTAGCTTCTGTTTAATTCCATTTAGCAGACGTCCGGAATTATTGCCTTTTCACAATAATTTGGCTCTGCTTTCACATTTTTCCTCGACTATAGGAAAGCATTAAAATCCAGGTTTATTAAAAGAAAAATATTTCCATTGGACTAAGATATGAAAACACGCTTTAATATCCCATGGAAATGTATTTCTCTCTTTCTTTTTCTTTCTCTGTCCGAACAGGCCTTGGAAGGCCCAACGGTACCGACCGGCCGTGTCATCCTCATGCCACAGGCGTCAGTGGATGTGGATATGGAGGGGGCATGTGGTCACCACACCGCTCTCCCCGCCGTACGCCAGTTTACGAGATCGGAGCCGCTACTTCTCAATCAAGTAGCTCCTCTGTTTTGCCTCACAAGGGCTGAGGGACCCCGCTTGTCAACAGCGCTCGGCAGACCGCATGGTCACCTACCCAAGTGCTAGCCCAGCCCGACAGCGCTTAACTTCGGTGGTCTGACGGGAACAGGTGATACCACTGCGGCAAGGCCGTTGGCATGAAAATGTGTTACTAGACTATAATTAAAAAAAAAACAAGAAAGAAAGGAACGTACATAAAGCAAATTAAAGCTGTGTCGGTGTGAATTCTGGGCTGGTCAGCATAGACATTCACAAGACCAGAAACATAAGTGCGAAACATATAACAGCTGAGACAGTTACTGGAAGTGTAGTTGTTGCAGCATAGCTGGAATCAACAAAGCATCATAACTTAACAATAGTGAAGGAAGCTGTTCTAAGCAAAGAAGAGTCAGATTTATGCAGGAATCAGAAGTCATGCGCTTCACAACTGTAGTTAGCAGTTTGTCAACGACCGAACTGAGGGAGAGGAACAGCGAATTTCTACTCAGTGCAGTAATTTGCTTTGCTACTCGTAAGAAGTAATGTAATACTACAGTTCAGATATTATGAAGTTTTTCCTGTAAGTACCTAGCAGAAATATTATTTGTGTTTTTACTGTAGGAAAAAGAAATCTGTGCAAAATGAAGTGAGATGAAGGGGTTTAAACACATTTTTGCGTCAAAATATTGCCCAAAGAAATTATTTCTCTTACATGACGCACAAGGCACGCATAAGAATTTTAGTTCTTTTGAGTTTTGCGGAAAATACATTTCTGAGTATCTGTAGATTTGCTTTACACTTATTGAGTCCATTAAAATGAAACTTCGTATACACATTTATGATGGAAAATCCAGTGTCACAGCTTCTTCCTGAAGTTGTTTTCAAACAAATTAAATTCCTGACATGTGTAAAATCGCGTAAATTATTTTTCAAGTTTTGATTCCAAACTGAAAAAAGTCCACTAAAATAATATGAGCAGACTGCCACAAATTAAATGGAACAATATGTTCAACAGTATTGCATTTTGAAAGAGGTATATAAGTTCAAGGTGCGACTGGCGGTTTAACATGTTGGCTTGTTTCGGATTACGCTCCTTCTTGCGTGGGCTAACAGGAAACTAGAAAGAGTGTTGAGGCAACTGAATGTAGTTGAAATGAAACTTCTCAATAAACTGAGATCCGCGACGCCGGATGCTGTTCTTAATTACGAGAAGGGCTTCCACACCACAATAAATATTGTCAGAATTACATTCTTCCATCTGCCATTGTTGACAGGACCCCGACAACGCAGTCGTATGTAAAGGAGTCTTACCTCACTACAGATGACTTGTATCAAACGATACGAAATGTAATTTGCATAGATACAAATCAAAGCTGCAATTAGCATGTATAGTGACGCATAACATCGGTTTTGTACTATTAAAAGTGCAGGTCTATTCTTTCCATATTACCATGCTTATGTAATTCAAACAATGTTATACATTCACAGTTAACTGTTTGTATTACTGTAATGTGCAGCAAATTCCAGACTGTGAAAATAGATATAAATTAATTTTACTCTGTTACAGAGTATAATTATTGCAAAAATAAAGCTGTATAATAACATAACTCGTTTTATTTCACCCTTTTTTAGGGCTTTTGTCTTGGGCTGGCACTCTTGTGTTTCCAGTGTCTGAATTTTTTATTTAGTTCGCTCCCTGAGATTATTGGCGGACATGGTATATTTTTATCTTTGTGTTAAGGAGTTGTGTAGTAGGACACGATAGGAAAATTTGTGGCGGAAAAGTGCTAAACAAAGAGCCATGTTGTATTGCGTTGCTTCTGTAAACCAGTGAGTCTTCAAAACTCAAGCGATGGATATTACAAATCATCTTGCTGTGGCAGCCTCTGACCTGCGTCTTCAAATTTGGGAGAATAATTCGATGTTACACAGGGACATGCCATCAATACTGGGCACAAGGTCAAGAAAGTAATAGTCTCTTGCTTACCTGTATGTGAGTTCTTTATCCCGCAAAGAATTCACTTCCTGTGCCTTTTGCTATGAATAGAATTGCGACTGTCCTAGTGTGTCACCCAGTATAAGGCGGCACAGTTGCGAACTGTTCTGCACTTAATGTTCTGCACATAACCTACCCACTCCCTCTACTAACCTTGGGCAGACAATGAGATTAAGTCGTGCGGATTGCTACCTGGCCGTATTTCGATGGCGATGTGGATTTATTCATTGTTATCTACGGCATCACTCATTAAGGCTTGGCAACATGGATGCGTTTTCACCTCATTTGCTACGGTTAAGCTGACCTCAACCCCTCCAGTTCCCCTCCTGCTCTCCCTCTCTGCAATGAATGCTCAGACTTGAAGTGCATTATAATGACCATAAAAATTTAGCTATGAGGTGAAAGATTACATAATGTATTGGGTTAGAATATTTCCACTTAATTTGTTTAACTTTGAAAAAGTATCAAAGATATTCACGTTAAGCTTCTACACAATTAGTTCTCTTGCACACTGTCACAGACATTTTACACTGACCCCACTTGTATCACACATTTCCAGTCAGACCATACATCGTCACCTTCGAGAGGTCATGCCACATTCCTCTCATCAGGTCACCAGCTAAATATGGCGCCTTGTGCATCACGAGTGAAACCAGGGACTGAGCGGGACTGGGGAACTGCGTCCTTTCACATAAAAGAGCCACGACTTGCCAAGGGAAGCCCTGCCTGTCCCTCGGTCCTATTGGCCCATTCTCGTGCTGCAAAAATGTCTTGAAATGACCGAAATGTGTGCCCATCTAGGACGCCTTCATGTAAGGACGACGTACGCGACTTCATGTGTTTCATAGTGGAACAATGACTGCCACATAGAGGTGCCCTATTACTTTTGATCAGATGGTATACTCCAACGATATGCGCGCCTTTCAAATGAAACTTTTGATCTACAATCCATATCATGTACCATAAAGTCCGAACATGTAGCGCTTTTTAGTACGAATACCTGCAGCATGGGAATCTCTCGTCACTAAAGTGGCCGGCCTGCTACATGGACTTACATCTGATTGCAGTGCCTGGAATGTTGTAGGCACAATGGTTGCGGCAAGGACCAGGTCTGACATCTGAAGATCACCTGTCCAACTATGGGAGGCGTTATACTGAACGAAGTTGTACTACCTAACCAAATAATGTAAACTTACGCTATCAAGCAATGGGGACCATACAGAAAGCAAAACTGTACAGTCAGATCCACAGTATGAGTTATCTGTAAAGTCATTCCTCAAGCAGAAGGGCACCAAACAAGTGCCACAGACCACTGCTGGAATTCCGTGAACTTTAGTCCAACAACGAGAACCATTACGCCAAACAATGCTGTATCAGTAAGAAAGGTCATGTAAACTACAAATTGAAACCGTTCATATGCCGCAAATCGTGGTTGATTTAAGAGTTTCCTTCCGTAGACAGATTACTACTATTCATCGCTGCAGACATTCGTGTTTTGTTGTAAGCGGACAGAACATTATAAAAACTCGCAGTTTACTTTCTAGAACATATTAGTGCGTACGCCACATACGATACAAGTGAACACTCTTTGTTGCATCATGCCAGTAAAAAAGCCGACTTATGGTACGCTGCACCTTGGATGTCATTAGCAATACTGCCTATTACAGGTGCCGGACGTTATAGCAACAAATGTATATAGCGGTATATCATTTTCTTGAACCTGAAGCATTATTTATGAAACATTATGTTTCATCAACACTTCAAATGACTTGTTCCTAAGAATGTAAAGCCTCCTTCACTGTGTTATAGACGCCGTTTCGATTCTGCTTTGGATCAGTAAGACAGTGTACGTAATGGCTCCCGTTGCTTGTCAACATGACGTAACGCCTTAATAAGATCCAGAAGACACTCCTCAGCTTTACGCTGCACACTTAGAATGTAAAAGGGTAACACATATTTCTTAATATCAGATGCGTAAATTTCACTACAGGTAGAATTTATTTTCTCTTCGGGCCTCATTAGCGCAATAAAATATTTTAGCTGTCTAAAAATATAATGCAACAACGTAAATATGGTTGATAACGATTTGGTCTGAACCTGTCAGAAAGCCATTCCAACGGCTGCATTACATTATTTCAAAGCTGATTCACAGGAAATGTACATAAATCGGTAGCATCTTGTAATTTAAAGAGAAATCTGAGTTAGTGTTCCTATTACGTTCACTATTCAACACAACCAATCATAGTTATATTCGTTCCAGTTTACGTTGAATTATTCTACTTTCTCAAATTCGTAACTAGATGTTGCGTGACAAGGACAGTAAATATAAGGTCAAACACCAATGTGTGCATCCTCCATCACGAAACGTCTCCAATATAAAATCGCTATCTGGTGACCAAGCAAGCACATAAGCTGTGGTGGTCAGCTCATTAAAAGATTCCGTTTCCTTAGTAACAACAAACATTATACTGACTGGAGACTCCACTTGATGCCCCGAGAGTCACTTTGGTTTTGTGTGAACTGTATTGGGAGCATCGATCATTCTGTATAAAAGTAATTCATGTTGAATGGAATCATGAGCCTGGGGACCCAAAAGGATGGGTTCAGCCACCCTGTTAGCGGAGGTTTCCTAGCAAACACTTCCTACTCTCTTCATTAAACGTAAGTATTGTGTCAAAAATTCATGTTACAGATTATCGCGGTAGGTGTAGAATGTAGTGTCGCATTCTTTTATGCAGATGACAAAAGAAAATCGTAAACTCGTTATATTCTCATGGTCTGCTGCACTCGAACAGTACCAAGCGGATCGCCGATAGATGGATAACTCTCAATAACAAGTAATAAAACGCGGTTTAATTTATAAATATGAGACTACTACGGCCAATGGTTCTCTGTCGAATCCTCAATATGCCCAAAGCATTTTATCCTATTCTCTTTGGTTTTATATATCTCTGGAATGTTTTGTTAACGTGAAATATGACAAGCTGTTCTATGATTCGCATTCCTTCTTAAACGATATTTTTTATTGTAAACGGGTGAGAAACTCAGTTCAGTGATTAAATGAAGGCTTGGACCAGGTCTGGTGAAGTACTAATAGACTAAACTGACCTAAAGAAGATGCAAAAAAACTTATCACTAACCTAGACAGGCTAAGCTATATGCACTAAGCACTCCGTCATCAGGCCACGAGTGGCCTACCGGGACCATCCTACCGCCGTGTCATCCTCAAGGAGGATGCAAATAGGAGGGGCGTGGGGTCAGCACACCGCTCTCCCGGTCGTTATGATGGTATTCTTGACCGAAGCCGCTACTCTTCGGTCGAGTAGCTCCTCAATTGGCATCACGAGGCTGGGTGCCCCCCGAGAAATGGCAACAGTGCATGGCGGTACGATGGTCACCCATCCAACTGCCGGCCACGCCCAACAGCCCTTACCTTCGGTGATCTCACGAGAACCGGTGTATCCACTGCGACAAGGCCAATGCCCCTAAGCTATATGACAAGGTTTTTATTAAATTTTAAATAACAAAAGAAAGACCAAAGGCCCTCTCTCAATAAAACATCCGTTTGCTGACCATAGTGTGAGAAACCACCTTGGCGGGCATGCGCCGAAAGACGCGTCCGGGTAAGCCGCGACAGGCGGTTTTCCGTGTAAAACTTCCAAGTTGTCAACACATCCTGTACTGTGGGCCGGGCAGCTCCGTGTACGTATCCTCAGCACTGCTTGTGTAGGCACTAGTTATTATTAGAAGTCCTTGGAATGGGTTCTCAATTTCCCTTGATTAATCATTATTTGTCATAGGGATTCCCTTACAATTTGATTGGGTTCGGTGTACTATTTTATCAAATTTCCCAAGGCGTTTGACAAATGTATACAGAAAATGGAAAGTACCAGGGTTTTTATACTTTGCCAAACAGTTATCCGAGAACAGCCACGAAACTATTCTTGTCTGTTCTAGTTTACATTTCTCATGTAGTCCACTGCAAAGTTTTTGACGACTGCGTTTTTTTAACGCTATGACCAGTTTAAAGATAGGCGATATGTTGAGAAAGGCTTCTATGCCTAAAAAATAAGGCCTATGGTCCTTTTTTAGCTATTTACTGTGTTATAAAAGTCTTGTTACATAGTTTAGACCATCTAGATTACCAAAATTTTTTTTTTTTGCATCTTCTTTAAGTAGTTTGTTTGGCAACTGATGTAATCATAAACAGAGCACGAAATTAGTGGTTAACCAATAAAAGATCAATAAATCTTGTCACGGTAGCTGTTGTGGTCATTTATTCAAAGGTATTTCTACACCTATGGCTGCCCCACTCACCAAATGATCTGTTCTTGAGAATCTATTTTAACAGATGACAGTATCGAATGGCTCCGCGACCAAGGAGAGCATTTATTTCATCGAGGATTGGAATGATTACATTACATATTTATATGTAAAGTCCAGATTATATGCATTTGCATATTTGGCTCCTTTTCGTCGGTTATTGCATATTTTAACTAAAAGCTAGTGACGATGCTTATTTTCACACTCTGTTTACAATATTTAAAAAAAAAATCGTTCAAATGGCTCTGAGCACTATAGGACTTAACATGTGAGGTCACCAGCCCCCAAGAACTTAGAACTACTTAAACCTAACTAACCTAAGGACGTCACACACATCCATGCCCGAGGCTGTCGCGCGGTTTCAGACTGAAGCGCCTACAACCGCGGCCGGCAATAATTTAAAAATTTAGAAGGGTGGTCTCTAGCTCGATCTAGTTTTGATGTCTCATAGATTGACCGCGACCTAGAACTGTGTGCAATCGCTAACCGAGAGGCGACTGACTAGCGATATAATTACAGAACAGGAACACGAACAGGCTGACAGAGTCAATGCTCCTGCGCTAGCGCTCCCAGTTAATCTCCTCCGCTGTCATACCGTACGCGTCGGAAACACTTAAACTAAGCACGATTTTAGTCGGACGTCAATTGTTTCAGTTCAACTTTCTGTTTACTTGTACATAGTTGAACGTGTTCACGACGTCTATTGAGTAACGTGTTGTGTGCCATGCCACCCGAAAAAAGAAACATCGTTTCGTGCGTAGCTGACCATCCTGGAACATTTACATACGACGGAACTGTTTTATATTGCCGAGTTTGCGATAAAAACGTTTCGCGCAAAAAAGTTTCAAATAGACCGGCATGTGAAGACGAGTCTTCACACCGTAGGAATACAGAAGAAAGGACCACGGCGTTCTCGCTTCCCGTGCCCGGGTTCCCGGGTTCGATTCCCGGCGGGGTCACGGATTTTCTCTGCATCGTGATGGCTGGGTGTTGTGTGTTGTCCTTAGGTTAGTTCGGTTTAAGTAGTTCTAAGTTCTAGGGGACTGATGACCATAATTGTTAAGTCCCAATTTGTTCAGAGCCATTTGAACCATTTTGAAAGGACCACGACAACAACTTCTGACAACAGCAAGTTGCAGTACCAGGGATTTGTCCAAAGGTAAACAAAAAAGTCGGTTTAACATGGGCGTGTGTGCAGCATTTATTGCAAGCAATATTCCTCTTCACAAACTTACGAACCTTATCCTCAAAGGCCTCCTGCGCAAAGATTGCTCAAATCAAAATATATCACATCAATCAACATTGCGTAAAAATTACATACCGACAATTTACGTAAATGTTCTGGAAGAACTATGCTATGAACTCAAGGACAGCAGTATCTGGATTTCAGTTGACACTTGTGGACGTTACATTGCAAATTTAACGGTCGAATAGCATTAATTAAAAGGTTATGTTGTTCAAAAAATTACCTTCCAGGTTAGCCGAGAGCGTCTCGCGTCCGTCGGTCGTCGTAATTTAATATATTATTATTATTATTGTTATTATTATTTTGATTGTTTCCGACTTACGTGGTGGGCCTTAATAAAAATTTTGATTTACTGTTAAATGCTATTGTGAAGTTCTCCTTTTTAACAATATTAATCTTAAATTATTTTTTTACGTTAATGAACGTTAGACTCGCTGAATTTTAAAACATGAACATACAAGTTGAACAATGGAATAAACTTTTCATATTGTTTTCCTCAGCTTGTCAGTTCACTCTAAAGCAAGAAATCTTTAGTTGTTAATTACAATTACGGTCCACATACGCGCGAGAGTATTTTTTCTTACCTCCGTTAACCATTGTATTGTAGTCGGAGTCCTGGCTCCGGCTCTCTCCTATGGTACTGAAAATAAGAATCTTAAAGCTACGTATTTTCTGCAACTTCGTGCGGCTGTGGAGAAAAATGTGTATTACTTTAATAGCGGGCGAGTATTTCGCTTCCGCTAAATTTTATAAGTTAATGTCGCCACGTAATGGCGCCGTTGGCTACATCGGCCGCTGCGATTGTTGAACTGTAAATTACTCGAATGCAGGTTACTTCAAGGAAGGTGGACATGAATTCGGGATCACCTCTTACGAATTAAAAGTGCACAATAATATTAAATGAATATATTATCTGCTTAATTAGTACAAATATGCTTACATTTGCCAGCACTCGCAAGATGTCCGTCTACACGCAATCAAGACAAGAGAAGAAGTGAAGACGACTAAAAAATTTACAAAAGAACGTATCTTGTCGTCTCTTTAGATTATTTTGTTATATTTCTTTGCACTCGAAACTTACACAGAGAAATTATTATTTTACGGGTACATTATATATATATATATATATATATATATATATATATATATATATATATATATATATATATATATATACTCCTGGAAATTGAAATAAGAACACCGTGAATTCATTGTCCCAGGACGGGGAAACTTTATTGACACATTCCTGGGGTCAGATACATCACATGATCACACTGACAGAACCACAGGCACATAGACACAAGCAACAGAGCATGCACAATGTCGGCACTAGTACAGTGTATATCCACCTTTCGCAGCAATGCAGGCTGCTATTCTCCCATGGAGACGATCGTAGAGATGCTGGATGTAGTCCTGTGGAACGGCTTGCCATGCCATTTCCACCTGGTGCCTCAGTTGGACCAACGTTCGTGCTGGACGTGCAGACCGCGTGAGACGACGCTTCATCCAGTCCCAAACATGCTCAATGGGGGACAGATCCGGAGATCTTGCTGGCCAGGGTAGTTGACTTACAGCTTCTAGAGCACGTTGGGTGGCACGGGATACATGCGGACGTGCATTGTCCTGTTGGAACAGCAAGTTCCCTTGCCGGTCTAGGAATGGTAGAACGATGGGTTCGATGACGGTTTGGATGTACCGTGCACTATTCAGTGTCCCGTCGACGATCACCAGTGGTGTACGGCCAGTGTAGGAGATCGCTCCCCACACCATGATGCCGGGTGTTGGCCCTGTGTGCCTCGGTCGTATGCAGTCCTGATTGTGGCGCTCACCTGCACGGCGCCAAACACGCATACGACCATCATTGGCACCAAGGCAGAAGCGACTCTCATCGCTGAAGACGACACGTCTCCATTCGTCCCTCCATTCACGCCTGTCGCGACACCACTGGAGGCGGGCTGCACGATGTTGGGGCGTGAGCGGAAGACGGCCTAACTGTGTGCGGGACCGTAGCCCAGCTTCATGGAGACGGTTGCGAATGGTCCTCGCCGATACCCCAGGAGCAACAGTGTCCCTAATTTGCTGGGAAGTGGCGGTGCGGTCCCCTACGGTACTGCGTAGGGTCCTACGGTCTTGGCGTGCATCCGTGCGTCGCTGCGGTCCGGTCCCAGGTCGACGGGCACGTGCACCTACCGCCGACCACTGGCGACAACATCGATGTACTGTGGAGACCTCACGCCTCACGTGTTGAGCAATTCGGCGGTACGTCCACCCGGCCTCCCGCATGCCCACTATACGCCCTCGCTCAAAGTCCGTCAACTGCACATACGGTTAACGTCCACGCTGTCGCGGCATGCTACCAGTGTTAAAGAGTGCGATGGAGCTCCGTATGCCACGGCAAACTGGCTGACACTGACGGCGGCGGTGCACAAATGCTGCGCAGCTAGCGCCATTCGACGGCCAACACCGCGGTTCCTGGTGTGTCCGCTGTGCCGTGCGTGTGATCATTGCTTGTACAGCCCTCTCGCAGTGTCCGGAGCAAGTATGGTGTGTCTGACACACCGGTGTCAATGTGTTCTTTTTTCCATTTCCAGGAGTGTATATATACAGGGTTATTACAAATGACTGAAGCGATTTCACAGCTCTACAATAACTTTATTATTTGAGACATTTTCACAATGCTTTGCACGCACATACAAAAACTCAAAAAGTTTTTTTAGGCATTCACAAATGTTCGATATGTGCCCCTTTAGTGATTCGGCAGACATCGAGCCGATAATCAAGTTCCTCCCGCACTCGGCGCAGCATGTCCCCATCAATGACTTCGAAAGCATTGTTGACGCGAGCTCGCAGTTCTGGCACGTTTCTTGGTAGAGGAGGTTTAAACACTGAATCTTTCACATAATCCCACAGAAAGAAATCGCATGGGGTTAAGTAGGGAGAGCGTGGAAGCCATGACATGAATTGCTGATCATGATCTCCACCACGACCGATCCATCAGTTTTCCAATCTCCTGTTTAAGAAATGCCGAACATCATGATGGAAGTGCGGTGGAGCACCATCCTGTTGAAAGATGAAGTCGGCGCTGTCGGTCTCCAGTTGTGGCACGAGCCAATTTTCCAGCATGTCCAGATACACGTGTCCTGTAACGTTATTTTCGCAGAAGAAAAAGGGGCCGTAAACTTTAAACCGTGAGATTGCACAAAACACGTTAACTTTTGGTGAATTGCGAATTTGCTGCACGAATGCGTGAGGATTCTCTACCGCCCAGATTCGCACATTGTGTCTGTTCACTTCACCATTAAGAAAAAATGTTACTTCATCACTGAAAACAAGTTTCGCACTGAACACATCCTCTTCTATGAGCTGTTGCAACCGCGCCGAAAATTCAAAGCGTTTGACTTTGTCATCGGGTGTCAGGGCTTGTAGCAATTGTAAACGGTAAGGCTTTTCCGTAATTTTTTCCAAACCGTCGGCTGTGGTACGTTTAGCTCCCTGCTTGCTTTATTCGTCTACTTCCGCGGGCTACGCGTGAAACTTGCCCGCACGCGTTCAACCGTTTCTTCGCTCACTGCAGGCCGACCCGTTGATTTCCGCTTACAGAGGCACCCAGAAGCTTTAAACTGCGCATACCATCGCCGAATGGAGTTAGCAGTTGGTGGATCTTTGTTGAACTTCGTCCTGAAGTGTCGTTGCACTGTTATGACTGACTGATGTGAGTGCATTTCAAGCACGACATACGCTTTCTCGGCTCCTGTCGCCATTTTGTCTCACTGCGCTCTGGAGCGCTCTGGCTGCAGAAACCTGAAGTGCGGTTTCAGCCGAACAAAACTTTATGAGTTTCTCTACGTATCTGTAGTGTGTCGTGACCATATGTCAATGAATGGAGCCTCAGTGAATTTATGAAATCGCTTCAATCATTTGTAATAGCCCTGTATATATATATATATATATATATATATATATATATATATATATATATATATATATAATTCAATTTATAAATGTCTCTTCTTTATAAATACTGTTTTTTAAGTCTTTTCGTAATATAGCACTGGGGACGCTATATTGCCCCCCGAAATGTTTATGTCATAAAAAAAGGTTCGTGTTTTTTGACATAAATATTTCCTATTTCCTGTCCACACGCAGATTTTTCTTTCACAGTTTACATATGTCACATCGTATGTTTAAGTTGATGTACTTTGCACACAAAGTGTAATACAGATAAAGATATTTCCATAACAATATAATACACAATTGGTTACGTATACACTCGTGTACAAAAGAGAATACAAAATAGAATACAATTAGTTTGACAGTTATGTTGGTACATTCATTTTGGCTGATTCTTTTTGTGGTTGCAATTGGTTCAAATGGCTCTGAGCACTATGGGACTTAACTACTGTGGTCATCAGTCCCCTAGAACTTAGAACTACTTAAACCTAACTAACCTAAGGACATCACACACATCCATGCCCGAGGCAGGATTCGAACCTGCGACCGTAGCAGTCGCGCGGTTTTGTGGTTGCAGCTTATGCAGTGTTCGAAGGTATACAATTACGAGTTAGTCTGTAATTTTAGTAGTCCCAGGGGTGTCAACTGTTCGCTCCCCATTTGGCGCGGCCGTAGGGAAACCCTGGGGAAAACCTCGGCGGAGCGACGATATCCGCCCCCCGCGCTTGTTGGCAGGAGTCAGCTCCGCTACGCATCTCCGACGTAGTACATGGAACATACACGCAACCGACGTAATATTTCCCTCCCGCTGCAGATGGTTACGCTAGTGGGAAAGAAGCATTTATTAGTGCGGCAGTTGTTGTAACTTTTCGCCAGTTTCCGAGTGTCAAGCCAGCATTGTCTTGCAGAATACATGACATGGATCTTCTTCCGTGAATGCAGTTTTGATGCGATCTGTTTCCATTACATGTCAGTTTTTGTCTTGATAAAATTATTTGTTTTCGCCTCACTCGCAGGCACTGGTGAGTGTCCCAATACGAGCTTAGCACAAACATTCGCCGTTTCTGCGGTCGCTGTTTTGCAACAGTCCACGCATCGCATTCCAGTCTCGCATTATTCTACTCAGTGAAATTACAGTCTGTCCCAAAAATATTGACTGTGGGTTGACTTCACGTTAACAGTTCACATTTATAAGCAAATTCACAGTTTTTCGTGCGTAATATTGGCGTTTGGCGTCTTCATCGCTGTTGAACATTCAATACTAGCACTTCACTGTCCGTATCACAGTTTCACCTACATAGTTTTTCACACTGTTTAAAGTAACTGTTTCGATTGGTTCACAAACACTAATGTATTTCATTCAGTCTGAACTGGATTTTGGCTCGTGCTGGATTTTACCGGTCTCTCGCACTAATTACCTCGTTCCATTTTCCACTATAGTCGTACTTGCCTTCAGACTTTTGACTATAGAATTGTGTTTCCGTCCCATCTGATTTAAGCCCCCATGTCATGTCTGCCTATTCATTGCGTACTTGCCCTTCAGAGCCAGGCTCGACTTTACAAAACTTTGCCTCTCGCATTATTTTACACATTTTTTGATCTAGGCCTAGCGTGCAAGTTCCTGGATCAGTGTTAGATCTGTGAAAATCTCTGCCTTAGCAGATGGCATTATATTTTAACAGTGCTTAGCGTTAGTCGCGTTTACTGATTTGCTTTGTACCTTGTCCACAACACATGAGGTACCTTAGGTGATGTACACCCTGCACTCATGTTGTTTAGTAAATTATGATTGAGCATATTTTAGGATCGGTACAGACATAAATACATGGAACAACACATACACTATAATATTGAATTTCATAAGTTTCATTACTATTTCAGTTCAAAAATATTCATGACACACTAATGAAAAATTCTTTCGTCATTACATGCTGTTGAATTTTTTTAATACTTTGTGAGAGCATTTTTAAAAATGAAATTTGTAAAATATTCTTAAACCTACGTTCATTTTTCTTTCAAAATGCAGTTGCTTAAAAATACTGTTATTCCTTAACATATACAAAATTGAATCGCACTAATCTTGTGTGCCTCGTTGTCTTTAAATGTTACACTAAAATCTGAACATTTACACACAGAGAAAAATACGCTATAAACTTAACCTACTACCCACATATGTAAAAGTTGCTCTACTGCGCAAATTTCTTTAAGCCTTTGTAAGTATTTTTTTCTTATTTCCTTCGTAAGTGCCTCCTTCTTTGACCACTGGATGGTGTAGTTTGCGTGACAGAAAGTATCGTGAGGTACCACTTCGATGTTATAGGTGTAGCCCTCGATAACACCGGGTTTTTTCGAAAACACATGCTCATAATCTGTAAGTGGCTGAGTCAATTCGTTTTGTTGTGCTTCAGTTACATGTTCTGACTCCATGACTTTCATGGCTATCAGTTTCCTTTTTTTCTCTCTGTCTTCAGTAATAAACTCTTTATAACATGCTTGTCTTGTACTTAAGTCAGAATATAAATTCATTACCTGTATTCCTTCGAATCTCGACTGAAAGCTCCGGCAATATTTACCGTGCAGTTCCCGTGTCCTCAACAATGGCAAAATTACACGTCTACCCGCATTCATAAGGCTTACTTCCCCGCACAAGAGGTCGATTTTTGCGTCCCTCTGGCGTAAAAATTCCATCCCCAGGATACAAGCAACACCTAATCCCTTAACTACTAGGAACGAGCTTTTCATTGCTTCATTTCCTACCGTAAACTTGCCTTGCACCTGGTGCTTTATGATATGAGATTGTGCACCTATTGCACCTGTTACACGACAGTTCTTCACTGGCAATACTGGTATTCTATTATTTTGACTCAAGTACTTGTAAAAATTTGCACTCATGACATTGGTTGACGCACCGATATCGACTATTATCTGTATTGGTGCTCCGTACATACCTGCTTGCAATGTAGCCTGCACAACACTTTTGTCGGTTCGGTTACATTTCTGCGGTATGTCTACAAGTTCCTTTTCTATTTTTATTCCCTCATTGTATCTCAGCATACAAAGTTTATGGCTGTCATCTGTGAATGTGCCCTCACTACACCATCCTGCAGCCAACAACGGAGAGCGTATTGTGGCTGTCTTTAGTTTAACGGATGAGCATTAGTGGGTTGACAGTTGTCTGTGACTTCCACTAACCTCACATTGTGGTTCTGGTTGTTGTTGTTGCTACTGTTAGGTTGGCCGCCCTGCCTCCCAGATGGCGTATTTTGATACTGAGTATGGCCCTGGGTTTGCGGTGGTCGGTTGTAACTTCCTGACATGTTCTGTGATGGATCTGGGTTGGCGTTCCCTTGTGGCGCTGTGTTTTGTTGCCACTGTGGTGTCGGTTCATTACAATCACGCCACTGGTTTCGGTTGTTCGGCCATTGCGGATTGCCGTTACCATTATATCCATTAGTCATGCGTCCATCATGATGTCTCTTCCGATTTTGACGATTATAACCGTTGCCGTTATAACCATTGCCATTGTTTGTGCCTCGATTCTGTTGCCGGTGCTCTTGCCTATTCCCGTTACCATTTGGTACTAACTTACTACTGTTACTGTGGCTGTCATTGTAATCGGATTTTTGTTGATTACAGCCTGGATGGTTCCACTTGTTTTCGGTTTTCATGTCTTAGATTAATAAGTCAACAGAATCCACTATTTCCATGAACTGTTCTATATCATATTCCGGCACATTGATGAAATATCTTTTAATTTCGTTGGGCAACTTCATTTTTATTAATGTGATTATGTCACGATTGGACATGGGCTCGTCCCAGTACCTGGTTTTCTTTATATACTTTTCAAAATATTTGCGTAACGTTCCCATCTTAGGATTGTACATTTCTGGACTGTATAACTCCTTCCGTAGTTTTTCTTGGACGCTATCAGACCAGAATTTTTGCAAGAAAGCACCTTCAAACTGTTGCATCGTTAGACATTTTTCGGACACGTCGGTGGCCCACAGTGCCGCGTCACCCTGAATAGAGGAGACCACGAACTTATTCCTTGTCTTTCCGTCCATGCCCTGGGAAACATATTCCTGAAGCTCTTAATGAATACCACAGGGTGGACGTTTCGTTTTTCGCTATTGAAGGGTTGGAATGTCCTGTGTTTTATCACATTGTGCACCTTTTTGCAGATCTGATTGCTACATTCTGTGACATTCACTACTTCGTGATGTGCGCTGCACGGTATCGCATATTGTTCGTGCCCGTAATTCACATTAGGTTGCGGTTGCGCACTCGCACCCTGCATACAGTCTGCGTTATTATAGTAATCAGTACGCGGAGTCGAATTCATCTGTCCGCCACTGTTTACATTGCTTTCCAACGCAGTCTCCGCGCGACCTCCTGTTGCCAATTCGGCAACTCCGCTGTTACACAGGATTTGATCTGTGTTAATTCGGCGTGTACTGCGGCAGCGCTAGCGTCAGTATTTACACTCGCGGCCGTAGTCGCTTGTTCTGCTTCTGTTTTTACGTCGCTTTCAATCTTTGCTGATAACTCGCGATGCTTTACTCCTAGCCATTCATTAAATTCTTTGTCGACTTTTTGAGCTTGCACTTCCAAATATGTGTCAATACTTTTCCGTGCATCTATCTCCACATTATCCACGCGGTTGGATAAAGTCTGGACATTGTCTTCAAGCCTAGCCTGCGATATCTGTAATTTTTGCATCTCTCCGGCAAAGCTTTGCACAAGATCGGGTATTTCTTTGCATCTCAGCAAGTTCGCTTTGGATACTGTCTAGTTTTGCTTCACTGCGCTGCTCTTGCTCACTGAGCTTTTGTGTAAATTCTTTCCATTGCTCACTGAGCTTTTGCGTAAATTCTTTCCCTTGCTCATGTAGCATTTGAGCCAGTATTTCGTCTCTTTCTTTTTCCCTCTGTTCTGGCATTCTTTCTTTTTTCCTTTCTTTCTGTTCTCTTTGTTGCTCTTGCTCATAGAACATCTGAGCCACTTTCTGATCTCTCTCCCTATCTCTTTCTTCTAACCTGCGTAGAAATTCTGCAAATGGGTCTGCAATCGGTGAGCATACTGGTGCCCCGCTTAATCTAGCACTCGATTGGCCGCCCTGCCCAGGCAGTGGAGTTCTCGTTACTCTATTCCCATTCTGCTGTGGAGCGTCATTCACCGTCCACAGATCCTCGCCCCCCGCTCCGGAAATTATGTTATCCGTGGCGGTGGCTTGGGATTCTTTTACGTATTGCAATTGATCCTCACTTTCCATGTTAACAGAATTTTGTTCGTCTGGTACGGATGCTTTAGCTTGTCCTATCTTACCCATAATAAATTCACATTAAGCCACTGACAAATCTTTAACACTGATACAAAATAAACACATAAATACACAAATACCATTTAAATTGCACTTTACTTACTATTTTTTCACCGAAGGTATCTCATGTGCACATTGGTTCGATATTACGAACACAGCTACACAGGATGCTTGTACAATACCTTTGTTATTTTTCTTTACCGAAATCCTTTTTCTTTTCTACACTTTTTCTTATCCAGATCTCCACAGGGTGTGGTTTTGTTGTTGTACATGTAAAAGAATTCATATAGGCATTAATATTTTACAACAATTTGGCACATACATATTACATTCATTACAATAGAATCAGATTTAATAAATTTCGCCTTCTCTTTAATCGGGCCCCACGTTGGGCGCCAATCTCACGTCCGTCGGCCGTCGTAATTTAATATATTATTATTATTTTGATTGTTGCCGACTTACGTGGTGGGCCTTAATAAAAATGATCTTTTTTTCCATTTTGATTTACGGTTAAATGCTATTGTGACGTTCTCCTTTTCAACAATATTAATCTTAAATTATTTGTTACGTTAATGAATGTTAGATTCGCTGAATCTTAAAACATGAGCATACAAGTTGAACAATGGAATAAACTTTTCATATTAATTTCCTCGGCTAGTCAGTTCACTTTAAAGCAAGAAATGTTTAGATGTTAATTACAATTACGGCCCACACACGCGCGAGAGTATTTTTTCTTACCTCCGTTAACCATTGTATTGTAGTCGGAGTCCTGGCTCTGGCTCTCGCCTATGGTACTGAAAATAAGAATCTTAAAGCTACGTATTTTCTGCAACTTCGTGCGGCTGTGGAGAAAAATGTGTATTACTTTAATAGCGGGCGAGTATTTCGCTTCCGCTAAATTTTATAAGTTAATGTCGCCACGTAATGGCGCCGTTGGCTGCATCGGCCGCTGCGGTTGTTGAACTGTAAATTACTTGAATGCAAGTTAATTCAAGAAAGGCGGACATGAATTCGGGACCACCTCTTACAAATTAAAAGTGCACAATAATATTAAATGAATATATTTTCTGCTTAATTAGTACAAATATGCTTACATTTGCCAGCACTCGCAAGATGTCCGTCTACACGCAATCAAGACAAGAGAAGAAGTGAAGACGACTAAAAAATTTAAAAAAGAACGTATCTTGTCTCTTTAGATTATTTTGTTATATTTCTTTGCACTCGAAACTTACACAGAGAAATTATTATTTTACGGGTACATTATTATATATATATATATATATATATAATTCAATTTTTAAATGTCTCTTCTCTATAAATACCGTTTTTTAAGTATTTTCGTAATATAGCACTGGGGAAGCTATAAGGGCTAATGCGCTGCTTCCTGGATTCCGGCAGGCGCGCCAGCCCCGGATCGAATCCGCCAGCCGGATTAACGACGAGGGCCGGTGTACTGGCCAGCCTGGATGTGGTTTTTAGGCGGTTTCCCACATTCCTATAGGTGAGTACCGGGCTGGTCCCCACGTCCCGCCTCAGTTACGCGACTCACAGACATTTGAAACACATTAGCACTTTTCCATGCTTTACACTAGAAACAGACAGATGGGGTATTCTGATTCCATCCCAGGGGGTACGGGGTGGAAGCAGGAATGGCATCCGGCCACCCCTTCACACTAACATGCCAAATGCGAATTAACCACGCCAACCGCACGCACAATGCGGGACAAAGGCGAAAGCGATAGATAGATAGATAATGTTGTTCAAAAAATTCATGACTGTATGTTGTTTTTTTAAATTAAATATTAAAGAGTTTTTGAGCATGCCCCTCTACGTGCGATATATCTAGAAGTTGGTCCTGTACGTGTCGATTGTTTCACTGCGACTCATATCGCGTCCGCTTGTTACCGAGATCAATAGCAAGGAAGAAACAATTCTTGAAATTCAGAATGCGTTCCCATTTTGCAAATTTTTAGAAAATCTACCCAGAGAGGCCTCTTCCTAACCTCTAACCGAAAGTTTTCCGAAAAACATATCAGCATTTTAAATGTACCTATTTTTCGCGTGACGGCTCTCTTCCGCGTAACTGATAGGCACACGTTCGACTTCGAGATATAACGCACGCAGTAACTACCATGTTTTCCCAATATTTGATCTAGCATATTTCGACACATTTCATGTATTTTTAACCATTTTTCAGACATGTTTGCATGCATATTTTAAAGTTTTATGATGTATATAATCTGGTCTCTAATTATAAGTTAATTAGGAATTTGACAAGCATCCAATATCAGCGTATTTGAAAAATTAGTGTTATGGAGCTTAATTTGCCACCGAAAGGATTCATTATAAACTGCCTTTCCTTAGCTTCCTCCGTTGCGAACAGAAAGAATTTTTAACCTATCTTTTCAAATCTTTAATACAACGTTGCTTTGAATTCTTTTTTTACTTCAAAGATGGCACTGGGCTGAAAACTTCGGAAATATAATCAGAATCAGAAATAAGCAGCACTGAACTGCCTTTATCGGCCCCTGTGATGAGAAAATTATTTTTACCTAATTCAAAGCTGAGACTGTTGACAGTTTTCGAAAGCACCTTGAAAATGTGTGTTACGTTTAAGGACCGTTCTAGAGCTTTGCGCCATTTAAGAGCTATTTTTAAACCTTATTCTGCTCACATGCGCTTTGCACCTCGACTACAGAAAGTCTTTTGATGGTTTGACGATCGACTTCTGAACGAAGCAATTCATGCAAATTACAGGCCAGTGATTTGTGAGCATGGAGTTGGTACCAATAGCGTCAGATATGTATTTCATTGGGTTTAAATTAGGGAAAATTGGTAACTCTTATGTGAACATAAGTTCACCATCATGGTCCACAAAGCACTATCGCACGATTATGGCGATGTGACACGTTTAGTTATGCTTTGAGAAGCCGTCGCCCTCAATGAAGACATCAAACATAAAGGGCGCAGGTGCTCTCCAATTACGTTTATATAGTCCACAAGCACCATAGTGCCTTCGATTACCACCACTTGAATATCCTATACCCTTGTAAAAAGAGATCTACGGATGAATAAAGCTACTACTACTACTACTAGTAGTAGTAGTAGTAGTAGTAGTAGTACTACTACTACTAACATAAGCCTACCCCAATTGGTCTATTGCCTTGGTATGGTGCATGTTTCCAGGAGCCGTTCGCCTGCATGACGGCATATCCGTACTTAACGATCCACCGGTGAAGAGGAACGCAGTAGTTGGCCTATTGCGGACAAGGCATGACCATAAACTTTAGGGTTGCCTATCTGCAGGATCAGCACTTCGATGAGGAAAGTGGTGGTATGCTTTGTCGGCATTCGTAGAACCAACATATCTTCATCGGCACACACATACACACAATATTTTGATCTCCCGATTCCATTATTCAACTCCTTAATCCATGCCCTTTCATGAAAATAAGCCAATTAGAGAGCTTCTGAGCCAACACACGCCCATTATTCTCTCCCAACTACCACCCAATAATTTACCGCATACAGAATGAAAAGCAAATCAGTATGTATAGCAGAGCCGTTATCTTGCTCAGCTAGTTTTACCACTGACCGCTGCTTCACTATCTTTATACTCGTAGTTGGTTTTATAAGCCCAATGAATTCACACTTTATAAAATGTTGACCTGCTGCCATCTAGCTTTTGAGATTGACACATGCTATCTTTGTGTCATATAGGTTGAAAACAGTGCCTGTAATGCCTTCAGCTATCCACTTCTGGCTTTTTTTTCAGCAACACTATCCCGAAAGCACACGAAAATCTTCCTCTGTTGCAATAACAAATATTTATTGCCATATGACTTAAAACTAATGTCCAATATTAGTTTCTCCGTTTGTGATATAGCAACTATTTGCCTAAGCATACGTGTGCTGACCTTGTGGGAGTCACAAACGAGGAAAAAGATTTGAAGTAGTAGCCAAATAACGTTCAAGTAATGGTGGTAGTGTGAAGAAACTATCGTCTGACTGACTAAAAGTTTTTCAGGAATTCTTCACCTCACAAACCAGTATTTTAGAAGAGTGAAATATAACATAACATGTTATACACTAGTAAACTATAACTGACGTTGTTGGCTGCTTCATACAGTTTTTCATTAAATGTGGTGTTACAGAAGAATTCTGCAGATTAAAAGGGTAGATCACGTAACTAATGAGGAAGTACTGAACAGAATTGGTGAGAAGAGGAATTTGTGACAAAATCTAACTAGAAAGAGGGATCGGTTGGTAGAACACAATCTGAGGCATCAGGTAGCAGCAGTCATTTTGCATTTATAGAGCACCTTATGGGCTAGAACCACATGCCAACACATATAAACAAGACCTTAAAATTCGTAACTGCAGCAGCAGATCTCTAGAGAAACCTGTAACCAATAATAAAATGAAAAGGAGTAATAAAAGACTACACAGCACTCTACACTGGAACCCTGTCCTCAGCTCTAAGGGAAGTATCAGATGATTAAGGCACGTACCACAGAGAGAGAGAGAGAAATACAAACACACATACACACCAATACACACTACTTCTACTACACCTAAAACACACAAAACAAGATGGTGGAATAATTGAATATCTGATAAACAATGACGCAGAGCGTATTATGGCAATTTATGTACGCCATTGACGCATGAAAATGCGTGAATACCGAAAAGCGAGTGCATTCCAATCACATACACTCGCCCCCCTACAACTCACTAATTTACAATGCTCATTCATGAACAACATATCTCCACAGCATTTTTCGAATACAACGAATCAGTGTTAACAAAAGAATGTAATATGCTGACAATACTTATAGTATAATATTGGCAAATCAGAAAAAAAAGCAATAGCTCCATTTTAAGGCTAACAGTTTAGTACACATCCGTAAGATAATACTGAAAAGTCTCATTAACTGCAGATCACAAACGGGAGAAAAATCTCAGCTGTGCTACAAGTACAAATGTCAGACAGTCACATAAACACGAGTAAGAGATATTAAAACAGTGTAATATACATTCTGCTAGTGGTTTTTTAAATGTAAATACCAGTATTCAAACTACCTATTATCATGTGAAATTTCCTTACGTGTTATTTGACAGAAAGTAAATGAAACTACGACAGTGGTGAAACTTCACCTAAACGTGCTTTGGTGTTGAGGAAGAAGAATCTGTGTTTTCTCAAGACAGAACTGTATTTCCGTAATTATATATCAGGAAGCAAACAGTGAGTTGCAACTGCAAGACGAACAAACCTCTGTTGGTGATAGTACAAATATGATCGACACATTAGTCGTAAATCATACTTCAATAACTATTGCTTACTGTAGTAGAAGAGAATTTTCGTGTTATTGGGATGATGAGTCTGGAAAGTAGCCGGAGGTGGTTAGTTGAAGTTATGGCAGGCCTTGTTTTATATCTGTTTGATCGAATGAAAGTCTGTGCAAACCTGAAAGTCTAGGAGACGGCCAATCGCCATTATGTATAGAGTAAATTCATTTGGTAAACAGAACAAACTTCAAGAACAAAGATGGCGGAGATCGAACAAGCAGGGAAAGGTAGCCACTCTGGCTTATATATTGACTGGATGTTTCATCTTTTATGACAGTAAACCAATTTGGAGATTAAAATGGGTGTATGTGTATGTGTGGGTGTGTGTTTGTATGTGGGTGTGAGTGTCGCTAATGTCCTATCCAAATCCGGCCACTGCGTGTAGGCAACGCAAAGGTTTTCACAGGCGCCAGTGGGAAACGTTTTTCCTCGCGGGAGCCGCTCTTTGGGTGCCACCACAGCCTGCCCAGACTGTGGACAAAACGCTGCAGAAACATTCTTGTTTACAAAACCGACTTTCTCAGAATAACCACTCCACTGCGCTTTCTCGGAGACCGTAAAACCATTAAGAGACGTCCTTCTGGTACCATTCAGCTGCATACTTTAGCCGGCGCTGATCATACGTACGCAGGTTAACAACACCGTTGCTGAACAGTTAGTGTGGAAGTTGCCACCATGTTATTTAACATGAAACAACTTTCAGTACTATGGAACCAGTTTTGTGTAATGTCTTATCATTAGAAATCGGTCGTATTCTGCCAGCATGCGTACGCCTCATACTCCAGCCACAGTTACACAAGCATGCAGCTTGTGCTGTGAGCTTCCCACACAATGCGTCACCGGTGTTTGTCCACCACAAAAATTACCCTAACTGCCGCCCTTTACGTTCGAATGACGTGCTTCTCATGGCCAGTCACGATCTCTCCTGTACTTTACTTCTGATAGTTCACCACTTTCACGAGACACGGCTCGGTAGGGTCTGGGCGCTCTATTATTTCTTGTTAAATTGTGTTTCTTGTGCAACCTGTAATTCTTGTGGAAGACAGATATTTCAACGAGTAAATCAGAAGTGTGGTTTGATGATGTCCCGTGCTATAACAAGGCTGCTTCTCATTTAATCTTGTTTGTCTTTAATGGTCTGTACATATTATTGCATTAATTTTTTTGTCTGTTACTTGTTTGCGCCTTCCCTCTGTCCCTCTTTATGTCATTTAATCTGATAATGGACACATCTATTATAGGGTAGAATTCCGACTCCTGCTCGACCAAGAGACAGAAGACCTGCAGATATGATTTCTTTTATGTGCTAACACAGAAATGGTATCAGCTTGGACAGTTAATTTAATTAGTTAAGTGTTACAATCTCACATTACAAGTGTTATGCAATACTGATGTGTTTCTTCTAGTTTAGAAATGGAAACTATGTCTGAGAATATAAAATGGAACAAAATTACCAGTTCGGAGTTCCATATTGTAGAGAAATAGAGATAACGCAAATTACATCGGAACTAGGAGAATGAGAGGATGAAGTCAACTAAATAAAGCGTGGTGAAATAGTAACTATTATTAGCACAAGACATAAGATGAAGAACAAGGTTGTGGCCGTGCGTTAAAGGCGCTTCATTCTGGAACCGCGTGCCCGCTACGGTCGCAGGTTCGAATCCTGCCTCGGGCATAGATGTGTGTGATGTCCTTAGGTTAGTTGGGTTTAATTAGTTCTAAGTTCTAGGCGACTGATGACCTCAGAAGTTGAGTCGCATAGTGCTCAGAGCCATTTGAACCATTTGAAGAACAAGGTTCTGTACGTGAAGTAATAATTAGAATATGACGAACCATGTAATCATCTGATAATTAGGAGACACAAAGTTTAGATATGGGTTATGAAGCTGACAGAGAGATTGAACAGTTTTTCAAATTCTATTCAGTGATAATGGTACGTGCAAGTATGCGTATCGATAGTTCTAGTGCTCCTCTGTCTTTTCTCAGAGAACCGTACGATTGCCCTGGCGTCCGGGCGACTCCATAGCCGGGGAAGGCAAGGAGAGGGGAGTTGCAAACTGCAGTGTCTACGAACTGTCTTCCTCGTGCCTACTGGCTGGTCACAATACCAAGAATCGGCTTGGCCGGTTATTGTGTGTGAGGCCTCATGGCAGACTTCCATTTACATACGTGTCGACTCTCCCATGTGGCACCGGTTGTACGGAGTAATCTCTTTGAAAAGAAGGTGGCCTGGACTTAACGAATGTTGGTTAACTTCTGTAGCGGATGTGGACTGGTTGTTGCCAAGAAAAGGTTGCATGGTGGGCGGTTTGCGAATCTTATATACTCGGTGCTGTCGAAGGTGGTTAACGAAGCTTTTGTAATGTTCGTCGTGTCAGACATTAGCAGTTCGCGTCACCTGAATGATAGTTGATTCACCTTCGATACCGACTATTTTCTACTGGATCCAGTTAATAAGACATGCGCGCATTATATGTACTTCCCTGGATTTGCCAACTTACTTCTACAGAGTTTAATATTGTGCACTTGAAGGTTGCGTTGTGTGTTTTATCTCTTTTAGTACTGGTCACTGTTGTCCGGCATGCAATTACTGTTACTTTGACGGTTCTGATAGTCGGCCATTCAACCGCAGTTAATCTGATGTTACTAGAGCGGATTAGTTCGTGAAAGACTGTTTTCTGGGAGCCGGGCAGTTCATTCTAAATTTTCAGTTGTCGTCAATAAGTGGAAGCAATCTGTGGTGTCTGGATTTATCCTTGCATTTGAAATAAAAGTAGTTTTACAATTTTCCCTTGTGTATGTGTGGTACTTAACATTAACTGCGCTCATATTTGGCATTTCGCCAGCCTTAGTGTTTCTGTTTTATTCCCTATATTCAAAACATAATTTTTAACAAGCTGCGTGTTGCGCGATTTGAGTAATTTCGCATTTCAGCAAAATTGCTTTGCATGTGCATTTCTTTTAAAACAGAATTCCTTGCGTCACTATAATTGAATAACTGTGTCTTTCATTTAATTAAGAGACTTCGGCTGAGCAGTTCTGGTTTTTGTTTAAAATGCTTGCGTGTTTGTGAAATTGGTCTGTTATTATGGATGCACTTTGTCTAAAAATTTTGTAAGTCTATTATTTTCCAAATGCCTTAAGTGTCCTTCTGCGCAATCTCGCCAAATAGTGATTGTATATAAAATGCACTGCCTTCTGCTTCCTCATCGCCTACTGCGAACTCTCTTCTCCTGCACATGGAATTTTCTTCGGTAATTTTAAAAAGGTTATCGAATGATCTTTCGATCAAAGAAATTTTTTAACTTGCGTTAAAACGCCTTCTGGGTTGCTGTTATCATTTAGACATTTCCTTCAGTAATTATTAAAAGGTTATCTGTCGATCTTTTGATCAAAAATTTTGTAACTGTTTCTGAAACAATTATTACCAACGATTTTCTACCATAATCCTGGCAAATAAATCCATCCTTGGCAGTTTCCATTCAATATCTCCCTCCCCCTTACAGGATGATCAAGAAAGGAAAATAATTCATGTTATTTTCCTATTTTTAATACTTATCTGAATTGCGATTTTGTTAATGACGCACATCCAAAGAAAGTTACTTTCTACATCTGATATTTGAAGAGCGACAGGGAGTCAGCTGAAGTCTCATAGGTCACCTACAGGCGCGGAAAAGTATGTTAAATGAAAACAGTAACTATATCGGTGACTTTCTGTATATTAGTGTAATTTTTAATAGTAGAAGAGTAAGAGTAGGACAGTTGATATACGTGTTTACTGAAAAACAGAAAAAAAATATTGTGCAGTGTGTTTTCCACAATGGAGAAATTTAATGTGTGTTGTAATATATATAATTTTTATTGAATATGAATCATAATTGTTAGACTATTATAATCTTTCATATTGTTTCTTTCATGTCATTCTACTAGTGTTTGATCATTCTTGGTGACACAATATAACACTGAATATTTGTGTAGGAACTTATACTGAACTGAAGAGTAAAGCCTATGTAATAATTTCAGGTCAACTACCTGTGTAGATAAAAAAAACCACTAGCTAAAAGGAACTATGTAGAGGGAATACTTATGGACCTGCTATTAGAGGAAAAACTTAAATAGGAGAACAGGAACTACAGTGGTGAAATGGACAGTGGGTTATATATAAATAATGGACTGAAAATAACAATTGGACTCTTGTTTGAAAATATTATAATAATTTTCTTATTTTATTGCCAAGAGACTAAGATTGAAAAATTTTATGAGTTTTTTTTTGCATACAATATGTTACATATTAACAGATTACATTTTGATATTTATGTGTACTGTTGTAAAGAGAGTGAAGGGAGGCCTGTTGTAAAATTTAGTAATTTTTACAACTTTGAAAAGATATGGCTAAAGCAATTTTTAATCTATTACATTTCATTTCCTTAATATTATACCATGAGGATCAGTAATCTTTATGTACCGTTTCGAAGATACTATTATTTTATATAATGATTACTGTAACTTACTACCTTGCTATCTTGCTGTTTGGGACACCCAATCCCATGCAGCTTGTGCATGGAATTGTGTGTGTGTGTGTGTATGTGTGGGGGGGGGGGCGTATTGCAATGGTACTTGAACTACGTAACCATTATGGTACCTCACCAAAACCTCTCGATACCAGTAATATTTCACTGTGTTTTTGTAAAGTAATTGACATACTTCTGAGACAACATTCAGATTTGATTTCATTTGTGATACATCGATATGTTTATGTTGCAATGATATTATTCTTATGTGTATTCTTTCTTTTTTTACTTTGATCTTTGATGTACTTGTAACTCTGTTTTTTGGGCGCGTAAGCGATTATTACTAGTTGTTATAGAGTCGTCAGCTCATAAAATGTGAACTTTAACAGTAACAGTGAGTAAGATGTTTTCAAGTATATTTTGTATTGTGAAGTGATGTTTTGTGTTACGTGATATTGCACTAAAAGCAATTAAAAGGAAGTGTAACCTAAATTCGGAGTGCTGATTATTTTTTTACACCACTATAGTGCTGACTTTGAAAGGTTTAACCTTCAAGAATGGTTTGTGAAGCGCATCTACAAAAAATTTTATATAGCAGAATAAAATCTAGGCCTTTTTGCATCCGAGCTTGAAATCATCACCACCTAGATTTTCGACGATTGAGCCATGATTTTACAACGAGACCAGCGGAGAAAACACGAAAAGATGAGTGCCTGGTTTATTCATTATTACATGAAATGACTTTATTAACTGTGTTCTAATGACACCTGCCACATAATAACGTAGTTGTTGCCCGAAAATGCAGTATTTAGCAGCGTGGGCAACACCACAATCCTTGTTAAATTTTGACCTTTATTTTGGTATGGTAGCTAGAACAGGTAGTACTAATTATCTTCGGCCAAATAGCATGTCTGGCACAGGTTTTCTTAGTGGTACAAAGTGTGCAGGTCCGATAAAAATTCACGCGTTAAATAGTCGATACTCTTCTAACATCGTCAGCATGGGGACGATCTGTATTATTATGAACACTGAATAACTTTCGGCTGCCAACAACGCTAAAATCATTCTGTTCCGGAAATTCTCTGTTGCCATTTTCGAATGGGCAAAAGAAAGGACCGAAAATACTAGGATACAGCAACTAACGTAACACCACACGTAATTACATGCAAGATATGGAATACATGGAATAGCAGCATATCTATTTTTACATCATTACACTATCTTTTCCTTCATTACAGTATGTGGTGCTACATAATATATGTCCCTATTGGTATCGTGAGCTACCCTAGAAGTCGGCATGTCAATTTTGTACACATGTGCTCACATGTTATTGCATTGTTACAAGTAATCTTATTCATCACAGTTTACAACTGACAGATCCCAGCATAAATATTCTTAGTGCTATATACGTACATCAGATGGCGCAGTGGTATGAATCAATATTATCATCTCAAATCAGATTAAGACATAGATCTACTACTTCACTTAATTACATATGGCTAATTTCTTATCATAAAATAGAAGTCAAGTCAGAATTCTACATTAAAAAAAAAAACTGTCTATAAATTCATGTGCAGCATTCATAAAACGTAGTTTATATGTAAACATTGTTATATCACTGTAGAAAACTTTAAAATCATTAAAAACATTATAAACATTCTTATCAATTCCTTATCAAATTTTCCTTTGTATAAAACCACAAGCAATATGACAACTTGTAACCACTTAAAAGGTCTCTATTTACAGCTAATGGTGTCATACTTACTATTTTTTTAACACATCCAGGAAATCAAAGGTGCAATTAATACAGTATGATAGTTTTCATCTGGAAAACATACATTGTACCTATATACCAATGGAGCTACAGTTAATATTTTGCATTTTCGTTAGGAAACATGCGGTTTGTACTAACTTGTATATGGCAATATGTCGTTCGATGTCTTGGTGAGATCTCTTTACCCAGAGTCTATGTGTAACCTTGTCACCCGATGTGTAGATGAGTTCTCTTCCATTGTTTGACGTGTCACGTACTATTCTATCATATGCTACAGCAGCAACCCTTATTGAACCTGTGATCTATTTGCTTAACATTTATTTGCCTTTTTAATGTGATGCATAGACGTGCTCACTTATGGCAACGCGTCGTACGACGTCTAGGTGATAATCCCGGCACCCGACACCCGTATAGAGTCTCCCGATGACTAAGTAAATTAGTTCCATTATTTGATATAAACACTTAATTATAAACCCACCTGTGATTGTAACTGCTCTTAAGGTAACCCGTGATGTCGTATTAATAACTCTTCGTACATATGTGTTGTAGTACAATTACTATTTCCGCTAGTTATTCTCTCTAGATGAATATAATTGATCTCATCCTACTGACGATGATCTAAAATTGTCCGACTTACAAGATCGTGTATTAAAAAAAATTTGTGGACTGGATTCTGTTATATATCTTTTAAGTATATCCTGTTATATCCTATACTAATAACTATTAACGTGCCATGATGCGTAGAAAGAATTATCTAACCATAGGCCATATTGTAATTCATGAGAGCAGATGTGATATTTGTCATCTAAGATGAATATCATGTCAACATATTTGGTTCATAAATGTTTTATGATTGCAGCATATGCTTGTTGATGTTGACTACTGACTAAGCTTATACGTTGTGATAATAATTTAGGCGTATGTAATTATATAGAATAGTAGATCTACGCCTTAATCTAATGTGAGATGGTAATATCGATTCCAACTTCCATTGCACTATCTAACGTTCTTATGTAGCACTAACGAAGATTACGCTGAGAACTGTCAGTAGTAAAGTATGACGAACGTGAGCACTTATAACCGGCGCAGAGTAACATGTGTGTACGCAGCTGTTATTTTAAGATTGACATGCCGACTTCTTGTACCCCTCACAATACCAACATAGACATACAGTACTTTACTGAAGAAGAAGATTGTGTACTGAAGGAGAAGATTATGTAACGACGTAAAAATAGGTTTGTTGCAATTACATGTATTCCAAATCTTGGATATAATTATGTGTTAGTTGCTGCATCCTAGCAATTTCGCTTCCATCTTTTGCGGAAGCGAAGATGGCAACAGGCAGTTGTCGAAACCGGTCATCTACATGAATGAATGATTTAGCAATCTTGAAAGCTGAAAATTTATTAATTGTTTCTCAACAGCTGAATCTAGCCACTGTCACACAGCTTCAATTTTAAACTGACACATTCCAGGAAGGTTCTCAGGAGTCGTGAATCTATCTGCTCCATACTAAAATTGTGTTTCAAGTGACATCTCCCGGCAATGATGGGAGTTGCGAGGTATCCCCCATACGGCCAACCAGACTGCAGCGAGCTGCAGCCACAATCCGGGTGCGTTACTGCAGTGTCAGTATGGTGCGGTCCGCCTGTTGCCGACAGATTCGGCGCTAGCTACGGCTACTTGTGGACCAGCCGATTCCAGCCCCAGTCCGGCACGAGTTACATTTTCTGTGTGTTTCTTCCATTTCTCAAGATCAGGTCACGACGAAGTACCCTCTGACACCCAAAATAGATTTAGGATGCTCCCTCTGTCACCAAACGTTGGTGCAATGCACTCTCTCTCATGAAACATTAATAAGACGCACTCCCTGCTATGCACAGTCGCTGCTGAGGATCCTGTGCCACACAATATCGTAACGAAGCACTATATACGGCATAACTTCGATAAGAAGCGATCTATACTGCACAAATTTGGCACAAACCGCCATTGGCAATGTAACATCGCTACAAAACACCCTCCGCCACCCAACATTGGTACAAAGAATCTTCCGCCAAAGTCAGTATGGAGCACCCTCCGACACGCAACATTGGTATGACGCACCACCTGCCACACGAGACTGTTATGAGGTACTCTCTGCCACACGACATCAGTGTGGAGCACCCTCTGGTACGAAACTTCAGTAGAAAGCACCCTCTACCACACAACATCGGCCCAAAACAACCTATGCCGCGCTGAATCGGGACGAAGCAGCCTCTGCCACTCTACATTGGTGCGGAGTACCCTGTGCCATCCAACAATGGTACGAAGCATTCTTTTCTACGCAACACTGGTAGTAAACACCCTCTGCCACGTAAAGCCGTGTCCACTCTGCACGCGCAGCGCTCTCGGTGCAGTGCCGCGCACAACGACAGAATAGCGCAAGACAGCGCAAACTAGGGCAGAACTGTGCAGAATGGAGCAGAGAGTTTGTAGGTGCGGAGCGAGGTTCCAGCGTACGCGCTTATGTGTGTATGTCAGTAAAAATGGAGAACAAGAAACGTCGCCAAAACAGAGTGCGCAAGAACTAACCATTTCATTTCGTGTACCAACACTGCGCGAAACATGTTCGTCGTTGACCGGAGCGGCGCCGTTTGACGTCCACAGCGGAAACGCCGCGCAGCGCGTCGCGGCCAGTATGGGTGCGGTTTTATATTGATAAGCAGCAACACGCTATATATAGCGATGCCAAGGAGTTCCACCACCGCCAGATGACAATGATACATTTTACATAGTGCTGGGCGATTTTAATTCAATGTAGTTCAGCTAAGCTGCACGGTATTTTCATAAATTACTGGGACAAATCAGAAGGTCTTTGCCCCTATTTTTTTAGCCAAATTACGGCTGTAAATGCGAAGTCAACATATTTATTCCCACCGCTGGACCTTTCTTGGTTCGTGCCGGCCTTATCTGCTGATAACTCCCCCGCACGGCGCTGCTGTCAGTTGTTAAACATGGCGGTTGTGCTTCATACGTCCACGGCGCTGGAGCAACGAAGTGTATTCGTTTTCTATGGAGCAAGGGACAAACGGCCACCGAGATCTACAGAGAAATGCAACCCACGCACGAGGAAAACTGTGTTTGAGAACTGTGAGGTGGCGGTGTTGTGAGTTCGACAAAGGCTGTGAAGTCTTGCCTGACAGTGAGATGTCGGGGAGGTCGCGTTCGTCGCTGACTGACGACATTTCCCGCGTGGATGCAGTGGTAAAAGCAGATTGGCGTGTACACGTCACGGCCATTTCCCACAAGTTTGGCATACCGTATGGGAGTGATTACGCCATCGTTCATGGTTGCAAGACAATGCGAGACCACAGATGGCAATCAGAACAGCCGAAAAGCTCTAGGCATTTCATTACGAGATTCTGGAATCACCCACCATACTGTCCAGACCTCACCCTTGGTGATTTCCACGTTTTCGGACTCCTGAAGAAGTTCCTGGTAGGACAGCGATTCACAAGTAATGATGATGCTAAGACAGCAGTCTGACGTTGGTTCCACAGTCAGCAGGACGAATTCTGCTGCAGGGGCATCTCATATTTAATGCTGCGATGGGACTAAAGTGTGAACCAGTGTGGGTACTATGTGGAAAAATAATGTAGGGTACGTAGAATTGGATTGTTATTTCATTACTTTGGCTAACAAAAAGTAGGGGCAAATTCTTTCTGATTTAACCTCATACATACACAAATCCCTCCCATGAAAGAGTCTATCTGCTTGTAAAATCTGCATCAAAATGCCTACAATTGTTCGTGACATTAGCCGGAATATACAAACACAGTAGCAGCATAGGACCCCAGTTTATCTATAGGTAGAAGTTGCAACATAGAAGACAGAGAGAAGTGTCGCGCAACTCTGTGCAAAATGGAAGAATGAAAATTATTTTTGAAGAAGATGCAGTGTGAATACCAATTATTATAAAACTAACTTAATAGTGGGGTTTTACAATTTAGGTTTGTGATATGTGAAATAAATCCGGAGATACACGTCATAGAATTTCAGTGGTTCTGCAAATACCAAGTGTAAACTTCTGTCTTTAAGTCTTCCTGTTCAATAAAGAAATATTCCTGCCCACATCCAGATCTGTGACGATATGACAGTTCCACTTTTCAGAACAACGAAATTTACTGTCTGGAGAGGGTTCGAGTACCATAATAAACTGAAAGAATAACTACTAACTGTATGTAAGAGGAGCCACATAACAGTGACATACAGCACATCGGCAGATTAGGGAATTACAAGTAGATAATATAGTTAGGAAAGCTTATATCAGAGAAGGTAAGATCGCTGCTCTTAGAGTCTAAGCAAGACTGCCACATTCACTGAATATCAGAATCAACAAATTGGATCATAGATTTGCAAAACAGAGGTGTCATTAAGATCCAAAAGTTTATTGATGACTTACAACAAACATAAACGTATATTGCGAGAAATAGTTGCTATAGAGTGATACATAAAGCCAAATGGTTCAAAAGGCTCTAAGCGCTATGGGACTTAATTTCTGAGGTCATTAGTCCCCTAGAACGTAGAACTACTTAAACCTAAGTAACCTAAGGACGTCACACACATCCATGCCCGGGGCAGGATTCGAACCTGCGACCGTAGCGGTCGCGCGGTTCCAGACTGTAGCGCCTAGAACCGCTCGGCCACATCGGCCGGCATACATAAAACCCGTTCTAAACTCTGAAATATGATTATTTTGTTACTGTCCCACATGTAACTGAATGTTGTATTTGATTAGAATAACGTACACTGTGAATCAGCAGTTAAAGGCTTCCACACCAACGGATCCAGTTTAGAAAACTTAGTTATACATATTTTCCAATAATGGAAAGTACAGGATGGAATAACGATACTATGAAAAGTATAGATTATTTGATGTCGGCCGCGGTGGCCGAGCGGTTCTAGGCGATTCAGTCTGGAACCGCGCAGCTGCTACAGAGGCGGGTTCGAATCCTGCCTCGGGCATGGATGTGTGTGATGCCATTACGTTAGATAGGTTTAAGTAGTTCTAAGTTCTAGGGGACTGATGACCTCAGATCTTAAGTCCCATAGTGTTCAGAGCCATTTGGACCATTTTTTGATTATTTGGTATGACTTCATACACAGTAGTAGGAAGAGGGTGAGCTACGGAATGATTTGGCAACTGTCATCGTAGGGAGGCTGGATAGGAGCAGAAATGTATAGTTACACAGTAAATAGAAAATTTACTTAGCTTCCATTTCTCCAACTTTATGAAATCTGATTGCAAATGATTCAGCAATAAAAGAGTCCTACAATGTCAATTAGTATAAGCCTGTCTGTACAAAAGCACTAACGATGGAATCAGTACCACGACTAAGCGATGTCTGTGTAGTACCACGTAGCGAAATGGCTCCAAGTGCGAGTGAGGCGTCTGGTTACTGTCGTCCATGCTATATTGCGGCGGGAGAGGGCGGTCATAGTCCAGAGCTGCTAGAGGTGTAACCAGCTGATGTGCGCCATTGGCTCCACCAGATCCGACGCTACCGCTATCGGCATCTGACACAAACTTGCAATTCCGTTGCCGTGGTTTCGATATGTGATACCACATAGGTTACTGCCCAACATGTAGAAGAGAAGTTGAGTTGCAGGTAGGTACAGTGAAAAGACTGCTGAACATTATTGACTTTCAGCCAAAATGCTTTCTTTAGAAGTAGAAAACACGCACGTTCGCACAAGCACAAGTCACACACACACATGACCAATGTCTCTGGGCGCTTACATTTGATTTTTGGTAGTAGTTATCAATACGAGCGTCTGCATGGTGGTGTTTATTTAATTTTTATATACTGTAGTTGCTTGATTACTTTATTTTCTGTTTTTTGCGTTTTCTACTCCAGAAGATGCTTTTGGTGTAAATCTAAAATGTACGACGCTATTTTCATCGTGTCTGTCTGCCGCTCAACTTCTCTACTAAGTGGTGAGTAGCAATCCATCCTTTTCGTAATATTACATATACCAGCTGTATACAATTATTCTACTGTAAAATCCTCGAAAACATACTTCTCTCAGCCTACTTCACTCATTCTTTATATTCGTTATGTACATGAAAAGTGAAACTCAATAAGAAACAAAGTTTGACGCTATGTAAAATTTTCACAAAATAAAGCACTGGACATAAATTTTTTCGTGTTCTTCTGCGTGTGCCCAAATTGCTGTAATTCTTTCATCTAAGAGAAAGTACGGTTCTGTCCGCTGAGCAAAGTATTCGTAGTTGTTATACGTCGAATTGGAAAGGAGCAAGATACTGGTAGTGGCTATATATTCAAGGAGGTAAGGAATGCGTGTCTATGACATAGCAAGTTACGTATGCTACACGCACTTACTAACAGCAGATATACTGAACAACTGTACAAGTCATTATCCATAAATAAGAGATGGCACTACTAAATTAGTTCAGCGACAAATAAAACCCCTTTGTATTTTAATAAAAAGGGGCGTGATGAGTAAGTGAGAGGCATGAGACGTGGTCTAAACATAAAAGTACGCTCAACTGAGACAGAAGGTATCTGATAAGTATTCAAGGCACTGTAATGAAACACAGAACTTCCCGCTACCGCATTCGGACAGCTAATGGATCACTTGAATTTTTCTCGCTAGCTTTCTGCCTACTACAAAGCGTATGTTCCTATCTATAGAACCGCGTTCCTAGGAATTTTTGTAACTGACAACATTCCAATGAGAAAAGCTTGGAACTCCGCCTCCTGGGATGTTTAACTATCCTGAATAGAAATCTGTAATTAAAATAATAGGTCTCCATCGAACGCAATTTCAACAACGTAAATATTTTAAGAACGATGGGGTCGTGAATAAGTGCTCACTGTTTGGATGGAGCTGCCGGACAATCGATATTGATGACCAAAAAGACTTCGTGTCAGTCACCGACGATCACAATGGCCTTGTCTGTACAGTGTGTGTATCCTTGCATCACAATTTTCTTCAGACATGCAGGCATAAGGCTTGTGGACAACGTGACATACCGAAGTTTGGGTCGCTTATGGAGGTATGCACGGATAGCGGAAGAGGTTAAGGTGACCGCTTGTGGTCACAAACAGCTGACGTCAATACTCATTCACAAACTGTGAATCAATTTCGTAATAAGACCTGGTATCCCCACGGAATCACCTACAGCGACGACTACTCTTGCTATCTCCAGGTTAGGGTGTCTTTGCTGTGGCGCTCAACATAGCAGCCTCAGATAAGTTACTTATGTTTCTTGTAAACGTAAGTACAAAGGCCAACCCTGTGTAAGGACTTTTTGAGTTCCTCCGCAAGCAACCTGCTGCAACAAATGTTCCCCTGTAAATTTACGGCCCCTTACTTTTTCTTCGAGGTGGTGATACTGCAATTATTTGAGGGGTTTGTCGGTTGCTTATAGCTAGTCAAAGAAGGTATGGTGGTTGATTCCAGAGGAAGAAAGGAAACAAGTTCGGTCGGCTTTAAGATGGAAGACACATGTCAAAGAATCTCTGGCCTCCGGGAATTTCTATAACAGGGATTGGGAAGAACGTAAACTACGGAGGTTGATAAAGCGAGAAACGGCCTTGGTTGTGCGACACGTTATACGCCCGTTACACAGATTTATAGAGTGTCAAGCAATATTGATGACCCTTGAAGCTGTACTTTAAGGTGGATGATATCTCCAGAAACAAACCTCAGTCGACAGCAACGTCCTGAATGTCAGTAGTGACGTAGGTGTCTTCAGTACAGTCATTCATCGTTCACTCTCCACATAATGCTTTTAACAGTTTACACGCCCATCTCTTCCCATTGTAGCATTTGTTACTTTACATCTGTCTCTATAAATCTTAACAATTCCTTTCTCGAATTAACGGTTTTGTACAGTTCAATCACGAATATGTAGCCACGAAGCTTTTTTCACCTCCAAAAGAATGGCATTTCTCAGGCGCTTAAGAGACTTAAGCGTATGTGCTTTACATGTCCAGAGCTGACGTCGTTCGCTAGTCCTCACTTCGGGAAAGTGGCTTATCGAATGGCGAGCCTCAACAACCATTATCTGTTAAGTAGTTCAGAATAATTTAATGTGGTGTTATGAGGGTTTATCACGGTATAAGTGTATATGCATGTGTGGGTGCACTTAATAACTTGATATTTGTATGTGTGGGTGCACTTCATCACTTGGTAATTATATATTTTTATTTTTATAGTTACGTATTTTATGATTTTGATTGGGGTGGCTTTAAATATTGTGGGCTAGCATGAGACTTTTAATTAACGTATACCGCGGTAACACTCGTACGGACATCGGCTGCCCCGAAGTACGTACGATATAATACTTTTTTCAACACAACGCGCGACTCACCGCCTTCTAATAAACAGTTTGCGCGAGCGCTGCCATTTAGAAAAGAAAATATGTGTATTCTTACGCCAACTGTGATTATTAACATGGGTCTCAGGGGATACTGGATACTTATGTACTAAATGTCACAAAGGTTAACTGAGATATTGCGGAGCTTATTGGATATACTGATTTTCAATATATCTTGTTCATTATTTGCAAGGCAAAACTGGAGAGAATCTCATCTGCCGTTAGGCGGCCGAAATGAAACATACTGAACTCATTCAGTGCTGTGGTTTTAGTAAATGAAATTTATCACTACTATCTTTAACTTTGAAATTAATGAAGGATCGAAATTGAGAAGTCTGTCGCATTTACATTTAATATTACGATATGGAATTTTAATTAAATAATACAGTCAGCCTAATGGCCGACTAAATCCTGCTAGGGGAGATGAGCTCCCTGCACTACGAAAAAATTTTGTTAATTATAATTAGTGGTTGCGATCATGCGAGGTGGCAACGAAGTCAATAATACACACTTTTCAATAACAATTCCCATCATATTTTTCAAAAATGCAGATAATACGTACGTTAATTATCAGACAGCACTACAATGGCCGCCTACCGCTAGACGAAACAAAACAGGAGAGTTTTCAATAAAGCAATCATCTCTGGTCATGTTCATTTTCATTACACAGATGAAAAGAATGTTCTTTTGTTTTTATATCACATCGCTGTTTGTGATTTTTGGTGGTATTATTTAACTTTTTTAATCTATCTTATACATCGCGTACACGTACACCGTTCTGAAATAATTTATAATTCACAAGTCGCACAACAAAAACTTCCTTTCCCTTTTTCCAGATGTCCATTTATGTGACGTGCCATCACAGGTTGTGAGAGAAGGAACAAATTACGTAGAGGGTAATTGTAAAAAGCAACGATTAAAACGGTAGCTGCAGTTCTAAGGCAAGTGGCAGGTATGCTAAAATAAAGGTACAAAGAGAACAGAAGAAAATTGGGGACAGCGTCAAATGTTTAACAAGAGCGGTTATAATGGAAGAAAAATAAACGGCAAAGTGCACCGTAAGCAGAGCACTTCACGTGAGTGCCGAACACTGTAGATGAGCAGTAAAGAGCGACAAGCCTCGGGACGGCGGCGACCGGCTCCAAGAAGGCAGGCACCAACTTAACGAGTGGCGCGTGCAGCGGAGCGCAAACTCGCAGCCTCAGTCCGTTAATTGGGAGTCCGGGCACGCCGGCCTGCAGCCACTTGGCGGGGCCGGAGCGGCTGGAAGGCGGAGGGCGCGGCTAAACAGGTGGCGCTCATCGGCGAGGCCCAGCGCGTGCCCAGGGGTCCCGGCTTAGACTCCCTGTGCCAACAGCGACTGTTAGCGTTTGCCGAGGCTTAAGTGCTACACCTGCTGCACTTCGGGATTAGGTTCAATCTAGCAGCCAGTTCAGAGTTTCATTCAATGTTGCCTAACGCCAAGCTAGAATAGTTTCATTCCGATTGCACCCACGACTTCTTTTCACTGATTTGTTAAACTCCGTAATTGCTTCAAATGTTTTAAAATGTCAATCTAAACCTGGTACGTTTTCCTCACTGCGCATTCAATTCAGTTAATCTGCCCTTGGACATGCCGTGTCAGCCGTTTGTGTCACTCTTTTTTACGGTACCTTGTTATTAAACTGGCTTGAAACTCCGTGGTATAAGCGAACATGAACTCTCTTTCGTATAGCCTTTGAAGTCACATAAATATTCTGCCCCAAAAGGGGCTATATACTGCAGAAAATACCTTACAACAGTTGCTTCTTTTGTTGTCAGCTTTTACCAGCTTGTCATATAGGTATGTTCAGCTAAATTTTTCTATTGGGGCTTTTCTTGTTCTCGTTTCCAGGTACAGGTTTATATGTCTAACATCAGTTCGTCGAGTCGTCTCATAGTGTTTGGTGCTGTGGCATTTCAACGCCAGTCCCTTTTAATTTATTTCCAAGGTTCTTTTCTTCCTGGTATTTGTTTTTTTTTTTTTTTAGAGTGCCGATGGATTAGGTCTTCTGTTTGAGTCCTGGCGGCTTTTTGTTTATGCCAGAGTCAAGGTATAACAGTTCAGATGTTCTCCATTTTCTAGTCGTTTATCTGTGTCCAGTTTGTAGTAAATGGTTGAGGCGAATTTTTATTATTCCCTCCTTCCTCGCGAAAGTCTTATACTTTCTCCGTGTTGGTGCATCCAGAATCCACCGTAAAGCACTATTTTGCACCATATGCAGTTGCTATAAGTTTGTGTCTCTCTCCGTTTACGCTTAGGAAAGTCTGTCTTTTGGAAAGCGTCCTCTTTGTTTCCATATTCATTTCTTTAGTTTGAAAACAGGGAATAAGAGCTTTTGTTATTCCAGTGACTCCTATTTTCCGAATCCATATATAGTGGAATGTGAGTTTCTTGTCGATCGCTGATCCCAACTTCCGTTTCTTCAAGGGAGTACGGCATAGGGTGAAGATGGTTATTTAAATTCGGCCGTCTATCGCTGAAGCAGGCATTGTTATTGAGTGTGTTTTGAGTTTCATTTTGTTCTTCCTACACTGGCTCTCAGATAAATACTGTTGCTGTTGGAATCTTCTTACATTTGTTCATTGTTGTCTACAGCTGTAGAAAGCGGTATCATCTGCAAACTGTGCTATCATGGTGTGTTGCGAAAAGGTATGTCGTTTGCGTAGATCTTAAACAGGGTCGATGAGAACATCTATCCTAGTGGGGAAACGTGCTCTTATGCTCGTTTTCGAAAACCTGCAGCCATATGATTGAACTAAAAATATACAGTCGGACAGGTACACTGTTGTTGTTGTTGTGGTCTTCAGTCCTGAGACTGGTTTGATGCAGCTCTCCACGCTACACTATCCTGTGCAAGCTTCTTCATCTCCCAATACGTACTGCAACATACATCCTTCTGAACGTGCTTAGTGTATTTATCTCTTTGTCTCCCTCTACGATTATTACCCTCCACGCTGCCCTTCAATACTAAATTGGTGATCCTTTGATGCCTCAGAACATCTCCTACCAACCGGCCCCTTCTTCTAGTCAAGTTGTGCCACAAACTCCTCCCCAATTCTATTCAATACCTCCTCATTAGTTATGTGATCTACCCATTTAATCTTCAGTATTCTTCTGTAGCACCACATCTCGAAAGCTTCTATTCTCTTCTTCCCAACTATTTACCGTCCATGCTTCACTTCCATACATGGCTACACTCCATACAAAAACTTTCAGGAACGACTTCCTGACACTTAAATCTGTACTCGATGTTAACAAATTTCTCTTCTTGAAAAACGCTTTCCTTGTCATTGCTAGTCTACATTTTATATCCTCTCTACTTCGACCATCATCAGTTATTTTGCTCCCCAAATAGCAAAACTCCTTTACTACTTTAAGGGTTTCATTCCCTAATCTAATTCCCTCGGCATCACCCGACTTAATTCGACTACATTCCAGTATCCTCGTTTTGCTTTTGTTGATGTTCAGTTTATATCCTCCTTTCGAGACACTGTCCATTCCGTTCAACTGCTCTTCCAAGTCCTTTGCTGTCTGTGACAGCGAACCTCAAAATTTTTATTTCTTCTCCATGGATTTTAATACCTACTCCGAACTTTTCTTTTGTTTCCTTTACTGCTTGCTCAATATACAGATTGAAAAACGTCGGCGATAGGCTACAACCCTGTCTCACTCCCTTCCCAACCACTGCTTCCCTTTCATGTACCTCGACTCTTTTAACTGCCATTTGGTTTCTGCACAAATTGTAAATAGGCTTTAGCTGCATGTATTTTACCGCTGCCACCTTCAGAATTTGAAAGAGAGTATTCCAGTCAACATTGGCAAAAGCTTTCTATATGTCGACAAATGCTAGAAACGTAGATTTGCCTTTCCTTAATCTATCTTCTGAGATAAGTCGTGGTGTCAGTATTGCGTCAAGTGTTCCAATATTTCTACGGAATCAAAACTGATCTTGCCCGAGGTCGGCTTCTACCAGTTTTTCCATTCGTCTGAAAAGAATTCGCGTTAGTATTTTGCAGCCGTGACTTACTAAACTGATAGTTCGCTAATTTTCACATCTGTCAACACGTGCTTTCTTTGGGATTGGAATTATTATATTCTTCTTAAAGTCTGAGGGTATTTCGCCTGTCTTATACATCTTGCTCAGCAGATGGTAGAGTTTTGTCAGGGCTGGCTCTCCCAAGGCTGTCAGTAGTTCTAATTGAATGTAGTCTCCTCCCGGCGCCTTGTTTCCAGTCATATATGACTATTAAATTTTCGTCTCCCTTCACTATCTGAATAATCTCTTTTATCTCATCATACATTTCATCAATTTCTTCGTCATCTGCAGAGCTAGTTGGCATATAAACTTGTACTACTCCTGTAGGTGTGGGCTTCGCGTCTATCCTGGCCACAATAATGCGTTTACTATGCTGCTAAGAGTAGCTTACCCGCACTCCTATTTTTTTATTCATTGTTAAACCTATTCCTGCATTACCCCTATTTGATTTTGTATTTATAACCCTGTATTAACCAGACCAAGTGTCTTGTTCCTCCTGCCACCGAACTTCACTAATTTCCACTATATCTAACTTTAACCTATCCATTTCCCTTTTTAAATTTTCTAACCTACCTGCCCGATTAAGGGATCTGGCATTCCACGCCCCGATCCGTAGAACGCCAATTTTCTTTCTCCTGGTAACGACGTCCTCTTGAGTAGTCCCCGCCCGGAGATCCGAATGGGAGACAATTTTACCTCTGTAATATTTTACCCAAGAGGACGGCATCATCATTTAACCATACAGTAAAGCTGCATGCCCTCGGGAAAAATTACAGCTGTAGTTTCCCCTTGCTTTCAGCCGTTCGCAGTAGCAGCACAGCAAGGCCGTTTTGGTTAGTGTTACAAGGCCAGATCAGTCAATCCTCCAGACTGTTGGCCCTGCAAAAGGCTGCTACCCCTCTTCAGGAACCACACATTTGTCTGGCCTCTCAACAGATATCCCTCCGTTGTGGTTGCACCTACGGTACGGCTATCTGTATCGCTGAGGCACGCAAGCCTCCACAGCGACGGCAAAGTTCATGGTTCCTGGGGGTTGCAGGTACACTATGTGATCGAAAGTATCCGGACACCCCTAAAAACATACGTCTTTCATATTAGGAGCATTGTGTTGCCACCTACGGCCAGGTACTCCATATCAGCGACCTCAGTAGTCATTAGACATCGTGAGAGAGCAGAATGGGACGCTCCGCGGAACTCACGGGCTTCGGAAGTAGTTAGGTGAACGGGTGTCACTTGTCATACGTCTGAACACGAGATTTCCACACTCAAACCTCCCTAGGTCCATTGTTTCCGATGTGATAATGAAGTGGGAATGTGAAGGGACACTTACAGCACAAAAGCGTGCAGGCCGGGCTCATCTGTTGACTGCCAGAGACCGCCAAAAGTTGAAGAGGTTCGTAATGTGTAATAGGCAGATATCTACCCAGACCATCACACAGGAATTCCAAACTGCATCAGGATCCACTGCAAGTACTATCACAGTTTGACGGGAGGTGAGAAATCTTGGATTTCATGGTCGAGTGGCTGCTCATAAGCCACACATCACGCCGGTAAATGCTGAACGACGCCTCGCTGTGTGTAATGGGCGTAAACACTGGACAATTGAACAGTGGAAAAACGTTGTGTGGAGTGACGAATGACGGTACACAATGTGGCGATCCGATGGCAGAATGTGAGTATGACGAATGCCTTGTGAACATCATCTTTCAGCGATTGTAGTGCCAACAGTACAATTCGGAGCGGTGGTGTTATGGTGTGGTCGTGTTTTTCATGGAGTGGTCTTGCACCCCTTGTATTTTTGCGTGGCACCATCTCAACACAGGCCTCCATTGTTGTTTTAAGCACTTTCTTGCTTCCCTCTGTTGAAGACCGATTCGGGGATGGCGATTGTACCTTTCAACACTATCGAGCACCTGTTCATAATGAAGGCCTGTGGCGGAGTGGTTAGACGACAATAACATCCCTGTAATTGACTGGACTACACAGAGTCCTGACTAGAATCCTATAGAGTACCTTTCGGATGTTTTGCAATGCCGACTTCATGCCAGGCCTCACCGACAGACATTGATACCTGTCCTCAGTGCACCACTCTTTGAAGAATGGACTGCCACTCCCCAAGAAACCAGGCAGCACTTGATTGAACGTATACTTGCGAGAGTGGAAGCTGCCATCATGGCTGAGGGTCGGCCAACACCATATTGAATTCGAGTATTAAAGATGGAGGGCGCCACGAACTTGTAAGTCATTTTCAGCCAGGTGTCCAGATACTTTTGATCCCATAGTGCTGTTACCTATGAGACTGATACATGGAGTATGTGCACGTTATGAAAATCAACAATTGTTCTGTATTCGGCACTCTCCTATTGTAGATATAAGGCAAAAAGAAAAAGGTTGAGGGTGTTAATTGGCTGTACAGCTAGGTTGCATTACATTGCTCGACTTTTTCATCCGCATAAAATGACGAAGTTGCGGGTTTCGAACGTTTTTGGCCAAGCGCTCCCTGGTAGAAAAAAGAAACTTCAAACATCCAGAACAAGTTTTGTACTTTGTTTTTGGAAAGTGGCACTGTACAGATGTCCATAACTTATTTATGCGAACTATGCTCATAAATTCGGACTTTCGTGGGTTTACTGTGTAAGATGGCAAGTACTATGCCCCTTACATGAAGTCATTAAAGATCACGTTACTCACTTTGAGTGAACAGTAGGGCTGAACAAAAATGACTGACAAGGCACAATGCATCTTGTAGATGTCGGGTGATGGTTTTAAAATAATTCACACGACATGAAAACTTTGTGGAAACGCGTCGATTTTCTGGAGGCTAGTTTACCCCAGGGAAGTACTCAGAATTGAGCGTGGCCGCCGGGGGAACGGCTAAGGGAAGCGACAATAGGCAGCTTAGGTCGGCTCAACCCCTGAGAAAGCAGTACCGGTGCGCGGAATTCAGCCGCCTTAAGATGAGTGACAGTGAATGGGTGGTTGACCCCGACTCCATGCTGCTGTACTGGGAAACAGACAGAGAACTTGTACGCCTGTTGATAAACGTCCGTCGTCCCGTTTTCTGTGAAACATGCGAGAAAGCTGCGCAAAGCTTCGGTGGAGCAGTCAACAGAGGTCAAAATATGTGTGTTCGTGACTATAGCAACTTCACGCTGAATTCCCAGTCTGCAGAGGCTGAAGCAAATCAGGTGAAGAGCGACAGAATGAAATACACCGGCCTCCAATGGGAACATAGGACCAAGGAATTTGAAGTACTCTCCTGGGAGTCAGAATTCCGGAAAACTTGGTGTTTGTGCAGATGCTAACCTTGATGGGTGGCCTGGGACGAGCAAAATAGAAGTTGAGAGGAAGGGAAATTTTGTGGGAATTTGTTCACTACCCAGAGCAGGCATTGGTCACCACTGGGAAGCGACGCATAATTAACGCGACTTGCGCTGCAATTGCCGTAAGTGATTTTGCTGGAGGGGAAACCGAGGCAAAGAGCGGACTGTGAGAAGTCTCCGTAGAGGTTTTCCGTTCCGAGCTTGCCTAGAGTGCGGACGTGGCGTTCTTTACTCAGCTTGCCTGAGAATGTGTGAGTATCTCTGCAGTTTAGGACTTAGCAAATGGAACGATTGAGCTTGGAGATAGGAAGATTTGGTTCAGCTATGTACTGAGCAAGATAGCTAGGAGTGAATAGACGAGCGCAGCATTGCAGCACCACGAGGTCGGCCGACGTCCACACAACGATGCCGCTCCGACACGCTGTATTCGGTGATATTGCGCCCGCTCCGGCCACTGATTAATTTGTTGGATCATGTCGGCAAAGTTTCCATGAGGATTACATGGGCCGTGTATTGTAGAATTCTTCTCGCACTTCGCATTACGCCTGGGTCAGCCAATAGGAATTACCTTTGAGTTATCACGCTTTACTCCACGTAAACGCAATTTATTACCACTGCCTGATAGGAAAGTGTTGTAATGTGATGATTGAAGGTCGGGAGTTAAAAATAAATTTGTGCTAATTGACTGCATCTGTTTTCAATCAAGTAGTTGAAATCCCAAGTCACTTTCTTAATTAATTTTATGTTCAACATTTGCATCTGGTGTGCAATAGCTGAATATAACATCAATGTGCACCCCTTTTTAATTAAAACGGATCAATTCTGAATAAATTAATGTCAACACTGCTACCGCAGTTCAATCAGAAGTCACAGGGAAATATTACTTTTTTGCGTTATCCGATATTGCGGCTGTTTTGCACTCTTTGTTGATCTGTTAGTCAATTAGTTGGGGTGAACACACACCAAAACCAGCTATGTGATGGGTGGGGTGTTACATATGGCTGACCCATGCCAGGATACGATACTTTGGGATTTGCTAGGAAGTAGTCTTTAAAACGGATATTTTTCCACGTCATCCATTGCTTAGCCATTTTATTTGAAAAACGGGTAGCATTAGTTACAAAAAGTTACATTGTCTTCTTCATGTGCTTCCTTTCAAATTTACATTTATAGGTACCTGTGCATTGTATTTGTGAGTTGTTGGCGTACTTATGATGTGCAGTGCCGTAATCAGCCGATGCTAATCACACAGAACACAATCATTGGTACTAGCTTCTTTGGGGTAATTCTTTATGACCTCCAGAATGAGATTTTCACACTGCAGCGGAGTGTGCGCTGATATGAAACTTCCTGGTAGATTAAAACTGTGTGACCGACCGAGACTCGAATTCGCGACCTTTGCCTTTCGCGGGCAAGTGCTCTACCATCTGAGCTACCGAAGCACGACTCACGCCTGGTACTCACAGCTTTACTTCTGCCAGTATCTCGTCTCCTACCTTCCAAACATTACAGAAGCTCTCCTGCGAACCTTGCAGAACAAGCACTTCTGAAAGAAAGGATACTGCGGAGACATGGCTTACCTACAGCTTGGGGGATGTTTCCAGAATGAGATTTTCACTCTGCAGCGGAGTTTGCGCTGATATGAATCCTCCTGGCAGATTAAAACTGTGTGCCCGACCGAGACTCGAACTCGGGACCTTTGCCTTTCGCGAGCAAGTGCTCTACCATCTGAGCCACCGAAGCACGACTCACGCCCGGTACTCACAGCTTTACTTCTGCCAGTATCTCCTGCCAGGAAGTTTCATATCAGCGTTCACTCCGCTGCAGAGTGAAAATCTCATTCTGGAAACATCCCCCAGGCTTTGGCTAAGCCATGTCTCCGCAGTATCCTTTCTTTCAGGAGTGCTAGTTCTGCAAGGTTAGCAGGAGAGCTTCTGTAAAGTTTGCAAGGTAGGAGACGAGACACTGGCAGAAGTAAAGATGTGAGTACCGGGCGTGAGTTGTGCTTCGGTGGCTCAGATGGTAGAGCACTTGCCCGCGAAAGGCAAAGGTCCCGTGTTCGAGTCTCGGTTGGGCACGCAGTTTTAATCTGCCACGAAGTTTCTTTATGAACTGTTTGTCGGGTCTTTGCTCACACCCAGTGTATCAATTTGTGACCTGATATATGTATGGTGTTATCGAATTATTGAGTGTAAGGGGTACCTGGCATTTGAGTTTTCGTGTAACATAAAAGTGCAAATGATAACGAGGGGAAAAGCCAAAACAATGGCAGAATATAATCAGACTGTTACTCGGGAGAACATGGGTGATAGCAGGGAAAGCTCTACCGATGAGCGTGACGAACGCGAGTTGCAACTTCCTGAAACTGCGTCTCACGACTGGTTTAGTCCGCTGAATAGCAAGGACGTTGATTCAGGCAGAGATACTAAGGGCTCGGAGGACGCAGGAAGTACAGGATTAATCCGTAAGTATGGAAGATCCAGCCTAAGAAGCCAGAGTGTGTTGGAAAAAATGGTTCAAATGGCTCTGAGCACTATGGGACTCAACATCGTAGGTCATAAGTCCCCTAGAACTTAGAACTACTTAAACCTAACTAACCTAAGGACATCACACACACCCATGCCCGAGGTAGGATTCGAACCTTCGACCGTAGCAGCCCCGCGGTTCCGGACTGCAGCGCCAGAACCGCTAGACCACCGCGGCCGGCAGTGTGTTGGGACAAAACATGTCCGACCATTATCAAACGATTCACTCAGAAGTGTTCCGACGGGGGCGCGGAGACGGTGCTTGTCTAGATATCAAAGGGTTCCTCAGAACAGAGGAGAAGAGTCGCATTTTCAACCACAAAAGGACAAGGATGAAAATGCGGCTACTCTCAAAACATTACGGACCTGTTGCAACAGATGCAAACGGTGAACTTAGAGCAGAGCAGGGAAGTAAAAGAGGAGGTAAAGAATCTCGGCGTCAAAATAGAGAAAGAGATTGCCATCATCAAACGAACGGCAATTGAAGCCAAATTAATTGCGAAAGGCGCAAGGAAAATAGCGATAGAAACTCGGGACTCCACGCAAAGCACGGCAAAAGAAGGTAAGTTCATGTTATTAAGGCTACAAAACTGGATAAAACGTGTTGAAGAAAAGCCACAAGAGCAACCGGACATAGGGCCTAACGAGATGTTGAAAGAGGAGGTGGCGATATCAAAAAGAAATTTAGAGGACGAGGAAAAACGTCTCATTACAGAGACGTTAGGAAAGGAGAAGGGTGTAATTACTGCGTCGACTGAACCGTCACTTGCCGGAACACAGATAATCGCTTCACGGTGTGACAAAGTTGACACTATAAGCAACGGGAGCCACGCCTTGATTCACAGCTCTGAGGCAACGACCGGGGTAAACACGGACAGCGCGCACCTGTCCAGTGGGCACAATTGCTGTCGGTTGATTAGATGTACCGATTAACTGTCGAACATACAGAGGGGGAGAGATGACGATAGCGTGTCGGAACGAATTACCCCACGTCCCGAAGTTCATACGAATCGTAAGAACGGGCGAAATGATAACTGGAATGATGACCGGTTTGACTACAAGCATTTTGTATCAGTCCGAAAGTTCCATCACTACAAGGACTAAGGTAATAGCTTACATCTAAAAACTTTTATGGGACATTTCGAGTTATCTTTGCCCCCACACTGGCCATTGATGTACCAGCTGGACTTTGTGTGCTCCCATATGGTGGGCGCGACCGCTGAGTACATGAAAAATGTAGGGAAGACGAGCGTCTCGTTCGAAGAATTCAAAAATGCCTTCTCGGGCAAGTATTGGTATAAAGAAACCCAGGAAAGGATCGAACAAGAAATTATGATGTCTAGAGATATGGAAGGGGCAGGTTACCGGAGTCCGTTCAATTTTTTTGAAAATATGACAAAAAGGAACCAGTGCCTAGACAACCAATGTAGCGGTGCGGAAATCATCAGATTATGCTACATGAAACTTCACGTCTCGTATTAACAATCACTTGCCGGTCGTTGTGGTAGCGATACTGAGGTATTTAAGGGAATTGCAGGAACTGGAATTCGCGTTTCAAGAGGAACAGGGGCGGGAGAAACGGCGACAGCGTGAACAAAATAATAAACGTCGCAATAATGGACCTCAGTGGGATAGTAGGCCAGTGCCGAAATACAAAGGCCACAATCACGATAAGAGTAATGGAAACTCGAAAACAAGGTACACGGCAGAAGAGCGACACTCTCCGGTGCAACATAATAAATTACAAAGGACTTGAGGCGGTAATCAGCAATCGGGAAGGAACAGGAATAATGGTTACCAAAATAACAACCAGGAAAAGGTCGAAGTCCACCCTCCGAAGAGGGTAGGATTGCGAATGTCTAGACCAGAACGCGGACGTAGTAAATATAGGCTTAGAATAAGGATTTTTGCTAAAGTGTATGTTTGTGTATGTACTGATATTAGTGGTAGAATGTCTCGTTCATATGTGCCTATATTTTGAGTTTTATTATTAATAATGATATCTCGCCTCTCGATGCTGTGAAAGTGAAGCAGTAGATTGTTTTGTAAAAACACATCATTAAAGAATGGAATACAAGTATTTCTGCGCGTACCCCTCGAAAAAGATTTAGGAACTCTGTAAATTACAGAAAAGTTCCCGTAATTGTATCTCCATCATTGGAGAACATAATTAACGCCAGAAATACTTGTTGATACCAAGATAGTGTAACAACTGCGAGTGTGAGCAGTGAACTATATTTGTGTTGTGCCATTATGACATTGCTAATCCTAAACATGTTCACAGACCTTATAAAACCATTCGTGACAAAAGGAGAAAACGGGAAGAAAATAGTGGAGAGAAGAAGTGTCGCAATAGAACACGATAAAGGACGCTATCCAAACCACCAACAAAAATCTTGGTAAGATTGACACATGTCTATGTTTGTTGTGTTTTATACAAGTTTGCAGGCACAATAAGAGGGACGTCTGCCACATAGGGAACTAAGAAGAAAAAACAAGATTACAGAAAAAAATGTAGTAAATAGTTGATATATAGTCGGGTTGGCCAACACCGTGTTAGTCGTAGGAATTGGTAGTTAGAAATGGTGATGGGATCCTGTCCAATTAACCTTGATTCCCTATTCCTTGATTGTGTGTGTGTGTGAACGACTGTGAAGCAAATTGTCTTGTACATTTTAATGTTTATGTATAAATAAAAAGTTCTCTTACATTTCTATTTTAATTGATCCTGAAGTTGATTTACAAACAAGTAAAATTATTCCTATTGTAATGAAATAAGTTCATGGTCTTCAAGCAAATGAAAAAAATGTATGGTACTGATGGTTAAACATGAGCACTTTCCATGTACTAAAATTACTCGTCTTAGTGTGTTAAGATGGCGTAACTGAGCAAGAGGGAGTTGAAGCTACGACACCTGGCACACCACACACGAGCTGACAGGGAACGAGGACGACAGCAATGAGGGGAGCACACAGCTGACGATAATGATGGCATGCAGACCACGCCCTGAATCGACGGGCCGGTGGTCAACTCAGCAGCCAAGGAGAGGTGAGATCCAGCACCTTTGTGTACAACAAAGAGGTCGGTCTTGGTCTCTGTACACGGTGCGGATCGGGGGCAGCAATGAAGAGGTCCAAAAAGGATGCTATATTTGTTGCTCGCCACGTCAGGTGGAGCGACAGCCCAGCTGACCTTTTGTGCCTAAGGACACCAACTTTGAGGGCCTGAGCAAAAAATAGGCTCTTGTCTTAGCACAGCCCCTCCCTTGCCCTAAAACGTCTATAGAAGGAGCAATGACCTGTGGCTGACCCGCGAGAGGTCACCGATCATAGATGCACCAATGGGGTCTTGTGCCTGTCGGACAAGATGTCAACAACGAGCTCTTAGGTGAGAGCCATCCTGCCTCAAGAAGATGCGGGCGCCTGTGGCGCCATCACCGTAATCGACGTTGCTCTCTTCTCAGCCGTTAGCCAACCCTCAACTTGCTAGTCAGAACAAATGTCACTTCCGTTCCTGCAAGAAACTTGTGCCGTGTGTGTGTGTGTGTGTGTGTGTCAGTGTGGATTGAAATGAATAACATGCGCCTCAACGAACGTACTCATTTGTTCTGTTTATGAATTATGTTATGAGAAGGTTATGATTTTATAAATGTGCCATTTGTTAAAACGTCATATATTTGTCATGCCACATCTGTTTGTGTTAGAATAAGATTTCATACTTATACCTTGTTACAAATACACAACAGTGGTTGCTCAATACGCAATGATTCTTGTCATTTTGCTTGTGTTTTATGTGTGTACACAATCCAGACACTGGACTGGGCCAGACATTGTTGAATTGTGTAAAGATGACACTTACACCATGCACAATATAAACGTCCAGAGACAGTGAGACAAAAAAAAAACCCTTAATTTAGAAAATGTGAAACGGGCGTTCACATATAATTGAATGAGAGCAACCACTATCAACTTCACAAAATGTTACACGGATATTGTTCATGTATGTTTTTAGTAATTTAAGTCGAGTAGGGATGGATAACTGAGAGTGAATGGACCTTAAGTTATAATTGCGGGTCTTGCCATTCAAATGACCAGCACAGAGGTGCTTAAACATGTGTATTTGCCCTTTGCGACGTGTGTCCTTGTAATATAATTGCAGTTTTTTTTGAGTACTCTGACCAATAATTGTCTCAGGAATTGGCAGAGATTAAAGTAAAATTAGACTAAATAGTGACCACGTCTTTAACAGTAAATCCAGTCATTGATGGCAGGTACCATAGGAATGAGTGGGAGTTTGCATCAGAGAGGAGGCAGTGGTAATCGATCGCCTGTAACTAACCACGCGAACGAATTAAAAAAACAGTTATGGAGATATTAATTTTGTACCACTGTTGGTAACACCATAGGAGTCATCACCTGTGCTACAAAATTTATTTGAAGAGAGGGGCTATGTAAGATGGCAAGAACTATGCCCCTTAAATGAAGTCATTAAAGATCACCTAACTCACGTTGAGCGAACAGTAGGGCTGAACAAAAATGACTGACAAGGCAAAATGCATCTTGTAGAGGGTATAGTGTGGACGTATTGGAATAATTAATGTCGGGTGATGGTTTTATAGTAATTCACACGAGATGAAAACTTTGTGTTCAATAGCTGAATATAACATCAATGTGCACCCCTTTGATCAATTCTGAAGAAATTAATGTCAACTCTGCCACCGCAGTGCAATCAGGAGTCACCGGGCCATATTACTTTTTTGCGTTATCCGATATTGCGGCAGTTTTGCACTCTATGTTGATCTGTTAGTCAATTAGTTGGGGTGAACACTCGCCAAAACTAGCTAAGTGACGAGTGGGGTGTTACAACTGGACTGAATTTTCTGCAGTTACATAAAGCTTTACTTATCATGACAGTGATATTCATATGTGGCACTCAGAACATATTGATATGAATTTCGTTCTGCGCTACAAAAACCGCATAGCAACACTAACGTTTTAGGACGATAAAACATTTTATGGACTTTCATTACCTTCATTGATTTGATGTTAGGATTTTGACAGCTGTGTATTGAGTGGTTCTGAGAAAAAACTTGCATTTTAGTATAACAGTACGTATTGTACTGACTATAAACGTTGTTTCCCATCACAAAAGTACAACATTGTCCATATCTTGAACAACTACTGCGTCAGTGGATTCTATGATTAGGTATAGTTTTATGCCATTCCTTCCTTAGAATACGTCGCACGCTTAAGGGGTGCCAGATAATTATATGATAAGAAAAAACTATATGAAATCATTTCATTAAGTATAAAATGTTTAACTGCACTCACAAGAGCATACCACCTCCCACCTCTTCACCACCAACTTCTAACACTCACTGCCACACTATCGGTGCATAAAGAGAGGGGTTATGATTTCTGTATCTGCCCCTAATGAAAAAAGTACCAAGATGCTATCAGGAGCTTCATCAGCTGTGTATCCCATCTATTTATTTCCTGGGGGATTGTAATTCACGCCATCTATTGTAAGTTCGCCCCATAACATCTGCGCCTGGTATCGTGCCATTCATCAGATGTTTATCCTATCCATTTATCTCCTGTGGAGATTTTAGTTCGCGCCATGTGCAGTTAAATCTACACTAACATCTGCAGCTGCGATCGTGCCGTTCAAAGTCTCCATCTGATACAGGACTTTTGTCTTCTAAACAAAGGACACTGTACAAACCTAAGTATTGTCACAGTGTCTTCGTACCGCATATATTTCTGGTTACAACCCCTAGTAATCGCACACACTGCGCTGTTAAGCTTGACGACCTAGAGTTCGGTGAGGAAATCCTGATGTTGATACCCCCATCTAGATCCCGAAGGACAGCTAAACCAGCGAGGCAAACAGAACATATTACAGTCACCAGGCTTGTTTGAACATGGGTAAAGTGTCCAAGATTGTATGGACTGCCATCCATCACATCGCCGACGCTAAAGCCTCGAGTGCTGCTTAGAAGGCAGCCTCCTCCTCTCTTGATGAATAACGAGTGTCTCTCTGAAATTACGGAAAGTCGGGCAGCTCTACAGAGTTTCAAGTGGCAACAAACTTTCGAGAACGTCGTTAACTATCGGTCGAAGAGGACAAAATGCTGTAGTGTAACAAGAGACAGTAAAATAAGAACTTGGCATTACTTCCTGAATTCCTTTAGTCGCTATATTCAATCATCGATAAGGTATGGAAGGAGTGCAGGGTGCCTTATTAATGCTATGCTGATGAATGGCACTCTCATGATCAACTAAGGTGACAGTTGACAAACCATGCTGGAGCGTTTCTCTTGAAACATCGATACTACTCAATACATACTTTAGGACGCATAAATGCTTCCTTGGTGGTAATTCAATAGACATTAAGCAGTGGTGGGTAAATATTTGAACACCGCAAGGAACCAACGCATACAGTTTTCTACAACAGAAGTAAAATAGTCTCTTGCTGATGTGGTGAAGTAGACAGGAACGACAAAAGTAATTTAATGACGCTTTAATACCCGGCACAGAGAACACATGAGCGACTGCCGTATGACCAACACGGATAAATCAGCAGTGGCATATTATGCATTGGCACCAGGAAACCGTCAAATTTGTTGTTATACTTTTATCAAGGTTCAGTCTTTACTATGCTACGATGGTACAGAGAGGCCATAGAAATCCAAAAGCATAAAAATAACTTCAACAGAAAAGAAAAAATTTCATAGGGAAGAAGTTGCGTGCCCTAGTGCTAAATAAGGCATAAAGCGCGAATTGTTACGCGCTCTACTCTCCATAGTAAGCGTCAGGGCTGCTGCACGATAGGAAGCGGTCTGAGGACGTCACGAACCTAACATTGAGTGGTTACGCCAACACAGTTCTTCTTCCTGAGCTCGTTTCAGTTTGAAATTACTGTGTGAGTGTTTATACCTTATGAAGATGTCCCAGCATTAGGAAGTGAAACGTACAGAACCTTAGGACCACATAAAATAAACGTATTGGAGTATCGTTATTGTTATCTGCATCCGACCTTTCTAAGTTGGATGTTAGATTTAACGTTGTCATCACAAATAGACTAAATCTGATACAATATGCTCACGGACTGTTCAATCTTCATTATTAATTAGAAGGACACCTAGACTGGTTATTTTTGTATCTATTTTAAACACAGTCATTATAAGTGTCACATGCTCACGCATATTGGGATGAGAACTGTATGTAAACAAAAGCGCCCATATGTACCTATAATTATCCTCGTGTAATTGATGTTATGAGAGGGGATAAATTAATGGGTTGGGAAAACGGGTGAGGGGATGTGACTGTATCACTCTTGCCCAAAAAAACAGTTACATCTCTGTATTTGAATCAATTCCTTCGCTAGTAATTTTTATACACCATCACTTTGTATTTGGATAAAATTCTAGAATCTCGTTTTAACGATAACGCACGTTTAGAACTTCGCGCAAAAATAAAATTTTCATCGCTGTCTTACTGACCACCTGCTGTTTTAATCTAGATATCAATACAAGTTATTACTAAGCAAAAATCTAAAAATAAACTCATTATCATGAGAGATTCTTACAATATAATGACGGCTCTAGACTTTTGTAATAAATCTTGGTCGTTAAGTTGTATGAACAGGGTTTTCAACATCAAGGTCGCCAGCACCATTACAAAAATTATGAGGCTGATGCTGATAAAGTGCTTTAACTATACATGTCAACAAAAGTTTGGAATATCATAGAGGTTACTACGATAGCTTCTTATAGTAAATATACACTCCTGGAAATGGAAAAAAGAACACATTGACACCGGTGTGTCAGACCCACCTTACTTGCTCCGGACACTGCGAGAGGGCTGTACAAGCAATGATCGCACGCACGGCACAGTGGACACACCAGGAACCGCGGTGTTGGCCGTCGAATGGCGCTAGCTGCGTAGCATTTGTGCACCGCCGCCGTCAGTGTCAGCCAGTTTGCCGTGGCATACGGAGCTCCATCGCAGTCTTTAACACTGGTAGCATGCCGCGACAGCGTGGACGTGAACCGTATGTGCAGTTGACGGACTTTGAGCGAGGGCGTATAGTGGGCATGCGGGAGGCCTGGTGGACGTACCGCCGAATTGCTCAACACGTGGGGCGTGAGGTCTCCACAGTACATCGATGTTGTCGCCAGTGGTCGGCGGAAGGTGCACGTGCCCGTCGACCTGGGACCGGACCGCAGCGACGCACGGATGCACGCCAAGACCGTAGGATCCTACGCAGTGCCGTAGGGGACCGCACCGCCACTTCCCAGCAAATTAGTGACACTGTTGCTCCTGGGGTATCGGCGAGGACCATTCGCAACCGTCTCCATGAAGCTGGGCTACGGTCCCGCACACCGTTAGGCCGTCTTCCGCTGACGCCCCAACATCGTGCAGCCCGCCTCCAGTGGTGTCGCGACAGGCGTGAATGGAGGGACGAATGGAGACGTGTCGTCTTCAGCGATGAGAGTCGCTTCTGCCTTGGTGCCAATGATGGTCGTATGCGTGTTTGGCGCCGTGCAGGTGAGCGCCACAATCAGGACTGCATACGACCGAGGCACACAGGGCCAACACCCGGCATCATGGTGTGGGGAGCGATCTCCTACACTGGCCGTACACCACTGGTGATCGTCGAGGGGACACTGAATAGTGCATGGTACATCCAGACCGTCATCGAACCCATCGTTCTACCATTCCTAGACCGGCCAGGGAAGTTGCTGTTCCAATAGGACAATGCACGTCCGCATGTATCCCGTGCCACCCAACGTGCTCTAGAAGGTGTAAGTCAACTACCATGGCCAGCAAGATCTCCGGATCTGTCCCCCATTGAGCATGTTTGGGACTGGATGAAGCGTCGTCTCACGCGGTCTGCACGTCCAGCACGAACGCTGGTCCAACTGAGGCGCCAGGTGGAAATGGCATGACAAGCCGTTCTACAGGACTACATCCAGCATCTCTACGATCGTCTCCATGGGAGAATAGCAGCCTGCATTGCTGCGAAAGGTGGATATACACTGTACTAGTGCCGACATTTTGCATGCTCTGTTGCCTGTGTCTATGTGTCTGTGGTTCTGTCAGTGTGATCATGTGATGTATCTGACCCCAGGAATGTGTCAATAAAGTTTCCCCTTCCTGCCTTCCTGGGACAATGAATTCACGGTGTTCTTATTTCAATTTCCAGGAGTGTATTATCCCTTCCTTTCAGTGGTTATTAGTTATTACAATTATTAAGTGAAACACAAGAAAGGGATAATGAATTGTAGGTGGCCAAGGATAAATATTACATTATGTTTCAAATGAGCGCCAGGCTAGGTTCACTGACCTAAAATAAATCGTATCTTTGGAAGTACGCATTTTTGACGAAATAGATTTAGTCAGGCTTTGCACTTTAGTTAATTGAATAACTTGAAATGATTCTTTCTGCTCCGACTGTTATGATATGTTACACAAAAATAAATTTAAATACCCCTCGTAATGACGACCAATTGTTGCCAGTCAAAGATCACCGCTGCTCGCTTGGCCGAGACTGTAAAAATGCTAAATAACGTCTTGAAATTATTAATTCAGGAAGATTTGTTTGCATAGATTCTTTAAGTAACACGATGCACTCACTTTTTGTAAACATATTTCCATTAAGCACAGCATACACACTTGAATTATTTGCTGCGTACGAGAACAAATAGAACAAAAGCTACCGCTTTACAACAACAATAGTACCTTACATACAGCAGAAGAAATAATCTGACTCGAAGTGATTTTAAATATCTTTTCTGTCTTATATATAATGACAAAGATAGTAGTGTTAGTTTCGGGAACGTTATGCACTACGTTCTCATCTAATATAAATAATATCTTTCTATTACACTGCAATCGATATAGTCCTTCTATGAAGCTAATTTAATACATTTTCATAATTAATTTGTCGTTTATGTCTATATCATATTATTCAGAATCCTTTTATTATTTACTTCAGAAATAATGGCTTGAATATTTCAAAAGGGCACTATATACATCTTCAGGTTAGTTCGATAACTTATTAAGGAAAGAAACATAATTAATTCTGAAAACAAGAACGATTTTGATTAGTTACAATAAATCATTACAAAACAAAGCAGGCTTTCCTCTAAGTGTACATCTTAACAATAAATACAGTGAAAATCTTTATATCATGATGATGACTACCAATCTTTAGTAGTGAGTATGCACCCCGGCCGCCCCCCGGCCACACGCACACGCACATGAATGAGTTCTTCCACTCTGCGAGACATGCTCTGAATGAGACCATCAAGATTATCCTGGGGTGTGACGTCCCGCTCTTCAGTGGCAGCTTCAGTGAGGTCCCGAAGATTTTCAGATGGATTCGGACACTTTGCAATGGCCACCTGTCTTGGGACTGAGGTGGCCACTGCATTCGGTTGAGGTTGCATCGTGGAAGATACCAAAGCACTGCTAGAGTACGGTGCAGTCCTTCACTGTCATCGACGAGGATGAGGTAGTCATCGACTTCAAGTCTTTAGGTCCTTTTGGAGGAATCGGAGACCAGTCAAATTGCCGTAGATGGGTACTGGAGGTGTGCACCTTCCCATAATTATTGCCGCTCAGAACGTTACACTTCCATCTGCAAACGGTTGGACTTCCTGCAAAATCCTGACTTCTCTAGTGTCTGGTTACAACCCAGTCTTGGACTCCTTAGCAAACACGCCAGTGCTCAGTTCTGTAGCGATTCACTTTGACGTGGAAGATCCCTGGTCCTTCGGTTGCATTAGTTCCAAAGGTTCCGCACAAAATTTCTCATTGGTCTTCTGGAATAAAGACCACCCCGATGCAATCTTCTACACACTGTTTGGTCTGTGATGCGAATCTCTGTTGTCCGGGGGATTTCCAATATTTCTGGCGTGTAACCTGTGAGTGACAGTCCGAGGAAACAATCCTGCATTTGTAAGAAAATGAAACGTCTACAGCCATCCTTATGAACTTACGCATTATGTAGCTACCAGTTTCGGTGCTTCAGTGCTTCATCTTCAGGCCTTAGTTGATGCTGCAAGGGTTATCACGATTCATATACACGATACATCAATGGCCAGCATAACTGGTTTATGCAGGCTACCTCTAGCACTGATGTAAGCACTCCAACAATGCTAGAACGACAACTGCAAGGTCTCTTGTTCACATTTGCCATCTCTCTGAATTTTCCCCATTCCTTACACACACCACTTTTAGTGACATGTAACCGATCGGCAATATCTGTGTACGATCTGCTGAAAGTAAAGCCACCATCTTGACTGTATCAATGTTTTGTGCGACAGCCGTCGCCGTTAGAACGACAATGTCAAACGAATTATCATACTTTATATATGGACTTCTGTAATATTTCATACTTAAAAATTTGTATTGCTGCAAAATTAGCGTACTTCTGTCATTTTATCGAGTTTTATAAAGCATTTAATTTATCCGCTGCAGTTCTTGCACCTTTTCGAAATTGTTAATAACAATTGTTAAGTCAGAATAATTCGATTTATTCGATTTCATTATTTTCATGTAAAAATTTTTGTATGTGCCCAGCTTCAGATAAAATAATAGAATACGTATGAAATCGCATTCATATTAAAATTGTGTGAATGTATGTAATTATGCACAACACTTCTTAGAATTTTTTATTACTATAAAAATAAATGTAAATGTTATAAATTGTCAAATACCCAAATGTTTATGAGTGTCGCTATTTAAGCTCACTTCAACGGCAATTTCAATGTAGTAGTTGATTTCTATACTCAGAACAAGGAAGATGTGAATATCTTGCACAGGATGTGTTTGTGTTTTTTGTGAACGCGCCTAGGTTTTAAATTCGTGTCAATATGGATGAAATCATGTTCGAGAATAATATTTAAAGTAGGGCAATAGAAATGGTGATAACAGTTTATTTACATATGGAACGATATTTACAAGACAAAAATCTTTACAACAACAAATGTTACGTGAGTGCGTGGTGCAGTTATTTCAGACATGTCCGAAAGAACAGATACCACACAGATCCGCATCTGTTTTACGTATTATGTAAACTCAACGTGGAGGGGTTGGTAGGAAGGGAAAGGGAAGGAGTGATGCTGCTTGTATCTCACCCTCCACCTTCAATTTACATTAAAAAATGTCATCCTTGAGCTCAAGGTAAATACTTTTATTTTTTTTATTGAACTTATGGGTTGATTCTTCAGTCTTTTTACAACTACAGATAAACGGCGCTAAATGTATAGTCTTAATATGTCAGGCAGTCTTATTATGCTGTCGGCAAGTTAAATTTCTACTTCAAAACATAAATCTAACATTTTGTGTGAAAGGAAAACTGTGGAACGGCGAAGTAACAGAGCTGATAGTAAAATTAATGCTGCATTCATCTTCTGTTTGACTGAATGAGAGCTTCTTAAATGCAACAGCCAAGTTGTGGTATCATTATACGAAGGGGTTTATAACTCATTACATTTGGCTGAAAGTATGCCATGTACAATGGCTGCTAAAGCCCAAGCACCTGATCCTGTGACCAGAAATAATAGCACAAGCAACATGTATTCAGGGGTAGGAGCCACAGTGAGAAAACCCACAGTACCCTTAGGCGTCTTTTGAGACAGTAACGGCATTCGAGAAAGTTTTATGGCTGTTGTGTTCCGAATACGCACGACGCCACGAGGCAGAACAGGGAAATCTTCATGCATTCCGAGATCTCGAAAGCCACAGTGACATGATGATGGAGTAGTGGATGCGGAATGTTACCTACATATACGGCAAATCTTCCAGTGGTTGAAGCATAACAATATCAAGCGAGTATTGCCTGGCCACAACTTCATTCATCAGCCAACCAGTCTTCAAAAAATACTGCCCTTCGTCATGCGAATAGTGTGCTGTTAAAGTCAGACAATGAACAATTCCGTGAAGGTATATTGGTTGGCTTCAAACAGCGACGCATCTTCTGACCATAAAAACCTACTGTTATATAAAGATTTACAGGTTACAACTTTCCTTTAATTAATTTGGAAGGCAATCGAACCGACTCTTGTCTCAGATCTCTACCACTTCTGACATGAATACAAATTAGACAATAGATGGATCTTTAATTAAATCTTCACTTGGCCACTACTCAAAAACATGAATTGCAATAAGCATGGAAGCGTCTTGATAGCAAAACACAACTGCATCAGACAATGCTACTCAGATCTCGAACCTTGCTACAGCTTTGTGCATAAATATCCTCTACCATATACTACGCTAAAAATCACCATATATGAATTGGCGCTATGCACAAATTACTGTAAAATATTAAATGAAATGCGAGTAAATTTACTTTCAGTACCAGCAGAAGCTTTGTGAAAACTATCTATAACTTTAAACAAATTTAATAAAGAAAAATCATTCCTCGCTAACAACTTCACTACACCCTATACAAAGGTAGCTTCTTGCTTTCAAGTACTAATTATGAAACACACTGACAACCTTATTTACTTTTTATTCTAGCTGTTCAGTGAGAAGTCTGTAACTGCAGTTTCTTCGCAAAGCTTATTCCACATTTAAAGTAATAAAGATATTGTCTATGTTAGTCAATAGACTTCTGATAACCACAATTCCGTAAGCAGCATTTTATACCTATTTATATGAATATTTATTCAAAATTTTTCACAGCATTGGTTTTAATAAAGACTTTCCTTCCCTCCGGTTACATGAAAATGAATAGCTGAAATAAAAGTTCCACGGCACGTATCTTGAATAGTGCATACAAACATTTATTCCTGAACAAAACTACTTTAGTAAAGGGACAAACATATGGGAGCTAAATATATATTATTGTATACATAGAAATTTACACCAAATAAATGTTTCATTGGCATCAAAATCGTCTATCGTTTTCATATTTCACGCCAGAAAAATGACCACTATTTACAAATATTGGTTCTCTGCATGAAAAATATGTCATATGTCATAGTAGTTGTCCATTTTATTTCACATAATTACACATCAGTCATTCCTTTTGTAGCATTGCCAGCAGGCCGGTGTGGCCGAGCGGTTCTAGGCGCCTCAGTCTGGAACCGCGCGACCGCTACGGTCGCAGGCTCGAATCCTCCTCGGACATGGGTGTGTGTGATGTCCTTAGGTTAGTTAGGTTTCAGTAGTTCTACGTTCTAGGGGACTGATGACCTCAGATGTTAAGTCCCATAGTGCTCAGAGCCATTTGAACCATTTTGTAGCATTGCTGAGTAAATCATTCTACATCTGTCGTCTCCATGACAGTGAGCCGGTTATTGTACAAAACAATCGTGTTCATGATCAATCACTCAATTAGTCCTCCTATAAACCCGTATTTCCCATTTCAATCACTGTTCCGGTTCCTAGCAACTACTTTCCGTGATAATGTGTTATCTCGAACTTCCCATAATGAAGCGTTCCCAAATTTTCCACCCTCATGCCTGGTAAAGTCGTTTGCAATTTCCTTCCACTGATGTACTGCATATTATTCTTGAGTTTCCGGCTACCACTTTCCCCTGTGCTACCTTACACGTATAATACCAAGTTGTAGGCACTAATTTCGTGTGCACTTTTCCCACAGTTGACCATAAATCTCATTATTTCACTTGCTGTGAAGACTTCTTATTTATTATTTACACTGTTCCACTACAATTTAATCATTTGTAAACTCAGAGAAAAAAACAAACGTGTCACATTAATTGTTGAAATATGTAATATGGAATAGCCTTGGTTAACATAATTATTAGAGTGCTTTTAATGGCGCTTATCGCTAGATGTCCTCTGCGCACTGTGTTAACTTCTAGATTACCCAGCAAGTTTCTATTTGCACTAGTTTTTGGCGCCCTGTATTGCTGCGATAATTGACTCACTACAAGATTTTCAAGCATTCATGACTCAGCAAATTTTCTTGAGGACTGGACATCATCACTAGCAGAAGTAGTGCCAGGGCAGATTGAGAGGATCACGACTCTCACCACATACCTGTATTCGGAAGGGCTGTGTGATGACTAAACATCTTCAAAAAGTCCGTCTCTAACAGTAACCATACGCCGAGATGTCAGCGCACTCTGGCTTTAAACCTAGTTCTTAATTTTGTAACTACTGTTTTCAATAAACAGAATTGAGTATCAACTGCATCAAATATCTCCATAGGTAAAAGTTAACTACAAATTGCCGATATACTCGTATAACGAACGCAGGGTAGCCCTCTAACCACGTCAGACAATATTACATCGCTGCCATTGCCATTGGTGCGTTTAATTCTAAAAATTCTATTCCTGAACTATTTGCGAAATAATGCAGCACCGTCCACTGCACCCACAATAGATTGGGCGTGGGAATGTAGAACTTTAAGTTTTCTTTCTCTGCCGTCTTGTGTTAAACCAGTGTGTTATGATGTAAGAAGTGAGAAACTCAACAAAAGACAACAGCAATGAAGTAGAAAACTAGTTCCACATCCCTTTTGCAGTCAGTGTCATGTATACGATATCGTCGCATAAAAATTTGAAAGAGTAGAAGAAAGATCAAATATTGACATGGGTTCATAAAATTGTTTACTGAGACAGAATGGTCCTTTGTCTCCTCATTGAAGCAGTATAGTTATATCTAGATATTGCCTACTTTGTATTACATTTTCACGCAACAATTATGCTAGATCTTGTAACGCCGGAAATGCATATCCTCCTATTTCCATCTATTGCACTGCAAATTTTTTTCCTTATGTTGTTACCTGAAGATATAACATTTCTGTGTTTTTATATATTGTAATTGTTTTACTGTTTGTATATATATATATATATATATATATATATATATATGCATTTATGTTGGTTTGTTTTGTGAATATTAGTTGTATTTATACGCTGGGTCTGGCCTAGAGAAAACTATGCTATCGAACGAATACATCGATAGGTCGTGTGGAGAACCAAAGTGTTTAGGATCTTTGGTAGTGTTAACTCTGTCGCGTGGAGCGCGGGCAGAGGCAGAGTCTGGCTGGGGTGGTGCAGTGGAGCAGGTGTGTTGTGTGACGCTCCCGCGAGTTGCCGCGCTTTCGGGGTTTGGCAGCATGTAATTGCTATAATAGTTTCTGACACGGTGTCGCGGACGGGAAGCATTAGCTGGCGCACATCAAGAGCCCGTTTCGCTTGGTGACCGTGTCGAGAAGAAGGCGCGCCAACATCCAGCTTCTGCAACAGCGACGGCCGACAATGAGTGACTGTCGCCACCTCCTCGATCGACGGCTTCAAACCTTCAATCAACCAACAAGGAAGACTGGAAGCACGTAAAGTTTTAGAACTGTATGGCAGACCTCAGCTTTTCAAACTGTTCCATTTTCATAACTAAATTACAGCAACGTAGCATGAACCTTTGTTGCCCCTTGTCTCAATTGCATTACCAAGCAGGGTCCCTTCCTTTTCCGGAATGAACCCGAGTGTCGTTGAAATTCAAACGCCAGCATCATTCGATTTCACTGCTTTAATTTCAAAGTTCAGTTAAGGTATTCATAGCTGGCTACAATATTTAGATTACACAAGCACAAATTAAGAGTGCGAGTTTTGTTGCCGTATTTTAGCTTACCTGTGACTGCAGCTCAGCTTGGTACGTACTAAATTTTACTATTGTTAATTGTTCAGAATCATTTAATTCAAGTTCAAAGTTAAATCTCTTAGTTCTAAATTGCATAGATTCAAGTAGCTTTTGAAATGATTGTTGAGGTAGTCCAAGACTAACCGTATTTTACTGAATTTCGATGTGCTTCAGAAAGAAAGCTCACTGTTAATTTCAGTCACTAAATTAACTTTCGATTTTCCGGTTTTATTAATTCTTTTGCTAAGTTAAGTCAGAGTGTAGCGAAATTTATTACTTCTGACAAACTTTCAGTTTTCACACTACACGTGTCAACCATCAGTTGCCACGCTTCTAGTGCTAATTATATGTGTAATAACCTTTCTTTTTCAGTTACTATAGTAATTGTCCTTAGGACTGGCGACCGTAATTTCCCCCAAATCTCAAATATCTAATTACCGCTAGTTAATTGTTAACGTAACGGCCGCACATTTACTTTCTGTATTAACTTTACCACTTTTCAAAGTTAATTTCCACCAGTTTCATTTGCATTTTCCTTTCATTTAGATGTAACCCTTTCCTCTCTCTTTACCGACAGATTAACTTCAGTGATGATTGCTTTTCCCAAATTTCCATTAGGTACACGAGGTTTAATTTTTCACTGTCATTAAGGTCGATAAGTGAGGGGGAGGTTACAATCTTATAAAAAATTTTAATCGAGCAATAATGGATGATGTGACGAAAGATGGGCTTTAAATGCCATCGTACTTTTCATAACATTTTAGACATCGTGTTAAATATAGTGAAAGGCTCTAAGCACTGGGCAGGAGACGTTGTGTATGGACAGTGTACCTACATGAGCTTCAGCCTGCTCTGACTGTTCGCAATAAGGTAGCACGATTGAAAAAATGACTTTTTGCAACCACGTACCTACACTTCATGAAATTAAATGTTACCTAAATATACTTATGAGGAAATCAATTCCTCATTTAATTAAATTTAAACATCGACTACTTCTCTTCTATTTTAACTTCAACAAGAGGTTATTATTTATTTGCTTTTGCATTTTGATTCATCTACGAGTGTTACAAGAAGCAGCACGTTTGCCTGAAGAACATACTTCCAGATAAAACTTTATTTTAGGCAATTGGCTATGTAGACGAAAGGGAAACTTGGGCTATAAGGGAAGAGGTCATGAATAAAAACAGAAAAGGAATTTGCTGCGATCCTTAAAGCAGGTCTGTGTTGTGTAGGTCGACTTGGAGGAAGCTGATTTGAGTCCTAGCGGTGAAAAAAACGTTTACCGCAGTCATGGTAGAAAAAGGTAATAATCTTAAGTTCCTGACCTCCAGAATAATATACGCGAGGCATCAGTAATCGCAGCAGCTTCTAGACGCTACACCCTGTTTGCCACGTTAAGAATAAAGTGGCTGATGTTTGCGCCAGTGGTGTTTCGTATGTGCATAGAGTGCTTTCCTCTCATCTTTCTTCTCGACTCCCTGAGAGTTAATTAATGGTGCGACCACATAACCCACGAATATTTAGAGTGTCATAGAGTGAGGGAATGTGACACTGTCGACGCTGATCTAACCGCCGGATGAGAACGTCACGTTCGGCATCTCCGGGAGAGTAGTGGGCCAAGTCCTGGCTGGAATCTGGTTCCAGTCTCACCCCTCCGTCATTATCATCGTCAACACAATACATGGCACTGGACTGTACACACACTGATTCCGGTTATCTACACGAGATAGCTACACTTATTACTTGTACTTCTGACATACAAGCCGCAAGCTTCCTGTAGGCCAAGGGCCACGCGAATTTATCATCACCACACCAAAAATTACAGCAGAGATCATTTATTGACACACCAAATTACTCAAATAGTAATTTTTCTGTGTTGTTTGTAATAATGTTATTTTATTTTGCTACCGGTTTGGGTCCTGAAACCTCCTCAACGGCAAGAAATGTATCACATTGACGTACATGCTTTCAAATAAGTTATCACAGGAAATCATAATTGCCAAGAACATATAAAATCGAAAATTGTAACAGGATAACAATATGATTAGTCAGTCTGACATCATATTTTTATCTTGTTACAGTTTTCAATTTGGTATTATCTTGGCAATTATGGGTTTCCTGTGATAACTTAATTTAGAGCATGTATGACATGTGGTAAATATGTGATAATTTTCCTGATGATGGTTCAGAACGGAAACCGGTAGCAAAGTAAAATAACATTATTACAGGAAGCACAGTGTTATGAATTTTTTTTAAAATGTACATGCTGTTACCCAGCGCCTCAGCAAGATGTTTCGTCGTACAGCACACTTACGTTAGTATGAAGTTTGTTAAATCTGAAGCTTGTCGTCAAACTAAAGCAAGAAGATTTTATTATGCGTATGTGCGGACTGAAGCGACAATCGAAAACTCGCACCCAGGTCGGGATTAGAAATTGGCTCTCCTGCTAACTAAGGGGACGCATTAACCACCAGGCAACCCTGACGCAGTGGCTTTGCACAGCTACATGGATAATCCTAGCATGCCTCTCATCTCAATACAAATTCCTATTCACGCCTCAGGCCAATTGGTATATCCCCTATACTCGAACTTGAGGCTCGATCCCCGTTTCGTGATGTTCTAACACAGCTGGACAGCCTCTGCAATGCTGTTCGAGTTTACAGGGTATACCAACTGGGCAGAGGCGTGAGTGAGAATTCCAATCGAGCTAGCAGGCATGCTGGGATAGTCCACGCAGTCGTGCAAAGCCACTGTGCAAGGGTGGCGTTGTCATTAGTGCATCTATCTAGTAAGCGGCAGGTTTGGGCTCGAATCCCTGCCTTGGTACAAAATTTCATTCGTCGCTTCTGTCTGGAGATATACATCATAGATGTTTGAGACTTCAAAAGGCCTCTGAAACCATTTAGCTTTATTTGAAAGAAGATCTAGCTGTAACATTCGATTGCCGACGATGTTGTTAGTGATGCAAGACAGGTTCGGATCAGGGAACGATGGGGACAGAAGTCTGCTTTGTCCGTTTTAAAACGACCATTCTACCATTGTAATATCTTATCCATGATGACTTGAGAACACCACACATGTCTCCGTAAATATCGATGAGGAATAAACTGCTACTTAGTACATTATTTTTTGAATGAAAAAATTTACTTCATAGTAACTAGTTCCGGGCCATGGCCTATCACCAGATGGCAGCGAGGATTTTTTGTACTAATTTCACGCGTTTGTCTTGAAGAAAACTTTTCTTGATGCTTTAGTGGTGGTGGTTAGCGTTTAACGTCCCGTCGACAACGAGGTCATTAGAGACGGAGCGCAAGCTCGGGTTAGGGAAGGATTGGGAAGGAAATCGGCCGTGCCCTTTCAAAGGAACCATCCCGGCGTTTGCCTGAAACGATTTTCTTGATGCTTTACAACACAGAGGTCTGCTTTATGCACCGAGCCAGACAACATGTGTCGCTGTTGTCTGACGGCGAGCGTAGACTGGAAACCACTTACGGTGAACTACATTATTCATTGCAATGTAGTCTGGCTCGTTACAATTTCCTCCTCACTGTTACAGGCTTAGCATTCGCCTTAAGCGATTCAAGGAAACTACGAGAAACTTCAATCTCTGTGACCGGACAATGATAAGTAATACAGTGAACCATTATTTTCTCACGATATTTGTCAACACAGCTAGAACAGTACCAAGGAACACGTTTCTGAGGAATTGAATCGGGAACAAATCTGAGTTCTTACCATATTCAGTATAAAGTTAGTTTTTTTTAAGTGTTTGCAGGTACATGGTGTGAGTTACCCAGCCGAAAAGAAAATACCGCAGTCCAGCACGGATGACGTAGAATTCTGCCGAGTCCTCTGTCTTAACAAAAGCTTCGTAATCATGGAATTATTTGATTTTGTCGTTGCTTCGCGTATTTAAAACGGAAATGAATGTGCGGCGCTGAAGCTCTGGTTTACTTCCTTGCATTGTTTTGACATTCGCATATTTGTACGTGTGGCCACACTTCGCTGAATGGAAGTGAGTACACGGACCGTGGAAAACAAACGGAGCTGATGAGTCAGAATTCACAGCAGCTACGCAGTCTGCTTGTCGTGGAACAAACCAGCTAAAATTCTCTCGGAAGCTCAGACACTTTTGAATGACGCTGGAGAAGTGTAATATACTGAGGTTGTTCCGCTTTATTTCGTTACGCCTTTCTTTTGTAAAAAGGCGAACAGGAACCTGAACTGCTGTGCAAGAAGTGTGTGCAAGTGCTGTGCAAGAAGTTCCCGGTGATATGGCAGTAGATTTCGACAACCATCAAATTACTATAGTTTGTAAAGTGACCAGACGTCCTAAGTAGGCCGGGACAGTTCCAATTTTTGGGTGTCCGGTCTCCTTGTAACCATCGGGTTCTGGCTGGACTCTTAAATGTTCTGGGGTTTAGGAATCAAATCAAATTGTCGGACATTATAACAACTTCTTCCAAGACTGTGGTAATATGCAGCAGTTTGTCACATCTCAGCAAATAAAGTGCGGGGTAAACAAGCTGTCACGGACATGCGTTGAGAACAAATGTTCCAGCTCTTTAGATTAAAACATATATCTATCTCATGAAAATATTTCAAAGACTGTAGAATTTGTGTCACGTCTTTTCGGTTGGAATGCAGTAACCGAGCGTATCCCTTTTTTTTTATGAATAGGGAATTGAAATCTGAGAAAACCCAAACGAAAACGAAGACTTTAAATGCAATATTCGATGGTGAACATTTTAAACGCAGTTCGGAATTCTATGTCTTCTTCAACTTAAAACAAAGCAAACATCTGCTGAATCACTGTCGTTCATCACAGCCGTATGTGGGCATGGGCAACTGAGTGTTAAAAGCTGTGTGCAGTTACCTTAGAAATGTTATGTCATGTTTACTAACTTTTAAAATTTAAGTGTATTATATAATTATACAATAACAATGAAAACTCTGTTTTTTAGATTATGTTAGTTATATTATCATTTGGTACCTACAGTTCATACCGTTGTTAGCTTTAATAATGTGCGATAATTACAGAGCACTGTTGCATTCCCACCAGTGAGCAGTTATATAATTAGTACCACTTCCAACTCCCAGCAATATGCTCACCTTATAATTTGATTCCAAGTGGTTATAACGGTTTCGTTCCTCAATCGATAAAAATGGAACGCTTATTGGGTAACTTCGTTGTCCGTTTGTCTGTCAGTCTGTCTGTTCAACCGTTAAAAACCCTTTTCCCTGGGATCGGGAAAACGTATCAATTTGAAATTTATCTCAGATACTATGGCCTACGAATCCGTTTGCAATGTAAAAAGCCGAAGCTTCTGAATCAATGCAGTCAAAAGACACGGCTATTTATGCAAATTATACTGATACTCGCGGACTCACTCATCAAAACGTATAGTGTATTTCCCGTAGACCTAGAATCATTAAATGTGGCAGGAAACAAGGCTTCACAGTACAAGTGAAGGGAGAAAATCCTAAAATTGTGGGTTTGTCGTTACAGCACACGAAAATAGATTTCTTTGGTCGCTTGTTGTTGGACGACAAACTTGAAATTGAAACATTCTCGAAAACTTTGGATTCCCTTGGATCGATATCTTGCCATTATCAGTGTCGATAGCAGCCAAAAAGGGTCGAGATTTTTGATCCCAGGAATTGATGAAATGTCCGTGTCCGTAATGAAATTTATACAGAACCATCAAGCCACGAGTACTACTCGCAAGTCGCATAATTTTCTTTCCAAATGTAACGGACTAATGGCGAAAAGAGATACTTTTTAAGAGAGAAGAAGACTATATGTTCAAAACAAGAAAAATACAATGGTTACGGTCAGGACAGACGCTAGGAATTTGATGTATACTTCGATTAGAATAACATTGCGGTTGACAAGTTGCTCTGGCAGGGTGGAGGTGGTGTACAAAGGGACGGGGGGAAGGGGGGCGGGAGGTAGTAGGGTAATGTTAGCGGCTTGCAGCTATCCGCGCTTGTCAGGTACTGAAAGTACGTATAAAACAAACAATACTGCAACGCGTGGCGGTCGAGAAAGAACGGAGATTGTCTTGTGGCTGGTTATTAACACTCGGTACGTTGAAACGTCAGTTACAAAGCTATGGTATTTTAAGACAAGTGTAGTAGATAAGTGAGAAATGTTATTATAGATGAGATGGCTAAAGTTACTATCTCTTGCTGATATCATTTGAAGAATCTTGGGGTATAACTACTTCTTTTTTTCGTGAATCTGTCGTCACAATATCGGAATGCGGAAGAACACGATGTGTAAGGTACAGAAAATCAAGTCTAGGAAACTAGCTGTATGAGCTACTAGATTCAAGATACTTCTACCATTTCTCACAAACCGCCCTGTAAACTATGTATAACATGGAGACAGGACTGGACATAGAACTTCCGCTCATTAAGATATTTGATCAGAGCGCTACGTTACGTGGTCGACAACTCATTAGGCTGCCAAAGAACGGGAAAATAAGCAGTCGTCTTCTTACCAGAGACCAACTCGTTTTAAACAAAGTATCGCTATCGTGAGTTACTTGATTCCAACTAAAGCCATGGGACCCATTTAGAGTCGAAATCAGTGTGGCTATTAATTTAGAAATTTGTGCATCATTTACATTATTTAGCACATATACAATCGCCGTCTTGCCAACCTTCATATAATTTGTAACAACTTTGTGATGAAACCACAACAATATTCGGAACATTATAATATTTTCATTACGTGCGGGAAAGCACATGATTACATCGAAATGCGAAATAAATGCTAATAATTCGTTGCTGAAGTTCAGTGGAGTTTGTATATCAGATATAAGGATTGGAAAACAACTTTTTTTTCATAAAGAGGTATTCTGTGTGAAGTAATATATAAACAAGAAGTACACTAAATAGTAACAGGCCTACTGATATAAGTATAATGAGTAGGGTACAGATAAATAGTCTATTACAATCTGACATGATTTATTATTATTTATAATTGTATTTTTCGTGCTAATTTCAAATTTGGAAACCTTTTTCTCTTCTACATTATATTTTTAAAGCGTCAACAGAATTTCATTATTGTGGAATACACTTCAAAAAAATTATTTCATTGTTGTTGTTGTGATCTTCAGTCCTGAGACTGGCTTGATGCAGCTCTCCATGCTACTCTATCCTGTGAATACACTTCAAAAAAATAATTTCATACGTTTCGGTATTTCATTTTTACATACAACGCCGTAAGTTACCCTGGAACCGCGCCTGGATCACCAGTGAAATCGCCCTTAACGAACAATTTTTGCTTATATAGAAATATTTTCGACTTCAGTTACCGTCAACTGAGGTAACCTTATCTACCGGGGAAACAATGCCAATTTGTCTTATAGAAAATTCGACCGTTAGTAATAGAAAATACAGTTGATGCAGATACGTAATAAGCCAGTGCCCTTTCCTATGACTCCAATAACTCATACTAACAACCTGTTGCACACATTCATCTGACATATTATGTTGAGCTTCACGGTCTCATAGTAAATCTGGTGCTAACAGAAGGCCAAGTGGAACTACTTGGTTCATGCCTTAAAGAATTTATTAATTTGCTTGCGCTGGACGCAAATTCCGGTACAGACACAAAGAACGCGCGCACTTCTTCGCTGTTAGTGGCACTATTCGCTAATGCATGGTCGTTCAAGGGCTTACGTCATGTCTTGGTGTACATCACATCGTTGAAGAATGATTACCGAGGCTTCTAAGAAAAACTTCAAGTTATTTTTAGTACACAACGAAAACAGATAGCTATGCGTATCGGATGTATATTCGGCCCAACTGCATGACGTACGAAATCATGTGGCTAGCTATCGAGAGGTCAACTGCTATATCCTTGATGATTTTAAAGAAACCACTATTATCATGAAAGTGCAGTCTGGGTACACTAAGTGAGACAGCCGAGACAGAAAGCAATATTTCATAAACAAGAAAGAGCCAGTCAGAAAGGAATTGCAGAAAGGAGTTAAGTACTGTACATCCATCACGGACTAAGGGTTGAACGTGGAAAAATAGCGTGCCACCGTTTAATATTAAACTTGGAGTACTCAAGAATTCCGTAATGGTGTTAGAGAAAGGCTCAGATGAATTTAGATACCTGTGCAACAGTTTTCTGAAGTTATGTGGCAGTATTTAATGTGTTCATATTTCCACAATCAAGAGTAATAATTCGTGACGTCCATATTCACGGCTTACTGAGTGTGCATGGTTGGCACTCAAGCCAGTATTAATCAACTTCATTTGAGATTATAGATGGGAGTAGTACTTGATTGTCATATAGAAGTGTATTAGTATGTTCAGAGACCTGGATTGCAACATTGCCCTCAAATGTAATCTCCTTGACTCTCCCCTTAGAACCTCGGCTCAGTCAGTGACTAATATGGTGCATCTCTTCATCAGGACATATCCATCAGGTCGATCGGGTGCTGCGACGTTGGCTGACTGCTGTTGGAAGGTAGAACGCGACCCGTCAAATATTCAGCACAAACGTAAGTATGCAGGGAATAAGATCGAACTAAACAGGCATTAAATTAAGTGTGAGGTCCTCCCGACTCGCCTCATATAGAGTGCCGAAAGGATGCTACGTTCTCAGAATGCTATACAACAATTCAAGGAAATCACATTAGTAGTTCTATTTCAATAAAGCAGATTTACAATACTTTGTATTTGAAACAAGTGTCGCAAGCGATGGGTGACATGGAAACATTAATGGTCTTCACTATAGACAAAGTACAAAACAGCAGTGCATTTGGATCCCTAATAACTGTTCTCGTAGCACTCTCTGCTAGGCCGTGCTAATACTGTCCACTAATGTTTGGCCGACGTTCGCAGGAGTGGCGCTTATATTCAATTCTTGCTGAGGTCGCCCCTGTCGTGGCGCGATCCTTGTCAGCGGGCTGTTGGCTGACGTCGCCTCACCGCCTTCTCTGGTCTTGCGTTCTTCCTCTTCGTTCCGGCGCTGTTTAGGTTTTGATGTTGGTAACGCCACGTAGCGCTCTGTATGAAAATGACTGACTGTGCTGTGTGCAGTCTGTGGCTGGTTGCACTCATTGTTGGAATATTCGCTTGTGTAGTGTTGGGCAGTTGGACGTGAAGAGCGCGTAGCTTACGGCAGTTGGAGGTGAGCCGCCAGCAATGGTGAATGTGGAGAGAGAGATGCCAGAGTTTTGAGAGATTACTATAAGCGGACGACCAGGACGTGTGTCCGCCAGAAAAAGGAAACTTGTAAAGACGGATGTCATCAATTGATGGATATATATATATGATGGCTTTTGAACACTATTAAGGTAAATACATTGTTTGTTCTCTATCAAAATCACTCATTTGATAACTATACCTATCAGTAGTTAGTGCCTTCAGTAGTTATAATCTTTTATTTAGCTGGCAGTATTGGCTCTCGCTGTATGGCGGTAGTTCGAGTAAAGAAGATTTTGTGAGGTAAGTGATTCATGAGTTTGACCTGTATCGCTCACAGAATCTGTTTGAGCCTGCTGCCCACCTCATTGTTCGCCGAGCGCCATACTTTCTTTTCCTGAAAAGTAACTACGTTGTGATCCCCGGGTGTGACGATTGTGGTGATAGTTGTCTTTATTGTTTGGTTTTAATAGTGTCTCGCCTTTCAGATGATGCGTAACGTTATTACTGTTACCGTCCTAACAAGCGGTGGGAACGTGACGGCGGTCGCAGGTGCTACTGGTGCCGTCACGATCATTTATGATTGTTGTTGTTGTGGTCTTCAGTCCTGAGACTGGTTTGATGCAGCTCTCCATGCTACTCTATCCTGTGCAAGCTTCTTCATCTCTCAGTACTTACTGCAACCTATATCCTTTTGAATCTGCTTAGTGTATTCATCTCTTGGTCTCCCTCTACGATTTTTACCCTCCACGCTGCCTTCCAATCCTAAACTGGTGATCCCTTGATGCCTCAGAACATGTCCTTGTAATCGATCCCTTCTTCTAGTCAAGTTGTGCCACAAACTCCTCTTCTCCCAAATTCTATTCAATACCTCCTCATTAGTTATGTGATCTACCCATCTACTCTTCAGCATTCTCCTGTAGCACCACATTTTGAAAGCTTCTATTCTCTTCTTGTCCAAACTATTTATCGTCCATGCTTCACTTCCATACATGGCTACACTCCATACTTCCTGACACTTAAATCTATACTCGATGTTAACAAATTTCTCTTCTTCAGAAACGCTTTCCTTGCCATTGCCAGTCTACATTTTACATCCTCTCTACTTCGACCATCATCACTTATTTTGCTCCCCGATAGCGAAACTCCTTTATTACTTTAAGTGTCTCATTTCCTAATCTAATTCCCTCAGCATCACCCGACTTAATTCGACTGCATTCCATTATCTTCGTTTTCCTTTTGTTAATGTTCATCTTATATCCTCCTTTCTAGACACTGTCCATTCCGTTCAACTGCTCTTCCAAGTTCTTTGCTGTCTTTAACAAAATTACAATGTCATCAAAGTTTTTATTTGTTCTCCATGGATTTTAATACCTACTCCGAATTTTTCTTTTGCTTCATTTATTGATTGCTTAATGTATAGATTGAATAACATCGGGGAGAGGCTACAACCCTGTCTCACTCCCTTCCCATCCACTGCTTCCCTTTCGTGTCATTAGAATCTTATAACTGCCATATGGTTTCTGTACCAATTGTAAATAGCATTTCGCTCCCTGTATTTTACCCCTGCCACCTTCAGAATTGAAAGAGAGTATTCCATTCAACATAGTCAAAAGCTTTGTCTAAGTCTACAAATGCTGGAAACGTAGGTTTGCCTTTACTTAATCTATGTTCTAAGAAAAATCTAGGGTCAGTATTGCCTCACGTGTTCAAATATTTCTACGGAATCCAAACTGATCTTCCCCGAGATCGGCTTCTGCCAGTGTTTCCATTCGTCTGTAAGGAATCTGCGTTAGTATTTTGCCGCCGTGACTTATTAAACTGATAGTTCAATAATTTTCACATCTGTCAACACCTGCTTTCTTTGGAATTGGAATTATTATATTCTTCTTAAAGTCTGAGGGTATTTCGCCTGTCTCATACAATTTGCTCACCAGATGGTAGAGGTTTGTCAGGACTGGCTCTCCAAGGCCGTCAGCAGTTCTAATGGCATGTTGTCTACTCCCGGGGCCTTGTTTCGACTCAGGTATTTCAGTGCTCTGTCAGACTCTTCACGCAGTATCATATCTCCCATTTCATCTTCGTCTACATCCCCTTCCATTTCCATAATATTGTCCTCAAGTACATCGTCCTTGTATAGACCCTCTATATATTCCTTCCACCTCTCTGCTTTCCCTTCTTTGCTTAAAATTGGGTTTCCATCCGAGCTCTTGATATTCATACAAGTGGTTCTCTTTTCTCCAAAGGTCTCTTTAATTTTACTGTAGGCAGTATCTATCTTACCCCTAGTGAGATAAGTTTCTACATCCTTACGTTTGTTCTCTAGCCATCCCTGCTTAGCCATTTAGCACTTCCTGTGTATCTCATTTTTGAGACGTTTGTATTCCTTTTTGCCTGCTTCATTTACTGCATTTTCATATTTTCTCCTTTCATCAATTAAATTCAGTATTTCTTCTGTTACCCAACGATTTCTCCTAGCCCTCGTCTTTTGTGATTATTGAGCTCTTTTAATTATGTTTTAGATTCTGATCTGTCCAGATTTATCAGGATACAGGTGTGCTGCCGGAGAACTGTGAAATTCTTGTGTTGGCACCGTTCAGTGTTGTATGGCGAGATTCCTTATCTGATACTGGGGCCAGATTATGTCTGCAGGCCGTCTTGCACTGGTATCTGACCGTTATATTAGTAACATAACCAGGATTTTAAGACAGAAAGGAAGTTAAAAATTTCTACTTAAAATCTGTTTTAACTGTGTTTGTAGTTTGATTATATTAATATACATGTTCATCATTATCGGCAGTGTAGAAATTGTAGTATTCCTGAAATTCTTAGTTTAGTCTGTTGATAGTCGTTTGCCGGGTGTTGTTGTACCTTGCCTTGGATTGCTTGTTCAGGACAGTTATTTTCTGAAAGTGTGCTTTAGTGCTAATTGACCTATTCGTGTTTGTAAGCATATTCTTCTCGCAAGACGTTTATTTTACGAGCGCCGTGCTGTTGCCTGATGGGTCAGCTACTGTTTTTGCAGTCTATGTGTGCAGCCTGACAGGGGTGGGCGCAACGGCGGCACGATATTATTGGCCAGCATTTGACTTTGCTGCTCCCATACCCTGTGTGAAGCAGCTCTATCAAGGGGAAACTGCTGCTTAGGTGTTTTCTTCACTGGTTCGTGTGAGCCTAAATCATTTTAGAGTTAATGTATCTTTTGCCTTTTGGCTAGATCCACACGAACCAGTGAAGAGAAGAATGAAGCAACAGTTACTGCACTTTCGAGCTACTTCTCATAAGTTAATTTATCCCTTTCGGTGCTGTGCCCTTTCTGTAACAGTTTTTCCTTACCGAAGTGAGCTACTTTAGCCCTTAAAATTTTCAGCTCTCTCAAAGGACCACGTGAAATTTTTGTCAGTAATTTAAAACCATTCAGTTAGCCTGGACATTCAAATTTGTTGAAACATTTTACCCGTTACTAAATATCTGCTAGTTATTATTACATTTTACTTTTATAAACCTTTCCTTAAACTTGTTAGTTCACTTAAGGCACAGTGTTAAATTCTAGTCTGTAATTTAAACATTCTCCTAGCCTGGATATTTAAATTTGTTAAAACATTCTATCTTTTTTACTAAATTTGTGCTATTAGTTGTTATATTTGACTTTCAAAAATTTTGGTCCGTAACTTAAAACAATGCTGCTAGCTTGAGACATTTAAATCGTTTAAACATTTTACCTTCAACAGGTAACCAGTTGCCCGTTCCCCGGCCAGCAGATGTTCTCTAAATGGCGTCGTGGCCCAGTTCAGACTTCACCCTAGGACGCCCAAGCCTTTTTTTTCTAACTTGGATGCCTAAAGGGGAGGGGGGGTGGTTCGGCGAGCCCTCTGGTATTAAATAAGCTTACTGACGAAAAATTGCAGCTTTCAAAATGGTTAATGTATTTTAAGTAAGGCATCGGTTTATAAATGTTGTTAATTGTTATACATATTGGATCGAGTGTATAAAAAAATTGTTATATTACAATACAAACTACATATGTGTTCATATACAATAGACTACTCTGAGTCCTCAACCTCAAGGCAAGAGACACACGTCACAATTTTTTCTGAATGTATGTTACACATATGTTTATGACACTGTCCACGATACTGTTTTGGTCTACTTAGATTGTTGTACTTCTGCTTCTTTGTTTTAGCTTTTCTTACACAAATATGGCACTGACCTTTCCCTGCAGGAGGCTGACGTGCATCTGTTGTCACTTCTTTGATTTCCTTTTGTAGAATAGTCTCCATCGATTGAATAATTTGGTTAGATAACCCTCTTGCATTGGCACTTCTTTCTTCTACCTGCAATTTCACTAGTACCATCCCAGCTCGCAAAAGATAAAGTTTCCGTTTGTTGTGTTTCTTTTCATTCCATCTTGGATGTTGCTGGATGAATATGGTGGTTGCATTGATAGCACAAATGCCGATGAGAGAGTAGAATACAGATAGAGGCCATCTCTTTGTTCCCCTCTTGCAGGTGTACATACGAGCCATTTGATCAATGGTATCAATTCCACATTTAGAGGAATTATAATATGCATTTATCTCGGTTTTATTCTTCTCTTCTCCAACAGTGCCTTTACCTTGGTGCATTGTTGACAACATCAGTAAGTTTTTACCTGGTTTTGTTTTTGCTATGTAGGACACCAAAGTTACTGGAGGCCTACGTGTTCAGAACAGCACTAACTCACTGCAGGTTTACAAGATAAATAACAGCTGACTGACATCAACAATCACTTCCTCAGAAAGTAAACCGATTGTTGTGAATATCAAGAATACCAACCAACAAGAAACTAAATTGCATTGTTGTAGAGATGGGAAATACGAAATCCTACTAAGGAAAATTTTCCATAGCATGGAAGCCTAAGGTGGGGGTTTGTTGGACCCATAATAAGTTTATTTATTTTTTCTTTCAAAGCAAGAATTTTCTATAAAATATATTGACACTAAGTTTTCATAAAATAGCCAACAAACAATAACTCAAAGGGAATATGTAGTATGAAAGTTACTTGGGCATAAGCAGTGGACATAAAAAAATTGTGGGTTCAACGAACTCCCCCCCCCCCCTTAGGCGTTCTAGGGTTAAGGTCGCTAAAAAGCTCCGGTACCTCAGCGCAGACACCACAAACAGGATTCACAGGAGCGACACCTTCCTACTCCTTCGGCTCCTTCCTACTCCTTCGGCTCCTTCCTCTAACATGCGACCAAGTGAATGGGCCACCTGATCGTCAGACTCCTTAATGTGCAGAACTGTGAAGCGGAATGTGGATGTCGGTATTGCCCATCTGGCGATCCTAGCGGTTTTTCTAGGTCTAACTAACACCCTGCTTAAGGCTTGGTTGTCTGTCTCCAGATGAAACTTCCTGTGCTCGGGATAGAATTTAAGATTTTTCTTACGAACAGAACGGCCGTGCCCTTGCACTCATAAATGCAGTACTTTAATTAAGCAGCAGTTAAAATCCTCGAGGCGTAAGCGATGGGATGCCTTCCTCCGAACATACCTGCAAGAGTATGGCTGCGACTCCAGCATTAGCCACGTCAGTCTGGACAATGAAGCGTTTCTCAAAGTCCAGTATGGGGAAGATAGGGGATTACTCGAGGCTCTGTTAATATCCTTAAAATCAGCCTGCAGGCTCTTCCCCTCCCCTCCGTTTTTGAGCAAACTATTAAGAGGGGCTACGATCTGAGCAAAATTAGGAACAAACTTCCTACAATAATTGGCGATCCCGAGAAATCTAGCTACCCCGTTCTTATTCCTTAGGGGAGGAGAACGTCGTACGTCCTAGACACGATCCTAATCAATTCTAAACCCGTCGCTCGACACAAGTTGACCCAAGAAAGAAATCTGACGCCTAGCCAGTGTAACCTTAGACGGGTTAACGGTTAATCCAGCTGCCTGAAGCCGTAACAACACGTTCCCGAAATGAGACAGATGTTGGTAAAGAGAACGGCTATATGCAATAACAACATCAAGATAGTTATAGACACAGTTGAACTTAAGGCCACCCAGAACATGATACAACAGGTGAGACAGCACAATGGCCTCGGTAGATAAGTCAAAGGGCACCCAATAGAACTCATAAAGGTTCCAATCTGTGCAAAGTGCATTAACATGCTTAGAATATTCGGTGATCGATATCTGGTAACGGGCTTCATTGAGATTAGCCACTATGAAGTAACAAGGCCCAGGAAACCAAGTAAAACAAATGTGCAGATGGGGACGCGGCACAGATTTCAGAATGACCTTTTGATAAAGTGCTCTGTAATCAACAACTGGCCTGTAAGCCTTTCCTTGTCCCTAAGGGACCAGAAATATGAGGGAAGCGTAAGGTGATGTGGACGCCTGATAAGCCCATCTCTAAGCATGTGACTGACCTTCTGTCGCAATTTCCTCATTTTTTTGGGGGGGGAGGGAGGGGAACGATATGAAGCTTTTCCCACCGGATCATCATCAATCAAACGAATCTTGTACTGGATATTGTCCTTTACTCCCGCTGATTGGTGAGGACGTCAGGGTAATTTCGTAAGATGTTCAGTAGCTGCCTAGCCTCAATCTCTCCCCAGATGACCCACACTAAAGTCAGAAACGAGCTAAGCGAATTGACGTTGCTAAGAGTTTGACAAGATTTATGAGCTACATTCTCTGAAGGGCAAAATTTAAATAATAAGGTCTTTCTACCAAAATTTGGCATCAAACTAGTCCACTGAATAAAAACACAACCGAGAAGCAAGGTGACAAACAAATTATTCACAACGATTAACTCAGAAGGCCAAAAAATCTGTGCATCACACGACATGTCTGAGAAGTAGGGTCCAAGGGAGGCATTTTACATAGACCAATATATTCCAAATACCAATCATAGGCCAGTTAAGAAGCGGAACTCCTCGAATCCAAAAGCACGCCAACAGGTTCTTGATTGAGCTGAGCGCATATGTACGGAAGGGAAGAAGAATGAGAATGGGAGGACAGCAACTAAGAGGCTTACCACGTATGAGCTTGGGTCGCCACTGGTGGCGCCATCTATTAGCTCTTAGATCTCGTTCGATGGGGCACATGGCACAAAATGATCCCCACCCCCACGCTCTGCTGCCAGTTGAACTACAGCACGCCAGGTTGACACGAGGTTTTGGAAGAGCTAAGCCCCAGGTTATGACATCATCCATTGTTTGCCAAGTGATTTGCATTTATTAAACAATTTTTTAAAGACAACAGCAATAATCACTAGTAAATAATCTTTTAGAAAAGCAGAATTTTCGGAAACAGTTAGATGAATGTTGTGAATTCAAAGGAGCATAATAGTTTAACCAATTTCACAATTATAGCAAGATGATATCAGGCTAACACAATGGTTTAAAATTACAGACCCAAGTTGTAACACAGTCCTCTAAAAGACTTGACAAATTTAAAGTAACATTTTTGAAGGTCAGATGTAATACCGACTAGCAAAAATTTAGTAACAGGTAAAATGTTTAAACGATTTAAATGTCTCAATCTAGCAGCATTGTTCTAAGTTACGGATCAAAATTTTTGAAAGTCAGATATAACAACTAATAGCACAAATTTAGTAAAAAAGATAGAATGTTTTAACAAATTTAAATATCCAGGCTAGGAGAATGTTTAAATTACAGACTAGAATTTAACACTGTGCCTTAAGTGAACTAACAAGTTTAAGGAAAGATTTTTAAAAGTAAAATGTAATAATAACTAGCAGATATTTAGTAACGGGTAAAATGTTTCAACAAATTTGAATGTCCAGGCTAACTGAATGGTTTTAAATTACTGACAAAAATTTCACGTGGTCCTTTGAGAGAGCTGAAAATTTTAAGGGCTAAAGTAGCTCACTTCGGTAAGGAAAAACTGTTACAGAAAGGGCACAGCACCGAAAGGGATAAATTAACTTATGAGAAGTAGCTCGAAAGCGCAGTAACTGCTCCTTCAGTCTTCTCTTCACTGGTTCGTGTGGACCTAAATCATTTCTGAGTTCAGATATCTTTGGCCTTTTGGCTTGGATCAAGCCAAAAGGCAAAAGATACATTAACTCTAAAATGATTTAGGCTCACACGAACCAGTGAAGAAAACACCTAAGCAGCAGTTTCCCCGTGGTAGAGCTGATTAACACAGGGTATGGAAGCAGCAAAGTCAAATGCTGGCCAATAATATCGTGCCGCCGTTGGGCCCACCCTTGTCAGGCTGCACACATAGACTGCAAAAACAGTAGCTGACCCATCAGGCAACAGCACGGCGCTCGTAAAATAAACGTCTTGCGAGAAGAAGATGCTTACAAACACAAATAGGTCAATTAGCACTAAAGCACACTTTCAGAAAATAACTGTCCTGAACAAGCAATCCAAGGCAAGGTACAACAACACCCGGCAAACGACTATCAACAGACTAAACTAAGAATTTCGGGAATACTACAATTTCTACACTGCCGATAATGATGAACATGTATATCTCAAAAATGAGATACACAGGAAGTGCAAAATGGCTAAGCATGGATGGCTAGAGAACAAATGTAAGGATGTAGAAGCTTATCTCACTAGGGGTAAGATGGATACTGCCTACAGTAAAATTAAAGAGACCTTTGGAGAAAAGAGAACCACTTGTATGAATATCAAGAGCTCAGATGGAAACCCAGTTTTAAGCAAAGAAGGGAAAGCAGGGAGGTGGAAGGAATATATAGAGGGTCTATACAAGGACGATGTACTTGAGGACAATATTATGGAAATGGAAGGGGATGTAGACGAAGATGAAATGGGAGATATGATACTGCGTGAAGAGTCTGACAGAGCACTGAAAGACCTGAATCGAAACAAGGCCCCGGGAGTAGACAACATTCCATTAGAACTGCTGACGGCCTTGGAGAGCCAGTCCTGATAAACCTTTACCATCTGGTGAGCCAGATGTATGAGACAGGCGAAATACCCTCTGACTTCAAGAAGAATATAATAATTCCAATTCCAAAGAAAGCAGGTGTTGACACACGTGAAAATTACTGAACTATCAGTTTAATAAGTCACGGCGGCAAAATACTAACGCAGATTCCTTACAGACGAATGGAAACACTGGCAGAAGCCGATCTCGGGGATGATCAGTTTGGATTCCGTAGAAATATTTGAACACGTGAGGCAATACTGACCCTATGATTTCTCTTAGAACATAGATTAAGTAACGGCAAACCTACGTTTCTAGCATTTGTAGACTTAGACAAAGCTTTTGACTATGTTGAATGGAATACTCTCTTTCAAAATCTGAAGGTGGCAGGGGTAAAATACAGGGAGCGAAATGCTATTTACAATTTCTACAGAAACCATATGGCAGTTATAAGATTCTAATGACATGAAAGGGAAGCAGTGGTTGGGAAGGGAGTGAGACAGGTTTGTAGCCTCTCTCTGATGTTATTCAATCTATACATTAAGCAATCAATAAATGAAGAAAAAGAAAAATTCGGAGTAGGTATTAAAATCCATGGAGAACAAATAAAAACTTTGATGACATTGTAATTCTGTTAAAGACAGCAAAGGACTTGGAAGAGCAGTTGAACGGAATGGACAGTGTCTAGAAAGGAGGATATAAGATGAACATCAACAAAAGGAAAACGAAGATAATGGAATGCAGTCGAAATAAGTCGGGTGATGCTGAGGGAATTTGATTAGGAAATGAGACACTTAAAGTAATAAAGGAGTTTCGCTATCGGGGAGCAAAATAAGTGATGATGGTCGAAGTAGAGAGGATGTAAAATGTACTGGCAATGGCAAGGAAAGCGTTTCTGAAGAAGAGAAATTTGTTAACATCGAGTATAGATTTAAGTGTCAGGAAGTCGTTTCTGAAAGTATTTGTATGGAGTTTAGCCATGTATGGAAGTGAAGCATGGACGATAAATAGTTTGGACAAGAAGAGAATAGAAGCTTTCAAAATGTGGTGCTACAGGAGAATGCTGAAGAGTAGATGGGTAGATCACATAACTAATGAGGAGGTATTGAATAGAATTTGGGAGCAGAGGAGTTTGTGGCACAACTTGACTAGCAGAAGGGATCGATTACAAGGACATGTTCTGAGGCATCAAGGGATCACCAGTTTAGGATTGGAAGGCAGCGTGGAGGGTAAAAATCGTAGAGGGAGACCAAGAGATGAATACACTAAGCAGATTCAAAAGGATATAGGTTGCAGTATGTACTGGGAGATGAAGAAGCTTGCACAGGATAGAGTAGCATGGAGAGCTGCATCAAACCAGTCTCAGGACTGAAGACCACAACAACAACAATCATAAATGATCGTGACGGCACCAGTAGCACCTGCGACCGCCGTCACGTTCCACCGCTTGTTAGGACGGTAACAGTAATAACGTTGCTCATCATCTGGAAGGCGAGACACTATTAAAACCAAACAATAAAGACCACTATCACCACAATCGTCACACCCGGGGATCACAACGTAGTTACTTTTCAGGAAAACAACGTATGGCGCTCGGCGAACAATGAGGTGGGCAGCAGGCTCAAACAGATTCTATGAGCGATACAGGTCAAACTGCGGCAGTTGTAAACTTCCCGGAACGCACATACTCACAACTCAGGGAAGAATCACATAGGACTGCGCAGTAATATCAGAGCCCACTAACGCCGCCAAACTAGTTCACACAACACGGATCGACAACGGGAAAGAGGTGCCCTTTCAGCGTACCGATATCATCTAAACATAATAAAAGTCGTTCCCGTTGCAACGGTTCCGTCATGATGAATCGGTCAAGACACCGATCACCGGTGCGTGGCAATACACGCTTCCTCCAACCGACTCCTTCCTCATTCCCGGTGACTATCCGTTCCGCACTAGCTCACCTCGCACTTCAAACCAGAAGGCAAAGGCGCCGCCCGGCGACCAGAGGGAATACGAATCAGAGATTCGATCTACAGACCGCAATATATGCGAGCCGACACGGCTCATGTGTGATAATAACTACAGATGCCAGACGGAGCAATATTCTAGAATTGGTCACAATAGTGTCTTAAATCGGGTCTCATTTACAAATGTCTTCGCTCTTGCCAACACATTTTCCATACCACAGTTCTGTTATTGACTTCATGTATTAATACTAAACACGTATACGAAGTCACGTGCCAAGCTGTTCACCATTAAACTTTTAATCGGATGCTATCTGGGTACCTATAGCACCAAGTGTGAAGCTTCCTGCAGTCTTTCTACATTGCTTAAGATGGCCAAACGATGACACTTTCCCGTAGACTATATCATCGTCGATGGGTTATCTCACAGTGTAGCTGACCGTTCCCTACACATCGCCTGTATACATATAATGAGACTATTCGTTTTCTCACTTAGCTTTCTTAGGAGACGGACGTCGCTACTTTCACCTATTCTGAACATTTGTCGCACTGGGTCAGTATTCGGCTCTCTTAGAGCCTTACTCTCTTAGTCTCTTTCGTGGATATTAGTCAACAGTATATCACAGAGTAGAACACTTTTTAGAAATCTACGAGGGTGGAAGCTTCTGTTCAGGTGTATCTGACGCATGTAAGTTAACGTATGTAAGAAGGCAAGCTGTGTTTCATAGTAGTGATTCATCCCTGAACACATGCAGATTTTTTAAGAGATTCCGTTTTCCTCTACAACATCATAATATTCGAGTTTAAAATCTTGCAACAATGACTCATCTATCGGAACACGTCAGATGAAGCGGATTTCTTGATATCCACATCTCCATTTCACACATTTCAAACATTTTGATTCGTAGTATGCAAACCACTTGTCTCTATTATCAACTGTTCCTGATATTACGAAAAAGGTACGCTGGAGTGACGAAAGTCACGGAATAGCGATTTACACAAACACAGAAGACGGTAGAATCGAGTACACAAGGCATGAAAGTTCACTAGACTACAATGGTGAAACTGTCATTTGTACTCAGGTTGCTAAACTATTTAGAAAAGAATCTGTATGGTGCAGAAATTGGCAGTTAACCATAAATAATGAAAACTGTGAGGTCATCCACACGAGCGCTGAAAGGAAATCCGTTAAACATCGGTTACGCGATGAATCAGTTAAATCTGAATACCGTAAATTATGCCTAGGAATTACAGTTACTAGCCGGATGGTGTGGCCGAGCGGTTCTAGGCGCTTCAGTCTGGAACCGGGTGACCGCTACGGTCGCAGGTTCGAATCCTGCCTCGGGCATGGATGTGGATGATGTTCTTAGGTTAGTTAGTTTTAAGTAGTTCTAAGTTATAGGGGACTGTTGCCTTGACCTGAGGTCGTCGCACGGTGGCGCTGGCAGCAGTCCACATACGCAGAGATTTGTTGATGCATGTCAGAGTACGGAGCAGCGAGTAACTGTGCAGACGTTTTCAGACGTGCTAATGGTGACTGTGTGCTAAAAATGGTTCAAAGAACACATATTGGTGACGTTATGAGGGGTAGAATGCTAGGGCGACTGGCATAGTTTGTCGGGAGGTGTGGAGATTCGTTGATGTTAGGATTTGTTTTCCTGTGGGGCTTGTTCCATTACTTGCTACTTTCGCCGGTCCTTGCTTGGGGGGCATTTGAGGCTTGACAAGACCGTTGCTAAGGTGCAGCAACATGTGACCTGGCTGTCGTTATATAACGATATCCGCCGACTAGCAAGGAAGTGCGAGTTGTGTAAGATGGAAAAAACCCAATTGCAACTCACTCGAGGAATTGTTGCAGATCGGAGCGAGAGCAACAGCCCATGGGTAAGTTATTTATTGATTAAGTTTTGCCTCTTCTTCGCACAAAGAGGAAGGGGGGATCCTTATATGTTGGTTGTGGTAGATGCCTTTTCCCATTTCGTTTGGCTTGTCGCTAGTGGGGGGTTAACGGTGGTGGTTACCATCCACCATAACTGCATGATCTTCTCCATATTTTAGCCACATAAAATCTTGGTGTGTGAGAAAAGCCTCAGCCTTTCTGTCGAAGGAGATAAAGCGGCTTTGCTTTGTTAATGCCATCAAGCACGCCACTACTACCCCCTCCCCCCTCCCCCCCCATTCTGCCCGCCCAGCTAGCCGCGCGGTCGTCCAACGCGCTACTTCCCGAGTGGGAAGGCGTGCCAGTCCCCGGCACGAATCCGCCGGCGGATTAGTGTCGAGGTCCGGTGTGCCGGCCACCCTATGGATGGATTAAGGTGGTTTTCCATCTACCTCGACGATTGCAGACTGGTTCTCCTTATTCCGCCCCGCCTTACTCTATATCGACGATTCCTGCGCAAACATTGTCTCCACATATGCGTACACCGTACTTACTGTACCACGCAAACATTTGGGGTTACACTCTTTTGGTATGAGATGTTGTTAGTGGGGTGGGGGGGGGGGGGACACTGGGGGCCAAACTACACAATAGCCCTAGCTAGTTTCGGTGTGAGGCGGCATCGGGGTGGGTGAACTGCTGTGGCCTGGTGTGGGCTTGTGAACCACTGAGGGCTACGCGGGACGAAGCCTCTACGTCGTTTCTAGGTCCCCGGTTTAGTACACAATACACACACACCCTATTATTCACAGCCTTCTTTCTTCGAAAGTATGAACACAGACCTCAAGGTCACTCTCGTCATCTACCGTGTCAAGTCTCGGACCATGGAGGATGACTCGCTCCCTTGGATTAAATTCGCTTTTAATTCTGCTCAGCACGAAGCGGTGAAGGCTACTTAGGCGTCCTTATTGTTTACATACCGCCTTAATACCCCTCTAGCCAATTTGTAGGGCGTTAATGGTCTTTCTCCTGGGGATATAACTCCCGAGATCATTAAACGAAATTGTGATAAAGCTAGGCGCTACATGGAACGTGCTCACCTCTGCCGAATGAGGATTTACAGCCTACGGAGGCAGCCATTTAACGCTTTTACAGGCCGACATCCACTGTAAATTACCGTTCATTCAGTACCTATAATTTATTCGTTCATCTCATCACTGTCATAAAATTATGTTTCGTCTATAAAAAGGATATAACAATCAAAACCAGAGACAGTGTGGTAGATGTTCAGTGCCCAGAGACAGAACCCTACATTATAGTCAGAGTCATCCTCCGTCAGACGATGCAACGTCTGCAGTTTCCCTGGATGCCAGCTGTTATCCCGTAAAATGCGCATGGCACTGCTCGGCTGTTTCCCATTTACGCAGAGACACGTCTGGTCCCCTTTGTCGGACTGCTCGCACTTTTTGCCGCCTTTATTCCTCCAGATCTACTTGCATCAGCAACAGAACATGTCCTTTTAAATTTCATGATAGGTTTTGCCACGGTGTCGTTGGTTAGCTGCATTCTGTGTCTTGGATTGAAAGAAAGCGCTACCTGACGGTTGATATCATTCTCAGACAATAGAATGATGTCAATCCGATCTTTACGCTTTAGAGGCGTTTCTTTTACACTGGCCCCGTTACCTGAAGTCCGCCCCTGGTAGCTGAGTGGTCAGCGCAACGGAATGTACTACCTAACGGCCCGGGTTCGATTCCCGATTCGAGACTTTCTCCGCTGAGGGACACGATCAGTAGTATAGTGTATAGTGTTTCACAATTTTCGCAGGTTAACTATTACATATCTGCTTCTCTGATTTTATCTGAGGTTATGTTGAGTGTCTGTAGCATTTTCTGTAGCGTGCTGTTTGATTCATAAGACACTTCATCATTCTGACTTCGGGCTTAGTTGACAAAATAATGATGACATTAAAAATCACGATGATTAACGATGCAGTCTCTCTTCAGTCAACAGTTGCAGAATTCTGGGCATCACTGGCAACAGTTACAGCTTTAGATGCCAATGGCCATTTTCAGTACTGGTAAGTAATACGAGGCAACAGTGACACCACCGTATGAAACTGGAGCAGTTGTTACTGTGTGGCCCTGAATGCTAGTAAGCAAATATTACTCGAAGTTCATCATTTAAAAGTTGTAGATCTGAGGGACTACTGGATGGAGACTCGGCATATACGTTTAAAAACTGAAACTAGGTAGCTCTCAAAAAGATATCCAAATTTCCGAACACTTTATTTGAAACATAGTAAAACCTTTGTTTCCAGAGAGTCATAAAAGAGCAAATGAAAATCATTTACGCCAGTTACTTGAGGCGAGAGCGACTAGATTTCTTAATATCGGCTGTGAGGAAACAGTAGAAACACAAATCGGAATCTTTTGGAATGTGACCCTACATAAAATAGATATAAAGCTCGAGATATGATAGGAAAAGGTGTCTATGGAACGCCAGGGTAAATCACAAATTCTCTACTTCGGTGCCTTTCGGGATGTGACGTACGTTCTGTCAATAGCATACTACCGTATACAAGAAAATGAACAAATATCGTATAACAAGTATTCTGTCTCTCAATACAGCCACAGGTCATGACAGTCATACGCGATTATTTAAAACGCCTCCTTCTCTCAATCAATACAATGATATAGAAACGGTGTTGGCGGAGTCTAGAGACCGCTTACCTTTACCGACAAAATATATATACAGCTAGAATAATTCGCTGAATACTCCCATACGTCGTTACGAAAACGAGGGATGCTTCCTGCTATTGCTATAAGTTTTATCCTTCCCGGTAAGAAACGAAGCAGCTATAGAGAATTGCGGCATATGAAATTCCTTCTACATTTCCTCGAAGATTAAGGAATTTTAATTCTGATGTGTGCAAACTTCATAGCGAAATAGGTTAACTGTGCGCACGAATTTAATAGAACCGTTTTTAACACACATCGCATCGTTGCGATCTGCTCTCGGTGCGTAAGCGAGTTTGATTTATTTGCCGTCAGTGCCATCTGTTGTGGAGGCGCTAGAACTACGACAGAAGTTACTCTGGATTTTGCGACAGATAGCAGGTTAGCAGTGTTTATTCTCGAATCTGCATGGACAGAAGGTAGAATTGTGTCAGTTTAGTATGAAAACTGAAGGCCAAATATTGCATTAATTTAGTTCGAACTCCTCTAGGCCGCCAATAAAACGCTTACGTTGCCCCAAAAGAAGTAGGCTCAATATGTGTGAATCTGTAACTTTACGGAGTAGTTACAAACATTACGATTTCATCGAAGTGATGTAACAGTAGAGACACGTACGGTTACAAAACACCAGTTTCAATCAAGCAAGCTTAGTAAATTAACCGGTGAAGAATATGACGCCTTTAGTGTGTACCTGTCTTGCGAAGCTTAGCCAGAGGTATCCCATTATACTATAATAAAATGGGACTGGCAGCAGTACTAGCGTCTGCGAAGAATCAAATTTAAAAGACGCTTATGATAAATGTTACGGTCCACTGTATCAACTGTTAAATTAAGGGAAAGAACAGTAAAGCAATGAATCTGTGTTTTATCTCTCCACCTTTACTTACCTCCAGTTTCTCGAACCTTCGATGTCGAAATTCTTCAAGAGGACCTTTCATTCTTTTTTTCTCAACACAGTGCCCTAGATGATTTGGAACTCATTTATTTCATTTGTTTTTCATTTCCAAAACCAAGGACAGTTTAGTGAAATCGAGTGATGAACCCGGAGTCGAGATGTCTGTCAAGCAAGGTATCTCCAACAACATGAATTTCATCATTTTTGACAGACAAATCTGGCTTCCGCTATGCAAGTCTTCGCATCTTCGAGATGGAATGGATAAAAACACCTTTATATTTCTATCACAACGTAATGTGAAGATACTTTAATTAGTGGATATCTATATTAATGGCTTATTGACAAGGTACAGGACATATTCCAGAAAGGAGTTTTATACGAATAACAAGGCATTGTTTACACAATGTAATTCACTATGTAACTCACTTCTGCAATCGAGGTCACCAGTGCACACTGATATGAAGGAACCCAAACAGAAAGCAACCAGTTCCCATCTTGGCGGTGGAAAAATGTTTTTTTTTTTCATCATTATCGGATCTTCAGGGACAGTAAAAGTGATTCCGAAAAGTTCAGAAATGTGGCAACGCTTGGCGTAAGATTAAAGCTTCCCCTATATCGTCCCAATACTAAACTCCGCCCGAACAAGCCAAGGAAGACTCAACGGTACCGACAAGCCGCCGCGTTATCCTCAGCCGATTGGCTTTACTGTTGCGGATATGGAATGGCATGTAGTCAGCACACTGCTCTCCCTGTCGTTGGTAGTTTTCGTGACTGGAGCCGCTACGTCTCAGTTAAGCAGTGCCTCAGTTGGCCTCACAAGGGCTGAGTGCATCCCAGTTTCCAACCGCACTCGGGAGAGTCGGATAGTGACTCATCAAAGTGCTAGCCAAGCCGGGCAGCGCTCAACTTCGGTGGTCTGATCGGAAACGCTGTTAACACTGCAACGCGCCGCTGTGACCGAGCGGTTCTGGGCGCCACAGTTCGGAACCGCGCTGCTGCTTACTGTCGCAGGTTCGAATCCTGCCTCGGGCTTGGATGTGTGTGATGTCCTTAGTTTAGTTAGGTTTAAGCAATTCTAAGTCTTGGGGACTGATGACCTCATTTATCAAGTGCCATAGCGCTTAGAGCCATTTGATTTGTTAACATTGCGGCAAGGCCGTTTGCATCATCCCACTACAGTTTTGTGTAAATATTGCGTAACTTTGTACAAAAGTATCGTAGATCCATGTACTGGACGTGACATTTTATTCCGTGAAACAACAAATGCTTTCAATAGGAGTATATATAGTTTTGTTCAGTACAGAGCATATTTTGGGTGTACAGTACGTCACATTAGATTTTATCTGCACAACTTCTTCTACTAATGCGTTGGTGTACATTCCGCCAAATTTCTCTCGTTCTAAAAAATGGTTCAAATGGCTCTGAGCACTATGGGACTTAACATCTATGGTCATCAGTCCCCTAGAACTTAGAACTACTTAAACCTAACTAACCTAAGGACAGCACACAACACCCAGCCATCACGAGGCAGAGAAAATCCCTGACCCCGTCGGGAATCGAACCCGGGAACCCGGGCGTGGGAAGCGAGAACGCTACCGCACGACCACGAGATGCGGGCTTCTCTCGTTCTGCAAGATATAAAAAAGTTGTCGATCATGGTAAGGGAGTAGATACACGTCGTGATCGGAAACCGCGTTAAGCCTCGCAGTTTCATTACGGAGTGTGTAACTTTTCGTAACAATTAAAATGAAAGCTGCATATCACAGAGAACACACTCAGTCGACCTGTAGTAAATAAAAATTGTTTTGGTTAATTGTATTCATGCTACAGAAAAATCGTAATTGTAGTGTAACGTGGCGCTAGTAGTCCGAGGTCTCAATGCCCTTAATTTCAAAACTGGTTCAAATGGCTCGAAGCACTATGGGACTTAACATCTGAGGTCATCAGTCCCCTAGACTTAGAACTACTTAAACCTAACTGATCTAAGGACATCACACACATTCATGCCCTAGGCAGCATTCGAACCTGCGACCGTAGCAGCAGCGCGGTTCCGGACTGACCTACAACCGTGCGGCCACGGCGGCCGGCGCCCCTAATTTCAGATTTATTTACGATTTACGATGTCACGCATAAGGGATAGGAAAGTAAATGAAATTTGCTGTTCGAATAGTTCAGGCAGACACACCTTAACTTGAAGTAAGTCTTCTAGAAATCTGCAAATGTAAAATCTTAACTAGTTGTTAAATATAATGCTTGTATTTGGTTTGACTAAGAAATTGCAGATAAGTGGCAGAAAACGGTCTGGATTACGAAACAATTCGCCAAACAGCCGTGCAATTGAGAAGTTGTTTTATTTTATTTTCGCTACCAGTATCGGCAGTTCATTATGCCATCTTCAGGTCCCATATGCACCGCTCAAAAATTATCGATATTGGATGTCGTTAACTTTCAAGTGCTTCCTTCGAAGACCTGAAAGTCATGGAACAATTGCACAGTTATTTGCCGAATTTCATTGTTATATATTTGACCAGCCTCTGCCCCATGTCCACAATGAATCGACAGAGAGACTTACATATTTCGCTGCTTTTAAAATGAAATCAATAATAATCGTTCTGGTGGTCATGTATCTTTTTTAAATGTGCGCGGTACTGATACTAATGCAGGAAACAATATTTTCTTCACGAGGCTATGCACAGTACGGATAATCCTTGATTCTGCACTTCTCTTCAGAAGTAGATATTCACAAGGTCCGACCGACCGCCCTATCAACCTCAGCCCATAGGCATCAGTAGATGCGGATATGGAGGGGCATGTGATCTGCACACCGCTCTCCTGACCGTTTTTAGTTGTCGTGATAATGGCATGAATTTTTCCTGTCAGTCGCCGACAGGAAAGGAGTTCTTTGATCTGTTTTACTCGGATGTGAGAGCCAAAATGCAACTGATACCCCACCTAATTATAAGTATCCTTATTTAATGTGGAATTGACCAACATATGTCACGTGAGTTGTACCCGCCATTACAATAGAAGCCAGAAATTTTTGTGTTGTTAGTGGAGCAGCAGTATCAGCATTATGGCTCCATCAGGAGAGTGCCGCAACTTCAAAAGTGGGCTTGCATTGGGTGTCACCTGAATAACATCCATTTGGTTCATTTCAGCGCAACGAAAGGGCCCGTGTCAACTGTGGGTGATGTGATTGTGAAATGGAAATGCGCAGTATCAACCAAGCTATACCAAGAGCAGGCAGACCTCACGTAACGTTCGACAGGTACCATCTAGCTTTGGGGAATGCGATGGTAAAATATGGCATGAAGTCAGCGTAAGGAAGTACTCGTGACTTCCAAAGTGCTGCCAGTAGTCCAGCTAGCACAAAGATTGTGCCTAGGGGGCTAAAAGGAGTGGGACGCAATGGTTGAGCATCTCCTCATCAACCACATATTTCTGTAAGGACTAAGTGACGGTGAGGTGCTGTGAAGAGCGACGCCAATGGGTTACTGGATATGAGTGATATGGTCTGCTGAATCATGTTGTAGACTGTAGCAGTCCGCTGGAAGTGTATGGGTTTTGTAGATATCTGGAGAACATTAACTGCCTCACGTGAACTACCAAGAGATGGTGCTAAGGTATGTGGCTGCTTTTCGTGGCAAGATTGTACCTCCTTACGAAAACGATAAATGTGAAAGTATATGAACACATTTTACAGCATGGTCTCATGTGTACAGTAGAGGACCAGTTCGGAAACGATGATTATTTGTGTTGGCTCGGCAGTGCGCTCAGTTACGAAGCAACTTCTCGAGACCATGGTTTGTAGATAATGACATTCCTGTAATGAGTTGATCTGCCCGGAGTCCCTAGCTGATCCTAATGGAATATATCTGGGATGTATTAGAACGTGGAATTTGTTACAGACCCCTGCGTTTTGGTTTCAGCTGCCAATCATCCACAGAGATTCAGACACCTCATTAAAAGTGTTTCCATCTAAGTTCAGTCATCATAAAGACAAAGGGTGAAAACACTCCATACTGATGTCCATTGATACTTGTTCGGATACCTTTAATGAGGTTGTGTATGTAAACAGAATGCGATAGATGTCTATGGTAGAGATCATTGGCTGAATTATGTGTTTAGTTGTCTATTTTCTGTTAATATGCGAAGCTAAATTGGGTATGACCCTATTTGGCTTTCTGTAGACGAGACTACAGAACCCTACAGAATATTCTTTTGTAACGTTGTCATTGGAAAGGTGAATGAAAGTGAACTTGGACCACTTCGTCTAATTGTTAGTAATGTGTAGCAGCAGATCAAGAACACACCCGTTGCATGTATTGCCAAAATGGTGTGTGATAGATTGCCTATGTCAGGTTCTTTACTCTGACTGGTATGGTGCTTAATGTAATCAGATGAAATGAATTTCTTCTGGGTCGCACCTCAAAAATATTATTGCAGATAGTTACGACAACGTTTCTGAGGTTTTATACTTCATGTTTTTGTGGCCTAAAATACGAAAGATGTTCCTCGTTTTCGTCACAGATGCGACCTAGACAATAAAAAAATGTGGGAAGTGTCCACAAAATTATTCTGGATTGTAAACCACGTGAACATATAAACGCATATTTAGATGAATACTTCATGAAAGCGTCACCAGCTTACGTAAATCGCTTTATGACTCAGACCGCGGAAGAGTGAAAACACACGAGAAGTGTTTATGGTTTTCTATTGAAAATTAAAGAGCATAACTGGATGGTACAAATTAAATTTCTTGCGTCATGAAGTGATTACAGTAACATTACCGAAACATTTCAAGGAAATGTTTTCAGAAACATCGCTACCCGCCGAGCCTCTGTCATGTAGGAGGTGTACGTGCCTTCAGTTTTACTGTTTCGTCAGCGAAGAGTAGTTCAACGATGTTAGTTTGTTTTATGTTCAAGGACCATTCATAAGATTAACCGCAGTGCTGTGAAACGAATCATTTTACATTCGTATGAAAAAAATGGCTACATGCTGGCAGTTTACAAGACTCCCTTGCTTTTGAATATGATGTCAATTAATAATCCCTACGCACAAAGTAGTGTGAAACGTTCCATCAGCAACAACATCATCAGAGATTACTTCGAGGCCGGGGAAGAAAATCGGCAAAGGAACCATCCTGGCATTTGTCTGGTGAGATTAAGGGAAATGACAGACAATGTAAATCAAGAAGGTCAGGTGCGGTTTAGAAGTGGCGTTCTCCCGAGTGCGAGTCCAGTGACCTATCCACCGTGCCACCTCTTCCGGTTCTTCTACGAAGTAGAAGGAAATGTCAAGGTTAAACTTTTTCAGTCTATTTGCAGATTTATCTTTGCCCTCTTCAGATATTTTACGTCATGTGGTAAGTGAAAAAAAAAATTGATGGTAGGAAATTGCACGTCTTTTTGTGCTAAAGACAATTTTAACGTGTAATAATGAAAGCAGTTTTTTCCCATGCTGGTGTAATTATGAAAAAAATCATTCCATTAAAACAATTGTGTGTTATTTACAACAGATTTCACGAAGAAATCCATATGATGTGAATCAGTTGTCAAAATGCCTAGTTCCTGATATAAATGGTTACATGATGACGATGGATGAGCAATTAAAACTTTCTTTCTTAAAGATGAGTTGCCCCAGAACATTATTCCATACACTGATGAACAAGAATACGCAAAACGTGTTAACATACTGATTTTTCTCTGCCCAAGATTTGCAGTGATTCGAAACGCAAATGAAACTCATTTCTTTTAAATTTCAAAAGTCGTTCTTTTTTAGTTTAAATCTCATCAGTATAACACATGGGTCACTGAAGCGTGATCCCAACGGATGCAATGGGGCGACGTAGAGTTCGCGGTGGTGAGGACCTGTCGAGCACCGAGCGTTCTGCGCCGGCCGCGGTGGCCGAGAGGTTCTAGGCGCTACAGTCTGGAACCGCGCGACCGCTACGGTCGCAGGTTCGAATCCTGCTTCGGGCATGGATGTGTGTGATGTCCTTAGGTTAGTTAGGTTTAAGTAGTTAGGTTTAAGGGACTGATGGCCTCAGAAGTTAAGACCCATAGTGCTCAGAGTCATTTTTTGAACCCGGCACGTGGAGGGTGCGGGGCGTGATCAGGGCCGCAATCACAGCAATAGCTGTGCTGTGTGGTGTAGCCGACCCAGCAGGTGACAGGCATTGCCCCTTCGGACGCGACGCCCGACAGCTCGACGACACGGATTACCAAGTCGAGTGTGAGATGCCACGCAGGACGAGGCGCCTCGACCGCGCAGGCGTTGGCCGAACGCTGTATGGCGAGGCTTGCCCCGACGCCGACCCCATAGGCCGCTTCAATTCCGTCGACCCTTGCAAAGGCGGACGACAACGGCTTATGACGAACCATGCAACGGACGCGGCACACGAAGGCGCATATCATAATTTTATATAACGTTGTTCGAGTACAGCGATCTTTATTGTTACAAAATTATTTAAAAAACATCCTAGATCACAGCCGATGTTAACTTCTGACAGGTTTCAGCCTTTTAATTACGGGCCATGATCATAGTTTGCACCATCCAGAAGACGGCGCCTTCCAGATGGTGGGAACTCTGAAGATGCCCCTTAATTAAAAGCCCGAAACCGGTCAGCAGCAGTGCAAACTGTTTTTTTTTAATAGTTTTATAAGGATTAGCTCGCTCAGAAGATAACGGAGTGTCAGGGCCCCACTTTAGGGAGGTCAATCCTGGCGCTCTAAGAGACAGGTCGCGATCGGGAACCCGACAGCAGGAACAAGCAACACTAGAACCACCCACTCCTGATTCACAGACAATTCAACAGCTGTCGACGGCACCTGACCATCGTATCACCGTCCAGGACAGAAGACTGCAAGATGACCATGTTAAAGGACTCGCCACCAGACGTGAAATAACACCACATAACACTGATAACGTAGAGAACATCACACCAAATGCAGCGGAATCGACAGAGTTACCAACTTCGTTAGATTCTGAGCTACCGAACATGTCGGACAACGACGATGCTCGGCCACCGAATCAGGGTGAGGATCAAGAGTTTTAACTTGTTGTGCCTCAACTATCGGGAACAAAACGCAAAACCTTGCATGAAGTGGAGGACATCGTGAAACGACAGCGTCCTGTGCTCACCTTCAACAAATACGCACAGCTACAGCCCGACAATGATCAGACGGAGGTATCAACTGAACAGAGCACAGCTGGAACGAGCAACGACACAACCCTACACCGACGCAAAACCCTCCAACACCACCAACGAGAATACCACCTCTTACCGTACAGTACTCAGGTCAATACCTACTCCTCAACAGTGAACTAAAGAAACATGTCGAATGACCAATAACGGCGATTTATAAGGGCGATTTATAAGGGCGATGCAGTCAAGCATCACTTCTCATCATTTTCTGAGCACAAGATCGGCCGGTCGTTTTCCAAGGAGTCAAAAATTCCTTTCGTTACACACCAATTAGCAAACGACAAATCTCTCACTGCCCACGGAAATCACCGAAGAGGAAACAGCACAAGCTCTGTACAGCAGTGGTTTCCAAGAATCTTCGGTCCATCGGGCCGAGAGACGAGAAAACAAGCAAGCTAATACCACAGTTAGTCTATTGTGTGACCCTGTCGGCATGCCCAGCCAACGAATCAGTATGTGATATCAAACATTTTCTCGACACTAAAGCGGTGATTGAAACATATCGGTCAAATGAGGGGCCTCCATAACGAAGAAAATATTAACGGTTCTTCCATATGGCCTATTGTTAGCACCTGCCACCTCGGTGTGTGACGTGCATGGATCACCGCCTATCGAAGGATTGACAAAAGCCAGCACTCCAGAAGGATGTGGTAAGTTTCTATGGGACCAAACTGGTGTGGTCATCGGTCCCTTAATCTAACTTGAACTAGCGCTAAGGGCGACACACACTCCCACTCCTCAGGGAGGACGCGAAACTCAGGCGGGGGGAACCGCGAAACCAGAAGCCAAAATGTGTAAACTGTGAAGGTGAACATCACTCTGCATGGAGAGGAAGACTGGAAGTCATCACATTTGGTCCAGATGATCCAACTCACACCGCAATAAAGTCAGCCTACAGGCCCAACGTTTTGAACATAAATCTAAGACTCAATCTACACTTTCAAAACATTAACGATCTGACGTCCGAACACAATCCAGTGGTAGGTAACATCCAAGAGATGCTGGAACATCTGTGCCCTCGAGTATAAGAGACCACTAATTGGGACCAATACCAGGTGTTCGTTAGCAAAAATGTTCGACCAGCAAGAGACATGTTGACAACAGTCTTCACCGACGAGGCCGTCTCTGCATTGACTGATAAGACCCGAAGGGCCTACCATGAGGCTACAGTTACAACTGGGCGGCGCGTATCTTAGAGTGAAGAGTTTTCACCACTGCTCCAGGACTTGAAGAACCATAAAAACAACGTGCGAAAAGTCTGATAGTACTGCCTCTACCTCAGAAGTTACGTTACAGGGTCGCTGAATACCGCCAAGAAAAGTTGAAAGATAAGATGGCTGCTCTCATCTTACACACAGGGAATGAATGGGGCCTGGTTCAGGCCCTCCAAAACCGAAGACCTGCGAGAGTGGTGATTCTGGGACCAGTACAGGCCCATTGATTCATCCATTGGGATAGATGATGCTGCACAAAATATCTTGGCACTTGATGACGTCGCCGAGAAGGAAGAGGTAACAATACGACGCCAGGTAGAAGACATCCGACAGATGACACAACGAACAGAATCACTGCACCCCTCTTAATGACGCTGGCGGAGGTCCGCTCGGTTATAAAATGACTCAGCAACCACTCAGCTGCCAGACTGGACAGTACAACAAACCAACAGTTGATGAAGTTGCCACGGAAATGACTGTTGTTGATAATCCACATTTTTAACAGTTACCTCCTGCACCTGATTGGAAGATTGTTCACATAGTACCGCTACCAAAGCTGAGGAAGAACCATCGCCAGCCATAAAAGCGTCATCCCATCAGCCTCCTGCCAACACTCTCCAAAGTACTGGAACGGATCATACTCCTGTGGCTTAGCCCAGCTATTATCGAAGGAGATGTGACATTCCCAGACACGTTCACCTTCCATCTACGCTTGTCGTCCAACTACAGCTCCTCCGAGTTACAGGGTACATAGCATATAATATGAACCATCGGAAGAATGCAGCGGCAGCCTTTCACGATGTTAAAAATGCATAGAATCGAGTATGAATTAATAAGTCGCTCACTAAACAGCATGAGGTTCCCACTATCCTCGACTACTGTACAAAGATTATTGACAGTTCTCTTCAAGACAGGCACTGTTTTGTCCAAATTGATGGTCAGTGGTCCAGAATTCACCAACTGTTGAAGGGTATACCTCAAGCCTTTGTTCTGTCCCCGATTCTGTCGTTACTGCCACAAGCTGTGTTCTTGCCCAATTTGCGGATAGTACAGCGATCCTTATCAGAAACCACAGAGTTGATGCAGCGATATGGTGCCTCCAACGTCAGCTTATACTTGTTTCGTTATGGACAATTGTGAAACCACATTACTCAGAGTGCAGAGAAGAAGCAAGCAATTATGTTCACTTGCTGTCGGCACAAACTCACAGACCACCTCACACTGCATAACAACACAATCCCTTGGACAAATCAGGTAAAATATCAGAGAATGATATTACACCGAAAACTCCTCTTGAAGGACCATGTTCGGGGGAAGTGCAACAATACCATGTACATGCTTCACCAATTATTCCCTCTGCTGGAACATGAGGACCAAAATACATCTCTACTGAGTAGAGATTCTGTTGTCAATCTTACATGGATGCTCCTCCTGGATGATCAACTGTAACAAAAATCTCAAACCGCTGCAAGCCATACAATACCGATGCCAGAAGTTAATACTTGGAGCACTTTGAAGGGCAGGGATCATAAAGATGTGTGTGTCACGAACTGCACATGGAGGCCACCCAGGGAAGTAATCATACCATCCACTAAAAAACCGCTTGCTATCGTTGAAGCACTAAGGCCGACTACAAGACATCCTGTTTAATTCGTACAAACCCCTAAAGGCTGACACTGCATCAGAGTTCCGAACTCCATCATTGAGGCACCCCAACGACATAAAAAGTAATGTATATTTATAAACAAAAGCAGGAGAAAAAATAATGTAATGTTTTGTGACAAAATTCAGCTGGAGCAAGATGTAACATTAAATAAAATTTAATAAAGTAACCAACACCTTAGGAGGGTCCAAGGACCTAGTGCCCAATACCTTTCTCATGTGGCAATAAAGAGGAAATTACACCTTCACCCTTTACACGTAGGAAGTCCAGCCACAAGGTGGTAGTACTTTTTTGACACCCAACCCCCTCCCCCTCCCCTAAAGAAAGGCATGGATTATCAGGGAGAACTATTTGACGTTCTAGATAGCGCCCTACAAAGCTCTCAGCAGCTCTGCATGGTACAGCAGTAGTCTTTCAGAGCCACGTCATGGATGCCGGTGTCTGCTCGCAGATGGAAGTCAGGGGCCTGAAGCATTCAATGGGCCTCCCCAGAACAATGGTGGTCTGACAGCTTAACAAATACCCTTAGTGTGGCTCCCAGTGAGCAGGTGGTAGAACGCTCTAAGCGTCCGCATCGATGGAGGAGGAGGAGGCGGCAGCTAACAATGGCAAACTGCAGCAGCTCAGGCAAGCTGCTGACACAAAGGTGGCGAATGGTAGGCAGTGCATCACAGGTCCTGCATCGCAGCTGGATCGCTCCAATTGAACAGATGGAGGGCTGATAAGTCTGATTAATTTTAGTTGCCGATTAGAACAATGACTGCATCCTGTGGTGAAGATAACCAAATGTCACTTGGTTTTCTGCATCCATCAGCACTCTCCACCACGACGAAGTGTCCTCATCTTTCGTTTCGGACTTTCAGTGTGTTGCTTTCTGCAGTGTCACAGTGCTGAAAGTCATTCTTGTATACGAGTTGAGCACTGTTACTCCACTATGCATGGCTGACAGTATGCTTCAATCTCAGTGAGAACATACTGCTAACTCAGACTCTTCGCACGAGCAGTGTGCAGCACTGATCTTGGGTGTATGCCATGCTATTTGCAGTTCAGCTTTCCCTCTTGGTTGACGATTTTCTGATGTAAACATTGTGCACAAGCCTGCAGTGGCTAGGATTGGCTGCCCAGGGAGAGACTTCAAAGATTTAACATTCACTGAGAATATCTTTCTGGAGCACTACAGTAGACACCTTTTATGAAGGTACCTCTTTAGTTGTTAATTCCTAACAATAAGTTAATTTTATCATTGATGTAATACCTCTAGATGTCCAGAACTGAATATGTTACTTCTCTTTGAAACTGACAGTGAGGTCATTTGCCGGTAATCACTCAATAATAGTTTTAAAACATTTTTTAACTACTTCTTCTGTTTGCATTCTTCAACTGGTTATAATGATTATTATACTAGGGTCATCTGCAAAAAGAAACGTCAATCAGAGTTCTACACCCTTTGTCCACGCATGTAGGAAAGTTACAGAGATCAAATTGTAGGATCCAGATATGGTTTCAAGATTTTTTACTATCATAATCACTTAAAAAATCTACGCCAAAACCAACACAGAATATTAATTGCTTGTTGTTGCCTGACAGCATAGTAAGGAATCCCTATGTCTCATTCAAGTTTTAGATTTCAGTTGGCTGGATCACTGCTTTATTCTACGACCATGTTGCAGTTCGGAAACTAGTGCCAGTATTGGTTTTCGACAAAGTCAGAAGGCTCTGTAAACTGAAGGAGCAAACTAGCACTGGGATCGGAAGATGGCCATTGCTAACAGGTATCAGTAGTGTGTGGACCAAAACTTCTATGATCATTGACGGAAATAAAAGAAATTTTTGTTCAGATTCTGCCAGCGGGGATCTACATACAGTTACAATTACAAATGAACTATTTTTTTGTATAAATTCACAATTACACACCTCTGTTTGTTGACTGCATACAGATTTACCAGCTTCAATGTTTTTGAACTTGTGTTCTATCATTAGATATCTAACGACTCCCACTTTTCCTATATTATATTTACATGAAACATATACCAGAGTGTAATATTTTGTCTTAGTTTTGTACATGATAATCGACATTTCTTGGAAAGCCTGCAGCTGTGTCATTACGATTTAAATTATTAAAACTGCACCAGTCACTAAATTTTTCATGCTTAGCACAACACGTTTCTAGACTTCATTCTCCCTTTCAAGTACTTTTGGTTATCTACACGCATAAATTCTCGAATAGCTTTGTGGAAAGCATGAAATAATAAGTAACTGGTGCAGAGTAATCTTTTGTATTTACCTTCTCTAATCCGGTGGTCATGTAGTATTAGATAGGTACAGGATTTCTACATTTTCAGAGCTCTCTAACTTTTGCAAATAGACTGATAGAAAGGATATGTCACCAGAAACTACCTACTACATTGAGGCATCAGGGATCAGTTAATTGGATAATGGAGCGAAATTGCAGGATCTGGGAGAAACGGGAGATAATTGCACACGGATACAAATACTTGGATACAATGAACACGGTAAAAAGGATGAACGTAGCAGTAGTTATGCAGAGACGAAGAGGCTTGCATGGAGTAGTTTAGCGTAGACTGTTGCCTCAGACCAACATTTGGACTACTGGTAACAACAGAATGTCAAATAAATATTTCATCCCAAGTCATGATTTGATGTTTATCTAAAATTAACGCAGTTCCAAATTAAAAAATATAGAATTAAGTGATAAATATGTAATAGTTCAACAATTATTTTGATCTGGCTACATTATATGATGTTTTAATGAGTCTAAAATAATTTTAATGCAATTATTATTAATGCAGTAACAAAACAGATATCGCACACTTTGTGTATCATTCTTCAATAGTTAAGGTTAAGTAGTGTGGGTAATGTCACGTCAACTTCATACTGTTAAAAACTTTATGAGAAGTGTGCTGGCAGCTGAAAAGTCTTGTTGTTGATTCTTGTGGTGAGAACAGATATTTTTATTTTGACGAATAACATACAGAGTTTTTAGAATTTCGGGGCTAAGCAAAACTTAAATAAGAGTTGTTGTTGTTACAAAAGTGTTAATATCATAGACTCTTTGGATTTTATCCACCATTGCCCCACAATCATTAACACGATGCTAGCGGGGAAAAATGTTAATAGAGAAGACAGTGACAGACCAGACCGTTAAGAACCGGACGGCCACGCCAGTGGAGTACAAATTAATCGGGTAAAAAAGGGTGCCACGCACAGCGTATTCCGTGGCAGCGGATCTAACAAGGCCGGACAGGGAATCGATGCGGGCCGGATACCGCCTGGCCATCCATTATACGTCAGGGCTATTAGCGCCGGCAGCGATGTCTTGCTGCGCGCCGGCTGGACAGCAATTACGGCCCCTGAGCCGCTGCAAAGAGGCGTGTCCTGACGTCACGTCTGGAAACTGACCGCCGAGTCACATTTCAGGATTAGCGTACAGGGAGCTTAAGCTGTCCATTTCTGGCGACATCAATCTGAAACCTGCTACCAGCTTCTGCTCTTTCAAATTAAACTTTCCTTCTGTCACTGTTGTGCAATTTAGAACCTCGTTACGGATTGAGAAATTTCAGTGTTTTGTGAGTTCCCCGTTTACGTTCATCAAGTATAGCACTATAATGTAAGCATTTGTGCATAGGAAAGACAAAATAATCTCAAAACAGACTGATGGTGCTTTCTGACTTCCAACACGTCATTGTGCGTGGAAGAAAGGCGATATAGCTTTGTCTCAAAATACACGAAGTTGTTTCCATAAGCTGCAACTGTATGTAATATATTTCTATGAAAGTCAGCACAAGTTACGCTCGCAAGATATTGACCGTTAGCTACAATCACTTTCTTCTGATTTGCCATCTAAAGTAAGAATTTTCAGCCACTTGAAGTACAATGAATATTCCATTAGCTACAGACTTTCCTTTTATATACAGCTTAGTGAAATTAATTCGCTGTATTAAATTCGAAGCATATTTACTAATTCGCCAATTTATATAAAATATTGTGTTCTGTCTTCACTGTCAAAAATTAAATTTATTCGCAGTATCACAATCGAATTCACTCTAATAAATTCAAAACGTATTTACAAATGCCGAGATTTCTTCCGGGTTGTATGGCCGTGATCCATGGAACTCTTCTACCCCTGATGTTTCGTCCAAAGTTACGTTGGACATCTTCGGAGGCGCTCCTGCCGACCTGGCACCTGGCACAGCCAGGAGCACCTCCGAAAATGTCCAACGTAACTTTGGACGAAACGTCAGATATAGAAGAGTTCCATGGACCACGGCCATCCATCCCGGAAAATTTCTCGGCAGCTGAAACATTCGCTCATGAAAGCCTTCATTATACGTATTTACAAATACCCATTTTTGACACAAAATATTTTCGACCTTGGAGCATGCTGCAGATGACAAATAGGTCCGCAACTTGTCTTATAATTGAAATAAATGGTTGTAGCGCCGTCATAAGCTGCATTGAGCAGTATCTTATTTTATTTCTTGATGGTGACTAGTTTCGGAAACTATCCGTAAGTGTGAGAAATACAGACGATAAAGCACGTAGTGAAACTGCCCTTTAAGTGATCAAAGCTGTACTGTGGCCGACTCAACAATACTGGAACACACCACATAGGAAGGACACTGAAAATCGACACAAGTTTTCAAAACTAGTTACCATTAAGAAATCACAAAAAGAAACTTCTCAATCCAACATATAACGGAGCTACAAGCATTTATTACAAAATATACTATGACACCTTGAGTGATAAAAATTGGAAGCTACTGTCTTTATTCCGATGCAAGACACAAGAAGATGGAAGTGGCTTTATAAATGAACTTCCATTATATTGGACTCGTAGCCCAACGATGGACTCCCGTTAACGTCTGAAGAGATGATAGGTTTGTCCTTATATAGAAGCGATTTATGTACCTAGATGCATTATTTATTTCCTTTACCCAGTTTCAAATCGAATTACAAATTTGTGGTAAGGTCTTATGGGACCAAACTGCTGAGCTCATCGATCCCTAAGCTCACGTACTATTTAATGTAACTTAGACTAAGTTAGGCTAAGGAAAACACACGCTCCCTTGCCCGAGGGAGGACTTGAACCTCCGACGGGGGGCCGCGAGGACCGTGACAAGGCGTCTCAGACCGTGCGGCTTCAAACGCGGAAAATCGATTTAGAACTTACAGAAATACAGAAATCCTAATATACCGAGAACATACCATTGTTATATATTTATAAAATGACTAAAAACTTTTATCTGAGCATTTCTAAAGTTGCTGATTTTGTTCGAAAATGATATGTTAGCTAAAAATTTGAGGTACAAGACACAATTGTGCAACAGGGGTCCAATCTTCACTTCTCATAATGCATGAGGCATTTCTGAAAGAACTAGATATAAATTTAATTTTATTGCTCCTTTATTTCTTGGCGGAAGAAGTTCATATTTAAGGATTAAACGTAATCAATTTGTGACTTGATTAAAAAAAAACTGAAAATTAGATTTACATGAGTGGAACAAGTAGGACTCCGCTGTAAAATGCTACGAAAGCACACAAATAAGGTTTTACGAAGTCTCAGAATACCACTGGGTCTCTGTGGAAGCGAGACAAGGATTCTGATGGAAGCATGGTTCAAGCAGCTGACATGCGAATTCATGGAGTTGTGGAAGGACCTCACGTAAGAAATGAAAGAGTCATAGACTGTTTGCAAGTACTCTAGGGGTTAGTGGAGGGACACCGAAATAATGGGAAAAGCAAATTGGTGACAGAAAGGGCGCCTCGATATAGATCTCAGTTACTAGCCTTAAGAGAAGATGATGTCCACCCCAAATCCTGTATCATTTCACTGACACATCAGACGAGCGAAATATGTAACACAGGAAAGTTGTATGCGACTTGCTCTCCACAATTTGTTTAAGTAGACTTTTAGGTGTCATCCTAGACATTTCCTGTCACTAGGAAATGGTCAGGACACTCCGTGTGACTCAGGCGAAGATGACCATCTACTCCGAAGCGTTGCGTCTGCTGCATTCAATTGTTCACTGATTCCTTCGGCACTCGCATCACTCACACTCTCTCTTCCACTGACATCTTTAACAAACGGCTATTTCAGACAGTAGTAGGAGATAAAACTATCAATCCGATTTCTTAACACCGTAGAGAACGGCGTGTTGTGGCGGCAGCCTGCAGACAGTACCCGTAGTAACAACGTTTACATCTGTATTCAAGTCACCTGGCTGGCGAATGCGTGAGGGTGCTTCTGGTATCACTATCTGTCCCTAGCTCTCCCCATCCTCCTCCCCTTTCCATTCGCGAATGGCGCTTAGGAAGACTAATTTTTGTTAATTTCCGTATTTGTTCTGACTTCTCAGGTTTTCTGGTCACATCCATTTCTCAACAACTTTAGGAGTAAGTAATATGTTGCCGAAACCTTCCGGGAAAGAGCTCTCTCGGAATTTCAGCATTAGGTCTCTACATGATGTACAGCGCCTCTCTCGTAGCGTCTATTACTGGAGTTTTTTTAGCATCACCGTAACGCTCTTGCACCGACTAAACGATCCTATGAAAAATGTGCCACTCTTCGTTGACTCTTGTCTATCCTTTCTGTTATTCGAATCTAATAATGCACCAAACTGATAACCAAAGCTGAAGGATCAGTCCAACAATTGTTTTGCAAGCGACTTCTTTCGTGGAAGTATTAGATTTCCTTTTAAGATCCTTCAAAGGAATCTCAGTCTGGTATCTGATTTTCCTACAATTTGTTTTAGGTGGCCATTCCACTTTAGGTCACCCCTAATGGTAACTCCTACGTATTTTACGGTTTTACTATTCCTAGTGATTTGTCGCCAGTAGAATAAAAGCAGTGTATTGTACTTCTTCGATTATTCATGCGAAATACTTCACCTTTATTGACGTTTAAGATCAAGTGCTACTCCGTGCACCAATTACCTATTGTTTGCAGGTCTTCCAGTAATTCAATACAATCTTCTGACGTTGCAACCTTCTTATATACAATCGCATAATCTGGAAACAGCTTTATTAAAGAATGAAATTTTTACTCTGTAGCGGAGTGTGTGCTGAGGCGAAACTTACTGGCAGACTAAAACTGTTTATCAGACTGAGACTCGAACTCGGGAACCTTACCTTCCGCGGGCAAGTGCTCTACCAGCTGAGCTACCGAAGCATGACAGACAACCCCTCCTCACAGTTTCACTTCCGCCAGTACCTCGGCTCCTACCTTCCAAACTTCACAGAAGCTCTCCTGCGAAACTTGCATAACTAGCACTCCTGGAAGAAAGGATATTGTGGCCATATGGCTTTGCCACAGCGTGGGGGATGTTTCCAGATTCAAATATTCACTCTGCAGCAGGGTGTGCTCTGATATGAAACTTCCTGGAAGATTAAAACTTTGTGCCGGACCGAGACTCGAAATTGGGAACTTGGGAACTCGGTACAGCACTTGCCCGCTAAAGGCAAGGTCCCGAGTTCCAGTCTCGGTCCGGTACACAGTTTTAAGCTGCCAGGAAGTATCAGCTTTATCCTAAATGATCCACTGCATCATTTACCTACCACGTGGTTATAATTAAACTGATGGTGTTCCGAGTGTTGCGGTGTGGGCTGTATTCATCGCAGGACGCTGAAAGGTAAGTTTGTTCAGTAACCAGTACGCTGTTAGCTCTCCAGTGACACTATATAAGGGCATTTATATTGTGCATTGACTGCTGGTGCAAAGGGGAAGAAGGCTCAAGTTTTCTGTACGAAATGCAATGGTTATCGAAAAGAAAGACCGTGTACTGCTGGTGAAGTTGTTTCATCAGAACAGCAGCAATAGCAGCGCTACATTGCGATAACATCGCCAACAGTAGCGCGTGCGAAGAGGCCCCATGCCAATTAATGGGTTAAAGAATATGATCAATAAATCTGAAGCAACAGATGAATTAGGTGGTGCAGCAGGGAGAAGGAGGTACCCCGTTCCCGTGGCAGATGTTGGTAAGGTTGCTGTGACTACAGCCAATTGTACACCACATGTCTCAAATTCTGTTACAGCCAGTGCTCGAGCTGTGTCACGGGAATTGTTTCTCTCCTGGTCAACAGTTCAAAAGATTTTGCGCTGCATTTTACCCGGGTATCCCTACAAGATTCAAAATGTGCACCAAATAAAGCCCCAAGATAGGTTACAGTGACGTCATTTTCCCCTTCGTTTTTGGTACTCATGGATGACATGTGGCCATGAAATATTCATTGGATGGACGAGGCAGATTTTACTCTGCACTGTGCCGTGAGTGTACAGAACTGTCTATATGGGATTCTATGTAACCACATTTTGTGCAGGAAGATCCACTGCACTAAGCTTATGGGACTGTGTGGTGTGATTTCACAAGCTCCTTCATTCCTGGTCCGTTCTTCTTTGAGGAGATGACACCTTGCTGGTCTGTTAAGTGTACAGTGACATCTGCATGTTATAAGGACCTCCTTTGTAAAACGTGTTTCCAGATTTGCCAAGACCACAATTTTGGTGCAAGATAGGGCGACACCTCATGACGTTTTCTAGGTGGGAGGTCTGCTTCTGCTTCAAAAAACCTTCGGTAATGAGCGCTTCATTTATATTCAATTCGTAGATGTGTGGCCTCCCAGAACCACAGACCAAAATCTATGTGACTTTTAATTATGGGGATATCTGAAAGATCGTGTCTATCAGGGGTGTATCCAGGCTCTTCCAGATCTGAAGAATAGCGTAGGACGACATATCGCTTTGATTACAATGGATACTCTGCGAGCAAATGTCGAACATGCGGCGTTGCGGATGCAGCACATTGCTGAGCCCGGAAAGCTTGTCGAACACATGTTGTAACATTTGACCATATCCTAATAAACGTGCCAGAAAAAACCAAGACATTAACCTCAAAAATTTTAAAACTGTCAATATTAATAAACAAGATTTGCCAAATTATATTAACAATTATTTCATATATGCAACAACTTCATTAAGCTTAAAATTTACAAACGAAAAAAAACCTGAATATCCAAAAACAGCTTGTAGGATGAGGATAGAGCGAACAAATGAGGGTGAAGTGTTGAAAGTGATACAAAGCTTGAAACCCAAAATGTCGGCTGGCATAGACGAGGTGCCTGTGTCATTCATAACAAGGACAGCACCACAAATCGCAAAGCCCTTTGCACATGTAGCCAATTTATCATTCAGTGAAGGAGCTTTTCCAGAAAGGCTGAAAATTTCAAAAGTGAAGCCATTATTTAAAAACGGCGGCAAGTATAAGGTAAAAAACTATCGCCCAATATCTCTCCTCCCAACATTTTCAAAAATATTGATGAAGCACCGAATCAACAAATGTCTATGTTGTTGTTGTTGTGGTCCTCAGTCCTGAGACTGATTTGATGCAGCTCTCCATGCTACTCTATCCTGTGCAAGCTTCTTCATTTCCCAGTACCTACTGCAACCTACATCCTCCTCAGTCTGGTTAGTGTATTCATCTCTTGGTCTCCCTCACGATTTTTACCCTCCATGCTGCCCTCCAGTACTAAATTGGAGATCCCTTGATGCCTCAGAACATGTCCTACCAACCGATCCCTTCTTCTAGTCAAGTTGTGCCACAAACTCCTCATCTCCCCAATTCTATTCAATACTACCTCGTTAGTTACGTGATATACCCATCTAATCTTCAGCATTCTTCTGTAGCACCACATTTCAAACTGCTCTATTCGCTTCTTGTCCTAACTATTTATCGTTCATGTTTCACTCCCATACATGGCTACACTCCATACAAATACTTTCAGAAACGACTTCCTGACACTCGATATTAACAAATATCTCTTCTTCGGAAACGCTTTCCTTGCCATTGCCGGTCTACATTTTATATCCTCTCAACTTCGACCATCATCAGTTATTTTGCTCCCCAAATAGCAAAACTCCTTTACTACTTTAAGTGTCTCATTTCCCAATCTAATGCCCTCAGCATCACCCGACTTAATTCGACTACATTCCATTGTCCTCGTCTTGCTTTTGTTGATGTTCATTTTATATTCTCCTTTCGAGACACTGTCCATTCCGTTCAACTGCTCTTCCAAGTCCTTTGCTGCCTCTGACAGATTTACCATGTCATCAGCGAACCTTAAAGTTTTTATTTCTTCTCCATGGATTTTAATACCTACTCCGAATTTTTCTTTTGTTTCCTTTACTGCTTCCTCAATATACTGAATGAATAACATCGGGGAGAGGCTACAACCCTGTCTCACACCCTTCCCAACCACTGCTTCCCTTTCATGCCCCTCGACTCTTATAGCTGCCATCTGGTTTCTGTACAAATTGTAAATAGCCTTTCGCTCCCTGTATTTTACCCTTGCCACCTTCGGAATTTTAAAGAGAGTATTCCAGTCAACATTGTCTAAAGCTTTCTCTAAGTCTACAAATGCTATAATGTAGGCTTGCCTTTTCTTAATCTAGCTTCTAAAATAAGTCGTAGAGCCAATATTGCCTCACGTGTTCCCATATTTCTACGGAATCAAATCTGATCCTCCCCGAGGTTGGCTTCTACCAGTTTTTCCATTCTTCTGTAAAGAATTCATGTTAGTATTTTGCAGCCGTGTCTTATTAAACTGATAGTTCAGTAATTTTCACATATGTCAACGCCTGCTTTCTTTGGGATTGGAATTATTATATTCTTCTTGAAGTCTGAGGGTATTTCGCCTGTCTCATACATCTTGCTCACCAGATGGTAGAGTTTTGTCAGGACTGACTCTCCCAAGGCTGTCAGTAGTTCTAATGGAATGTTGTCAACTCCCGGGGCCTTGTTTCGACTCAGGTCTGTCAGTGCTCTGTCAAACTCTTCACGCAGAATTGTATCTCCCATTTCGTCTTCATCTACATTCCCTTCCATTTCCAGAATATTGTCCTCAAGTACGTCGTCCTTGTATAGACCCTCCATATACTCCTTTCACCTTTCTGCTTTCCCTTCTTTGCTTAGAACTGGGTTTCCATCTGTGCTCTTGATATTCATGCAAGTGGTTCTCTTTTCTCCAAAGGTCTCTTTAATTTTCCTGTAGGCAGTATCTATCTTACCCCTAGTGAGATAAGCCTCTACATCCTTACATTTGTCCTCTAGCCATCCCTGCTTAGCCATTTTGCACTTCCAGTCGATCTCATTTTTAGACGTTTGTATCTCTTTTTGCATGCTTCATTTACTGCATTTTTATTTTTTCTCCTGTCATCAAATAAATTCAATACTTCTTCTGTCACCCAAGGATATCTACTAGCTCTCGTCTTTTTACCTACTTGATCCTCTGCTGCCTTCACTACTTCATCCCTCAAAGTTACCCACTCTTCTTCTACTGTTTTTCTTTCCCCCATTCTTGTCAATTGTTCCCTTATGCTCTCCCTGAGACTCTGTACAACCTCTGGTTTAGTCAGTTTATCCAGGTCACATCTCCTTAAATTCCCACCTTTTTGCAGTTTCTTCAGTTTTAATGTACAGTTCATAACCAATAGATTGTGGCCAGAGTCAACATCTGCCCCTGGAAATATCTTAGAATTTAAAACATGGTTCCTAAATCTCTGTTTTACCATTACATAATCTATCTGATACCTGTCAGTATCTCCAGGCTTCTTCCGTGTATACAACCTTCTTTTATGATTCTTGAAGCAAGTGTTAGCTATGATTAAGTTGTGCTCTGTGCAAAATTCCATCAGGCGGCTTCCTCTTTCATTTCTTACCCCTAATCCATATTCACCTACTACGTTTCCTTCTCTTCCTTTTCCTACTATCGAATTCCAGTGACCCATGACTATTAAATTTTCGTCACCCTTCACTATCTGAATTATTTCTTTTATCTCACCATACATTTCTTCAATTTCCTCGTCATCTGCAGAGCTAGTAGGCATATAGACTTGTACTACTGTTGTAGGCGTGGGCTTCGTGTCTATATGGCCACAACAATGCGTTCGCTGTGCTGTTTGTGGTAGCTTACCCGCATTCCTATTGTTTTATTCATTATTAAACCTACTCCTGCATTACCCCTATTTGATTTTGTATTTATAAACCTGTAGTCATCTGACCAAAAGTCTTGTTCCTCCTGCCACCGAACTTCACTAATTCCCACTATATCCAACTGTAACCTATCCATTTCCCTTTTTAAATTTTCTAACCTACCTGTCCGATTAAGGGATCTGACATTCCACGCTCCGATCCGTAGAACGCCAGTTTTCTTTCTCCTGATAACGACGTCCTCCTGAGTAGTCCCCGCCCGGAGACCCGAATGTGGGACTATTTTACCTCCGGGATATTTTACCCAAAAGGACGCCATCATCATTTATCCATACAGGAAAACTGCATGCCCTCGGGAAAAATTACGGCCGTAGTTTCCCCTTGCTTTCAGCCGTTCGCAGTACCAGCACAACAAGGCCGTTTTGGTTAGTGTTACAAGGCCAGATCGGTCAGCTGCTGCCCCTCTTCAGGAACCATATGTTTGTCTGGCCTCTCAACAGATACCCCTCCGTTGTGGTTGCACCTATGGTACGGCTATCTGTATCGCTGAGGCACGCAAGCCTCCCCACCAACGGCAAGGTCTATGGTTCATTGGGGGGGGGGGGACAAATACCTATTTCTGTTTAGTAAAATATGGTCATTGTTTTTACAAATATCTAAATGAGCATAATTTACTAAACAGAAATTAGCATGGCTTCCAAACACGTAAAAATACCGAAACAGCGGTAATGTGGTACACTGAACAAATAATCAAAAATCTAGAAAAAGATTATAGTGTAGTAGGAGCAAATTTAGGCCTTTCCAAAGCCTCTGACGCTGGACATTCTTCTAGAAAATTGGAAGCGTTGGGTATACATGGGATACGAAAAAAATGGTTTGAATCATACCTAAAAAACAGAACACAGGTTGTAGGACTGACATCAACTTACTCCAACCACAAAATAAATTCAGTATCAGAGGGAACAAATGTAGAAATAGGAGTACCACAAGGCAGCATCCTGGGGCCCATATTGTTTCTTGTCTATATAAATGATTTTCACTCCTCAGATGATGAAGCCAAAGCAATAATATTTGCAGATGTTACTAGTGTGATAATAAGTGCACCAGAGCAATTGCTACCAACAACTGCTGATAAAGTACTAAATTACATCCACTCTTGGTTCAATGCAAACAGGTTGACATTGAATGTAAGTAAAACAAATTATATGCAGTTTGGGAAAAGATGTCAAAATGTAAATCTCGGTCTGGTGTGGGGTGACAAAGCCTTAGACAGAGTGACATCCACAAAATTGCTGGGGATTCATGTGTATGAAAACTTAAATTTTAATGACCACGTAATAAAACTTGCACAGAAACTTAATTCAGCCTGTTTTGCCCTCAGAATTATTGCAAATGTTAGTACCTTAGAGGGTGCCAGAATGGCATATTTCGGCTATTTTCAATCTCTTGCCACATACGGAATAATATTTTGGGTTTCCACAACAGGGCACCTAAAACAAATTTTTTAGTTGCAGAAGAGGGCTATCCGAATAATAATTCACAGTCATCCTCAGACACACTGCAAACCCATATTCAAAAAGCATACAATACTTACTATACCATCATTATACATATACAAATGTGTATTGTACGTCCGGAAACACATTGCAGATTTTCAGACAAATGTCGACTTTCACAACTACATTACCCGTAATAGTGCAGCACTCCATACTCAGCGAACAAAAAGAACGAATATACAAAGGCATGTGAGCCATATCGGTGCAAAACTGTACAACGCACTGTCAGTCAACATCAGGCAGTTAGAAGATGATAACAAATTTAAAACAGAATTTAAAAAATTTCTGGTAGAACAATGTTTTTATTCTGTAAATGACTATGTAGGTGAATAAATTTTTTCTGACGATATTTATAAAGCTAAAATGGAAAATACTCTATCTGTACCTAATCATTCATTACATTTACATCCTTAAAGGACAGCTGTTGTGTGATGTAAATATATACTTAAGCAGTATTGTGTATATAAGGGCTTGCCGTTTAGGGAAGACAAAACTAAAGCTTTATGAAAAACAGATTATGCATTTAAAATAACAAGCAGGGATGTATATAGGCTACATTAATTTCATTGTATTATTATTAACTTCATTGTATTATTTTGTTTTGTACTTTTTTATGTATATATTGTTTGTGTCCCATTTCTTTGAAATGGCTTACATGTACCCGTGACAATATCCATAAAATATTTATTGTCAACGGATGGATAAATAAAATAAATAAATAAATCAGTATCATGTGTCTGATGGTTCCTTCCCTTTTTCTGTTTCTACACTACATTGCGACTGCTTATAACACCATATTTCCACCTAATGGCAGATAGTGGAAATATTATTTTTCTTAGCATACACCGCGAGCGCACTGATTAATGAACATACGTACGATGTTTTAACGTGCTGCACGCCCTGCAGCACTGGGAACATCATCATTTTAATTATAACCACCCGGGGTAATGAAAGAGTAATGGTATAATCGCACTTCCCTGAGGTACTCCCTAAATTACGTTTACAGCTGTCTATTTTGTTCCATTAAGAGCAGACTGTTGAGTTCTCTCTGCTAGGGAGCCACGAATCCATTTACAAATCTCATCCAACAGTCGGTAAGCTCATACCTTATTCTCTAAACGACGGTGAGGAAACGTGTAAACGCCTTACTGGATTCAAGGAACTCGGCCTGGACGGTGAAGTCTATGGCGTGGTCGATCTCATGGACTGGAAAGGAAAGCTATCTTGAACGTCACATGGCAACTAATTTTTTATTAATCAAAGGATTTACGACATTTGCTGCTAGAGGGCACTGAAATAAATCAACGGGGAAAGGTAAGAATTCGTGCCAGGTTTGGGACACGAAGCCCAAATTTCTGTTTTTAACTGTCTCAGCCATTTTGACACGGTCCCTGACCGATCCAAATTTCCAACAACTTATCCATACTCTACTGACATTATGCTCCTTCCCGTTATACTGTCTACAAGTAGCGATCGCTAATTCCTGTAGGAGTTCATGCTTGTTTGACGTCGGTACTGAAAGGATCATTGACCATCTCGCCATTATTATATATATTTAGTGTCTGATAATTTGAATTAGATTGTCATACCGAATGCCTGACAAAAGAAAAATCATATAAAAAGAGAAAAAGTAACCTGTAGAATAATCAAGAGTGGTAGACACATCGAAATAAGTGTCCAAGGAATAGAAAAGCAACTGGAATCACTCAACAGAGGAAAGTCCACTGGATTTGACGGGATACCAAATCGATTCTACGCAGAGTACGCGAAAGAACTTGCCCCCTTCTAACAGCCGTGTACCGCAAGTCTCTAGAGGAACGGAAGGTTCAATATGATTGGAAAAGAGCACAGGTAGTTCCAGTTTTCAAGAAGGGTCGACGAGCAGATGCGCAAAACTATAGGCCTATATCTCTGACATCGAACTGTTGTAGAATTTTAGAGCATGTTTTTTGCTCGTGTATCATGTCGTTTCTGGAAACCCAGATTCTACTCTGTAGGAATCAACATGGAGTCCAGAAACAGTGATCGTGTGAGACACAACTCGCTTTATTTGCTTATGAGACCCAGAAAATATTAGATACAGGCTCCCAGGTAGATGCCATTTTCCTTGACTTCCGGAAGGCATTCGATACAGTTCCGCACTGTCGCCTGATAAACAAAGTAAGAGCCTAAGGAGTATCAGACTAGCTGTGTGGCTGGATTGGAGAGTTTTCAGCAAACAGAACATAGCATGTTGTTCTCAATGGAGAGACATCTACAGTCGTTAAAGTAACCTCTAGCGTGCCACAGGGGTGTGTTATGGGACCATTGATTTTCACAATATATATAAATGACCTAGTAGATAGTGTCGGAAGTTCCATGCGGCTTTTCGCGGATGATGCTGTAGTATACAGAGAAGTTGCAGCATTAGAAAATTGTAGCGAAATGCAGGAAGATCTACAGCGGATAGGCACTTGGTGCAGGGAGTGGCAACTGACCCTTCACATAGACAAATGTAATGTATTGCGAATACATAGAAAGAAGGATCCTTTATTGTATGATTATATGATAGCGGAACAAACACCGGTAGCAGTTACTTCTGTAAAATATCTGGGAGTATGCGTACGAAACGATCTGAAGTGGAATGATCATATAAAATTAATTGTTGGTAATGCGGGTACGAGGTTGAGATTCATTGGGAGAGTCCTTAGAAAATGTAGTCCATCAACAAAGGAGGTGGCTTACAAAACACTCGTTCGACCTATACATGAGTATTGCTCATCAGTGTGGGATTCCTACCAGATCGGGTTGAGGGAGGAAATAGAGAAAATCCAAAGACGAGCGGCGCGTTTCATCACAGAGTTATTTGGTAAGCGTGATAGCGTTACGGAGATGTTTAGCAGACTCAAGTGGCAGACTTTGTAAGAGAGGCGCTCTGCATCGCGGTGTAGCTTGTTGTCCAGGTTTCCAGAGGGTGCGTTTCTGGATGAGGTATCGAATATATTGCTTCCCCCTACTTATACCTTCTGAGGAGATCATAAATGTAGAATTAGAGAGATTCGAGAGGAGATCATGAATGTAGAATTAGAGAGATTCGAGCACGCACGGAGGCTTTCCGGCAGTCGTTCTTCCCGCGAACCATACGCGACTGGAACAGAAAAGGGGAGTATTGACAGTGGCACGTAAAGTGCCCTCCGCCACACACCGTTGGGTGGCTTGCGGAGTATAAATGTAGATGTAGATGTAGATGTAGACCATGCTGTGCTGAAGCTCTGCATATTGGCATCCACTACGAGTGGACGGCACTAGGAGACGTACAGTGCAGGCTACATTACGTCCCCAGGCTAGAGTCTCTACTGTGCTGCAATCATGGTTACCTGTAGCCAGTCAGGAGCGGACGCTGTTGACACTGTGAACCGGCGGGTCCCCGCAAGGCAGTCCAAGTCCTCAGCTGGCGCCGGGAACGCTGTTCCGGCGAACAAGCTTAGGGATGAGTTTATGGCTGGGCTGCGATAATTACATTCCCCCAGGGCCGTCGCGTACACGGCCTAATAGCCGGCGACCGGCGCCGAGCTTCTAATTACGCCGACAGGCCGGAATGTCAGTCTGCGTCGCAACGCACAAGGACCTCTGGCCTCCAGGGGTCGTGGACCTCCCCCATTAGCACTAGAGATGGGCAAAACTGTTCTTTTCAGAGATCGGACCAGAACTGTTCACTCCCTGAAATGAATTAGCTCTTTTTCATGACTCACCACTCATTTACAATAGAAAATAAATGGAAGGCACATTGCCCTTTAAACTTGGTTTATTCCAGTACTATACCTGTATTTTGATCTTATTTGATCCTATTTTTAAGTAACACAGATAATGAGTAGGAATTTTGTATTGTTTATTGAAATTTCCACGATATGACAAAGTTTTTGATATTGATTTATTTTGCACTATCGTGGTTTTTTGGGTGATCGGAAAATGTTGTAACTTGAGATTTACATTAACAATTTATTTGGCTATAATGTATTAAAATTTCATTAACCTCATACAAATACATCGCAAGCCATATATTTTTAAAGTGAACGTTTCCTTCCGTAGACGCCTAAAATCGCAAAATCCGTACCAGAATAAGAAAAAAAAATATAAATTTGACTGTAAAACAAAAGTGCTGCATATAGCCTTATGCAGAATAAAACAAGGAAAATATTGGTGTATCACATTTTGCGATACGTTTATCGGTTCGCTCGTAATTAAAGCGTAAATTCGAGTGTCCATAATAAAAATCCTATAGTAAGAGGAGTCGTCAGGAACCTAATCTGATCAGTTTAAACAAATAAAAATAAAATAAAAACAAATGATGTATACATAACATAATAATGTAATATACATAGCGGTATTACTACAAAGAACAATATCCAGTAGAGACGAACTCCGATGCAGAAGCACTGAGTCGAGCAGGTCGAGCCGCGAGCTGTATTACTGCGTGAGCTAAGACCGCAGAGACCAGAGTGACACCTGAGTTGCTTTGCTCAACGCTCTGGCTAGAGTCGAGAACAGTGGGTTGAGCGTTGAGCGGGCGAGTTCTGAGGGTGGGGGGAGCGGTGAACTCGCCCACTCCGAGACAAATCGTCCGTTCCCTTGCAAGCAGTTTGTTGCAAGTAGTTCCTATGTTATCCGCTAGGTGGCTCTCTGTCCTGTTGCTCGCATCAACTGCCCAGAGGGCAGGACGTGCGACTGAAACGATCGCCGACAGAGTGCGATGCGAAGTTAAGCTGCGCCAGACACTGCACACGGCAGACGAGGCACAGAGACGGCACGGCATATATGAAACACAAAATCCAATGGGGCACTGCACAATGCAGGCAGCCAAGGTAGAAGCAGGGCAGAGGCCGGCGCTGGCTGTGTTGTGTGGCGCGCACTGTGCTGTGACCAGTAGAGGCGCTGCTGATATGCTCCGTCTCTCTCTCTCTCTCTCTCTCTCTCTCTCTCTGCCGTGGGAAACGTTTGGAGCTACCGTTCTTTTTTTTCTGAATCACTGATTGTTCACTCCTTTGAAAGATTCAACTCTATGAATTAGTTCAAGAGCGCATCCCCCATCTGTAATTAGCACACCCCAAGTGTCAGTGTGCCCACCGAGCATTCGTATCTCAACAGTTATCAAACCCGTTTCATGTGCCTAATAGGGAATAGGGGAGCCTCTGCAGTCCACTGGCCGCTTGCACCAACGTGATCTCCACTACGGTGTTGATTGTTGTTTACAGGACAGTGGTTTCAGATAAGAGTCTCGAGCTACTGCTTTCTCAATATATGTGTCGCTCCATTTACGCTGTGGGAACGATTATTACCTTGGCTTCCGGAGATACTGCCTTGTTGCTCAGTTTCAGTCCTCATGCAATGAACTGTAACAGTTGAGGATGAGTAAATTTGAACTATTACCATCAGCAACAAAACATGAAGGTATTAAATGGCTTCTAAAATCAACACATTCGTTCTTGTTTTTTGTCCATCAGTAATTTACATTTGATATACTCATAATAAATCTAAGACATCAGTGTCAAGTTACGCTATATAAATAAATTGATATCTTTAGTACTACGTTACACTGTGTAACAGTGAAAATGTAATGGTACGCAACTAGCAAATTCGTATCAGTTTTACTGTCGTGATAAGCAATATCACTAAGAAAATTGAAACTTAGCTCTGGTTTTTATTTCATGAAGTTTTCTGATACCTAAAGGAAAATAGAAAAATTATTAAGAAGGTGCGTATAATTGTTGCATGTGACAAGAGTGAAAAAAAAAAGTTATTCAACGTTTAGGTCGTACCAGTTCACTACCTCACTTCACTTATTATTGTGTGTGACAGTGTTTGTAATTTGTACTTATATCTTGTTCTAAAGTCCTTTTTCTGTAACTCATGAAAGATTTCGTAAAACTGTCAATCACGAAAGCAATGCCTACAAGCACGTGAGAGAAAACTCCAAATGAAGGAGTGAATCAAACATTTTCAAGGTTGTCTTCGTTGCCCAACAGATTCTACAACTTTTCAGAGATAGTCACCTTTTTACATGGAGTTCCAGTACAGCACTCGTGGCTGCCGCATCGCGGTCGCGAAGTGGGTCCGAGGCACTTTCATGTAAGTTTTACAGCCTGACGACAATTTATGGATTTGTAGTTTTAGCTTGACGGCGTCCACTATGGACAAACGGTAGTTACTGTTATTCTGAAGAAGTTCGGGTTATCCTGACTGGAACCTAGGTAAATTCTAAGTAAACCTTGCAACTGAGGCTGTTGGTTATTAAAATTAAAATTAACATTATTTACTGATGGATGCTATGGAAGGAACGATGAATGGAAGAAGGAGGGGATGCAGAAGACAGCAGACAGTGGATAGTATATGGATAGGAAACAGTTATTACAAAACAGAGAGTGTAGCAAATAACAATCTTCACGGAGAGCTACATACCATAGAGAAGAACTCTGATGCTGAGGACATATTTCTGGGATATATTACTATATAAGAAATATTTGTATTAGTGTTATAATACAGGGCATTTATTTCTGAAGTTAGAGCTAAGTATTTCTTTCAGTGGCTATTTTTCATCGTATTATGCACAAGCAAATGCAGAAAAATTTGTTGCGCATTTTTATGAGAGGTACGGAATTGAAATAATAATATCGCGTGAAGAATTTTCAGTGTGATGTACAACCTCCTTTCGAAGCACGGGAGGTCAGATTTCCAGAAAGTAATAAATTTAAAAAAATTGAAAGCATGACAACTATCGTTATGTATTTATTTCACCTGGAAACCTTACATCCAAGCAGACATTTTCATTGAGTCAGGTTTACAATATGCGCAGTAGATGGCCAGTATATAATAATAAAATAATAATAATATTAAATATATTGTGCATACATAGAATATATGTAATTCATGTAGAGAAGAAGCCCGCTCGTCAGAAGACGAGAGAGGAGTAAGACTATAAGATGAAAGGAAGTAAAAATAAAAAGAAAAGAATGAGAAAAGCACGAATACTTTAAAATTTGGCAGTAATACTGCCTCTCTGTAGGATAGAAGGAAAATAGCAGTGATATGATGAGAGTAAAGATACGGTATACCGATAATGAGTGCTTCTATATTTGTTACTAGTAGGTTCAATCAGCAAGCAACTATTACGGAAACGCTTTATGAACTCAAATGGAAATCCCTTGAGGGAAGACAACGACCATTTCGCGAAAGGAAATTTAGAGCAACAACATTTGAGGCCGACTGCAGAACGATTCTACTGCTATCAACGTGCATTTCACATGAGGACCATGAAGATAATATGAGAGAAATTAGAGCTCATACGAAGTCTCATAGGCAGCCGGTTATCTCTCGCTCTACTTGCAAATTGAACACGAAACGAAATGACTACTAGTGGTGCATGGTACTATCCATGTTCGCGAAGTACGTATGTAGATGTACATACATAGAGCTGAAGGTAAATTTTTCTTTTGTGTGCAGTGGGTTTGTACAGGGTGGCAGAAACAGTTCGAAAAGCTTGTAAGGGTCTTGCAGTGTGCTGAGGAATAAATGTTACGGAAAATACTCTAGGCTATGTGCCGTTTCCAAGTTAATTATCATTTAAGTTACCCAATGAAGCCAACCCACGTGAAAGTTGAAGCAGCTCACCATGTACAATTATTGTCAGTTCGTCTCATAGAGTAGATGATGACATATGGGAACGCTCAGCTTTTGGTTCAGGTTTTGTCCTTACTATGGTTCCAGGTCCAGTTTTTGTATCGCTCTCTCATTTAGTTTTAGCAAACCAAACGAAATACACGTTTGGCGATACCGTATATAGCGGGTCGCTAGAACTGGCGCGGGCAACGGCCTGATTCGGTAACCCCAATGTTATTAAGCTCGGAAACAGCGCAATGTATCGATTTGTTTCTTAACAACTATTTCGCAGTACGAGCTATCCTGCAACACCCATACAAGCTTTTCAGGCGGTTTCTGATCACTCTCTATAACACAGAGGTTACAAGGTGCTTTGTTTCACAGATTTATCTCTCAAGTAGAGAAGGTAGTGGATAAATATTTAGTGTTTTGGAAAGGCACAGCCACGGTGCTGAACGGTCTCGATATGGTAGTGAAGTCATGGAACTGTGACACGTATTTGGTGTGTGAGGATAGGCAATGAGAACACTAATGACTAAGAAACTGATTACGTAAACGGAACGCGTGAAAATCACATCGCCTATCGGTTGGCTTGCGGTCTAACGGAGCTTGGAGAGGATGGAGTTGATTAAATACCCGAATGTTTCACACATATCTTATACAAGAGTTCACAATTAGCTCCAGTCGTCTGGGTTTTCAATATTTGATTAGTGTTGAATCACATCAATAATGATTTATTAGAATTTTTGTTTAATTTGAAGTGTAATGATTTACCCAAGTGTTAGATTTCCTGTATGCTGAAGTAGTTTGTAGGTATTCATCCAAGATTATGCCTAGATCCTTTGATGTTTTTCGGTAGAATGACTGGATACCATAAAGAAGTACTGCAGAACTGTTTCACAAAACATCAACTAAGAGAAACTTTACTAGATATATATGTATCACTGAAATGAATCTCACAGAATTACCGGGAGGTTACAATGAAACTTTCCCTGTTTAACACCTTATAACACTGTAAGAGGACAAAACTTGTTAGCATCAGTTTGAAGGACATGGGGAAAAGAAATAATGCAGGATCAGTTCAACTGAAACACTTTTAATGTGCTGCTGCGGTTCACCATACCATTACATACTGGTATCATTATTGCTTCAAAAGGGGTTCAAAACGACAACCATCAGAGTCCAGAAGAGTCTGAAAGCGCAGGACTGCATTTTGCACAGCAGAATGAAACATATCCCTAGGTATGCTGCTACTTTTCTTGATATGCTGCACTTCATATCAGCACATGTGTGAACGTTCCTCTGGTACACCCTGTCCTTCAAGTAGCCCCACAATCAATAATCACAGGGAGTGAGATCAGGTGATCTTGCCAGCCAAGTATTTGGAAACGATCGGCTGATAATTCGATCGTATCCAGATGTGTTTCGGAGAAGCAGGTGACCTTCACGAATGATGTGTGGGGGGCCCAATATTGTTTGAAAACTGTTGAGTTTAATGTTTCTCTTTCCTGTCGGGTGGGTATGATATGCTGTCGAAGCGTATAGCAGTAACGCTGGCCAGTGACACTGCACGGCTTTGGTCCTTGAGCGCCAACCTGTTAAAAAAAGAATGGGCCAATGATGAAAGTTGTCGTGAAGCCACAGCATACAGCGACACGTTCACCATAAAGAGGAACTTCATGCACAGTGACTGGAGGTGAAGACCCTCACACTCGGCAATTTTGTGTGTTCACCTCACCCGTCAGAGAAAATTGAGCTTCATCTGTCCGTAGGATGAGTACGTCCAGCCCTCGTCAACTTCATTCCTTGAGACAAAGTGAGAAGTCATCATGGGTCGTGGTGTATCCTGTGGTGCAAGCTGCTGTACCATTTGGATCTTGTACGGATACCATTTGAGAATGGTTCGAAGAACCTTACATGCAGTGGACTACGGGATATTTAACAGTCGTGACACATCACATGCACTGCCTGAAGATCGGGAATTGCACGCAGCGTCGTCTGCCATAGCAACAGTGATGTCATCAAACACTTGTGGAGCAACCGGTCGTCGGCCTCTTCCAGGGGCGACGCCCAGTTCTCCAGTTGATTCTAACGTCTTCAACATGCTCCGCACAGGAGCTGGAGAAAGAGGAACCTTCCGTAACCCTTTCAGCTGGCGATATTCTGGAAGTGCAGCTCTAGCAATACTGTTGTTTTGCTAACAGAGCTTCACCAAAAATACTCTGTTCCTTTCATCAGCTCATTTTCACACGTCAACAAGTGCATTGGGACTGGTCAGGTGTGTGCGACAATGAATCTCGTTGACTGATCACGGCACCTGGTGGCCATAGGTGGAACTGGACGATGGCGTTGTGACGCCAGCTGGTGTGGCCGAGCGGTTCTAGGCGCTTCACTTTGGAACCGCTCGACCGCTACGGTCACAGGTTCGAATCCTGCCTCGGGCATGTATGTGTGTGATGTCCTTAGGTTAGTCAGGTTTAAGTAGTTCTAAGTTCTAGGGGACTGATGACCTCAGAAGTTAAGTCCCATAGTGCTCAGACCCATTTTTTTATGGCGTTGTAGCGCGGGAATATCATTTACCCCTTACGCTGGACGTTAATTCTACCAAGTTTGGTACTCGTACGGTAATTAGTTTCCGTGTTATGCGCATTAAACACAGGAAGTTTATTTATGACCACACGGTACAAACTCAGTTCGTTCTGTCGAAACCCTTAAGCAAGTAAGCAACGCTGTCCATCTCTTGGATGTGAATTGGTCACTCCTGCTCCTACTCCTTCTTTAAAATTGCCTGATTCCGGCTAAGACAGCTTGTTCCAAGTCTTCCAAACAGATTCTGTCCTTATAATTTCCAATTTTATGTACTCAGCTGCAACATTTTCCCTTAATAAGGGAATTTAATTCTACTTTTTTATTACTTACTTAAGCTCATTCCTCATGGGTGCCCACACACTGATCCTTATAATAACGTACGAAATTATGTTCCTGCAGTAAGTAATTTGTTACTTTTTTATTTATTTACTTATTTATTTCTTCCTCGTCCATGGACTCTAGCTGATACTTTTCAGCCAAGAGTGTAGTGTGTGCCATACAAATTTATATGTACAATATGCGTACGGTAAAGGAAACAGTACTACAATTTGTAGGCACATATGAAGTTATTACATAATTTTTGTTATCCTGTAACGGGTAATATGTAATCTGATAATTCGTGCTGCGTCATAAAATATACGTGTCCCCGTAAGCTACAAATTTAAGCGACTTTTAAATAAACTCAGTTCCTTTACAGCCTTCATTGATTTTGGAAGCCTTATAAGAAGTATTTTGCCTGTTTCATCGGCAGCAATGATTGTCAGTTTGAGATTTCGCTGTCTTGTGTAATAATTTTCCTCCCATGTTACAGCATAGTCTTGGACGTCGTTGTTTAGGAAGTGTGTCTTACGTACTCTCACTGCTAAAACATTCTGATATTCATAAAGTGAGTACACTCTTGTTACATTGTGGTGCAGAAAAGCTTCCTTACAAGTTTGTCTGGCTGGTATTTTTGCTACAAATTTGACTGCTCTTTCCTGAATTTTAAATATTATTTTTGACTAGCTACCTTGTGCACTTCCCGAAATATGAATTGAGTGGGACACACGTGGGAACACAAGTCCATGTACATTTTACTGAGTATTCTATCATCTACAACATTTGCCATTTTGCTCGAGAGGAAAAGATGTGTGCTGATACTTCTTTATTCATTTATGTGTTCCTCCCATGTTAAATCCTTATCTTCAATAGCCCCAAAAAATTCTCTGCTGCTTACTTTTTTGATTGTCCCATTATTTAATTTCATAGTTTCATCCTATATTTCAATCTGTTGGGTTTGGAACACTATATAGATTGTTTTAAATTGCTTTCTGAAGATTGTTTTATACTAGATGTTTATTTCCAATTTCATCGTTTAGGAGAGTTTTCTTTTGAAGTTACTCCTTTGTCTTAGCTGGGTATACAACTTTAGTGTGATCGGCATACATTGTAAGTTTTTGTTTTATATTTTCTGGGAAAATCATTTACCTAGAGAATAAACATATTAACATAGAATGCTGTGACACACTATGTCAAGCTTGTAGTTCACATGTGTAGGAAATTATATTTCCCCCCACTAGTATGATTTCTGTGCACTGTTTTCCGTTCTTAATGTACGATTTGACTGTAGCATAACATTTCCCTTGTCTCCATAACGAAAGAGGATCTCCATTATTCTGGAATGATTTACACATTCAAATGTTTTAGACACATCCATGAAGATCCTCTGCAAATCTTCTGTTGCCTGTAAAGTGAACTTAGAATATGTTCAGTTAAATTTGTTGATACTATGTTGTTGATTTCCCCTTTGTAGAACGATGTTGCGATGGTTTTAGTATTTTAAACTTGCTCTTGGAACTTACAATTCTATTCTTCATTATCCTTTCAATATTTTAGCAAAAGTGGACATAAATGATATTTGACTGTAGTTTCCAAATTTGCGTGTGTTTCTTTGCTTAAATACTGGCTTTACTTTACTTGAATTCAGTGTCTCTGGAAATGTGCCTCTTCCTGCAGCAGCATTGAGCACATGTGTTAAGGGTTTTAGTTTATTCTCTCTACATTCCTATATGAGGTGTGGTATAATACCATTTAAGCCAAACGAATGTTGGACTTTTAGTTTCTTTATTAAGTTTGAAACTTCTCTATCATTTCCTCGGATAAATGCAATGGTATGGTTTACGTGTGGGAGTTTCGGCATTATGGTTCCTTCATCTGCTTTATTTAGTTTTATCAGTTCAACCGCTCTGTTATACACTATTTGCTAATAGACATCACTTTTCCGTCGTTCAGTAGGCAGATATCCTCAGTTAATTTTCTTACTTTTCCTCTTTCTTCATTTATGAAGGGTCATTACCCTTTTGAGTATTTATCTATCTCATATACAGCTCTCTTAATTAACAATACCTTCGTTTCTCTGATGAAATTGTACTACTCTTTATTCTTTCTTTCCTCTTTTCTTGGAGAGGTCATAATACATTTTCAGTTTAGTTATTGCATGGAGTACCTCTCCAGTTACACAACATTCCTTTTTTCCTACTTGTTTACTGTCCTTCTGCTAACGGTACATATAAGATTATAATAATAGATAAATAAACATTCAAAGTGGTCCCATTGAGTAATTGCGTCATTGTCTAGATACACTGCTTCCCATTTTCTAAGATTAACTTCTTCTTTAACTGAACTAAGTTTTGTGAGTTTTTCTGCCTGTTTTGCTTCCATATCTTCTGCTCTCTTCCAATAGTTCTTATGTTAGTATCTATAACGGTGGCAAATTTGTCTGCTAGGGGGTGTGGGTGCGACATTAGCTTGAAGTAATATTTATTATAATGAGATCAGTTGTAGAGAAAAAATCAATGACGAGCTAAGTGAGTGATGTTGAGTGATTCAGCTTTTACATTTTTTTGTTTTTACAGAAATGTTTTAATGAAAAAACCCCAATAATGTACACTATTCATTATCTACAATAAGAGTCACACAACTATTTCAAATGTTGTAAGGTCCCTTCGTTTTATCAATGAAAATAAATATTTTATTTTAAAAATGTGGAACGGGCTGGATGTCGTACAGCTACTGACAAAAGCGAGCTAAGCGTCAATGAAAAAAATCTCAAGTATTTATCAGTTTAGTTACTAATAAACATTTTAAAGATACATTTTACAGGTACACTATCCTGTGATTGTATTATTTTTATTTCTTCTGGTCATCTTATACAGCACAAAGCAATTTCAAATGATTAACTGTTCGAAAAAAGTTCTATTAGGTACTTTCAAATATGGCAGCATCTGTTGCCGGTCTTTTTCTTTTCAACTGACAAGTTGCCTTTACATTGTTGTGATGGTAATACGAAGATCTTTATTATGTCAGTGACAATCACTTCTTGAAAATCTTGTACGGGTTCCAGTCTTCAAGTTTGTTAAAGATTGTACTCATCTTGACAACTCTATGTGCAATTTTTTTCGCTTGAATCCAGCAACGTTTGGAAATATTTGTTTTCGTTGTGTTGATATGTATTTCTGCTCCTTTTTTAATATAAAAAAGTCCTCGGGCTGGAGCACAGTAACCGGAATTGGATTGTTAGGTGTGGTAGTCTCCATATGTTTTATAAGGTCCTTAGGTACTTGACACTGACATACTTCCAGTCTCTTATGTTTTTCAATCTAGGCAAAATTTCTGCCACATGTTGTAAACAATTAAAAGCTTTGTGGCACTTAGCCTGCTTTAGCCTCAGCAGTAGGTCGGTACATACCGTTCATGCTATCTGTCGGGCCTTACGTGCACTAGTAGTAGTGATTGTAGCTCTTAGCCCGCTTTTCAGGTTGTTGGGAACTGGAATTAGCTTTGTTTTTTGGGTCGAACTAAAAAAATTGGAAGTTAGCCTTTTATTGATTTCCACTCTATAATTGTTACTTCACTATGCTTAGTTACTCTGAAGAGTTTCTTTATTTGTAGGTTGAAAATTTGCAGTAAGTCCATTAGTGTCCTAGCGATCAAATATTTTTCCTGGTACCCGTGTTCAAATTCCTAATAATTATTAAATAAGCATATTTCTTTTAATTTCTGGATCAAAGCTTCTAGCTTTTCAAAGACTATTTTTATTTCACCATTAAGTGACCAGAACAGAGCTAATACACAATACGACTTTCCTGAAATTTTTATTTCCACCGCTGTAGCGTCAAAGCTCATTTCTCTAACATAGTTTGTAGTATTTTTGAGGGATTTTGTTAATTTATAGCTAGAGAAAAAGGCCACCTCGTCAATGCAATATTTTGCAAAACATATTACTTCTGCATAATTTTTCAGCCATTAGACCAGCATCTGAGTTTGTTTTAGCCCATGTCGTGTGGCAACAAGATTGTTTGGCTTATATTCCTTAAATATTACCTCTACTTTATATATTTTGTGGTTTCTGTACCGTACGTTTTGGTTAACCCTTCTAACCACTGTCTTCAGTTTTCGAGGGTCCCTTCTGTGGTACATTAAGCATTTCACTAGATCCCAATGCTTCAGTTGCAGGGATTATTTTCTAGTAATGTACTAATACTGGACGATCCCTTTGTTGTGTTTGAATTCCTGGCAAGATATGTAGACTGTAAGTGAGTTCTATACTTCCAAGTATGTATGTTTCCGATGTCTTCTTCTACTTACACGATGCCATACAAAATTGTCAGTCAACCCCTCGAGATCTATATTTCTTCTGGAGAAAGAAAATTTTTGTTTTATGCTCCATTACGTGATCTTTTAAAAGGATTTTACATAAAAGATTTTTACCAAAGTATGTACCCATTTTAACATATATTTTGTATAATTGGCTTCTTTTTATGCACTAAAATAATTAGTTTTTAATTATTCACTGCTGTAATAAATGAATTAGTCATTCAACAATTACCATGCAGTATAACAATATTAATAATATTCATTTATGCAGCGGAGTATAACTAACCAACCACTTCCGTGCATTCTCGCAGTCACAAGCTTGCTGCGTATTGCGACATCAGATAGTTGATATTTTTATTAGTGAAGCCTAAAATTTGGCAGCACTTGTACATGATAAACAGGTTCGACATTCAGAAATACGTACATGAAGTTTCCACTGTGGAAATGTATTTCTGCTCCAACTAAGAGACAGTAAAATTTAATGGAGACAGCTGTAGCCAGGGGGCCTGAAAGGGGTAACGTAGCATGTTGCATGGGGGCTTAATTAAAAAAAATAAGAATGCAATGCAAATACTTTTTAATTTTCTGTCGCTGTATGTCCGATTACGCAAATCTCGTAAACGGCTGGCCCTGACTAGTTTTTGTACGCTATCTGACTGCATGGAACAACAACAAAGAATGAAATGAAAATTTTCGTTAACACAGTTAATTAATTAAGTCCCCAGCAACTATAAAATCTACGAAGCCAACAAAGCACAAGAGTAACTGTTCTGTGTGTGGAAGTGTGACTCAACGCACATCTGGCACGGTTCTTCTTCAACAAGACAAGAATTTTTTAAATACCAATTATACTGACGTGATAAAAGAAAATTAGAAATACTATAACTGCGTAACGAAAGCAGAATTACACTCTAATACAAGAACACAAGCCAGATGCTTTGTTGACTGAACCTGTAATGATGCATTATTTGAGATACAGAAATATTAAAAAGAAAAAAACAGGGAATTTGTTACCTTCATATATATTGACGAAAAGCACTCAGATCATTACAATATCTCCATTGGAACAACATCTGCTATCTCTCCCATCAAACCACTGCATAAAACATGGAACAACACTCTCCACTATCACATCTCACTCCGACTTCACGACAAGCAGTGTCCACCACAACTTCTCGGCAAGAACTGCCTGCCGCTGCTTCTCAATAATCACTGCCAGTGGAGACGGCGCAACAAAACTCTCTGGCCCGATCTCTGGCGCTGTGGCTCAGTGTAGCCACCTTTCATATGCCCCTCCTCCATGGGCTAGAATTTGATGGTATTTTTGCCAGCATTGGTGGTGAAAATACCACCAAACTCGTCAAAAAAAATACAGACAAAAATAAAAGATAATATTAATACGTAAATATCATATAACTAGATAAAATTTTGGCTTTGCACTGACCTTTCAATAGCCTAATATATAAAATACAGTAAGGAATACAAATTCTTTCATACATATGACTTTACATAATAGTTTACACAAGTATTATGTGGTTAAACAGTTCAATCAATAGCGTCAGCAATGACGAATATGTACAGGTAAGAGTCTCATAACTTTTCACAAACAGTAATACACAAAAAATCAGTTTATACAAATATTCACATAAAATGCTTTCACAACAAGTAGTTGACAGTTCCAGCAGTAGCACCCAGCAATGTTGAATAGGTGCTACAGCAACAAGTGACATCATCTCAGTAGAAGCAGTCCATCAGTGGCACCCAGCAATTTTGAGTAGGTGCAGACAGCATCAGGTGACATCATTTCACCAGAAGCAGTTCATCAGTGGTACCCAGCATTGTGGAACAGGTGCAGACACCAACAAATGACATCATCTCAGTGGAAGCAGTCCATCAGTGGCACCCAGCAATGTTGAGCAGGTGCAGACAGCAACAGGTGACATCATCTCAGTAGAATCAGTTCCATCAGTTGCACCCAGCAATGTTGAGTAGGTGCAGACACCATCAGGTGACATCATTTCAGTAGAAGCAGTCCATCAGTGGCACCCAGCAATGTGGAACAGGTGCAGACTCCAAGAGGTGACATCATCTCAGTAGAAGCAGTCCATCAGTGGCACCCAGCAATGTTGAGTAGGTGCAGACACCATCAGGTGACATCATTTCAGTAGAAGCAGTCCATCAATGGCACCCAGCATTGTGGAGTAGGTGCAGACTCCAACAGGTGACATCATTTCAGTAGAAGCAGTCCATCAATGGCACCCAGCAATGTTGAGTAGGTGCACACAGCAGTCCATAATATTCACTATCACTAATCACACTGTTCATCAGAGTTTATAAGCAGAAAGTAAACATGTCCTATTGGCACCAATCATGTAGAAAAAGTACAAGTAACAATCCATAATATTCACTATCACTGATCACACTGTTCATCAGCAGAAATTAAACATGTCCTAGTGGCACCAATCATGTAGAAAAAGTACAAGTAACAGTCCATAATATTTACTATCACTGATCACACTGTTCATCAGCAGAAATTAAACATTTCTAAGTGTCACACATCATGTTGAAAAGTGCAGGTAACAGACCATAATATTCACCATCACTACTCAGACAGTTCAAGCATGAACAATAGTTTGAATGCACATACAAATGCTTTTACAATGCTCTTACACTAAACATACAAATTCTAATAAACACACAAATGATGTCAGATAATTGTCATATTAACTATCACAAACATCAGTAAACCTATAATATTTATGGGTGTCAGTGCAAGCCACTACAAACAAATAAAATAATATTTAGGAGATAGGTGGGTAGGATTAGGAAAGGAAAATACACAAAACACACTCACTCATCTTTCATCCACATTAAGTACTACAGTGTAATTGAATAGTGTTAACTGTGTAACTGCAATTCTGTCAAAATTTGATGTTCATCATGTGTATCAAGTAGTAGTGGCAGCAATGTATAACAGTCAATAATAGTTGAGTCAATGTCATAGTCATCATGTCAAGACCAATGTTTGCCAAGCCAAATCAAAATGTACGGTTGCTGAACAACTGTCAGTGAGCCAAGATATGCAAATACTTCCTCTCTCCCAAAAAAAAGTACATACTGCTAAGTGATTTAACAAAGTGTGTGTAGACAATCTTCCTTCCACTTTAGTGTTCTAGTCTGCTATCTTCATCCTCCTTGTTCCATATAGACCAACAAAAAAAAAAAAAAATATGCACCTCACTTACTTTACCTCTTATCCACCAAAACTCCAATAATCATCAGCATCACTTAATCTTAATACTTCAATAATACCTCTTACGTCGATACATATAAATCTTATCATCAGTATCATTTACCGTACCTCTTATCCACAAAAACTCCAATAAACATCAACTTCACATAATCTCAATAATACCTCAATATTACCTCTTCAATACGTCGATACATATAAACCTTAGCACCAATATCATTTCACTTCCATAACAACTCTTTCCTCTAGTCAGTCTCCTCGAACAAGTACAGATAAAATCCTAATGCAAACCTCATCATCCCATACAATCCGAAGACACACTGTCAACACACAACCTCTGTGTAATCCATCTGACCCAAATCTTCTACTCATTATGAATTATAAACAAAAGAAATGCATACATGACCTCTAACAGACTTAGTTCGAATAACTCTCAGTAATTAAGTACGATTACGGAGTGTGAATGATCCTAATATTTCACAGTGTGTACACCACTTCAAGAATTATGGCAAACAGAAGCAAACATGTGGAGTATTTCTTGTGTCAAGTGTCACTTCCTATTTCAATTGCTCACGAAAAATGCAGTGTAATAACTGTCAATGGTCTAAACCTAGTTTTGGTATGTCATGTCGTTAGCTTCCTTCCTATTAGCATAAATTTATACAGCTTCCATAAAACCTCCAGCTCATGTGACTTCTATGAAGTTTCTTGTACTAATGTCGTTCGTCGAATTATAGCAGTTCATTTTCTTATGTTAAAATATAAAGCACTGAGCGTAAGCAAAACAAGCAACAGCGAGTAAATATACCAGTAGTGAACAGAATGTCAACAAGTGGATGCAACGAGGCTCTGCCAAGCGAACAATCCGTAACCCATACCACAGCGTAACCCAAACTCCATGTCGGTACACTGTACATCAGCATTGCTATATACCAAATTAAAGAGTAGTTATGACAACAAACAGAAATGTATAAATATGCAATCCATACGCATAGCAGTAAACATATATCTTACGTACTAAACAGGTCATTAGCATCATATCAGCATAAGCAAATAAATGTTCATATGTAATATTAATAAGTAAACATGAAGGCGCAAGCAGATAAATCACAAAGTATAACTTACATACCTAACCACATCAGCACAATTAATCAGGTGACAATTATAATTTAAATAAATAAGCACAGCAGGCACATAATTAAAAAATATGACATCAGTGAAAAAGCAGTGCAGCCAAGCGATGCATAATATACACAAGTTACAACTCAGTTCATTAATAATCATTGTCAAAATCAGTTAACGTACGCAAGCACGTCGCTTCACAAGTAAATTCATAGAACATGAAATTAGCACAAACTATGAACCACGTAATTGCGAACAGCAAATTACGTCCAAAGTACGTACCTAAGTGGAAATATGTTACCTGAAAAATAAACTCAATTAATAATTACCTTTTTAGTTTATTACTTTCTTCTTCGAAATGACATTCTTCCTGAAAATTTTCTCGATAGCAAGTCCTCTTAACGTCGAACACGCACAGAATTTACCTGAAGTTCTTAAATATTTTATAGAACCGTATCCTGAAAAATACTGAATGTTAATAACATAATTCATCAAGTCATTATAGCTTTATACTGATTTTATTCAGAGAAAGACTGTGTATTTGTTTACGGCTGTCAGTGCATTCACACTGAGCGCTCGATCAGCTGTAGGCGCGTGCCGTAGGAAGTGATTGTTTGCGGTCAACGACTGCCTTGTGCGGCGCGCAGACTTCACTGTTGCTTTGAGTATGTGCCGCCGCCAAAACACAGCGCGGTATCCTTGTACTCTCTGCATGTTTACGTAAACTGTTGGTTTCTCGAAAGTATTTCATTCCACAAAAATTTTAACGTTTGATATATGATGTATTCCCGTAGAGCGTCGAGATTTAAGAGTTTCTACTTCGACAGTGTTATCATGAATAATTTTGCGAACCCTATATGGACCGTTATAAAGCAGAAAAAATTTGCGACACAAGCCTTTTCCTTTGTGAGACAAACGATGAGACTTAATTAACACTTTTTGACCAACTGACAAAATTTTTAAACGACCAGGACGCTTAGCTGATTTCTCTCTTCTAGCAGCCGCAGATGCAATATTTTGCAGAGCCAGGTTGACAACTTCAGAATGCCGCAGTTTCCGTGTAGGCGGAAAAGGAACGATTTCAGAAATGCGATTTGTCGGTGCTTTGTTTTTTAATATCAGTATAGGCGGTAAAGAAGTTGAGTCATTAGGAAGTTCATTCAGAATGTTTTGAAAAATATGAAGATACTGATCCCAAGTTCTGTGATTCTGATGACAATAAAGACGACACAATTTATTGATTTCCTTCATCCATCTCTCTGAAGCGTTAGATTGGGGGTGAAAAAGTGAAATGAAAATTGGTTTAATCTTACGACGCCGTAGAGTACGAAGCCAAATTTTAGAACGAAACTGTGATCCATTATCTGATATAACCTTATCAACATGACCCACTTCTTTAAGAAAATGTTTGATGAAAGCGTTAGATATTGAACGAGCTGTTGCTTTGCGTAAAGGTGTAAAACACACATATTTTGATGTAAGTTCCACTGCTACGAAAATTGTTCGCAAAACAATTAGTAGATCGAACCACTGTACCGAACAAATCAACTGCAGCCATGTCCTTTAATTTCGCTGGAATGATAGGAAACAACGGTACTCTATGAGAAATTGTTGGCGGCTTAGCCTTTTGACATAATTTGCATTTGGCAAGAACAGATCGAATACGTTTTTCCATATTACTGAAGTAGCAATTTTCTCGCAATTTATGAAAGCATTTTCTGGGACCAAAGTGCGCATAACTGAAATGCGTATACCAAATCAGCTTATTAACCCACTCATCAGGAATACAAACTAACCAAACAGAGTTTGGTTAGTTCGTTTTCGTTTAAAAAGAATATCATTGCGAAGTAAATAATACCATCTAATCGCTACGCTTTCCTTTCTCCTCCACTTCTCCTTAATGTCCTTCCAGATTGGATCCTTATTTTGCTCCTTAGCGATGTCCTGGAGCGAAGACGAAATAAAGTTCTCAAACGCAACACCTTGAATATACATCAAACAATAATTGTTTTCCTTGCAGTCCTCTTCAGCACTTTGTTTCAAACCCACAGGTGCACGTGATAAAGCATCAGCAACAATATTTGAAGAACCCTGTATGTAAACAATACTAAAATCAAATTCCTGTAGGTACAACGCCCATCGTGACAATCTGCCATGAGTTAATTTTGTTGACATAAGAAATTCCAGAGCTCGATGATCGGTGTAAACCTTAGTATGTCTGCCAAACAAAAACGTGCGAAATTTTGTGAAAGCCCAAACAACAGCCAAAACTTCAAGTTCCGTAATCGAATAATTCTTTTCTGATTTAGAAAGAACACGACTTCCAAATGCAATAGTTTTCTGGACTACACGCCGTTTTGTTCTATCTCTTGAAATAAATGTGCACCTAGCCCTTTGTATGATGAGTCCGTTGCCAAACAAAAATCTTTAGATAAATTCGGATGTGAAAGAAGTGGAGCAGCAACTAAAGCATCACGAAGTTGTTCAAATTCTGACTGAGCTTCCTCATCCCAACACCAATTAGATTTCTTTCCAGATAGTTCACATAAACGAGGTGTGGCCAAATCGTCCAATCTAACAAAGCGTCTAAGAAAATTACAGACACCAAGGAAACTACGAACATGACGTTTTGTGGTAGGAACAGCATAATTACGAATAGCGTCAAGTTTTTCTGGATCAGGAAGAATACCTTCTGTAGAAATAATGTGACCGAGAAATTTCACCTGTGAACGACCAAATTCAGATTTCTCCAAGTTCACAGTAATGCCAACTCTTGCAAAGATACGTAACAATGAATCCAAAATTTTGTTGTGCTCACTCCAAGAATGTTTAGCAATAAGAATGTCGTCAACATATGAAGTAATATTGTCACTAAGATAAACAGGTAAAATTTCGTTTAAACTACGAATGAATGCTGCTGAAGATACAGTAAGTCCAAACGGTAATTTCCGAAACTGGTAACAGTTACCAAAGGCTAAAAAGGCAGTATATTTTCTACAATCAGGGTGGAGTTCTATTTGCCAAAAACTTGCGCGCATATCAATCGTGGATAAAACTTTAATTCCATGAAAATGTTGAAGAAGTTCATCTAAATTTTGTGGACGGTCAGTTTCAGGAATGATGGTATTATTTATCTGTCTGGAATCCAGAACCAAACGAATTGACCCATCCTTTTTAAGAACAACGTGTAATGGGCTAGAATAAGGACTGACTGCAGGCTCAATAATGCCCTGATCTAACATCTACTGAAGTTCATTCTTAACCCTGTCTCTGTAAGCCAAAGGAATAGCGTACGTTTTGCCCCGAAATGGTGTGTGTTCTTTTACTTTAAATAAATATTGTAGGCCTTGTATAGTTCCTGTATGATGACTAAATACTGTAGCATGTGAAGTCAAAATGTGGTGCAGCTCTTCTCTTGCAACATCATCTGGCACTTCAGCTTTCTTAACCTTTTCATTAATTAATTCTTCACTATTAATTATATCATCCATCGCGTCCCTGTATCTATTGTCATTGTCATGAATAAACACACTGTCGTCATAATGCTCAACGAAAACATCAGAAGTAAGAAACCTTAAACATTTTGTATCTGACTCAGATCTTGTTAAACACTCGAAAAATTTCAAACTTTTCGGCATTCCGGCAACAGTCAAATTCACACTTCCTTCTTTAAAGTTCAAAATCGCTTTATGTGCGTTAAGAAACTCCATACCTAATATAATTTGTGTGTTGAGTAATGGAACAATAATAAAATTAGCTGAAAATTCGTATCCTTGACAATTGAAATTTAAGTTGGTCTGTTGTTTAACTTCCACACTTTTTCCAGAAATAGCCCCTCGAATTGTAGTTTTTGAAATAGGTAACACAGGACAGGCAATAGTTCTTTCACATATACGAAAAACTGATTCACTAATGACATTCAATGGGCTCCCAGAATCTAAAACTGCAGTGAACTTATTCTTACCCACACATACTTCAATAACAGGATGTAAAAATGCGTCTACATTATTTTCCTTTTCGTCTAACAAAATGTCTCTCATGTCTTCCAGGCGTACGTAGTGTAAAGTCGTAGTGTCATTACTTTCTGAACCGTCTATATTGCTGCCAGAAGCCGAAGCTGCTAGTCATTGTCGATTGTTTGCGTCACGTCTTTGATTATTCGCGTCATTTCGCGGATCAATTTCTACTATTTGCACTTGTCTCTCTGAAGTTCTGTCATGTGGAGGATGCCAATTAGGTCCTTCCTGTCTGTTAGATGCAAATTCTTGGTTGTGTCTGTTATTAAAATTTCTATTTTCCTGTCTGTCTGCATAACTACTTCTTGTGTAATTTCGACTGTCACTTCTGAAATTATTGTTGTATCTACTACCTTGGTTATTTCTGTAGTAAGAATTTCTATTACTGTATGAATAATTTCTGTCTTGGTGAAACCGATTACTGTTTCCACATGATTGAACATTCCGGTACGAATTACCGTTGTTATAATTGTCTGTGTAATTTCTGTTAGAACGTCTGTTATTGTCATAAGGCTGGTATCTATTGTCCTGTCTGTTACGTCTGTCATTGTCAAAATTACCCATATAACGCCCTTTCCGATCACTATCCCTTTTCTCTGAAAATCTATTGTAATTACTGTTACTGAAAAAGTTACAAGAAGTCCCGTCGTCGTTGTCATACTCAAGTTCTTGCAACAAAGTCTTAAAAGTCTCGATGTCGTCTTTACATCTTCCAGCTAAAGCAATTTGTCTTATGGATTGTGGCAGCTTAGTTAAACAAATGCGAATTAATTCAGTCGGGCTACAAGGGTTGGAAAGGAACTGATTCTTTCGAATCATGTCTTCAAAATATTCCGCTGGCGTGAGGAACTCAGACTGTTTGAAATTACGCTGCATGATAAGGCTGTGTTTGACTCTGACTTGCGTGTTTTCGGACCAATATGCCGATAGAAATGCATGATAAAAATCATTCAGATTATTACAATCTCTAATGAGTGCGCGCATCCGCGTCGCCGGTTCGTTTTCTAAATATCCACACATAAATTCCAGTTTGTGACTTAATGGCCAATTTGGTGGAAGTGCGTACATAAATTGATCTAACCATGCACATGGATGTATGTCATTCTTAGAATTGCGGAAGATCTTAAATTTCCGAACAGTCAAAAAGTGTTTATAGTCAAAGTTTTCGCCTCGTGGCGACAAAGACCTACCGCGTCTGTCCCAGTCACAATGACGATTATTGTTAAATTCACGCGCCTGGCGCTCTCTTGTTGCATCCCGTACACGAAACAAATTACTTTCTTCAAACCCCTCTGCTACCTGTGATTCTAAATTTCTTCTGCTATCTTTTCCTACGATTTCGCCTTCAGTTTGCTTGACTTGCTTTCGTAATGCCTCAACTTCCCTTTTAACTACTTTTAGTTATGGTTCTTCATACACCGATACTTGAATAACACATCGGAACATTTTTTAATACTTGAAACTATTTAATATTGCCCATTGTAGAGGGTGACTAACGAAGATACGCAAGTATTTCAATATGCTATTCTACAAGAAAAACTAAAGAAAAAAGTTCATATAAACATACGTTCGCAAATGTTCAGTTGCGGAGTTACTTTAATAAAAGATTTTGCCTGAAATTTAGCAACTTTGCAAATATGAAGCCATGGTAAAACCGTACGAGATTAAAGTAAGGCACGATTTCCTTTTATTTTGTAGTTATTGATCTGGTGAATCTAATACAAAATGTTCCAGACGTAGATTTGCAGCAGTTTTCCTGAAAATCCAGAGAAGCAAAGTATTATACAAGTAAATACAAATAACCGCACCGTAGGTGCAACCACAATGGAGGGGTATCTGTTGAGAGGCCATACAAACGCGTAGTTCCTGAAGAGGGGCAGCAGCTTTTCAGTAGTTACATGGGGAACAGTCTGGACGATTGAATGATCTGTCCTTGCAACACTAACCAAAACGGCCTTGCTATGGTGGTACTGCGAACGGCTCAAAGCAAGGGGAAACTACAGCCGTCATTTTTCTCGAGGGCATGCAGCTTTACTGTATGGTTAAATGATGATGGCGTCCTCTTGGGTAAAATATTCCGGAAGTAAAATAGTCCCCCAATCGGATCCCGGGGCGGGGACTACCCAGGAGGACGTCGTTATCAGGAGAAAGAAAACTGGCAGTCTACGAATCGAAGCGTGGAATGTCAGATCCCTTAAATGGGCAGGTAGGTTAGAAAATTTAAAAAGGGACATGGATAGGTTAACGTTAGATATAGTGGGAATTAGTGAAGTTCGGTGGCAGGATGAACAAGACTTCTGGTCAGGTGAATACAGGGTTATAAATACAAAGTCAATGCTGGGGTAATGTAGGAGTATGTTTAATAATGAATAAAAAGTAGGGATGCGGGTAAGCTTCTACGAAAAGCATAGTGAACGCAGTATTGTGGCCACTCCTAAAACATCAGTACAAGTTTATATGCCAATTAGCTCCGCAGATGACGAAGAGGTTGATGAAATGTATGATGAGCTAAAAGAAATTATTCAGGTAGTGAAGGGAAACGAAAATTTAATAGTCATAGGGAACTGGAATTCGATAGTAGGAAAAGGAAGAGAAGGTAATGTAGTAGGTGAATATGGAATGGGGCTAAGGAATGGAAGAATCATAAAAGAAGGTTCTATACATGGAAGAAGCCTGGAGATGCTGGAAGGTCTCAGACAGCTTATATAGTGGTAAGACAGAGATTCAGGAACCAGGTTTTAAACTGTAAGACATTTTCAGGGGCAGATGTGGACTCTGACCACAATCTAATTGTTATGAACTGTAGATTAAAATTGAGGAAACAGCAAAAAGGTGGGAATTTGAGTAGATGGGACATGGATAAACTGACAGAACCAGAGGTTGTAGAGAGTTTCAGACAGAACAATATGAAACGATTGACCAGAAGGGGGGAAAGAAATACAGTAGAGAATGAATGGGTAGCTTTGAGAGATGACATAGTGAAGGCAGCAGAGGATCAATTAGGTAAAAAGACGAGGGCTGGTAGAAATCCATGGGTAACAGAAGAGATAATGAATTTAAGTGATGAAAGGGGAAAATATAAGAATGCAGTAAATGAAGCAGGCAGAAAGGAATACAAACGTCTCAAAACTGAGATCGAGAGGAAGTGCAAAATGGCTAAGCAGGGATAGCTAGAGGACAAATGTTAGGATGTAGAGGCATATATCATTACGGGTAAGATATATACTGCCTGCCGGAAAATTAAAGAGACCTTTGGAGAAAAGAGAACCACTTGTATGCATATCAAGTGCTCAGATGAAAACCCAGTTCTAAGCAAAGAAGGGAAAGCAGAAAGGTGGAAGGAGTGCATAGAGGGTCTATACAAGCGCGATGTACTTGAGGACAATATTACGGACATGGAAGAGGATGTACAAGAAGATGAAATGGGAGATATGACACATCGTGAAGAGTTTCACAGGACACTGAAAGACCTGAGTCGAAACAAGGCCCCGGGAGTAGACAACATTCCATTAGAACTACTGATAGCCTTGGAAGAGCCAGCCCTGACAAAACTCTACCATCTGGTGAATAATATGTATGAGACAGGTGAAATACCTGAGACTTCAAGAAGAATATAATAATGCCAATCCCAAAGATAGCAGGTGTTGACAGATGTGCAAATTACCGAACTATCAGTTCAATAAGTCACAGCTGCAAAATAGGAACACGAATTCTTTACACACGAATGGAAAAACTAGTAGAAGTTTGCATGCCGTAGAAATGTTGGAACACGTGAGGGAGTACTGACCCTACGACTTATCTTAGAAGACAGAACCTATGTTTCTAGCATTTGTAGACTTAGAGAAAGCTTTTGACAATGTTGACTGGAATACTCTCTTCAAATTCTGAAGGTGGCAGGGGTAAAACACAGAGAGCGAAAGGCTATTTACAATTTGTACAGAACCCAGATGGCAGTTATAAGAGTTTAGGGGCATGAAAGGGAAGCAGTGGTTGAGAAGGGAGTGAGACAGGGTTGTAGCCTCTCCCCGATGTTGTAGCTTTTCCCCGATGTTATTCAATCTGTATATTCAGCAAGCAGTAAAGGAAACAAAAGAAAAATTCGGAGTTGGATTTAAATTCCACGGAGAAGAAATAAAAACTTTGAGGTTCGCCGATGGTATTGTAATTCTGTCAGAGACAGCAAAGGACCTGTAAGAGCAGTTGAACGGAATGGGCAGTGTCTTGAAAGGAGGATATAAGATGAACATCAACAAAAGCAGAACGAGGATAATGGATTGTAGTCGAATTAAATCGCATGATGCTGAGGGAACTAGATTACGAAATGAGATACTTAAAGTAGTAAATGAGTTTTTATATTTGGGGAGCAAAATAACTGATGATGGTCGAAGTAGAGAGGATATAAAGTGTAGACTGGCAATGGCAAGGAAAGCGTTTCTGACGAAGAGAAATTTGTTAATATTGAGTTGTAGATATAAGTGTCAGGAATTCGTTTCTGAAAGTATTTGTATGGAGTGTAGCCATGTTTGGAAATGAAACATGGACGATAAATAGTTTGGACAAGATGAGAATAGAGGCTTTTGAAATGTGGTGCTACAGAAGAATGCTGAAGATTAGATGGATAGATCACATAACTAATGTGGAGATATTGAATAGAATTGGGGAAAAGAGAAATTTGTGGCATAACTTGACTAGAAGAAGGTATCATTTGGTAGTACATGTTCTGAGGCATCAAGGGCTCACCAATTTAGTGCTGGGAAGAGTAAAAATCATAGAGGGAGACCAAGAGATGAATATACTAAGCCGATTCAGGAAGATGTAAGTTGAAGGTACTGGGAAATAATGAAGCTTGCACAGGATAGAGTAGCATGGAGAGCTGCATCAAACTAGTCTCTGAACTGAAGACCACAACAACAACAAATTTCTTTTTCCATTAAGACTGTGGGACGCTTATGTCATTGTTGGCAACCGTTAGTGAGTTGTTTCAGTCGTTTCCTAACCTTGAAACGAGTTAGTTTTCTGTATGGTTCAGTGAAAGAACGTAATAGCAACAGTGTATTTAAGTGAATCCTCATAGTAACTGTTATAGTTTGTAGATTTTTTATGAAACTGGGATGCCTTTTGAAATTTACGACATATGAATAAACAGATATGGTATTGTCTTATGGCAAATGTGGAGACATTTTTGAAAGTTTATTTTGAATGTATTGCGAGATCGTGTGTACACTATACAACTTCCTTGACACTGAGGTTTGTTTTATCCGGTTTAACATGAATTCACGTGTGCTATGGTATTAATAAAAGCAGATTATCTGATACATTCATACAGTTTCAGTTAACGATGTTACCATCATTTTTCAAAATTAAGTTCTCTACAACTCCTGTTGAAAACTTTGTGTAATTGTCTGGAATTTAAATTACAAATTGGGCAAAGTGGTTAATAAATGAAAAATTTTGTAAAATTACTTCGTTGCTTCTCTCGATGTTCTGGAAATCTACTGCAGATACACGTCTGGAACATGTTTTATTAGATTCACCAGATCAATAACCACAAAATAAATGGAAATCGTGCTTTGCGTTAACCTCTTAAGGTTTTGCAATGGCTTCATATTAGCGAAGTTGCTAAATTTTAGGCAAAATCTCCGTAACTCAATATTTGCGGACATATGTTTACATAAACTTTTTTATTTAGTTTTATTTGTAGAATAACATATTAAACTATTTGCGTATCTTCGTGAATCACCGCGAGTATATTTCTCGGCATGTGTAACTACAGCCACTTTCAGTGGCAGACTCTTTTACGCCAAAGGAATGTGCATCTTATCTGTACCACCAACTGAGCGGAATAGGAAGAAGACACAATTTTTCTTCTCCTTCGAAACTTGCAAAGCATGGGCAACGATTGCACACCGAAAGACCTCATTGTTTAGGCCTGTTAAGTGGCAAAGAAAATCGGCAGATGCACTATCATAGTAGAAGTCTCAACGAAAGTTGATGGGAGTGTTCAGAGATACGCGCAAAATTTACTCACTGATGATCGACACGAAATAAACTGAATCTATGAAAGTTTGCAGAAACGTGAATATAACAGACAACTTTCAGTCCCTCCAATCTATATTCACCTCCCACCAAAATCGGTTAATGTAGAGAAGGACCAACCTTCTCCCTGCTTTCACTTTATTCCTTGTCACTGTTTCAGAATTGTGCTACTACGACCACTGATACGCACTGGAGATGATGTTTCTCATATTAATCTCTTGATAATATAATTTACTATAAATTTTCATTGGAGGCAGTACATCCCAAAGACGTAAAGAATAAGGTTTTAAGGTGCACATTAAACTATCTGACCGACTTTTAGGGAATAATATTGTCTTATACAGAAACAGGCGATAATTGTTAGCTGATATGTTACATCGAAGGATATACAGCGTTTTCTTGTACGACAGACTATCTTACTTGGTATTTAGTTTTAACACTTCCAATTTGACTTTCAGACCATAGAGCTCCCAGACTGCTGTATATTGTGAGGTTTTTTCCCCTTTGTTCATTAATTTACATTACTTTTTCGTTTTTCCCTTTTGTTCAAAATTTCGCAGTAACTTTCCGTTTTTATTTGTCGTTGTCAAGAATTTACTGCAAAGCCGTCCACTCATATACAACAGTGATGCACAGTAGAACAGAAAACAACCGTGTCCTTCTCGCCAGCGCTACGAAAGTCGGCAAAAAAAGTTGGATAAACGATGCGAGCAAAAAGTGGCGCCTGACAGTTGGACACATTTTATGTGCGGTCGCACGCGGGCTCTGACGTACACTGCCGCACGTGACGGGCTTTTTACTGCTGCACAGCCTGCTGCAGCAGCAGTGGTCAGCGCGCGTGCGGCCAGTTGTCAGGGTATTCGCTCCCCAGAGGTGCCAGCTGCCAGCCGCTGCCGGTGGACCGGCGAGTATGGACACTCCTCGATAAAGTTTGAGTTGGATTGGTGTAGAAGACGGTATAGGGATTATATAGTCTTTCGTGCAGAATCAGCTCCATATTTCCGAGCATAGCAGGCTCTTCCCGACAGGAGTCGTAGAGTACAATTATTATGCATGCATTGGAACTTGTCACATCTTGTGGGGGATGGTGAGAGAGACAGAACGATCCTCCATCAATTCCTTCGCTTCCGAGAGAGGTGCACCTATAGTACATGGTAAAACTGGGTTGTCGAAGAAGGCCAATTGGGTGACCACCCTGTACGGCCAATAATAATGAATGCTTGCTTCTAACAGCGTCTGAAGAAACAGACATTGGTGACGATCTTGCAGCTGTACTAAACTTGTGAAATTTATTGGCAGTTGTGGAATCTCTCTGACATTATCTGCTTTTCGTATGAACGTATTACCTACTGATGACACATGAAAATTTGTGCAGGTCTGGGGCTCGAACTCGGATTTCCCGCTTGTCGCGAGCGGTCACTTAATAACTTTGGTTATCGGAGGACGGTTGGAGGACCGACCCAAACTTCCGTACAGACCATACTGTATACGACCCCACCGCTCACAAATTTACTTGGATTCCAGCCACAGTGCGTAACTGGGATGCTTACCAGACAGGATTAGCGAGTACATCAAGAATTTAGTATTATCAGTAAATACCGGAGGGAGTGCCACTGACATGATACTAGATTTTGGGTGGACAACATTAAAACAGTGCCCTTCTTCGCTGCGGCGGAAACTTCTCACCAAATTTCAATGACCAACTTTGTTACCCGAATGCGAAAATATTGTGTTGACGTCAACCTATATAGGAAGAAAAAATCATCATAATAAAGTAAGGGAAATCAGGGCTCGCACGGAAGGACATATGTGTTCGCTTTTTCCGCATGCTGTTCGAGTGTGGAATAATGAAGAAGTATTGTGAAGGTGGTTCGATGAACCCTTGGCCAGGCAGTGAAGTGTGATATGTGGAGTATCCCTGCAGATATAGAATGTACTACTTGGGTCCAGAGTGGCTGCCTTGTGCCTACATGACGTTAAACTGACCAATAACAGCACTCAATCATTGGTTATCCAAAAATAAAAGTTTGCTTCTACTTTCTGTATTCAGAGCAGTAGGTTGGGAGTTCATTGACGAGCGCCAAGGAAAACAGAGACTGGACAAGCCGAATGCCTCGGAGCCGAGACCAGTGTGTAAGCTGCAGCAACGGACTAAAATGGCTATCGCAAGTCACGTCCGAGAGTAACACGGGCATTGTTGAGCTGTGGTAGCAGATGGTGTCTTCCTTCCGGTGTCCAGGAGAAAATGGTAGCTCATAGGTGGAAGAAGGGAGGCAGACGGTTCTAGTTACGGCGATACAGAGCACACCACAGAGTGACAGTTGCTTTTGGTATGACACAATTCCAGTTGATGGACATTGTCAGAGGTTTGGCAGACCAAAATACAGTGCGACAGCGGGCACCGGAATTGTTAAGTCGGGCTGGTATTCTTTGTTTTCGTGAAGAAGCATGACGACAGCGTAAGGTATTTGGTTCCGTCATAACTGAGTTTAGGGTATTTGTACGGCTCGGCTGAAGTTTTACATAAGTGTACCATCATTGTTTTGAATTTAACACTGCATGACCATAATGAGAAAGTTACGAGTTATCAGTAAGTTATCGATTCTCTTGTTCCTTTTTGCTTTTAGTTGTGGATTCTGTGGAAGGTTGTATATCAGTGTAGTCTGTGTTGTCCTGTCTGTTGTCTGTCTGGGAAGCAGTGGAGGATTTGTTAGTGATGAACCACTCCGGTGAACAGTGCCGGTTGTTGCTACACTGTTCCGACATATTAATGTGACCCCATGCCGAAAGCCTGAATAGCTACTTTCTGCACCGCAGAATGCCGTAGCTAGCTGCACTAGGTTTCTCGGTTAAGGACACATGGCGCGAACAGCCCGTTCGAGGTGGTCCCACAGACTCTCAATTGGCTTTTAGTCCGGGGAGTTTGATGGCCAGAGGAGTACGATGAACTCATTTTGGAGCTCTTCGAATCGAGCCCTTACACAGCGAGAGGTGTGATGCGTTGCATTGTCCTGCTGGTAGATGGCACTGTGCCAAACTGCATGTAGGGGTTGTCATGGTCCAGAAGGATAGACGCATACTTTAGTTGATTCATTGTGCCTTTCAGAATGACGAGATCACCCAGAGAATGACACGAAAACATTCCACAGATAATACCGCTCCCTCCTCCGATGATAGTTGCAGGGTGTTTGATTTCAGATGTTGCACGCTGTACACGACAACCGATATCTGTCCGTTGAACGTAAATCGTGATTCATCTGAAGAGGCCATCTGTCGCCACCCTCTGCACGACCTGTTGCGATACCGGCGTACAAATTTAAGTCTTCGTCGCCGATGAACAACAGTCAGCCTGGGAGCCTGAACCAGGCGCCTGCTGCGGAGAGCCATACGAAGCAACGTGCGCTCAACGGTCGTTTAGGAGACACTGCTGGTAGCACCTTGGTTCATCCGGGAAGTCAGTTGCTCAAAGTTGTACGTCGGTCCGGCCGTACACATCTCCACAACCGTCGTTCATCCCTGTCATCTATAACCCGTTGTGGGCCAATAATGCTTCTGTGCTGTTTTTGAATAGGGCCACTTTGCCATACACGGTATTCTTCGATCAAAGCGGCAAACAGTTTACAGATTTAGCCGTTTCGGAAGTACTTCCACTCTTGCCCCAAAAGCCAATGATTATGTCTATTTGGACATCAGATAAACCGCTTCGTAACGACAATGACTACACTGTCTTCCGCGTCCCACAGGCAAGCTTTATATACACTATGTGATCAAAAGTATCCGGATGAAACTGTCTTACAAGTTCGTGGCGCCCTCCATCTGTAATGCTGGTATTCAATATGACACCTGCCATTCTCGCAGGCATACGTTCAGTCAGGTGCTGGAAGATATCTTTGGGAATGGCAACCCATTCTTCACGGAGAGCTGCACGGAGGAGAGGTATCGATGTCGATCAGTGAGGCCATCAACAAGTCGGCGTTCCGAAACAACCCAGAGGTGTTCTATATGATTCAGGTGAGAACTCTGTGCAGGCCAGTCCATTACAGGGATGTTATTGTCGTGTAACCACTCCGCCACAGGCCGTGCATTATGAACAGGTGCTCGAACGTGCTGAAAGATGCAGTCGACTTTCCCGAATTGCTCTTCAACAGTGGAAACCAAGAAGGTGCCCAAAACATCAATATAGGCCTGTGCTGTGATAGTGCCACGCAAAACAACAAGGGATGCAAGCCCCGTCTATGAAAAGAACGACCACAGAATAACACCATCGCCTCCGGATTTTAGTTGGCACTACACAAGCTGGCAGATGACGCTCACCGGGCATTCGCCATACCCACACCCTGCCATCGGATTGCCATATTATTTACCGTGATTCGTCACTCCACACAATGTTTTTCCACAGTTCAATCGTCCGATGTTTACGCTCCTTACACCAAGCGAGGAGTCATTTGGCATTTACCGGCGTGACTTGTGGGTTATGAGCAGCCGCTCGATCATGAAGTTTTCTCACCTCACTCCTAACTGTCATAGTACTTGCAGTGGGTTCTGATGCTGGTTGGAGTTCCTGTGTGATGGTCTGGATGGATTTCTGCCTATTACACATTACGGCTCTCTTCAACTGTCGGCAGTCTCTGTGAGTCAACAGACGAGGTCGGCCTGTACGCTTTTGTGCTGTACGTATCCTTTCACGTTTCCACTTCACTATTACAATGGAAATAGTGGACGTAGGGATGTTTAGGAGTGCGGAAATCTCGCGTACAGACGTGTGACACAAGTGACTCCCAGTCACCTGACTATGCCCGAAGCCCGTGAGTTCGCGGAGTGTCCCATTCTGCTCTCTCACGATGTCTAATGACTCGTGAGGGCGCTGATATGGAGCACCTGGCGGTAGGCGGCAGCACAATGCACCTAATATGAAAAACGTATGTATTTGGGGGTGTCGGGATACTTGTGATCACATAGTGTATCCTGCTCTGCTAGTATTGTTCCCCACCATCTGTGTGGTTCTTGCACGTTGACGTCGAACATAGGCAGTGATCATATTAATGTGACTGGACCGTGTATTTAATTTTCGTGGTGTCTTATAAAGTCATTTGCAACCATAAGCATTCTTGTTTTCTATATACACCATCTGACAAAACACGTGAAGCACTCAGGAGAGCAGAGGAAAGGAAAGGAAACTTGTGAGGGCGTGTGTAGTGTTTTCGGCGATTTCAAAATCGAGTCAGATCTACAAAGAACTTGGCTTTATGGGCCCACATATCATTACTACGTTTCACCCATATGACAGGCTTGCACGCAAGCTGCTCTATCCTCTTCTGAGACAAAGTGACCCACTGTTGTAACTGAGCTTTAATTTGCTGGATACTGGAATTGAGACAGAAACGACGTAGGAGCGGTTCTATCAGGGAAAAATCGGAGATATTGCGGGCCATGGAACTGATTCGAAAGTTCACAGGCAGTTCATACAGACACGTGCCATATGTTGATAAGCATTATTCTGTTGAGAAACGGCGCCACTATACTGTTGCATGAGAGGCAAGACATGACGACGCAGGATATCAGTGACTTACTATTGTGCTATCAGAGTTTCTCAGTCACTACCATCTAAGTCAATGGCTCCTTACACAATGATACCAGGAATAACACCGCTCTGCTTCTACAAAATCATGGAAAAATGGGACTTGTTCCGAGGTCTCCACCATACTCACCAACGATGCCATCTGGGGAGGTGGAGAACCGCGATTCATTGCTGAACACAACGCTACGCCATTCAGCAGCAATCCTTACTTACCGGTCACGGCACCAATCCCGACATCGGCGTCTGTGTTGTGATTCTAATGACAGACTATGTATGGGGTTGTAAATCCGTCATCCGGTTGCTTCTAGTATCTTACCAATCTTGCGGGACGGCAGGTTGTTACAGGGAGCCCACTACTTGTTCTCCAACGGAAGGCGCAGATCCTAAGGGGTCTTGACGAGTTTGGTCCATAATTCAGCGATCCTCCCTTGCGGTGCTCATCAGATGTGGTCGACTGGAGCCTCGACTATGAGTACGCCTTTCCTGGCACTCCTACACAGTCTAACAACGGGCCACTGTCACATCTAGAGGTCCGGGATATTGCACGATTCGACCAGTCGGCCAAATGGAGACCTACAAAGGCCCATTTGAAGTGTGGAGTGGAGAGAGAGGTGACCATCCTGTGGTCTCAACGTTCTCCAGACCTAAAGCCATTACACGTTTTTATGTGAACATATGAAAATTCTTGTGAACAAATCCCAAGTACAACGGCACAAAGTCTACGTACCCATATTATCGAATAACATACGCAGTGAACCACAGATAACATCAACGCATCTAATATTCAGAGCGATGGACGGCTGATGCAAGCATCATTATTACCAGACGCTAATTTGAATATTTCATACGTCCTGTTCCCGTGTGTTCTTAATGATTCTAACGTCACCAACGTGGACTGAATACGAGTGTCGTTCAATAAGTAATGCATTGAAATGTTTTATAGCTGGTAAGTCCCTTTTATGAACTCCTAATTTCATGTTTCTTCTGCTCGTGTGTGAAGTTTAGAATTTCTACAGATGGCAGATCTGTTGTGAACCATCATAATGGTGTCCACGCCAGACACTTGTTAGAAACAACGTGCAATAAATGAATTCTTGGTTGCGGGAAAAGAACGCTTGGCGAACATCCATAGACGTTTCTGTGGAGTGTATGGTAATGCTGCAATTAATAGGAGTGCCGTTGGGCTATGGGTAAAGAGTGTTAAAGTGTCAGGAAGCGCAGAAACTGGGATCCATGATCGACCACGTTCGAGACGCCCTGTCACACCCACTGCTGCTGACATGATAAATCTCGCGAATGCCTTTATTCGTGCACACTAGCGCATCATAACTCGACAATTAGCTCTAAAAATATCGGTGAGCACTGGAAGTTTGTGTGTGCCATGATCGAGACTCAGGTTTTCACGGGTGTGCTCGAAATAGTGTCTACTAATGCTCACAACAGTCCACAAGATTGAAGGAATAGGCATTTCATCTGAATTGTTCGAGCAGTTTGAGATCAGTAGAGGCCAGATCCTTGCAGGTGACAAAACCTTGGTGCAACACTTTGGGCGAAAAACAGAAATGCAGTCGCTGGAATGGCCCCAACCACAACGACAAGAAAGAAGAAATTGAAGGCAGCTCCCTCTACTGGCAAAGTCATGACAATAGTCTTTTGGGATACTGATGACGTCGTCATCGTGGATGTGTTGCCAAAAGGGTCAACAATTAATTCACTGACATATGTGGAGGTCCGGCAGAAACTCAACAACTATCTTCGACAGGTTGGGTCAGCCAAGAATCCAGAAGAAGTCTTGATCGAGCATGACAATACATGCCAACACACAGCCCTCTCCACTGTGTAATTAAGCTTTCTGGGGAAAGTTTGCGTCTGCCTTCAAGCGTCTGCCAATTCAGTTTTTTCGGCACCTCTGTGACACTCTACCAAGTGTTAACCAAACCTGTAAACATTCATATTGCCCTTATCTGTGTACATTCATTATCCCCTATTAATCCAATCTGGTGTACAGGTGCTGACAGATTGAGTACGGGAGTCCTTTATTTTCACTAAAAGAAAAGGGAAATTTTTTTTTAAATGCGTAAGCTATGGATGGAAATGGATCTTCACAAAGCCGTGCACGGGGCCTGGGTTGGCGACACATCAGATTTTTCCGATATGTGCCGCTATCCCACGGCTTGTTCACGTGCTCGAAGAACAAACAGCCTTTCTGCTGATGGGGTGATGCTTAGGGAAGCGTCGCTTGCCTAGGCAGAGCTTCTACAGCAGCCAATCAGAAAGGTCCAGGAGATCACGTGTGAGCGCCCGCCGCGCCGAGCTGCGCGTACGAGACGTGTGGACCGCTCTCTTTCACTGACAGGCCCCCGACTGGATCAGACGCATTGGCCGGTTGCCTCCGTTCACTTTTCGAGTCCCGACTCAATCTGTTTGCGCCTTAGGTCAATCAGTAAATGTTTTCTCAATAAACGGGAGGCAGTTTGCCGACCGGAGTTGAAAAATTAACACTTGTTCTTTTATAGACCCCACTTCCAACTCAGCCACATGCTGACATGCACAAATGGTGTCAGAAGTGGGATCTGACCCACCATGCGGTCTAACATGTATTGAAATTACGGCTAGATGCCGGGACATTTTCTTTGACCTGGGGGCCATGCAGTAAATTAACTTCTTGTGGTGCTGGAAGCACAGATACGACACTGCATTATTACATGCAGCTGCCCCTGTTGCCGTCGCGTCGGCCCTGGTAGCCCGTTTTATTTCAGAATTAACGCACGCGATACAGCGACATCGCCGCGCGTTGACCATCATGCAGTCAGCCGAATGCCACTGCATCAGATGCTGCCGGGGCAGCACTTCTCACCGCCGCTGTAGCGTCGCTGCGCAGCCTGCAGTCAACGCCAACGTTGCCGCCTCCAGCATAATGAAGTAGTGTAAGTCGCGAGGAATTGCAGCAGCCTGGCCTCGCTATCTTTGTAGCAATTCCTTGAGTTGTTTGTGAAGTCATTTTGTAAACATGCCTGAAACCCGTTCAAATAAGCAAGCAAGAGCTGCTGCCGAAATTCCTGGTGCAGACCCTGTCACTATGTTACAAGAAAGATAAGACAGTTAACTGCGCAAAAGATGGAATTGCAAGAGCAGTGCAATGCGCTTGCGGAGGTAAGCAACAAAAAAGTTAGAACTGAACAAGCAGCTGCAAGCGCTATTCGCGCCTCTGCAGTTAGCACAGTTCCGCCTATGTCCACTCTTGTTGGCGGTTTTCCTGCCGTAAATTTCATCCCGACTTTTGAGGTTAAAACTAACGAAAATGTAACGACATTTTTGCTGTGTGTCAAAGATGTAGGTAGGACTTGTGGCTGGCCTGATAGTTTCCTTTTGAGTGTGCTGAAGCTGAAACTAGCACAAGACGCTCGAGTATATGTTGAGTCAGTCGACGCTCTGCGAGATGCTATCACTTTAGAAGCCTTGGCTAAAGGGTTAGCAGAGCGCTGTTCAGATAAGAGAGGTGTCAGTTATTATCGAGATTTGCTGTCTACCTTACGACAGAAAACCAATGAAGATTTAGAAGTATTTGCTGATCGAATCCGCACGGTATCGTGTCGCACTTATGTGCTTAGCAACTGCCAGGCCCATAATGAAGTTTTAATAGAGGAAGCAGAAGCAAGGGCTATAGATGTGTTCATTCGAGGGATTAACCCGCAAACCGGGACAGAAGTGAAAATGGCTTCCCCTACTACATTGCACGAAGCTGTGCGAATTGCACTGCTACGTGAGGAAGCAGGCAGCTTTGTTACTAACCCATCGCGAAGTAACGACTCGCGGCGCGTGTTTCTTAATGATGCAAAATGTCAGCGCTGCGGGAAGTTTAATCATACCGCCACACGCTGCCGCGCACCGTGTTGTGGCAGATGCCACAAGATCGGGCATACTAATGCCACATGCCGCCAAAACAATGCAACCAGACAAAGGCAACAAAATGTTCCACAGACCAACAGGCAACGGGGTGTTTACCAACAGGGAGATGGTCAGGGGGCAGGCTCAGCCACCGACGCTTGCCCCCGATAAAAGTAATGAAACCGGTGTGTAAAAAACAGCAGAAAGATGAGGTGGCAAATGTTTTGCTAGAGGGTAAACTCAGGGGTAGAACAATTAGAGTGTTAGTAGATACGGGAGCACAAATTAGCGTGCTGTTGGTCCCCTATCACGATAAGCGGAGGTTGAAACCGCCCCGCTATCACATTGCTGGATTGGGTGAGGGACTGATCATTCCTGCCGGGTTATCTTTCGTTATCAATTAGGAAACTGCAAGTATTTCACCACTTTAGACATGCGATCAGGGTATCATCAGATTCCTATAGCTCCCAAGGACAGACCTAAAACCGCCTTTATTGTGCCTTCGGGTTTGTATGAGTTTCTACGCATGCCATTTGGTCTCAGGAATGCTCCTGCAACCATTCTTGCTGATTTATTGTTACGTGGTTTAAAGCCCACCACATGTTTAGTTTATTTAGACTATATTATTGAACTTTCTAGAACTATAGAAGAACATGCAGAAAGGTTGAGGTGTGTTTTGTCAAGTTTGCAGAGTGCCCATTTAAGTCTGAAGATAGAAAAATGTTCATTTGCACAGTCACAAGTCCAATACTTGGGACATGTCATTAGAGCTGAAGGTGTCAAACAAGATCCTCGGTTGACTGAGGCTGTGAGAGATTTTCCCACCCCAACCAATGTAAAAGAGTTACAGTCACTGCTTGGTCTATATAATTACTATCGCCGGTTTGTGAAAGGTTATGCCACGATAGCTAAGCCATTAACGAAGTTGTTGAAAAAAGGTGCAGTTTTCGAGTGGTCGGAAGAATGTGAAGTAGCTGTGAAGAAGATGAAAGAAGTTACTAACAAGCTCACCTCTGTTAGTCTATCCAGATTTTGAAAAACCTTTTATTCTTGCAACCGATGCCTCAGATTTTGCTCAGGGTGCAGTCCTTAGCCAAGAATATGCCTCAGATTTTGCTCAGGGTGCAGTCCTTAGCCAAGAATATAACGGAGAGGAAAGACCTGTTGGGTATGCCTCCCGCCGGATGAATCAGGCTGAAATAAATTATAGTACTACTGAAAAGGAATTGCTTGCACTTTTGTTCGGGGTAAACTATTTTAAATGTGTATTTTTGTGTGATAGAAAGTTCACCGTAATAACAGATCACGCGGCATTGACTTGGATGTTGAATCTGAAATATTCTAGCAGTCGTTTAACTAGATGGGCTTTAAAACTTGCCGAATATGACTACGAGGTTAATCATAAACATGGTAGACTGCATTCTAATGCTGACTCCCTGAGTCGTAAAGTAAGGGTAGTTCAAACAAATGATGTTTTGATTGAGGAACTGAAAGAGGCGCAAAGCCGATATGTTGAACGTCATAGGTATGTTACCAGTGTATATTTCATTACTGAAGATGGTATTTTATACCGAAAGACTCTGGGTGGTAATAGAGTTGCAATTCCTAAGGAATTGCAGTCCAGAATAATAGCTCAATGCCATGATAGTTTACAAGCATGCCATAATGGGCGAAGAGCAACAAATACAAGGATAGCTGCACGGTATTGGTGAAAAAACAGAAAGAAAGATGTTCAAAAGTATATTCAAAATTTTTTGCCTTGCGCTCAAAGAGCACCCCCTCCTGGGACCAAAATACCTTCACAAAGCCTTCCAGAGGCGACGAGAACATTTCAGAATATTGCTCTGGATATCGTCGGTCCTTTTCCACAAAGCAATCAAAACAATAAATATATCCTGTCCATTATGGACCACTTTTATGGATACCTTGTTTTGGTACCTCTCGCTGATGTGACAACAGAGACAGTTGCTAGAGAATTTGTCAATCACTTAGTTTTGCCTTTCGGCAGCCCTGACGCTGTTCTAACAGACCAAGGGACGAACTTTGTCGGCTTTAATCCAAAGGCAAATGGCCGTCTGGAACGTGTCCACAGGACAGTTAAGAAAATGTTAAGTTACTATGTAAACAGAACGCATTCAGATTGGGACCGTTATATCAGTATAGTCGCTTCAGCCTATAATAGCCGTGTCCATGAGTCAACAGGCTATAGTCTTTATGAGATAGTTTTTGTCAAACCTAGGAACTCACCTTTTGAATTGGACAAATTGCCCCCAGGTGTGGACATAACTGAAGTCAAGAGGTTAGCTCGCCGTTTCAAGTCTATTTGGAAACAAGTTCAAACCAATAATTCCAAAGCCACCAAAAAACAATTACAGTGGAGTAATAAGAATGCAGTAATGCCCCTTTACAAGCCTGGAGATTTAATCTTGTTGCATAACCCAACAGTAAGACGAGGAAGAACAAAGAAGTTAGCATCTCAATATGAGGGACCATACCCTATCATTCGGTTAACCTCTCCAGTAAATGCTGAAATCCAGTTGCCAGATCGGTTAGTGATAGTACATTTTGATCGTCTGAAACACTTTTATGGAAAAGCACCTTCCATTCCGACAGTTTTGCCTAATCCATCGCCTAGTAGTGTGTCAACTATGCCAGGACCTACAAAGACTAAAGTGAAGAAAAAGAAGGTAAAACCTTTATCTGTCAGACCGAGATATTCCTTAAGGAATAAGCATCCTTATGCATTGAGGTCAAGAGACTAAGTTTGTATCTACATCTACATCTACATCCATACTCGGCAAGCAACCTGACGGTGTGTGGCGGAGGGTACCTTGAGTACCTCTATCGGTTCTCCCTTCTATTCCAGTCTCGTATTGTTCGTGGAAAGAAGGATTGTCGGTATGCCTCTGTGTGGGCTCTAATCTGTCTGATTTAACCTCATGGTCTCTTCGCGAGATATACGTAGGAGGGAGCAATATACTGCTTGACTCATCGGTGAAGGTATGTTCTCGAAACTTTGACAAAAGCCCGTACCGAGCTACTGAGCGTCTCTCCTGCAGAGTCTTCCACTGGAGTTTATCTATCATCTCCGTAACTCTTTCGCGATTACTAAATGATCCTGTAACGAAGCGCGCTGCTCTCCGTTGGATCTTCTCTATATCTTCTATCAACCCTATCTGGTACGGATCCCACACTGCTGAGCAGTATTCAAGCAGTGGGCGACCAAGCGTACTGTAACCTACTTCCTCTGTTTTCGGATTGCATTTCCTTAGGATTCTTCCAATGAATCTCAGTCTGGCATCTGCTTTACCGACGATCAACATTATATGATCATTCCATTTTAAATCACTCCTAATGCGTACTCCCAGATAATTTATGGTATTAACTGCTTCCAGTTGCTGACCTGCTATTTTGTAGCTAAATGATAAAGGATCTATCTTTCTGTGTATTCGCAGCACATTACACTTGTCTACATTGAGATTCAATTGCCATTCCCTGCACCATGCGTCAATTCGCTACAGATCCTCCTGCATTTCAGTACAACTTTCCATTGTTACAACCTCTCGATACATCACAGCATCATCTGCAAAAAGCCTCCGTGAACTTCCGATGTCATCCACAAGGCCATTTATGTATATTGTGAATGGCAACGGTCCTATGACACTCCCCTGCGGCACACATGAAATCACTCTTACTTCGGAAGACTTCTCTCCATTGAGAATGACATGCTGCGTCCTGTTATCTAGGAACTCCTCAATCCAATCACACAATTGGTCTGATAGTCCATATGCTCTTACTTTGTTCATTAAACGACTGTGGGGAACTGCATCGAACGCCTTGCGGAAGTCAAGAAACACGGCATCTACCTGTGAACCCGTGTCTATGGCCCTCTGAGTCTCTTGGACGAATAGCGCGAGCTGGGTTTCACATGACCGTCTTTTTCGAAACCCATGCCGATTCCTACAGAGTAGATTTCTAGTTTCCAGAAAAGTCATTATACTCGAACACAATACGTGTTCCAAAATTCTAAAACTGATCGACGTTAGAGATATAGGTCTATAGTTCTGCACATCTGTTCGACGTCCCTTCTTGAAAACGGGGATGACCTGTGCCCTTTTCCAATCCTTTGGAACGCTACGCGCTTCTAGAGACCTACGGTATCTTGTTTTGTAGTGTATCATGCGTAGCTGTTAACTCATACTCATTTGAAGTTTCATGTAATGCTTGTTCTGTTGCATGCGCTGCTGCAGCCTTAAGTGTAGCTTACTAATATGTAAGTGCAAAGTGTAGAGTAAGTAGCGAGCAAGAGAAGTGCTGGGTGTATGGGTTGGAACGGCAGTATAATTATATTCGATGAGCAGATATCTGCTCAAATAGTACGATAAGTTGTCACAAGGGCTCCTAACCACTTTCTGAATGGAAAAAGTAATTGACAAATAATACGAGACTATCATGATCCTACACTAACGCGAGTTTAAAACTCAATCCTGGGATATCAGAACAGTTATAGCCACTCTTTGTATCTTCCAAGTAATTAAATTCTCCAGAGCTTAAGACAACGGAACGATTACAGCTGTCCACATTTTCTGCAGTTCCTATGTATCACACTAGAGGATATCAGACCCAATGCTTGTAATCGCTGGGTCACTCTCATACTAGCTTCATCTGCCTCGTTGTAAATATCACACCACATCTCTCTCTCTCTGTTTCCCACCCTGAGAGTACAAATCCATGCTTGAACTATGGAGTTTACCCCAGAGTTTAATCTATGTATCAATAAGGTAACATGACGCAAATAGTGAGGTTTTGGAAAAATTTATTATCGAAAGAAATAATTACACAATACATACAAACCTAACATTCAGCCTGGAAGGACACAGCAATTATAATGATATTTTTTTTCACACGTTGCACTGTCCATCTACACAGCATATCTATTCAAAGTACGTATGACTATCAGTAACAAAATACACCTTGTAAGTAGGCTGTTTATGTTTTATTATTGGCAACGTTACGTAGCGCTCTCCCTCGGGAGAGCCTGTAACTCCTAGAGGGCGCGTCCCCAGGTGGCGGATCGGGGAACGCCTCCCAGATATGGGTGGTAGGAGGGAAATCAAATACCTCCCGCGGACCAACAGGCCGGACAGAGCAAGTTCGTTAGCTGAAGTGAAAGCAACTGCTCTAGGGGTAGGCATCCCCGAAATCAAGACCCTGGTCCTCCAGGTTGGGGGTTGTGCTTAGGGCCAGCGACCCTATCACAGGATCCTGTAGGAGAAAATGGATTGCTACGAATCAGAATGACAAGAATGCTGGGCCACCAAACTTGATGACGAACTTGCAAAATTTAAAGGTTATGAATATGGGAACATGGAATGTATTAAGTCTCTATAGATCAGGATCACTGATAAATGTCATACAGGAACTTGAAAGGTATAAAATGGATTTAGTTGCAGTACAAGAAATCAGATGGACGGGTAATGGAAGTATAAACAAAAATAAGTATACAATAATGTATGGGGGAAATGATACACAAATACATGCACTAGGGACAGGATTTATAATAAACAACAAATTGTTACCTTTTATTAGGAAATTTGAGGCAGTGAATGAAAGGATATCTCACATTACGATTCAATGCAAATATAAGACTTTAAATGTTATAAATTGCCATGCTCCAACAGAGGATAAAGAGGACAATATTAAAGAAGAATTTTACAACAAATTGGAACAGGTATATGATACATTCTCGAAAAATTCAATTAAAATAATTCTAGGAGATTTCAATGCCAAGTTAGGACATGAAAATCATTATAAACCTACAATTGGACCTCATAGTCTACATCAGCAGAGTAATGAAAACGGAACAAAACTTATTAGCTTTGCCACTTCCAAAAACATGTTGATCAAAAGTACATATTTTGCACATAAAGATATACATAAACAAACATGGGCTTCAAGAGATGGCATCACAAAAAATCAAATTGATCATGTATTAATCGAAAAACAACATCATAAATGCATACATGATATCAGAAGTCAAAGGGGAGCAGACTGCGATTCGGATCACTTTCTTGTAAAAGCCAAGTTCAAGATCTCACTCTCAAGACATAAATGGTCTAAATTAAATGGTGTTCCTAGGTTTAATACAATGAAACTGAAAAACCCAAACATTCTCAACCAGTACATTAGAGAATTAGAAACACACAAACCTGAAGTGGAAAGTAAAATTAACAATGATGATACTAATCAAGCCTGGAACGCTCTGAAAGAAAATATCACACGAGCAACTACCTCAGTTTTGGGACATTTTACTACAACTAAGAACCCCTGGTTTGATGCCGAGTGCTCGAACGCTATCGAAGATAGAAAATTAGCAAGGGAAAAATTCCTACAAAAACCAATAACACAAAACAAACTTATTTTTGAAGAGAAACAGAAACTTGCCAGGAAACTCATTAGGAAAAAGAAAAGGGATTTTATGAATTACAAATTAAAAAGAGCTGAGAATGACCGTACCACAGACTCCAGAGGATTTTTCAAGAGCATAAATATGTTTAAAAGTGGGAATATAAAAAATTATGGACAGTTCATAACAGACCCAGATGGCTCCTTGCTAACAGAAAGAAGTGACATTGCTAACAGATGGAAGGAATATTTTAATGAGTTACTAAATGCTCCAACTATAAGCGTCTCTCAGGAAGATGACAATGAATATCTTACTGCTGACCCATCGGACGAAGAGCCCAGCTTAGCAGAAATTAAAGAAAGCATCAAGAAGCTGAAGAGACATAAAGCTCCTGGAAGTGATGGTATAGACACAGATATATGGAAGCTCAGTAAATTTCCTTTTGTAAACTGCTTACACAAAATCATCACCAACATCTGGAAGCAGGAACAGGTCCCACATGATTGGAAAGAAGTAGTTGTGTGCCCTATATACAAGAAGGGGGACCCAACAAATTGTTCAAACTACAGAGGAATTGCGTTACTAAACACAACATATAAAATTCTGACAAATATACTGTTAGCAAGGATAAGCCCTTACGTTGAAGACTCCCTAGATGATGCCCAATGTGGATTTAGACCTAACAGATCGACTATTGACAATATATATGTCCTAAGGATGTTGGGTGAAAAGAAATATGAATTCAATCAAAATGTACATATGCTTTTCATTGATTTTAAAAAAGCTTTTGACAGTATCAACAGGGAATATTTATGGAAGTGCATAAGGCAGATTGGCATCCCTAACAAATTGATAAATTTAATAAAAGCTTGCACTTTAAACTCAAAATACAAAATAAAAGTAGCTGGCAAACTTTCTGAAGACTTTGAGGTTAAAACTGGAGTCAAACAAGGGGATTCACTCTCACCAGTTCTCTTTAACATAGTAATCAATAGAATAATCCAAAAAGTAAAGCTACTACAAATTGGAGCACAACTGGAAAGCAAAATTAACATTGTAGCATACGCTGATGACATTGCATTATTATCTGACAGTGAGAATGATTTGAAGCTTCTTACAGCACAATTAATTAAAGCCACAAATGGCACAGGCCTCCAGCTGAATACAGACAAAACAATGTACTTTATCTTATCCCGCTATCCATCAAATAATAATGTACTGCAAATTAATAACACAGCTTTCACAAAGACAAATGAATTTAATTACCTTGGTACAATAGTAACCTCTGACAACTCCATAAAAATTGAAATAGAATCACGAATTCAGAAGGCTAACAAATGCTACTATAGTCTCTTGACAGTTTTCAAAAGCAAGTTAATATCTAGGAACACCAAACTACAAGTATACAAATCATTGATTATACCAGTACTCACCTATGGATCTGAAACCTGGACTCTCACAAAAAAAGAGGAAAACAGATTAAGAGTATTTGAACGAAAAATTTTGAGAAAAATATTTGGACCCATAAGAGATAGGATCAGTGATGAATGGAGATTGCTAAATAACAATGAAATTTACAAATTATATAAAGACTCCGATATAGTGGCCAAAATTAAAGCCAAAAGACTGAAATGGATAGGGCATGTCATCAGAGCACCACCAAACAGGACCATCAAGAAAGTGACTGAAGAGATTCCCACCGGAAGACGACCTCTTGGACGCCCACGCATGAGATACTTGGACAATATTCAAGACGATCTCAGAAAACTAGGACATGACAGACAGTGGCAAATTACTTGTAAAGACAGAGCAAAGTGGTTCAACATTGTCCATTCTGCAGCAAAAAGCCTTCATGGATTGTAATGCTTAATAATAATAATAATTACGTAGCGCTCTGTATGAAAATCACTGGCTGTGCTGTGTGCAGTCTGTGGCTAGTTAGCATTGTTGTCTGCTATTGTAGTGTTGGACAGCGGCAGCTGGATGTGAACAGCGCGTAGCGTTGCGCAGTTGGAGGTGAGCCGCCAGCAGTGGTGGATGTGGGGAGAGAAATGGCGGAGTTTTGAAATTTGTAAAAATGGATGTCATGAGCTGCTGTATATATTATGATGTTAAGGTAAATACATTGTTTGTTCTCTATTAAAATCTTTCATTTGCTAACTATGCCTATTAGTAGTTAGTGCCTTCCGTAGTTTGAATCTTTTATTTAGCTGGCAGTAGTGGCGCTCGCTGCATTGCAGTAGCTTGAGTAACGAAGATTTTTGTGAGGTAAGTGATTTGTGAAAGGTACAGGTTAATGTTAGTCAGGGCCATCCCTTTGTAGGGATATCTGAAATTCAGATTGCGTTGCGCTAAAAAAAATATTGTGTGTCAGTTTAAGCACAGTCATGTATAAAATGTTCAAAGGGGACGTTTCAACCTACTAGTGCCACTGTAATGAAAGGGAGCTGGTAGCTGCACCGAAGTTTTAGCGCGTCATATGCCTACACTGAAAAGCTGGAGACTATGACAAAGAACGTTGAAAGATACGTGTTCTGTGCAGAGGAGTGATCTGTGTTATGGTACCTTGTTATGGGAACTACACTTGTAGTATTTATGCCATTCATCCTCCATACGACAGTACTGGTAACTTCCCTTTTGAATATCACTGCAATAGCTGTTAACCACAAATCATTTCGTCTAATGCTCAAATAAAGTACACCTTTTCATAATGATGTCTGCCGACGTACACAACACAAAATGCTATCTTTTAAGAGGAACTTTTATTGATTGCCTAGCAGAAGCTAGTGAAAACTTTTCCCAGGTTACTAACCAAGTGAATATTCAATGTAAATTCTTCAATACTATGTGATGAGAGAGTAACTTATTTAGTCAAAGTTCACATAGAAAGATCGTTGTCTATGCGCTGACGTATACTGGCATTACTACGTAATTGGTAGAGGACACAATCATTTCTAATGTAATGCATCTCACTTCGTATAGCGCCCAATAATATTTTTCCACTATCTTGGAAAACAGGGATTAAAAGCTTTTGTGTTCCACCGTTAAAGAGACTATTGGTATTCGCGGTTGCAAGTTAAAGGAAGTAGTGCCGCTCTTGGGCGTCTTCGGGCGTACTCCTTCGCCATACACATTCAGGAATTGGAGGATATACATCACTTAGTGTAGCCGGCCACTACGATGTGCATTTCTGTATCCAACCTGGCTAAGTACGGAAGAGAGCTGGGCTCTGAATCGTCCGATAGGAGAAGGCTAACTCAGAGAATTATTCACTGTTTACATACGACACACCAGTAAAATAAAGTCTTACTGATCGCAACAGCGGCTCACCGAGCAGACGGCACAGGTAAGTCATGGATCGTCGAGATGTCGCCGTGGTGCTACAGTACGTGCTCAGGTAAGTCTCCAGGATTTGGGAGATACATGATAGAAAGAGGATAGGGCATGACACACACCTACTGACAAGATAGAGGCAGAGTTAATGACAGCTGGTCTGCATAATTACTCATGCAAGTCTATACTTCGAGTCAAGCTCAATAGGGTATGCATAATTTAGCATAACGGAGTAAGTAGATTTAAAGAAAGAACCATTTATTAGAGAGTGTTGCAGGGGTTATAGGTGGTATCAAACAAGTGAGAGAATCTCATCATTTCACTGCCACGATTTTATTACAATTTAAGACCTCAATGAATTACATTTGACTCACATCACCACAGTCCCATTCGTTCCTATTTGCTATTACCGCCATTTACGCACTTTGTACCGATCACACTATCTTGAATTACAAGTAATGTTTTCACACACCCAGTAATGGATGTCCTTAGTATTCATATCCATGGATCATGACAGTCTCCTTTCAAGTGACGTAATTCGTCCGGAATTAAATTTCTTAATGCCAACTCGTAGCAGATTGCACATCTATTAGTCCTGAGACGACTATACTGCCTTCCAGTCGCTTTGCAATGCTTGCTCACTGATGTAAGTCATAAGCTAATTTATGCTGTGTGTTTCACTTTATTGTTTTGTATTATTTTATTGTGCTGCTAATTGCATTATGCCTCACGTCACTTTATTATGTTGTATGTGTGCATTTCTTCGTCATTTTATGTTGTATACCTTCAGTTCGTATACGCAGGGAACACGGGGCTATGTCTCAACCCTATCCCTCCCCTCATTGTATGAAGGGATAGTTACTTACTATTTCTTTCCTTTATGAATCAAATAGCACCTAAGCCATGCCGGTCATTCTGCTACCTTGTATAACAAGGAGCGGCTCCGCGATAAAGACTAATACACCTGGGAATGTTTCGCTGCCACCGCAGCGATGGAAGACTATCTGACACAGTCACTGACGTGTCAGATTGATAGGTTGGACTCAGTAAATTATGGGAACTACTCAGGAATGGGCTCAAGCGCTACGTAGTAATTGGCCAAGGGTAAAGGTACGCCTGCGGAGTTGCCCTGAATCCCAACTGGCTAGTTCACCGAGAGACAGATTCGCACTCACAATGGACAACGAGTAATAGGGACAACTATTTCGTTGGCTCGGTTTTTTTCACGCTACTGACAACACACGACATGCAGGTATCCGTGCTGCCGAATCGGTGGATACCTGCAGTCGCCTGTGATTGCAGTTGATTTTTGAAGCCCTCCACTTTTATTACTTACTCTAATGCCGAGCCCTCGGATCTATCCTGTCTTCTTTTGTTGATGAGTATGCAGTGGTACTGTAAATTACTCCAACAATACTGGTCTTATCCGTCTTTCCAGCCATTTTTTTCATCGAGGTCTCGCTCCTCCCTTGTTACAATGTCCTTCAACAGTAGGCGAAAACCTGCGTTGGAAATTTTTAAAGACGTAACCATGGGCATTACTTGGTTGTTCTTAAGGAGAGCTTTGGCCCTCCCTTAAAATAAATAAATACAATCATCGTGTTCGCATTTTCACTTTTCCTTGCTGCTCGTGACTTATCATGACACTAAACACAAGTGCGACGCGTAATTTGCGTCGTAGCAACGATACGATACGTACTTGGAAGGGCCACCACACAGTTCTTAGTGCCAACATAAATTATCTCTTAGCGTAACTCGCAAAACTAAGTACGCCAATACTCGGTCGTGTAAGACGGAAGTTTTATCCCCCGCGCGTACTACTGTGAAGCAGTACAGCGCGCAACACACGTGTGCGTACGGGCACGAGCTGCCCGATCAGCAGCCACGCGCGTACGTATTGTAACCGGTAAACTTTACTGTTCAGCTACGCTTCACCTCTCAGAATCGTTATGGGCAGTAAGTCACTCTGAGCTTTAAAATGCTATACATTATTACAATGTTGATCCGCCTTTTCTTGTATTACAGTCATTAGTTTCTGCATTATTTCGCTGGCTACTTAGAACCCAAGTACTATGCCAGGTGTTGGCACATTTCTTCTCCAACAGTAACGTCAGCGAATCTCGAGTTTTAATAAAAGTAGAGAGCCGAAGTATCTGTCTGGTTAAGTTGCTGTTCCCAATTTGCCGAAGCAATCGTGGTGTAGTAACCACTTCAGTCATGCTGTTAATTGATTAACGCCTTGATATCATAACGAGTGTGGTCCTTGCTTGTAGCCAATGCTTCTCACGTAACCATCTCTCCACAAATGCTTTCTACACTCCTGGAAATTGAAATAAGAACACCGTGAATTCATTGTCCCAGGAAGGGGAAACTTTATTGACACATTCCTGGGGTCAGATACATCACATAATCACACTGACAGAACCACAGGCACATAGACACAGGCAACAGAGCATGCACAATGTCGGCACTAGTACAGTGTATATCCACCTTTCGCAGCAATGCAGGCTGCTATTCTCCCATGGAGACGATCGTAGAGATGCTGGATGTAGTCCTGTGGAACGGCTTGCCATGCCATTTCCACCTGGCGCCTCAGTTGGACCAGCGTTCGTGCTGGACGTGCAGACCGCGTGAGACGACGCTTCATCCAGTCCCAAACATGCTCAATGGGGGACAGATCCGGAGATCTTGCTGGCCAGGGTAGTTGACTTACACCTTCTAGAGCACGTTGGGTGGCACGGGATACATGCGGACGTGCATTGACCTGTTGGAACAGCAAGTTCCCTTGCCGGTCTAGGAATGGTAGAACGATGGGTTCGATGACGGTTTGGATGTACCGTGCACTATTCAGTGTCCCCTCGACGATCACCAGTGGTGTACGGCCAGTGTAGGAGATCGATCCCCACACCATGATGCCGGGTGTTGGCCCTGTGTGCCTCGCTCGTATGCAGTCCTGATTGTGGCGCTCACCTGCACGGCGCCAAACACGCATACGACCATCATTGGCACCAAGGCAGAAGCGACTCTCATCGCTGAAGACGACACGTCTCCATTCGTCCCTCCATTCACGCCTGTCGCGACACCACTGGAGGCGGGCTGCACGATGTTGGGGCGTGAGCGGAAGATGGCCTAACGGTGTGTGGGACCGTAGCCCAGCTTCATGGAGACGGTTGCGAATGGTCCTCGCCGATACCCCAGGAGCAACAGTGTCCCTAATTTGCTGGGAAGTGGCGGTGCGGTCCCCTACGGCACTGCGTAGGATCCTACGGTTTTGGCGTGCATCCGTGCGTCGCTGCGGTCCGGTCCCAGGTCGACGGGCACGTGCACCATCCGCCGACCACTGGCGACAACATCGATGTACTGTGGAGACCTCACGCCCCACGTGTTGAGCAATTCGGCGGTACGTCCACCCGGCCTCCCGCATGCCCACTATACGCCCTCGCTCAAAGTCCGTCAACTGCACGTACGGTTCACGTCCACGCTGTCGCGGCATGCTACCAGTGTTAAAGACTGCGATGGAGCTCCGTATGCCACGGCAAACTGACTGACACTGACGGCGGCGGTGCACAAATGCTGCGCAGCTAGCGCCATTCGACGGCCAACACCGCGGTTCCTGGTGTGTCCGCTGTGCCGTGCGTGTGATCATTGCTTGTACAGCTCTCTCGCAGTGTCCGGAGCAAGTATGGTGGGTCTGACACACCGGTGTCAATGTGTTCTTTTTTCCATTTCCAGGAGTGTATTTCATCCTTTCCTGCCATGCTCTGCATTACTTTTACCTGATGCCGGGAAACATTTTGTTATCCTCGTAAATATGCACTGGTTTGCTTAATCCACGAATCTCGACCACTCAATAACAGCAGTAGCAAGTCCTTCAAGTTAGTCACTACTCAGCCCATCTGGCAATCGCAATCTTTTTCACGGCCGCTATGATCGGTTTTTCCTCTCATTACCTCTGGTGCTTCTATGATGATGAAGTCCCATCTCGCTTTGGCAACCCATAGCGAAGAATAGCCACATATTGTCAGACATAGTGTATGAACTACATGTTATCGCTTCATGAACACCCGCACAACGTTCCTTACACATTCGCAAACACCTCATCTACATTATACATATACACAGTCATACTCACCCTACCCTGGAAGGGAGAGTATAAACTGTACTACAGGAGATGTATTAAAAGGGTTCAGCTGCACTTGTTTTGTTTGCATTTCTGGCGGTTAAACCCTCTATCTGGTTATCGGTTTTGCATCTACTCACTTTATTTCGAGAGAATTATTCGTTAAATACTTCTCACCGGGAAAACCTGTTACAGTTCGCGCAGAAAACGCTTTTAAACACAGTGCGCAATGTGTTGTCTAGGGTAGTTGCAGCGATCTGAACAGTCAACCCGGCAATAAAAACTCCGTAGATAAAGGGCCTACGGAATTTTCTGATAATTGTTATCACTTACAAAATGTAATTACCGCCATTCTCTACCTGTGTGTAACCTTCTCTGTAAAGGAAACAAGCAGTCATGTATTTTATCGCATGGTTAAGTGCTTCCATCAACACGCTTAACCGTTTATCTGTATCTAGTGGCTAAGAAACCTTCCACCTCAACAGATTGACTCTCATTGATATCGCAACAATATTCTGTGTGAAGGCCCATAAATATCTATACATAAAACAGAAACACACACAAATAACACGTAGGCGCTTCTGATCCCCTTTCAGTCACACTTCTTACATAGCCGCGGGCTTATTCCGCTGACTAATTCACTCAGTCAGATTGTGAAATTGCCGTGTCAGTCTTCTACACGTGATCGCTGACTAAAGGTACTTGTCAGCAATGCTGACAACCCTCTTTTGGCTACTTACTATTGTATAAAGACCCGTGACCGCTCACTTACTGGCCAGTTTAGTATTAACAGTGAAGTTGCATCCGCCTCATCGGAACATACTACTCTCCGACTCCGTTGCACGGTAAATATTAACGAAACACTATTACGCACTGCTGTGATATATTTTGTCGTCATTACTACATACAGTCGCATAGAGATATTCTCGCGCCTTCCCTCTCTTCTGAATGCAGGACACTACTACACTCTGTCCTTTCATTGGGCACTTCGGCGGTGTCACTCATAATCTATTGGAGTTGTCGAATAACAACCAGGAGAATATCGACCAGACATTACACCATGAGATGCTGTGCTTTATTGATTCTTTTTACTGGAGCTGTCAGTCTCCCACCCTTTAGTAATCATCCGTCATCGTCAGGCATCATGTTTGAACGTTTGAACAACTTGCTATATACCCGCCATCAAGCGGTAGTACGTGCCGATATACAACTAACCTCCATTAAGGAAGAAGAGCTAGCTTTACAACAGCTTATCAATCCCCTATTGGCCTGTGAACTTTTACTTGAACAATCAGGGCAGACTTCCACCTTACTCACTCTGTGGGATTTAAAACAAGCACTGCTAAACCGTCAAGAACAACTACGAAGCATCTTCGACACTGTGCCCCCAACTCGGGTTAAGAGAGCCTGGTTCAATGCCGGAGGTGTGATACTCAAAACTATCTTTGGTACCCCCGACTATGCTGACGCTTACAGCTGGGACCAAACCCTGCGCCAAGCAACTTTTACTACTAACCAAAATCGGAACGTACTGGTCCACCAGCAATTACGCCTCACCCATATTGAAGACAATTTATTAGCTGCTACTAGGCAAATTCGTGTCGTGGCAACTGACCTTGTACACCGGTACGAAATGTTTACGAATGTTATCCAACCGGACCTCGAGTTTTTACATCATACCATAACTAATGTGACCTACACACGAGAGCGCTACAGATCTTACTATACAACACCCATGCCATTCAGTTACATATTAACACCTTCCATACTATTACTCTGCTAGGACTACAGCATAAGCTTAGCCCTACGTTAATGCCTGCAGAAATGTTCCTGCAAACTCCGGCTAATGTTTCGTTTCATCTGGCATCGCCAATGCAAATGTTTTACCCTGTATGGGTATCTTCGCTACCCCATTATTATGCGGCAGCTACAGTACATCTTGTGCGAACTTCTCAAGGACTGTGCGCACAGATTTCTCTACCCATCACATACGTCAACTGCGAGTTTGAATGCTACCGATTACACACCTTTCCGGTTGGGTTGCCCTGCGAAAGCAAGTGACTTGGCAAACTAATGATATCTTAGCTATTAGCAAAGATCGGCAAAGACATTCTGTCATGCAGTTGACTGACCTCCATCAGAGCCTTCACACTAATTACTATACGTGTTCAAACTTATCCATTCATACTGGAACTAAGGACTGTGAGGTGGCCTTGTTTTTAGAGGAAACAACCCCCCCCTGTCCACGTATGTTATCGACCTTGCGTGAGCCTTGGTTTAAACCAGTAGGGGATAGTTTATTAAATTTTTTACCTCAAGCATCTACAATTGCTTTAATATGATATGACCATGTTTTCGTGTCTCTGACGTATGTTTCGCACTAGAAAACAGTGGATTACTGTTCAAAATGTCCACCTGTGATTTAATAACACCTACTGTCAAACTGTCAGCACACCTATCACAAGTGAAAAATTTGAGCCTTACACCCCTTTTACTGTATTTACCTGAGGTAGCCGTGGTACTACCATCACCCGATAGTGTACCCAGGCTACCCAACGAGTCCGATGCTCGATTACTTCAGTGAATTGACGAATTAATAGCTCACGAAAAGGGACAAATCGCCCTGGCCCGAGCTGTTGCTCACATAGATACCTGGCGGACACAGAAAAAATTGTATACGGTTACTCTGCCTAGTGCCCTGACTGTTCCAACCCTGATTGTCGCAGGAGCCGTTCTCTGGTGCCTGTATAAGAAAGGATATTGTAAACACATTGAGTCAACACAACCAACTGTCCCCGAAGCACAGCCCGAGGGTGAATTTCGACAAGAGTAATGTCAGGCATGGTCTACCATAGTGAAATACACCCTTTAACTGAAATAAAGTTTGTATTGCGTAATGTTCATTTACTATTATTGTTATCATGTATCGCTGTACCTAATCATGTAAACTGTTGGGTAAAGGTACTAGAGATGACCACTGAATGTAGGAAACCTTAGTTTATTTGCTACTGAAGCCCACCCCTGCAAACTTTACTGATACCTTCCCTGGGGGAGTGTTTCAGTACGTGCCTACACAATAAGCAGTTGCCACCATGTCCCTCCTTCCCGCCTGAGGGAACGACAGTGTATCCAACGCTGCGCGGCGCCCTGTGCTACCTCGCTCTCCGTCAGTGGCACGTGGGCTACCCCTTCACAGCGCCGCATCTGACCCAAAGATTCTGACTCTGTTTATTTTTCTATGATTGTCTATATTATATGTGGAAGATATACCATCAACACTTAGAACTTTATTGTGTTTAACCAACTCCAATCAGTGTCCCTACACAGAAGCAAATGCCTTTTATGTTACATTATGAACATGTTTTAACTTTCTATTATCTGTATATGAAGCAATTTTTTTAGGTTGTTAGTGTTTCAAAAACTCTTTAATTATTATTTTGAAACTATTGACCATAGAAACTACCTCTCAGTTTGAGAATTTCAATGATTTATCTAATTATATACTATCTTCATATTCTGTTTATGTTAACTATGTTTGTCAATTGAATACTTTTATTTTGTAGAATTAACTAATTTGTTACAATTACTACCTTTATATTTTAGTTTATATTCTGAAACTGATTCCACTAAGTAGCAACGAGTTTAACGTTTGCCAAACAACACAAACAATTACATATTTCTACAGGCGCCTGTAACCTTCAAAAGATCAGTGCTGATTCAGTTCGGCCAGCATCTACGCTTCTGCTACACCGAGTTCAGCGTTGCAAGTATATATGATTAACAGAATCTGTAATACTTCATTCCAATGTTATGAAACTTTTGACATACTTTTAACTTTTTGTGCTAAGATTTGCATTCTGATACAGTAATGATGATGGGAAATTATCGTACTGAATTATGTGTGATAAGATCAATGTCTCTAAATGTTTTATGATTTTGATCACCAAACTCACAACAATCTTTCTGTATAATATCGTTTTTTTTAAAGAGGGACTTTCTTTTTATGTTGTTGTAAAACCACTCACTCCAGTATACATAGATGTTTTTGTAAAACTTAGATTCACCCCACCCCCAATTTTGCAAATATTAGCACACCCGACCAAGGGAGCAAATTGTTTTCTTTTGTCAACGAGCAACAACTAATCTTCACCATAAAACCTCGCTCCAGCGGAAGGGGATGGAGATGTACAGGTGCTGACAGATTGAGTACGGGTGTCCTTTATTTTCAACAAAAGAAAAGGGAAATTTTTTTAAATGCGTGAGCTATGAATGGAAATGGATCTTCACAAAGCCGTGCACGGGCCCTGGATTGGCGACACATCAGATTCTTCCGGTATGTGCCGCTATCCCACGGCTTGTTCACGTGCTCGACGAACAAACAGCCTTTCTGCTAACGGGGTGATGCTTAGGAAAGTGTCGCTTGCCTAGGCAGAGCTCCTACAGCAGCCAATCAGAAAGGTCCAGGAGATCACGTGTGAGCGCCCACCGCGCCGAGCTGCGCGGACGAGGCGTGTGGATCGCTCTCTTTTTGACTGACAGGCCCCCGACTGGATCAGACGCATTGGCCGGTTGCCTCCGTGCACTTTTCGAGCCTCGTCTCAATCTGTTTGCGCCTTAGGAGACAGTTTACCGACCGGAGTTGAAAAATTAACACTTGTTCTTTTTTAAACCTCACTTCCACCTCAGCCACATCCTGACATGCACAGTGGTACAGATACCCCACAATTGAGTAGTTATCTGGAAAGGCCCATGCAAGTGTTCCATAATCTCCTATATCGACCTATTGCGTTTCCCTAGTGTTCTATCAATGAATCGTTGTTTGTCGACTTTTATTGACCTTTCCATTTCGTAAATCCTGGTATTTGTATGACTTGACCGATTCGAATTTTAAAGCAAAGTGTCTTGTATATCTACGTATGTCTGGCATCTTCTCCCAAATTCGTGGATCTATTTCAATCACATTTGGCACAGAAACAGAATGCCTCACGAATACCTGCACTGTGTGGTTTGTAACAGGCTAGCTCCAATAGGAGCAGAGATCGAGAAATCTTGCAGAAACGTGTATTTTCCAGTCCATGGCGTATAGATTGCACTGAATGAGAAGCAAGTTGTGTGGAAACATTATCAGCTTGCCAAATCAATCTTCCTTGCAGATTTTCACGAGACCTGAGATGCAGGATGTCCTGCATAGCAGATATGTTGTGTTTGAGTAGTATCGGCCTGCTTTATCGATCTGCTTTAAATCATGATCTGTACTTCATGGACAAATAAATGATTTTCAAGACCCTGATGTGTACCCTGCGCTGCAGTACAGGTGTCTTGTGGAAGTAGTATTGGCCTGCTTTATTGAACTGTATTGCTGGGGCTACTTGTGCTGATGAGCGTAGATGGGGACGGGTTGAGATGGATAGACGAGAGAGAGGACAGAATGAGGAGGAGGAGCAAATGGATGCAGAGAGCGGAGGAGAGGGAGGTGCTTAAGTCAGGTGGAGCGTGTAGAGGGATAGTGGATAGATGGAAAAGGACGAAAGCAAGGCGGAGGAAGAGAGGAGGAGGTTATGGTCAGAGGTAGGGGGCGAACGAGATTGTCAGAGGGAGTGGGTGGAGGAAATGGGCAAAGAGAGGGGAAGGAGGAGGTGAAGAGCCATAGAGAGTAGGGAGGAGGAGATAGAGGTGGTACGATGAGGTGGACAAACGGAGGGAGGTGGAGGTAGACACACCCCGGAGGGGGAAGGAGAGGTGTGTTCAATGTAAGTGGCCAGCGCGTTCGTGCACGAACTGCGGAGAAAATGATAGTTGTAGTAATAAGATATTACGCTTTTTGGTTTTGTGAAGTCAATAATTTTATATTTCTCTTCAATTATCACTCCACTCTTCTAAATCTTACCGAGCTGCGACTAAATGTATGTGCAGCTTCTTTTTACATTACTTCGTTATAAATTACTGGACCATCTGTAAAACGTCTAAGGTTGCAATTAATATTGTTTGCACGGTCATTAATATACGATATGAATAACAAGGGCCAACATTTGTCTATGATACTCCTGAATTTACTTCCACGTCCGTCGGTGATCTCCATCCAAGAAGACACGCTGCGTTCTACCTGTTAAGAAACCCACAATTCATATATTGAGCTATGAAAATAGAAAATATGCAGAAAAAAGGAAGACAAAATAAAGAAAACGCTTAAATGTTCCTCGAGTATCTGTTCCCAGACATCTGTCACTATAAAATTATAAAGGAGTTCTTAAGATATAAGTTAACCACGGCCTATATTGCCAAACGTTCTTGGCAAAAGTCCAGACTCTAAACGACTATGCGCCACGTACTTCGGCGTCAAAGATGACTCGACGGTGACACCTCATCCGTCTTGCGGCGAGGAAATAGGTGGGAAGCGACGAGGCACTCCCTGAGGCGTGGTGAGCGATATTACTTGGCCGGAAACTCTAAAACTTTTCGTAGAGGCAGGACGTGGCGCAGTTTTGCACCCGCAGACAAGGAAAAGTTTTCCTCCTTTGAATGAAATTCTTATCATCTCAACCCAGAAGCTCGGTAACAAAACTTGTGGCAAGTCAGTCGCAGACGTGTATGTGACATAATTTAAGTATCGCACCATCTTTTTCACGAATTCATGTCACAATCGTCATTATAGGAGTTTCATTTTAATGCTGTAAACAGCTGAATAAATTATGTCTCAGCGTTATTCCCTTCATCATTAGCAGTAAACAACATTCCACGTTCTTAATAGAAAGCAGCAGTAGCTTTGTTTTGCATAGAGGAGCTTTTCCAGTAGACTAGTACAACAGTAATTAGAGAGTGGACTTATGTTCTAGAGCAGGCGGTTTCAGCCACTGGTTTAGGTATCCAGTCTTTCCTTGGTTCTCTTAAACCACTCTTGAGATAATTTTCTCTCTGAGTCGTTATAATACCCTTCCTAAAGAAGTTCGGATATTAAGACGCACCAGTTGTCCTGATTTGTAATGTATTCAGTTTAAAAGCACAGTTTATGTCGAGAAGACCAGATCCCATTTTCATGTTCTATAAAGAAGAAATTCATAAATCATTATTTTGCATTATTTCACATTCAGACATACAAAGCTACGATCACGTGGTTACAGGTATAATTAAAGTGCTGTTTCTCACATAGGTCCATTGTGGGCTGTAATTATCTTACGGTAGCGAAACTTGGTAGATATTCTAATGATGTGTTAATGCGGGACCGATTTACACTGGAAATAAATTATTTCCAGGTTTGGCCATTAGGTGCAAATCTAGCTCTGTGCATGCAAGATGTACAGAAATGTTTTCGTATGTAATGGGTTAGGTATGAAACGTGGGCAAAAAAGGTCAAAAAAGTGAGAAAGGCATATTCTTGACTTTATTACTAACTGTCGCTTACACAGTTTGTTCATTAAGAGAAGCATAGACGTCGACAAGATGCTGTAGAGTATCAGATTTGCACCTGGTGGTCAAAATTGGAACTATTTTTTTTCCAGCGTATATCGGTTCCGCATTAGCGCATTTGCATATCTGCTAAGTTTTGATGGCATACGATAATTACCGCTCAAAGTTGACCACCGTGAATAGCTGCACGCACTTTGTAACCACCCAGAAAAAATAATGTGTTTGTTTTCAAAGCTGTATATTTTTAAAGTATTAAACGTACAAATTTGATTGTTGCACAAATAGAACCGTAAACTGACAAAATGTTGTATCAGTGCCCATCTGGTCACATGTCACACTTCCAGGTGGTAGTCAACTGCGTTCTGCACCTTACGTAGCAAAACCCTGTCGATGCTCATCACAGAAGCACTGATGCGTTGTCTAGGCTGTTCCATTGTGCTTCGCAGTACATATACGTAAACACGTCCTTAATGTATCCCCAAAGGAGAAGTCTTTAGTTCAGACGGCCTGTGTGGCTAAGAGAACAGAGCCACACAATCTTCGCCACTACGCCCAATGCAACGATGCTAAATTTCGCCTCCTAGGTAGAGACGAACGTTGATGCTCCAATGGGGGTTGCGGTGTTGTTGGATGCTGAAATTTTCAGAGTCAACAGTCATTTGTGGAAACAAGCCATTACTGCAACATGATAAGGTAAGAGGTACCAGTCACAGTCTTTCCACAGAATAAAAACGGCCAATACAGCTTCGTCAGTTACATTGTACAGAAAATATTAATCTTTTGTGAATCTTGTTGGTGCGGCAGAATTTCATGAGGATTTTCAGGGCCCCACACTCTCACATTTTGACGATTAATTTTCCCAGGTAAGTCGAAGGCCGCTTCGTCACTCAATATCAGTCTGGAGGCGAAATATTCATCCTCAAATGTCTCCTGCATTCTAATGCAAAATAGAAGTCGGAGGCGATTATTTCCAGATTTAATTTTACACGAGCCGCAGATGGTACGTTCTGAAATGTAACCGCCGTGGTAACAGCTTCCACACAATTTTCTACGGTATTTCAAGTTCGTGGCTTCCACAGACCACAGATTTTTTTTTCTTTTTGTAGTGCGTACGAAACATTCCCTCACCCTCTCAACGGTTGCATCTGGCACACTTTGACGACCGGTAACTTATGTTTACAGAGACAACTAGCGTCCCTAAATTATCCATACCAACGCACAGTCGTAGGTTTATATGGCTGTTGTTTCCCATGTTTGCTTCTGAATGCACGCTTCACTGTTGTAACACACATACATCGCTCATATTCCAACACACAAAAACGCTTTTCTTGCTATGTCGTCATTTCATCAACGCCAACTGATGGGCGCAATGCAAACTCGATGAGTTTAAGGCCCTATCCTGCATCAGTCGTATTTGTACACGTAGTAATTTGGAAAATATAGAACTTTGAAAACGAATGCATCATTTACAGAAGCCCTGTATATTTAATGGATATGTATCTACGTCATCCATGTAGTGTTCCGTACCTTAAAAGTAGTACGCCATCAGGCACAGGCCAACAATGTGCAAGCAGGTGAAAATCATTCTCAAACATATAAATCACCAATATACATACCATGTTATAAAGACTGTGATTACTGGTGGCATTTATCATTTGAATGCAGAAAATAATAATTAATCGGAAAGGGTCTGCCTTCTTGCAAGAACGTAGTATTGCTTTTGTTCAATCCCCAAACATGTTTACACACAGTTGTGGGATGTTCAGTGCGTTATTTTCCTTTATTGCTTCGGAAACATATAATATAAATTTGATGGGGGTTACGAATACGTTGACACATTTTTTTGTTTAGCTTACATTACACACATAAGAAAAGTAAACTGCATACGTAATCTACGCACGACACGTCACGAAACTGTATCGATGTTTGGTAAGGGAAGTGACAATGTCAGGTCTAACGCGTGACCAGATGAGAGTAAACATAAATGTAGGCCGGAAAAATGGATAATTTTAAGTACTAAAATAAACCTTTATTTGCGTAAAAATTATGAGGTTAACTGGTATTTAGGCTGTAAGTATGGTGCACAAAGACAAAACTGTATTATTCCAGATTAAATCCACTGAAGTCTCCTTCATGTAAACGGCGCACAGAGTTTGGAATAAATATAATACACAGCAGAGGAAAAGACGTTGAATTTATAAAACAGATATTAATATATTTGCAACGGATAATGACAATACTGACTACAATACAAAGTTTGAAATAGAAATTCTGAAGGTAGCAGGAGATAAATGTAGGAAATGGAATGTCATTTACACCTTGTATAAATCCAGACTGCAGTTATAAGGGTAAAAGCACGTAAAAGAGAAGCAGCAGTTGAGAAGTGAGTGAGACAGGATTGTACCTACCCTCCAAGTTATTCAATCTATAGCCTGAAGAAGTAGCAACGAAACAAAGAAGTGATTTGGAAAGGAAATTGATTTTCAGGGAGAAGACATAAAGCTTTTAGATTAGCCAGATGTGTCGTAAGTTTATCAGAAAGAGCAAAAGGCATGGGAGAGCAATTTAACGAAATCGGTAATACCTTCCAAAGAGGTTATAAGACGAACATCTAAGAAAGTAAAACGATGTAATGTAGTCGAAGTAAACTAGGTAACGCTGAAGGAATTAGATTAGAAAATGGAACGGTAAAAGTATTAGATGGGTTTACGGTTTGGGCAGCAAATTAACTGATGGTGATCGAAGTAGAGGGGATATAATGTGTAGACTGACTATAGAAAGGGAACCAGTTCTCAAAAAGAGGAATTTTCTAACATCTAAAGCAAATACAAGCGACAGAAAGTCTTATTTACGCATTTGCCTAGAATGTAGCCTCGTGCGAAAGTGAAACGAGAAGTTATGCATTTCAGATAATGAAACAGTGGAAGGCTCAGAAATGTGGTGCTACCGAAGAATGCTGTAGAGGTAGAACAGGGAATGACTACAGCAAGCCGGTTAAAATGAATATTCGTTATAGTAATTATTAAGAGGTGAAGCGTGAAGGATAGCCTGGGTATAGCTGAAACATGTCAATTATAGTAAGAAACAATTAAGCGATGTAACGGATATTATTTATTTCAAGTTATGAATAATTTGCAACCCGTGTAACGTTCCGGTATACAGGGTGCCCAGATTAAACACATAGCAATATAAAATCTAGTAACTTGAGACGTAATTGAGATATTTATTGGTGGTTTGCTTCTACAGGTATGCTAACTCAAAATGTCTTCTGTGTTTGCTTGCGGCATTTGGTACCGTGTACACATGGGCATGTCTGCTTTGTCTACGTAAACGAGTTTCAGTAAGCGTAAGGAGTCCACAGTACAAGGTGTGCTTTCTCTCGTGTAGCTAACGTCTGTTACACTGGTACAACGTCGTTTTACGGTCTGAGTATTGATTGCGATCAACAGATGGTGTTTCAACTTAACGTAACAGTCAAGAAACTGGGCAAGCGGATTCAGAAAAATGGGAGTTTGCTTTCGATTTCTGAACACCACGCCACGCGCGCAGTTCGAATGAATCCGAACACCCGTCTAGTGGAGCAGTCATAAGTCAATTCGACAGGCAGGTAGGCAGTTACAGTTCCCTCGTTCGACAGTACACGGTGTAGTCCACGAAAGTTTTTGCCTAAGGGCGTACAAACCAGCTTAATCACAAAGTCAAGCCCGAGTACAGGCTGCGATCGGAGGCATTCGCGGAGGCAAATGTGACAAAAACTGTCCACACGGTAAACGCAAAGTTACCGCAAATGGGGAACAGAACTCCCCCTTCCCAACCGCGTACTGCTCGAGTACTAACTACAATTCTCCGAAAGTGAACGTGTGCTGCAGATTGATTAAGGACAGGGTTCTAGTCCCATTCTTCTTCGCGGAGCCACGGAACAGTAAACGCACAATTGCCGCATATGGGGAACAGAACTCCCCCAACCGCGTACTGCTCGAGTACTAACTACAATTCTCTGAAAGTGAACGTTTGCTGCAGATTGATTAAGGACAGGGATCTAGTCCCATTCTTCTTCACGGAGCCACGGAACAGTAAACACACAATTGACACATATGGGGAACAGAACTCCCCCTTCTCCAACCACGTATTGCTAGAATACTAACTCTAATTCTCTGAAAGTGAACGTATGGTGTAGATTGTTTAAGGACAGGGTTCTAGGTCCATTACTCTTCGCGGAGCCAAGAGTTAATGCAACAAAGTATGTAGGCATGTGGGTGCTGTATGGTGCGTCGCAACTTCTTCAGGATGTAATATTTCAACTGGATGGTTCACCGTTTCATTTTGTCAGCATTGTGAGGGATTGCCGGCCGGAGTGGCCGATCGGTTCTAGGCGCTACAGCCTCGAACCGCGTGACCGCTACGGTCGCAGGTTCGAATCCTGCCTCAGGCATGGATGTGTGTGATGTACTTAGGTTTGTTAGGTTATGTGGTTCTAAGTTCTAGGGGACTGATGACCTAAGAAGTTCAGTCCCATAGTGCTCAGAGCCGTTTGAACCATTTTTTTGTGAGGGATTACTTGGGTCATGAAGATCCAGAACGTTGGATTAGGGGAAATATGCAATATATTGCTTGACCCGTTAGAACCTCAGAAATTACGGCATTTGAGTTCTTTTTCGATGGGTGTTTATTAAGAGCCAAGTTTACCAGACACCACTCGTGATCTACCAGATCTCAGCATCGCATTCGTGCAGCTATAGCAATTGTTACGCCTGCAGTGTCGCAGAACATTTGGAGAGAATTAGAATACAGATTAGTTTTTCGTCGCGCCACTAATGGTGCACAATCGAGGTGTATTAGTTGTGTAAAAAAAGGTATCAGTTACCGCACTTGTAGAAACATACCACCAATAAATATCTCAATTATTTCTCAAGTGATTAATTTTGTGTTATTATATGTCTAACGATGACACACTGAATATTAATCTAATTTTACTTTTTACTATTGCAGCGCTACGTACTAATTCCCCAAAGATCGCTTAAAAATTGTAGCAAGGCTGTAAAATGCAAGAGCATCGAAATCAAACCACCTGTTTGCACGTATAGAACGCTAGAGTGAATTTCTTGCATGACATCACAGCACAATTACACGAATAGACGCAGCGATGCCTGCACTTAACGCCAGGTGTTTTATGCACTTTGCAGCGCGGCGGAACACTCGCTGCACCGACGCCGGCGAGATTCCGCTGTGCAGACGGGCCCCGGGGGCTGGCGGGGGAACAATGAGTGCGAGAGAGCCGCCGATCATATTTTAGCCTCTTCGTTAGCCAGCAGGAAAAGATTGTATCGGCGCTCGCGTGACGTTTTAATTTAAACACCAAAGTCCGACGTAGCGCGCGTTAAATTATTTGCCTTTTTAGCCGACATCAAAGCGGCGAGCGGCAGAGATGAAAGACTTGTTGGTGCCCTGCGTTGGCATAAATAACCAGGAACAGTACCTGCAAGAGTACGGAGCGCCGCCGGCAGATGGCTATCAGACGCCGCTTCCAAAACGAGAGCCTCTTCCCGCTATGTCCTTCCGCTCGCGCAGGCTGCTGTCGGGGAGACCATACGTCACACGAACACGCGAGATGGAGACGATACTACTACAGCAGGTATCACATAATATGCTAATCTGCCACTGAACGGGTACGTCGCAACTTCAATTACGCTACAGGAGCATCGGACCCTTTACATTTTAAAATAAAATTGTCTCTGTATCTCAAACTTCCGATATTCTCAAATTTTATCACGCCCTCCTAAATATTGAGAGGTATTTCGCGTCGCTTTCCCTATACAATTTCCTTCTTCCACTCGTATACTATACTAGCTCATAAGCTTAACACGCTTCCTAAAACCACCTGAACACCTCTGCCTCTTCTACATCTTCCGTAAACTTGGGCCCTTCTCTCTAGGGTTTTCCTCATTCTCAGAATTCTGAGCTGCTGCCAATCCTGTACGTAGTTGTCCACTCCTGAGCACTCCATATTCTTTCCGAACTTATTTTCAATCATCTTCCCCACCCACACTACGAATTCACTCCTGAAATCTACGCTTCTTTGCAACCAAACCCTACGCTGCACGTCCGATCCCTTCTCAAATGAGGGCTCCAACTCGTTCTTTTCTTGACCAGCTGGCGTTCCACTCATCTTAGACACCTACATCTCAACTATTCCGGCGTAAGGCCAAGCGCCGGCACGTCGGCCTGGATCGTAACAGCAGAGAAGGCTGTGAGACAACGTCAGCCAAAAGCGCGCTGACTAGAACGGCACCACAACAGGAGCGGCTCCTATGCGAAGAGAATATAAGCGCTGCTGCAGGTAGCTGCGGCCGCACTAGAAGAGCAGCACTGTACGACGGTCCGTGACTTGTGATATATATGTTAATAATAAAAACTGCTTGCAGGAAAATTGTATATATGAAAGGACACTGATTACTTGCATGTCGCCAATTGATTGCGACACCTGTTTGTGAAAAGTCAATGTTAAGTATTGTCAATTCAATTTACTGTAATAAACTCCATTAATAAGATTGAATGTTGTCTAGCTATCCGAGAAAACACCATCCTAGGCACCCTAGATTAGACGAGTGGGCAGGATCCCACATCAACAAAAAGACCGTTGTCACATAGATAGCCCACATCGTTCTTCATATACGATCCTCAGCAAGACTTCCAACATTCCAATACCCACCAGCAGTTGGCAGTTACACCCGTCATATCACCATCATAAAGAAGCGAATGTCTGTCAATCACCACACTCGTGTAATAAACATCATCTAGTGTAACCTTTTATTTTTACGTTGAAACTGTAAACTGCACAATGCAATACTGATCAGTAGTAATAGGCCGATGCCAGCTGGTTTCCAGTAGGAAGAATTTAAATAACCACGAAATTAACAAAAAGCTGGTCTTCTAAGGACATAAACTTCCAAACCGACTACCACGATAATCGCTGCAGCTCCACCTCAACTAGTTTATCTCCAGGTGCAACCAGTGATTGCTTAACAAATACCCGTTAAAAGTATAGGAAAAAATTACAGGACGAACCTTATGTCTCCTCGTCTTTTCCTTGTCCATTTATAACCATACTATCCATTAATCTAATGCATAAAAATAACTAATTCTCGGCCATGAAATCCCACCTACTAACCACACAACAAAAAGCTCACAATACACTGAAACTATTAAATAGACGAAGATACAAATAGCATCTCTCTATTATGATCCACGCCTACCAGTGTACTCTGCAAATACCCTGAAGCGCCATAGAAACTGGTGTAGGTATGCATATTCAAATACAGAGATATGTAAACAGGCAGAAGACGGCACTGCGGTCGGCAACGCCTAGATAAGACAACAAGGGTCTGGCGCAGTTGTTAGATCAGTTACTGCTGCTACAACGGCAGGTTATCAAGATTTAAGTGAGTTTGAACGTGGTGTTATAGTTGGCGCACGAGCGACGGGACACAGCACTTACGAGGTAGCGATGAAATGGGGATTTTCCAGTACAACCATTTCACAAGTGCACCGTGAATATCAGGAATCCGGTAAAACATGAAATATCCGACATCGCTGCGGATTGAAAAAGATCCTACAAGAACGAGACCATCGACGGTTCAAGATGACGGAAGTGCTACCTTACCGCAAATTGCTGCAGATTTCAGTGCTGGGCCATCAACAACTGTCAGTGTGCGAACCATTCAATGAAACATCATCGATATGGGCTTTCGGAGCCGAAGTTCCTCTCGAGTACTCTTGATGACTGCACGAAACGTTTGACGCCTCACCTGGGTCTGTCAACACCGACATTGGACTGTTGGTGACTGGAAACATGTTGCCTGGTCGGACGAATATCCTTTCAAATTGTATTAAGCGGATGAACGCGTACGGGTACGGAGACAATTACATGAATTAATGGGCCCTCCACAGCAGGGGACTGTTGAAGCTGGTGCAGGCTCTGTAATGGTGTGGGGCGTGCGCAGTTGGAGTGATACGGGGCCCCTGATACGTCTAGATACGACTCTGACAGGCGACACGTTGGTAAGCGCCCTGTCTGATCACCTGGATGCATTCATGTCCATTGTGCAATTCGACGGTCCTGTGCATTTCCAGCAGGACAATGCGACACCCCACACGTCCTGATTTGCTACAGAGTGGCACCAGAAACGCTCTTCTGAGTTTAAAAAGTTCCTACTGGCCGCCAAACTCCCCAGACATGAACATTATTGAGCATATCTGGGATGGCTTGCAATGTGTTGTTCAGAAGAGATCTCCACCACCTCGTTCTCTTACGGATTCATGGACAGCCCTGCAGGACTCATGGTATCAATTCCCTCGAACACTACTTCAGATATTCATCTAGTTCATGCCTCTTCTGCGTGCTCGTGGGGTACAAGTGTACCAGTTTCTTTGGGTCTTCAGTGTATGTCACACCAAATATGTCATTCTTTCCAAACCGCTATCTGTTCTTGAGAATCCGGGCACAAATTAGTGGGGGGTATGTCTACCCTCTGTATCTACACTCCTGGAAATGGAAAAAAGAACACATTGACACCGGTGTGTCAGACCCACCATACTTGCTCCGGACACTGCGAGAGGGCTGTACAAGCAATGATCACACGCACGGCACAGCGGACACACCAGGAACCGCGGTGTTGGCCGTCGAATGGCGCTAGCTGCGCAGCATTTGTTCACCGCCGCCGTCAGTGTCAGCCAGTTTGCCGTGGCATACGGAGCTCCATCGCAGTCTTTAACACTGGTAGCATGCCGCGACAGCGTGGACGTGAACCGTATGTGCAGTTGACGGACTTTGAGCGAGGGCGTATAGTGGGCATGCGGGAGGCCGGGTGGACGTACCGCCGAATTGCTCAACACGTGGGGCGTGAGGTCTCCACAGTACATCGATGTTGTCGCCAGTGGTCGGCGGAAGGTGCACGTGCCCGTCGACCTGGGACCGGACCGCAGTGACGCACGGATGCACGCCAAGACCGTAGGATCCTACGCAGTGCCGTAGGGGACCGCACAGCCACTTCCCAGCAAATTAGGGACACTGTTGCTCTTGGGGTATCGACGAGGACCATTCGCAACCGTCTCCATGAAGCTGGGCTACGGTCCCGCACACCGTTAGGCCGTCTTCCGCTCACGCTCCAACATCGTGCAGCCCGCCTCCAGTGGTGTCGCGACAGGCGTGAATGGAGGGACGAATGGAGACGTGTCGTCTTCAGCGATGAGAGTCGCTTCTGCCTTGGTGCCAATGATGGTCGTATGCGTGTTTGGCGCCGTGCAGGTGAGCGCCACAATCAGGACTGCATACGACCGAGGCACACAGGGCCAACACCCGGCATCATGGTGTGGGGAGCGATCTCCTACACTGGCCGTACACCACTGGTGATCGTCGAGGGGACACTGAATAGTGCACGGTACATCCAAACCGTCATCGAACCCATCGTTCTACCATTCCTAGACCGGCAAGGGAACTTGCTGTTCCAACAGGACAACGCACGTCCGCATGTATCCCGTGCCACCTAACGTGCTCTAGAAGGTGTAAGTCAACTACCCTGGCCAGCAAGATCTCCGGATCTGTCCCCCATTGAGCATGTTTGGGACTGGATGAAGCGTCGTCTCACGCGGTCTGCACGTCCAGCACGAACGCTGGTCCAACTGAGGCGCCAGGTGGAAATGGCATGGCAAGCCGTTCCACAGGACTACATCCAGCATCTCTACGATCGTCTCCATGGGAGAATAGCAGTCTGCATTGCTGCGAAAGGTGGATATACACTGTACTAGTGCCGACATTGTGCATGCTCTGTTGCCTGTGTCTATGTGCCTGTGGTTCTGTCAGTGTGATCATGTGATGTATCTGACCCCAGGAATGTGTCAATAAAGTTTCCCCTTCCTGGGACAATGAATTCACGGCGTTCTTATTTCAATTTCCAGGAGTGTATAATACTTGAACTCCGCAAGGTAGTCTTGATGTCCGTAGATGAATGCCTGCCCATTCTGCCACAATAAACGAAGCCAGAAACGTTTGGACGCTGGCGTCTAGAGCGAAGTCGAAGTTTCATCTCATCTCAGAGGTGTTCCATTCGATTCTAGTCGGGACTTTGGGCAGAGTGTTATTGTGCACATACCTTTGCTTCACAACGCTGCTTCATCACAGAGTGCACGCTCATGCCACTACAGTCATCGTCTCTGAACTGTTCCTAAGCTGAGCGCAGTACGCAGTGCTCTAAAGTGTGTTCTTATAGTTTCACATTTAGCATTGTCTTAAGCTCAGTAAGGGAACACGCTCTAATTAAGAGAAACGCTCTCATGCCGTAAGACCACCTCCTCCGCATTTTGCTGCTGGCTCTCCACACAGTGACAAGTAACTCTCTCAAAGATGTGGCCAAAACCAAACCCTTCCATTGGAATGCCACAGGGTGCAGCGTGATTCATTACTCCAAACCATTCGTTTACAGTCCTACATTTAAAAGAGGTACGTTATATTGAGACGTTCAGTTTAGGTTATCATTGATCATATGAAACCGGCCCGTTGGTGAATTCTAATGACTGTACTTGGGGCCATTTTCATTCATTACATTGATTGGTTCTTATTACCTCTTTCTCAGGTGTTATGTCCCACCAGTGCTTGGAGCCATTTGAACCATTTTACCTCTTTCACCGAATGACAGGGACTCGTTTGAAAACTCGGATTTTTCAGTAGGTAGAAATGGAAATGTAGCTGTTTTCTCTCTTTCATTTTTTCCCATATCGCCGCTTACTGTATGTGCAGAGTCGTACAAAACAGTGGTAAAGTTAGTGATTAAGCCCGGACGAAGTTGACAGCCAAGCATTAAGGCGTGCAACGAAAGAACGCTATGGTCGGCACGAGTACAAAGTGACAGTCGATTCAGTGAGGAGTTATAACACATCAGAGATAATTAAACCCTTTCGAATTCTTCGCGACAAAATCTTCTAGGAAGAAGGTAACTCTGATTAATGAACTTTTAGGGGCTACGAGGGAAAATGGAGCGTAAGAGAGACCTGGATCAACTGCAGATTATACGTGATCAAAATGGACATTTCTTACAGTGAATCTTGTAATGTCTTCTTATCCAACAAAAACGTATCTCTGAGTTTCATTTGAAATTTATTTTTGTTTTAAGTTCAGCTTACGCAAAACCGCAGCGCCGAGACAGTAGAACAAAGAGTTTTAGATGATTGCTTAAATGGGTTTCCGATTTATTATCACCTCTCTAACTATTCCGTTATATCACGAAATTCATTTCTCAAGAAGCATGTCACGAAATGACTGATTATAGATTACCGGGTTTGGCTGCACAAATAAAAGACCTGCATCATGAGATTATTAAAGTGAGGAGACTGTTTCACTTTTTATACATCAGATTTGCGATTAATAAGATACTGGCTCTATTTAGAAATACAAAATCGCAAATATGATTTTTAGCTCTTGGCGTACTACAGAGCTTCACCAAATTACTTCGCCTAACTGCTGGCCAAATCTGTTGTAAATTCTGAATGAGTGAAATGATGCTAGATAGAAAGGAATTAATTATTTGAGAACTAGCTCACAATAAGCAGCTGTCAGACGAAAAACAAGAGATGGTTAGTTAACTGTCCCTATGAAAACAAAAATTAGCATCATTATGTCAGAGGTCGCAGAAAAGTTCCTTTCTCGTAGACATTAAAGTCTTGCGGGTTTAAGAAGTAATAATAATACTAATTCTCTCGCATTTCTGCTGCAGGAGTGTACGGTTGTTCAAGCAGCAGCTTCAGAAAAAGTTTAAGGTAACTTTCAATCTCGTTTTCTGAGCATTTTAACATAAATATTACCCTATAGTTCCCTGTAATTAAAGAACCATTAGCTGAAGGAAGAATGGGGCTGGAATAAAAACACACATTGTCTCTTTCAAACAGGGCCTAAAAAGGGTCCGGCAGGGAAGTGTTTCGTTTTGGAGTCCTCCAGTACTTAAGTGGTGAGGGAACTGGCGCTTAGGCAATAGTTGATATACATTCGTTAGTAGATGCCATTTCAGTAGCATGGAGCCGTAGTCGACTGAAAAACGTGTCTGTGTTCACGACACAACCGGTCATTCGGCAGTGCAGACGCAGCGAAGATTTCGCAAGCTGTTCAGTGTTGGTCGACACCCTGATGTCCCATCTCAGCCAACAAAAATAAAGTGGTTCAACAGCTTCAAAACTAGAGGAACAGTGGGACCTGTAACAGCTCATGGACGTGTTCGGACAGTTAGAACAGCAGAAGACTTGGAGGAAGTTAGACTAGATGTGGAGGCCAGCCCTCGCCGTTGACCGGTGCTACAAGTGCATTTCAGACAGGTAAGTTGGCCACATTTTTCGCTTTGAACTCGATTTTCATCCTTTCAAAATCATGGTGGTTCAACAACTAAGGAATATAGACTATGTCCGGCGGCATATGTTTGCATAAAGAATGCTGGAAACCTGGAAAATGACAGTATTCTGATAATGAGTGATGAGGCTCATTTTCACTTATCGGGTGCTGTGAACAAACAAAATTGCCGGCACTCGTTGGTAAATAACCCTCGGGAACTCCATGAAAGAGCCATAAATAGTGAAAAAGTAGGCGTGTGCTGTGAATTAGCCGGATTTTGCATCATTGGACCTTACATTTTTCGAGAAAATGGACGCACTGTGACTGTCAACTCACAGCGTTTCCTCACGATGTTGTGAGAAGTTTCTAAACCAGAAATGAGGCGGTGTCAAACTGACCTCGATAGTGTTTGGTTCCAAAGTATGGGGATACCTCAAGATCATTCGTGACTCTTCTAATATTTTAGTTTGCCTCATATGTTTCCACGCGGATCTAGAATGTAGACCGGCATCCTCGATCTACAGGTCGTTCTCACTTTCTTGGGGCTACCTGAAACCTCTAGTTTACATTGAAAAACAATGGCCTCCGGAAGCTCAGAAGTCATTGCTCGAGAGATTCGAGAAATGTCTGAAAAGTGTTTCGACAGTTCTTCCACTCGTCTGCAACAATGCCTAGACAATGTTTATTAAATAGGACTGAAATTTATTAAAAAATGTGTTTGGGCCGTGCGTGGGCTCGTGCTCGTGCCACATCTGATTTGACATGTTGTGTTTACTGTACTACCACCTCGTTATGTTAATTTCAATTGTTAGTGTCACTGAGTTGCCGCCTTGCCTGCCCGTGAACGGCAGCAGCGGCGCTTATCGATATCAGCGCTGGCCTATTATCTTTGCTGACTGCTAATACTTCCCGGCTGTCGTGTGTTCGGAGTTAGTTCGGATCTGCCATTGAGCTGGGAGGAGCTAGCAGTGCAGTTCGGACCTGGCAGTGTTTTGACTTAAGACGCGGCAGAAATTCAGCCGGGCAGCGGCTGCAGTGAGTTCCGGACAGCCACGACTAGCCCGACGGTTGCCGATACAAATCACACGAGTGCGGACCACCTTAGTTGGCCGTCGGTCGGTCGTATTGTCGGACGACGGGTTTGTTGGCCGGCGATCGCTTATGGGTTGCTTGTGTGTGCCGACTCGTGATTCGTCCTTGTTATTGCACAGTCGCTGCCGTTAATATTGTCTAGTCCTTCGTGCAAGTCTTCGTGAAACTGTGTGTAGCTTGTGGTGTGGACTGCTCAGTTATTTTAGTTCTGTCTCCGTGCTGATGTGTGGCAGTCGGTGGATTGGTGTGGATCAGCTAGGAAATCTCCGCGCGGCGCAGTGGGCCGGGCCCGCTGGCGGTCTCTACGCAATGTGGGAGCTGTTCCGACTGCTACGAGGTACGTGGCTCAACGACCCAGGACATCAAAGTTGAGTGGTGATTTAATTACTGAAGCCAATCTGTTCACATTGTGCCGTTGGTTTTCATGGTTGGCTGTTGGGGGTATTCCCGAGAGCAACAGCGAATTTTCGAGTGAGTTGGTGCAAGTTTGCCCACCATCCTGTGGAGTTTAAGTGTATTTTAGTTATTTGAAGTCCAAGTGCACCAGCGGAATTTTCTGCCTTGTGGCCGTTAGCGTACCGGTTACCTGCCCTGGCCGCTGACGTAAAATTCGGGCAGTGTCCCTTCCTCACAGTGTTGTTGCTTTCCAACACGTGTGTGTGGTTTTGACACCTTATGCATACTTGGTTGTGGGCGGCTACGCCTTTTCCGTTTTGGCTTTGAAGTTCCTTGTGTACTAGTCGAGTGGAAAGCAAGTCGTCTTGTCGGTGGGTCCGTTGACTGCCTCTTGGTTGGGTTGCAGGCGGATCGGATATATTTGGGTCGACTACCTGTCTCCCCCGTAAACTCCTGTGCGCCGCTGGCTGTACTGCCTTTTCTTATTGGTATTTGAGCCATTAAAATACACAATCACAGCCAATGGTTTCAAGTTGTATGCTTTTAGTTCGGTTTTAAATCATGGGCCTTCAGCCGTTTTAAAAATTAAAGAAGTTGTGCCCTTAAGCCGTAAGATTGTATGACATATTCAGTCGATGGTTAAGGTCGGAAATTAGCGCTGTAATGTTTGGGAAATTAAATAAAGTTATATGTGTACGAGTGTAATTGACAGCCGCTCATTTTTTGCCCCTTTCCACAATTCCTACTACCTGTATGGTCCTGCTGATTTAGCATGGCTTTTCAGTGTTAGAATGTTTTGAAAAGTGTAGCACGTCCCTGCCGAATCTTTTGCACTTGCACATTACATGTACAGGAATGTGAACTACAGGTTCACCAAGCTGGATAGTCATATTGGACGATGTTGCTTCAGGTGATCTATTTACAGCTCACGTTTCCTAGATGCATGAAAAATACACAGGCGTTAGAAAAATATCAGTACACAGTTATTGAACCTATGATGTAAGGAAGTGTCGTTTTATCACACGACTCAATTTGCGGAGTGTTAAAGGTTACAAAGTACAATGCAAGTTTATTACTTATATCTGTGAACGTTAGGCGGAAACCGATTACTTAAATCACATACTGAAAACCCTCCATAGAGAGTCTCTGATCGGCTTCTGCGTCTCATGGACCTTTTCACCGTGCGTTACTAAGCAATAATGCTCACACCCATTTCAGAAGGAGGCAACAATTAAACCTGAGTAGCGGCGCCGTACCACCGTGGCAATCTAATTGCATCATGTATCCGAGTAGTGTTCACTCTTTACACAGCACTGAGTTTGTGTGACGGAGCAATTACCGTTTCTCCCGGTATGATTTGCAGCATCTTGAGAGAGAGAGACTCCATCAGAATCAGCACTCAGGCAGTTCCTTAAGTACCTTTTACGGCACTGAGGTGGCAAAAGTCATGGGATATAGTCTAATATTGTGTCGGACCTGCTTTTTCCGGCTGAGTGCAGCAGCTCTACGTGGCACAGACTCAAAAAGTTGTTGGAGGTCCCCTGCAGGAATACTGAGTCATGCCGCCTCTATAGCCATCCTTAACTGCACAAGTGTTGCCGGTGCAGGATTTTGTGCAAGAACTGACCTATCGATTATGTTCAAGGGGAGACATGTCGGGCGATATGAGTGGCGAAATCATTCGCGCTAATTGTCCAGAACGTTCTTCAAACCAATCACGAACGACTGCGGCCCGCTGAAATGACGAATTGTCAACCATAAAAATTCCTTCGTTGTTTGGGAACACAAAGTCCATGAGCTGCTGCAAATGGCCTCCAGTCTCCTGGTAGCCGAACATAACAATTTCCGGTCAACGATGGGTTCAGTTGGACTAGAAGACCCGGTCAATTCCATGTGAACATAGCCCACGACATTATGGAGTCATCACCAGCATGCACAGTGCCTTGTTGACAACCTGAGTTCATGGCATCGTGGGTCTGCACCACACTCGCCTACCATCAGCTCTTATCATCTGAAATCAGGACTCATCTGAAAATTCCACGATTTTCCAGTCATCCAGGGTCCTACCAATATGGTCACGAGCTCAGAAGAGACACTGTGAGCGATGTTGTGCTTTCCGCGAAGGCACTCGCGTCGGTCGACTTCTGCCATAGTCCATTAACGTCAAATTTCGCTATGCTGTCGTAACGGATACGTTCGTCGTACATCCCACGTTGATTTCTGCGGCTGTTTCAAGCACTTGTCTGTTAACACTGGCAAATATATACAAACGTCGCTACTCTCGATCGTTAAATGCCGGCTGTTAGCCACTGTTTTGTCACTGGCGAGTGGTAATGCCTGAAATTTCTTACTCTCGATATACACTTGACACTGTGGATCCCGAAATAGTGAAGGCCACAATTTACGAATTGGAATGTCCCATGCGTCTAGCTCCAACTACATTCAAAGTCAGTTAATTCTCGTAGTGCTGCCATAATTACGTCGGAAAATTTTTCACCTGAATTATCGGGGTACAAAAGACGGCTCTGCTACTGCACTGTCCTTTTATACCTTGTGTACGTGACTACCGCCATCTGTATATAAACACATCGCTATCCCGTGACTTAGCCTGACAGACTCTGTCCACATTAGAGATGGGAAAACTCGTTCATCCTTCGGAACTAGTTTACTGGTGATCGCTCTTTTTTGGGAACAGTTCATTTTTACTCGTTCATCGTTCATTTGTGCATGATATATGGTTCTTACGAAAAATTTAAAACTGGTACGATAGGTGCCTGAAGGATGGAAGGCGCCAAGAGGGAGCTCTTGCCTCCACCCTGGAGTACAGAGTTTTTATTCATTACAGAATTCTCACACACTTGTAGAAGTAATTTCCGTGATTTTGCAAAACCTCTCGTTTAGCCATCTGAAGCGTTATGTTGCTGGTCGCAGTGAAATAATATAAGATGGCGCACGAAAAACCGGCGCCGAGTACATACGGCTCGCCAATTACGCACGATTTGTTAACCTCTACGAGCAGAATGGATAAACATGTAATGATTAGGCAGTAAACAAATAAGCTAATGCAAACAACTACTTCGAAACAACAGATGACGATTGATGGACGACAATGGTAAGTCTAGTACTCGGGCCGATTTTTCGTGCTTCATCCTGTATCACATATTGTGGAAGTTATCATATTTTCTATACAAAATGTGACACCAGACACTCGACCATGGAGCGCGGGCTTCATTCGGTTGTAAGTATTAGAGAACCGTTCCTTTGGATCCGTTAGATCTCTATTCCACATTCTAGCACAGTGTTCCAACGCAGTAGTATTTCGTACGTCCTTGGGGAATCAACACAAAGCAAACCTTTCTCAAGCGTGGTTGCACTATAACAAATTTATCCTGCGTCTGTTTACTAAAAACATAGTTTCACATATTACTCTTGGATTCCTTCCGTCAGATTAACATAATACGATCGTAAAACAAAATGCAGGACATTAATTAAATAAGTTATTTACACAAGTATAAATAGATGTATTCTACATTCTGTTGGCCTGGTACATATAAGGGTGGACTTAGCTTAGCATTTTGCTTGTTTTGCCAAGTTTAGTGACACGTATTGGCTTAGGCCCTACATTAGCCGTTTCATTTTATAAATTCTGAAAGCCAACAAACCACATCATAGGGTGTAACTATCTGGTTTAAAATAAATATTTACGTCGAATCCAAGCATTTGGAACCCACTTCTACATGTGAACTTAGTCATGTCGATTAGATCTTAGATATTAATTCTTTTGAGCAGGGTAGGCATACACCTATTATAGTATTATAATACACGTTTGCTTAGTAGAAATTACAAGGGCTTCAAAACCCATTTTCTTTTTACTACTCTGAAATATATTCTTTTCATCTTCTTTTGGTCCACAAATACTTATGAATAGAGTGCTTACTAATATGGTGGAATATCTCGCCATTCAGTTCATATAGAGCAAAGAAATCGTGAATATGTATATACACGTGTCTGTTCCTTATTGTTTACCGGAACATCTGACACTATGGTTGGAATAAAAAACTGTTTTAAAGTAATACAGCCAATGTAGCACACTATGACTACCAAAAATTAGTTTCTTGTATGAAAAATACAAGCAGCAAGCACATTTACACCCAAATTGCCTTTAGACAGAGATCCCTAATGTTTATTGCATACAAACGAATCCACTGTAAAACAAAGCCAAAGCAGGTCACATCACATACTAGTAGTGATCGCCTCTTGATCACAATATCAGTATTATGAATACATCTACATCTACGTCTACGTGACTACTCTGCAATTCACATTTAAGTGGTTGGCAGAGGGTTCGTCGAACCACAATCATACTATCTCTCTACCATTCCACTCCCGAACAGCGCGCGGGAAAAACGAACACCTAAACCTTTCTGTTCGAGCTCTGATTTATCTTATTTTATTTTGATGATCATTCCTACCTATGTAGGTTGGGCTCAAGAAAATATTTTCGCATTCGGAAGAGAAAGTTGGTGACTGAAATTTCGTAAATAGATCTCGCCGCGAAGAAAAACGTCTTTGCTGTAATGACTTCCATCCCAATTCGCGTATTATATCTGCCACACTCTCTCCCCTACTACGTGATAATAAAAAACGAGCTGCCCTTTTTTGCACCCTTTCGATGTCCTCCGTCAATCCCACCTGCTAAGGATCCCACACCGCGCAGCAATATTCTAACAGAGGACGAACGAGTGTAGTGTAAGCTGTCTCTTTAGTGGACTTGTTGCATCTTCTAAGTGTCCTGCCAATGAAACGCAACCTTTGGCTCGCCTTCCCCACAATATTATCTGTGTGGTCTTTCCAACTGAAGTTGTTCGTAATTTTAACTCCCAGGTACTTAGTTGAATTGACAGCCTTGAGAATTGTACTATTTATCGAGTAATCGAATTCCAACGGATTTCTTTTGGGACTCATGTGGATCACCTCACACTTTTCGTTATTTAGCGTCAACTGCCACCTGACACACCATACAGCAATCTTTTCTAAATCGCTTTGCAACTGATACTGGTCTTCGGATGACCTTACTAGACGGTAAATTACAGCATCACCTGCGAACAACCTAAGAGAATTGCTCATATTGTCACCCAGGTCATCTATATAGATCAGGAACAGCAGAGGTCCCAGGACGCTTCCCTGGGGAACACCTGATATCACTTCAGTTTTACTCGGTGATTTGCCGTCTATTACTACGAACTGCGACCTTCCTGACAGGAAATCACGAATCCAGTCGCACAACTCAGACGATACTCCACCTTAAAAGTAAAAGTAATAATTGTCTTAATTACAGAAACCATTCCATGTAAAAAGTCACTTCAAAGTAGTTCTTTGCAATCATAGATATTCCACTTCCACGATCAAATACTTTGTACCAGATGCAATCTCCTCTGGGTATTACAGAAATATGTTTGTTATTGAAAACATTTTTTGATATCTGTGTGCGGATAGATTCTTTTGATTTCATTGTTGGTTGGATAGGCTAAAGGAGATTCCTTCATCTAGTATCTTAAAGGACCACTATACAATAACTGTCACGTTTCAGTTTTCTTTAAGAGAAAAGAAAGTTTGTAACGTCTCCTTAAAGGCATATTCTCTCTCATGTGACAATTCTGACAGTTCTACTCTTGCGACGTTATATATTTACAAAATATAGACAGATGAACAGCGGTATTATTTTACTAAATTTTGTCACTGTTGTCTTTAGTTGTTGGGTATGCTACTTCCGATTTATCCTTTCTCGTGTCCTAAGAGTTCAATAAAGTACTTGAGGTAGTATTTGTGTAAGATTCTGTATTCTCGTTTAATGTATTTCGTATTTTCTAGTGTTTATACAGATTTCCGGTTCTTAGAGAATGTTAATCGCAACATCTTTTGGTATTCTGTGCAGGATTTGGAGTGCATTTCCGACCGTGTCAGCAGTGTGGTTTCAATTTTTCAAATTTAGAAAGACGCTCGAATCATTATTATTGCTGTCTGTAATGTATTCATGATAACTGACGTTAAAATATCTTCTTGTTTGGCGGTTGTGAAAGCCATTACAGTTGCTGTACGTGATTTCATATATTCCTGTGTTATCATATTCGGATGCTCTAGATTACGTTTCACTACTATCTTCAGCATGTTCTGGAGATACATTTAAAGGCTGATCAAAAGTCCTGCACTCTTTAGCAAGAATGCCAAAAGTACATTCAACATATCTTGTGGCCCTACAGGGAAACTGTCTACGTATTAACGGAATAAGGAAGATGATCTACATCTACATCTACATTTATACTCCGCAAGCCACCCAACGGTGTGTGGCGGAGGGCACTTTACGTGCCACTGTCATTATCTCCCTTTCCTGTTCCAGTCGCGTATGGTTCGCGGGAAGAACGACTGTCTGAAAGCCTCTGTGCGCGCTCTAATCTCTCTAATTTTACATTCGTGATCTCCTCGGGAGGTATAAGTAGGGGGAAGCAATATATTCGATACCTCATCCAGAAACGCACCCTCTCGAAACCTGGCGAGCAAGCTACACCGCGATGCAGAGCGCCTCTCTTGCAGAGTCTGCCACTTGAGTTTGTTAAACATCTCCGTAACGCTATCACGGTTACCAAATAACCCTGTGACGAAACGCGCCGCTCTTCTTTGGATCTTCTCTATCTCCTCCGTCAACCCGATCTGGTACGGATCCCACACTGATGAGCAATACTCAAGTATAGGTCGAACGAGTGTTTTGTAAGCCACCTCCACTACTCACCTTGTGAGGTGTTAGAGAAAATGAAAATATCTGCCGAACAGATAATCGGATGATACTCTGCGACGCTAAACTGTTTCCTCGTAGAGTGTACGGACTCGCCGGCTACTTCAATTTGCTATCCTGCGATATCACTTGGTAGCAGCCCGTTTCCACTGCTAGAATGTGAAAGAGAAAAGAAAATCTTTTTAGCTATTCGTGTGAAGGGCAGTATAAACAACACAGTAACAGTAAACATAACAGTAAGGCAGTTTTGTTTCTGGCACACAGAGAGACATGATGTTCCGAAGCCTCTTTCATCAACGGTTAGAAGAGGAGAACAAGCGCCACCTTTTAGGACATTGAATTTAATTGTTAATGGCTTCCTTGTGAAGTAACGAATTCTCAAACACAGATCAATCCGGTGATCTTCAGCTTGCACTAACGTCAATGAACGCGAGTCTGAGGTGTATACCACACGTGTCCAGCGACAGAATGGAGACTAGAGGATGGCTCCCGCCTTCTGCTGCTACCAGACGCAGCACGCTGGTTACAGGTCTTTCGTCCAGTATATGTAGCTTTCCTCCTCCATCTGAGGTGGGCAGACTAACCGAGGCAGTCCACTACTCACCTTGTGAGGTGTTAGAGAAAATGAAACTATCTGCCGAACAGATAATCGGATGATACTCTGCGACGCTAAACTGTTTCCTCGTAGAGTGTACGGACTCGCCGGCTACTTCAATTTGCTATCCTGCGATATCACTTGGTAGCAGCCCGTTTCCACTGCTAGAATGTGAAAGAGAAAAGAAAATCTTTTTAGCTATTCGTGTGAAGGGCAGTATAAACAACACAGTAACAGTAAACATAACAGTAAGGCAGTTTTGTTTCTGGCACACAGAGAGACATGTACAACAGTCAGTCCTGTTGACAGATCACCAAGGCAACGACTGTGCCTATACAGTATTCATTTCATCGATGTTTGCCTTGTATGACGCAGAGGTGCACATATTCACAACCAAAGATCTTCGCCCATGTAATGGGGAAACCTCGGCGCACCAAAATCGCCAATAATGATCCCAGTGTAAGGACTGGAACTGAGGACTTTGGCTCGTCGTTCACCATTTATTCTTCACGAAACGATTTATTCATTAAAGGTTTCGAAATTAAAACCAACAATGAACTTTACATGAAATTATATTTTCTAAACTAAAACAAAATTTATGACTCTGAAACAACAATTCGACAACATAAACTAGTAGAAGCCGACCTCGGGGAAGATCAGTTTGGATTCCGTAGAAATACTGGAACACGTGAGGCAATACTGACCTCACGACTTATCTTAGAAGAAAGATTAAGGAAAGGCAAACCTATTTTTCTAGCATTTGTAGACTTAGAGAAAGCTTTTGACAAGGTTGACTGGAATACTCTCTTTCAAACTCTAAAGGTGGCAGGGGTAAAATACAGGGAGCGAAAGGCTATTTATAATTTGTACAGAAACCAGATGGCAGTTATAAGAGTCGAGAGACATGAAAGGGAAGCAGTTGTTGGGAAGGGAGTAAAACAGGGTTGTAGCCTCTCCCCGATGTTATTCGATCTGTATATTGAGCAAGCAGTAAAGGAAACAAAAGAAAATTCGGAGTAGGTATTAAAATCCATGGAGAAGAAATAAAAACTTTGAGGTTCGCCGATGACATTGTAATTCTGTCAGAGACAGCAAACGACTTGGAAGAGCAGTTGAATAGAATGGATAGCGTCCTGAAAGGAGGATATAAGATGAACATCAACAAAAGCAAAACAAGGATAATGGAATGTAATCGAATTAAGTCGGGTGATGCTGAGGGAATCAGATTAGGAAATGAGACACTTAAGCTATTAGGGGAGCAAAATAACTGATGATGGTCGAAGTAGAGAGGATATAAAACGTAGACTGGCAATGGAAAGGAAAGCATTTCTGAAGAAGAGAAATTTGTTAACTTCGAGTATAGATTTTAGTGCCAGGAAGTCGTTTCTGAAAGTATTTGTATGGAGTGTGGCCTTGTATGGAAGTGAAACATGGACGATAAATAGTTCGGACAGGAAGAGAATAGAAGCTTTTGAAATGTGGTGCTACAGAAGAATGCTGAAGATTAGATGGGTAGATCACATAACTAATGAGGAGGTATTGAATAGGATTGGGGAGAAGAGAAGTTTGTGGCACAACTTGACCAGAAGAAGGGATCGGTTGGTAGGACATGTTCTGAGGCATCAAGGGATCACCAATTTAGTATTGGAGGGCAGCGTCGAGGGTAAAAATCGTAGAGGGAGACCAAGAGATGAATACACGAAGCAGATTCAGAAGGATGTAGGTGCAGTAGGTACTGGGAGATGAAGAAGCTTGCACAGGATAGAGTAGCATGGAGAGCTGCATCAAACCAGTCTCAGGACTGAAGACCACAACAACAACAAAGCTTTCTGAAATAAAAACAGTAATTTAAAGGAACTTCAAGTATATTTGAATTAGTTGAACAACAAGCACTTAGTGGGCAAGAGATCAGTAAGTAACACTTCATTTCACACGAACCAATTAATAATAATTTTAGCAATTGACAAACTGTGGAACTAATAATGATAATTCCCAAAATTAATATACAACAGATAACAAGCTCCCTGGGCAGCAACCATACTAATAACAATTTGCTCCTAGAAAGAACAAGATGATAGCAATAAATAGGAAGAACTCGATTCAGGAAAATACGGAAATCACAGTCCTGCTTCTTAAAAGAATTGCGAACAATACGTGATAACTGCTATTAATGGGGACTAAAGACCCCTATACTCTTAGCCAATCCCATAGGAGAAATTCTTCACGTTGACCAACAATTTTACGAAAGCATTAACATACAAACCTTTCATCCTTTAAAAATATAAAAATTCCACAACATTAAAAAAGTATGAATCTCAATACATTAACTTAAGGTATTGCAGTATACAAAATTTAAATCTTTTCCTTTAACATCAAATTCGGTGACCTCTTGGAGAGAACAAGCTATTAAAGCAAACACTCCAAAATTGTGTCACAGATTTTGAGGAGTAGTACAAAACGAATAACACGTATCTTGTATATGAATTCCGTGCACGAAGTGGGCTCCGATAACACTGTCGCACACTACGGTAGACACAATTAAAGCGCGACAGCCGTCGCAGGGACAAACAGTGTACCGCTAGACTACGGATGTGTGAAACAAGGATCGTAAGCCTCATTCAGACCCGAAAACTCACGCACGCACGTAGCAGTTTATGGCGCACTAACAATCAAGTTTAGCGTAGAAAGAGAGAGTACAGAGCATGCATTAGTAAATATTTAACTCCGGACACACAAACAACGTGCACACCAAATCAAATTAACACAACTACGCCCAGAACACATCAAGGAACCCGTATGTGGTAAGAACTTCTACTGAGTGTACAAAATATAAATAACGAGTACGTAAGTGACTACAGCCAAATCAAGTAAAGAAGACACACAAATCCTTTGGTGCTATGGGAAACACCACATCAAAATTGTTATAAAACCTGTTCACCCAATATCCAATTACATATGTGCCTTACAGTCACTGCTCATCCGGTACAGACACAATAATCAAAACTCCCCAGAAAATATCTGGCGGAATAACAAGCTTGTCGAATACGACCTCTGCTCGGCAATATCTGTACATTGCTGCCTCGAACAGTCTTAATGCCAAAACTGAAAAAGGGTGAAACAACAAGTACCCATAATGATAATAGAGTTTCTTGGTAACAATGTCTATGAAACAACTCAAAGCGTGCGGCAGATAACTTGAGTTGCTGTTCATCACCACATTGAACGTAACAGATTGTAAAAATGACCCGCGCAATAGATCATGAATGAGAATTCAGAGTTCATGAGCAAACTGCACGTAAAGCAACTTCATTTAAACACATCTGCAGATATAGGGGCAGAAGACATATTCAAATAAAACGTCGTAAGCACAGGAAAATCACCTTAAAACTTTTCCGAGAGTCTACGTCTGACAGCATAAATTCTACAAGTAGCAGGTAAGTGAATCAAATCCACATAGCAACAGCTGCCAACGGCCCACAGGTGCCTAGGGTCCCCCGCTAGTCCTCAAAACACCACCATGTGCTGCCGGTGCCTGACCAAACAACGACCACTTCGCGAGACACTTGCTAGGCTTGTACGACTCTCCCTCTCTCCAGCGATCCTGTTGTCTCCACCAGAGCACGCCACCTCGAGCTCGACTCGCACCCGACGACCAAAGGCCAAAAGGGAGGGCGAGGTTCGGTTTCTAGGGAGTTGCAAAGGCTCAAGCCACTATGGACAAATGCACAGATCTCAGGAAGTTTGCGTATGTGGACCCATGTTTACTGTACTCCTTTTTCTTTTTTTCTTGCTTACTACCATGTCTCAAAATAGTCGATACTTTTCCTAATACGCTGTATGCGAAGTCTGTTCAAAAAATTCCGGAACGTTCGTAATTTCAAACCAATGGTGTGTTGGAGCGAAATGTGGTTGGCATACCTATACACACCTGTGTTTAATGTGGAACTGCCGGAAGTTTCATCATTGAACATAAGTTGGTTTTTATCCAGCGCTGTGTCGAGCGGAACGTTATGTGGCACAGTTTGCGAATTTCGAGATACCAGAGTTGGAGGAACAACGTGTCTGCAGTAAATTTTGCGTGAAATTCAAGAAAAGCTTTAGAGGATGCGTTAAATGATGCAGGAAGCCTACAATGATAAGTGCTTCAGCCAGACTCGGTGTTGGGAATTGTTCACACGGTTTAAAAATGGCCGAACGCAAGTTAAAGATGACTGTCGTTCTGCACGGCCTCCGACGTTTGCCGACGACTTTCATGTCAGGTACGTCAACGAAATGGTGCGTGTCAATGGAAGACTGACTGTCCGGGAAACTACAGAAGAATGTAACATTTCAGTTGGATCGTGTCACGAAATCCTGTATGTTGGAATGCACAGTTTGCGCCAAGTTCGTCCCACGGCTCGTAAGTGAAGACCAGTTGGTGCGTGACTTGCACAAAAAAGGACATCATTATGCTGCCTCATCCTCCATACTCTCCAGACCTGGCCGCTGCGCACTTTTTTTTTTATTTCCAAAGTTGAAAGCCCCGTTGAAAGAACGAAGATTTGCAACGATAGACAAGATAAAAGCAAATTCTGAGACAGCGCTTCGCGCGATGCGGCAAGAAGCGTACCTAGAGTGTTCTGAAGTGGAAACGGCGTTGGGAGTCGTGTATGAATTGTGGAGGAGAGCATTTCGAAGGAGATCATGCGCAATAAGTAAGAGGTAACGGTAGAAAAATTTTGTGCACGAAGTTCAAGAATTTTTTAAAAAGGTCTCGTACAGTCGAGTGCTTGCAACTGATCATAGATTCACAGAAGTGTGAGGATTCAACTGAGTTGTATCACAACGTTCATGTTGCTCACAAAGAAATGTGTCGACAGTGGGTATCTTTATGTTTCAATGGCACAGGCACTGAGCTGTCACAGTCATATTTTTTTGCAGTATGAAGGCAGGGATGCTTTGTAGTGTCAGCAGCATCGAATCCAACGCCCCGCAGAAGGCGGAGCGAGACTGGCTTCCTCTGCGGACGTAAGTGCCCCCCCCCCCCCCCCCCCCCCCACGGTGGGCGGCGGTCCGTTTGAAGTGCAGTGAGTCAGCGGGCGGCGCTGCCAGGCAGATTAGCAGTGGGCGGCCCTTGTTTAATCGTGGCCAGGTGGGCTGCTTTTCGCCCCATTAATACACCGCGACAACAGAGGCGGGGCGGCGCTTGCAGCTGGCTTTCGCGCCAAGTGGAGCACGGCGTTCTCTGTAGTCCACGGGCAGGCGGGCCCGAGCTGGAAAAGATTTCTACTGGGAGCTTTACGTCCACATCTGAGACACCACGCCAAGAACTGTCCGGAAAGTAGTTAAAAAATTCATACAGGAAATCACTGCGTGCCATTCGTTAGAACCTAAGAAAATTAAATCTGGAAAGAGATTCTACCTTCTTCCATCCGAAATTATACCTTATCGTGAACCCTCCAACATTACGCAAGGCAGCGATAAGCATTACGGATGAAGTGGCGGCTCGTGGCAGCGAAGTTAGGTCACGAGCTAGTAGGATAGAAAACTACCCTATATTTACATATATTCCTTAACAATTGAATTTACCTACTTTTTGTACGCCAAAACAAACCTTTGGTTCACTAATGTTGCAAATTTGTCGATGATGACTTCATACAGTATCCGGTCACATTACGCAAGAGAGTCCACAAAGTTCTGCGAGGTACCGACAGGTATGTGGACTGATGTTGACTATAGTGTCTTGGTTAGCTGCGCTAGTTTTCTTGGTTCAGGATCCATGGCATGTACAGTCAGATAGAGGTGTTCCCACAGAGTCTCTATTGGGCTTATATTCGGAGAGTTTGGTGGCCAGGGGAGACCAAAAAACTCATCCTGGTGCTCTCTGAACAACGTACGTACGCAGCGAGCCACTTCGCATTGCCCTATGGAAGATGCCATCTTTCCGAGGAGAAACAAACTGCATATAGGGGTGGACATGGTCCCGAAGGACAGATACATACTGCGTTTATCCATTGTGCCTTCCAGAATGATAAGATGATCTACGGAATGCCACAGAGACATTCCGCAAACGATAACGCTCCCTCCTCTTGCCTCGACTCTCCGACGATTCCTGCAGGGTGTTTACTTTCAGACGTTTGTGATCTTTGGGGGATAGAACGTGATTCTTCTGGAAAGGCCACCTGTCGTCATTCAATGGACGTATAGGTACTGCAAATAGGCATCTGAACGTCTCAGTTGTATAAGAAACTGAGAAACATTTCGGGATAGAAACTTTATTACACTTCATACTAGTGAAGCAACTTAAATCACTTAATTAAAGCAAGTCTTCTGGTCCAGACTGTATACCAATTAGGTTCCTTTCGGAGCATGCTGATGCATTAGCTCTATACTTAACAATCACATACAAGCGTTCGGTCGACGAAAGATCCGTACCCAAAGACTGGAAAGTTGCACAGGTCCATATCGTTAACGTCGATATGCAGCTGGGTTTTAGAACATACACTCCTGGAAATTGAAATAAGAACACCGTGAATTCATTGTCCCAGGAAGGGGAAACTTTATTGACACATTCCTGGGGTCAGATACATCACATGATCACACTGACAGAACCACAGGCACATAGACACAGGCAACAGAGCATGCACAATGTCGGCACTAGTACAGTGTATATCAACCTTTCGCAGCAATGCAGGCTGCTATTCTCCCATGGAGACGATCGTAGAGATGCCGGATGTAGTCCTGTGGAACGGCTTGCCATGCCATTTCCACCTGGCGCCTCAGTTGGACCAGCGTTCGTGCTGGACGTGCAGACCGCGTGAGACGACACTTCATCCAGTCCCAAACATGCTCAATGGGGGACAGATCCGGAGATCTTGCTGGCCAGGGTAGTTGACTTACACCTTCTAGAGCACGTTGGGTGGCACGGGATACATGCGGACGTGCATTGTCCTGTTGGAACAGCAAGTTCCCTTGCCGTTCTAGGAGTGGTAGAACGATGGGTTCGATGACGGTTTGGATGTACCGTGCACTATTCAGTGTCCCCTCGACGATCACCAGTGGTGTACGGCCAGTGTAGGAGATCGCTCCCCACACCATGATGCCGGGTGTTGGCCCTGTGTGCCTCGGTCGTATGCAGTCCTGATTATGGCGCTCACCTGCACGGCGCCAAACAGGCATACGACCATCATTGGCACCAAGGCAGAAGCGACTCTCATTGCTGAAGACGACACGTCTCCATTCGTCCCTCCATTCACGCCTGTCGCGACACCACTGGAGGCGGGCTGCACGATGTTGGCGCGTGAGCGGAAGACGGCCTAACGGTGTGAGGGACCGTAGCCCAGCTTCATGGAGACGGTTGCGAATGGTCCTCGCCCATACCCCAGGAGCAACAGTGTCCCTAATTTGCTGGGAAGTGGCGGTGCGGTCCCCTACGGCACTGCGTAGGATCCTACGGTCTTGGCGTGCATCCGTGCGTCGCTGCGGTCCGGTCCCAGGTCGACGGGCACGTGCACCTTCCGCCGACCACTGGCGACAACATCGATGTACTGTGGAGACCTCACGCCCCACGTGTTGAGCAATTCGGCGGCCTCCCGCATGCCCACTATACGCCCTCGCTCAAAGTCCGTCAACTGCACATACGGTTCACGTCCACGCTGTCGCGGCATGCTACCAGTGTTAATGACTGTGATGGAGCTCCGTATGCCACGGCAAACTGGCTGACACTGACGGCGGCGGTGCACAAATGCTGCGCAGCTAGCGCCATTCGACGGCCAACACCGCGGTTCCTGGTGTGTCCGCTGTGCCGTGCGTGTGATCATTGCTTGTACAGCCCTCTCGCAGTGTCCGGAGCAAGTATGGTGGGTCTGACACACCGGTGTCAACGTGTTCTTTTTTCCATTTCCAGGAGTGTATATTATATTCAACATTATGAATTACTTCGAAGAAAACGGTCTATTGACACACATGCAACATCGGTTTAGAAAACATCGTTCTTGCGAAACCCAACTAGCTCTTTATTCACATGAAGTGCTGAGTGCTATTGACAAGAGATTTCAGATCGATTCCGTATTTCTAGATTTCATGAAGGCTTTTGACACTGTACGACTCAAAAGGCTCGTAGTGAAATTGCGTGCTTATGGAATAGCCGGCCGGGGTGTCCGGGTGGTTCTAGGCGCTACAGTCTTGAACTGCGCGACCACTCCGTTCGCAGGTTCGAATCTTGCCTCGGGTATGGCTGTGTGTGATGTCCCTACGTTAGTTAGGTTTAAGTAGTTCTAAGTTCTAGGGGCTGATGACCTCAGAAGTTAAGTCCCACAGTGCTCAGAGCCATTTGAGCTTACGGAATATCGTCTCAGTTATGTGACTGGATCTGTGATTTCCTGTCATAGAGGTCACAATCCGTAGTAATTGACGGAAAGTCATCGAGTAAAACAGAAGTGATTCCTGGAGTTCCCAAGGGAACTGTCCCTTTGCTGTTCCTTATCTATATAAACGATTTCGGGGACAATTTGAGCAGCCGTCTTCGGTTGTTTGCTGATGACACTGTCGTTTATCGACTAATAAAGTCATCAGAATATAAAAAAAAAACTGCAAAACGATTTAGAAGAAATATCGGAGTGGTGCGAAAAGTGGCAGTTGACCTTAAATAACGAAAAGTGTGACGGCATCCAGATGAGTGCTGAAAGGAACTCAAACTTCGTTTACACGATAAATCAGTCTAATATAAAAGCCGTAAGTTCAACTTAATACCTAGGTGTTACAATTACGAACAACTTAAATTGGAAGGAACACATAGAAAATGTTGTGAGCAAGGCTAACCAAAGACTGCGTTTTATTGGCATGACATTTAGAAAATGTAACAGACCTACTAAGGAGACTGCCTGCATTACGCTTGTCCGTCCTCCTTTAGAATACTGCTGGGCGGTGTGGGATCCTTACCAGATAGGACTGACGGAGTACATCGAAAACGTTCAGAGAAGGGCAGCACGTTTTGTATTATCACTAAATATGGGAGAGAGTGTCACAGAAATGATACAGGATTTGGGATGGTCATCATTAAAAGAAAGGCGTTATCAGTTGCGACGGAACCTTCTCACGAAATTCCAATCACCAACTTTCTCCTCCGAATGCGAAAATATTTTGTTGACACCGACTTACATAGGGAGGAACGATCACCTAGATAACATAAGAGAAATCAGAGCTCGTACGGAAAGATATAGGTGTTCATTCTTTCTGCGAGCTATATGGGATTGGAATAATAGAGAATTGTGAAGGTAGTTCAATGAACCCACTGCCAGGCACTTAAATGTGATCTGCAGAATATCCATGTAGCTGTAGAACAAGCTTCACGGTACTGGGGTGCAAATTCCAGCCTTCGTCGTCGACGAACAGTAGTCAGCATGGGTACATGGACAACGCACCAGCTGCAAAGGCCCATACGCAGCAACGTTTACTGAAGTGTCGTTATTGAGAAGGCACTGTTCCTAGCCCCCTTGTTTACTTGGGAGGTCAGTTGCGCAACAGTTGCACGTCTACTCGTCCGTACCCATCCCACAGCCGTCTTTCACCCATGTCACCCACTGCCCTCGCCGGTTTTGGATAGCGACATTTTTCCATGTACGGTATACTTTAACCATGGCAGCAGTCTAGAAATTTAGCCGTTTAGAAATGCTTCCACCCTTGGCCCGAAAGGCAATGATCATGCTCTTTTGGACGTCAGATAAGACTACACCGTTTTCCTTATTCCCCCGACACACTTTATATATTCTCCGATACGAGTACTGCCGCCCGTCGTCTGTGAGTGCTTAAAGAACACTGAAGTCGGACATAGACGGTGGTCACATTAATGTGGCCGGACCGTGTAGTTTCCACGTCTCTGCTCTTCTTTAGCTTCTCTGACACAAGTATTCTTCCGATTTTCAGCCAGGGGTCTTGCGACATTTCGCTAGACATTTCGAACCACTTTATTTGTTGGCGAACTCTTCTTCAGATGGTTTGTATTTACAATTTTCCAAAAGTTGTGTTTGGAATTCTGTGTTTTCAAGTATTGCTTTTTTCAGGATGTATTTATTATGCAGCTTAAAACTGACTTCATGTTCGCTCCATTACTTTCCACGATTCGCAGACATACGTCGATGTCGGGACGTAGAAAAATCTATATAGAGCTAATTTTATCCGTTTCCGTATCTCTCTCTTGTTGAAGACGTATATCGTCACTTTATTAAACGGACAGTGCCTGCTTCTATTTTTCCCTTATTTTTTCTTCTCCTTTCTGCACTGGCGATGCGGCCCAGGCAATTAAATGTTCAGTGATATTCTATCCGCTTTACTTCAGGCACAATGTTATACCTTTCGTTTGATCATGGTTATTGTTTTCCCGACATTCACATTCATTATTTTGTACTTAAGTTTTTCCACTCACAAATCATGTTGTATTGGAAGTTTTGTCAGTGGGTGCTACCGTCACTGGGTCATCTATATGAACTAAACTGAACAACTGAAGAGGTTCTGAACTTAAGTCATTCTTTAAATCACAATAAATGTAAGTGTCCTCTAATTTCAAGGAAAGCCACACATAAGTAACTTATCACGTAAATGTGTGATTGTGTGTGCTACGTGCGTGTTCCCTTGAATGAACTGCTACAGGATCTTTTTTTTTTTAAAAAAAAAAAAGGAACAAGATTTCAGTAGCGTATTGCTGTGCTGTGTACCGCGGTGGTTTATGCCGCAGGCTGTGATAGCTCAGAATTAACGGCCGCAGGTAAACCGCTGATGTGGTGACCGGGCACGACCATATCATTAATGCAGCCGCAGCATGTAGGCTTACAGCTGGACCGCCGAACGTATTGCCTGTCACGAACAGACTAGACACTGCCGACGCTGGATTGTCACCCTGATTTGGAGATTGCGGTGAAATCATCGATAATTTAACGCGTTGTCTCTCCATCAAGAACATGATATGTATTCTGTTTCGTTGCCGGGAGTGATGACATATATATCATCGTAATAACAGATATTGGGTTCTGTGTTTGTGGGAAATTACACGTAAGTTTACAAAGATGGGTAACTTATAATTTGTAGTAGAACCAAGACAACTACACTGTCTTAATGAAAGGCTGAGAGAGAAGTGCTGTTTTTGAAAATGTCGTAAGGGAGGGATGCAGGGTTGTTCCTTTCCTGTTCAACCTGTATATCGCAGAAGCAATGACGGGGATGAAAGAAAGGTTCGGAAGAGGAATTAAAATTTTTGGTGAAATGGTATCAATTATAAGATTCACTGATGACACTGCTAACCTCGATAAAAATGGGGAGGAATTACAGTACTTCGTGGATGAAATGAACAGTCTGCTGAGCACAGTATGTGGTATCAATCATAGACCGTAATTTGAGAAAGAAATTCGCGAGAATTCAAGTTTAGAGCACAGCGTTGCCTGGAAATAAGTCTTAGGTTCTGGAAACACCGGTAAAGAATAGGATCTAAGAGGATGAAATGACGTGTTAATGAAGGATGCTGAAAATTAACTCTACTGATAATATAATAAATGAGGTTTCCGCAGAATCGGTGAGACAGGAGCCACTGATAAAAAGTAATTAGAAGAAAGGACGAGATAAAGGGTGTGGTATCGTACATCTCGCCAGTATGGACAGAAGCAGTGGTTCGACAATATAACCATACTATTAGTAGAGCAAAAAGATTAATCAGTTCAAAAATATTGAAAACTTACAGGACGATATGCTATGACTCGCTACATGTTTTAACGTGCCTCACGCTCATAGCTATTCAGACACAAGCAAAGGCCGAATTTTATAACAAAGTCAAATCTTAAGAAGCCTAACAAAGAATGGTTGTCGTCCTAGAGTACAGAAGCTGTTCCCACCTAACATGCATTTCAAGAATAAACGAGAAAAAAAGAAAGTAAGTACTACTCTGTTGAAGTATACACAGGTGGACGCAATTCAGGCGACGGTGTGGGTTCAGGGATAGTTATATTTATCACTAAGTTACCTACTGACCAACTACATCGCAAACTGGATAATGAATGCACAAATAGCCAAGCCGAACGATTTGTCATTCTAAACGCGTGTGAGTCACTGAATGCTGTAATGTCTATTGACAGATTTGAGATAATTCACTCTCTTAGCAGGATAACATCGGATTCTTTAATAAATACAAAGGCTCATAACTACCTGACTGAAGAAATGCGATGCCAAATGATAAGATACCAGATGCAGAACGGTTAAATACATTTCGGATGAATTAAAGGTCATATAGGGCCACAGATGATTAATTAAGAGAGCAGCCTGATTAACGAAAACAGTAAGCTACCGCAAAATTCCAGTAGGTACAATAACAAGAAAACCAAGAGAAGAGTTTAGAAACAAATGGCAGATTGTGTGGCAGCGAACTAAAAAGGGGAAACGCTAAACCTTATTTTATTATGAGCCGACAACGTTTAGTTATTAAGCTATCACTATCATCGAAATTTACAGCCATGTTAACAGATCATTGAAAACTGAAAGTCTACTATACACGGATAGCATGTATTTGAGCAGATGTAACTACTAATCACCTGGTGTTAGCCTGGAGTAATTTTATGAAAGACTAGACCACTGAACACTCTCAGGAAGCAAATATCCAAAAATGGTGGACGGTGACCCAGAACTAGTTCACACTCAACTGCTTTTTAAAACTTTTTAATTCAATAAGATTTTTAATTTTAAAATATTGTACATAGATGGAGCAGCATCCATAGGATGATGTCTTGTAGAAGCCTTCCGGCTAATTCTAAAGTACTTCGGCCACAACATGTAACCCAGTTGTCAATATTTCCTTCTGAAGAAGACAATTTTATAGACGTTGAAACCATGGTAAAGCTGTTTTAACAAACCTTCCAGTTTGCAGCTGACTGGCTGTTTATTACTTCTGCAAAAGATTCTCAACTGCGTGACAGATTTCGCATGCGGCCAGTAGGAGCATGTTAATCGATGTAGCGCGCCACTCTCGCCCAAACATCCAGATGTCAGACGCCCACATCGGTATCGGACGTTGTGTCTCGATTGAGTATCAACTAAAACACCGATTTAGTTTGTGCTATGTACTGTCGTTCTGTAGAACGTATATAAGCGGTAAATAAAAGTAACTCCAGAACTACGGAGCACAGGAAAAGCGTAAGTGTGAGCAATTGTTTGTAGGTCTAAAAGTGTTACATTTAATTTGCTTCAAACACTTCCTCGTACGCAGCCCCTATTCTTTATGAATGAGTGACACAGTGGGCATGTGTGGCTGTGTTTGTATTGATTTTTGAATGTTATGTACTAATTATTTATCTTATTACTTAGTTTATTATTACTACTGTGAGTTTATTATTATTCTTATAATTATTACAGCTACTTTTGCACGTGTGATGCAATTGTTCGTTATTTTTCTGTTCTCATTGTGTAGTCTATGAAACTACATATGTATTCTATAGTTTTACTACCTTCAAAGAAACGAAGCAAAAGCAGACTGCCGACAGAACGTTGCTGAAAACTGCAAACAGACCTTTTACATGCCATACATGTGCTGTCCCATATAACCACTTTCACGCACAATACAGTAGAAACAATCGTTATCATTGGGGTTTGAAACCAGTATCCTTGGTGCGAGCTCACAGTTATGCTTTTCCTGTACTGTGTAGTTTTGATATTACTTCTAATTGACGTTTTCGCCCGTTCTGCTGGACAACAACGTATAATTGGAACTAAATAGAGATTTAGGATGTCAAATTAAACACCATTCAGCTTTCAGTTCCCAACCTTATTTTATTTTCGGAAGGACGATGGTTCAATCCCGCGTCCGGCCATCCTGATTTAGGTTTTCCGTGATTTCCCTAAATCGCCCCAGGCAAATGCCGGGATGGTTCCTTTGAAAGGGCACGGCCGACTTCCTTCCCCGTCCTTCCCTAATCCGATGAGACCGATGACCTCGCTGTTTGGTTTCTTCCCCCCAAACAACCCAACCCTTATTTTATTAGGCAACCAGTTTCAGCGCTTCTTATGCAATCTGCAGGCCCCGGACCGACGTGTAGGAATAATCTACCTCCTTTCTGATCAAAGCAGGGGCAAGTAATACTGGTATTAGTAGATATCTACGTGCTACAGTGATCACTTCACTAACATCACGCACCTGCGAGAAAACCAGACCTCTGCGGCCTTTTTTTTTCTTTCCAAAGTGGAAATTCCCGTTGAAAGGACGAAGGTCTGGAATGATAGATGAGACAAAAGAAAATTCGCAGATGGCGCTTCGTCCGATCCAGCTAGAGGCGTACCAAAAATACTTCCGGAAGTGGAAACGGAGTTGGGAGCTTTGTGTCATTTACGGAGGGGAGTATTTCGAAGGAGGTCATGCACAATAGGTAAAAGGTAAGCGTAGAAAAAATTCTTGGACAAAGTTCCGGAATTTTTTGTACAGACCTCGTATTTGATGTTCACTTATGCACGCTATGCACATAATTATTCGTTGAGCAGATTTGCATAAGCATCTGTGTGTTACTGTGATGAATTCTTGTACTTACTTGTGGTCACATAACGTTTACAAATTTAATATCGGGTCATGAAGATTCATATAACGGAGTTCAGACATAAAGACCAAGGCTCGTCACTCACAAGCACTGCACTCTAATTAAAGTAAATACTGAATTTATGGGTGGGACAGCTGCACGTTAGAAGTAAATTATCATCGATGGCATACAGGAAATGTATTCGCAGCAGCGAATATGCACTACATTCGGCTATGCATTAGAATGGCGACAATGAAAATTTGTGCCGAACCGGGACTCGACACTGATTTTTCCGCTTTGCGCGAGTGGTCGCCTTAACCGCCTTTTTTCTTGTATTATCAGAATGACTTGGTATTATTATGACACTTCAGTAGACCACAGTCAAATCATCATGTAATGTAAACTGCAAATGGGAGAAAAAGTCAATTGTGATTACTGAATAATAAATAAAAGGAGAAAGGGAAAAAGAAACCTAGAAAGAAGCCGACAAACCACCACCAAGCTGACATGAGATGTATCAACAATTATTTTTGTATTGTTTTTAGTAACTTTTTAATTTTTTTATTTTGTGTTTTCTATATATTTTTGTAGTTTGTAATAGAATCTAAACATAGAAAGGAAACAAAACAAGATTACAATCCAAATAGCAAACTAAGAAAAATCCCAATTTGATTGCGAGGACTGTATACGCTCATGTGTATCTATTCTTCATCGATACACATTTTACAATAGATTTGGAGCGATGCTGAGTCAATACGCAAAACAAAACGAACAGGGAAACCAGGAGAGGTCAAGTCGAAGCAAATCAGATGGGAACATACATAACAAAGAAAAACACTTATCAGAAAATTTAAACTAACGAACACCTTGTCGAAGTAAAGAAAGATTCATCATGTTGGCGAAGATGTCTCGATGTCGAGGCACTCGCAAGCATGTCCAATAGGCAGTGATCATGTACTGCATGAAGTTCATGTGATCTTCCCCTTCGCCTTCAACAACATAATGAACGAAGTGTCCCAGCAACGACATAACGGTATAGGTTTTCGGCAGTGGAAAGAAAGAAGAATCTGGGCGCAATATGATGTCCGTCGTGTATGCAGTCTCAGAAGGTTGAGTAAGGAAGGCCAATTGTGTCCTGACCCAAGACCAATTTGCTATATGACCTCCACAAGTAAAGCGATGTCGTGTCGGCAGACGTACAACGACTACATAAATCCGTGTCACTAAGACCGATACGGAAAATTCGCTCGTTCGTTGGAATCACGACGCTACGCGCATCGGCAAAATCGGAAGACCGATATTGAACCAAACTTTCGACGACGTTGTTTGCGGCGATTCCCTTTCAGCGAGGTTCGGGCAAGGGACTGCTTCCCAAAGAGTCTTTAGGAATTTCATGGTGAGGACAGGTCTCCATAAGACGTCAGCCTCTAAATAGCTCACCGCAAGATAGAAGTCACGAATGTGTTTTATCTTATAATTTATGCGATCAACATCAATAGGGGGTTCAAGACTAGCAGGACGGACACAGAGAAATAAATGAGACGTGAATGTGTGGGTTTCTTGAGTCATCGTCAAAACAGTACGGCGTACATATAGCATCTGCGTCTTCTTTCGTATATCAGTGAGGTCCAGCCCCCCAAAGCAACGAGGCTTCGTGATCACCTCATACCGTAAGCGAAATATGTATCTTTTCCATAAGAAACGACCAGACAATTGTTATAGTTCCTTCGCCATCATCGAGGGAAGTGGATCAACTTGGGACACGTAATAAGCTTTGCATAAGACATATTAACCCAGTATTCGGACTTTCTGGAACAGAGTAAGAGAACGCCTTTCATGCTGTAGTGTCGCTCCCTGAATTTTCTCCGTAACAGACTTCCAGCTGAGCGCCCCCGTTTTGAGTGGGTAACGAACAATGATGCTACCGTCCGCTTCGGCTGTCCGCGCACGAATCACATGATACCTGAACTTCCACATGTCGCCGTCCTCGTGTCACTACCTGTGAAATGGAGCTGTCCTATTTGCCAAGACAATTTGCAACAACTTTTGGCCGTAATTTGAATGAAGTTGCGAACTTGATAAATGTACTCAACTTCTGTAGTATCGAAATAATCATATTCTTTGTAGTTCCGTGAGACCAGAGAAGTTGGCCAGAGAGGTTAACTTGGATTTTTCCAGAGTAAGTATGAGACTAGCAGTAGCACGGTGTGTTGGACAGTCTGGCAATGTACTTGGGAAAAAGGATGGAAGCTGGCTTGCCATGTACTCGAGGCAGCTTTATTTAAAAAGGTTTTGTAATAATATGTTTTGAGGCGAGATATTGATCAAATGAGATTATATTAATGGAAGAATGATAACGGCCAACCTTTAAAGTAATTAACTTTTTATATTTGTAACTGTGTAGCTTCTCATTGTTAGAACATTGATTATTGTTGGCGTTTGCTATAGGCATTTTTTAATGAAGCATATGGTCTTGACTTATAGTTGAAACAAATGTCAAGGGAGGCCATTGTACACAGGAGAGCTTTTAGGAAATATTTTGCTAACTTGTCTAGATTTGAGAACTCCATGACAATGAATAAAACACTTACTGTTATGGCTTAATGAATCACAGTTAAACTTGAAGTCTTTTTTCTTATTTATCTATCGTCAAAATTAGTGCCACATTTTCATTCACTTTCATGATTGTTTGCCTACTCGCATTACACACTGCGAGCTGTGTATTGAGAAGCATTTACCAAAATCGCTGAGATACCAATTTGCATTACACATCACAAGAACGCCAAAGAAAATTTGATTTTTGAAGTGACATGATTATTCCGAATAGCAGCAGAGCAGACGAGCGTTTCGTGCGCACAAGTAAGCCAATAAATTTAATTGCCTTCAAAGTTCATGCCGTTGACAGCATGTATTAATACCACTGAAAGATTTCAGTAAAGTGCTATCTTGTGAATTTTCAAGCAGTTTTATCAGAAAGTGGGTAGTGTTATTTTTTATGTTCATTTGCTGTGTAATTATAATGACAGTTCTGGTACAGGGGTAGTCTGCAAGACTAAAGAGAAAGATTAACAATATTCAGGGCCTAAATTTTAAACTGAGTCATTTTGCGTTGCAGTCAGATGGCGTAGAAGAAAATTTCATTGAAAAGGGACTACGTTCTCACAGACGAATTGTCTGATGTACCGGCTAGTCTGGATTTCGCATGTCGTAGCGTGAGCTCCATATATTTCGGTTCAAAAATAAATTTACACACTGTTTTGTTGCCCTGCACTGAGATTTATATATTTCGATATCAAAAATAAGTTTTACACATTTATCAGATACCAGCTTGACAGCCGACTGCTGTGGTCGAGCGGTTCTAGGCGCTTCAGTCCTGAACCGCGCTGCTGCTACGGTCGCAGGTTCGAATCCTGCCTCGGGCATGAATGTGTGTGATGTCCTTAGTTTAGTTGGGTTTAAGTAGTCCTAAGTTCTAGGGGACTGATAATCTCATATGTTTAGTCCCATAGCGCTTACAGCCATTTGAACCATTAGAACCAACTTGACACTTACGAACACGAGGTCAAATACGTAATAAACTTTCACCTGCACTAGTACTTTGCGTTTGTTTCTTTCCAAGAACGACGTATTTATTGAGAGTCGAGGGCCTGGTATTGATGAGTGAATATTAAATAGCAGTGACTGTGTTATTAAGAAGCACTGCTACGTTCCTTCCGTAGCACAGGCACTGCAGTTTCGTATTAGCAAAGAAACGCTGTTGCTCTAATACAGACAGTAGCGAAAGAAACTTTACAGAATTATCTTATTCTTAATGAGTAACGAATTCATCAACGAAACACACAACACATCGTAGGAGATAAAAGACTAAGGAACACTAAAGTGATAGGTACTCGTGTCATAGCGTGCTAGACGACCCCGTGTTAATATAGTGTAAGTAGGCTGTTTACGTTTTCTTATTGGCAACGTTACGTAGCGCTCTGTACGAAAATCACTGGCTGTGCTGTGTGCAGTCTGTGGCTAGTTTGCATTGTTGTCTGTCATTGTAGTGTTTGGCAGCGGCAGCTGGATGTGAACAGCGCGTAGCGTTGCGCAGTTGGAGGTGAGCCGCCAGCAGTGGTGGATGTGGAGAGACAGATGGCGGAGTTTTGAAATTTGTTATACTGGATATTATGAACTGCTATGTATATTATGATTTTTCAACACTATTAAGGTAAATACATTGTTTGTTCCCTATCAAAATCTTTCATTTGCTAATTATGCCTATCAGTAGTTAGTGCCTTCTGTAGTTTGAATCTGTTATTTAGCTGGCAGTAGTGGCGCTCGCTGTATTGCTGTAGCTTGAGTAACGAAGATTTTTGTGAGGTAAGTGATTTGTGAAAGGTATAGGTTAATGTTAGTCAGGGCCATTCTTTTGTAGGGATTTTTTGAAAGTCAGATTGTGTTGCGCTAAAAATATTGTATGTCAGTTTAAGCTCAGTCCTGTATAATTGTTCTAAGGGGACGTTTCATATGTCGACCCTTAGCCTAGGATACCTCACTGGAATCTTCTGATTTTTTCTTGTAGTTTGTGTATTTAGTGTAGCTTTTGTTTATTGCTAGCGCGTAATTATAGAGAGAATTTCCTTGGTAGTTGTGGTTTTTCATTGTTGCACAGTTAAACAGTTGTGGCATGCATGTAGATTTGCACCAAGTATTTCGCAGCTGCACTTGCAATTAACTAGATATTATTTTCAGTACTATGTTAATGTGTTCTCTTATTTTTGCTCTTCAAATTGTGTTTTTTTGTGTTGTCGTGTGAAATATTGTGACAATAATGGCGTGTGAAAAACGTAATACTAGGCTCCAAAGTAAACTGAAAAATGACAGTGAAGACGAAAGCAGTGTGCTAGCGCCACCGAGTAATGAATTAACTAATATTCAAAGTAGTAATTTGGTAATTGTACATAGGGAAATGGAGCGGGCTGCAAACAATGGTGTAGACAGTAAAACAATTAGTGAACAGGGAAGCATTATCGATCGATCGGTCGGCAACAGCTTGCCTCAGGAATCCGAAATGACAGGACACAATCTTGCAAATACTGTAGATTCAGGTTTTGCGTCCTCACCCTTTTCTCAAATAAGTCAAGACACATTTTCTGCTATTCAAACTGCGAATATTGCCGGTGCAAATTCACTGTCGAAAAGCACTGAGGAACATGTTTCAGACACCAGTGCATTGTTATTACAATTAATGCAACAAATGGGACACACGCTTCAAAAGTTAGACACAATGGAACAACACCAGAGACAAACACAGCAACAGTTAGACACAGTGGAACAAAATCTTAAAAAGTTAGACACAGTGGAACCAAATCTTAAAAAGTTAGACACAGTGGAACAAAATCTTCAAAAGTTAGACACAATGGAACAAAATCTTCGGAAGTTAGACACCACACTTGAACAAACACGTGAAGATTTAACTACTGAGTTACATAACATTGAATCGAAATGTCAAAAGGTCTGTAATGACGTAAAAACACAAATTTGTGAGCATTTTCAACCTATTTTTTCGCGGCATGAAAATGCATTACAGAATCACGAAGCAGCCATAAAAGAACTGCAAACCATTGTTCATGAAAATCATGAGACCTTGTGGGCTAAAATTGACTCAGTTGCATCTACCGATTCGGTTACGCAACTTGCAAAAACTCAGGAAAACTTAAAGGACACAGTAGATTCGATTTCAACACAAATGGACACTCTGAAACTTGGTTCAGAAAAACACACTGAGGAAATGTGTTCACTATCGGAGAAAGTAGCCGAACTTTCGGATCAGGTCACTAACTTATCTACAAAGGTAGATGATGATCTGAATGACACAAGACCTGTAGACTTCACTGACACAGAAGAGTATGAACAATTTAGAAAATTCAAACAAAATCGAAATCAAATCAAAACACAGTACAAAAGAGAAATCCGGGAAGTACAAGATCAGTTGACGCAGGTAATACAAGAATTACGTATTTCAGAGGACACTCGCGCTCCAATACAGGAAGAGGGACATAGAAATACGAAACAGCCACAAAATAATAACACAGGGCACTTCGGAAATTATGAAAGAAATTGGCAAGGTACACCGAATTTTCAGATGGAACCGCCGAAACGACGTAACAATGACCGACATGCGATTCGCCGACATGATGATTTTGACTATAAGCTGTTCATTACTACACGTACATTCAAAACGTTTAAGAATTCTACCAATGACATTCATCCACAAGCGTGGCTCCATCAATTTTCTCATTGTTTTCCTCCCAACTGATCATTGGAGCACAGGTTAGAATTTATGTGTGGCTACTTGGTGAATGAACCAGCTCTAAGAATGCGATTGGTCATTCACGATTGCCACAGTGAAGGAGAATTTTACCATGCCTTCCTCTCAGCATATTGGTCTCAAGCCACACAAGACCGAGTAAAGCATGGCATCATAATGATGAAACATTTCGAACAATCTGAATTTTCCAGTCTTGTCAAATATTTTGAAGACATGTTGCATAAGAATCAATATCTTTCAAACCCATACAGCCCTTCAGAACTCATCCGCATTTGCTTACTGAAATTGCCTGAACATTTAAGTAATATTATTTTGGCAGGACGTTGCAAAGACGACATTGAAGCTTTTCAGGGACTCTTACAAGAATCAGAAATTGATACAGACAGTCGTGGGATGCGAAAACGGGAAAACAATCACTATAGGTCACATTTGTCACAATTCCGTGACGACAGAAACAATAAATGGACACGACAAGGCTATTCTGACAACGTAAATCGTGACCAAAACAGACACCACCCGTATGACAACCGTTGGCAGAGTAGTAATAATAACAGGGAAAGATCACCTCTCTGTGGTAATGAATATGACAGAGACACTCATAGAAACAGACAATTTGGCAACCAGAACTATTATTATCATGGGAGACAGAATAACTTCAGACGCAACAGTCCACCGTGCAGTGATAATTCAGGGAGAAATTCTCCACCACTTAACCGACAAGAAAGAAAGTACAGGAACTACCGACATGACGACAGACGATATAATCATAACGACAGACCTGAATTTCATCAGAACTGGCGGGATTCAAACAGAGCAGGGCACTCTCGACAACGTGAATTTGTGGAAGTTAGGTCTCCTAATCCCAATAACGATGTGCGCCAACAAAGAGATAGCAGACAATGACTCGCAACGCAGGCAGCCACCTGCGATGGCAGGCTCAGGGAAAAATAGCATACATGCTAACCTTGAAAAAAATTTTAGCATTCCTTACCGACGTATACAACATGATAATTGCTTTGAAGTCGAAACTCTGCGCGCTATAAAGGGTAAAAGATTACACCACATTTCACGTGTAAAACCGTTTATTGAAAGATAATCTGCTTTTTAACTTTGTCTTTGCCATAAAACTTTTCACTTCACATTTCTAGTATGCTTTGTCAGACTTAGAAACTGTTACCATGCAACAATGTTTGAAGTTAAATATCCAGTCAAGAACCAAGAGAACTTATTTAAACAGAAATTACGAATGCATTGTTATTGTGAACAGACGACACAGTGTTATTTGTACATTCTTTCTTGTTAGTTGCACGATTACGTAACGACTATAAGGCTCACATACTTAGAACATATACTGGTACTGCTGATAAGTTTTTAATGCAACATTTTGGTTTACTTAAAAATACATTCTGAATTAAAGTACTTTTTGAGAGATACAAGATGACACAGTGGTTAGATTATGTGACAGCTACACGATTATATCACGACGTTACTAATGAGTGACAATTTACAATGTTGCTTTTGCGGTGTTTCTGTTTCATATCTGCACAGTTTTTCTGAATTATTCTGGAAAGTAAAACATGTTTTAGTAGTAACTTTTGTGGTATAGCTACAATGAGACAGCCTTTTCCATAACACAACAATACGTTACAGCACAGTACTTTCTTCATCACAACAATAAGCGTAATAACTAAGATATCTATACGCCAAGCATTTCACTTTTGTTTATCATGAGGTAAGTACATTGGCTTCAGCAGAACTTAGCTTTCGGAGGAAAATAACTACGACACTTCCACAGAGATTATCTTACAACAAGATGCACATTTAGCGCTACAGGACACGCATTTGAGTGCTTAATTTTGTACTTAAACCATTTATTTTTCAAGATTTTTGAAATACAAAGAAAGTTTTCTGTGATAAATTTCATTCCATTGCTGTAATCTGTAACACCTGAGGGTATAATTACATTAATCCTCAGGGGGGGTACACACTTACTTTGTGTACCATGTGTGTGGCAAGCACAAGGAGCCCTAGCTAATATGGTATTTGCTTATACAACTTTACACATCGGTACCATATTTCTCCAACACAAATTACACAGCTATCTGATCATTTAACTGAGAGATAAACATTTTTTTTTACTACATCAGTGACACATGTTTACGCCATTACACAGTTGGGTAACTTCACACTTATGAAATTGTATTTTGTCTGTACTTTGTGAACTGTTCATATTTTTTTCGGAACCTTTGTGATACTATGAGAGCTTTGAATGATGTATTTGGTATGAGATCATGATTTTTAAAGTACGTTTGAGGTAGATGACACTTTTGACATGAGCAGAGAATTATTTTTAGGTTTTGTAAATATTGGAGGAAGCTACGAAGTTTTTGAGATTTGACTGAGGTGTTATGATGTTATTATTACGACGACGATGTGTATTATGCTGTTGCGGTATGTTTATGATCAATACGTTGATGCTATATGAGTTATTTGATTATGCTACGTAACTGTCATGATGAAATATTGAAGAAGTGTCGACGAATAAGGTAAGGAATAATGAGTAGTGTTTAGGGACTCTGGTTTGTGAAAAAGGTTGTTGGAAACCAAGAATCGTACTTTAAGAGTTATGAAATGTGTGTGTATATGCGTGAATGTATCACAATGCCGGCGAAAATTTTTTGGACACTGTTATATTTATAGGATTTTGTTTCTACAGCTTTGTAACGCAAATTCTTGACCTGTGATATATTTTTATATGAGACTGTCACTGTATTGCAAACTGGTGTCCTAAATATTTCGTTAAGAAAGGTAAGTGACCTTGACGTAATGTGTTTTTGGTGCCCAGCTGAGAGGTAGTCGTCTGACAAAAGAAAGCCATTGGGTGGAGAAAAAAAGAGGCCATTATCATCGCTATTGACATTCCTTTGTAGAAAGCATCGCAAATACGACACGCTCATTACTTGGAAACATAATTTATCGTAGTTTGTGCTACTTACTGAAATGCTTATGAATTGATGGGAAATATTCTTACATCTGCAAACCTGATTATAACAAGTGTCTTTCTACGAGAGTTGAGAGCTACTGACTTACGAAATGCCACATAGCTATTGAATGATGTTTTTATGCTTGGGTTTGCGTAATTGCTTATTTCATTTCATATCTGTTTTCCAGCTGTGTTGCAGCATTGGTTTTATAAAATAAACTTAAATGCATTCGCTAATGTGAACACTTTCTGTCAACAGATCTATTAAATAATTATTTTATGATCCACATTCTTCGAAAAAGGAGCTCTTGGAATGGAGAGAACAATAAGAAGGGACTAATAACAGTAACTGCATATATAATTTTCTTTTCGATTACTTGGTAATTTTTTGTAGAATTAGTTTTTGTGGTGCACCACTTTAATTACATAGACATTAAGATGTGAATAGACATTTACCTTTTCTGCATTGTTGTTTTTACTGTAATATTTTTTCTGCTTGAGCTTTGTCATGTTTAGATATAAGATATTTACTGCTGCTTGCTTTGCCATTTGTATTTTTTATCATTGCTGTTTGTATTAATTGTTTTTTGCTGCTGCATTGACTCGTCCCATAGTTTATGCATCTGAGCTCAGTAGATTTAAGTTAGCTTAAGAGGGGGTAGACTATATAAGAAACTAACTATGATGAATTGGAAGAAATGCATTGAGAAGCTATAAGAAAATGGTGTGGCCAAAAAAAGAATTTTGAAAGAGGATATGAACAAAAAAAAGTAGGGTTTAAGGACAACAGGTTTAGGTAGGATTTTCTTGGAAATAAATGTTGAGGTTAGATAATGGTAAATAAATAATGAGGTAAGAAATATGTGAACAGAATACAGAAAGCATGCTTGGACAGAATTTTTTGGCTGGAGCAAATATCGAAATAAGGCGAAAGATCTATGGAATGAAGTTTTGGGTTGGACTGCAGTACCAAATGTTACACTGAAAACGATCCCTGTCCTTTCCTTTTGTGTTATCCCACTATGTGTTTGTGTACCCTTGTGTATTTGTTTTCTTCCTGTCTCTGTGTAGTTTCATAGAATTTTTTCTCTTTCTAATACTAAGCTACATTCACTATGATGAGGAATACTGTTCTCCTCAAATATAATTGGCATTAATAATACGTTATTTACCTTGTAAAGATGCTTAGACATTATTTATTCTGTTTTGTTTTAATGCTCATGTGTAAAGTTGATGTTTCAAAAGTTATTCTGATCTTTTATGTAGGAACTTATAATTCCTGTAATACTGATGTATATGTCTATTTATATTCTTTTGTAAAGCCTGTATTACTACAAATGTTATCTGTATTGTTATGTTTTTAATGATGTATTTTGTACCTTGTAATTCTATTCTTATGTTATAAAATTGTAATTGTTACCAGTTCATCATATTATTAACTTGTTAGTTACAATTCACTACACACATTTCTGTTGGACATAGTATATGGACAATGTGTGAGAAGTAGGGACTCATAGTGTTTGCACATGTGTTAATAATTCAGCAAGGGACTGGATAACAGCATTGCTGGTTCTAAGGACATTTCAAAAAAAAAATATTGTGAGTGCACAAGTGGTGGTTCATGGACTTGCTATATTGTCCACAAGACTCTTCGATGGTGAATGTGCACCTGCACAGTCGCAACAGATGGCTGCTGGCCATCTTTACAAGGACTACTGTGGGTCGGCATCTTTGATGACCCACCAATACCACAATCTCTACAAGGACTACAGTGGGTCTGCACCTCTGGTGGCCCACCAATACCACAATCTCTACCAGGACTACAGTGGGTCTACTCTGTGATGACCTACCTACCAATATTCTTCAAAACGTCGAATGACTCTGCTGTGGGTTTGCTCTGTTGTGGCCCATTACCTGTCTGCATGTCAAGAGTCAGCACTGTCTTTCCGTTGAAACGACAACACTACTTCTTCAAGACTGCATGGAAATCCACTACTTCTGTGTGCAATTTCTTTTACTAATGAGACTTTGTAGAAAAAAAACTGTAATTCCTATTATGATGAATGATCAGGATTATCTTTATGCACTGTGAGAAAATTTTAGCTTTTGACCAACATTGTATTAATAAGTGTGTGCATTTGATATCTTTGTTATTGTAATTATGAAAAAATTTATCAAATCATTATTGGCCACTGCCCAAAACAATTTGTAAATTTTTTTGTGGGGAGCATGGGGGCTATGTAAGTAGGCTGTTTATGTTTTCTTATTGGCAACGTTACGTAGCGCTCTGTACGAAAATCACTGGCTGTGCTGTGTGCAGTCTGTGGCTAGTTTGCATTGTTGTCTGCCATTGTAGTGTTTGGCAGTGGCAGCTGGATGTGAACAGCGCGTAGCGTTGCGCAGTTGGAGGTGAGCCGCCAGCAGTGGTGGATGTGGGGAGACAGATGGCAGAGTTTTGAAATTTGTTATACTGGATATTATGAACTGCTATGTATATTATGATTTTTCAACACTATTAAGGTAAATACATTGTTTGTTCCCTATCAAAATCTTTCATTTGCTAATTATGCCTATCAGTAGTTAGTGCCTTCTGTTGTTTGAATCTTTTATTTAGCTGGCAGTAGTGGCGCTCGCTGTATTGTTGTAGCTTGAGTAACGAAGATTTTTGTGAGGTAAGTGATTTGTGAAAGGTATAGGTTAATATTAGTCAGGGCCATTCTTTTGTAGGGATTTTTTGAAAGTCAGATTGCGTTGCCCTAAAAATATTGTATGTCAGTCCTGTATAATTGTTCTAAGGGGACGTTTCAATAGATACACAAAACTACAGAAAATCTAGTTCTCTCCATAGATGCATCGGAACGTTCTGCCATTTACATGATCAGGTCATGTAATTCATGGGCAGTGCGTCTCGAAACACGTAATTTTAGATCTAGTGGCTATACAGCACACCCAGTTACGTCTGTTACATCAGAAACTCGACTCTAATTACAATTACACATTTGCGAAATGATGGGAAGGTATCGTTAGTATCGGCTTGAACACCTGGACTAAGATCCGAAACCGTGATCTTTCTATTAGCTCCTAGTTAGAATATAAGTATTGTTCTAGTTACTGCAGTGACTGTCCGGACCTTATATTTGTTTCAGTTATGATAAAGATAAACGAGAAGCAAATCTGACTTAGCAACAAAGTGAGGAGCGAAAAATAATTAATCCCATTGCATCTTTAAGTCCGTAGAGTGTCTACAAAGGTAAATATACTTTGTATTTGATATATACTGACCAAAATGCAATACATTACACCACGAACAAGTTGAACGAAGGCTGCAGACTGATAGTCCAGGATAATCATACCTATAGGATACGCTGATTGAAAGTTCGTCCTTACGCGAACTTACTTCAGTATTTTCAGTACAGAACCAATTTTTCAGACGACGAATTGTATGAGTACACGATGGGTAAGTCGAAACTTAAGGGAACTTTTCTGCTCGAGATTGCCGGATAGCAATCCACGGTAACGAGCACGTGTAGCCTATTACCAAATAGAGAAGGGTCGAATCATTGGCATGGAGGACATGGCAGCGGCGTGGTGACAGATTGCACAGACATCTGCTGTAATACAAAGACTGATGCACGATTGGTGACGAGGTGGGCTCAGGAGGACAGTGAGACAAGAAGAAGACGCACGTGTTCTTCCGAAAGGACTTCACCATGAGAATAACAGAGAAACTTTCCACTGGCTTTGGAGAATAGATGAATGATAACAGCTGCAATCTGAGCAAAGATCACTATTAGAGTTCTTCAGCACGAATCGTCGAGAAAAGATTATTGGAAGCTGGGTAGAGATCACGAGTTGTCATGCGTTGTACGTAACTGGCAAAGACAAAGACTTGTATGGTGTACAGCCACAGTGGGACATGGAGTGGATTTCTGTGTTGCTCACCGATGAGCCTGGCTTCTGTTGGTGACGGAGAGGAGGTGAAAATTCAAGGAGAGCGGCGATTATTGAGATCCATAACCGTCCAGATCCTGAATCCATGGGGCAGGGAGCTATCGGAAATGGCAAAAGGTCTCATTTTTTAAATCTTGAAGGGAGGCTGAATGCTCGCCAGTACTGGATAAGAACGGTAAAGACTCCTCTTGTCATACCTTTCATGATCCTACTACCTACCATCGTACTACTGCAGTATAACATACACAATAGTTCACTCCTCTGACTCTTTGTGGGATGTACAAATCCTTCAGTGGTAAATATTGAAACTCGTGTGTGAGAAGGACCATGATTTATAATACTTTTATGTAGAGTGTTCAGGATAAAACAATTAGTTTGTACCCAATTGTTAAAGGACGAACCGATGATGATGCACAATTAATGGAATTAATGTAGCACCACAGAGATTTGAGCCGTCTTCTTACAAAGCAGGAAGGCTTGTTATTAAGTAGAGGGTACATTATTGTAAAAATAACATCCGTCTGCTTAGCTACACCATCATCGTCAGACAAAACATGTAGCAAAGTCTTTCATTCTACAGACATCACCTGAATATGAGGACAAGGTTACATCGATGGGTGACCGCCTGGGAACACCGGGTGCTGTTGGATCCCCTTCATTTGCCGGCACGGTAGATCAGCGTATTCGGTCAGAGGGTTTACCTACCCTCTGTAATAAAAAACTGAGTGTAGGGATCAACGAACAACCTGAACGGGTGTCATCGGACGTCCGCTAAGAGCAAATTCAACGAACAATATAGATCAAAATAAGATTAAAAGAAAACCCTGAGTGGTAACGTGCTTGCCTACCATGCAGCATGACCGGGTTCGATTACCGGCCGGGTGGAAATTTTTATCCACCCGTGGACTGGATGTTGTGTTGTCCTCATCATCACCGACACGCAATACCCGCAATGTAGCGTCATCTGAATTAAGACTTGCACACGGCTGCCGAACTACCCCGGACGGAGCCTCCCGGTCATCAATGCCATACGATCATTTCATTTCTAAAAAATAATGTAGAAGAGATAATATGAGATAAGGCATATGTAGAAAGAGATGCTAATGTGAAATTCGATACAGACCACTGCAAATTTTCGTCAACAATTGAAAGTAGATCTTCTAAAAAGCTGTAGAGGAAGTCCATCAAAAAAAAAAAAAAATGTATGAAGGCTAGCTTGAAACAAGATTTGACATTACTTGCGTTCCACACAAAATTCTGTAATTTTTTAAGGAAAGTGATTAAAATATTTTCAAATATGCACACCCTGATAGAAACTAGTAATGTAGATTAATAAGATCAGTTATATCGCAATAATGTGATATGGTAGAGAGTGCACAAGACCTCTGAGATCACAGAACAGTGGTGTGACTGATAGCCGACAAGTTGCAAGTATGTTTTAACGATCACTTCCTAAATGTAGCAACAAAGCTAGGATTAAATACTTCAGTAGAAGCAGCAAGAAATGTACTCTTATTAAAAATGGTGTACCACAAAACTTTAGCTGCAAGTGATACCGACATCCTTCACAGAAAGTAACAATAGAAGATCTAACAAAAAGACTAATATGGTGTTCTTGAAATTCCGAATATAATTCTATCAAGTTGTTATAATTCAAGAAGTAATATCATTAGAGACGTATGTAATGTATCACTGGCACAGGGACTTTTTCCAGACACACAGAAACGTAAGACTTGTTAACCTCTTTCTAAGATAGGTGATAAGCAAGAAATTATTATCATTCGACTTGCTTACTGATGTCTTTTTCCTTGTATTCGAAAAAGTTATGCACTCGAGGGCAGACTCCCATTTAAGTAAATATGATTTACTTAGCACAACACAGGTTGGATTCCAAAGGGCAGACTCAACAAACTACTATTTATACATTCAGTCACTGAACATTACAAGACTTAAATAATAAAATATCGCCAGCAGGTATTCTTTGTGATCTTGCTAAATCATTGGATTGCATACATATGTCTCTCTTAGAAAAACTCTTTTTTTTATAAACTGGTGACTTTATATAAGTCTGGTCTGAATCCTACTTAATAAAGAGAATGCAAAAGCTTGTGCTGGATAATTCAGCAAATGATGGAAGGGGCCGGGGGAGAAATCTAACAGGTTCTCCCACAGTGTTCTATTTTAGATCCATTTCTATTCTTTACATATCTCAATGATCATCCACTTATAAGTCAGAAAGCAGAATTGGTACATTTAGCGGCCGCGCATGATTAGCCGAGCGGTCTAAGGCGCTGCGGTCATGGACTGTGCGGCTGGTCCGGGAGGAGGTTCGAGTCCTCCCTCGGGCATGGGTGTGTGTGTTCGTCCTGAGGATAATTTAGGTTAAGTAGTGTGTAAGCTTAGGGACTGATGATCTTAGCAGTTAAGTCCCATAAGATTTCACACACATTTGAACATTTTTTTCACATATAGCGGACGATACTAGTTGTAAGTAGGCTGTTTATGTTTTCTTTATGTAAGTAGGCTGTTTACGTTTTATTATCGGCAACGTTACGTAGCGCTCTATATGAAAATCACTGGCTGTGTTGTGTGCAGTCTGTGGCTAGTTTGCATTGTTGTCTGCCATTGTAGTGTTGGGCAGCGGCAGCTGGATGTGAACAGCGCGTAGAGCCCATATTACCACAAATGTTATCTGTGTTATTATGTTTTTAATGGTGTATTTTGTATCTTTGTAATTGTATTCTTATGTTATAATATTGTAATTGACACCAGTTCATCAATTTAAGTAACTTGTAAGTTACATTTCAACACATTTCTGTTGGTCACAGTAATGCACAATATGTGAGAAGTTGGGACTGTTGTGTTTGCATGTGTGTTAATAATTCAGCAAGGGACTGGATAACAGCATTGCTGGTTCGAAGAACATTCCAAAAACTTTGTGAGTGCACAAGTGGTGATTACGGACTTGCTATATTAACTACAAGACTCTTCAATGGTGATTGTGCACCCGCACAGTCACAACAGATGGCTGCTGGCCATCTCTACAAGGACTACAGTGGGTCTACACCTTTGCTCACTCACCAGTACCATTATTTCTACAAGGACTGCAGTGGGTCTGCACCTCTGGTGGCCCACCAATACCACAATCTCTACCAGGACTACAGTAGGTCTACTCTGTGATGACCTATCTACCAATCTTCTTCAAAACGTCGAATGACTCTGCTGTGGGTTTGCCCTGTTGTGGCCCATTACCTGTCAGCATGTCAAGAGTCAGCACTGTCTTTCCATTGGAAGGACATCACTACTTCTTCAAGACTGCATGGAAATCCACTACTTTTGTGTGCAATTTCTTTTACTAATGAGACTTTGTGAAAAAAAGTGTAATTACTATTATGATGAATGATCAGAACTATCTTTATGGACTGTGAGAAAATTTTAGCTTTTGACCAACATTGTATAAATAAGTGTGTGCATTTGATATCTTTCTTACTGTAATTATGAAAAAAATTTTCAAATCTCTATTGGCCAGTGCCCAACACATTTTGTAAAATTTTTTGTGGGGAGCATGGGGGCTATGTAAGTAGGCTGTTTATGTTTTCTTTATGTAAGTAGGCTGTTTATGTTTTCTTATTGGCAACGTTACGTAGCGCTCTATATGAAAATCACTGGCTGTGCTGTGTGCAGTCTGTGGCTAGTTTGCATTGTTGTCTGCCATTGTAGTGTTGGGCAGCGGCAGCTGGATGTGAACAGCGCGTAGAGCCCATATTACCACAAATGTTATCTGTGTTATTATGTTTTTAATGGTGTATTTTGTATCTTTGTAATTGTATTCTTATGTTATAATATTGTAATTGACACCAGTTCATCAATTTAAGTAACTTGTAAGTTACATTTCAACACATTTCTGTTGGTCACAGTAATGCACAATATGTGAGAAGTTGGGACTGTTGTGTTTGCATGTGTGTTAATAATTCAGCAAGGGACTGGATAACAGCATTGCTGGTTCGAAGAACATTCCAAAAACTTTGTGAGTGCACAAGTGGTGATTACGGACTTGCTATATTAACTACAAGACTCTTCAATGGTGATTGTGCACCCGCACAGTCACAACAGATGGCTGCTGGCCATCTCTACAAGGACTACAGTGGGTCTACACCTTTGCTCACTCACCAGTACCATTATTTCTACAAGGACTGCAGTGGGTCTGCACCTCTGGTGGCCCACCAATACCACAATCTCTACCAGGACTACAGTAGGTCTACTCTGTGATGACCTATCTACCAATCTTCTTCAAAACGTCGAATGACTCTGCTGTGGGTTTGCCCTGTTGTGGCCCATTACCTGTCAGCATGTCAAGAGTCAGCACTGTCTTTCCATTGGAAGGACATCACTACTTCTTCAAGACTGCATGGAAATCCACTACTTTTGTGTGCAATTTCTTTTACTAATGAGACTTTGTGAAAAAAAGTGTAATTACTATTATGATGAATGATCAGAACTATCTTTATGGACTGTGAGAAAATTTTAGCTTTTGACCAACATTGTATAAATAAGTGTGTGCATTTGATATCTTTCTTACTGTAATTATGAAAAAAATTTTCAAATCTCTATTGGCCAGTGCCCAACACATTTTGTAAAATTTTTTGTGGGGAGCATGGGGGCTATGTAACTAGGCTGTTTATGTTTTCTTTATGTAAGTAGGCTGTTTACGTTTTATTATCGGCAACGTTACGTAGCGCTCTATATGAAAATCACTGGCTGTGCTGTGTGCAGTCTGTGGCTAGTTTGCATTGTTGTCTGCCATTGTAGTGTTGGGCAGCGGCAGCTGGATGTGAACAGCGCGTTGCGTTGCGCAGTTAGAGGTGAGCCGCCAGCAGTGGTGGATGTGAGGAGAGAGATGGCGAAGTTTTGAAATTACATATATTATGACTTGTGATGATATTAAGGTAAATACATTGTTTGTTCTCTATTAAAATCTTTCATTTGCTAACTATCTCTATCAGTAGTTAGTGCCTTCCGTAGTTTGAATCTTTTAGTTAGCTGGCAGTAGTGGCGCTCGCAGTATTGCAGTAGTTCCAGTAACGAAGATTTTTGTGAGGTAAGTGATTTATGGAAGGTATAGGTTAATGTTAGTCAGGGCCATTCTTTTGTAGGGATTATTGGAAGTCAGATTGCGTTGCGCTAAAAATATTGTGTGTCAGGTTAAGCACAGTCTGTCAGTTTAAGCACAGTCTTGTATAATTTTTCTAAGGGGACGTTTCATAGTGTTATAATAAATCCTATTGGAGAGAAAGCAACGGATGAAATATTTTAATATCCTTTTCTGATAAGCGTGGTTCTTTGGAAAAAGCGTCGTTCTGAGAAAACATACTAGATTGAGGACTGTTGCAAAGTCGGTCGAAAACTTGGCAGTTCAGTTGCTCTGGAGTTTCATAATGCCGCACCTTATACCCAAATTGTTTTATTCAAAATAAAACTGGTCGTGGACCTACGAACTTTAACACAGTATTCAGTTCCATACAACAAATAGAGTCATAGCAACAACTGGTGCAGCACATGAACAGAAGACAGCAAACAGGATAGAATGTTCCCAATTTTTGGGTGTACATATCGATAAAAAGAGTAAATGGAAGTAGTATCTCACTGAGTTGCTCAAAATCTTACGTTCAGCTACTTGTACTCTTCGTATAATGTCTAGCCTTGGAAACGAACGATCTCCTGAAACTGTCGCTCCAGTCACCTTTAAATAACTGCTCTAGCATATTGAAACCTCTCCATTCTTCTTTTACTATGGTGACATCTGACGTTATGGAGTCAACGAATCGCTGACAGAGTTACGAAGAGTCAAATTACCATTTGTATGGATGATCGCGCACTTCCAGTTGTGTTTGCATGCAAAACAAGTCTATATTATACTGACTGAATCGGGTTTACATGAGAATGGAAGGGGCAACAATGTACAAATAGAAAAGTCACAACAAATATGTCAGAATCGAAATTAACCAGAATATACATATATCAGTAGAAATCAATATGTGACGTGTCCAACCTTAGCCTTTATGACGGCTTGAAATCGGCTAGGGACATTTTCAATCAAACGTCTAAATGCCAGTCATCGGCAAGAGCTGAAACGAGAGAAGGAAGAGATGTTGGACGTTGAGGTCTGGAGCGAAGTCATCGTTCTAACTCATGGCCAAAGTATTCCACTGGTTTCTGGCCTGGAATATGGGCAGACCAATCCATTTGAGGAATGTTATTGTCCACAAACTGTTGACTCCCAGATGAAGCTTTATGACAAGGTACATTGTAATACTGGTACAAATATTCATCGTGTCCGAACTGTTCCCCTATTGTGCTCAGCACACAGTGGTGTGAAATGTGTTCATTTATCGGTTTCTTCACCGAAGTAAAAGGACCACACCCGAACCACGATAAATACGCCCATACAGTAACACCATTCTTGCGCATTTCACTGCTGGCACTAAACAAGAAGCAGGTAATGTTATCCAGGTATTCATCCACCCTCAAACCTTCCATGGGATTGTCATAGAGTATAGTGCGATTCGTCTCTACAAATCATTCCTTTCTGGACATCGACTGTTCAACAGCACCGCCCTGTACATCAGCTCAAGCGTCGTTTAGTAATGAGTACAGAATTTCGTGGCCTATGAAGAGCTGCTCGACCACTGTACACCACACTTTCTGATTCCCCACAGTTGGTCAGCGTGCTAGTTTGACTGCTACTAGCACTTTGAAATTGACAAGTGACTGCTTCCGTTAATGGCATGCGATTTTTTTACAACCACCCTCCGCCATACTCCATGGTTCCTGTCGATCAGTACGTGAGGTCTGTCTGGTAGTGGTTCAGCAGCGGTTGTTCCTTCGCGTTTCCACTTCACTATCACATCACCAGTATGGCTTTAGATGTGTTTAAACGTCGTTGATGGATTTGTTAGTTTGGTGACATTCAATGAGTGGTCCACATTCGAAGTCACAGAGTTCCCCCGGCCCGACCATTCTGATGTTACTGTTTACCTGCTAACAATACCCACTGCTCCCTCCTACATACAGGACGATTCAGCCTGGTCCTACTGATGGACTTTACGCAAACTGCAGTGCCTCAAAACACCATTTGCAACGTTTTCATAGTTTCTCACTCGGTACGCGCAAGCAGTTATTCCTACAGAAAAAATCAACAGGGCTTTTTGTGGAAAATCTAATGTAGTTAAATATTGTACTGGGATACGTTTTCACTAGAGGCCGTAGTTATCGAATTATTCACTAAAAATGGGGAAAGTGCCTTTCTAATGCGTTTTTCTTGAGTAACTCGAAACCCGTGGTATCTAACGAGAACGTATCCCAGTACCAAATTTAAATACATTAAGTTTACTACAAGAAGATCCTGTTCATTCTTTGTATAGGACTAACAGTTTGCGTGTAGCGAGCGAGAGAATATAAAAGTCTGGCGCATGGTTTTTGAAGGTGATGTTTGCATAAAACTCACATGTAGCAGCTGCTAAATAACCCTTGTATCGTGAAAGATTGTATTTTAATCGTAGATTACAAATCCAGATTGGGATTTTTCAACGTCATACTCTCTAGTAATTCATCAGTGCCGTCAAACATATCTTTCGATGAATCAGTATTGATTACCCTTGCCTGTATGTGCATTCTTTACCGTTGTACAATCTTCTTTTCAACCCGATGTTCCTTATTTCTCGGTATTCCTAGCCGATGCAGTATTCTTAAATTTCCTTTCCCGAGAACTGGCTACAACAGAAAACAATTGCTTTGTACACCTACGAATTATTTTGACAGCTATCACTATCATTATTGTTGTAACAGTAAAAAAAATGGTTCAAATGGCTCTGAGCACGATGGGACTTGACATCTGAGGTCATCAGTACCCTAGACTTAGAGCTACTTAAACCTAGCTAACCTAAGGACAGCACACACATCCATGCCCGAGGCAGGATTCGAACCTGCGACCGTAGCAGCTGCGCGGTTCCGGACTGAAGCGCCTAGATGGCTGGGTGTTGTGTGCTGTCCTTAGATTAGTTAGGTTTAAGTAGTTCTAAGTTCTAGGGGACTGATGACCATAGATGTTAAGTCCCATAGTGCTCAGAGCCATTTTTTTTTTTTTTGAAGCGCCTAGGACCACTAGGCCACAACGGCCGACTTGTAATAGTCATCATTATCATTACCATTTCATTCATAGTGACAACTGTACAAGTACTGCCAGTATTAATTCTTTTAGGTCATTATCAGTGTAATTCACATTTCCACGCCGCGCGGGGTAGCCGTGCGGTCTGGGGCGCAATGTCACGGTTGAAGCGGCTGCCACCGTCGGAGGTTCGAGTCCTCCCTCGCGCATGGGTGTGTGTGTTGTCCTTGGCTTAAGTTAGTTTAAGTTAGATTAAGTAGTGGGTAAGCTTAGGGATTGATGACCTAAGCAGTTTGGTCCCATAGGACTTACCACAAATTTCCGATTTCCACACTTCCACTTCAGACAATAAATCATTTTAATACCAGTTGTCACACCGAAATTGTTATTTCGCATGTAGCTAAGATGTAAAAAACATGCTGTAGCTGTGGAACCCTGGCCCGATATATGAGAGGACCTCATGACCCTAACGTCCGCCACCGGTAGCTGAGTGGTCAGCGCGACAGAGTGTCAATCCTAAGCGCCCGGGTTCGATTCCCGGCTGGGTCTGGGATTTTCTCCGCTCAGCGACTGGGTGTTGTGTTGTCCTAATCATCATCATTTCATCCCCATCGACGCGCACGTCGCCGAAGTGGCGTCGAATCGAAAGACTTGCACTAGGCGAGCGGTCTACCCGACGGGAGGCCCGCGTCACACGCCATTCTTTTACGACCCTAATCAGATAGATAGACTTTGAATGTAAAGTGTGACGCTTCACAAAGTGTTTCAAAGAAAGTGTAGGAAAGCAGGATGAGCAGTGCTGTCGTAGCAGGCTTTGTGGGTTGGTCAATGGAAACCACTCCCCACAGAACATCTTATTATGGCTGCGAATAATGTTTCTGATGTCCAGCAAATTGTAGTAATTGTGGGGATAAATTGTAAATGAGAAACTAAAAATGCTGCAGAAGACCTGTGATTACATTAAAAGCGAACTACTCAATATAATTAAGGCAGATGGTGCAGCCTGGTGTAGAAGATATGACGTGTGTATGAGCGACAGCGGGGAGGCGACGATAGCTCGCGTGCATGCCGCAACTCCCCGAGCCTGCCCACCGGCTGCAAGTGGGAGTCTACACCATTAGCGCCCCGAGCCGTCCCTTCTCCGTCCGTGTGGAGGCAGCCCTGGACTCCGACACGCGGCGTGTGTGTGGTGTGGTGTGGCCGGCCTGTCCCGAGTTGTGCTGGCGGCTCGCCAAGAACCAGCGGGCCTGTGACGTCCCTGGAGCGTGAAACAGCTGCCCGCCGGAGTGGAGTGCTGCGCCGCCAGGCCTTCCGTCCTCACAGCTCACACAACACACACACACACACACACACACACTCACTCACTCACTACTTCCGTATTTCCCACCGTGGGGTCGCTGACTGGCTGTCACGCTAATCTTCCGCCACACAAGGTCGTCAACCCTAAGGTTGGTATCATGTCGCATGCCAGCTGTTCGTGATTTCAGTGCACATGCTGCGTCCCACACCGTCAAGATTCCTCCGTAAGGTACGCTTAGAAGGGCCATAAAATTACCCTTTATCGGCAATGTATCAGGGCAAAGTTTTCCGGGAACGCAGCGGCCACACGAAAAGCAGCCACGTGTATGGCAATAATGCCAGCGACTGATGGCAGCAATGTTTGCGAGAGTACATTTCCGGCTCAGAAATGTTAGATGAGCCGCAGAATAGTCACAAAATGTATGAAAGCGAGCTAGTGGAAGTGAGTGATGATATTCTGCATTTGAATTCCACAGGAAAATGTTAGTAAGAAGAAGATAAATCGGGCTTCTTGGACGAGTCCATTTTTAAGTAAGCGTACGGCTCCATAAACTTTTTAACGCATGACGTGATGCTGAACATTTTACAGAATGATTAAAGGTGGTTTTGAGTATTTTATATCGTTCGAAAACAATTCGACCGAATACCACTATGACCAATCAGTTGCAAACAGTCTGACGCTCACCCCTCAGTTCTTTGCGCAAGGACTCAAGGAATTCGGTAAAGTAGTCTGAAATAAAAATGAAATCTTTATTTTAATACGTAATTGAGGGGTATCAGTACAATCACAGAACTACAAATTTCATAATTTAGATATACCTAACACCAGAGTTATGGGACGTGGAAACTAATGTATGAGGGCCCTCAAATCAGAACCCGCCCCAAATTGACGATGTGATGGTTCCCTTCAAAAGTAGTCACCACATATACTAAGATATTTATCCTACTGGGAGACGATGCAATCAATTAAGGTTTCTTAGAACGCGGCAAGCCGCTGACGGATCCACAACAGCATCCACTTTTGGAATTCCGCGCCCGACTGAAATCGATGTTCACGTATGTCTTTCTTCAGGTCACCAAAGATGTGAAAATCACACGGTGAATGGATCGGGCTGTACGGAGGACTCTAGCAGTGCGTCCCAACCATCTCGCTGATGCTTAGCCTCTGCCTCACTGGCAGGGTGGTGGCGGGCGTTCTCGTGCAAGAGCGTGACGCTCTTAGACAGCATTCCTAGACGATTTGATTTCAAGGCTCATCGCAGTTTGTACAAAGTGTCTTCGTGGCGCTGCGCATTGATTTTGGTTCCCCGTTCGAGTAACTCGACGAGCAGAGAGCACCTGCAGTCGAAGACCTTACCTGAGCTTGTGCGAACATCTTGAATTTCTTTCTCGGAGGAAGGCTACTACGCTTCAGCAATTTGGGTGGGGAACACTTAAGCCCATTTTCAGATTTCGGTCTCCACACATATTATTTTCTTCTTCTGTGTACCGTACCTTTGATCGTATATGTATTTATCACTTTTATGGAATTCATCGTTACCTCATTTGCCAACTTCTCATTTCCTATAGACAGTATACAAATTGAGTTCGTCTTCATACGTTGATGCGTAGATCTTTTGCACTGAAGTGAGATGATATTGTTTCACGTGACTTGGCACTGCAGTACTGTCGTTGTGAGGCAGAGGAGGCTAGGCTGAGGCTGAAAGGGAAGCATTTACAGACACGGACTGAGGCAGATGTGGGCAGCCCGTACGAAATATTCACCTCCCTTGATGGATAACACCTATAACCCTTTGGCAATGCGTCGGTAACTACCTTCAACAGACTGTTCTGTTAGCTACACAAATGGACATTAGAATTTCTACACCATGAAGATGACGTGGTTCAGACGCGAACTTTAACCGACTGGAAGAAGATGCTGTGATATGCAAATGATTAGCTTTTCAGAGCATTCATACACTGCTGGCGCCGGTGGCGACACCTACAACGTGCTGACATGAGGAAAGTTTCCAACCGATTTCTCATACACAAACAGCAGTTGACTGGCGTTGCCTGGTGAAACGTTGTTGTGATGCCTCGTGTAAGGGGGAGAAATGCGTACCATCACGTTTCCGACTTTGATAAAGGTCGGATTGTAGCCTATCACGATTGCGGTTTATCGTATCACGACATTTCTGCTCGCGTTTGTCGCGATCCAATGACTGTTAGCTGATTATGAAATCGGTGGGTTCAGGAGAGTAATACGGAAGGCCGTGCTGGATCCCAACAGCCTCGTATCACTAGCAGTCGAGATGACAGGCATCTTACACGCATGGCTGTAACGGATCGTGCACCCACGTCTCGATCCCTGAGTCAACAGATGGGGACGTTTGCAAGACAACAACCATACGCACGAACAGTTCGACGACGTTTGCAGCAGCATGGGCTATCAGCTCAGAGACCATGGCTGCGGTTACCCTTGACGCTGCATCACAGACAGGAGCGCCTGAACGCACATTGAAAGCGTGTATTCGTCATCTCCATACTGGTGTATCATCCGGCGTGATTGTATGGGGTGCCATTGGTTATATGTCTCGGTCACCTCTTGTTCGCATTGACGGCACTTTGAACAGTGGACGTTACATTTCAGATGTGTTACGACCCGTGCTGGATCCCAACAGCCTCGTATCACTAGCAGTCGAGATGACAGGCATCTTATCCGCATGGCTGTAACGGATCGTGCACCCACGTCTCGATCCCTGAGTCAACAGATGGGGACGTTTGCAAGACAACAACCATACGCACGAACAGTTCGACGACGTTTGCAGCAGCATGGGCTATCAGCTCAGAGACCATGGCTGCGGTTACCCTTGACGCTGCATCACAGACAGGAGCGCCTGAACGCACATTGAAAGCGTGTATTCGTCATCTCCATACTGGTGTATCATCCGGCGTGATTGTATGGGGTGCCATTGGTTATATGTCTCGGTCACCTCTTGTTCGCATTGACGGCACTTTGAACAGTGGACGTTACATTTCAGATGTGTTACGACCCGTGCTGGATCCCAACAGCCTCGTATCACTAGCAGTCGAGATGACAGGCATCTTATCCGCATGGCTGTAACGGATCGTGCACCCACGTCTCGATCCCTGAGACAACAGATGGGGACGTTTGCAAGACAACAACAATCTGCACGAACAGTTCGACGACGTTTGCAGCAGCATGGACTGTCAGCTCAGAGACCATGGCTGCGGTTACCCTTGACGCTGCATCGCAGACAGGAGAGCCAGCGATGGTGCGCTCAACGACGAACCTGGGTGCACGAATGGCAAAACGTCATTTCTACGGATGAATCCAGGTTCTGTTTACAGCATCATGATGGTCGCATCCGTGTTTGGCGACAACGCGGTGAACGCACATTGAAAGCGTGTATTCGTCATCTCCATACTGGCGTATCACCCGGCGTGATTGTATGGGGTGCCATTGGTTACACGTCTCGGTCACCTCTTGTTCGCATTGACGGCACTTTGAACAGTGGACGTTACATTTCAGATGTGTTACGACCCGTGGCTCTACCCTTCATTCGATCACTGCGAAACCCTACATTTCAGTAGGATAATGCACGACCGGATATTTAAGCTTTCTGGATACATTCTGGATACAGAAAATGTTTGACTGCTGCCCTGGCCAGCACATTCTCCAGATCTCTCACCAACTGAAAACGTCTGGTCAATGGTGGCGGAGCAACTGGCTCGTCGCAATACGCCAGTCACTACTCTTGATGAACTGTGGTATCGTGTTGAAGCTGCATGGGCAGCTGTACTTGTACACGCCATCCAATCTCTGTTTGACTCAATGCCCAGACGTATCAAGGCCTTTATTACGTCCAGAGGCGGTTGTTCTGAGTACTGATTTCTCAGGATCTATGCACCCAAATTGCGTGAAAATGTAATCGCATGCCAATTCTAATATAATATATTTGTCCAATGAATACCCGTTTATCATCTGCATTTCTTCTCGATGTAGCAATTGTAATGGCTAGTAGTGTACATTTCCCGGTGATATTGCAATGTATTCCAGACACATTAGACCAATGTCGACAGCAACACTTATTATGGTCACGTATTCCCATACAATATGGACACCGTAAACGCATCTGTGGGCATTAATTCCTGCGCTAATGAATATGTCGTTTTTTCCTCCTCAACCACTATGTGAGGTTCTCACTAATACATTTTTGGTGTGCCATATAAATGTTCCGCCGAACTCCTAGGGGTTGCAAAGGGTGTCTTGAGGAACAAATCGAGGATAGGGTTCTGAGCCCGGAAACGTCATCCAACGAATCAGAAGCTGTCGATACCTGCCACAAGGCCACCCCCTTGGCAGCAAACGTGACTGTGTGCTGAAGGACGGTAGGAGGAACGTCTCGCAACGGCTCTTATTATTCCGTGATCTCAACTGATTGCCACAATCACCAGTGGAGAAGATGGAGCTAGCCGCTGAAAACAAAGGCTTGTCCTCTATGAATGCGATGCTCTGTTGCCTCACTGAATGACGGTTTCGGTGTAGTTTATTTTTCTCCTGAAACGCTCTAAGATCTCCAGTGTTTTATGGCTGTGCAGAAGAAATGCGAACTGAAAATGGAAACCCGCATCCGAAACCGTCATCCACCAAGGCAACAGGGCATCGCGTTCATAGGAGACAAGACCAGTAGTAGGCTAGTGGCGGCGTCAGGTCACTTTTGATATGAAATTGATATGCAAATTAATTAAATTGATCAATTAATCACGCTTGCCTCCTTCCACCCCCACCCCAGAACACACCCATCCCCTCCCCTAGATGACTTCACGTGTTTTTCTCAGCCTGCACATGGGTTCCAGCCCCCTCCGCGAACCCAACCTACACTATGGGCTGGAATTTCGAATTTTGGTTGCAATTCCGAACTTTTCACTGTGCAAATCGTCATTTCAGAGGACATAATATTAACGAAAATTATTGATGGAAATTGTTTATAAAACGGAAATAGGTGGTAGAAATCGAAAACAAAAACAATTCAGAGGACGGGAATTCCGAGAATTATGCTCTAAGAAGGACATAATTTGCATTTTGTAGGACATGGGTACTCTTGTTTAATTTCCTATCGCTTCACCGCTTCATATAGTGTCATCGTAATGTCATTAAGACGCTCCGCGGTGCACTGCTGGGCTCGCACGTTACCGCTGTCACCTCGTGTACAGACTTCACTACTCTAGCTTCCACGCTGCCAGCCCCCCATTCCTCTACCCAGCATCAACTAGTAGCAGCAGGTTGCCGGCTTTGGCCCTCCATAACTGGACTGCTTTCATGCTGCCTCATGCGACACTGCTGGAGCCGCCTAGGCCACCCCTCTTGACCTGCTGCAGGCCTTTTGAGATGAAAGGTGCCACACCACGTGGGCTCTCAACTCTCAGGCGGCCTAATGACAAAACCGCGACACATGCGCCATTCAGCCATGTGTCCGGCGGTTTACTGATGACCACTTAGCTGCCTCCGTCAGTGGGGCAGCAGCCAGCAGCTGTATATCTGCGTACAATGCTGCTCTCAAGGCGCCCTTTGTTGGTCATTACCACCAACAGCTGAGTTGTTTTCGAAGGTTAACGTGTTCCCCCACAGCTCTGTCCTAAGGAAAACAGCAACATATAATGCGAGGGATGCAGCTGGTATTGGGTGTGTCAGACTTTCCATCTGTCTCAGACTGAACAATGAGCGTTTTCCTAAGTAGCAGTTGCATCCAATTTTCCATCAACTTGCCAGCAAACACTGGATGTTTTCGGAAAGTGGCATCTACTTGTTTCATAGAAATTTTTTGTCTCCCACAGCAACTGCCAGCACCAAGAAGAAAACGAACGCAACCTTAGTGTCATCCCCCACAGCTCTTTCCCAAGGAGGGGGGGGGGGGGGGGCTTATGGGCGCTCAACATCGAGGTCATCAGCGCTGTCCCAAGGAAAACAGCAACATGTATTTCGAGGGATGCAGCTTGCATTGGGCGTGTCAGACTATCCGTGTCTCAGAATGAACAAATAGTGTTTTTCTAAAGCTATCAGCTGCATCCAATATTCCATCAACTCGCCAGCAAACATACGATGTTTGTCTCAGATCTTTCTTTCCTACCCCCCAAAGACGTGATATTTTCCTCAAACAGCTGCACCAAGCCTGCTTGAAGGAAAAAAGGAAGGGAAGTTATAACTTGCTGGTATGGCCCTCTGAGTTCCTATTGGTCCTCTACAAAATAGAGGGTGGAGTGTGAAGCAATAGAAAGCCCAACCCCCCGCCCCCACAATCATCACCAGTCTCTGACAGTGCATCGTTGTGGCAGTGTGATTCCAGCACCATGAAACGCTGAGCCGGCGGCAGTGATGGTGGGAAACGGCCAAACCTAGGTCAGTTGCCATGTAAGTGTGTATAAAAAAATATTATGAGTTTAAATTGCGTTAGTTATAAAATTTAATAGGAGAATATTCAAAAATTTTCCGGATTGTGATACATTTTCATAACCAGTTGTTCTAAAAGTTCTTTACAGCATTCATTCCAGAAATATTGATGGATTAGAATACCAATTGAAGCTGAAAGTCTCCAGCAAGCGGAAGATGTTGGACTACCATCATGTAAGTACGTTTTAAAATTCTGTGTGTGATAGTTATATGCTCAGAAAGCATCTCTTAATGTGTTCAAATCGTAACAAGCGCTTATAACATTTATACTGTTGTTCTAGCATTAGAGCAACAGCAGCTGGGAGCTGAAAGTCCCCATCAAGTGGAAGAGCTTGTGCCACCTTCATGTATGTACGTATCGAAATTCTGTACGGTAGTTTACATATTCGGGAAACAGCTCTTGATGTATTCACATGTTAACACGTGCTTACAAAACCTTTGGTCTCGCTGTTGCAGCATTAGAGCAATAGCTGATGGACATTGTGCTGCTGGAGTCTGAAAGGCAGCAAGAAAGTAAATACAGTTGTAACATATTGCCATTAGACTTTTTATTATCATATACTGTTGTCTGAGGTATGTATTATAAATTGTTGTAGATGTTGCTACTGCTCAAGAGGAAAATGAGATTCCTGTAGGGGTATGAGTCGAGAATAATGGCCAGGAGTCATCACTTACATGTGGTATGAATTTTTTTCTTATTTATTTAATTTTTCTTAGTGATCTATAATCAGTATCTCTCTGTAATCAGATTCAGCACAAATTTTCTTGTTGTTGTTTCTAATAATCAATATCTTGTTGTAGGCTACTTCCGTGAGATGGATCGATGGCTCCGTAACAACAACAAGAATTCCGGCGAGAGTGAGATGCTTGAGCGGCAGCGTGAGATGGTGGCTACTGAAAGACAGTGCGATCTCTCCCTTCTGGGGTAGGAGGTGGAGATATTTGATTGGGTGGGAGAACTACCAGGAAGATAGACTGAACAGCTTAATCCTGGGACCCAGAATATGTTTTTGGGGGTGTCCGGATACTTTTGATCACATAGTGTATGTGACGCCGTTGGTTTTCATGGAAACAGCGTGAATGCGTCGATATGCGTCATCCAGGGCTTGTAGAAAACGATGTCAGAATGAGACAGCAGCCGTCCGCCAGAGTGTGCGAGCATAGAGGCAAGACGAAGCGTTTATGTGTCTAAGAAAACCGTAAGAAGTTTGTGAAACAACCATCATGATGACCGACGACAGAAGCGTACATGATGTTGGATATAAGCAGTATATTATTTATAAATTACATGATAAGTTGTGCGTATTGTACTACTTCATACGTAATATTATATATGCTTCGATGCCTAGTCAACATGATACTGTTAATTTCTAATTAATCTTGTATCTAATATTAATATACTGCTCGTATCTAATACTAAGTACGCTTCTGTCGGCAGTCATCATGATGGTTACTTCACAATGTTCTTCAGTGGTTTTCAAGCTCATCAACAGGTTTTCTGGCCTCCATGCTGCCACAGTGTGGTGGCATTTTGCTGTCGCATCTTTGAAATCGTTTTCCATGAGCCTGGGATGGTGCATATCGATACCTTCATTCCATCTTCATGAAAAGCAACGGCATCATATAGCTCTATATTTACTATGATTACGCACTAAGAGGTTTTTCAAATGCTCACAGAGGCCGACTAAAATTGGTTATTCTCCTGTGTATTCTCCTGTATTTAATCCGTTTCTAACGACCTCGGTGTCAACGCGACGTTAAACTCAATCTTCCTTCCATTTTCGTTGTATTTATTTAAATGTGTTTTAAGAAATTGCAGCGTTTAGCAAATGTTTAGGTTAATATGTAACTTTTTCAAATCTTTGTAGAACTTTTTATATCAGTACATTATTTTAATAACGCTTTTACTTACTGTATGCTTGATTGGCTGTTACTGACGTAGGGCGATAAGCGGTGGACGAAGCATCCAGTACTTAGGTCACAGCCCTTCTACCATAATCAACAGTTGACATTCGTGAATTCACGCTACTGCCATCATGCGAAAACGTATTTTAATTTTGGTCATAGTTATGTATCTCACATTAAATGATACTACACACATCAAAAAAGTTTTGCATCACCCCACTTCCCAGAACTCCTGAAGACTGACTTTAATTGTGGGTATTGTGTCACAGACACAGTCACTTTGACTATTCAGAGATGCCACTAAACCCGCGTAAAGATGTAAACAACCATGCATGAGCAGCGCCTATTAGACGGAGGGGTCCGACAACCGATCAGTTCCAGTCATTCCACCACGAAGGAGGTATACGGCTTGTGTTGTCTGTAGTTGGACCACGCCTAGACGGTCAGTTCGATCGCGTCTGCATTGTTACTTTGCGTCAGGAAGGGCTCTCAACAAGGGATGTGTCTTAGAGTGAAGCAAAGATGGTGTTGTTCGGACAGGGAGGAGATATAGAGAGACACGAACTGTCGATGACATGCTTCGCTCAGGCCGCCCAAGGGCTACTCCTGCAGTGGATGACCGATATCTACGGATTTTGGATCGGAGGAGCCCTGACAGCAACGCCACCATGTTGCATAACGCTTGTCGTGCAGCGACAGGATGTCGTGTTACGACTCAAGCTGTGCTCAATATGCGCAACTTCACTCTCGACGTCCATAGCGAGGTCCATCTTTGCAACCACGACGTCATGCAGAACGGTGCAAGTGGGCCCAACACCATGCCGAATGGACGGCTCAGGTTTGGCATCATGTCCTCTTCACCGATGAGTGTCGCATAAGCCTTCAACCAGACAACCGTCAGAGACGTGTTTGGAGGCAACCCGGTCAGGCTGAAAACGCCTTAGACATACTGTCAAGCGAATGCAGAAAGGTGGAGGTTTCCTGATGTTTTGGGGTAGCATTATGTGGGGCGGACGTACGCCGCTAATGGTCATGGAAGGCACCGTAACGGCTGTACGATACGTGAATGCCATTCTCCGACCGATAGTGAATATCGGCAGCATACTGGCGAGGCATTAGTTTTCATGGACGACAATTCGCGCCCCCGTCGTGCATATCTTGTGAATGACTTCCTTCAGGGTAACGACATCAAAAATGGTTCAAATGGCTCTGAGCACTATGGGACTCAACATCTTAGGTCATAAGTCCCCTAGAACTTAGAACTACTTATACCTAACTAACCTAAGGACATCACATACACCCATGCCCGAGGCAGGATTCGAACCTGCGTCCGTAGCAGTCCCGCGGTTCCGGACTGCAGCGCCAGAACCGCTAGACCACCGCGGCCGGCGTAACGACATCGCTCGACTAGAGTGGCCAGCATGTTCTCCAGACATGAAACGTATCGAACATGCATGGGATAGATTGAAAAGGGCTGTTTATGGACGACGTGATCCACCAACTACTCTGAGAGATCTACACCGAATCGCCGTTGAGGAGTGGAACAATCTGGCCAACAGTGCCTTGGTGAACTTGTGGATAATATGACACGACGAATACAGGCATGCATCAATGTAAGAGGACGTGCTACTGGGTATTAGAGGTACCGGTGTCTACAGTTTTCTGTACCGATTCCGGACCTCTCGGAACCGAGGTGATGCAAAACGTTTTTTTATGTGTGTATTAGACTCCCTCTACATCCGTATTGTACTTACAGGGTGTTTCAAAAATGACCGGTATATTTGAAACGGCAATAAAAACTAAACGAGCAGCGATAGAAATACACCGTTTGTTGCAATATGCTTGGGACAACAGTACATTTTCAGGCGGACAAACTTTCGAAATTACAGTAGTTACAATTTTCAACAACAGATGGCGCTGCAAGTGATGTGAAAGATATAGAAGACAACGCAGTCTGTGGGTGCGCCATTCTGTACGTCGTCTTTCTGCTGTAAGCGTGTGCTGTTCACAACGTGCAAGTGTGCTGTAGACAACATGGTTTATTCCTTAGAACAGAGGATTTTTCTGGTGTTGGAATTCCACCGCCTAGAACACAGTGTTGTTGCAACAAGACGAAGTTTTCAACGGCGGTTTAATGTAACCAAAGGACCGAAAAGCGATACAATAAAGGATCTGTTTGAAAAATTTCAACGGACTGGGAACGTGACGGATGAACGTGCTGGAAAGACAGGGCGACCGCGTACGGCAACCACAGAGGGCAACGCGCAGCTAGTGCAGCAGGTGATCCAACAGCGGCCTCGGGTTTCCGTTCACCGTGTTGCAGCTGCGGTCCAAATGACGCCAACGTCCACGTATCGTCTCATGCGCCAGAGTTTACACCTCTATCCATACAAAATTCAAACGCGGCAACCCCTCAGCGCCGCTACCATTGCTGCACGAGAGACATTCGCTAACGATATAGTGCACAGGATTGATGACGGCGATATGCATGTGGGCAGCATTTGGTTTACTGACGAAGCTTATTTTTACCTGGACGGCTTCGCCAATAAACAGAACTGGCGCATATGGGGAACCGAAAAGCCCCATGTTGAAGTCCCATTGTCCCTGCATCCTCAAAAAGTACTGGTCTGGGCCGCCATTTCTTCCAAAGGAATCATTGACCCATTTTTCAGATCCGAAACGATTACTGCATCACGCTATCTGGACATTCTTCGTGAATTTGTGGCGGTACAAACTGCCTTAGACGACACTGCGAACACCTCGTGGTTTATGCAAGATGGTGCCCAGCCACATCGCACGGCCGACGTCTTTAATTTCCTGAATGAATATTTCGATGATCGTGTGATTGCTTTGGGCTATCCGAAACATACAGGAGGCGGCGTGGATTGGCCTCCCTATTCGCCAGACATGAACCCCTGTGACTTCTTTCCGTGGGGACACTTGAAAGACCAGGTGTACCGCCAGAATCCAGAAACAATTGAACAGCTGAAGCAGTACATCTCATCTGCATGTGAAGCCATTCCGCCAGACACGTTGTCAAAGGTTTCGGGTAATTTCATTCAGATACTACGCCATATTATTGCTACGCATGGTGGATATGTGGAAAATATCGTACTATAGAGTTTCCCAGACCGCAGCGCCATCTGCTGTTGAAAATTGTAACTACTGTAATTTCGAAAGTTTGTCTGCCTGAAAATGTACTGTTGTCCCAAGCATATTGCAACAAACGGTGTATTTCTATCGCTGCTCGTTTAGTTTTTATTGCCGTTTCAAATATACCAGTCATTTTTGAAACACCCTGTATATGTCAGTACACATACGATGATAACAATCGATATTTGACAGAAAACTTGTTATTTTTAACAGTTGTTCTCATGCGATCAGCACTCTTTTTTGTATTTAATTTTAAATTAGGTAAGCGGTGGAGAACCAAATGACTTCGTGATACCAGATGCGGAGCATGTAGAGCGCGCTAAAGCAACCACTGGGCTCTTTTAAGGAGGTGGGATAATAGTGTCTCGTGAGCTCAGTCATTGCTATATAGCGTCCCCCCTAAGAGGATATTGTAATCTGATCTTTGCTCCTCTCAGTGCTGCGTACACAAATAACTGTTACCTCAGCTGGCAGCAGTTCTTAGGCCGGCGGCGTGTTTTCTCCGCGCGCACAAAGCGCGTCCCAGCAGACGCCGAGCCGGAAGCGCGGCCGCAGACTTCCGCCAGGGTCGCAGCCGCCGGCGGCCGCCTCGCTGCGCTCAGAGGGGGCCAAACAGTTTTCGGCAGCGCGTGGCTCACTTAATGCGCCGTGCCGCAGGCGTCGGTAGATCAAAGGCGAGACAAGGGCGTGCCGCGAATAACTCACGAAGTGGCGGTGGTCAGCGGCTGTGTGCGCGCCAGTGACGGGCCCGCGATGAACGGCTGTTTCGCTCCACTTGAGCGCGGCGCCTCTGTCACCGTCGTTCTCTAAACGGCAGCCATATCGGTACAGGTGCGCGGATCATGACGGCCACACAAATCGGAAGGCCATTTTATTCAATGCATTTCTATACTTCCCGACTTTCGTTGTGTGGGCATCAGTCCGTGATCTAAGCCAGTTGCAGTTCGTGCAAAATTGGGCCGACGTGCTACAATGTGGTGGCTTGTAGCCTTCTGATTTACAATGGTAGTAATCGTAACTGAATTGAGTATGTTTGTTTTTCACATATAAATTGAACAGTTTACACGTATTTCAATTTTATAATTCGTGGTTCAATATTGGGATGAATAGAATAAAATGTAAATAATTTTTATATTAGCAAGAATCAGACCCAGGTCTGCAAAATTGCTAATCTATGGTTCAAATGGCTCTGAGTACTATGAGACTTAACATCTGAGGTGATCAGTCCCCTAGACTTAGAACCACTTAAACCTAACTAACCTAAGGACATCACACACTCCATGCCCGAGGCAGGAGTCGAACCTGTGACCGTAGCAGCAGTGCGGTTCCGGACTGAAGCGCCTAGAACCGCTCTACCACAAGGGCCGGCTGCTAATCTATGCTGTAGACCACTCACCCACCATGGAGTCATTACTAGAGTGCTACTGTCCGCCCCCGGTAGCTGAGTGTTCAGCGTGACGGACTGTCAATCCTAAGGGCCCGTGTTCGATTCCCGGCTGGGTCGGAGATTTTCTCCGCTCAGGGACTGGCTGTTGTGTTGTCCTAATCATTATCATTTCATTCTCATCGACGCGTAGGTCGCCGAAGTGGCGTCAACTGGAAAGACCTGCACCAGGCGAACGGTCTACCCGACGAGAGGCCCTAGCCACACGAGACTATACAGGGTGAGTCACCTAACGTTACCGCTGGATATATTTCGTAAACCACATCAAATACTGACAAGCCGATTCCACAGACCGAACGAATTGTTTAATACAAACCATACAAAAATGCACGGAAGTATGTTTTTTAGCACAAACGTACGTTTTTTTAAATGGAACCACGTTAGTTTTGTTAGCACATCTGAACATATAAACAAATACGTAATCAGTGCCGTTTGTTGCATTGTAAAATGTTAATTACATCCAGAAATATTGTAACCTAAAGTTGACGCTTGAAACCTCCGACGTTCAGTTGCGTGTTGTAACAAACACGCGCCACGGTCGGCGAGCAGCACCTGCAGGGACATGTTTACGATGACGACCGCGTTTACGAGTGTGGCTGTGGTGCACTGTTGTGGTTTGGACTAGCTGTCGCAGTGTCCGCATGTAGCGCTTGCTGCTATTGTTATTCTGCATTCGTCTCCGCCCGCAGACCAACTGTAGTACACCGTGTTACCAGGCGTCTGTGATAGTGTAGTGTTATAGGAACTGTGACCATGGTGTATTCGAACTCTGAAAAAGCGGAGATGATACTCATCTATGGCGAGTGTCGACGAAATGCAGTTGAAGCCTGCAGGGGGTATGCAGAACGGTACCCGGACAGAGACCATCCAACGTGCCGCACATTGCAAAACATCTACCGCCAACTGTATGCAACAGGTTGCACGCAAACGGGTCCGTAACAGGCCTGTCACAGGAGAAGCGGGTGCAGTTGGTGTGTTAGCTGCTGTTGCCATGAACCCCCACATGAGTACACGGGACATTGCGAGAGCCGGTGGACTGAGTCAAAGTAGTGTCATGCGCATACTGCATCGCCACCGCTTTCACCCGTTTCATGTGTCGCTACATCAGCAATTACATGATGATGACTTTAATCATCGAGTGCAATTCTGTCAATGGGCATTAACAGAGAATGCGTTGCAGTTCTACCTGTTTACCGATGAAGCGGGTTTCACAAACCACGGGGCAGTGAATCTACGGAACATGCGGAACTGGTCCGTGGACAATCCTCGCTGGCTCAGACAGGTAGAGCGACAGCGACCTTGGACTGTAAATATATGATGCGGAATCATTGGCGACCACCTCATTGGTCCTCACTTCATTGCAGGGGCCCAAACAGCTGCAACATACATCGCGTTTCTACAGAATGATCTGCCAACGTTGCTCGAAAATGTCCCACTGGAAACGCGTCGACGTATGTGGTATCAGCATGATGGTGCACCTGCACATTCCGCAATTAACACTAGGCTAACCCTTGACAGGATGTTCAACGGGCGTTTCATAGTACGTGGAGGACGCATAAATTGGCCAGCCCGTTCTCCTGATCTTACACCTCTGGACATCTTTCTGTGGGGTACGTTAAGGAAGAATGTGTACCGTGATGTGCCTACAACCCCAGAGGATATGAAACAACGTATTGTGGCAGCCTGCGGCGACATTACACCAGATGTACTGCGGCGTGTACGACATTCATTACGCCAGAGATTGCAATTGTGTGCAGCAAATGATGGCCACCACATTGAACATCTATTGGCCTGACATGTCGGGACAAACTCTATTCCACTCCGTAATTGAAAACGGAAAACACGTGTGTACGTGTACCTCACCCCACATGGTAATGTACATGTGCGTCAGTGAAAAAGACCAATAAAAAGGTGTTAGCATGTGGACGTAATGTGCTGTTCCAGTCTCTTCTGTACCTAAGGTCCATCACCGTTCCCTTTGGATCCCTACGTAATTCGGTGCTCTCCGATATACACGATCGAACAGCGGAGGAGTGGTACTCAAGCGTCAACTTTAGGTTGCAATATCTCCGGATGTAATAAACATTTTACAATGCAACAAACGGCACTGATTACGTATTTGTTTATATGTTCAGAAGTTCTAAGAAAACTAACGGGGTTCCATTTTAAAAAACGTAGGTTTGTGTTAAAAAACATACTACCGTGCATTTTTTATGGTTTGTATTAACCAATTACACTAGCCCCTCTCCTTACGTTCGGTCTGTGGAATCGATTCGTCAGTATTTGATGTGGTTTACGAAATATATCCAGCGGTAATGTTAGGTGACTCACCCTCTATATACAGGGTGTTACAAAAAGGTACCGCCAAACTTTCAGGAAACATTCCTCACACACAAAGAAAGAAAATATGTTATGTGGACATGTGTCCGGAAACGCTTACTTTCCATGTCAGAGCTCATTTTATTACTTCTCTTCAAATCACATTAAACATGGAATGGAAACACACAGCAACAGAACGTACCAGCGTGACTTCAAACACTTTGTTACAGGAAATGTTCAATATGTCCTCCGTTAGCGAGGATACATGCATCCACCCTACGTCGCATGGAATCCCTGATGCGCTGATGCAGCCCTGGAGAATGGCGTATTGTATCACGGCCGTCCACAATACGAGCACGAAGAGTCTCTACATTTGGTACCGGGGTTGCGTAGACAAGAGCTTTCAAATGCCCCCATAAATGAAAGTCAAGAGGGTTGAGGTCAGGAGAGCGTGGACGCCATGGAATTGGCCCGCCTGTACCAATCCATCGGTCACAGCATCTGTTGTTGAGAAGCGTACGAACACTTCGACTGAAATGTGCAGGAGCATCGTGCATGAACCACATGTTGTGTCGTACTTGTAAAGGCACATGTTCTAGCAGCACAGGTAGGGTATCCCGTATGAAATCATGATAACGTGCTCCATTGAGCATAGGTGGAAGAACATGGGGCCCAATCAAGACATCACCAACAATGCCTGCCCAAACGTTCACAGAAAATCTGTGTTGATGACGTGATTGCACAATTGCGTGCGGATTCTCGTCAGCCCGCACATGTTGATTGTGAAAATTACAATTGGATCACGTTGGAATGAAGCCGTAAAGAGAACATTTGCACTGAAATGAGGATTGACACATTGTTGCATGAACCATTCGTAGAAGTGTACCCGTGGAGGCCAATCAGCTGCTGATAGTGCCTGCACACGCTGTACATGGTATGGAAACAGCTGGTTCTCCTGTAGCACTCTCCATGCAGTGACGTGGTCAACGTTACCTTGTACAGCAGCAACTTCTCTGACACTGACATTAGGGTTATCGTCAACTGCACGAAGAATTGCCTCGTCCATTGCAGGTGTCCTCGTCGTTCTATGTCTACCACAGTCGCGAGTCATAGGCTGGAATGTTCTGTGCCCCCTAAGACGCCGATCAATTGCTTCTAACGTCTTCCTGTCGGGACACCTTCGTTCTGGAAATCTGTCTCGATGCAAACGTAACGCGCCATGGCTATTGCCCCGTGCTAATCCATACATCAAATGGGCATCTGCCAACTCCGCATTTGTAAACATTGCACTGACTGCAAAATCACGTTCGTGATGAAAACTAACCTGTTGATGCTACGTACTGATGTGCTTGATGCTAGTACTGTAGAGCAATGAGTCGCATGTCAACACAAGCACCGAAGTCAACATTACCTTCCTTCAATTGGGCCAACTGGCGGTGAATCGAGGAAGTACAGTACATACTGACGCAACTAAAATGAGCTCTAACATGGAAATTAAGCGTTTCTGGACACATGTCCACATAACATCCTTTCTTTATTTGTGTGTGAGGAATGTTTCCTGAAAGTTTGGCCGTACCTTTTTGTAACAACCTGTATATACTAGAGTGCTTCCTACTCTACGCTTATCCAATAGACTACACACAGTTCCGAAGAAATGTATTGACCTGGTGCTGTGAACAACGTGTCACAGATAAAGTCAGAATGGATGACGTCACATCAGAGTATGCGCAGTGGAAAACAGAAAACTGCATCGCCTGTCTGAGCTGATCGTAGCAGTTCATGCGGAGATAACTCAACAAAATAGATCTACGTCCGTTTCATTTGCATACCAGCAAGCATCAGAATAGAAATGGCAATTTCAGTGCGATTTTCGGCTCGCAATCGTAGTGAAATGGGTAATCTTACTGCGATATCCGGCTCACTTCCAAGGCAAAATGGCATACTTTTAGGACATTATTTATAGTGTGCTGCAGCACATGATAACCAGCTACCACTGTTCTAAGATATGCTTCTGTTCCTACTGTTTCGTCTGTTAGTGCTGAAGACACGGTCATGGACAATAAAGACTCAGAGAGTTGTTTCAAACAAAGGTAGCAACCGAACCGTTTACATGTACTCTTGAAACAGTCATATCGTGATGGAGTCTCGTCAGCATGTATTATGGAGTCTGTAATTCGCAAGAGCCGTCGCTATTTGCCTTATTTATCTTTAAGGCGTTCTTTCTTATATTAACTTTTTTGTGCTTTTGAATTTCTGTACGTAATCTGATAGTAGTACGAAGTATTATCAGACATAGGCCTTAATTTGAGGAAGAAATTTCTGAGAATGTACATCTCGAGCACAGCATTGAATGGTAGTGGAACATGGGTTGTGGGAAAACCGAAACAGAAGAAAATCGAAGCATTTGAAGTGTGGTGCTACAGACGAATGTTGGATATTTTCTGGACTGCGAACGTAAGGCATGAGGAGGTTCTTCACCGAATCGAAGAGGAAAGGAATATATGGAAAACACTGACAAGGAGAAGGTACAGGTTGATGGGACATCTAAGGTATCAGGGAATAACTTTCACGGTACTAGAGGCAGTTGAGATGAGAAGACTGGCACAGGAGAGGAATTCTTGACGGGCTGCGTGAAACCAGTCAGCAGACTGATGGCTCAAAAAAAAAAAGGGGCTCTGTACATTGTAGCACAGTAATGATTGGACCATGATAACACTATAGTAGTGAAGAAACGAATCTAATCGTTCCCTGCTCCAAGTGCATGATATGCTACTGCCTATTAATCTGTGTTGTGCAGATATATTCCCTTCTGTTGTTTAAACCAGGTGTTATTGCTTCTTATAGCGGTCGCTATGTATATCTGAAAGCATGTGCTAGGGGTTACGTGAACTCGTGCTGCGGAAAGTAGCGGGTTTAGGTCATTTGCAGTGTTCAAATAGTCACGCATCTTTCTATCGGTTTAAGAACTGTCGCAAAACCATTTGTTCATAGGACACTGTTGAAACGATCTGTCACTGTTTTTACAAATGGGAGGGAAACTTTCTCTTTAGCTGATTCACTTTCACAATAAGCTCCAGATCGTCTACCGCGCGATTAACTATGTCACATTTTGCCAGCGTAGCCATTTTTTTAAAGCAGTTTTTAAATAATCGATATCCACCTTTATGTATTGCGCCAGACTGAGTCGTCTAGCCCGGCCCATCCATAGTGTCTGAGTCTCTATATGGTCTACTGATGTCGCCAGAATTACCAGTTGAAACGTCAAGCACAGAAAAGTGCGTCAGGACGCTGCTCAGCGACCATATAAAAAACGTCACAAAGGATGCAAATTCGGCTGCTGAAGCCTACATTGTATAATGAAGGCGTTTATATCTTGAGACATATAATGTCGCACATTTTCCGGTAACTTTCCAAAAAGTAATCAGCACGAAAAATAACAAAGTCGAAAACATCAAGGGATTTTAGAATATTACACACTATGTGTAACGTAGAAGAGTCCGTTGCAACCTGTGGCTGTACAGGTGTGAGTCTCGCCTTCACACATTCCTCTTAAATATTTTGTGACTAAAGCCCTTCTGGCCTGTTATTTATTTTATACGTGACATGTAAGTACTGTCTCTGTGCTGTTTTGTGTTGTTGGTCAGTGCTTACACTATTTTTTATATAAAATTTTTTCCCATAAATTTGTAATTATGTTGTAGACCACTTTAAATGTCTACATTCTTATGAAGGCACACTTAGAAGTGTTGTAACCTGGTTAATAAGACTAAAAAAACTGTGACCGAGGGCTCGTTTGTTTCAATTTTAACGTAGAATAGACTTACGTTCCTTGCCTAAGGCCTTACCAGCTTGGATAAGCTTTGCCGTGTCCGGAGCAGAAGACGTTACATCAAGCAAATCCATCTGTTCACAGATTCACCATACCCAGCAACAATAACGAATCATACACGTTTCGTAAGTCCACAGGTAGTGCAGGGAAGATACAAGAAGCTAAGTAACGGAAAACAGAAGGTAAACCTCCCTCTACTAAAGTACCAAAGACTACTTTTCTTCAATGTAGGCAGAAACAACTGAAATGAGACGTAAGCCACCCGCCACCCTAATTAAGGCGATAGTACAGCGTTAGTATGCAGAACTGTACACAATGCTTACTGAGCTACGGACAATGGCAGGTGCACAGTTCGTTTATACAAGGTGTTAAATAAACTGTTCTATATTTTGAGATGTGATACTTTGGACAAAAGGAAAATAAACATCCACAGTGAACATGGCCTCTAAAAGGTATATCTTAAGAGTTATGAGCGCCTGTTCTGTAGAATAGATGTGTTTCACAGTAGCGAAGATGAACAATTACTCGTAGTTTTTAACGTATACATTTTAGACCCCATGTTAGCTTGATATTTTTTCTTCTTTGATACTCGCTATCACCTCTCAAAATATGGAATAATTTTCTTAACACCCTGCAACACCGTGTGTGTCACTGTTAAAGTAGTGACAGCTTTTTGCTATAACTGTTCTCAAATCAGTTGCGTGACACACGTACTTCTCAAATCTTCCGCCGAATGCCGTCAAAACTGTGTATTTCTATGAAATGCAATTTCTTGGAAGACATGCTAAAGCCATGTACAAAGTACTTGAAGACAAATTACAAAATGAAGACAATTTATTGTTAATTTAATTAAACTCCTACCTATGTGTTGCACGTAAGAAGCAGTGTGACGGCATATGTTTGGTTGTGACGAAGGGAGGGGGCTGCCGCGCGGGATTAGCAGAGCGGTCTGGGGCGCTGCAGTCACGGACTGTGCGGCTGATCCCGGCAGAGGTTCGAGTCCTCCCTCGGGCATGGGTGTGTGTGTTTGTCCTTAGGATAATTTAGGTTAAGTAGTGTGTAAGCTTAGGGACTAATGACCTTAGCAGTTAAGTCCTATAAGATTTCAAAAACATTTCAACATTTTTTTTGGAGGGGGCCTGTAACACCCTTGCCACACTCCCCCTCCCCCTCCCCCCCCAAATAGCGATCTCAGGACCTGTGCCTTATGAAGGGTTCATAAGTTTTACGGAACGTGTCAGATGAGGGTTTCATGCCTTGCGTCTACCTATTGAGTGCTTCACTTCCTTTAGGATTTACCGATGAAAAAATTTAAATATTGATTTTCAAATTCAGAATCAGTCTTGAAAATTTGTCTTTAGGATCAGGTGGAATGTTACCAAAGATTTAGATGAGAGTCTAGGGCGACAATTCGTTTTTAAAGTAGCAATAACTGGCTTGCTGTCCTGTGATTTTACGGATTTAAAATTACTGTTTATGTCATCGGGCTTAGTAGATAACAGGGTGCTGGAGTAGAAACACCATGCCATGGAAAGGCGATGGCTGTGACTTAAAAGCGAGTCGCTCCATCGCGAGCTCTGAAAACATCGACGCATGGTCCGTAAGTGGTACAGCAATCTTGTTGAAGAAATATTAACCCACGTATCTTGTAGTGCTATCCACAATTATTCCTCTTATGTCGGTGCTGCTTTCACGGGTGTACACGACTATCTACACTGAAGTGACAAAAGTCGTGGGACACCTCATAATATCGTATCGGACCTCCTTTTTCCCGGCGTAGTTCAGCAACTCGACGTGCCATGGACAAGGCAAGTCGTTGGAAGTCCCCTGCAGAAATACTGAGCAATTTTGCTCCTATAGCCGTCCATAACAGCGAAAGTGTTGCCGGTGCAGGATTCTGTACGCGAAACGACCTCTCGATTACGTCCCATAAATCTTAGAAGGGATTCACATCTGGCGATCTGGCTGTCAAACTATCCACACGAACTATCCAGAATGTTCTTCAAATCAGTCGCGAACAAGTGTAGCACGGTGACGTGGCGCATTGTAATCGACGTAAACTCCATAGTCGTTTGGGAACATAAAGTCCATGAAATGTTATAAATAGTCCCCAAGAAGCCGAACACAATCATTTCCAGTCATTGGTCGGTTCTGCTCCGTGTAGACACAGCCCACACCATTACGCAGCCATCATCAGCCAGCACAACGCCTCGTTGATAACCTGTCTTCGTGGGGTCTGTGCCAGATTCGAATCCTACCATCAGCTCTAACCAACCGAAATCGGGACCCATCCGATCAGATCACGATTTTCCAGTACTCTAGCGTCCTACCGATATGGTCGCGATATCAGGAGAGGCGCTGAAGGCGAAGTCGTCCCGTTAGCAAAGGCGCGCCGGTCATCTGCTGCCATAGCCCATTTGCGCCAAATTTCGCAGCACTAATTTACGAGTACGTTCGTCGTACGTCCCACTTTTATTTCTGCGGTTATTTCACGCAGTGTTTCTTGTCTGTTAACACTGACAACTCTACGCAAACGCCACTGCTCTCGGTCGTTAAGTGAAGGCCGTCGGCAACTGCGTTGCCCGTGGCATACTCTAGAAGTTGTGGATCTCGGGATATTGCATTTCTTAACGATTTCCGAAATGGAATATCTAATGCGTCTAGCTTCAATTACTATTCTGCGTTCAGAGTCTTAATTCACGTCGTACAGTCAAAATAACGTCGGAAGCCTTTTCACATGAATCACCTGAGTGCAAATGACAGTTCCGTCAATGCACCGACCTTTTGTACCCTGAGTGTTACTGTCATCTGTATATGTGCATATCTCTGCGCCACGACTTTTGTCAAGTCAGTGTAGATTATTCCTGCGATATTCAGTCGGAAGAGTCATTTTATTAACTCACCACGCTAGTTCATCCTGTGTAAGTCTCTTCATTCCGAATAACTACTGCTACTTACATCTGTTTCAGCCTGACTGTTGCATTCATCCCTTGATTTCCCACCACCATCATTACCTCCCACATTTTCTTCCACTATCAAACCGGCGTTTCTTTGATGCCTCAGGATGTGTTCTATCTACCGGTTCTTTCTTATGCCTCAAATTTCTTTTAGTTTTCGTTCCATTGTCCTATTTTTACTTTTGCTGTTAATATTTAACCTGTTTTCAAACCACTAGTAATTTCGTTCAACTGCACTTCCAATTCTTGGCAGTCCTGAGGGTATTTACCTTCTCCAATAAATCTGGCATAAAACAGGGAAGCAAACCCGCGGTCAGGCTCAAGTGATAGTCGACCGACTGTCGTGTCACACTCATTCGTTCATCACTGGATTTAGTATAGAGGAGTATAGGGTCAGTACACCGTACTCCCGACCGTTTTCGACGTTTCGACCTCGGATCCGCTACCTCTCAATCAGGAAGCTCCTCAACTGGCATCACGACTCTGAGTGCAAAGCGGTCCAGTCGTCCCACCCAGAAAAAATTACTGGCATTATCGGGAACCGTACCTGGAACATCCTAAGAAGGTTTGTAGGATTGACATCATTGGGTCAGATGAGATATTTACCGGCAAGATACTAACAAGAACCAGTCTATAAACCCAGAGATAATCATGCATATTTTACAGAGGGTGTGTGGCTTGTTTTTACTTTCAGACATCTACCAGCTGTCACGTTAAGATTACTGCCCGCTGGAGACACATTCAAGTTGTTGGCTTTTGCAAGAGGAATTGAAGCAAATACATTATTTGCAATAAATAATATCGACGTTTGAGACAATACGTCTAATAAATTAATAATACAGGTTCAGAATCTTTCAGATAACAGAAAATGAAAAAAAAACTGGAACGAGATGGACTCAAACATGCTACCTTTCTCTTCACAACTTAAGAACTCTCGATGCCATCAACTTTTTTAGACGACGTTTACTACTTTTTCCCTTCTCTAATCTCTCAGTTTTCTGTTTGTAGGCTTCGCTTAAATATTTTAATTTTGTTTCGTATTTATACTTATACTATTGAAAAAAAGGACACGATTCTAGTACCTCCGACACCATAAACACATATCTCATACCATGCTTTTTTTTCTTTTCGTGAGGTCTTATTTGTGAAACCAAAGATGGTGTGGAATCTATTGACGCATCAACTACAGCCTTGTGCCTTGCAAGTTACAGTACTAAACCAAGTAACATGTGTTGAGGTCTTCAGTCCTGAGACTGGTTTGATGCAGCTCTCCATGCTACTCTATCCTGTGCAAGCTTCTTCATCTCCCAGTACCTACTGCAACCTATATCCTTCTGAATCTGCTTAGTGTAACCCAGTAACATAGTCCATTCTAAATTCTCTCCGTTGACACGTTTAGAATGAAAGTCATTGTATGATAGGATTTATTGCAGTAGACGTTGAATGAAACACCATTATGCCAGATCGTTATGGCCTTTGCCACCAGAGTCCGATATCCACGGAACTTGAGCCAATTTGTACGCGACCTGCGCAGCATCGCAAAGTTCTGACATTACGTCAACCAGTTCGTGATAGAGGTAAGTTGTTGGCGAGAGCAGTTCTGTGAACGACGGCTGATTGCTGGGTGCCAGGCCGACGTGACCTAGACAGCTGCCGGCAGTCTTCTACGAACACGGCTGGGAAACTAGTTGCTAGGAAGTACGGGTGCACTGAGTCACGTACAGGCTGTGTTGGAAAGTACGATAAAGCGGTAGCATTCTGTGCGACTCGCGCTTTTAATTACTGCATTGGTATGTTTCGATAAGTTGCCCCGAGGCAATTCCACAAACATACTGGCATCTGGAACGAATATACATAACAAAGAATTGAGAAACTAAGGAGGGTCACTGGGAGCGTTTCCGGAATGACCAATTGAAACATGGCTTATAGGGTTAGTTATACATACTTCTCACTGATAATGTGAGGGCTGCCGGCATTCTGTCCATTCTTCATAAGCTTGATGTGACAATTACAAACAGCTGGGGAGACCAGACCGAATATTTACTAATCTTTCCAATGCCAGATGGCTCTTACGATATGGGCACTGTTCGATGGCATGAGTTTGGAGTACACTAACAACCATCTCCTTCTCCGATTTGTTCAAGTAGAAGTAGCGTCAGAGATAGCTACTACCGAGCACGACAAGCCACAGGCACCAAAACGTATGTATTCGGAAGTGATTAAGAGGTAGCATGAAACACAGTACTATGATTAACAAATATACTGAATGAGACCGTCGGACTGGGCACGGAATCAGATACTTGGACGTCAGCTCTTGCAGTTACCATAATGAAGGGCCTCGATGAAGATCCAGCAGAACCGAAGACGGTAGACTAGTACGCTTAGTAAACATGCTGTCGAAAGTTCAGGAGCCCACGTCCGTAAATCGATAGATGTCGGCGTGAATCAGGCTGTCCAAACTGTAGAAACAGCAAATAACAGATACATACATATTGTGCAACAACTAATATCAGCATCAAAAGAGAATTTTAATATTTTTAGTGATGTGGTGTTTGAGTCTAAAAATTTATTTACGTGAATGTCATGGGCTACTCCGCGAGTCGACAGTCGAATGACTGAACAGCAGAAAGTTTTAAAAATACTACCAAGGGCCGAAACGTTGATTAATTTTCTGAGTCCTGTCAATCGAATCGCTGCTAGGAATTTTTAGATGGGAAATGTGTTGTTGCTATTGCTAAAAATTTCTTGACCGTGGTCTTATCTCATAGATGTAACGTTAGTGCCTTGCAGCAAATACTTGGTTTATCCGGCCCCATTCGGCATGCCACCTCAAGATACTTTAAGAACGACGGTAGTCTTCATTTCAACACCAGCACAAACGCTCCTCGTAATTCTGGGAAGATGTCCCACTGATATGACAGCAACATGTGTGGCCCGAACATACTGGCTATAGCGACTCTTTGTAGCTCTTTCACAGAAGGAATAAAAACGCTACACTCAGTGCGACTGGAACTGCGAACCATAAGAAACGGTATTTCACAGGTCAGCACGTTACCACAGAGCTGTCGAATAAGTATGTGCCTTAGCTTCCTCTTACGACACCAATAGTGGCTAGAACTCGTGAACCGCTATTTGAATGACGAGATTAGTTGCCATTTCCACGTGCAACGACTTTCCTGGGCTGAAAACCCTAATTTACAATCTTTTGTTATACCTCAAGCGATAATAGCTCAGATTATTCGATGGAAATGACAGGTAAAATCAAGTGAACTTTGAGGCTTAATTCCGTGCACACCAGGAAGTAACTCGTCGATCACAGAGATGCCAAACATACATTGCCTTGTTGCCAAATCTCAGTTACAATACCAGCAGGAAGACGACGAACCAATGTGATGATACAGCGGGCTCGGGCTGGGAAGTGACCATAGCTGGTGTCTCCAAGACGCGGGTGCTACGGCCTGGACTACGTAATGCGTCTGATTCGCATTTCTGTAACTAGGTTTCGGGACTGGAGCGTAGTTACTAATAATGCTCAGAACTGACAGCAAACTAAGCATCATAAATCAGTAACTCTCATAGTTGTTTTTATATTTCTTTCTTAAGTGTACTCAAAACTAAGAAACTCATTCACAGACGTTTCCGTGCCTCGCAGATAGTCGAATGTGTATGTGAGTGTGTGTGTGTGTGTGTGTGTGTGTGTGTGTGACAGACAGAGAGAGAGAGAGAGAGAGAGAGAGAGAGAGAGAGAAATCAAAAAGTATGAGAGAGAGAGAGAGAGTAAAATATTGCAAAGAAACTGAATCATGGTATGTAAAGATATGTTTCATTAAAAGGACACGTCCCACATCATTACGAAATATCTTATTCATGATGTATGAAACAAGAATTAATCTAATGTAATCTAATCTAGTCATATCATATTGATGACTAGCCATGAAGAGTCATAAATTACCGAAATTTTTGCCAATACCAGTAACCAAATCTAAACTTGAAAATAAAAGGTCACAATTTTTGTAATAAACCGGGACTTCTATCAAGACCCTTTCGTCCCTGTTAACTAACCACGAAAGATGTCTGATATACCTCTATTCTGAAGCAACAAAGTATGCATGCATTTAAAGATGAAGTGCATGATGTGAAGTCCTGTGACGGAGATACGAACGCAACGCGGTTCTTTCCCTGTCTATGGAATCCTTTTCATGTTAATATCAAACATCAGCAATTACTCGTAGATTACATTAAAACTAAAGTACATGATGAAGACGTTACTTGATAACAAAAACGCGCTGCCTTTCTTCTTTTTCTTGGGCCTAGATATGGCTATCGAGTACTGCCAAAGCAAAACGTAAGAGATCTTACTGCCTTCCGATACACGTCGCTGTCAGTTCTTCCATATGATTTGGTCGACATGACCTGTTTCAAGTTGTGTACGACAGACAATGTTTTAGAAAATCAACTGTTTTCCTTTGCAATAAACGGAAAAATTTTCATTCTAAGCTATCCAAGTTCAAAAGTTTCGCATTATTAGTTCAAATTTAATATTCGCTTCTATAATGTGGGAAAGTATTCCACAGTTGCAAAACTCCCATCCGACTCAGTGACCTTACACTTAGTCGCTGACCATAAATTCTAGCTCAGAGTGACCCGAGATTAAGTTACCTAATGTAGTGAAGACTGTTTGCCAGTGCTCTTGCTCACCGGAAAATACGCAGTTCACTCATTTGGCTCCATAAGTACACTGTAACAGTAATTTCTGTGTGTATGCAATGCATAGTCATTGTAGAAGTTAGTGGAGCTTTCTCTTCCACTTCTGTATACAATATGCCTGACCTAAACGGGCCATTTATCATTACAGGTCCTGGGCAGTGCAATATCATACTGACAACAGTAATGTATTTATACTGACAACCTGACTGTTCGTTTTACCTGATTTTGTAATCATTTAAATAAAACAACATGACCTTCCAGTGGGAGATATTTCGTCCCTCTTTTCCTTCTGTGAAATTTGTCAGTAAGGTTTTTGCCTTCCAGACAGCAAAATGCGGAAGAGTACGGCCTGTAGACGATTCACAAACTACGATTTAGTGCCGTTAAGACGATTTCTTTGAACATTGTCGTAGCTTAAGGAATTTAGTTCCTCTTAAATCGTCTCAAGTAGCAACGTTCATAGACAGTTCAAATAGGAAAAAGCTCATTATGCAGGTACGAAGGTTCTAAAACAAACTTCCCACAGTTTGTTTCAGGTTGATCTTTTCCTCTGATAGCACTGCGTAAGTATTTTGTCTATGAGGTACCACAAGTAGTGTTCCTGTGGCTGTGGGAATCATTGGTTGAAAACGAGTTTAACACCAATGGGCACAGTACTGCTAAATATTCAAAATGGTTATCAACCTGAGTTCATCCGAAAACTGAGGCGAATTTATAATATTGAAGCTACACTGTGTATTGTTGTCTTCCTTGAGTGGGCATTGGAAGGCGTTTACACACACGTATACAATACTATATAGTTAACGTTGCTCTCATAAACTACTTTTGTTTTTTTATTTCTTTTGGGTCTTCAGCGTGCAATATGTGTTGTAGATACAGTCTTAGAACAAAAATTTGACCACCGAGTCGTTCACGTAAGGTGGGCAATACAGTCGTGCTCCTCTCAGAATCCTATGTCCGGCAATATGCTCGATCTGGCAACATTGTAGATTGCGGCACTTCCCAGAGGAAGTCTTGACTTCAGTCTTAGTACTTTATTCTTGACTACGATCGTAGTCTTGAGGTAAAACGCGAGACTAGCTAATACGAGGTCTAGCAACTAAAACCACACGTCGACAAAGATTTTATCGCCTCTTTCCTCTCGGTGCTGAAGCTGAGTGTAATTCAAGCGAATCTAATAGATTTCGCTTTCTATCACACTGGTAATAATAGTTTGGTCCAACAATGTTTTAGCGAAAGATTTCTTTGCCAACCATCTGCCTCTGAACACCGCATGCGTCTGAGTCTTCTGGGACCCGTTTACTGGCTACCGGCGGGGGCTGAGGCACTGCATTGTCTCACCTTCTGCCGACAACGTCTGCTCCTCTCCGCACTTTGGACCATGTAAAATGCTTTAATGATGTTGAGTGGTGACCCATAAAATCTGTCTACGATTTATGTTTCACTCTTGATAGCAAAGGAGGCACAAAACCGTTTTTATTTGATGATTATTTTATTACACTAGAATGCAATACATCAATGTTGCACAGAATTAATTTCATTGTTTCTGATCCAGTGCACTACAATTAAAGGATCACATTCTGTTCTTTTTCCTTTCACGGGAGGTTCTTCAAATAATGTATTATTGTCATGGATTCATATGTGTTAGTCATGGTACAGAGAGTAAATTCAACATAATGTGTTTGGTTTCTTTCTTTGATTATCTATGATAAATGGATGCAAAAGATTGTATCAATACCTATCAGAACCTGCTCTATAGCTACTCAGGCAAATTGATTGTTTTGAGGTCTATACCTTAGTTAATGGAGAAGCGAATGGTGTTCACAAGCAATATTTAAAATATTGAACTGGATTTAAGGCGACAAAATTGCCCATATTTGAAGCTACCCAGAGAAAAAGTAAGTTGCTAGAGCCGCTGTTAGGAAATGTCTGCAGGGAGTTCCTAATTGCTACTGTGGAAATTTAGCGTAGAGGCTCTATAGTAATCAAGAGGTTCATTTCCTTCATACTTATCACCCTGGCATGTGAGTCTTAAGTGAAGAACAATATTGAAATTCGTATCGCTGATGGTCGATTCAAATTTCTTCAGAGACGCTGGTATTGCGAAGCAACTTGGCAGTTAGAAAGCCAAGATCTATGACCATTAACACAACTTACTGAGTCGAGCTACCAACAGGATTTGATGAGTAAAGGTTTTCTTCCGATTTAGATTTATAATGTTTTCTGGAAATTCGAGCTCCATAAAATACAGGGTGAGTCACCTAACGTTACCGCTGGATGTATTTCGTAAACCACATCAAATACTGACGAACCGATTCCGCAGACCGAACGTGAGGGGAGAGGCTAGTGTAACTGTTTAATACAAACCATACAAAAATGCACGGAAGTATGTTTTTTAACACAATTCTACGTTTTTTTAAAGGAACCACGTTAGTTTTGTTAGCACATCTGAACATATAAACAAATACGTAATCAGTGCCGTCTGTTGCATTGTAAAATGTTAATTACATCCGGAGATATTGTAAACTAAAGTTGACGCTTGAAACCTCCGACGTTCAGTTGCGTGTTGTAACAAACACGGGCCACGGTCGGCGAGCAGCATCTGCAGGGACATGTTTACGATGACGAACGTATTTACGAGTGTGGCCGTAGTGCACTGTTGTGGTTGGGTCTAGCTGTCGCAGTGTCCGCATGTAGCGCTTGCTGCTATTGTTATTCTGCATTCGTCTCCGGACGCAGACCAACTGTAGTACACCGTGTTACCAGGCGTCTGTGATAGTGTAGTGTTGTAGGAACTGTGACCATGGTGTATTCGAACTCTGAAAAGGCGGAGATGATACTCATCTATGGCGAGTGTCGACGAAATGCAGCTGAAGCCTGCAGGGTGCAGGCAGAACGGTACCCGGACAGAGTGCATCCAACGTGCCGCACATTGCAAAACATCTACCGCCAACTGTATGCAATAGGTATGGTCGTAGCACGCAAACGGGTCCGTAACAGGCCCGTCACAGGAGAAGCGGGTGCAGTTGGTGTGTTAGGTGCTGTTGCCATGAACCCACACATGAGTACACGGGACATTGCGAGAGCCGGTGGACTGAGTCAAAGTAGTGTCATGCGCATTCTGCATCGTCACCGCTGTCACCCGTTTCATGTGTCGCTACATCAGCAATTACATGGTGATGACTTTAATCATCGAGTGCAATTCTGTCAATGGGCATTAAAAGAGAATGCGTTGCAGTTCTGCCTGTTTACCGATGAAGCGGGTTTCACAAACCACGGGGCAGTGAAACTACGGAATATGCATTACTGGTCCGTGGACAATCCTCGCTGGCTGAGACAGGTAGAGCGACAGCGACGGTGGACTGTAAATGTATGGTGCGGAATCATTGGCGACCGCTTCATTGGTCCTTACATCATTGCAGGGGCCTAAACAGCTGCAACATTCATTGCGTTTCTGCAGAAAGATCTGCCAACGTTGCTCGAAAATGTTCCACTGGAAACGCGTCAACGTATGTGGTATCAGCATGATGGTGCACCTGCACGTTCCGCAATTAACACTAGGCTAACCCTTGACAGGATGTTCGACGGGCGTTTCATAGGACGTGGAGGACGCATAAATTGGCCAGCCCGTTCTCCTGATATTACATCTCTGGACTTCTTTCTGTGGGGTACGTTAAAGGAGAATGTGTACCGTGTTGTGCCGACAACCCCAGAGGATATGAAACGACGTATTGTGGCAGCCTGCGGCGACATTACACCAGATGTACTGCGGCGTGTACGACATTCATTACGCCAGAGATTGCAATTGTGTGCAGCAAATGATGGCCACCACATTGAACATCTATTGGCCTGATATGTCGGGACACACTCTATTCCACTCCGTAATTGAAAACGGATACCACGTGTGTACGTGTACCTCACCCCTCATGGTAATGTACATGTGCGTCAGTGAAAAAGACCAATAAAAAGGTGTTATCATGTGGACGTAATGTGCTGTTCCAGTCTCTTCTATACCTAAGTTCCATCGCCGTTCCCTTTGGATCCCTACGTAATTCGGTGCTCTCCGATACACACGATCGAACAGCGGAGGAGTGGTACTCATGCGTCAACTTTAGGTTACAATATCTTCGGATGTAATTAACACTTTACAATGCAACAAACGGCAATGATTACGTATTTGTTTATATGTCCAGATGTGCTAACAAAACTAACGGATTTCCATTTAAAAAAAACGTAGGTTTGTGTTAAAAAACGTACTTCCGTGCATTTTTGTATGGTTTGTATTAACCAATTACACTAGCCCCTCTCCTCACGTTCGGTCTGTGGAATCGATTCGTCAGTATTTGATGTGGTTTACGAAATATATCCAGCGGTAATGTTAGGTGACTCATCCTATATATCAGAAAAAGAAGCTCACCCACGCTGGCCTCTATCACGGTTAGAACTGACGGCCGATTGAGCCGTTCTGACACGAGACACGGGCGGTACCACCGGGCTACGGACACAATGCTACCTGTACGCCACTCTCATCATGGTATTTGTCGCTCAGCCTCATAAAGCATTGTGAAAGATAATAAATGTTGTCACTTATTTGAAGAATAGCATTTCGTTAGGCAAAAAATTGAATTTTCTGTCTCAGCGTCTTAGTTTACATGAGGATTACATAGCACGAGTCATTCAAATGGTAAGGGAATAACAAGTGAATTTAGCGAGTCAATTCAGTACCATACGCGGAAGTGATTGCACTGTTACAGTGTTGCCTAATGTTTGTGACGATGTTGCCAATTCTCAGCTGTGCTGGGAACAGCTCTGTAGCGGTATGCGAGAAGAATCCCGTGCTCTTGTCACAGGAGGATATGGAGAGGAGGCGCGGGGTTTGGTTAATATGCAGCGTTTTCTCCAACCAGTTGTGTGAAACATTCAGGTGTATAATCTTCCATCACTATTACAGTTCCCTACAAGATATATACGAATAAAACACTTTCCTTGTTACTTTGCGACAAAATATTATTTCAGTAGAATAAAAAGTCTGTGGAAATCACTTATGCCCACCTGTCACAAAAGTAAGATAACAAACACTTTGCACCTCGAAATCGATTGCACCTATGTGCAGTCTTGTGACGTTTAAATAAATCGTCTTAACGGCACTAAATCGTGATTTGTGAATCATTTACCAGCCGTACTCTGCCGCATTTCACTGGTTGGAAGACAAAAAGCTTACTGACAAATTTCACAGAAGGAAAAGGGGGACGAATTGTCTCCCACTGGAAGGTCATGTTGTATTATTTAAATGATTACAAAATCAGGTAAAACGAACAGTCAGGTTGTCAGTATAAGCACATTACTGTTGTCAGTATGATGTTGCACCGCCCAGGGTCTGTAATGATAAATGGCCCGTTTAGGTCAGGCATATTGTACACAGAAGTGGAAGAGCGAGCACCACTAAATTCTACAATCCGTATGCATTGCATACACACAGAAATCACTGTTACAGTATGCTTATGGAGCCCAATGAGTGAATTGCATATTTTCCGGTGAAAAAGAGCACTGGCAAACAGTCTTCGCTACATTAGGTTACTTAAACTGGTGTCACTCTGAGCTAGAATTTATGGTCAGCGACTAAGTGTAAGGACAATGAGTCGCACGCGGGTTTTGAAACTGTGAAATACTTTCCTACATTATAGAAGCGAGTATTAAATTTGAACTAATATTGCGAAAATTTTGAACTTGGATTGCTTAGAATGAAAATTTTTCCGTGTATTGCAAAGGAAAACAGTTGATTTTCTAAAACATTGTCTGTCATACACAACTTGAAACAGGCGCAAGTAAATGAAGAAAGGCCGCGCGCTTTTGTTATCAAGTAACGTCTTCATCAATTGCTTTAGTTTTAATGTAATCTACGAGTAATTACTGATGTTTGATATTAACATGAAAAGGATTCCGTAGACGGGGAAAGAACCTGTCCTTGGGAAATTACTTCTATAATGACCAAAAGTCATCAAATGATCTTCAGGTACAGTGTTCCAGCAGCGGTATGAAGAAAATGATAGTAATAATGACGGTAATAATCGAATTAACTTCACACTTCCCAGTGGATTTTCTCGAACTAAGAAATTTGCAGAATCTGTGAAAGTTTCAAAATGGCTTCAAGTCGAGCCTATGATGCCTAGAAGAGTCTTTACATCCTGCTGACATGAGAATAGCATAATCTCTGATTCAGAAGCTTGCTTCTACTTAACCATTTAATAGACTCGCGTTTTTTTCCACCGTGACTAATTTTGTAAGCTAAGCACGTCGTCTGTTACAGTACACTCCTGGGGCTGGGAAATGTGGCCACAATGGTTTGGCGGAACTAAGTATCACAGGTGCAGTGCGTGGGTACAGGCATTTGCTTTTAAAAGGCACAAACAGATTTACTTTACCCCTGGTAACATCAAGAGAAAGACGTTATAATCCAGAATCCGCATTAAACATCACGTTCTTTCATTACCAACTGGGCAGAGCCGATTTACGTTGGGAATTTACATAGCGGAAGTCATGGTAAACAAGAATACAGTCGCAAGTAAACTTACTTCCATTAGAATATTTTATTTTATTTGATGAACCGATAGCCATCTAAAGGAACAGATCTCTTACTTTACTTGTACTTGATTGAAATAGAGACGTTGAAAAATTTGGTGCCGGACTGTGATTCGAATTCGTATCTCCTCTTTCGAGGATCTGAATCTCTCGGAACAGTATACTTCAATCATTTCGTTCCTTTTCCCAAGTCTGCAATCTTCTCTAGGTCTCCTCCATAGGAAAGTTGTAAGTAGGCTGTTTATGTTTTCGTATTGGCAACGCTACGTAGCGCTCTGTATGAAAATCACTGGCTGTGCTGTGTGCAGTCTGTGGCTGGTTTGCATTGTTGTCTGCCATTGTAGTGTTGGGCAGCTGGATGTGAACAGCGCTTAGCGTTGCGCAGTTGGAGGTGAGCCGCCAGCAGTGGTGGATGTGGGGAGAGAGATGGCGGAGTTTTGAAATTTGTTATACTGGATATTATGAACTGCTATGTATATTATGGTTTTTCAACATTATTAAGGTAAATACATTATTTGTTCTCTACTAAAATCTTTCATTTGCTAACTATCCCTATCAGTAGTTAGTGCCTTCCGTAGTTTGAATCTTTTATTTAGCTGGCAGTAGTGGCGCTCGCTGTATTGCAGTAGTTCGAGTAACGAAGATTTTTGTGAGGTAAGTGATTTGTGAAAGGTATAGATTAATGTTAGTCAGGGCCATTCTTTAGTAGAGATTTTTGAAAGTCAGATTGCGTTGCGCTAAAAATATTGTGTGTCAGTTTAAGCACAGTCATGTATAATTGTTCTAAGGGGACGTTTCAAAGTATGTGGGTTCGAATCCTGATACAGTACAAAAATTTTCATAATTTCATTTCAAGCCCTATCACGTGCACACCGGCCTGTTAGTGGAAATTAAAGTGCATTTTAAATTTCTAATCATGTGTTGCCAACAATCACAATAGGTGCCGTTATTTCTGATCAAACACGCATACATCTTACTATTGGTGAGTAACAACTGATACTTAAGCTATATTCGTGGATGCACGGAAAGTATGCCGTTCGATTGTGGCTTAGGCACAAAAGTTTGTATCCTTATTTTAGATCCAAACACCTAGCAGCTGGTAAGAAAAACCAATACGTAACATTTGATTTTACTTAGTTAACAATCCGATTACGTGTTGGGTTCCTATCTCCGTCACAGAACTTCACATCATGCACTTCATCTTTAAATGCATGCACACTTTCGTACTTCAGAATAGAGGTATATCAGACATCTTTCGTAGTTAGTTAACAGGGACGAAAGGGTCTTGATAGAAGTCCCGGTTTATAACAAAACTTGTCGACTTTTATTTTCAAGTTTAGATTTGGTTACTGGTATTGGCAAAAATTTCGGTAAGTAATGACCCTTCATGGCTAGATCATATGACTAGATTAGTTTACATTAGATTAATTCTTGTTTCATAGATCATGAATAAGATATTTCGTAATGATTTGGAACGTGTCATTTTATTGAAACATATCTTTACATACCATGATTCAGTTTCTTTGCAGTTTTTTACTCTCTCTCTGTCTCTCTCTCTCTCTCTCATACTTTTTGATTTTTATCTCTCTCTCTCTCTCTCTCTCTCTCTCTCTCTGTCTGTCACACACACACACTCACACACACACACACACACACACACACACACACACACACTCACACACAAACACACACACAGACACACACACACACACACACACACACACACACACACACACACACACATACACATTCGACTATCTGCGAGGCACGAAAACGTCTGTGAATGAGTTTTAGTTATGAGTACACTTAAGAAAGAAATATAAAAACAACTAAGAGAGTTACTGATTTATGATGCTTAGTTTGCTGTCAGTTCTGAGTATTATTAGTAACTACGCCCCAGTCCCTAAACCTAGTTACAGAAATGCGAATCAGACGCATTACGTATTCCAGGCCGTAGTACCCACGACTTGGAGACACCAGCTATGGTCACTTCCCAGCCTGAGCCCGCTGTGGCATCATATGGTTCGTCGTCTTCCTGCTGGTATTGTAACTGAGATTTGGTAACAAGGCAAAGTATGTTTGGCAACTCTGTGATCGACGAGTTACTTCCTGGTGTGCACGGAATTAAGCCTGAAAGTTCACTTGATTTTACCTGTCATTTCCATCGAATAATCTGAGTTATTATCGCTTGAGCTATAACAAAAGATTGTAAATTTACGGTTTTCAGCCCAGGAAAGTCGTTGCACGTGGAAATCGCAACTAATCTCGTCATTCAAATAGCGGTTCACGAGTTCTAGCCACTATTGGTGTCGTAAGAGGAAGCTGAGGCACACACTTCTTCGACAGCTCTGTGGTAACGTGCTGAACTCTGGAAAACCGTTTGTTATGGTTGGCAGTTCCAGTCGCACTGAGTGTAGCGTTTTTATTCCCTCTTTGAAACAGTCAGATCAAACATCGATAAGGAAATCGCAAGAAAATACTTTCGGCTCATAGTGCAATGGTGAGAAACTTACAATGCTGCACAACAGGTAAAGCCTAGTTCCGCTGCTGACAAGCAAATTTTGGGTGTCTAGGAATACATAACTATTTATGAAATGCCACATTTGCATACCTCTTGAATATGACACAGCATACCAATTAAACACAGACCCCATCAGAAACTAAGTGAGTAGTATTTTACCAATTCGTGTCGATAGAGGCACGTTTGTGTACAGATACTCAGTTTTATTACAACAGACTTTCGTCGTAAGGTTATTGTGGCTAGTTGTATTACATTTCTTATAATACAGCTCACAATTTTCGTAAGGTTTCCTTTAGTGTTATTAAAACAATAGTAAACATGACAGAGAAATTAATCATAAACGATATATGCGAATTCTCTGATGTTATCTATAACAGTCTGAAAATGCACATGTGGTTTATTGATTACATGGATGTAGAAAACTTGATCTGAGTTAAAGCCGTCAACCAAGGTTTGAAGAAGAATAAAATGCCACTACCAGACGACAGCTAATGTAGAAAATACTTTTCTGACGTAATTTGGCACGATGTGCTCTACCCATACATAATACAAAAGTTTCGAGATGCATCTGCTGCCTGGTTGTCTATTAAACCTGAAAAGAATAAAATGTCGCAAAAGTTAGCCCTTTCCCCACATGCGACTATTTTGGGTTGAGAAGTGAAGGGAATTATGTTACAAGTTACATTAGATTGACAACTTTAGCAGGCAGCAGAATTACGTTTTAAGAAATGTAGCAGTTAATGTACTCGCGACATCTTATTCACCGTGCGCGATACTTACCATTACGCTACTACCTGATACGTAGCTACAACAGCTCCAGAAGTCAAGAACAGTTCCTCCAGAAGTTCCGCATTCCACAACGCTGTGGGATAATGCATATGGCCAGGTGAATACTTATGAGAGACCGACAGTTATACCTTTCCTTTTGCACTGCAAGACGTTTTCAACATACAGATAGCGCAATAGAGTAGCTCAAGTGGAAAGGAACGCTTCCTATTTAAATTTCTGCATCCTACACTGCTGGCAGTTCTGTGTTGGTGGCAGTTACGTGATTTTATATTGGTGCTTACAAAATAAAGTCGAATGTATGCACTGGGTAGCCGGGGCAGCTAGTTCATGGTGATTCGGTCAACCAAGTAAATGAATTTACTAAATATGCTGCATATTGAACCAGGGAACCTGTGTGTCAGATGTCTAAGCCAGTGTGGCACAACGGCGTTAGACAGAAAAATCAGACACTGAGAACAGGATCTGCTCGTCATTTGGGATGATGATGGATTCATATATCTATGGTCTGGATTCGATTCCAGCTTCAGTCAATGATTATAGATAGGGAGAGACAGATTCCATTCTCTTCTGGCTACACCAAGTGAAGAAGATATAATGGCATTGTGGTCGGAAATTCACATTAAAAATGAAATTCCTTCTCTACCAAGTAGACGTTAGGTTGAGCCACAATAAAGTCTGGAGTGGCGTCATGTAGAAACTCTACCACCAGTAACCTTTCTTAGACTAGTTATTTATTTCTAGTGACGAAACAAACGCTATGTAGGCTCACAGGACACTTATTCCATCTTTTATCTGAGCTTCTGTATGTCGATAAAATTGGTTCTGAACTGGGAATGCAACTCATACCGCCCTTAACGCGGAATTCGATTCCTTCGTGACAATACAGCTCGGCTACAATTTGTTGTTTGTTCAAAACTGCAGATTCCTCAACATCTCCACATATTGCGCGTGAATGGGTTCGAATCCTGGCCCGGCACTACAGATTTAATTATCTATTATCAAGCTCTAGCATGAGAACACCTATCTGCTGGTGGATAATAATTTCGATTTTAATGTATTTTCATTCGTTGTCAACACTAACGATATTTGATGTTTTTGACTCCCAGTGAGACACAGAACCATTTGCGAGATCACTGTAAGTTCAAGATGTTATTCCGAACTGCTGGCGGAGAAAAATTCGGTAGCTGACGTCTCTTTGTGTGTAGTCAACAACGATATGTGTGAAGCTCTATTCCCAGTCAGCACTGAACTCTTCGTCATATTATTTCTAGTTAAAACATGCTCACATGTCGCTGCTGGTGCTACAAACCCATATTTAACGTTCGTTAAACAGCGGTAGGTACCGGGTTAGAGTCCTGGGAAGGAAAAAATTAATGTTTCGTCTCGTCATTTCAGTTACAACATCTAGCTACTGACGAGAAAATCCGATATGTCACATTTGATTGTGCTTCGATAGCTATCCGATTAGGTTCTGGGTTCGAATCCCTGTCCAACACAAAGCTTTACGTCACGGCATTTCAAGTAAGTTACTTGTTAAGAAGCAATATTAACATCTCTAGTGGTTCGTTAACAGAGACAATAGGTACTGGTGAACAACTTTAATTTTTAATGTCATTTTGTGTTAAATAATAAGTAACGAATGTTACTTAGAAGAGGAAATCATGAATACGACGAACTTACTACGTGCATTACCTATATGACGTAATAATGAGTGTGGTAACATTTCAGATATTTATTATAATAAATGTGAGCTTACAGGCGTTAAGGACAGTCTTACCTGTGATAAGGTGTTCCCTGTTATTTGTAGTATCGTAGTATTACTTTACATCTTGAGTTATTGCGATACAGAGCAGTGTTTTCTATTGGTGAAGCAGTGTTTTCTAGTGGTGACTTGTTGGAACCATTTTCATTAGTCAAACGACTGTACCAAGGAGCGATTAGAGGATCTGCTAGACAGCTGCGTTATGTGGGTTGCATGCGAATCAGGCGAAATGCAATTCAGGTCGTTCGGATACTTTTGGGCATGACTGTACATCCGAACGTTAGACAAGGAATGTAATTCCAGCTGGTGCCAGCCCATTTAAGCACTGCTGAGAGGAATTATCTGAGAACGATCTTCAAGAATTGATGGATCGGCCAAGGCCGTTGGCCTGGCAACCCAAGCCATCTGACCTCAGGAAAATGGATCACATGGCTCTGAGCACTATGGAACTTAAAATCTGTGGTCATCAGTCTCCTAGAACTTAGAACTACTTAAACCTAACTAACCTAAGGACATCACACACATCCATGCCCGAGGCAGGATTCGAACCTGCGGCCGTAGCAGTCGCGCGGTTCCGGACTGAGCGCCTAGAACCGCTAGACCACCGCGGCCGGCTGACCTCAGGAGTCTGAAGTTTTTCCTCAGGGAGCATATGAAGCAGCTGTTCTATGAAAGAGTTGTATAAGGAGAAGAAGACCTCGTCGTTAGATTTTGCGTCCTAGGAGTATTTGAATGGGCACAACAGTCAACAGTCCGACGATTTACTGCGTTCATACAGACTGATGCCCGCACATTCGAGCAGCCCCAGTGAATTTCAGTGCTGAATTAGCATGATGAACTGCATTCTGTGTAAATCGTCCCTAGCATCAGAAATTGCTGTCAGGCACCCTGTGTACCTTAACTAAATATATTTGTTTTGATGTTCTCTACCTCCAATATTAATTTGAAATAATAGTTTTGTGCATCCTGTAGATAGGACGACACAGAATTAAAGCCAACGTAGATGAACATAATGCACATTTTTCGTATTGGGTAGTAAGGTGATCTTACCAAGGTGAAGGACGAAACGGTCGCAATGGATCCTGTGTTCTTGAGGTTGTCCACAGATAATGAAGGCAATGGTTTGTAGCATGGGAGGTACGTGCATCACCTGTTTTATCTGAGGTAAATAATATGCCCAAGAAGATGGGAGAGAACAATCAATCCTAGATGTGCTCCTATTAACAACTACTTGATAACGAGTCAGTAAGAGATGTTCGTTCACGAAATGTCGACACAAAGGCAAAATATATGGGGAGATACAGTCAGGAAATTAGACAGCGAAATGGGGATGGGTGAATACAGACGACGAAAAATAGTGTAGGAATTTGGTGGTATAGAGGCGGGGAACAGCCTAGGAAGGGTTCGAGAGAGGGATATAGAGATGGGGAGTAGAAATGGGAAGCAGAGTAGGAGAATTGGCACTGGAAACAGTTAATAAAGGTGGCGGAAGAGAAACGAGAAATAAGGATAAGCGAGAATTAGGAAATGAAGATTATGGATAAAGACATGGGAATTGAGGTGAACGAAACGCTAATGGGCAAAATAAATATATGGGAAAGAGAGGAGATCACGGATTCTTTGATCGGGGTTGAAACTGATCACAGACATTTGGATTACACACTGTAAAGGGGCTATTGAGCTGATGGCAGGTATTATCTTACAAAATGTATTATAAAATTCCAGTAGTGAAGTTTAGATTTTGAGTAACTTGGCTTCTGATTTGTCTACTAATGTTGTACGCCGATAGATGTTCTTTCGAAAAAACGTTCCTCTAATCTTAAACAATGCATTACTGATTATGCAGTAACTTTGTCCAGTGTGGCAGATGTACATTTTTTGTTTTGCAAGTGAACATGGGGAAAAGAAAATAATCATCAATGTCAAGCCGTGCAGGTTTCGGTTACTTTACTATCGTTGATTCTTTCTTTTAGTGTATTGCTTGAGGTATCTGGAACAATTATGTTGCGTGACACAACACAATATATGAAATACTAAATGTTTAAAAGTATTTTTCTCTTTTACACAGCTAACGTTTTCGCCACAATACTTCTTTTTCTCCTGCATGTTTCTTGAAATATCACAGCTGCTGGTGATCTGTCCTTAGGATGGCAGCGTTAAGCTCAGTGGGCCTCTTGGTATTACTCGACATGAGTAGGAAATTTGCTGTCCGCTAGACGCTTCGTCAGCAAAAAGCTAGGACGCAACACAGGCACCCTCACCTTAACAGCTGGAACAAAGACACTGTAACATGATCGGCGCAGATAGCTTATGATAATGTGTCAGTTCAGTTACATTTGTTTCTGAAGTAAAAGTGGATAGTGCTATCTTTTGGGTGGTGGCACTAATGTTCTCACTCAAGGAAGCGAATTCCGGGACATTCCGTGTTTGCTGTTGATTTGTGACAGATAAAGCATGCCTAGAGTTGGATAGCAATCTGGGGTGGTTCCCACGGTCTGCTCAGCTGGGGTTGCGGCCTCCAGAAGTTGATCCATGAGTTGCGGTCGCAAAGGTGCCTTGGCCCCCCAGCCTCCGTTTGGGACATGGTAAGTACATGTTCAGCATAGAGGTCAACAACAGCCCTGTCTTCCCGTTCCAATGAAAATGTGATAAATTTCGCACCATCTGAACAATATTTTTATATGGTCATTCCTGTGTATTACCTCCCACACTAGGCACCAATATTAAAAGACCGTTCAAATTCGGTATGAACCTTAGAAATTGCTTATTTGTATTTGTACGCCCCACCAAGGAAAATTTTGAGACGTTTTCCTTTGTTTCCGTGCTTCGAGGCGATTTCGTTTGGTCACAAAGTCTATAATCATGCTGTCACCCTTCCAACTGGGTTAGATCTGTGAAAAGAGAACTTAGTACCCCATAACTCAAGAGGTGTGGTCTCTCAGACCGCGCGAGAATTTTTGAACTCATTCTTCAAGGTAAATTCTGGCGGAATGCTTCTATACTCCAACTATCCCCCTGAAATTGTCAACTCTGTAATGCTGTAGAGTCGATTCCATTATCGCGTACTTTCTTTGTTGCTGGCACGTGTTGGGATCTCGTATGCCGTGCCTCATGAGATATGTACCTATTTTCTTATAATAGCACAAAATGTATTTGCAGGAATGTGTCAATTTTAATCATCGTAAGTTCGAGAAGCTCTTAGTCGTTAAATAGAGGAACATGTCAGTGATATACATTAGGAAACAGACGACGATTCTGCAATAGCCAGTGATCACAATTCTCCTGGGGAACATGAGGATCAATCAGAGGAAGAGCTTAAGGACAAAGGTTTTGGGAACCTTGTCATTTCTCCAGTAACATATTTAAAGTGTAAGTTAACATCATATCGGTTCTGTGTCAGTTTTGCAGACTTTCGTCATTTTTAACTGTTTTCCGTCCTTCCCTTAGTTGCTCCAAATTCGTGGAGGTATGTGCCATCTATGCAACTAAATGAAGGCAGTTTGTTTATTGCCATACGCGTTTCGCTTCTTTTATTTGGGAAGCATCATCAGTGACCCGAAATACATGTTTGCCTTTATACATACAATAAGCGTATTATGTGGTACATATATCAAGTTGTATAATAAATTTTTTCGTATATTCCTCTTGCTATTTACGTTAGAAGCAACAACTGTAGCACAGCATTGCAGACTTTCTTGTTGTCTATCGATTACAATTTTCGCCTGCAAGTTTAAACACTGGAATTTAGTTTTACGTGGAAATTTATCTGTTACAAAGATACTATAATTTATCAGAATGTAAAATTAAATCCTCTAACAGTTTGTTTATGTGTAATATTTAAATAATGGTGCCAAAGTTTGTGATTTTATGCGATAAAAAGTAAAATATTGCAGGCTTCATTTAGTGCAATAAAATCAACGAGTGTATGTTTCATTACGTAAGTGAAGATGTTGAAATGACTTTTCTCCTAAATCTCATTTTAATCATAGGAGTTCCAGAGACAACATCTCGTAGTATACGTTACAGGAAAGTCATATCGCGAGTTGAGGGGTCTTTTGTCTTTCGTTTCCTGGGAATCGTCCCATGCCGCCATCATTCACTTCCTGGCTATATCATACTGACTGTGCATTTCGAAGACGTGGGTGTCGTTTTTTGCTGTTACATGACATGTTAGTCCCATATTGCAGAACCCGCACCCTGGCCAGCTCGCTTTTATCGCGTTACTTGTGCTTCTTGGATGCAGTGTTCATGGATTAGTCCCTCTTGGTAATTTGAAAATAATTGCTGCACAGATGATAAACTCTGATTCGCTCTTCTTTCGGCGTTCTTACCTACGCCAATCGAAGTCCCACATTATTTTCTTCAGTTTCTTCATATTAGTTTTCTATGATTTTGTTTCTCAAGCGTAACGTTGGAGTAAGATCTCATGCGGCTTTTGATCGAATTAAAGTTAACCAGTTTGTGAATTTGGCTTCCAATTATGCATCCTACTCCCTACAATTTCTCCTATATTTAAGCGTTGCTTGTGTAACGAATGTTATCAGGTGTTGTTCCACGGTGATTGTATTTCGATTGTGCACAGCGGCCAAATTGTCACTGGACTGTTGCATGATATGTGAACTTTTTTATTGTGGCGACGAGTAGGTAAGAGTCACCAGTTTCTTTTTTAGAAGCATAATCCGTTATTAATGCAGATTATTTCCAAGACAACCGTTGCATTATTAATGCAGATTATTTCCAAGACAACCGTTGCATATTACGATGGAACTTTGCAGATAGAGTTGCTACATGTCCCGGTTTTTCGGGACAGTATTGGTTTCACATTAAAGAAATCGACATCCCGAAAAATACTTCTGGGACGGCTGTTTGTCCTGGATTTCGGATTTCACTGAAATATTCTTATATTATCTAATTTTTCTACAAATTCTTGCGTGGATCTATATATCGACTCCACGTGTTAAGCTGAAGAGTATTTACTGTCGCAGCTGACTGAGTTGTTTAAGGCGTAATATTGCGTAGTAACGCTGCTGAGTTTCTATTATTGTCCATTATCGGCCTTCAGTTTAAGCTTTGAAACAACGCGATTCTCTGCTTCTGTGTGTGAGTCGTACTGCTGTTAATTTGTTATTAAATTATTCGATTGCTTCATGTGAACTTAAAATGCCAAATAGGAAGTGTTAATTCCAACAAAAATATTCAGAAGATTGGTTCTTCATAAAACAAGTGAGAAGTGATAATGAAGTACAATGGCTAATTTGTAAATCTTATGTTCCCATTACACTTGGGGGAAGAGTAGAAATTAAGAATAATTTAGTGAGCGTAAAGCAAAAACCTAACGTCGGCTCTGCAAGCTCTTCAAAAAGTGGACAGTCATTTTATATCAAAGTCATTTAAACAGGGCAAATTAGTAACAGCACGGGAATTATCAAATTGCTATCATACCGATAAATGTCTTTCAAATATGTCTTTCAAATCATTGGACTGTACTTCTAGGCTAAGTTCGAAACATTTTAATGATTCTGAACCAGGAAAAAATGTGACCTTTCGCAAAAAAATCTACAGTAATAGTGAAAGCAGTGTTAGATGTCCGTTATTTTGGTACAGATGCAGACGCTAGTAATCACAAATCCAAGAAAATATTTTCGTTAATTTTTTAGTAACTTATACCGAAAAATGGGCTTCGAGTGAAATTACGTAATTTAACTTCTCTGCTAAGTGGAACTCCTCTACAATTAGAATGTTCTGCGTCACTGCTTTAGAGGAAAGAAAATGGAGAAAAGTAAGCACGCAACATTTTGCAGTGACAACGGCAACACTAATTTTTGAGGAGTACAACAAGATGGTACAAACAATGTATTCGGGAAATTGAAAAACGAAGTAACCGACAATCTTGCAGGAGTTGGATGCCCAGCACACGTAGGATGCTGCAAAGGCAACCGCCGACGTGATGAGTGTTGACGTCGAAACATCCGCAGTTAAACTTTTCAACTATTCCTCCATATACACAGTACGAACGGAGCGTCTAGGAGAACAGTAAGAGAAGGTCCCGGTTTCTACGTCTCAAATTACGTCCAGCTTTAGTCAAAAAAGTTCAAATGTGTGTGAAATATTATGGCACTTAACTGCTAAGGCCATCAGTCCCTAAGCTTACACACTAATTAACCTAAGGACAAACACACACACCCATGCCCGAGGGAGGACTCGAACCTCTGCTGGGACCAGCCGCACAATCTTTTTTTTTTTTTTTTTTTTTTTTTTTTTTTTTTTTTTTTTTTTTTTTTTTTTTTTTTAATCGTTGGGTTTGGTCGTTGCGGACGTCACAATGACATCCGTTCAAGTTCGTTTTGTTGATTTTGTTGATCCTTCCACGCAGTTTTTTTTTTATTACAGAGGCCAACCGGCTCTCTGACCGAACACGCTGAGCTACCGTGCCGGCTATACCGCTCGACTAATCCCCAGCAGCTAGCCTTAGTCAGTCTGAGAGAAATGTCCCAGTTTATCAGACAGAAATTATGAAACCATATTTGCAGCGGACGCGTTTGTACTTGCACTCGATGTCTCCACGGCAACAGTACCTTCTGTTTTGCAAAGTTTGATGCATGAACACTGTACCGCCAGATGTGCCACCCTGCAGACTGGTTCAGCGCAGCGCTCAGTAATTACCTCCGTTGGCTGATAGTCACGTGCTGCCCACACCGACACCGCGCCTGCCGCGCGTTGTCCGCACAGCCGAGCGCGGCATTCGAGCTCTCCGCTTCAGTAATGGCCGCTGGTATCGACAGCACAGCCGCCACGCGCCAAATTGCCTTGCGGCTTCGCAGATCGCTCGAGTGACGTCAGCAAGCAGAGCACTCGCGCCAAGGAAGTAGCCTAACCCTCAGTGGTTAGAGCTACAGAGGAATGTACAGGAAACGAATACCGCTTCTGTCTCTAGTAGCATAAGGGTGAGACGAGATATTTGCTAGTGAAGTAAGTGCGAAGGCAAGTACACATTCAAACATAGCGCTTCTGGGAAATAGAATAGCAATCATGAAAACTAAAGTAAAAGATAAATCAATAGTTCCGAAAATCTGCTGCCTATAGGAACTCACAGAAGACATCGTGACGGAACTCATTCTCAAGGCTGTTCCACAACCGGGAATTCAGGTTTTGCCCAAAATATCCAAGCAGAACGCCTGACAAGTAATATAGGTAGTCCTCCGACGTGAATCACCATATCTGCTCCACGACTGACCATAGCACAGGGCAACGAGGAACATCAGCGGACACAAAGAGAGCCGCGCAATGCCTAAATAAATTTTTCATGGATCTTCTCGTGGAACGCATGACTGAGACCTCGGATATGAGAAAAATACAATACTGGCCACTAAAAGTGCTACACCACGAAGATGGCGTGCTATAGACGCGAAATTTAACCGAAAGGAAGACGATGCTGTGATATGCAAAAGATTAGCATTTCAGAGCATTCACACAAGGTTGGCGCCGGTGGCGATACCTACAACGTGCTGACATGAGGAAAGTTTCAAACCGATTTCTCATACATAAACAGTAGCTGACCGGCGTTGCCTAGTGAAACGTTGTTATGATGCCTCGTGTAAGGAGGAGAAATGCGTACCATCACGTTTCCGACTTCGATAATGGTCGGATTGTAGCCTATCGCGATTGCGGTTATGAAACGTCCCCTTTTGAAAAATTATATACGACTGTGCTTAAACTGACACAAAATACTTTTAGCGCAACGCAATCTGACTTTCAAAAATCCCTACAAAAGAATGGCCCTGACTAACATTAACCTATACCTTTCACAAATCACTTACATCACAAAACTCTTCATTACTCGAACTACTGCAATACAGCGAACGCCACTACTGCCAGCTAAATAAAAGATTCAAACTACGGAAGGCACTAACTACTGATAGGGATAGTTAGCAAATGAAAGATTTTAATAGAGAACAAACAATGTATTTACCTTAATAGTCATAATATATATAGCAGTTCATGACATCCAGTCTTACAAATTTCAACACTCCGCCATCTCTCTCCCTACATCCACCACTGCTGGCGGCTCACCTCCAACTGCGCAACACTACGCGCTGTTCACATCCAGCTTCCCAACACTACAATGGCAGACAACAATGCAAACTAGTCACAGACTGCACACAGCACAGCCAGTGATTTTCATACAGAGCGCTACGTGGCGTTACCAATATAAAAAACCTAAACAGCCTACTTACATAGACCCCATGCTCCCCACAAAAAATTTACAAATTGTTTTGGGCACTGGCCAATAATGATTTGGTAAAATTTTTCATAATTACAATAACAAAGGAATGAAATGCACACATTTATCGATACAATGTTGGTCAAAAGCTAAAATTATCTCACAGTCCATAAAGACAGTCCTGATCGTTCATCACAGTAAAATAGCAGTGTTTTTCTTTCTCAAAGTCTGAGCAGTAAAAGAGAATGCACACAGAAGTAGTGGATTTCCATGCAGTCTTGAAGAAGTAGTGTTGTTCTTCCAACGGAAAGACAGTGCTGACTCTTGACATGCAGACAGGTAATGGTCCACAACAGAGCAAACTCACAGCAGAGTCAGTCGAAGTTTTGAAGAATATTGGTAGGTAAGTCATCACAGAGCAGACCCACTATAGTCTTAGTAGAGAGTATGGTATAGGTGGGCCACCAAAGGTGCAGACCCACTGCAGTCCTTGTAGAAATAATGGTATTGGTGGGCCATCAAAGATTCCGACCCACTGTAGTCCTTATAGAGACGACCAGCAGCCATCTGTTGCGACTGTGCAGGTGCACAGTCAACATTGTAGAGTCTTGCGGACAATATAGCAAGTCCATGAACCACCACTTGTGCACTCACAAAAAATTTTTTTTGAAATATCCTTAGAACCAGCAATGCTGTTATCCAGTCCCTTGCTGAATTATTAACACATGTGCAAACACTAACAGTCCCTACTTCTCACATATTGTCCATATACTATCACGAACAGAAACGCGTGCAGTGAAATGGAACTTACAAGTTAATAATATGATGAACTGGTGTCAATTACAATTTTATAACATAAGAATACAATTACAAAGGTACAAAATACATCATTAAAGAACATAACAATACAGATAACATTTGTAGTACAGGCTTTACAAAAGAATCGAAATAACATATACATCAGTGTTACAGGAATTATGACATGAGTACATACATAAAAGATCAGAATAACTTTCGAAACATCAACTTCATGCATGAGCATTAAAACGAAACAGAATAATTAATGTGTAAACATCTTTACGAAGTAAATAACATATTATTAATGCAAATTATATTTGAGGATAACAGTATTCCTAATCATAGTGAATGCAGCTTAGTATTAGAAGAGAAAAAATTCTATGAAACAGTACACAGAGACAGGAAGAAAACAAATACACAAGGGTACACAAACACATAGTGGTATAACACTCGTCTTATTTCAACATTTGTTTCCACCAAAAAAAATCCTGTCCAAGCATACTTTCTGTATTTATATGTTCACATATTTCTTACCTCATTATTTATTTTCGATTATCTTACCTCATCATTTATTTCCAAGAAAATCCTACCTGAACCTGTTGTCTCTAAACCCTACTTTTTTGCTCATATCCTCTTTCAAAATACTTTTTTGGCCAAACCATTTTCTTATAGCTTCTCAATGCATTTCTTCCAATTCATCATAGTTCCCCTCTTAAGCTAACTTAAATCTACTGAGCTCAGATGCTAAACTAAGGGACGACGCAGTGCAGCAGCACAAAACAATTAACACAAACATCAATGACAAAAAAAAGGAAAATTGCAAAGCAAGCTACAGTAAATCTAAATTATCAAGATATGCAACATTACAAGTAATATGAGCCAATGTGCAGCAACAAGAAAAATAAATCGGTAGTAAAACTAGCTTAACAGAGTAATACAAAGTGAAATTTAGTAGCACTATGCCTGGCAAACAGCAGCAGCAAATGCAATAACTTACATCTGAACATGACATAGCTCAAGCAGAAAAAATATTACATTAAAGACAACAATGCAGACAAGGGAAATGTATATTCACATCTTAATGTCTATGTAATTAAAGTGGTGCACCACAAGAAGTTATTCTACCAAAAAAATTACCAAGTAGTTGAAAAGAAAATTCCGTATGCAGTTCCTGTGAAGGGAAATGTCTTTTTATGCTCCTTCATTTTTTTTAATAGATCATAAAATTATTTACTGGATCTGTAGGCATAAAATATTTATATTAGTACATCTATTAAATTTTATTTTAACCAATGCTGCTGCAGCTAGAAACTTGATATTAAACAAAATGAGTAAATAAATACATAAAGCAAGCCATATGGCATTTCTCTCAACTAGCAAGACAATAGCCGTGAAATGTTTCTCATCGTTTCATTAGGCATTATAGTAAATACCATAAATTAAGAGCTCCATAGTATAATCATATGTTTTCAAGTTTGAGTGTGTCATATTTGCGATGCTTTCTACAAAGGAATGTCAATAGCGAGTATAATGGCCTCCCTTTTTTTTTCTACCTGTGCCTCTGAAAAGGCACACACTAATGGCTTTTTCTCCAGGCATCTGACACAGCTGGGTGCCCACGACGCATTACGTGCAGGTGGTCTCTTAACTTTCTTACAGAAATATTTACGACAGCAGTTTCCGCTACAGTGACAGTCTCATATAAAAATATTTCACAGGTCAAGAATTTGCGTTACAAAGCTGTAGAAACAAAAACCTATTGATACAACAGTGTCCAAAAAATTTTCGTCGCCATTGTAATACATTCACGCATTTACATACATTTCATAACTCTTAAAGTACGGTTCTTGGTTTCCTACAACCTTTTTCACAAACCAGAGTCCCTAACCACTACTCATTATTCCTTACCTTATTCGTCGACACTTCTTCAATATTTCATCATAACAGATATGTAGCATTATCACATAACTCATATAGCATCAGCTTATTGATCATAAACATACTGCAACAGCATAATACACATAGTCATCGTAATAATAACATCATAACACCTCAGTCAACTCTCAAAATCGTCGTAGCTTCCTCCAGTAATTTCAAAACCTAAAAAATATTCTCTGCTCATGTCAAGAGTGTCATCTGCCTCAAACATACTGTAAAAATCGTGATCCCATACCAAATATATCTTTCAAAGCTCTCATAATATCACAATGAGTCCAAAAAAATATGAACAGTTCACGAAGTACAGACAAAATACAATTTCTTAAGTGTGAAGTTATCCAACTGTGTAATTGTGTAAACATGTGTCACTGATGTACTAAAAAAGTTTATCTCTCAGTTAAATGATGAGATAGCTGTGTAATTTATGTGTTAGAGGAATATGGTACCGATGAGTAAAGCAAATACCATATTAGCTAGGGCTCCTTGTGCTTGCCAAACACATGGTACACAAAGTAGGCGTGTACCCCCCTGAGGATTAATGTAATTATACCCTCAGGTGTTACAGATTAGTGCAATGGAATGAAATGTATCACGCAAAACTTTCTTTGTAATTCAAAAATCTTGAAAAATAAATGGTTTAAGTGCAAAATTAAGCACTCAAATGCGTGTCCTGTAGCGCTAAATGTGCGTCTTGCTGTAAGATAATTCTGTGGAAGTGTCGTAGTTATCGTCCTCTGTAAGCAAAGTTCTGCTGAAGTCAATGTACTTACCTCATCATAAACGAAAGTGAAATGCTTTGCATATAGATATTGTAGTTATTATGTACCTTACTGTGATCAAGAAAGTACTATAATGTAACGTATTGTTGTGCTACAGAAAAGGCTGTCTTATTGTAGGTATACCTCAAAAGTTACTAAAATGGTTCAAATGGCTCTGAGCACAATGGGACTCAACTGCTGAGGTCATTAGTCCCCTAGAACTTAGAACTAGTTAAACCTAACTAACCTAAGGACATCACAAACATCCATGCCTGAGGCAGGATTCGAACCTGCGACCGTAGCGGTCTTGCGGTTCCAGACTGCAGCGCCTTTAACCGCAAGGCCACTTCGGCCAGCAAAAGTTACTACTAAAACATGTTTTACTTTCCAGAATAATTCAGAAAAACTGTGCAGATATGAAACAGAAACACCGCAAAAGCAACATTGTAAATTGTCACTCATTAGTAGCATCGTGATAAAATCGTGTAGCTGTTACATAAACTAAACACTGTGTCATCTGGTATCTCACAGAAAGTACTTTAAATCCTGAATGTATTTTCAAGTAAACCAAAATGTTGCATTAAAATCTCATTAGCAGTACCGGTAAATGTTCTAAGTATGTGAGCGTTATAGTCGTTACGTAATCGTGCAACTAACAAGCAAGAATGCACACACACAATAACACTGTGTCGTCTGTTCACAATAACAATGCATTCGTAATTTCTGTTTAAATAAGTTATCTTGGTTCTTGACTGGATATTTAACTTCAAACATTGTTGCATGGTAACAGTTTCTAAGTCTGACAATGCATACTAGAAATGTGAAGTGAAAAGATTTATGGCAAAGACAAAGTTAACAGATTATCTTTCAATAAACGGTTTTACATATGAAATGTGGTGCAATCCTTTACTCTTCCTAGTACGCAGAGTTTAAATTTCAACGCAATTATCATGTGGTATACGTCGGATTCTGTAAGGTCCATTGTAAACTAGAAAGAATTTGTGACTCAAGTGTTTCTTCTTATGTGATAATGAAAGAGATTTAATGAGATTGGAGTAAGATGTCCCTAATGTCTTCCATTTTTACGTAATTACTAGCTACGGCAGCTGCGTCGTTAGTTTCATACGTACGTTTTGTCGCTGGCAGCGGTATGAGTCATTGCCTATTGTCTCTTTGTTGGCGCGCGTCGTTATTGTGGTTTGGAGACTTAACTTCTACAAATTTATCTTGTCGTGAGGGCCCTGCCCTGTTTAAATCCCGCCGGTTCTGATGCAATTCAGGTCTGTCGTTACGATCATATCGTCTGTCGTCATGTCGGTAGTTCCTGTAATTTCTTTCTTGTCAGTTAAGTGGTGGAGAATTTCTCCCTGAATCGTAACTGCGCGCTGGACCATTGCGTCTAAAGTTATTCTGTCTCCCATAATAATAATTGTTTTGGTTCCCATATTGTCTGTTTCTCTGATTGTCTCTGTGATAGTCATTACCGCGGAGAGGTGATCTTTCCCTGTAATTATTACTACTCTGCCAACGGTTGTCATACGGGTGGTGTCTGTTTTGGTCACGATTTGTTTTTGTGAGAATAGCCTTGTCGCGTCCAGTTATTATTTCTGTCATCACGGAATTGTGACAGATGTGACCTGTAATTGTTGTGCTCCTGTTTTCGCGTTCCGCGATAGTCAGTGTCAATTTCCAGTTCTTGTAAGAGCCCCTGAAAAGCTTCAGTGTCGTCTTTGCAACGTCCTGACAAAATAATATGTCGTAAATGTTCAGGAAATTTGATTAAGCAAATGCGGATGAGTTCTGAGGGGCTGTATGGGTTTGACAGGTACTGATTCTTGTGCAAAATGTCTTCAAAATATTTGACAAGACTGGAAAATTCAGGTTGTTCAAAGTGTTTCATCATCATGATGCTATGTTTTACTCGTTCTTGCGTAACTTGAGACCAATATGCTGAGAGGAACACATGGTAAAATTCTCCTTCACCAGGACAATCGTGAATGACCGATCGCATACTTTCAGCTGGTTCATTCTCTAAGTAGCCACACATAAATTCTAATCTGTGCTCTAACGACCAGTTGGGAGGAAAACAATGAGAGAATTGTTGGAGCCATGCTTGTGGATGAATGTCGTTGCCAGATTTCTTAAATGTTTTGAATTTACGTGTAGTAATGAACAGCTTATAGTCGAAATCATCATGTCGGCGAGTCACATGTCGGTCATTGTTACGTCGTTTCGGCGGTTCCATCTCAAAATTCAGTGTGCCTTGCCAATTTCTTTCATAATTTCCGAAATGCCCTGTGTCATTATTTTGTGGCTTTTCCGTATTTCCTAGTCCATCTTCCGTGTTGGGGCACGAGTGTCTTCTGAAATATATAATTTTTGTATTACTTGTGCCAACTGATTTTGTACTTCCCGGATTTCTCTGTTGTGTTGCGTATTAATTTGATTCTGATTTTGTTTGAATTTCTTAATTTGTTCATACTCTTCTGTGTCAGTGATAGCTACAGGTCTTGTGTCATTCAGATCATCATCTACCTTTGTAGATAAGTTAGTGAACTGATCTGAAAGTTCGGCTACTTTATCCGTTAGTGAAATTATTTTCTCTGTGTGTTTTTCTGAACCAAGTGTCAGAGTTTCCATTTGTGTTGAAATCGTATCTACTGTGTCCTTTAAGTTTTCCTGAGTTTTTGAAAGTTGCATAACCGAATCGGTAGATGCAACTGAGTCAATTTTACCTTGTAAAGTGTCATGATTTTCATGAACAATAGTTTGCAGTTCTTTTATGACTGCTTCGTGATTCTGTAATGCATTTTGATGACGAGAAAAAATAGGTTGGAAATGCTCACAAATTTGTGTTTTTACGTCATTACAGACTTTTTGACATTTCGATTCGATTTTATGTAACTCAGTAGTTAAATCTTCACGTGTTTGTTCAAGTGTGGTGTCTAACTTTTGAAGATTTTGTTCCATTGCGTCTAACTGCTGCTGTGTTTGTCTCTGGTGTTGTTCCATTGTGTCTAACTTTTGAAGATTTTGTTCCATTGTGTCTAACTTTTGAAGCTTTTGCTGTGTTTGTCTCTGGTGTTGTTCCATTGTGTCTAACTTTTGAAGCTTTTGCTGTGTTTGTCTCTGATTTTGTTCCATTTGTTGCATTAACTGTAATAACAATGCATTACTGTCTGGAATCTGTTTCTCTACGCTTTTCGGCAGTGCATTTGCACCGGCAACATTCACATTTTGACAAGTAGAAAATGTGTCTTTCCTTATTTGAGAAAACGGTGAGGACGCAAAACCTGAATCTACAGTATTTGTAAAATTGTGTCCTGTCATTTCGGATGCCTGAGGCGAGCTCTTGCCGATCGATCGATCGATAATGCTTCCCTGTTCACTAATTGTTTCACTGCCTACGGCATTGTTTGCCGCCCGCTCCATTTCCCTATGCACAATTACCAAATTACTATGTTGAACTGTAGTTAATTCATTACACGGTGGTCTTCACTGTCATTTCTCGGTTTACTTTGGAGCCTAGTATTACGTTTCTCACACGCCATTATTGTCACAATATTTCACACGACAACACAGAAAAACACAATTTGAACAGCAAAAATAGGAGAACACATTAACATATCACTGAAAAAAAAAATCTAGTTAATTGCAAGCGCAGCTGCGAAATACTTGGTGCAAATCTACATGCATGCCACAACTGTTTTACTGTACAACAATGAAAAACTACAACTACAAAGGATATTCTCTCTACAATTACGCGCTAGCAATAAACAAAGGCTGCACTAATTGCACAAACTACAAGAAAAAAAATCAGAAGATTCCAGTGAGATATCCTCGGCCAAGGGTCGACATATGAAACGTCCCCTTTTGAAAAATCATATACGACTGTGTTTAAACTGACACAAAATATTTTTAGCGCAACGCAATCTGACTTTCAAAAACCCCTACAAAAGAATGGCCCTGACTAACATCAACCTATACCTTTCACTAATCACTTACATCACAAAAATCTTCATTACTCGAACTACTGCAATACAGCGAGCGCCACTACTGCCAGCTAAATAAAAGATTCAAACTACGGAAGGCACTAACTACTGATAGGGATAGTTAGCAAATGAAAGATATTAATAGAGAACAAACAATGTATTTACCTTAATAGTCATAATATATATAGCAGTTCATGACATCCAGTCTTACAAATTTCAACACTCCGCCATCTCTCTCCCCACATCCACCACTGCTGGCGGCTCACCTCCAACTGCGCAACGCTACACGCTGTTCACATCCAGCTGCCCAACACTACAATGGCAGACAACAATGCAAACTAGCCACAGACTGCACACAGCACAGCCAGTGATTTTCATACAGAGCGCTACGTGGCGTTACCAATATAAAAAACTTAAACAGCCTACTTACACGGTTTATCGTATCGCGACATTGCTGCTCGCTTTGGTCGAGATCCAATGACTGTTAGCAGAATATGGAATCTGTGGGTTCAGGAGGGTAATAAAGAACGCCGTGCTGGATCTCAACGGCTTCGTATCAATAGCAGCCGAGATGACAGGCATCTTATTCGCATGACTGTAACGGATCGTGCAGCCACGTCTTGATCCCTGAGTCAACAGATGGGGACGTTTGCAAGACAATAACCATCTGCACGAACAGTTGGACGACGTTTGCAGCAGCATGGACTATCAGCTCGGAGACCATGGCTGCAGTTACCCTTGACGCTTCATCAACGACGAACCTGGGTGCGCGATTGGCAAAACGTAATTTTTTCGGATGAATCCATGTTCTATTTACAGCATCATGATGGTCGCATCCGTGTTTGGCGACATCGTGGTGAACGCACATTGGCGCGTGTATTCGTCATCGCCATACTGGCGTATCACCCGGCGTGATGGTATGGGGTGCCACTGTTTACACGTCTCGGTCACCTCTTGTTCGCATTGACGGCACTTTGAACAGTGGACGTTGTATTTCAGATGTGTTACGACCAGTGGCTCTACCCTTCATTCGATCCTTGCGAAACCCTACATTTCAGCAGGATAATGCATGACCGCATGTTGCAGGTCCTGTACGGGCCTTTCTGGATACAGAAACTGTTCGACTGCTGCCCTGGCCAGCACATCTCCAGATCATTCACCAATTGAAAACGTCTGGTCAATGGTGGCTAGTCACAATACTCCAGTCACTACTCTCGATGAACTGTGGTATCATGTTGAAGCTGCATGGGCAGCTGTACCTGTACACGCCATCCAAGATCTGTTTGACTCAATGGCCAGGTGTATGAAAGCCGTTATTACGGCCAGAGGTGGTTGTTCTGGGTACTGATTTCTCAGGATCTATGCACCCAAATTGCGTGAAAATATAATCACATGTCAGCTCTAGTATAATATATTTGTCGAATAAATACCCGTTTATCATCTGCATTTCTTCTTGGTGTAGCAATTTTAATGGCCAGTACTGTATACATGACGTTTCCCGAGTTATCTGTAGAGATCTATTACAACGGACTGTCACATTCAGGTTCGCCTGTTATTCGCTCTTATTCTCGGTACTTGTACGTCCTCATCATACTACGAGCCGGAAGAGCTGAGCTGCCAAACTGTCTCGCCTACAACGTTATCTCAGCGCTTAATACCTCTATTGCAGAGAGTACTCTCCGTTTTTGACGTTTGCGGCCAAAAACTTTCCTCTCGAAGACGTACAGCCCAGTATCGATTCTCCAGTTAGGCAAAGTGGGCTTTAACATTGAGGCGATCATCTCAGCGACACACCGGGTTGAAGATACCCTTTCGATAAAACACGATGTCCTGCTGCATGAAAAAGTCTGTAACTTGCAAGATCCCCTCGCTTCTAAACTGATACTGTTATTACTCAGCTCAGCCGCGAGTCCGTAGAGGGTTGTGTATGTGACGTACAGTATAACTGGTCAGCATTTCCACCCGGAATTAGCGAGGTTGAGTCGGACCTTCCTTGATCCGCCTTGGTGGATCGTCTCGTCGGATTTCCTCCTACCTATGCGCGGTGCAGCTCTCGTAAATGTCGTCCAGTGCAGATTCTTCATTGGCGCATTGGATGTCTCTGTCGGTGGACGCTAATTATCTGAAACTGCGAATTTTAACGAGGCAAAATTATGATAAATAGTTTTAAACATCCAGAGTCTCATCCTAGTATTCATGTTGTCATAAATGACTTTAATTATTAAATATAAATAAACAAAATCGGTGACTTTGGTGCCAAGATGGCGGTACTTCCTGTCGTGTATATTGCCCTGGCTGACGCTTGTTGCTACGGTCCAGCGCCGAGCCCCACCTCACTACGCGCTTCGTCACCTAGCCAGCCAGCGTGGGAAATGCTCTCCGACTCATGGCCAGCTACGGACTACAGCACTTCCTAACTATCGTGAATACATCAACAAGAGACAATAATTTATTAAAACTGGTAAAAATGTCTTCCTCACGTAAGAGGCACCTTACAAACTGTCTGCTACTCATCCACGTCCGATTAGAATCGTCGACACTTCAAGGCATTTTTAAGGGAGGGAAGTCGTGAGAATCGCTTGATGAGAGATCATGGTTTTGGGGTGGGTGCTCGAGTATCTCCCACTTGAGTTGGGGTAACTTCTGCGTTACTACATTTGTGACAAGGAGTCTTATGTCGAATCACAATTAGCACAGACCTTGCTGCACCATTCCAGTATGGTAGTTCCCGTCGGACATTCTGGCCATTCACGTTCTTCATTCTCCAAAGGATGTCTTCGGGCGTGTCCTTCGGTACCCAAGAGGGAATAACGAGCACATTGGCTCTGTTTGGACGCAGCGTGTAACAACGTCGCCGTGGTTCACGTTTCAGCATTTACCACATGCACGTCGGAAAGCCACGAATCCCACATTATTCTCTTGCCTACATGTCGGTGTTTATACACCCGCATCGGCGTCGCGTAACGTTCTATGTGCGCAGCAGCAATGCCCTCAAACTGAAACTCTTTGATTGCCCCTTGTATTACCGTAAAATTTCTTGCTATTCATGATTCACCCCGCTGAACTATGTTAGGAGGAAATGCGTTCTACAGGAGTTACTCGTACTTTGCAATGGGGCAACATAGAACTGACAAGTGTTTCAGTCACATAAATGAACTAGCACGGTTTATTGCACCTACACATGAAAACAACAGGGAGCGTTGCGACTCCCTATTCGGCACACAATCTTAATTTGGCAGGAAACACTATTACAGTAACTACTCGGCTATAAACGGCTGATTCATTCAGGTAATTAACTGCTATTTGCTCTAGCCCCTCTATTTGAATACGCTATCGAACGGCGAGTAAATTCAGCTACTATGAATATTAGTAGGAAAAAATGAGATTGCAAGCTATTAACATTATGTAGCCTTAACTGAGAATCTCTTAATTTTAAGTGCAATCGAAACAAGACTTCCACGGCCAGTGTCAATTAGAATGAAATCATTTTTGGTAATAGGCTACGTCATTATGAAACACTAAAACAATTAAAATACCGAAGCTACGAACGTCTTCGCTGCGGTCCTCTTCAGGGCGACTAACTGCGGGACTGCCGTGATGGTCTTCCCGTACATATAGTGTCTTGTTTCTGTTGTCACGTTGCTACCTGCTTCTAATAACGGGATGGTACTGGACTTTTCGAAGATTGCTGTGGAGAAGCAGTTGTACGGTAGGCTATTACCTGCGGTGCTATGGGAGGTGATTGGTAGGCATTAGTGAATCGTTAGCTTGTACCCAGTGGTAGTGTCTTCCAGCAGCAACACTTTGATGCCGCGTTTTTGAACGCGGATCGTCATGTGGAGTTGCTTGCTGGCGAACACACTCGGCCTCATGAATTGTGATCTATGGCAGGCCGTCGGTAACTTGTAGTCACTCCCCTCTGTTAGTTCTGTGAGGGCGTTTAATTATTTTATAGCCTCTCTTATAATTCGTTGTCATACCCACGGCTTGAAAACTAATATATCGGCCACAGACGTGTTGTGTTCTGTTGCTCCAATAGCATGTATCGTTCATGCTCCAAGACTTGAGTGCTAATTGGTATCCCAGTTTTACTAATGTTCACATCGAAGTTCGTAGACGCCTGCTGTGTCGAGAGCATCTATGGAATCCTTTTGTGGGCCTCAACAGATCACGGATGTTGTGGCCGCTGTAGAACAATGATATAACTCCTCCGCCGTGCAGCACCTTGTCTACATGGCCGCTGACGCCTCTCACACAACGTACGCGAGCAACAAGAACGGGTTGTCTGTTCCTTTGTTTTATCTTCACTGTACCTCATAGCTCTTTGTGTGTTCTTGCTGGAACATGCGTTCTCACAGAGTGTTGACCAGAGCTCGTTTAGTTCGTGTTAAAAGAGTCAGCATGAGATGGTTACGGGTGGCCAATTCGTAAAAAATACTCTTTATGCAGTTCTTATATCGAGGTATCATTGTTCCAAATTTATTAAAAAAATAACAAGTGGTTGCAGTTTAACGTGCATCTATTACGTGAACATTGTCAATGTCATTAATTTGGAGACCAGAACAGAATTTAAACATACTAAATGCTACAGCTGTGAGATTTGATGTATAAAGATTTGAATATCCTATCTCCTTTTGTGAATCAGTGTCGCCTAATCCGATGGACCCCTTTGCGTACCGTGTGATGTTGGAAGCTCCTTAGCGTACTTGTCGTGACGTAAAGGCGTCTCCTGGCGAACTCCAACTGCCGTACGCCGCCCAAGGAGTACCCAAACAAGATATACGAGGTTAGGTTAATTGTTATCCGCAAAGTAGTTATAAAATTTTATTACAATCAAATAGGAACCTTACAAGAACATCATTTTCGACATAGTCTCCTTGCGTTTCAACGCATTTGCTCCATCGTTGTACAAGCTTCCTGATTCTCTCATAAAAGAAGGTTCTCGGCTGAGCTGCGAGCTAGGAATGCACCGCTTCTTTCACTGCTTCGTCCGAGGCAAAGCGATGGCCCTTAATGCCTGTTTGAGTGGACCAAAAAAATGATAGTCAGAAGGGGCAATATCGAGGCTATATGGAGGATGATCCAGTACTTCAAATTTGAGTTTCTGGAGCGTTTCAGGAATGTGGGCAGCAGTATGCGGACGGGCATTGTCGTACGACAACACAACACCTTTTGACAGCAATCCTTGGTGTTTGCGTCGAATTGCAGGATTTAGCCTGGCAGTAAGCATCTCACTGTAACGTAAACTGTTTATTGTTGTGCCCCTTTCCCCATAATGTTCCAGTACTGGATCTTGTGCGTCCCAAAAACCGTAAGCATTAGTTTTCCTGCGGACGGTTGGGTCTTGAACTTTTTCTTGCACGGCGAATTTGGATGTTTCCATTCCATACTCTGCCGTTTACTCTCCGGCTCGTAGTGATGGATCCACGTTTCGTCACCAGTAATGATCCTGTCTAAGAAGCTGTCCCCTTCCTTATCATAGCGATCCAAATGTTTTTTGCAGATGTCCAAGCTCGTTTGTTTATGCAACTGTGTGAGTTGTTTTGGGATGGATCTTGCACAAACTTTATGAAACCCAACTCTGTTGTGGATGATTTCGTAGGCAGAACCATGACTAATATGCAGACGATGTGCCACTTCGTCAATAGTTATTCGTCTATCTAAGAGAATCATTTCACGTGAACGCTCAATGGTTTCTTCATTTGTGGCGGTAAATGGTCGTTCGGCTCCTTCATCGTGGGCAACATTTGTGCGACCATTTCGGGATTTTTAAATCCATTCGTAGACACTCCATTTTGGCAAAACACTGTTCCCGTGGTGTACCGAAAGTCTTCGATGAATTTCGGCCCCTGATACGCCTTCCGGCCACAAAAAACGCATCACTGAACGTTGCTCTTCTTTGGTGCAAATAGACACAGGAGCAGCCATGATTAACAGCACGGCAGCGATAACGAAACTAACCCAGCAGCTTGAAAATTGAGAAGCTGTAACATAAATTATACAAAGTATGCGTCATAAAGGTAAAACGACAGTACTATCAAAATAAACAAAAATATACTCAAATTGCGGATAATAATCGACCTATCTTCGTATAATACAGCATAAATAAATATTTCTACTAACATATAATGTCATATTGAAGAAGCGTAACCGCGCTTCATTTTAACGCTACCCTTTAGCGTAACACTACTAAACGTCGCGATTATCCATTTGTGTACAACGAGAAGGGCCTAGAAAACTTTGTACCTCTGACTTTAAAGGGGAACATCCCGACTTTAACTATAAAAAAATTCTGTATCCTCACAACACCAATCCGGTGAATTCGCGCTGTCAGAGTAGGTAGCACTGACCTTGTGTGCAATATGATGGTGCAACTCTGCATGCAGACGTCCGTTGGCGATCGTCGATTTATTGTACACTTTATGTACTAGTTTGCGGCTAAATTTTCTGTACATTTTTACATCCAGAAAAACAATAGCGTCACTATTTTATATTTCTGTTGAGAACTGTATGCTTCTATGTAACCTGTTGATACGCTAATGAAATAAGTGAAGCTCTGCTTTGCCACAGACCATATGACGGATGTGTCGTAAACGTTCCCAGATAACAACGTGGGCGTCTGTACCATAATAACAGGATCATTTGAAAATGAGAATAGTTGCCGAAACGAGCTCATCGTGATGTAAATATAACGAATTATTAGAGTGCCAATTGTAGCAAAAGCTTAGAAAAATATACAGTTGTACTCTACAGGATTATAACTTTATAAATGTATTATTCATTTACCACACACTAAAATCTAATGTTTTTCTCAATGTAACTCCAGAGTTTCTTATGATGTTATCCATGTATAAAGTTATCATGCTGTTGAAACCGCATCGTGTTTAAGACTTAATCTTCTTGAACTGACTGGCTGCCAGAACCTGTGCGTGTCTTATGTAGTAGTGATGTTTACTGTGATTGGAACGGAGCCACCTGGATCGGGAGATGCAAGTGAAGGAAATGGGCGATGAAGACACTGCAGATATACTGTCCACCCCCTCCCCCCATCTCCCCCACTGGCCGCGCGGGATAGCCACGCGGTGTTAGGCGCCTTGCCACGGTTCGCTCGCCTGCCCCCCGTCGGAGGTTCGAGTCCTCCCTCGGGAATGGGTGTGTGTGTTGTCCTTAGCGCAAGTTAGTTTAAGTTACATTAAGTAATGTGTAAGCCTAGGGACCGATGACCTCAGCAGTTTGGGCCCATAGGAACTTACCACAAATTCACCCACCCCCTCCCCCACCCTCTTACTCACCGCCCGGTCGCTGCATTCACTACGTAGTAACCTGTGCCTCTGTTGAATTATCTACTGATGAACATCCGAATTTAGACAGATTCTCTTTCTGTAGAATCCCAGTAAGATGAAGCAGTGATCTTCGTGCCTTCAAAGGAGATCTTTGGTCATACAGTGGGGCGTATGTCATAGAATGGGTGGCCATTTTCTACAACCATGTACTGAATCTCGTCCCAGGTGATGTCACTCGATCAATAATAAGACAGCCCTTTATCATTACTCCTGGAAGTCAGTCATTTCCTGATAATGAAAATGGTGAATATGTTAGTATGCTTGAATTTCAACTCAGACATCAAACTGCTTGGATATCAAGAAACTTGAAACCCCCTGATGTCAATGTTTTAACACATATTCATTTGCCCAAAAAATGGAAACATACTTGTGTAGTAAAACAAGACATTTATACGCAACACACATAACTGCAAAATTTTTTAAAGCCGGAAACACTAAAGGAACATAATATAGATATTTCATACTGTAACTAAATTTTTCTTGAGTTCTAAATAATAGGATAGCAAAATCAAAATTTATTCCGTAAGTGTTTGCGATATGTCTTAAGAAAGAAATCTAGACAGACCATAACAAAATAATCGGAAAGGAATCCGAACAGTTAAAAACAATATTCGAATGACATATAGCCTGTACAAAACTTCGAGAAACGGGTTTCAGAACGCTCTTATAAAAGATATGCATGTTTACTATTACGAAGTTTCCAGTAGTGTTTAAGGTAAGTCTTCCAGACTAACATGTGAATATTCAGTGGTGCCAGTGGTTTCTAAATGAAGTGATGTCAGAACATTTAGATCCCCAGCTATTTATTTCTTTGGGTGGAACCTGGTTCATCCTGTGTGGTTATCTGAACACAAAGAACAAGAGCGATCATGCAAGCAGGAAATACTTCGTGAATACCTCAAAGACCTGAAAACGACTTAACCGAAAGTAAGAATGGAATCTGTAAAACTGTAAACGATACTTATTGGCATCAATCAACTAAAAATCTTTTTCTGTATCACCAAGACACGTGGGGTACATGGCTCACTCTCAATAGCCCACGCTGTGGAGTAGGAGCCCGCGGCCCCCCGAGCTTTGGCTGGGGTGAGGGAGCACGCTTCTGATGTTTGAGCTAAGTACAGCTACCGACATGGTACACACGTACCGTTTATTTTACATTTTATGCTAGTCTTTTGCACTTTTGGGCGTTATGTATTAATGCTGGACCATGCCTCTTTAAGCAGTTTGTAGTTTTAGGGTGTTTCGAAGAAGGCGCGGTTATCCGCGCCGAAACCTAGGTTAACATCCGGTCTCTATTTGCAATCGCGGTGGTTTCTTTATATTTATTAAATTATTCACAATTGCTGACGCACTGCAATATTAAAATTTCTCAAATTTACCCGCTTCTGGTCAAAGATGTACTTTCCGCATTTCCATTCTTGCTTTCGGTGAAATTGTTTGCGGATTGTTGCAGGTTTTCATGTGGGTCTTCCAGAGTACTTAATCGCTTGTGTTGAGTAAGATTAACAGGTCCCATCCGAAGAAATGTATAACTGTAAATCTAGATTTTTCGTCCTCTTTTAAAGAAAATTACTTGTTCTGTGTACAATGTAATTTTTTATTTGTGTTTTTTGTATTGCTGCTTCCAACAAGACTAAAAATGCATCAGAAAACATATCATACGTCTGACAACATTCTGAGTACGTTCCATACGCATATAGTTGGAATTAAAATTTAGTTGTTCTAGTATTCTGCAATGTTATATTAGTATATCTTTGTACGGCCGCTTGTGAGAAGAATGAAGAAATGCGCCAGAAAATCTTCACCATCAACAGCCGTTACCTGATGTTTAGGGTGATGACTGGTGCACTATACATGCATCCGTTTCATTTTGCCGCCCTTCGTGTTGGTTGGTTTAAAAAAGGGGGATAGGAACCAAACTGCGAGGTCATCGGTTCCTCGTTCCAATAGAATAATTACCCAAGGCAAAGAAGAAAACAAAGAAGATATACGGCACAATAACAGGAGAAAGGAAGAACCAGGACAACAAACACTACAATGGACAAAACAGAATAATAAAACCACAGAGAGACGCAAGAAACAGGGAGAAGACATCAAAAACGAGTAAGCAGATTACCGTGGCTGGCTAACCATGAAAATAAAAAATGAGAAGCCAGCCACTCTGCAACACATTGGAACGTCAAATCTAAAAGCTCTAAGGTGGAGGACACAGAGGGACAAAGGACATGTGCTAAAACTTAGATCAAATGATAAAACCCACCCTCACAAATACAACGTAAACCTAGAGCTGCTATTGAGGCATTGTCGCCCAACACCGAAGGTAGAGTGCTGGGGAAGTTAACAGTCCACCGCAGAGCGGCTAAAAGTGGGCAGTCCAGCAAGAGGTGGTGACTGTCATTTGGGAACCGCAATGAAACTGAGATATGTCCTCGCGATGGAAGAGGTAACCATGTGTGAGCCACGTATGCTCAATGTGGAGCCGGCAAAGGACAACTGATTCCCTGCGAGAAGCATGCAGGAAAGACTTCCACGCATTCACAGCCTCCTTAAATGACGCGCAGTTTGTTGTGCATACTGTTATGCCACTCCGTCTCCCAAAGCCGAAAAACCTTGCGGCGTAAGACAGAACGCAGGTAAGTTTCAGAGAGGCCCATCTCCAGTAGCGGGTTCTGCGTTGCCTGCTTGGCTAGCCTGTCAACGAGTTCGTTGCCTGGGATTCCGACGTGTCCTGGGGTCCTCACAGACTCCACTGAACGACTGGACCATTCCAGGGCAGAGATGAACTCCCGGATGTTCGCTACCAAAAGATGGAGAGGGTCGGTAACTTGCAAGCTGCTCAGGGAGTCAGAACAGAGAAGAAACGACTCACCAGAACAGGAACCGATGTACTGAGGTGCACTACATATGGCCACAATCTCTGCAGTGATTACACTGAAACCAGTGGGCAAGGAATGCTATTCAATATGGCCTCTGCGGACATAGGCGAAGCCAACATTACTGTCAGCCATCGAGCCGTCGTTGTAAATAACTTCAGAGCCCCGGTACACGTCAAGAATCGAGAGGAAGTGACAGCAAAGAGCGGCGGGGTTAGCAGAGTCCTTAGGGCCATGCAAAAGGTCGAGACGAATCTTCAGACGAGGTGTAAACCATGGTGGTATACGTAAAAGGACCTCAAGTAGAGGTGGTAAAGGGAAGGACTCCGCTTCAGAGAGAAGGGATCGCACGCGAACCGCAATCGTGAGGCCTGACCTGGGCCACCGATGCGGGAGATGAACTGTTGCGGGTGGGAAAAGGAGACGGTAATTTGGATGCTAAGGATAACTACGAATGTGTGAAACATAACTAGCGAGCAGTTGTGAACGTCGGATCCGCAATGGGGGACTCCGGCCTCTACCAAGACACTGGTCACCGGACTCGTATTAAAAACACCTGTCGCTAGGCGAACGCCACAACACGGGTGCATTGGGTCGAGTAAACACAACGCTGAGGGCGCCGCCGAACCGTAAACAAGACCCCCATAGTCAAGACGGGATTGAACAAGGGCTCTGTAGAGCTGCAGCAGCTTAGAGTGACTACACCCCATTTGGTGTTGCTCAGGCAGCAGAGAGGATTGAGGTGCTGCCAGCACTTCCGCTTAAGCTGACGAAGGTGTAGCCAAGTCAATCGGACGTCGAAAACCAGTCCTAAGAATCGATACGTCTCCACTACAGTGAGTGGATCGTCATTAGGATAAAGTTCAGGTTGCGGATGAATGGTACGACGCCGACAGAAGTGCATGACACACGACTTCGCCGCTGAAAACTGGAATCCGTGGGCGAGAGACCAAGACTGCGCCTTGTGAATGGTTCCCTGTAGGCGCCGCTCAGCACCACCAGTACTGGAGGAGCAATCCTAAAGGCAGAAGTCATCCGTATGTAGAGAAGAGGAGACCGACGGCCCTACAGCCGCTGCTACGGCGTTAACGGCCACAAAAAATAGAGATACACTCAATACAGAGCCCTGCGAAACGCCATTCTCCTGAACATGGGAGGAGCTATGGGAGGCACTAACTTGGGACACTAGAAGGACAAAGTGACAGGAAGTTTTGGATAAAAATCGGGAGTGGGCTCCAGAGACCCCACTCATACGATGTAGCAAGGATACACTGTCGCCAAGTCGTGTCGTATGCTTTGTGTAAGTCAAAAAAGACTGCAAGCGGATGTTGGCGTCTGGAAAAGACTGTTCGGATGGCAGACTCGAGGGACACAAGATTATGAGTGGTAGAGCGACCCAGGCGGGAGCCGACATGACGTGGAGCCGATAAGCCACGTGACTCCAGGACCCAACCCAATTGCTGACACACCATTCATTCCAGCAGCTTACGGAGAATGTTGGTGAGGCTGATGGGCCGATAGCTATCCACAGCAAGCTGATTTTTACTGGATTTTAGCACAGGAATGATGGTGCTCTCCTGCCATTGCGATGGAAAGACGTCATCGCACCTGATGACACGGAGATGTCGCTTGTAATCGGACTGTGGACCCGATCCGGCCCAGGAGCTGTGTCCGGGCAATGTGCAAGGGCCCGGAGGAGCTCCCACTCTGCAAATGGGTTACAGGGTTTACTGTGGCGTGTAGTGAACGAGAGGACTTTTCTTTCCATACCCCGTTTGAGGGTGTGAAAGGCTGGGGGGTAGTTCTCCGAAGCCGAGGCTCGTTCATAGTGCTCAGCAAAGTGCTCGGAAATCGCGTTTTCGTCGGTAGAGAGCACGCCATTGACGTTAACGCCAGGGATACCTGTTGGTGTCTGGTACCCTAAAAGAAGTGTGATCTTCGTCCAGACTTGGGATGGTTACGTGTGGCACCCAATGGCCGACATGTACCTCTCCAACACTCCTGTTTCCGTCATGTTATAAGAAATACGGACACAGAATCACTTAAAGGCTATTAGGTGCTCTGGGAAGGGTGCCACTTATGTCGCTGTAGAGCTTGCCGACGTTCTTTAATTGCCTTAGCATCTTCTGGCGACCTCCAAGGGACTGTCTTTCGGTGGGGGCACCCTAGAGAAAGAGGGATCGCGTTTTCCGCCGCAGAAACTATCGTCGTAGTGACCTGCTCAATCACAATATCGATGGCAGCATGTGGGGGAGATTATCGGTGACAGCAGAGGTGAAGGCTACCCAGTCTGCCTTGTTTAAGGCCCATCTAGGTAGGCGTCCTTGGGCATGATGCTGGGGAAATGACAAGAAGATGGGGAAGTAGTCACTACCACACAGGTCGTCTTGCACTCTCTAGTGCATAGATGGGTGATGTCCTGGGCTGCAAATTGATAAATCAATGGCCTAGTGACTACCATGAGCCATACTGAAATGCGTGGCGGCCCCAGTATTTAAGAGGCAGATGTCGAGTTGCGACAGTAAATTTTCGACATCTCTGTCACGGCCAGTAAGCATGGTCCTACCCCACATGGGGTAATGGGCGTTAAAATCTCCCAAGAGTAGGAAAGGTTTAGGGAGTTGATCAATCAGTGCAGCCAATACCCTCAGGGGTACCACACCATCTGTAGGGAGATACACATTGCAGACAGATATTTACTGCATCGTCCATATACTGACAGCCACAGCTTCAAGAGGAGTTTGAAGAGGCACAGGTTCACTACATACCGAGTTCTGGACATAAACGTAAACTCCACTTGACACTCTGTTATATTCCCTACGGTTCTTGTAATATTCTCCATAGCCACAAAGGGCAGGGGTCCACATTGCTAGGAGGCAATGCAGAAAGCAGGTGTACAGCTTAACAGTTGCTGTAGCTCAGCCAGGTGGTGGAAAAAACTGCCGCAATTCCACTGGAGGATGACGTGATCGTGAGACTGGGAAGGCATGGAACGCTCAATGAGGCAGTCTGCGCCTCAGGGTCACTGGATGCCACCGAATTATTTCCTGAACAGGCTATATCCATTGTGTCTGAGTGTCTGGCGAGATCTAGGTCCTCAATGGATGCCAGAATCTTCACCTCATTCTCATATGCAGAGCTTGTATACAGTGGTGGTGTGGATGGCACCACAATTCGGTTGGTCTTGAGGGTGTTCTTTCTGGATTTCTCTCGCTCATCTTTAGGTTTCTCTGGCTGGTAGGGTTTCACTGATTCAGACTCTGAGACTGAGGATGTACGTGAAGCCCTACGTCCAGCTGCTTTTGGGCACTTCAGCCACTGGCAGGTGTCATCTTTCCTACTAGCAGAAACCTGGGAGGGCAGTGACCCAAGGAAAGCCTTCCTAGAGAGAGGAGCTGAAGAATACTTACACTTTTCCAGCTGGAAAGTGGGGACTGGTGTCCCCAATGGTTGGCGGGGGGGGGGGGGGGGGCAACGTAGGTGGTGCATGAGCAACAGGGAAGGGAGTGCCCTCCATCATCAAGGGGGCAGGTGTAGTCTTCCGACTCTGAGAGCCAACTGGAACTCCCAGAACTGATGGGGCTACAGATGTTATTGTAGTGGCGGCATAAGAGTAGGTCATAGCCACAGGATGTAGGCGCTCAAATTTCCTCTCGGCCTCAGTGTAGGTCAGTCGTTCCAGCATCTTGTATTCCATGATGTTCCTTTCCCACTGTAAAATCCTGCAGTCTGGTGAGCAAGGGGAATGGTGACCTCTGCGGTTGACACAGTTGGGTGGCGTGGCACATAGAGCATTGGGATGGGATGGATGTCCACAATCTCGGCATGTGATGCTGGCAGTACAGCGGGAAGATATAGGGCCGAACTTCCAGCACTTAAAGCACCTCGTTGGGGGAGGGATATATGGCTTCACATCACAGCGGCGGACAATCACCTTGACCTTCTCGGGTAATGTGTCACCCTCGAAGGCCAGGATGAAGGCACCGGTGGCAACCTGATTATCCCTCTGGACCGGATGGATGTGTTGGACGAAGTAAACTGCTCGTCACTCTAAGTTGGCGCGTAGCTCATCGTCAGACTGCTAAAGAAGATCCCTGTGGAATATAATACCCTGGACTATATTTAGACTCTTACGAGGTGTGATGTTAAAGGAAACATCCTCCAGCTTGTCACAAGCGAGCAATGACCATGACTGGGCAGAGGATGCCGTTTTTATCAAGACTGACCTTGCCCGCATTTTGGAGAAGCCCTCCACCTCCGCAAACTTGTCTTCTAAATTCTCTACTAGAAACCTAGCTCTCATACATACGATGTATTGGGGCGAATGAGGTTCGCAGCTATCCTTAGTCTGGCGTTCGTCACCTGGTGTGGCCAGAGTGGGGAACGATTTAGTATCATACTTCCTTGCATTTTACTGAGACTTGGAACGCTTAGAGACTGCTGGAGTTCGGTCACCAGCAAGTGATGACGAGGTACGCTTCATCACGCGTCATCCACCCTGATTCCATTCACTCCGACCAGGCGCCCTTCCCACGGGCGCCACCCGACCGCAGCAAAGGCCACCTGGCAGAATGGCCAGTGCCAGAAGTCTCGATGCCCCAGGGTGACGGACATCTGCTTCTTGGCATGCGTGGGAAGTTAACGGTGCAGGCATCAGCAGAGCGATTCCTGTGTAGTCAGGGCGCTTCAACGAACGGGGTATATGGCGGCCCCACCACGACAGACTGGCTACCGTGCTGGATATGAGATGCAAAATATTCGATGGTCATTGTCGGCGCAGAAAAAGACACTGCATAGTGGGTGGAGGAAAGCGAACCCAGGAAGGTGTCCTCGCCCAAGAGATGGAGGATTAGCGGGACTTCAATGCCACGACGAGAAAGTGGGCTAAAGATCTCAATGCACAATGGAGACTATGCACCATGTAAGGTCCTCTTCCCCAATTGGCTCGCTTTTAGGGGAAAATTTTGAAAAATTGATGTCCAACCCTACGGGAGATCATCACATAAAGACCAAAAGGTGTGAAACTCCATTTAGTCGCCTCTTTACGACAGGCACGAGTACCTCTGGCCTATTCCAACCACCGGGCCCGCACAGGGGGTGCCCCTCGTGGGAAACCGAAAATACTGTCGAGCACTTGAAAGGCAGCAAAGCCACAGGTACAGATGGTATTTCCAGAGAAACGCCGACTTTGATGGGAGAGCAAGGCATGCTTGCTTTATATTTAATGTATGGGTGACATGAATGTCGCTAAACATTAGAAAAATCAATACTTCGCGAAATAAAGTAGGCAGAGTGGGAAAAATTGATACCCATTCTTCTAATGACGTGGGATTTTATTAAAACTAAAAAACAGCACAAAGTAACCAGCAGGTGGTGCTTTATATGACACAAAAGCAATAATTAGCATAATAATTGATTCCTAGCAGAGATAATTACATTTGTAACAAATGCTCAGCATGTTTATCGTCGTTCAACAATATCTGCATTCTAGAGACAATACTGTAAACAGCACTGTACAGCGTATCTGTAACTACCGTGAGAAATTGCTGTCTTATGTTGTCTTTTGTTATTCCTAATAAGGTGGGGCGATCGTGATTGGCTGGCAACTTCTGGTAACCCCACAAACAACAAGCACATGGATTTAGATCTGGGGATCTGGGAGGCCAAACATGACGCACGTGGCGGCTCACTGATGCTCACCAAACGAACCAAACGATACGCGCATACGTGTAGCAACATGCGGTGGAGCGCTACCCTGCACAAGAGTCGTACTTCCCAGCAGGCGTTCATAAGCCAGGCTATGGATGATCGGACTCTGTCTCTCACTACAGCTCATTTTATGCACGACCCTCGTGCTGTATCACTGACGTGTCGCTGCCCATCGCCATCTTTTGGCTAATTTTCGCTCTCGTTTTTGGTTTCAATAACGTTTTGGGCATGTGTGTCAATTTTTACCTCTGTACCTGCATTATTCCGTGAATTACTGCATTTGCAAATATTAACAGACTTTTGGATCACCCCGTTTAATATGGTGAAGAAAAAATGGTGAATGGCCTCAACTACATATGTTCTAATTCCACTTCAGAAAAAACGTATCTGTTAAAGACTGCTCCAATTGTAGGAGTATATCATTAATATCACGTGTCCTGCAGCAGATAATGATTCAACTCCTATTGAAATTCCTGCAGTCTCAGTTTTCGGCTGAAGAAGGTGCGTACCCTCATCTCAGCTCCACAACATCAAAGCAGAATAAGACATCAGGTACGCACTGGATGTCTGGTACGGCCGGCTGGAGTGGCCGAGCGGTTCTAGGCGCTTCAGTCTGGAACCGCGTGACCACTACGCTCGCAGGTTCGAATCCTGCCTCGGGCATGGATGTGTGTGATGTCCTTAGGTTAGTTAGGTTTAAGTAGTTCTAGGGGACTGATGACCTCAGCAGTTAAGTCCCATTGTGATCAAAGCCTTTTGAACCATTTCTTGTCTGGTACGGTAGAACTCCGATCGACGGCAGGAAAATTAACAGTCTACGATTTGCAGGAAGAGAGGAAGAACGTATTGATCTTTTCTCCAGAGTGCTCAGTATTATCCAATTTGTAGGTCGCTTAAAGGATATTGAGGTAGTGAATGATTGTGTGTATCTTGGATCTCTACTCAGTGACACAGGAAACCGTGACAAAGAAAAGAAACGACGACTCTTCCTTGCCCGAGTCGCAATGTAACGTGGTAAACCGGACAAGACACAAAACAACAATATGCGCTTCATGGAATCACTGGTGTTCCCTCTGTTCTTATGCGGCCTAGAGACTTGGACCGTGACACTCAGTGGGTGTTACATAAAATGTCGTAGTTTTCCAAATGTATGGGCAATAGGAGAGAAATTAGTGGAGAGAGTTCAGCACCACCTTGACACAACGAGAGACTGTGTATTGAAATCATGAATCCCTACACGGTCTCAGCTTCAATTCACATAGCAATGTGTAGGTCCACTAGACACGTTCACATCCACAGTGTGATAAAGTTTCATGCGGATACTGGACTATCATGGTTAACCACAAGCGATACGGCACATCCTTATTCAGGAAACCTCGAACAGCTAACAGCTCGATTGGCGCTCGTGGGAAGTACTGTGGGTGACATATGATTCACATCGAAAATACCGTCAGGTCACTGCTAAACAATCACTGGAAATTTCTGACCTGTCATTTAAAGAAGGCTTTTTGGAATCACTATCGAACTGTCTTATTACATGCAGTGAATTAAAGTGATTGTTATTGAATGTGCATTACTTACTTCAAATATTTACGGCATTTGTATTGGCTGGTATTGTCTAAACTGAACAATATTTCTACGAGGCAGAAGCTTGTGATCTTAACGTGCACTGAAAACGACGAGCAGCTACCTTGTACAAATATTATACAATTCAAACAATATCACCCGTCGCAACACCAGAGAAACTTTCAAGTAGTTATTACGCTGCGAACGCTTCGAACTGTACATAATTTCCTTAATGTAAACTTACACCTCAAAATCAGCAACAAATGAAATAAAAGCTGAAGGCAGGAATTTAAGGTTTTTATCTTCGTGAGACACCTTGACGTTATCCCTCATGCCACACACTGCAGGTATATTTTGAAAATAATAGTTACATCACAGACTTAATACTCACTGCTTCAGACACGTTGAAATACGCATAAATTGAAGAGTAAGTGAATATTACATCTATTGCGTTTGATTTTGTGACTAAATGAAATAAAGTATTGCTTGAAACATGGAAAGGAATAAGTTTTTGACAGTAAACAATCATTAACCTCCAGAATGGATTTTCACTCAGCAGCGGAACGTGCACTTACTCTGCAAATCACATTTAAGTGGCTGGAAGGGGGTTCATCGAACCACCTTCACAATTCTCTATTACTCCAATCTCGTATAGCGGGCGGAAAGTACGAACACTTACATCTTTCCGTACGAGCTCTGATTTCCCTTATTTTTCATGGTGATCGCTTCTCCCTATGCAGGTCGGCGTCAGCAGAATATTTCCGCATTCGGAAGGAATGTTGGTGATAGGAATTTTGTAGAAGATTCCTCCGCAATGAAAAACGCCTTTCCACATCTACATCTACATGATTACTCTGCAATTCACATTTAAGTGCTTGGCAGAGGGTTCATCGAACCACAATCATACTATCTCTTTACCATTCCGCTCCCGAACAGCGCGCAGGAAAAACGAACACCTAAACCTTTCTGTTCGAGCTCTGATTTCTCTTATTTTATTTTGATGATCATTCCTACCTATGTAGGTTGGTCTCAACAAAATATTTTCGCATTCGGAGGAGAAAATTGATGACTGAAATTTCGTAAATAGATCTCGCCGCGACGAAAAACCTCTTTGCTTTAATGACTTCCATCCCAACTCGCGTATCATATCTGCCACACTCTCTTTCCTATTACGTGATATTACAAAACGAGCTGCCCTTTTTTGCACCCTTTCGATGTCCTCCGTCAATCCCACCTGGTAAGGATCCCACACCGCGCAGCAGAGGACGAACCAGTGTAGTGTAAGCTGTCTCTTTCTTTTAATGATGTACATTCCAAATCATGTATCATTTCAGTGACACTCTCTCCCCTATTTCGCGATAATACAAAATGTGCTGTCCTTCTTTGAACTTTTTCGATGTACTCCGTCACTCCTATCTGTTAAAGATCCCACACCGCGCAGTAGTATTCTAAACGAGGACAGACAAGTGTAGTGTAGGCAGTCTCCTTACTAGATATGTAATAAGGCAACTACGCAATAATATAGTACTGAATGAAAGGGGGAAACCAACACCTTAAAAATTATATACATACAAAAACTATACTGTAATTTTTATACAGTTTTTATAAAGTAAATTACAATGAAATCTGATGGGTACTGTAAAAGAGAAAAAAAGGTCAAATTCTTTAAGGGAAGATGAAATTTGTCTTACTCTCACACACAGTGGAAGCATACGGCTTTAATTATAGTGTTCAACACTTTTTCGAATATCACTTATTGCAATCGTAGGTTTGAACGGTTTGAGGAAATATTTGTGACAACTTCAGTAGACAGCCTATTTTGTACGTCAAAAAATCAAATAGGCACTGAGTAGCACTTTGCAGGAAAACTTAATGCAGTATGACTAATGTATCCTTAACGTAACAGTTAACTCATTTGTCATGCCGTATTAGAAACAGTCCAGTGTAATAAATACAGTCATACCTAACATTCACTTCGAGTGCAAGGAAGTGCTCAAAATCTTTAAGGGACTCCCCCTTAAATGAGTGAAATATTTTTCACATATCGTTCGGAAAAAGCGTTTGGATCGCAACCCAACCAATGACTTTGTATGTAGGATCTAAGAGCTCTTGAGGATCAAACACGGGCACACAACAATCTTTTTAGAGACATAATAGTAATATCTCTTACAGTTACACTGCAGGGTACTTTATAAATAAGACGTCACATTTTTATGTTCTCAGTTTTTTCTGCCAGATACGTATGAAGACAATTACATGCCACCGTTTTCGAAATCAACTGTATCCATATTGTTCAACTTTCCACGATAAATCACGCTCACGGTGTCACTGTTGAGCTGCCCGTTTTCCAACACCAGCAGTCTTTCTGTATGTATTGCGCTTCTGCCCATGCCCAGATACTTCAAGTTCTTTAACATGTAAGTAGAAGAATCCCTGATTTCTAGTACTACAACAAAAAATGGTACACAAAATAATGATTCCATTAGGCATTGCATATAATGCATGTCACACCTCCATTTTGTGTACAAAAAGAAAATGGAAATATCGTGTGGCTAGGGCCTCCCGTCGGGTAGACCGTTCGCCTGGTGCAGGTCTTTCAATTTGACGCCACTTCGGCGACCTGCGCGTCGATGGGGATGAAATGATGATGATTAGGACAACACAACACCCAGTCCCTGAGCGGAGAAAATTTCTGACCCAGCCGGGAATCGAAACCGGGCCCTTAGGATTGACAGTCTGTCACGCTGACCACTCAGCTACCGGGGCGGACTGCAAAAAGAAGAAAGCGTTAAACGATGATGATGACTGCAATGACGGCGACAACTCCGACGATTCAGCAACGATGAGAAGATACTCACACTGAGTGTGCAGCTTTTATCAAGTTTTTACAGCCAAAAAATATGATTAGCCAAAAATAGTCAGCAATCCTATTTTGTTGATACAGCACCATACTTGGGTTTTCGACATTTGCTAAGATCATAATCTCGGAGGAATGCACGCTGCAAGATACACTTAATCAAACAAACTCAATCTCAAATGGGCATGTCGTATCTTTGTGTTACGAAACGCCGGAAAATGATATTTGTATTCAAGGAACTTAAATCTCTCTCCACATTTCTTTGCGTGGATAATCACAATTTTGCGGTAAAGATATTATTTAACTACCGGTCTAATTAGTGGGCGAGCGACAATCCAGTGACATACGTCTCACATGCTGCGCTCTTATGCGCCCAGGCAGAAACGCAGTAGTGGCACTACAGTTACGCGATCTGTTTCCAAAGCACACTTCGGTAGGCGGCTATATCAAACGATGGAATGTTCTCATACGCAGTAACTGAAGCTCTTGGTCAGTAGATATTATTTTATAATCGTGTGAGTTACTGCCCATTGTTTTCCAAACCGCCAAGAAGAATAATCCCTTACCAAATCATTCAGATTATTGCAGTCGCGTGGGTCAAGTGCATTTACGGTCCCTCTCCCTCCCATAGTTAAGATAAGTACTGTCCAGTATGTCGCCATTGTTTTCACGTTACAGAAAAACTGCAACGAATTACTCTCCATGTAACAGCAAAAATTCAACACTGTAAAATTAATGTCGGAAGTGTTCACCCTTCGCTTTTATGATAGCCAGAACTCTGCTAGAGGAAGCTTTCGATGTTCCATCTATATGTCTGTGGTCGAATGACAGCCCTTTATTCCTCAAGAACTAGTACCTTGCTAGGTGCTGATACTGGAAACTTGGGTCTGGAGCGATATCGACTTCGTACGTCCTCCCGCAGAAGTTGTATTGGTTCAGGTCATGATTCAGAGCAGGACGGTCCATTTCAGGACTGCTACTGTCCACAAACCATTGCCTCGCAGATGCTGCTTTGTGATTTGAGGCACTGTCAAACTGATAAAGACAGTCACCGTTTCCAGACTGTTTCTCTGTTGTATGCAGCGCACAATTATGTAAAACGTGTTCATATCCTCCTGCATTTTGCGTTTGCTTAAGTGCAGTAAGGAGACCACACCATAAACAGGAAAAAATGCTCATATTGTAACGCCAACACCTCCATACGTCACTGATGTTAGATTACGTACCCTCTTTCGATCAGTCCAGTCATCCACTGTCCAGTGACATTGCATTTTACACCACATTAAGCACTGCTTAACAATGACTACATAAATGTGACGTATATGAGAAGATACTCGGCTATTACACCTTACTTTTTTAACTCCTTATGGACAAACATCTTGGTACGTGGACTGCCAGTAGCACCTTGAAACTGACAAATAATCGCTGCTGCTGGTTCCATGAAATTCGTTATAAGCAGCCTCCGCAACACTCAACAATCCTTGTCTGGAAGTCTACCTGGTCCTGGTTTAAAAGTGGTTGTGCTTACTTCACGTTTCGGCTTCACATTATCGACGGTTCGCTTTGGCAGATGTAGACCGGTACGAAAGTTCCTGTTTCTCAACTGACATCGTATGACTAATCTACGTTCGAAGTCATTGAGCTCTCCTGACCGAGCCATTCTGCTATTGTCGCTTCTCTAGTGGCACCACTATACTCCCTGCCTCCACTCATCATCTTCTTCTTATACCAGAAATTGCGCCACGGAATTTCATTCAACAAAGCATCAAAAAGTTTGGCGAAAGGTATTCCATTCAATAGTTTCCCGGGAATATAGTTTTACGTTGATGTTGGCGTACTCTTGCTGCATTCACTCATACTGTTGTGAAGGATATTTTTGTGTTTTTGCGATACACTTAAGTTAGTATGCAATACATTTTCTCTAGAAAATAAATAATGTTTTTAAACTGATCTGATCTATTTCGCCCCAATTTCCTCTGCATTAGTTTACCATAATGCAATGTATAGTAAACCACCTCCTTCCCACCCAGATTGGAGGCAGTGGTGGTGCCCAGTTGAGCAGCACCTCTTATCAGAGCTTGCAAGATTTGCTCACACACTAGTGAGAATTACACGTTCTAGCGACATCAGTGTCGCATCAATATACAATAACCACCGACTGAAGGCAGTTGGTAGAACTAACAGTGGAGGGTATAAAAGAACGTATTTGGGGGGACGTGAAGAACAGTGCAATCTCTGTCGTAATGAGGAATGGAGCGATTCATCTGACCTCCAAAAGAGCATGTTCATCGGCTTTCCGGCCAAGGGTGTAAGCATTTCCGTAAATTGTTCCTGCGGCACCACGGTTAAAATATAGTGTGAATGCTAAAATGACACTGTCCAAGACTGCTGCCGAGGCAGCAGCGGTGCACCACGGGTCAAAGGTGACAGGGATGAATGACGGCTGTGGAGATGTATACGGGTGAAAATACGTGCAGCTGTTGAACAGCTAACCGCCCAGATGAACCAAGGGGCTACGAACAATGTTTTCTCAGCAAACGTTGGAGTGTATGGGTCTCTGCAATAGGCGCCTGCTTCATGCAGCCATGCTGACTGCTGCTCATCGCCGACGAAGGTTGGGATTTTCACGCCAACACCACAACTGGAAGTCCAGTGAGTGGCGACAGGTGGCCTTTTCAGATGATTCACTTTATATGCCACATCGGACAGATGGCCTTTAGCGTGTACGGCCCTGAAACAATCATCGGAACGGTCCAGGCTGGAGGAGGGAACGTTATAGTTTAATGGAATGTTTTCGTGGCACTCCTTGGGTGATGACGCCATTCTGAAACGCACACTGGATCAACACAAGTAAGCATCTATTCTTGGGAACCATGTTCACGTGCAGATTGTCTGTCGTCTGCAAGATGGCATCTACGTGCTGGACAGTACAATTTGTCACACAGCTCACAGTATCCATCCGTGGTTCAAGGAGCACCAGGTTGAGTTTACCCTACATCCCTGGTGACTAAACCACCAGGATCGGCCAGGGCACTGGAGTCGGCCAGGTCCCTGTTAGTACCTTGCAGAAAATCACTGACTCTTTTTCCGCTCGTCCAGGTCGTAATATGTGGTTTTTCAGGTTTTTTACAGGTGGTCACATTAATGTGACTGTTCCGTGTAGCCCGTGTAGCTACCAGAGTTAATTACACTGTGAAATTATAATTACGCAGCAGCATAGAGATGAGGAAGTGACACCTACTTGAGAGTACCTTGAATCTGCGCAATTGTTTCCTGTTGCCTGAAATGTAAAAGGGAATCATTATGCACATGTTGCCAAGAAGACTTTTTTAACACCTCTGGAAACTGGTGGGAACTTGCTGAAAAGACGTTTCACATGAGATAATTCCAAGGAATTACCTCCCCAGTGCTTGGAGACTCAGCAGGGACTCAGTTGCAGGAATGGATCTCCCAGCCAGGCAAATTAATCATGTCACGTTATTATAATCTTCAATATCGGTCAATGATAATGAAGGACATGTGTGGAACAAAAATTATTATTATTAACAATGTTACATCTTTAGCCTATTGATGACATACTGCAACTCATGCCTGCTTCTTTGCCTCATTGTAGAGTTACTGATTCTGCGAGTCGCTGGTGAGAGCAGCGACTGTCGATCTCCGCTCAAATATATACCTGATTGTGACGATATTCGATACATGTGGCAACTCTCTGCAGAAAGTCTATGTCTTCTTCAGCGCCGGCCGCTGTGGCCGAGCGGTTCTAGACGCTACAGTCCGGAACCGCGCTGCTGCTACGGTCGCAGGTTCGAATCCTGACTCAGGCATGGATGTTATGATGTCCTTAGTTTAGTTAGGTTTAAATAGTTCTAAGTCTAGGGGATTGATGACCTCAGATGTTGTGTCTCATTTGAGTCTTCTTCAGCTTCCTGAAACGATTCTGCTTATGCAGCCTGTCGTGCAGGAATTTGTTAAACATGTTTCTGAGTTGCATTCCTTGTCGTATCCATGGAGGCAATCAAATCCAACTACCTGCTGTATCTCAGACATGCCTTTCATTTACTGTCTTAGAACCTGCAAGCAGCTGTGGTGTAGTAATCCAATCGAGCAGCGAAGAATCTGAAAGCAGCTGTGATGTAATAATCTCCAGTCAAGCAGGTGAGAATCTGTAGCGGTCCAAAGATTGCATCTCCCTGTATCTGACTGCAGAAGAAGAGGGAGACGACAGTAGTATCTACGTAGGCCGAACTTAACGGACAACATTGTAATCATATACTTTGAGACCAACTTAGTACTACTATCGTATTAGTGTCACGTAAGCAGTAATGGTCACCAAAATACACTCCTGGAAATGGAAAAAAGAACACATTGACACCGGTGTGTCAGACCCACCATACTTGCTCCGGACACTGCGAGAGGGCTGTACAAGCAATGATCACACGCACGTCACAGCGGACACACCAGGAACCGCGGTGTTGGCCGTCGAATGGCGCTAGCTGCGCAGCATTTGTGCACCGCCGCCGTCAGTGTCAGCCAGTTTGCCGTGGCATACGGTGCCGCGACAGCGTGGACGTGAACCGTATGTGCAGTTGACGGACTTTGAGCGAGGGCGTATAGTGGGCATGCGGGAGGCCGGGTGGACGTACCGCCGAATTGCTCAACACGTGGGGCGTGAGGTCTCCACAGTACATCGATGTTGTCGCCAGTGGTCGGCGGAAGGTGCACGTGCCCGTCGACCTGGGACCGGATCGCAGAGACGCACGGATGCACGCCAAGACCGTAGGATCCTACGCAGTGCCGTAGGGGACCGCACCGCCACTTCCCAGCAAATTAGGGACACTGTTGCTCCTGGGGTATCGGCGAGGACCATTCGCAACCGTCTCCATGAAGCTGGGCTACGGTCCCGCACACCGTTAGGCCGTCTTCCGCTCACGCCCCAACATCGTGCAGCCCGCCTCCAGTGGTGTCGCGACAGGCGTGAATGGAGGGACGAATGGAGACATGTCGTCTTCAGCGATGAGAGTCGCTTCTGCCTTGGTGCCAATGATGGTCGCATGCGTGTTTGGCGCCGTGCAGGTGAGCGCCACAATCAGGACTGGATACGACCGAGGCACACAGGGCCAACACCCGGCATCATGGTGTGGGGAGCGATCTCCTACACTGCCTGTACACCACTGGTGATCGTCGAGGGGACACTGAATAGTGCACGGTACATCCAAACCGTCATCGAACCCATCGTTCTACCATTCCTAGACCGGCAAGGGAACTTGCTGTTCCAACAGGACAATGCACGTCCGCATGTATCCCGTGCCACCCAAGGTGCTCTAGAAGGTGTAAGTCAACTACCCCGGCCAGCAAGATCTCCGGATCTGTCCCCCATTGAGCATGTTTGGGACTGGATGAAGCGTCGTCTCACGCGGTCTGCACGTCCAGCACGAACGCTGGTCCAACTGAGGCGCCAGGTGGAAATGGCATGGCAAGCCGTTCCACAGGACTACATCCAGCATCTCTACGATCGTCTCCATGGGAGAATAGCAGCCTACATTGCTGCGAAAGGTGGATATACACTGTACTAGTGCCGACATTGTGCATGCTCTGTTGCCTGTGTCTATGTGCCTGTGGTTCTGTCAGTGTGATCATGTGATGTATCTGACCCCAGGAATGTGTCAATAAAGTTTCCCCTTCCTGGGACAATGAATTCACGGTGTTCTTATTTCAATTTCCAGGAGTGTACATTCACTTAAATGCAAAGAATTATGACTCTTTATTCAGAGATTGAGTTTCTAGAGGTATGGTAGATAATAGAATAGGTTCGGGTTTCAAGAGCTTAGAGATTTCTTCGAAACCTGTCTTGACGTTTACGAGAACATTGTCTAAAAATTAAATTTTCGCTAGTCTGTAACTTTCTCTTGCGCAAGTCAGATGAACTAAAACAAGAGTATCTCCGTGGGAAGAATGTAATTTTAATGCCAAATATGACTGATAAACTGGTAAAAGAACTTGAGACTTTTCAAGAGAGGGAAACCTGCTGGGCATTAAAGGACGTAGTTGAACGGGATGTTAAATAAGTGAAAATAAGGGGTTTTATGCAAGAATATACACAAATCTGCCGAAAGAGACATTTAATTCGTTCAGTATTGATTGTCATTTCCCCTGTAACTACTGAAATGTATCAGGTGTAAATGTCTGTGGATGTATGCGTAAAGATAGCCTATAGTACTGTCTACCGCTGCCAGACGGTGTTGCTGCTTCCCCTAGGTGGAGCACTGCAGCCGCACTTCTTCCGGCTTGCGTTTATGCTGTTGAATATCGATAAGACAACATGGAAGCAGTCAAGTATGAGCAACGGTTGAAAGTGTGGTTTCTCGAGGAAAGGAGTGAGTGATTCAGACAATCGTAAGAGGTTTGTAGCCATATGTTGAGAAACTGTCGCTGATCCGTGTTTCGTTGGGTATCAGAGTTAAGGGACGGCAGGGATTTGCTGAAAACCACAAAAGCAGAGGGCGTCTAGGTACTGCAAGCAAACCAAATAATGCCCAGCGTGTCAATGATGTGATAATAAGGCACAGGCGAATCGCGTTTGATGATCTAGAGAAGGGAATAGGTTTATCACGGGAGCCTTCCACGCCATTATTCAGCAGGATTTGAAGATAAAGAACGTGTGTACACGTTGGGTACCCCGTTCCTCCCCACTGCGTGGAGGTACGCCAACAGTTCGTGCAACAGTGCAGTGCAGATCCAGCGGAGTTCTTTGAGCGTCTCTTCATCGTCGATCATTCATGGTTTTCCACAAGAGTCCAGAAAGGAAATGGCAGTGTACGGAGTGGAAGCATACTGGGAGTTTCCATCCCAAGAAGTCAAGGGTGGACTATTTGTGCCGAAACCAATGGCAACTGTCTTCTGAGACCAGGAATGGATACTACTGGTGCACTGGCTCCCTCCAAATACGAACATCAACACTGACCGTTAATGCAATTCACGGCACCAACTAAGTCAATGCATTCAACACAACCACCATGGAAAATGGGGCCATGGCGGTCTGCTGCAAAACAGTGTGCGGCTACACGCTAGTCGCCAGATCATTGCCATCATGTGTGAATCAGGGTTTACTGTGCTGCCACATCCCCCGTACTCGGCAAATCTGGTTCCTAGCGACTATGATCTATTCGACCCAATGAAAGAGGTCATATGGTGTCAGAAGTTCACCACCAACGACGAACGTCATCCAGCTGTCCACCAGTGGCGCTGAGGTACCCCAAAATGTTTGCCACGTCTATGGCGAAGCTGCCAGGACGATGGCAAAAATGTTAAGACACTGGCGGGGAATACCTGTAATACAAACTGCGCTTGCTTGTTGAGAATGAATCCTGTAAATACTAAATAATTGTAGTGCCAGTAGGTTTTGAAGGCCCATGTAATAAATAAACATGCAGTATTAAACGTTCAGTCATATGACAAAGCTCATTCCAAGTAGTGAATTGTTGCACACGTATATCCGGTAAATAAGGATGCACAGTGTGTGTAAATGTTTTCCACATGCAGCGAAATTAATACTCTCTAACACATTGTTTCCTGCAGGCTGAAACGTGGTCAGAGTTTCGAATAACAGAATCTGTGGCATCCAGTATCAGACTATGAAAGGATGGTCATGGATGATAACAGACTTGAGAAAGATTTTCACGTGGGAAAGGCTATTTCGTACATTATGAAAACCCCTGTTGTTAATTTGCATTATAGGTATTTATTACACAAGTTTCTCCCGAATCATGTAAGGCTGTGGAACACAGGTACTGATAGCTTAATCTGCCACATTACAACTCGAAAAATTTACTGTGACGTCAGGGGTGATGTTCACACAGTTTGGTACTTCATGTTTCCCTATAAATAGTATGTATGGTCTTCTGACGTGATATTAAAAAAAGAGGTTGGATAATGAAAGACAAATTTTATGATGAACTTATTACAGAATTTGTCAGTCTATGAGCAAAAATTGTGCACTCTAGACTGAGCATGGACGCATAATGCATATAGCAAAGGGTATAAATCAGTTTCCTCTTAGTAGCTTGAACATCGATGGTTACAGGCAATGTTTGTTGGGATTCGAAGTTAAAAGAACTGTGCAGTATGTAAGTCAGTAAAGTACTAAGTAATTTCTGCTACTAAACAATACAAACTGGGTTTATCTACACAGGATGACATACATTATGCTTATGGGTAAGATGAATACATTGGCTTTGGGTCGATACCACATAATAAATAATGACGATGATAGTGATTGATTCTATTGCACCTGCCTAAAATCCTGTAAAAGGTCTGTACGCTTAAAAAACGTAAACAACATAACTACCTGAAATGCGTGTGCGCATATATCTGTGTGTGTGTGTGTGTGTGTGTGTGTGTGTGTGTGCGTGTGTGTGTGAATTGGAACTGATTTGTATTCACATACTCTTTTGTGATTGACTCGATTAAACTCATAACCACCAGGACTACATGCTCGCATTATCTTGAGTTCATCTGATGTCAAATATGATGTACACTTTTCGATGGAAATTTATATAATTAATTTTATTGGCATACAGTTGTCATCAAAAGAGATTCATCACAAGTGCTCAGATAGTGTCTGCATGAAAAATGTATAAACATTATACAATTTAATCTGAATATTACTTGTCACAGGTAAAGCATATGTAATAGGGTACACTGCAAGGCAAACCTAGGACTGTAAAAATAGTGAATCAAACATAAAAACACTGAATAAAAAATTGTCATTTGAAGAAGTAAAAATAATGATTATTATATCTAGAGCATTTTTTATTTGAGATTTGTGTGTGTGTGTGTGTTTATGTTTTAGCAAAGATGAAGCTCACATATTTATACCTTCTTGAACATGTCAGTGCACACATGTGGGATGACATTTAATGACAAGGAAGTACAGCAGTTACAAAGAGAGGGGGGAAGTTACGGTGATCTATAAATCAGAGAGAGATTATGAATGTGGTGATGAGGCAGATGTGGTAATATATTTTCATGCTATACATGATTGGGTGATAGAGTATTTACAAAGATGTGTAAATGAGAGAGATGATGATGATGAGGCAAATATGTGACTATTGTGTGGCCAGATGTGGGATGAAATGTAATGGTGAGGTGTACAGTATTTATTTATGTGCGTGCGTGTGTGTGTGTGTGTGTGTGTGTGTGTGTGTGTGTGTGTGTGTGTGTGATGGTGTCGTAGCTTTGAACATATTATGCAGTTCAGAAGCAAATATCTTTGAACACGACCCAAATTCAAGTGAAACACGTAATTTTTTCATAATTCTACGTATAATCGACTTTAGTGCCACTTTTTAGTAATTCATAGGGCTGAGAGCCTCGTTTTAAGGCTGCGCTGAGACTGGATGGAGGGAAGTGGGGGAAGGAAAGAGGGGGGATGGGAGGGTGGGCGTTACATAATGCAGCTAGCTGATTCCGCCATCGTGGGTTTTGAAATTTCCCACAACTGTCATGTTGCATATTTTTAATTTTACATCACCAGTACCTTGCATTTTTAAATTTCTCACCAGCACCAATTTCATTTTTTAGATTTTCTATCACCGCCATCTTGGACTTTTCCGCGAATAAACGGCCAAATAGGGGTGAAAACTTGAACCATGCGTCAAACAGTTTGTAGCCATACAAATGGCTTTCTGGTACTCAGAAAATAACATGTACTGTATATTCATTGGACAAATAAATATTTATTTAAATGATAAAATATAACTTTTTGGCATCTTGTGTGACTTACTGTAGACATCTGACTGTGTCATCTAAGTTTTTATGGGGTATTGGTTTTACACTTGCTTGAACTATTTCATTTTTAAGGAACATGATACAAAAAGTTACACTATGATGTTCAAGTAATACAAAGATATATTTTACATCATATTCATGGGTAGAAGTCAAATGAATATTCCATAGCGTTCGATCATGTCATTGGCCAATTACTCTAATCTTTCTATGATATTTTATCTTCCATTTTATCTGAATCAAGAGGGAGAATTAATAATTGTTGCCGTTGATGAAATAGTTATTGCCAGACAGAGCGAGGATGCATGAAAAGCGAAAGTAGCAAATGATGTTTTTGCTCATGTTATTAACTGGTTTCGGACAGCTAGGCCAGCTTTAAACCTTGCAAAACACCTCCCAACCGTTCATTATTGTCAAAAATGCCCATCGCCTTTAACGTACTGCACCTAAAAAATTAATAAATAGTGTAAAAAGCTCTAATTTCCTGTGTATGTAGTTACATTACTACTAGAAAAACATAGCAGACTTGATGAACCTGTTGGGTTTTTCCATACGAATAATTGAACTCATGGATATCAGTAAGTTAACATATTTTAGCTCACTAATCTTTTAAGGGTATTTCTCTATAGTTTTTAGATCTCAAATCTTCTATATATTTTCTCACAAATGCTTTTTGTAACAATTCATTACAGTTCGAGAATAACAGAGATACTTTCGGACAGATGAATAGAAATAAAAATTATTGCATTTAACGGTGTCGGCTCTATCTTTGGTACAGAAATGACCGACATATCTATTTACAGAATTCTTTTGCAATATGTCCATGGAAACTGAATGTGTGACAGACAGGAAAAGTGTTTTTAAATGTAGATAAAAATCGTTTCTCCATAAATGGCCTGTATATGTAAGGGAACTTCTCTAACAGTAACAAGCAGTCAGTTGCGAGTGTTAAAATGACCCGAATGTAGTCTTACATGTATGCAATCTTTTGCTCAGCTGTAGTGTACCATATAAAGTTTATCGTGGAGATGATTATCTGAAAGGAATTCCAGAACCACAGTCACAGACGAAAATGTGAACGCAATAAAGTATTCAATTAAAGGAAATGAAGATGAAGAAAATGGTTGACGCAATAGACATGGCAGAAGGAGACGTATGGCAAATGGAACATGTTGAATTAGCTATGAGAAATTCTTGTACGAGACCGATGCCAAATACAGAGATGAAGATCAAATTACAGCAATGTACGAACTGTTTACAAAAGAGATGAACTCATTTGTGGACGAAACGACATTGCAGAAGGTGGAAGCCAGTAGCGCTGTGCGAAGAAAGCCCGTATTGACTCAGCATTCGTTTGCTGAGTCTGGGCTGGGCGACCCCGTGGTTCCGAGCTGGTGACTGGTAAGCGCCGCCAGTCCTTTGTTTCGAAAGCTCTGGGCATGCTTCAGCGACCACCGCGCGGGGCGCCGGTGGAACGTCGTGTGTTACAAGGAACAGGGATCTTGGCTTGACCACCTGGTTCGCGGAGATGGTAAAAGCCTTTATAAAAGAAACCTTAATCTCAAGGTGTGCTCTACGCTAATGAGATGTTGAGAAGGAACAGTCGCTAGCCGGCAACCTCTTGATAACCTGCTACACCTCAGTTGTATAGGGCTTACCCAGGAAAGCGGAGCTCTGTCTAAGTGAAGTTTCTTCCCTTGCTGCATGTGGGGACACCAAGAAGCCTAAATCTCAAGTTTCTACTCCCATCGGTTCGGGTGGACCGTGGGTAGTATTAACACCCAAAATCATACGAGACCTCCTGTGGCTAGTCCACCTGGCGTATCTCTGTCTACCAATGGCAGTAATCATAGCAGCAGGCCCAATCCCGTGGTAGATAACGTTTTTGCTGTCTTGAAACTTGTAGACGTTAATTTTAAGATATTATCGCCGTTTTTTATCATTAAAGCACTCGAAGGGCTTTCAGGGTAACTCAAACCGATCTAGAGGCTGCGGAGTGGCACTCTACTGCTGGCGACTGTGAAGGCTCCCTAAGTACAGAAGCTGATGAATACCATGCTTCTTGGAGAGTATCCCACCAACAGTGAGTTGCACACTGGGCGAAATAGTGTTAAAGGAGTGGCTACATGCTGGGACAAGAAACTGCAACAGCAATGGGAAACTGCAAGGGTGACTGAAGGCCCACACATTACGAAAAGGGTTGATGGTGAGCTTCAAAAGTCAGCATAATTTATCCTGACAGTCTGCCTACCGAAGTTGCCAAGAGTACATCGTACCTTAATGTTAGACCTACGTCAGAAATGCGTGTGCTGCTTCAGGTTGTAAGGTTCTAATGTCCACTATGTGGCAGCGTGGCACACGAACAAACTTTTCAGTGCACTACCCCACCCAGGTGTGTTAATTGCTCACAGTCCCATCGAGTTTGGAGCAGGGACTGCCCTGTCTTCACTGAAGAAAAGATGATTCAGGAAATTAAAGTTACCCATCATGTTTCGTACTGTGATTCGAGAAACGAATTTAAGGCTACTCACCCAACAAACTTTCTCAAGATTTTTGCCTTAGCGTTGAAGCACCCTGTCCACCCGGACAATTATGGTTAAGCAGGGCACATCTGTCTGCGCTTCTAATGCAGCTGCCCGTCTGTGCTGCTGAAACACTGAAAGCTGCTGAACGTAACATCAGTATAGATAGCAAACCCTCACAGCAGACTCCAGCGATTTGTTCCTGTTACATCAGCCATGCTACTGTCCCCAAAATCCAAGCTGGGGGTGAAGGCCAAATGACCAGAGAGATATGCTACAAAGCCATTGGATCATGTGACCTTGTTGCTATCTCATGCATCTGACGATGTTTGCCTGTGGGAACCAGTGAGTCTCTCAAGTGACGCCACCTCCGCTGCTGTCTCGCCACCATGGCAAAACGAGAAGCGTAAAGATGGAGTAAAACGTTACCGTCAAAACTGCTTCCATACTGTGGTGGAACCTTACTGGGTTCATGACACATGTGGAAGAACTGAAACTGCTAGAACAGCTGTGCTTCTATGTGGAGGAAACGCATTTTAATAAACGTCCACAAGTTTCAAGACCCAATGTGTAACGGGTCCGTGGAGGGGTCGCTTTGTTGATCAGTAGCATGCAACACTCCTCTGCTCTCCTCATGGCTACTGGCCTGCTAGCGGTTGCAGTTGTGGCTCATGTATGACAGACGATCACTGCTCACTATATTTACCTTCACACGATGCGACTGACTGAGGCTTTAACAGGTTTTATAGAAAAAGTTCCCCAACCATTTCTCCTACGGGTAGACTTTAATGCCCTTCATATTTCGTACAGTTCGATCTCTACTTGCCCCCAGAGTCGTATTTTGGAGGCCCTCATTGTGTCTCACAAGCTGTGCATCCTCAACACAGGCACTTCCACTTATATCTGTGCTGCTGATGGATCATTCACAGCCATCGACCTCTCTTTCTGCTCTCCAGGCCTTGTAGACTCTGTTCAGTGGGAAGTCACTGGCGATCTTCATTTGAGTGACCACCTCTCACTCCATATTCATCTACTGGATAGCTCTCTCCTCAAAAGGCACAGTCATGATGGACTATCAGCAGAGCCAACTGAGCAACGTTCAGTCAGGAGTGGGTGGACCACATCACACGAGTCATCCATCATACCGCTGAACTCTTCACCCCAAAGTCCTCTCATCATTCTATAAGGCCACCAGTGCCTTGGTGAACTGATGACGGCCATTCAGTCAATCAGGTCACGTGTTCAGCTGTGCAACAGTATAAGAACCGCCCAATGGGGGAAACCTCGAAATCTTTCGATTAGCAAAAACAAAGGCTCGATGCTTCATGAAGGATAGCACGAAAAGGTCATGGCAAGTATTCCTGGAGTTCATCAACCTTTAAACTTGTACTACGAAAGTGTGGGAAGCTATCCACAGGATTTCCAGTAAACACAAACGTTTACCAATAGCAGCAGGGCAGAAACTGATGAGTCTTTAGACAACATCCAGAGACATCGCTCAGACAATGGCAGAGCAATTTGATAAGACTATTGCCAATTCCAGCCAGGATCCAGCGTTTTGCTGCTTCCGCGTGACAGTGGAGACGGGCAAGTTGCATTTCAGATCACACAATTCTGAATCTTACAAATGCCCTTTCCCCATGTGGGAGCTGGAATTGGCACTGTCTGCGACTCATGACAATACATCTGTTCACGACCAAATCAGATATTGCATGCTTAGACATTTGCCAGCGGCGTCAAAGGGAATTCTCTTCGAATGTTTTAATATTATATAGCAGGAACACCACATCCCTGACTCGTGGAAAGAGGCAATTCTCATACGTCTCCTCAAACCAGGAAAATACCGCTTGTGTTCCAGTAGTTACTGTACCGTCGTTTTAACGAGCTGTGTAGTGAAGACACTGGAGTGCATGGTTAACGTCTCCTGGTCTGGTTGTAAGAGATCAGGCAACTCCTTAGCTGCTCCCAGTGTAGATTTCGAAGGTTTAGGTCCGCTGCCAACAACCTGGTTCTATTGGAGGCGGCTATTCAGCAGGCTTCCTACATAAACGTCACTGTCACGGTATATTCTTCGATATAAGGGGTACGACACTAGTTTGAGACAATATTCTCGTGCAATTCCATCAATGGGGCTTTCATTGCCAGCTACCCATTTTCATACCATCCTTCTTGTCTAAGTGCATTTTTAGGTCTCGAGTTGGTGAGGTGCTGTTGGATCGCTCTGAGCAGTAGAATAGTGTTCTTCATGGCAGTGTTTTGAGTGTTGCCATCTTTGCCATAGCCATTAGCAGTATCAAGTTTACGGTAAGAAGTCCTGTACAGCTCTCCTTATTTGTGGACGATTTTGCCGTTTTCTTTTCCTCCTCCAGTGTTGCAACAGCGTCCCATCAGTTGCATCTTACAATGCAGAGGTCAGAGTAGTGGTCTGTAAAGACGGGTTTTCGGTTTTCTGCAGATAAGTGTGTGTTTGTGTTCATTTTAATCATTCTCGTCGTATTTTTAATTTATCTGAATTACGTATGACACCATGGTACGTTTTAAGGACTGAATGAGGTTTTGAGCCTCATTTTTGATTCCAAATTATCATGGTTGCCACACCTGCGGGACATGAAAATCGGAGTCCTGAAGGCGCTGAATATCATAAAGAGCCTTAACCACAACTCTTGGGGAGTAGAGAAGGCGCATCTACTCCAGTATTATAGGGCTTTCATACCTTCGACGCTAGACTATGGGTAGACAGTGTACGGATCAGCGAGACTTCCTTATTCGAAGATCATTGATACTGTCCATCATGAGGGGATTAGGCTGGCCACAAGTACGTATAGGACCAGCCCAAACCAAGCCTCTGCACCGAAGCTGATCAAAGTCAGGTTATAATTCGACGGCAATTCTTCACTGTGCGTTGGACATGTAGGATCTCCCAGCTCCAAATTCACCCGGATAACATACCTTTTCTTCCACTTTCCACGAGTAACAGCATCATTTGGTATTCACGTGCCGTATGTGCTGGAGTCACTTCGAGTGGAGCAAGTGGAACCTTAAACTCAGGGTTTTAACCGTCTGTCACCGTGGTTGCTGTAGAGGTCGAGGGCCATTTTACATTTAGTTCAATACAGGAGAAATTACGCTTTGGCATCTGTTTATAATGCGGTATTTTCTTGCATTTTAAATGAGCACCACAACTATGAAGCTGTCTTTACGGATGGGTCAAAACAGGGGGACTCCGATGTTTGCTCTGTTGTTTTCCTGGATTGTGTCCTGAAGGTCCAACTGCCTCAGGACTTTGGTGTCTTAGATGCAGAATTATATGCGATCTTTAGGGCACTGGATCAGATGACACGTTCGTCAAATGCTAAATTCATTGTCTGTTCCGTTTCTCTGAGTGCTTTTCACTCTCTAAAACTTTTGTACCCAGAAGATGCAGTAGTTCAGAGTATCCTTCAGCTACAAATGCCTAGGAAGGAAATGTTTTTGCCGGCCGTGGTGGCCAAGCGGTTAAAGGCGCTACAGTCTGGAACCGCGCGACCGCTGCGGTCGCAGGTTCGAATCCTGCCTCGGGCATGGATGTGTATGCTGTCCTTAGGTTCGTTAGGTTTAATTAGTTCTAAGTTCTAGGCGACTGATGACCTTAGCAGTTAAGTAGCATAGTGCTCAGAGCCATTTGACCCATTGAAATGTTTTTCTCCTGGGTACCAGAGCACATGAGTATTACTGGGAACCACGTTGCGGATCTAGCAGCCAAGAAAACGTGTAGTGATCCACAACTATTTCAGTATGTCATACCCAAGTAAACTATAGCCTCACTTTTGAGATCCAGTGTCTTGTGTTGGTAGGAGAGGGAGTGGCTGGAAGTGATAGACGTTAAGCTCCGTCTAGTAAAGCCCTTATCCTCGTTCCAGCCACATTAACACATTAACGGGACGAGTTCCACCTTACTCGTCTTCGCGTAGGCCACAGTGTTCTGATACATGGGTTCTTGCTCAGGCGAGAGGATCTTCCAATGCGTGGTGATTGTGGCGTACAGATAACTAGGCCACATTTTATTCGATTGTGTTTTATTTTCCGACCAGCGGGAAACGATGGATTTTCCAATTGTTTTCTCACTGTTTTAGGTAACGTTCAAACGTATGTGGTTAGAGTTTCGAAGTTTTATGACTTCCCCAACATTTATCCCAAGATTTTAGGGATGTCGTTATAATGTGTTAACAGGGTGACTGGCTCAACCATGTTTTTGTAAGTGGTCAGCTAGTGACATTGTCCTATGCCTTTCTTTTAGCTCCTCTGTCTTTTTACTTCTCTTTTAATCTCCTGTATAGCATATTTTACCCTTCCTCCGTTGTCTAAGCGTCTTAGCGCGTATGCTAACATTTTAGTAATTTTAGCCACATTCGCTTCTGTCAATGGGTGTAACGGCGTTGATAACCTCACCGTTGAAAGCCCGTAAGCTCCAAACACGCCAAACGAACACTGTGAGCAGAAAGCAAATTCCATCTCTTGCGGACGTTATAGCCGATGTCGCTTCGCTTACGAAGAGAGTAATTTTTTATTATCTTTTGATGTGTAAAGAAACACCTGGTAGATTCAGCCCAAGTGGTTTCATTTTCATGAACGGAAAAATACGTGACAGTGGTCCTGGACTGGAAAAAAAGAGAAAACATAATACATTTCTTCAGGCCACCGATGTAGCTCGCAAATCTTTGATTTTCCCGATAGTGTAGCACGTCGTTCTGTATTTGAGAGAAAGTAGTAAGTTGACCGACTGTTACTGGAACGTAAGCTCTCTGAATTTTAACAGTTAACATTTGCGTGATGATTGTACTCATCTTGTAACATTTACAAATGTAGTTGCGTAAGTAAAAGACTTTCGCACTTATTCTACATCTACATCTACATGGATTCTCAGCAAATCACATTTAAGTGCCTGGCAGAGGGTTCATGGAACCACCTTCACAATTCTCTATTATTCCAATCTCGTATAGTGCGCGGAGAGAACAAACACCTATATCTCTCCGTAGCAGCTCTGATTTCCCTTATTTTTTCATGGTGATCGTTTCTCCCTATGTAGGTCAGTATCAAAAAAATATTATTAACCCTATCATTAGCAGCATTACCAAAGGAGGGAGGGGGGGGGAGGCGGATGGGGCTTCGTCGTCGGCCTACTGACTCAGTACTTATAAGCTGCATCCACGTCTTTTGATATATGTACTAGAAAGCAAAGCTAATTGTTCACTACTGCATTTTCAGTTGAGGGATTACAGAATTGTAAATTTTAAGTTATTTAAAATTCATTTATTTGATATTATTCTCCGTGGGCCTTAGAAGGCAACTCCACACACTCACACGCCCAGGTCAGTAATACCAAGTAAGATTTCAAGTGGCTGCGAATTTGGTTTTAAATACTGTATTTAAAACAGAGCGAACTTTTGCATTGTTGTCGTGAAACACATTTTTATCAAGTTGACCGTTTTTATTTTCATTGTTTCTGCTGCTGTTGAACAATAACATGAACAGACAACGTTTACATGATACTTCTATTGAAAGAGTGCTTGAAGAAGTCTTGAACGAATCAGGTTTAGACAGAAGTGTAGTGGATGATGTGTGAAAGAAACTGGAACTGATTCAACGTCTGAGATTGAGATGAGGTTCAGCCCAACGCGTCAGCTATGATACATTCATAGCCAAAAGTGGACGCGAATGTGTTACGGATTCATCTCGAGAATATCGGCGTCCTGTAAAAAATATAGTGCGGGAAAGAACGGAGCTAAGGTAACAAGGGAAAACTAAGTCTCCGAAGTGGACATAGAGCTCTTTTTTACGACCCATGTTATAAATCTAATAAAACTAACTCAAATGAAAAGACTTCTCGACTAGGTATTGAACACGCCGACGAAATGAGTTATTTCGTTATATAGTGCTCTTACTAATCATGGGTTCAAATCATGACAATAAGATATTTGCAGGTGATTTATGGTTTATGCTTCAGGGCCGACCAGTGTACTACGGATCAATGATTAGGACCCGATTTTTCGAATTGAGTAAATTATTGAGCTTCGATGATAAGAAAAGAAGAAAAATTCGTCACCAGACTAACAAGTTTCTTCAGTGAGGGAAAGTTTTGAAAGCTTGAATTCTTCGTTTACTATGTGTGTCATTCCTGGTCTATACATCACAGTGGATAAGATGTTGCCTTTGTTCCGAAGCCGCTGCCCATTCAATATATTTCTTAAAGTAAAATCTGGAAAGCACGGCATCCTAATTAGATTGCTGTCTGATTCTGAGACTAGGTATGTGATCAGCATGGATTTATATACTAGAAAGTCTGGAAATTCGCAGTATCTAACTAGAGCAATGGATACTGTAAAGAGACTAATAAAACCGGCCTCAATGTTACGTATCACGGATCGGTATTACACTTCAGTGGAGCTTGCAGAGACTATGGAATTATTTTCACCTCACACTTGTTGGCACCCTGCGGTCGAATAGACGTTACGTTTCTGAAGAGCTGAAGACTACAGCTGGCCACAGTGTACGACCATCATTACATGCACTGACCCTCAGATACAGAGGGCAACAGTTACTCTCGCATCAACTCTAGTGTGTGAGAAACCAAAGCGAATGCTGTTGCTTTCAAATTATCACTCAGAAGGGATTGTTAGTGAAGACTCAGAAGAAGACTAACATAAATCTGTTTTATAATTCTACAAAGTGAGACGTGGACACTATGGACCAGATGGCAAGACATTAAAGCACGAAAAGAGGAACAAGAGGATGGCCTATGTCACTCTTCTACACACTCATTGATATAGCAGCCTGAATGCATATTCCATCTTCCTTCTCAACTTTCCAAACTGGAAAAAGAATTTTTTAACTTGCAGAAGAGTATCTCATTAACTTACGGAAGATCTTGGACTAATAGTGCCTCATGTGGATAAACGGTTCCGCAATTTGTACGACTTTCAGATGCCAGTAATAATGGCAATGGAAAGCATCACAAGGAACGGGGCTGCATTATGCAAACTTCACCATCAACAGTGAGGAACACTTGCCAAGAAGCTCGTCTAAGAGTATCTAGTACAAAAAGTTGGAAAAAATCAAATGTTATCTGCTCTCAGTGCCGGAAACGCCTCTGGGGAAACCAGCGGGAAAACAATATTGTGTGAAAAATGTGTTCCACAATGATACAGTAAATTCTGATTGCTTCATGTAGTGGACTGAAATTAAATTGTTGTATACACAAGAGAACAAAATTATGAACATTACTGGAAAAAAATTGTACAAAGTGAATTGTATGATTTGTTGATTTGGTTCCTATTATAATTTATCTTTTTATTATACATTATACAAAAGTAATGTCTAAGCAGTTCTAACTGTTCTCAGTGGTATCACAAGTAAGTAAACTTGCACTACGAAAAATTTAATTGCTATTTTCTTTCTGCACCTGTGAAGTCTTCCGTCGGCTTTACATATAATAAAAATTACCTTGATAATGCTAGGGTTATACAAACCTTTGAAAGAAATCTGTTTTTATTCGTTCTTTCTCAGTTTCCTCAATCAGTCATATTTTATAATATCGCAGACTAATTAGCTATATTCAAGAGTCGTTCTTATGAGAATTTTATAAGCTACCTCTTCTGTGAGTAAATTACATTTCCTTAGGACTTATCTTGTGAATATGTCTGGCACTGCCTCTGTTGCAACTATGTTACTGTGGTTGTTCCACTCAGACGTTGCAGAAACATTCTCATAAGTATATTGTAGGTGTGACTGTAATGACTGAGTGTCAATCGGCTAAGAAAACAACAAAAAGCATTTCCGTCCATTTGGCAATACCCCCGAAGTAATTTTTACATTTGAAGATTTTCAGACGTTTTATGTATCAACCTTGAGTAGTATGTGCTTTCACGTGAAGGTGGAATGTCAGAGGAGCACTTCTTGAAGCAAGGCAAAAGTTCTTCCAGCCGACCAGCGTGCGATACAAGAATGGCTGCAGGAATGACGTCACGTTTTCCCTGGCCGGAGACGCACGTTTGCTTTATTCCTCTGACATTTAAATAGCTCTCAGAGTATGAAATCAAATTACAAACTTCTCGCAGTCTACGAAAAAGCACAGAGCGCTCCTTACGTGACTCGAATACGCAGACCAGCGTTCCAGATCTGCGGACACTTTCTTAAAATTTACACCCGAGAATCTTCTGACTCTCCTCTGTTAAACTGCTCGTGAAAATTGCCCATTTCCCTAACTCGAGAACAGCCGTAACACTCGCTATTGGGTATCTAATACGATTTTCTCCCTCGAATGTCATTTCTTATACAATATCAGCACTCTATTCTCTTGTACCATTAGGCACAGGAAACTAAAACAAGACCGTATTATTAAAATATAAAAGAAACACGATCAGTAAACTTATCTTTACTGCATTATTCAGGAATGATGCGTTAGCTGCGAGGCCAGCGAAGTTTTGGTATCGTATTAACCGGCGAAAATTAAAATGTTGAAAATATGTAATAATACTGAAGAAACGTAATTTTATTTACTTTTACATAACACATATCAAACAGCACTGATGAATCACAATGCTTGAAGCAATGTTACTAGATAATGAAGAAATGCTGTGAGAGACATACAGACGCTGAAGAACCCAACTAAATGGCTTATACAAAGCTGCTTCGTATTTCCGAAATATACTCCCTAGCAGTCCGATAAATGAAGAGTCCTTGATTATATCCGAGGAATCTCTGTCTTCTGTGTATATTCATCACTGCATCCTACAGGAGCTCTTCTTTAGCAGAAAATCGCTCTGCTCGTTCCTGATTCGTCCCGTGTGGAAACCATTCATAGTCACGTGGACGAATATCATAGCTATGACCGGATTGTAAGACAGTTGAAAGCACTCCGTAGCTGAAAGGACAATTCAAATTTTCCCGTGGTGTGCAGCTATAGCGTAGGATTGAAGGAAAAGACTTTCACCGCTTCATTTCGGAAGTCAGATTTAACACTCATCTGGATATTGAGCAAACACTATTAGCTCCCACCACTGCTCGTGTGACGGACCGCAATTTCTGACATCATGTTGGTGCACCATAGTCTTCCAGTACCCGCTTGTTGTCTTCCTGCATCGCTAGATAATCTGAATAACCAACGCAGAATTGTAGTCCTATAATAATGTTGCTAGAATAGTGAGATATGCTGATCATAATTTTTGGAGGTTTTTTGTACAAGTCCAGGAATATTCTTCTGTAGTGGTCAATCCAAGGATTGGTTTGCAACAGCTACAATGGCAGCTTGTCACCAGTCTGTGCGTCTTTCAGCTTTTCTCGTGATTTCTTTGTAGGTGTTACATCCCACATCTTTCACGATATGGTCCATGTACCTCAGCCATGGACCTCCTCTTGGCCTTTTTCCCTCGTCATATCCCTCTATGATTGTGTTCAGAAGTCCTTTATGCCTTAATAGATGGCCTGTAAATTGCACTCTTCTTTTAACAATGAAACTCCAGAAGCTTCTCTTCTCACCTGCTCTTTCCAGAACCACTTTGTTTGTGACCTGGTCGATACATTTTATTTTGAGCATGCGTCTATAGCACCACATTTCAAAAGAATTTAGCTTCTGGTCTCTCTCTGTCCCGAGAGTCCATGTTTCACCCCCATAGCATGCCACACTCCACACATATGATTTCAAAAACCTTTTCCTTTTTTCAAGGCTGATGCTTTTAGATATTAAGATGTTTTTCTTCTTGTTAAAAGCAGCCTTTGCTTGAGCAATTCTAATTCTCACTTCTGCCTTGCTCCTTCCATCCCTGGTAATATTACTGCCCAGATAAGTAAATTTATCAACTTGTTCAAGCAGTTCATTGCCTACATGAACTTGGACTTTCACTTGATCTTTTTTGTCACATGCCGTTACTTTTGTTTTTGCTTTATTTATTGTCATATTATATTCTTCCCTCATAACTTTATCCATTCTATTCAGTAGGACTACAAGATCGTCTTCACTTTCAGCTAGGACAGCTATATCATCGGCATATCTTATCATATCTATTTGTTGGCCATGATTTACTACACATGTCTGTGAATTTTCAGCGCCTCATCAGTGTATAGGTTAAACATAACAGGGGATAGTGTGTCCTTGTCGGACACCTTTCCGTATCTGCACCTCTTCTTGTTTTGTCCGTCCACGGATAACTGTTGTCTCGTTTTTGTACAGGTTCCATATCATTTTTCTATCTTTATAGTCTATTCCTACTTTTTTGAGTACCTCAAACATCTCATACCATTTAACATTATCAAAGGCTTTCCCTACATCAACGAAAGCTATGTATGTTGTCAGGTTCTTATCTAGTCGTTTCTCTATTATTAGTGTTAGAGCAAATATTGCTTCTCTGGTTCCTCTATCTATCCGGAATCCAAACTGGTCTTCGGAGAGTGTAGTTCGACTTTTTGTTCTACGCGTTTTAGGATAATTGAGGTTACTATTTTAGAGGCGTGAGTAACTAGGCTGAGCGCCCTATAAGTTTCACATCTTGTAGCATTTGCCTTCTTTGGAATGGGGGTCATAATTTTTTTCTCAAAGTCTGTAGGAATTTTACCCTGCTCGTACATGTTGAAAACAAGGTCATACAACTCCTGATTCAGTTTTGCTCCTCCAGATTTCAGAGGTTCAGCTAGGATATTGTCTATACCAGACGATTTGTTGTTTTTCAATTTTTTGAGAGCTGGTTCAAATCCTTTAATATAGGTTCACCTATGTTGTGTGCATCTACTTCTGCTTATTCTTCCATGATGTTTTCAGACAGCTCTGGTCCGCTGTACAGTTTTCCTATATATTGTTTCCATCTTCTTGCAACTTCATCATCGTCATCCAACATATTGCCATTTTCATCCATCACAGCCTTACACTTGTTTCTTCTGTCTCCAAAGAAATGTCTCACACATTTATAGGCCTTCTCAATATTTCCCTTTCTCATGTTGTCCTCAACTGAAATACAGAGATCATCAAGGTATTTTTCCCTTGCTTGTTTTGCCTCACAGTTGATTCTGTTTTTCAGACTTTAGTATTTCTCTTGGTCTTCCCTCTTCACAGAATTTTTTAATTTCCTTCTTTGTTCCATCATATTTAGTAGGTCATTAGTGATCCATTCCTCCCTTTTCTCTGTCCTTTCTTTTCCTATTACTTCTTCTGCTGCTTCTAAGGTACCAGTTTTTATTTTTTCCCAGCTGCTTTGGATGTCATTGCAGCCCTCTGTATTTGTTTTCTAGTCAGTTTCTAGTTGATAGTGCCTCAGTGCATTTTCATTTTTCAGGTTTGTCAAGTCCCATTTACATGTACCTCTTTTTTTAATGTGCTGGAATTTTGGTTCAGTCATCATCATAACGAGTATGTGGTCACTTTTCACATCACAGCCTGGATATGATCTGCTGTACTTAATTTGGTTTTTAAATCTTTGCTTCACTAATATGAAGTCAATTTGATATCTGTTAATTTCACCAGGCATTTTCCAAGTATATCTTCTTCTTGGATGATGATTAAAGAAGGTATTTGTAATACAAAGTTTATTTCTTTGGCAGAATTCTACAAGTTCATCCCCTCCTTCATTTCTTAATCCTAATCCAAAATTCCCTGCCACACCCTCTTCTTTACCTTCCCCAACAACGGCATTCATATCCCCCATGATGACAAAGTTTTCAGCTCCTTTAATTCTGCCAATTATTTCTTCAAGGTGGTTATACATCATGTCGGTTTCATCATCCTCGTGCCCCGTAGTTGGCATGTATACTTGGATTATGACTGTGTCTCATGGTTTAGTTTCCAATCTGACATAAATTATCCTCTCACTATGTCTCTCACTAAGTCAAGGAATATGATCTCAAAAAAGAACGAAAAATCATCAGGTCCACGTGGTTTTGATAAATTTAGTTCTGTATCTACAACTGTACCCGTACTCTGCAAACGCTGTGAAGCCCGTGGACTCCTGTCGGATGTAGAAAGTAGTTAATACAACGATCGGTGTTCATAGCTTTTATTCACGTTTACCTTACAACTCAACCATGGGAATCTGCATAAATCTATCGAAGACGGAGCAAGATCATAAAAATTATCGTTTTTTTTTAATTTACTGATACTGTGGGTCTGTAAACGTCTCATTCCCTAAGAACTGGATGTTCCACACGAAACATAATATTCATTGGATCTGGCAGAAGTCATTGTCGTTTCATAACTAAAATGTAAGCATATTTTATTAGCATACGCAAAGTATATGTTTCATATTTAAATACTATTGTTGATATGTTTCTTAGTTAATGATCCTAAAATACGTCCCTATATGATAAAGTGAAGGACACTCATCCAGATAGGAAACAAAGCAGAAGATATTCACAAAAATTGCTTTGAGTCTTTTTACAATGATTTTGGGTCGAAACTGAAAAATTAAAAACCTGGAATAGAAAATATCAGACTGAAGAGATTTAGTTGGATACCAATAAAGACAAGTGGTTAATATTTCAACACCCATCAAAGTGAAGAAACTTGGAACAATTTTTTAAAACATTTTTAAGAAATCCAAAAAGGTGGAACTAGCTGAGTGATGCTTTGGAAGCCCATTGATATTACAATCCTAAATGGCGACGTTTTCGAAAGTATCCGAATCATCTGAGTATTTTGAGCCATGTGCAAAAGCATCTATCAAAAAATTTCATAAAGGCTCTAACAAACAGTATTTCCAAATCAAAAACAAATAAGCTCCAATACATGTACATGTGCACACACACACACACACACACACACACACACACACACACACACACACAATGGTTATGTCAAGTGCCACCATGTTTTTACACATCTAAGAGGTCTGTCAAAATTGCCTAAAACATGAATGGCGACTCTGAAATAAAACGCAACGATACTAATTCCACGTCCAAAACTGTAATATAGCAGCAAAAGAAAGGGGCAAAAAGAAAATGATTAGCAGGTAACTGAGATTCCAAATTAGGCCTAACTGAGACTATTCCCAAAAGTGAAGCATCCCAAGTCTGTAACTGTACAAAACACAGATTGGTTTAAACACTATGCTAAGTTCAAATGCAGTGATTGCCAACAGGGAAACATAGCCAGCCTCTGTTAGTGCTCTATACCTGCCAGCTATTGGACGAGTGGGATTAACGTGGTAACGTATACCCGACGCCTAAAACATAACTGTGAACTCTCAAGTTAATTGACACAATGTTAATTCCACGTCCGAATTTGTCAACAACTGTTCATAACACATGTTGGCTAAGATACTATGCCAAACGGCCAAGGAGATACAGATGTAGCAACCAAATAGTTGGTTTGAACTACGTTCTGTAGCTGTCAGCAACTGGAAATGTGAAGTTTTACAGTGTTATTACAGCGTCTCAAAATTTCGTTACTTGATATTATTCAAAGTATCTCAGTAATGCTTCATCTGTCCAAGCACCATTTCAGGAGGGAGAAAGATAATGTAACACGTTTTGTACTAAAACAATATAACTGATCTTATTGCCTGATTAAAATAACTTTTTTAAATTTTTTTTATCAGGAGTGTACCTGCAATTATGTCTCACAGGTGTTCTCTACACCAGCGTCACATTTCCCGACACCTTAACAAAACAGACCATACAAAAATTATGTATACTGAAAAGATGTTTAATGCATTCCAGCAGGTAACATAACTATTACGAAATAAGCAACAACAGCTTTGTAAAGCAGAAAATAAGAAATGTTTACACACAACACAACGTGGTCAGAGACAATAAAGGAAGAATCTTCTACGCAGAGATGAAAGTTTAATGTCTTGAAAATACGACCTTTGCTCCAATATTATGTTATTTATCGGCATACACATCGATTGCTTGCACTAATATGCGAGTTTCTGTAATCATTACAAATGACTGATTGTGAATGAAGTTTGTATTTTGTATTAAAATAAAATTATTTATCTCATTTGTAATTAGAAAACACGTACGGCACTGCTATGACTTGCATAACAAGACTACTGATAAAATTCACAAGTTTAACTGCACTTGGTGATAGGCTTACTTCGATATTTGTAGGAAACAAAAAGAAATCAAAACTTGAGCGTATTAGTTACCAAAATATGTAAACGTGTTTCTATAACATTGACAAACAAACATGACTACAACTGTAGACCCAACTTACAGCTTAAAGTACACTTTTCGGTGAAAATAATCTGATCGTTATACAAAAGTAAACATGCTATTACACAGCACAGACTGTAGGACACTTAGAAGAAATTTCTTACTGGATAGTAGTAATACGCATTGGTATGCGTAAGAAATGACGGTTGCTAATCTTTCAAATACTTTTGAAAGTCACCCAAACAATTTAGGTACTCTACACTTTCTCTTGCAATACAAAATGTTTGCCATCTTCTGCAGCTAATGTTAAATATGCTACTGCACAGTGGAGACTACATGATACTTCGACCTCTCCCCCCCCCCACTCCCTATTCAGTTACCATGATATAGCAAAAAAGTAAAAAATTGCGCCATGTTACAGCAAATATTGCTTCACACATCACCATGTTACAGCAGAGTAGTAACAAAATACGCCATACATCATCACTGTGACGGGAAATCGTAACAGGTTGTTACCATACATTGGAAACACGTGATGGATACTGTTGGGGTAATAAGTGTCACCATTAACAGATAACAGTGATAATCGCTACTCCTAGATACTTTGTGGGATAATGGTTATCATTTGCCATATGGTGAATACCATCACCTCGTATGTTATTATAGGGCAATGATGGTAACGTAAAATGTGGTACCTACCATTATCCTGGATACTATTACGGAGTAATGATGTTCAGTTGATAAGGTGACTACCATTTTTCCTTTTTTTTTTTAGTCAACGTTCTTCTGACTGGTTTGATGTGGCCCACCACGAACTCCTCTTCTGTGGCAACCTTCACTTGTCAGAGTAGCAATTGCAACCTACACCCTCAATTATTTGTTGGGCGTATTCAAATTTCTGTTTTCTCTAATGTTTGTATCCTCTACAACTGCCTCTAGTACCATAGACGTTGTTCCCTGAAGGCTTAACCCATGTCCTATCATCTGGTCCCTTCTTCATATCACTGTTTTCGATATGTTTCTTTCCTCAGCGATTCTGTGGATAACCTCCTTATCCTTTATGTTATCAGTCCATCTAATTTTCAACGTTCTTCTATAGCAACACATCTCAAATGCTTCGATTCTCTTCTGTTCCCTTTTTCCCACAACATAGTCTCACTATCACACAATGCTGTGCTCCAAATGTATATTCTCAGAAATTTCTTCCTCGAATCAAGGCTTGCGTTTGATACCGGCAGACTTCTCTTAGTCAGGAATGTACGTTTTACCAGGGCCAGTCGGCTTTTTATGCCCTTCTTTCTCCATCCGTCATGAGTAAGTTACTTCATATACTTCATGATCACCCATTCTGATGTTGAGTTTATCGTTGTTCCCATTTCTTATACTTCTCAATACTTTCCTCTTTCTTCGATTTACTCCCATTTCGTATTCTGTAGTCATTAAACTGTTCATTCCGTTTAACAGATACTGTAAGTCTTCTTCATTTTCACTGCGGATGACAACGTCATCAGCGAATCTTATCATTGATATCCTTTCCCCTTGAATTTTAATTCCTCTCTTGAACCTTTCTTTTGTTTCCGTCATTACCTCCTCGGCGCCCCCTTGAGGATATACTGCCTTAATGCTGCGATTTCTGTGTGGAAGAGAGGGTTTCCGCGTTTCAATGAAGTAGAGTGCTATACCAGTGGCAGTATAGCTACTGGCAGGGTCTTTGCTGAACAGGAGATGACCCAGACAAGCAGTATCCCACAGCATCCCATGTTTTCCTTTATCCAATCTTGAGGTTTCCTTTCTTAAAGTGGTAACACGGAGTAGTGGGGACTCTTACCCACAATGAAGGCAAGCTAAAACCTGAGGATAAATTCCATTACTCCAGGTTGGGGATTCAGTGAAGGGGTTGGCACCTCACCCTGGTAAAAAAAGTTTTTGTTATGTTTTCCATACAAAATGAAAAATAGCCAGACGCATCAAAAAGCATCGACTCTGGTTAAGAACAAGAATTCTGATTTGTGGAACGTGGAATGTACAGGGGTTAGCAGGAAAAGCTGAGAACATATTTAAGGAAATGGATGTTCTGAAAATGGATATCCTGGTGATATCAGAAACGAAAAAGAAAGGATCTTGACAGCAAGTAATTGAAAAATATATTGTGATTTGGATGGAGTGGTTAAAACTGAAAGCCAAAAACCAGGATCAGCAGTACTCATAAAAGAAAATGGAAACAACGAATAATTAATTCGAAAGAAGTGAATGAAGGGATAATCAGTGAAACAATAAACATTCATGGAATAACATTCTAATTAATTGGGGTGTATGGCCCTAAAGAAGCTGCACATGAAGAGAAGAAGTCGGACTTTTTCAATGATGAAGGCTAACAAGAAGTGGTTGACGCATTTCTATATGGACGTGAATTGTCAATAATGGGGGACTTAAATGGACTAATTGGAAAAGGATTAAATGATGACGTCGTAGGATCGCGGGGAGAAATGTAGAAAATGATAACAGAAGAAAGCTGACTGACTTTTGTAATGTTCAGAAGGCTAGTCTCCTATGATAACAGTTTCAGTTGAGTGAAATTTCCAAACAGAAAGCAGGCAGGCTTTCTTTAATATTAGCTTCAGTTGAATGAAATCAACAAATAGAAAACAAGCTAGCCTCCATAATGACTGCTTCATTAAAGTGAAACTACCTAATAGAAAACCGGCAGGACTTCTTTAATACCAGCTTCAGTTAAAAGAAATCACCAGATAGAAAATAGGCGGGCCTCCTCTAGTAACAGCTTCAGTTAAGTAAACATACTAAATACTAAATGAAAAACAGGCCGGCCAGCAACGACAACAGCTTCAGTTATGCAAAATTACCATGTGTAAAACAGGCAGGCTTTCTTTAACCACAGCTTCGGCTAAGTAAAACATGCAGGCCTTCAATGATAACAGCTTAAGTTAAATAAAATTACCAAGTAGAAAATAGGTAGGGCTTCAAGAATAACTGCTTCACTTAAGTAACTAAGAGTCTGAATTGTCTCATGACAAGAGGAGCACCACAAGACTTATACGCAAGAGTACAAGACTACACCAAATAGGAAGGCGAAGAAAGGTTACAACGAGAGGACCGGCTTTCCAAGGCCCTTTTCGTTGGGTACAGACCGGTAAATGAAATAAGGACAAAGCAAGGTTAATCACGTGAAAGCAACAATAATTATCCAGAAGGTATTCCCACGTCACTGCAAGATACCGTCTCTATAGGCCAAACGCCAGAAGGAAAACTAGGCTTCCAAACCCAATTACGTAGACTCGGCAACTGCAAATTTTGAGACGCTGGCACCTCCTAATCCAATACAATTAACAGTGCGATGACGTCTGTAATGCCCGAAAGTATCTCAAAAGTGGCACCCTGCCGTATTGGAAGAGAAAGGTACTGATCCGGTGTTCGAAGACTCTGGACAGGGTCCAGTGTTCGAAGACGTATGACAGGAAGGTCGGCTAAAACCAGACCATCTAGGTACTGCGGGAAGAGGGGAGGGGGGGGGGGCAGGATAGGGGTCCGGCCACAGCGTAGAAGAAACACGTTCTTGCACTGGGTCAGGAAACACTATCCGCTCACACAGTTCAAGACATCCTAGTAATAATCAACTAAGGCCAGTATAGGCTCAGGAAAAGCAAACAATGGCCCCAATTCAGGGAACCAACTGATGGTGAAATAGATCAGCTAAGGAATCAACAGACCTATAGGTAGTCTACTAATAATAAAATAACGGTCAAGAACTCAAAATCCAAAAAACACGAAGAGGGCACTCATAGTCAGCCACGAATTCAAATCGGCCCACAAATATGCCCAGCAAGTACTCGCCGGACTCCGTGCTCAAGACGCTTGCAGAAGTGCTCGCCTTAGGCGCCGGAGGACTTCTCATACCGTCCTCCTCAGTCCGCTACTACTCCCCAACTCGCCACGCCACAACACCGGCGTCTCCCACCAACGACCTCGAAAAATGATTTTAGCGGCCTCAAACCAGAGCGACATCTCACGACAATCGAGCTAGTGGCGCCAGGAATTCGAAAGGCGACGCCAGCAACCCTACCACGGCTTCACCTGCCTTACACACTTTTTCACCCGTGCGCTTCGCCCTTGGTTTTCTACTATTGCTGTTATTACTGAACATACTGTACATGACCCATCTTTTCCATCATTTTACGTTGTCGGACGCTTCTTTCAGGTCGGCAGATCCTATGAACGTCTCTTGATTTTTCTTCAGTCTTGCTTCTTTTATCAACTGAAACGTCATAACTGACTGATGGCTTTACGTTTCCTAAATCCAAACGGATCGACAACTAATTTATCCTCAATTTTCTTTTCCTTTCTTCTGTATATTATTCTTGTTAGCAACTTGGATGCATGAGCTGTTAAGGTGATTGTGCAATAATTCTTCCACTAATCTGTTGTAGCAATCATTGGAATTGTGTAGATGATGTTTTCCGAAAGTCTGATGGTATGTCGTCAGTTTCATACGGTCTCCACACTAACCGGAATAGTCGTTTTGTTGCCACTTCCCCAATGATTTCAGAAATTCCGATGGATTGTTAACAATCCTTTCTGCCCTATTTGATCTTAAGTGTTCCAACTTTCTTTTGATTCTGATTCTAATACTGGATCTCATGTCGCTTCTGTATCGACTTCAGTTTCGTCTTCTGTCACGTCACCAAGTCCTCCTCCTCATAGAGGTCTTCAATGTAATCTTTCCATCTATCCGCCCTCTACTCTGCATTTAACAATAACGTTGCCGTCCTTGCTTTTGACTTTTCTGTATGGTGAATCAGTCCTTCCAACAACAATTCCTTCTTCAGTATCTTCACACTTTTCATGCAGTCATTCCGCTTTTGCATTCCTGCTGACCCTATTTATTTCATTCCTAAGTTACTTGTTTTTCTGTATCCTGAATTTTCGTGAACATATGTTTACTTTCTCCTTTTGTCGAACAGCTGAAGATTTTTTTTGTTACCCATGGTTTCTTATCATCTACCTTCCTTGTAGCAATGTTTTTCTAGCTTCTGTGACTGCCCTTTTTAGAGATGTTCATTCCTCTTCAATTGAAGTGCCTACTAATTTATTCATTATCGCAGTATCTAGTGCCTCAGAGAACTTCAAGCGTTCCCCTTCATCCCATAGTATTTCAGTATCCCATTTCTTTGCACGTCGATTCTTGATGACTAGTCTCTTAAGGGGACATGGACGTGAATGGGCCGCACTTTTGCACTTTTATACCTCGCTCTCAGTGAACATTACAGGATTACAATGCGGAGGAAGTTGTGGTTGTTTACCAACACTAAATGACATTAACTGAAGCTGTAAAAGGAAATTTATTGAAATGTCTGTTACAGTTTACGAATTACAGTATTTTGCCTAATAGATGTTTTTATAATACACGTTCCCATTCTGATACCATTTTCTGGTCCATCATCAGTCTAACTGTGGTAGGCTGCTGTCAACATTGATAGGGACAGATCATGAATCTCGTTTTGTAGTTTGGAGTATATGTGAGTAAATAGAAAAACTCTTATTATACCACATTACAATTTTTTGTAAAGAACACCGCTAGAATTATATACAGAATGAACCATAGATAATTTCTGCGATGTATTAGGCATAATACAAAGATACTATCCCATTCTTCACTTAAGAGATATTTGGTGAACATGGATAATACCATTGTGAAGTTATATGTCCCTAATGTTCTGAAAATGTAGTATTGAGGAAATAAGAAAAGAATGTTCACAGTGTTTTTGACTCGCCGTATGCCTCTTTCAGAACATTCCAGCAGCATAATCTTGCTGGCTAGCTGCTCCTTCATCCTCTGCTGACTTCTTCAAGAGCCTTTTCCTTACTCTGGACTCTTTAGTGGTGGCTTCCACAGCCCTTTCAGCTTCAACTAGTCGTTGAGGATCCATGGCCGTCAGAGCAGCTATCATACTATTTTCTGGCTGGATGGCTAATTTGTCCATTACTTTTGCCCTGCTGATTACACCATCATTGAAACACATGACAGCATCCATCACACCCATTTTGACTACTGTCCATCCAACAAACACTGTTTTTGGTACTCGTTGCCACACGCTGCTGTTGAAACTCTCATAAGGGTTTTGTGTACGGCCATGTAGACATTTGCTAAGTAATTTTGTATCAGCAAGGTCCCTGCATATTGGCTTTATTTTTTCCATGACTGTGGCAGGCAAGAAATGTTTATGGTGATATTCCTTGCCTGTCGCATGAGCGTGGCTGGTTTGCAGACATGTGTTCAAAGAGAGTTAAAGACCCAATTCACAACTGAAATGTAGATAAAAAATAAATTTTTTGAAACGGGATAAAATAGCCTTTCAGATGGTGACAAAAAATGCTTTCGAAAATTGGAGTCATTTCACGTTCAGGCCCCGTTAAGCCTGCTCTTCATGAATACTGAATTTTGATCTTAATCTGTATCTTCTCCTGTGTACGCATTACGGCCTGAAATCTGATTTCTTAAACTCTGCGTGGCCATGATGTAATTTAACTGAAAACTTCGCGTATCTTCCGGTCCTTTCCCAGTATATCTACTCCTGCTGTGATTTTTGAGCAGAATATTCGCTGTTACTAACTGAAATTAATTACAGAAGTCAATTTTTTTTCTACTCTCCTATTCCCACTACCATTATCACAGATAATATTGAAGGGCAACAATGGTCAAGTGACAGTGTGACTACCACAATCCTTGAATATCGTTGTGGAACTATGATAGTGAGCTGATATCAGAGTTTGTTCTCTGTGTAGTGTGACATCGACTTCGATGAGATTTAGTTCATAATCATTCATTCCTGTTCTTTTGGAGGTTGTAGGTTTTGAAGAACAGGACAATTTGTAGTCCATTATGGAGAGAGATGCGCAGTTATTCGTCTCCACGTTAGTCTAAATTGGGGCCTGTGTTGACGACCTATGGATTCGCATAGAAACTACACTGAGGAAGGTTACTCAGAAATATATGTAGTCTCTTTCCATTCCGCGCCACAATATTTGCAGCTCCGTCTGCAGTAATTGGGGATTTCATGAGTTTTAGTCCTCCACATTTGTGTTTATACTCGTACTTAATGTGACATCTGAAGTTTAATTCAAACGTACGCATCGTTCTTGCTATCGTAAGTTTGACAAAGGTTAGTGTGACACCCATCTCTCTCTCAAATTTCAAAAAATCCGAAAACCAAACCAATGGAGCCCTGTTCTGTTATTGTTTAACAACTTCTTTGGTGCCACAATAACGATACCCGTTTCAAGACTTAACAGATGCGATGAAATGTAAACACAGGTAGAATCGCTTTCAACACGATTTTAGAACGTCACTATGCAGACACCGATATCCCTTTTAGGAGACCCTCCCTTCATAGGGAAGAAGGGTGATACTGATAATACCATGCTACTCTGACGACGTAAGCGCCAGTCATGGTAATCCATTATGACTGGTATTGCTTATGACGTCAGATATGGCGAAAATACGAATACTGTCTAGCTCATGCTGCTCTGGTCGTCCGTGTATTCTGCCATCCCGTCCGCTAAAATCGTCGAAACGTGAAATGTGTGTCGAAATATCTACAACTTGAGTTATTGGTATACAGTGCAGCAGGACGGCGAAGAAACCCAGTCGTTCCTAAGACGTAGTCGAATTCTTCAAATGTCAAAGTAACTAAACGTTTCCTACCTTATAAGATTTTCCCAGGATAATGAGAATGATACTTCCTGGCAGATTAAAACTGTGTGCCCGACCGAGACTCGAACTCGGGACCTTTGCCTTTCGCGGGCAAGTGCTGAGCTACCGAAGCACGACTCACGCCCGGTACTCACAGCTTTACTTCTGCCAGTACCTCGTCTCCTACCTTCCAAACTTTACAGAAGCTCTCCTGCGAAACTTGCTTCGGTAGCTCAGATGGTAGAGCACTTGCCCACGAAAGGCAAAGGTCCCGAGTTCGAGTCTCGGTCGGGCACACAGTTTTAATCTGCCAGGAAGTTTCATATCAGCGCACACTCCGCTGCAGAGTGAAAATCTCATTCTGGAATGAGAATGATGTTTGCATCTACGAATGTTTTCGAATAATTCTGTTCGGTCGTGAAGCAGAGCAAGTGCGATCTGCATTCGCAGATCACGGACGGTTGTCCAAACGCAGTTTTCCGGGTTGGTAGGTCGGAAATGAAACAATTTTTGACAGCTCTGTGAGCGTACACTAACAGCTACAGCTTTAGCAATAACCTCGATAAGGGAGCATCGTTACGAGTAGCAGTGATGTAGTTTTAATTACGCTCTCGAGAAAAATAAGTAGCTAAGGCTCTGAAACTTGATGTTATTCCTTCCCTACAAATTCATCCTTCAATGCAACCCGTTTTTCCCAGTGATGAATGAGTTGGCAGAGACCTAGGTTGGTGAAGTCAGCATCATGTCTTTTCTGGAAACGTTCGATTTCTAAAATCAACTCTGCCTCGTTCTGGAAACTGCTGTCGCGGAGCAGCTCCTTCGTACGAGGAAAGAGGAGGAAGTCCACTGGGTGCCATGTGAGGAGAGTGGCCGAAAGAAGCACCTCGTATGACTGCTCCTCGTAGAGAGTCAGCTGAGACCTTGTGGTGGGGCAAAAACACCTCCTTGGACAGTTTCGGCAGAGCGTGGTCTTCACAGCTTCCTGAAACTCCGTAAAGACAATTCAGTAATACGCTCCTGTGACGCGTTATGATTTATGAGCATATATGGTCTGTTAGCACGCCACCAACCCAGATCCAAAAAATACTCACTTTCCCCAGTATCGGCTCTGTTGTGTTATGGCGGTCTTGGAGCACAAAGGCCTCGATGTCTTTAGCGATTCCCGGCGCTTCATGGCGCTATGGTCCCCCTTAAGGGTTTACCTTTTTTTAAAGCTGATTTGCACTTCCTACCGTAATTCTGACCGAGGGTTAATTCAGCTGCCAGCCTCCCCCATAATCAAGATATCTGGAACTGGCATGCAAACAGACAATTCAATCCACCACCAGTGTCGTTTATTAGAAAATACTAAAGAAGACATTGAATATCTGATATGGGAAGTTAAAAGGGTGCACTTTTCTACACATTATTTAATGAACAAAACTCACAGATGTTGCCATTTGCAAATTTAAGACTTCAAAAAACTGTTTTTATTTGTGAAATTATAATGTAAATAAAGTTGGTATTTACATTCGGCAGAATTACTCCATGTATGGGCTACACGACTAAGAAAGCATGGTAGCTGAACGAACCAACGCTGATTGATTAATCTCATAACTTTTCGAGAGCTGAAAACGTTTGAGGAATGTGAACATGAGATGAATCTCAAAAGAGGGATTGTGGAAACACCGAACGCCAGTGTTATTGACATCTGACAGAAATGCCTCTGACAGTCGACACGATAAAAAGCGTTCCAAACTCCATCACAAATAAAGCTAACCATTCTTCCTGCTGTAAACTGATCAGATAGATTGCATGAAACTCCCTGTTCCATTCAAACATGGAATGCACTGTCGTTATCGATCTCTGAAGACGTAGTGCATAGGGCTATTTATGTTCAGAATACATGCATTAATGAAACGACGAGCAAGAGAACATTCAGTATCCGAGAGAGCGCAAGCGCGAGTATGTGTGTGTGTGTGTGTGTGTGTGTGTGTGTGTGTCTGTGTGTGTACAGATTACTGTGACTTAGTCATAAATATATAGTGATGTCATATCTCGCTTCTTTGACGAATATTAAGGAGCAGAGTGCGAATCTGCGTTAATGATTACGATAAACGTAACCCAAGTGTTCTACTACAATTCCTGTCTGTCCTGTTTTAAAATTGGCAGTCAGTACTTAAGAGACGATAATAAATTAGGATTTAATATTCATAAATGGTATCAATGTGTAGGATCATTGAGGAAGTTTCGCACGAATTGGCGCAACCGATAGTGACATCAAAACAGGTCTTTTAATTAGAAATCCATATTCTTAGACACAACAAATACGTAACGATTCAACACCAAACGTTAAAAACAGCTCTTGATTGTACTATGTTTATTCTGTTATTTGTTTTTCTCTTTACTAATTGTACTAATTTATATCATATAAAGATTAGACTCAATACTGAAAGAGAGTTCTTGGTGTCCTGTTGTGAAACAGAATAACTCTAATCTGACATGAATTAAACGTTATCTAAACGAACTCAGCAGATTTCTCACTAAAAAAAGTTCATTTTAACGTTAATGTGAATTCGCTGACACAATCATGCCCTCAAGATGAAAACCTTTTCTTGCTAGATTAGCGATTATGCGCAATGGACAATCTGTGGTTGTTATGCGTCACGTAGACCCACAGTGTAACGAACTGAGCCAAGTATGCTGACAAGGAACTCATTTTTATCTCCGCTCGCGGCGTGCGTAGCCAGCTGCCACAAACATGTATAAGGTTGGTGTACGATGAGAGGAACGACGCAGAAATTTACTGGCTTGTGTAAAAGAAACACCTTAAAGATCTTGTATAATCCACTATACGGTACGCAAAATTGGGAAAAGCAGTGTTAGTTCGACGCACACTAAATGAAATTGCACATTAAACATAGTTTCAAACGCACTGGGAAAACACATTAAGAGACACTATAAGACGCTGTAAAGAAAGTTCACCAGGAATATGGATATTCATAGTTGCTGTTGTTTTTGTGGTCCTGAGTCCGAAGATTGGTTTGATGAAGCTTTCCACGCAGCACTAACCTATGCAAGCCTCTTCATCTCCGAACAACTACAGCAACCTACATCCATTTGAACCTGTTTATTGCATTCGTCTCATGATCTTGCATACCCCCCGTCCAATACTAAATTGATGATTTCGTCAATTTTCAGAATGTGTCTTACCAACCGATTCCTCCTTTATTCGAGTTCTGCCAAAAGCTTTTCTTCCCACCAATTCTATCCTGTACCCCATCAATAATTATGGGCCCCATCCATCTACTCTTCACTATTCTTTTGTAGCACATCTCAAAAGCTTCCATTCTTTTCTGCTTTTCAGAATTTTTTATAGTCCATGTTTCACTTCAATCCAAGGCTACACTCCAGGCAAATATATTCGGAAGACTTCCTAGCACTGAAATTTATATTCGATGTCCACAAACTTCTCTTCTTTAGAAACTCTTTTCTTGGCATTACCAGTCTACATTTTATATCATCTTTATTTCGGCTGTCACAAATATTTTGCTAAGGAAATAGAAAAATTCATCAAATACTTTTAGTGACTCATTTTCTAAACTAATTCGCTGAGCATCATCTGGTTTATTTCCACAACATTCCGTTACTTTGTTTTGTTTTTCTTGATGTTTATCTTATATCCTTATTTCAAGACATTATCCATGCTGTTCAACTGCTCTTCCGACTCCTTTGCTGTCTCTGACAGAATTACAATGGAATCAGCAAACATCAAGGTTTTTCTCTCTTCTCCTTGATCTTTAATTCCTCCTCCAAATTTTTCCTTGGTTTTCTTACTGATTGCTCATAGTAGAGATTAAATAACATCCGGGGTATGCTATAATCCTGTCTCATTACCTTCTGAAGCGTCACTTCCCTTTTACGGCTTTCGACTCTCGTAACTGCCGTCTGGTTTCTGTACAAGTCGTGAATAACATTTTGCTGCCTGTATTTTCCTCCTCCTAATTTCTGAGTTTCAATTAGTGTATTCCCGTCATTATCGTAGTAAGTTTTCTCCATGTTTACAACTGCTACAAAAGTGTGTCTACCTCTCGTTAACCTATCATCCAAGTGAAGGCGTGGGGTGGTTATTGCCTCAGTGTTTCCACACTTTTCTGGAACCTTAACTGATATTTTCGTAGGTCGGTTTATACCAGTTTTTCCAACTTTTGTAAATATTCATGTTAGTATTTTGCAACTAGAACTTACTAATTAATAATTCAGTAATACTTGCACCTGTCAGCCCTTACTTTCTTCGGAATTATTAATATCACATTCGTCTTTACGTCTGAGGACGTGCCGTCTGGGTAACATTTCTTGCACACCAGGTGAAAAGTTTTTTATGGCCGCCTCTTCCAAGAATACCAGTAATGTTGAGTGAATGACGTTTACTCCAGGGTCCATGAATGCTCTGTCAAATTCTTCTCGTAGTGTCAGTTCTGTCTTTCTTATCACCTACTTATGCTTCTCTTTTTGTTGACATTAACTACAAGTTGATTTTTATTATACAGATCCCATATATACTCCTTCCCTCTTTCATCTCTCCCATCTATGCATATTACTGGATTTGCACCTGACCTCTTGACAATCATGTATCTTGTTCTCTTTTCTCCAAAGGACTTTTTAATTATCCTATAAGCAATATCTATCTTTCTGCTAGTTATATATGCTTCTACAGTCTTTCATTTGTCCTCTAACTATTCCTGCTTAGTCATTTTGCACTTTCTGCAAGTCACCTTTTTTGTACGTTTGTATTCACTTTTGCCTACTTCATTTGCTGTATTTTTATGTTTTCTACTTTCATCAATTACATTCAATATCTCCAATGATATCCAAGGAGCTCCACTATGCCTTATGTTTTTACTTATTTGATCCTCTATTGTCTTCACTATTTCATCTCTCAAAGCTACCCATTGGTCTTCTAATGTGTTCCTATCCACTGTTTCAGTCAGTCGTTGCCTAATGGTCCCTCTGACACGCTCAACAACTCTGGTTTTTTCAGCTTATTCAGGTCCCTTCACCGTAATTTTCTGCAGTTTGTTCAGTTTTAATCTACAGCTCGTAATTAATAAATAGTGATCATAGTCCACATCTGCCCCTTTAAATGTCTTACAGGGGCAGATATAAATGCAAAGTGTAATAGGAGTATTGCAGGACTAGATGTAATAACGAATAAGACAATAGGAGTGCGGGAAAGCTACTATGAACAGCATAGTGAATGCATTATCGTAGCCACACGAAGCCAGTACCCACTACTGTAGTAAAAGTATTTATGTCAACTAGCACTGCAGATGATGAATAGCTTGGAAGAATGTATAGTGATATAAAATAAATTATTCAGGTTTTTAAGAACGAGGAAATTAGAATTATGATGGTGGTACGGAATTCGACTGTGGGAAAAGGAAGACACGGAAAAATAGTAAGAGAATATGGACTGGGAGAAATGAAAGAGAAAGTCCTCTAGCAAAATTTTCATAGAGCATAATTTAATCGTCTCTAACACTTGGCTTGAAAATAATTAAAGAGGGTTGCCTATATGGAACAGATCTGGAGACACTGCAAGGTTCCAGATTTACATAATTCTAAAAAAGAGATTTCGGTACCAGATTTTAAACTGTAAATGTCTTACAGATAAAGATTAGCTGAAGTCATGGCTAATGTTTTAATCTAAGTCATTTGTCTCGCAGTCAAACACCCAATTTAAAATTCTTAGGAAACGGATTTCTTTCTGGTAGGTGAATTGCTTGATGTACCGGCTAGTCTGAATTTCGCATCGTTAGTGAGCTTCACATATTCTGTCAATAATTTAATACAGCTCTGTTGCCTTGCACTCAGATTTGCATATTTTGATGTGAAAATAAGTTCAGATACCGACAGGGAACTTAAAAACACGAGTTTAACATGTTTGTTTGGACGATTTCTCATCGTACGTTTATTTCCAAACAGTTTTATTCACAGGACCACTTCCTACAATTTTACAGTGAAGGGAGACATCTGTGCTACACTTATCGAAAAAAAATCTATAGGTGCAGTACACTTCACAACCTGAGTGACGACTGAACGCAGCCTGATCACAAACTAACTGTTTTGACGTGCATTCAGTTCTGTATAAGAAGTCATTTTTTTCCAGAATGATCTAGAAGTTATAATATTTGTCCAAATTGTTTCAGTTTTAGAAACAGTAGGAATCTAAGTAAACATCTATCCCTCTTAGACGTACAAAAATCTGAGGGTAGCAGTAGTAATATCAATTACTGCACATAGTCATAAAATAAAAATGTAAAATGTCAATATATGTCACGTGAAAATGTTTGTTGACGTCCATATTTTATATTGTAATATTTGTTTTTACATATATTGAATGTATTTCTGAAACGTAGTGTTTCCTAATTTGATTGATAACAAGGTCATGTTTATCATTACGTAAATTAAATTTGGAAAGCAATCAAGCCCTTGTGACATTAATTGTGAACGATATAAAACCAAATAAATTACATTTTTCATGGTTACAAAATTCATTTGTAAAGTGAAATTTTTGTACTGTATTTTATTCACATAATAGTTCGCAAACATATATAATAATATTATAAAAATCACTGAAAAAATCTACGACAGTAAGACACCCTTGGCATGCGTATGGTTGTGGGTAGAGACGAAACGAAGTGATATAAAAGCGCAAGTCAGGATCGTCTGGCGCAGTTTCAACCAAATATATATAAGACTCATTACTCGTATAAAAATACTACGGGAACCGACAGCGCTTCTACTCTTAAGGGTAGGGAAGACAAAGAGGGACATGTAAAATGTTCGAAAATGGTACTTTAATATGCACACACATCAGTGTGTAGGTTGTTTCTCTCTTGTCGTACCGTCTTCCCACAAACATGTCACCAACTTAATGACCTGATGTTTCCTGCTTGGATGTACCTGGGCCGCAAAGTGAACGACGCCTGTCAGTACACCACCCTCAGGCACCAATAGAAATATCTGCACTTCTATAAATTACACCTTGTTTACTCGTATTTCATCCTCTAAGTGGCACTTAGCACTAGCTTTCTTATTCTTCTTATCTTTCCAAAACCTTATCATCCTTTCACTTCTGGCCTGTCTTCTTTCTTACTTCGATGCGGTTTTAAGTTTCAAATACCATTCTGCTATGTTCTTGGGAATGAAGTCATGTGTACTGATTTTCTGCCAGTATGTATTCCTTATAGTCTCTAGTGAGTTAACACCGATTTACCTGATTTCAATGTGTACTAGCCAGATTATTTTCGATCGTTGATGATGTGAAATATTTTCTTGGTCAAGTCAGAGCCCTCCATTCGTGCTACATGGCCGTAGTATTTTATATGTCTTTTCTGCGCAAGATAGATGAACATCTTAGTCAGCGAATACAATTCTTCTGAGAGTTGGAGTATCCGGATATCACCTTGAACGCTGGGTGCTAATACTTTTCTCAGTATTTGTCTCTCAGTTTTTTGGATGTTTTTGACGTTCGTAATTAATGGTGGCGTCTCTAAGAGTGATTCTTTAGGAACAGGTTCACTGCCATCGTTGGATATCTGCAACTAAGATTAAAGGAACATAAAGAGCTACTGCCGTTCGTTAAGCATTATCAAAATACAAATGAAAGAAGTTCGAAAGTTAATTTTTCTTAAGAAAATTCCTCTTATCAAATATCCTAGAACTTTCGAACCAAGATTCGGTGTCAGTGTCGCTTCTTAAGTTCCTTTTATCTTAGCTGCAGGTACCTATGAAACACGTCAGTCAAGCCCGCTGACGATGAAGGTCCTCCTTTTTCAAAACCGTTGTGTGACTGTGGCGAAAATGGTATATGATTGACTTGGACGATGTTGATAATGATCTTCTTAAAGACGACGAACAGAACTTCCTTTACAGTGAGTTCCGCCATGCAGAAGGATCATGTCGGCGTATTCTGAAAACGCGTACACAACTGATGTTCCTCTGGCGCACACAGACACGTGATTGTGGCTCGAACGAGACTATAGAGGTAGGACGGACGTCAAATGACATCAGCCGATCCGACGTGAGTTTTCCCCACCATGACTCCCCACTGCTTGAATATTGCTCATCAGTGTGGGATCCGTACCAGGTAGGGTTGACAGAAGAGGTAGAGAAGACCAACGGAGAGCAGCGTGCTTCGTTACAGGATCATTTAGTAATCGCAGAAAGCGTTACGGAGACGATAGATAAACTCCAGTGGAAGACCCTACAGGAATGACGCTCAGTAGCTCGGTACGGGCTTCTGTTGAAGTTTCGAGAACATACCTTCACCTAGGATTCAAGCAGCATATTGCTCCCTCCTACGTATATCTCGCGAAGTGACCATGAGGATAAAATCAGAGAGATTAGAGCCCATCCAGAGCCGTACCGACAATCTTTCTTTCCACGAACAATACGTGACTAGAATAGAAGGGAGAACCGATAGAGGTACTCAAAGTACCCTCCGCCACACACCGTCAGGTGGCTTGCGGAGTATGGATGTAGATGTAGATGTAGATGACTACCCTCTTGCATACTCAAATAGCGAATATGTTATGAAGCGGCTGTAGCGCGGAAAAGGTACGTTTCCGAATGTGGATTCCGGTTTAAAATATCATCTATTAAGTCCCTTCTACAAGTTCTTGCTCTCTATGAGGGGGATTTTAGAGCACCCTATATATACCCGTCTTAATGTTAATGGCAGCGTCTGCTCTTGCATTAACATCCATTGTTTTTGTTTGTTGTTCTACGGAAAAAGGTTGCCGTATTTTGTCTACGTAACAATCAGAAGTTAAGGATGGGTTTAAAAAGACTTGCATTAATTTCACGCCACACTCTTGTTTACACATCGCGCGGAGAACCATTCACCTTGAATATTCCTGTCCCCTCCACGGCTTCCTTTCTCTGTGGGACTGTAAGACCTCACGGAAAGCACAGATACGTGTACCTAGTCAGAATACGGGAGCAAAAAGTATTCCTGGACGTGTCGTTCGTGTTGAAGACCTTCCAACGGCCGCACACTGTGGGCTGCCGCTGTTGCGCCAGCTTCCCGGTGCTGGTATCAGCCGCGTCGCGGTTCCGCGAATCGCTGCCGGTGTAACATGCCGCAACTGGTTACGTTTCCGTCCAGCCAGCCACTCCTCACTCCTGCGACATCGGACTATCTGAAGAACAAAAATTTTATAATCGTCCGCAAAGTCAACTACCATATATCGGGTACAATTACTGAACTATATTGCCGGCCGAGCGGTTCTAGGCGCTTCAGTCCGGAACCGCACGACCGCTACTGTCGCAGGTTCGAATCCTGCCTCGGGCATGGATGTGTGTGATGTCCTTAGGTTAGTTAGGTTTAAGTAGTTCTAAGTTCTAGGGCAGTGATGACCTCAGATGTTAAGTCCCGTAGTGCTCAGAGCCATTTGAACTATTTGAACTGAACTATATTAAATAAAATCGTCATAGCTTCTGAACTGTTTGCGTCAGCCCGTTCCATCTGCACGGTTGGCTGCGAGGCATGATGGGAATTAGTACGCGTATGCATGGTTTGGTTTAGCGACGGAGTGCACTTTCATTTGGAAGGGTTGGTCAATAAGCAAAATTGGTGCATTTCGGTGATTGAGAATCTTCACTTCGTAATCGAGAAGTCTTTTCACCCTCCACGGGTGACTGTGCGCTGTGTAGTGTCCAGTCACGGAATAATCGGTACGATGTTCTTTGATCGCACGGTGACTACCGAACGGCACGTGAAGGTTTTGGAAGATGATTTCATCCCCATTATCCAATGTGACCCTGATTTCGACAAGAAGTGCTTCATGCAAGGCAGAACCCGACCCTATCGAAGTAGGAGAGTTATGTCCTGGAGGAGCACTCTGAGAACTGCATTCTGGCTCTGGCGTACCAAGAGGTCACAGGCATGGGCCTTGATTGGCCGCCGTATTCTCCGGATCTGAACACATGCGACTCCTTTTTGTGGGGCTGTGTTAAAGACAAGGTGTTCAACAATAACCGCAAAACCGGTGCTGAGCTGAAAACAGCCATTCAGGAGGTCATCAACAACATCGATGTTCCGACACTTCAGCAGGTTATGCAGAATTTCGCTATTCCCCTGGGCCACATCTTTGCCAAGGATGGCAAGCATATCCAACATATCATAACCTAAATCAGAACATGTGTAGTGACGTTTACAAGTTGAATAAAGTGTGTGCGTGCCGTAGTTTGTCACTAATTTACGTTTTCTTCTGATATAGTTCAATAATTGTCACCCTGTAGATGAGAGTAAGTCATTCCTACTGTTGCTACGAATCTAACAGATGTCATGACAGTATCTCTTCCTTTTTACCAACCTGTGTTAGTTAAGTTATTGGTAAGATAACTTCTTTGTAATAGTAACTTGGGGACTGATTTGTCGGCTAGGGTACACAGACTGGATGCTCAGAATTTACAATCATAAAGACATGAAGGTAAACGAAAATTTAATAGTCACGGGGGACTGGAATTCGGTAGTAGGAAAAGGCAGAGAAGGAAACGTAGTAGGTGAATATGGATTGGAGGGGAAGAAATGAAAGAGGAAGACGTCTGGTAGAATTTTGCACAGAGCACAACTTAATCATAGCTAACACTTGGTTCAAGAATCATAGAAGAAGTTTGTATACATGGAAGAAGCCTGGAGATACTGACAGGTTTCAGATAGATTATATAATGGTAAGACACAGGTTTAGGAACCAGGTTTTAAATTGTAAGACATTTCCAGGGGCAGATGTGGACTCTGACGACAATCTATTGGTTATGAACTGAAGATTAAAACAGAAGAAACTGCAAAAAGGTGGGAATTTAAGGAGATGGGACCTGGATAAACTGAAAGAACCAGAGGTTGTACAGAGTTTCAAGGAGAGCATAAAGGAACAATTGACAAGAATGGGGGAAAGAAAAACAGTAGAAGAAGAGTGGGTAGCTTTGAGGGATGAAGTAGTGAAGGCAGCAGAGGATCAAGTAGGTAAAAAGACGAGGGCTAGTAGAAATCCTTGGGTGACAGAAGAAGTATTGAATTTAATTGATGAAAGGAGAAAATATAAAAATGCAGTAAATGAAGCAGGCAAAAAGGAATACAAATGTCTCGAAAATGAGATCGACAGGAAGTGCAAAATGGCTGAGCAGCGATGGCTAGAGGGAAAATGTAAGGATGTAGAGGCTTGTCTCACCAGGGGCAAGATAGATACTGCCTAGAGGAAAATTAAAGATACCTTTGGAGAAAAGAGAACCACTTGTATGAATATCAAAAGCTCAGATGGAAACCCAGTTCTAAGCAAAGTAGGGAAAGCGGAAAGGTGGAATGAGTATATAGAGGGTCTATACAGGGGCGATGTACTTGAGGACAATATTGTAGAAATGGAAGAGGATGTAGATGAAGGTGAAATGGGAGATATGAGAGTTTGACAGAGCACTGAGAGACCTGAGTCGAAACAACGCCCCGGGAGTAGACAACATTCCATTAGAACTACTGACAGCCTCGGGAGAGCCAGTCCTGACAAAACTCTACCATCTGGTGGGCAAGATATATGAGTCAGGCGAAATACCCTCAGACTTCAAGAAGAATATAATAATTCCAATCCCAAAGAAAGCAGGTGTTGACAGATGTGAAAATTACCGAACTATCAGTTTAATAAATCACGGCTGCAAAATACTAACACGAATTCTTTACAGACGAATGGAGAAACTAGTGGAAGCCGACCTTGGGGAAGATCAGTTTGGATTCCGTAGAAATATAGGAACACGTGAGGCAATATTGACCCTACGACTTATCTTAGAAGCTAGATTAAGGAAAGGCAAACCCACGTTTCTAGCATTTGTAGACTTAGAGAAAGCTTTTGACAATGTTGACTGGAATACTCTCTTTCAAATTCTGAAGGTGGCAGGGGTAAAATACAGGGAGCGAAAGGCTATTTACAACTTGTACAGAAACCAGATGGCAGTTATAAGAGTCGAGGGACATAAAAGGGAAGCAGTGATTGGGGAGGGAGTGAGACAGGGTTGTAGCCTCTCCCCAATGTTATTCAATCTGTATATTGAGCAATCAGTGAGGGAAACAAAAGAAAAATTCGGAGTAGGTATTAAAATCCATGGAGAAGAAATAGAAACTTTGAGGTTTGCCGATGACATTGTAATTCTGTCAGAGACAGCAAAGGACTTGGAAGAGCAGTTGAACGGAATGGATAGTGTCTTGAAAGGAGTATATAAGATGAACATCAACAAAAGTAAAACGAGGATAATGGAATGTAGTCGAATTAAGTCGGGTGATTCTGAGGGAATTAGATTAGGAAATGAGACACTTAAAGTAGTAAAGGAGTTTTGCTATTTGGGGAGCAAAATAACTGATGATGGTGAAAGTAGAGAGGATATAAAATGTAGACTAGCCATGGGAACGAAAGCGTTTCTGAAGAAGAGAAATTTGTTAACATCAAGTATAGATTTAAATGTCAGGAATTCGTTTCTGAAAGTATTTGTATGGAGTGTAGCCATGTATGGAAGTGAAACATGGACGATAAATAGTTAGGACAAGAAGAGAATAGAAGCTTTTAAAATGTGGTGCTACAGAAGAATGCTGAAGATTAGGTGGTTAGATCACATAACTAATGAGGAGGTATTGAATAGGATTGGGGAGAAGAGAAATTTGTGGCACAACTTGACTAGTAGAAGGGATCGGTTGGTAGGACATGCTCTGAGGCATCAAGGGATCACCAATTTAGTATTGGAGGGCAGCGTGGAGGGTAAAATTCGTAGAGAGAGACCAAGAGATGAATACACTAAGCAGATTCAGAAGGATGTAGGTTGCAGTAGTTACTGGGAGATGAAGCAGCTTGCACAGGATAGAGTAGCATGGAGAGCTGCATCAAACCAGTCTCAGGACTGAAGACCAGAACAACAACAACAACAAAGACATGATTGGTTTCATATTCCTGCATCAAAGGTCGGGCACAAAAACGCTGATGTCGTTATAAGCGTGCGCAGATTGGTTCAAATGGTTCAAATGGTTCTGAGCACATTGGGACGTAACGTCTGAGGTCATCAGTCCCCTAAACTTAGAACTACTTAAACGTAACTAACCTAAGGACATCACACACATCCATGCCCGAGGCAGGATTCGAACCTGCAACCGTAGCAGCAGCGCGGTTCCAGACTGAAACGCCTAGAACCACTCGGCCACAAGGCCGGCTTGTGCGCAGATTAATCGAGCGGATTTTTTTTCCCACGTATCTGGGTTTCAAATATTATTTTTCCTAATTCGTAACTGTGAAGTTAGCAATCTATAAACTGGTTATAATTCACGAACATATGATAAATCTGAAAGTCATAGACCCACATAGCCCTAATGTTAACAGTTGCTATTGTGCTTGAAACCTAAACTGCCATAGTAACCCAAAACGTCGTACATTACACTACTGAGCCAGTAGACTAGCTTCTGCCCTACTAATCTGATTCGATTTCAGACTTTGTTGTTGATATATGCTCTTTGGTACAGGCGGGCTAAGAACTTATCGCATACAGGCGGCTCATACACATGTGCAGACAGGGATTGGCGTATTTAGCGATAGGCTGGTAAGGCGACTGGATCACCCCACATAGACCCAACACAGAGTGTTGTTTTCTCTTACTGCGTAGGTGTCTTATGCTTCCCTAGTTGTAACTATCCCATCGTAATTTTCCTGAGATATACGGTCAATTATAGCACTGAGAGGGTTATCTTTTTAAATATGCATCACTTTTTAATTTCGATCCTGTTTTTGAGAGTCACATTAAGCAGTAAATGTAAGGTAACAGATAAATGATTTGTGTACTTTTCGAACCTATTTATTTACGATAACGTTTACAAATTTGAAAAGCAAGCGATGTCTGTGTGGAAGCACAAAATCGGTGCCTGTGTGTGTGCCATCAAGTAGGTTGCTTCTCTCGAAGAGTAGCAACTGAACCGAGAGATTTATTCTCCAAGAGATGAATAGATTACCATGAAAAATATTATTTGCTTCCTATTCTTAACGCACTGTGAAGAAATTACTGACATCTTGTTATAAATTTGGAAATATGTAAGTCAAATATTCGTGGAATGGTATCCTTCTGGAGTCTGATACGTTGGTAAAATATGTAGGTTAACGTTTACGTTCGTTATGAACCTGACTGAGCACATGAGGTCAGTTGTAGGGATGGGGAACGGCCGACTATAGTTTATTGAGTGGATTCCGTGTAAGTGTAGGCCACCTGTAAACGACACCGCTTACAGGACGCTTCTGCGTCCTATTCTTGAGTACTGCTAGCGCATTTTGGTTCTCAGACACGACACATTAAACAAAGACATCGAAGCTATTCACAAGCTTCTCCTAGAATTGTTAAAGGTCGCTTCTATTATTAGGAGAGTTTTACGGAAACTCTTCCTGAACTAAGATGGTATTGCTTGGAGGCAAGAAGACGATCTTACCGGAAACACTGTCGAAAAGGATCAGAGAACCATAATTTTGTACTGACTGCAGAACTAGTTTGCTCTCTCCAATTATTACCTCACTAAGGACTGTAATGTCATAAACCGAAAGTTAGGGCTCGTACAGAGGTGTACAAACAATCATCTTATTCTTGCTCCTTTTGGGAATAGAACAGGGAGGGGAATATATATAAACGTAGAAAGTACCCGCTACCATGTGCCGTACATGGTTTCCCAAACGGATATTCCTATAGCGTGCAACATACTGTTCATGTAAGCGTCTAAAGGGAGCCTTGTATCCTTTTAGAACACGTTATAGCCTAAATCGCTAACTTTGTTATATAGGTAACCAATTTTAGTCTGTTCAATGGCTATCTTTGCGTCTGCAAAGGTTCACGACGAAACACAGGTCACCAAATCTTACCCAAACCGCAACTGTTGTGATACAATTACGTAGAGGATGTAACCATTACGATAATATGAATGATGTTCAGTGACTAATCGCATGCTTGTGTATAACACATAAAAAATAATAATTTATGGAACTGATCCTAAGTAGTCATTAACAAACAGGCAAACTATCTGCCGCAGATCATTTAGACCTTAAGTCGTAGCTATTGTCCACAGGTAGCAACTGTAAGGGGTCCGTAGGCCCTTACTATAACTTTACACTCGGCACAGGTCGATAGGGCGAACAATCGATTGTGACGTGTTGTGAGATCGAGTGTTGAGTTGCGCCAGAGTGTTGGCGGGAATGGCGTGTGTGTGAAGGCCATTGTTGAAATACAGTGTCTTTAACCGAGAAGGGTGTCACCATCGCTGTGGTTAGACCCCTAAGTAATAGATTAATACCGGGAAAGTGAAGAAGTATCATTATGAAAGTGATCAGTGACGTTACTAATGCCGATATTTGGTTTCGCGTCTACCGCGACGGCCTAACCTTGGATTGAAGTGTTGGATGCAGTGATGGATTGACGTGTGACGATAATGGAAAGTGAAGAAAGCCTGTGTTGAGATTAGCCGTAATTAGATATGTATGACAAAGGCAGTGGGTATCTCCTTTTTGTTGTTTTGAGAAGAATATAAGTTCATAATTAGTAAACTGTGTTGGTGTTCCTTATTACCAGACATTCAGTATTATAGTATTGAACAGGAATAACTGGAAAGTAACAACTTCCGTAGCTTTCAATTCCGATTACCAGCCCCATTAGGTTCACGGCCATGTTAATAATAAATATTGGGCTGCTATTCGATCAGATCAGGTAGGGAAGATAAACGGAGGTGTTACACAACTAACATGGGAAGTCACACCACTGCATAATCCATTATAATTTAAATAAAATACACGAGTTAATTAAAATCTGTTTGCAGCCATCAGACTATTTGCCTAACTTAAGAGTGTGTAATATAACATTATTGAACTAGTTACAGGCGTTTAAATGCATCACTTACACGCATATTTAAGGTACAAAGATTCAAACTCGCTGATCAGAAAACGTTATATGCCAAGGCGATGGAACAGAGTAGTACCAATGTAAAAAATTTATATGAACAACCTGACGCTCAAGAATATGTTATAACACTTAAAATACATAATATGCACAGATCCTTACGGTATGGGATTCAAGCTCGTTTTATCAAGTTGCATTACCAGTGCAATGAGTTCATATAAACAACCTGACACCCAGTAATTAAATGGATAGCAGTTTATGACAACTACCACATTTCGGTTCATGAACGGAACGGTGCGTGAGATGCATTACGGTCTAGAAATACATTGTTTAAATACCTGTCTCTGCCAGCCATGTGGCAGAACACACTACGTCAATACGACAATAGGTATTATTCCTACTAGCAGTATTACAATACACTACCAGAACAGATACACGGTAAAGTCTTATGAACCTTATATTACACTTCCGGATACATATCTGTACCGTCCATATGTCGGCGGACATACACCAGTAGACACTCTGCTTCTATTCAGTATTAACAGGCAGCGCGTATAAGATCCAGACAGATTACAACTGGGAAAACTGTAATGCGTAGCTCTATGCCTGCGTTGCATACGTGTTACATAATATTTATGGCATTCTAACATTAATTTTGGTTTCTCTCGGTACGCTGAAGAGCTGTTAAACAAGGTGACTCTAGAATGACCTTTGCTGAGGAATCTTAATAAGGCAGCAGTCACCTATGTTCACACGTCTAAAACTATGGTCAGGCTTAACACGGAGCCACTGGTCGCTGTGGCTACCAAACTACAGTTCTATAATGCGCTCACAATAGTATCACCTTGCGCCGGATCTCCTGAAAGCCGCAAAGCGTGGACTGTGGTACAGGGTACAGCAGGACTCAGCTATCAGCAATGCCTGAGGCGTAAACTAAACCAGCAGCTACCCTTCTTTCATTACAAATTTTGTAACGAAATTAATAAAATTTCTCTTTACTGTATGAGGCTAGAAAATGTCCGTCACTCTTTCCCCGCAGATACTAGACACACTTTCACAATTTCGTGTGGAATTGTGTTAAGCTATGTACGGTAACAATGAAATCTCAAATGCATTTTCAATTCTCGGCTAGTTTTTAAAAGCTATAACTAATTCGCAGTGTCTTGTAGTTCATAGCTAGCGGCAGTTGTATGAAGATTCGTATTAAAACTGATACTAGTATGTGTCTCCGAAGTGAAAGTTTTGCTCTTGCTTTTACATTGCATGTGATGTCATTACCTTAAAGAGAGTATAAAATGCAATTTTTGTGGAAAACGTAATTGGCCTATTTATGCACTGATTGTTTAAAATGTTGCAAAACTTGTAACCTGTATGAGAGTGACAGGTTCCTCGGCGAATTTCACATATAAAATCTTCTCGAGTTGTCACTCGAGCGGCAGCGTTGTTGCGTAGCAACGTTTAAAAATATTTAGTAAACTGCAGCTTTAGACGCCAATAGCGATGACTACCCCACTATTGCATTCTACCCTAGCAGAAGGCTAAATGAGCAAAAGCTTTGCTCGTTCATGCCACTTGCATCTCTCATCATCTCTAGTGAACACGTTGTGTACAGGAAAATAATTAAATAGAAATCAGCCAAGAAGTGAACATTCGTTTTCTTGAAAGACTCTCAAGCGATAACGTTCGCATGCTTGCTAACGTGTTTCCTTCTTCTGGTCCTAAACATTCAGTATTATTAGTATACGTATTGGTATACCTGCTACCACCAGTCTTCGATGATTATGCCGTGAAGACCACGACAAATCAAGTCACTGTACTTACCATACATAGACATCAATAGTACAAGGACGTGCTGAAAAGTAATGTCTCCGAATTTTTTGTGTGACAATTATTAAAGCTTTTTCTATAAAGAAACGTTGAGAAATAACTGCTTCAATGTAAAATCCTTTCAGTCTTAAGCACTACCGGTTTTTGCGGCCCACTGACAGCTGATTTTCAGGTGCAGATCGGTACATAAGTGGAAACAAAGGATCATTTAGAATCATCAATAGTCCTAAGATGAAACCGCAATGAAAAATATACTGCCTGGAATTAAGTCATGATATACATAACATAGTACGGGAAGACGCAGCGTTCATAGTCAGTCCCACGCAATAAAAGAAATGAAATGATCGCCTGTCATTGACGGCTGACAGGCCCGATACGGGAAACTTCGGCCATGGGGTTGTAAATCTTATTTCAGGCAACGCCACACTGGGCGACTTGGGCGTCGGTGATGATGAAATTGTAAAACCTATTTGTGACCTATTTTGTATATAGATCGATATTTCTATCTCATTTTGCAGTATTGCTTATGTGTAATGTTTTACCTGTCATGAAAATGCTTTGACTATATATACATGGTTCAGTTATGTGAGTCGTCCGGAGTGGCCGAGCGGTTCTAGGCGCTACAGTCTGGAACCGCGCGACCGCTACGGTCGCGGGTTCGAATCCTGCCTCGGGCATGGATGTGTGTGATGTCCTTAGGTTGGTTAAGTTTAAGTAGTTCTAAGTTCTAGGGGACTCATGACCTCAGAAGTTAAGTCCCAGAGCCATTTGAACCATTCAGTTATGTGAATGTTTGAACAATGTTGTTTAAATTATGCTTGTGAATTCAGATGACTACTGAAATGATTGTTATGTAATGTACTGTATATGATTTGGTCCATAGTTAGGGAACATGGGGTTGAATGTAAATGACGTCGGGGAGCCCCACACCTAAGGAAGTAGCCTTGCGGAGTGGAAAAGGTGTGGTTGGCGCGCAAGTGGCAACTCGTCCTTTGAACAAGTAAGGAGTCTGCGCTGCGCAGTGCTGTGGTTAACACCTTGCTAGCAGTAGCGCATCATTGTGACTCATATTTCTCGTGTTTTAAGGCCAGAAGAGCTGAAGGGCAGTATTTATGGGTCTCGGATGCTGCATTTGGTGATGGCATTATCATGGCATGGTTTTTGGCACTATAAATATAATTCCGACGCCAAGAAGACATGAAACAGGGCGAGAGCAACAGTACTGCTATAACTGTATCGCCGTCAGGTTAATAACCACTGTAAATCACGCCACCAGTACCACCAATCTTCCACTAAACTGTTTATATTTGGCACTCTGTAAATGGACCAGGTATTTGTGAAATTTGGTTGATTTTGATAATAATCGTGGTGTTACTAAAAACTCTTTCTTACACACGTGATTATCCCAAATCACAAACCTAGGAATATTATCCTAGTGAAATTAATTCCAAGTCTCCTAATTTATTATAAGAAAGTGGTTGAACTTGAATTTAATGTTTTGTTGTCAGTTGAACAGCCAATTATAGTTCTGATTAGATCAAAAGACTGCTTATGAAAGCTAAAACAGTTGTTATTTAAAGAGTTATAGTTTGTCGTGCTTTACTTAACCTATAATTAATTATAAGAATACTTATCATTTCTCATAATACTGGTGTAGCTTAGTTAATGAGCATGGTTCTTCTAACTATGAAAATTTAAGGGCCTTCATGTACTAGGCTAGTTAGTTGAGCAAGCAATGCAAAGGCTCCTTTAGAGCCAGTGTAATTAGATTGTCATTCTGTTTAGTTGTTTCAAACGGAATTTAAAAAAGAACTATTTACTTGTTATCTATTTTAATGCAAGTTGGTTAATGCACAGGCATAGAGACCCTGTACCAAGCAATGAAGTAACAGAGTATGATCATTAGCACAATCCCTGATTTAAATTCAGAATCATTGCAAGCTTTTCCCTGTTCAGTATTACTACTAGTTTCATGTGTCGTTAACTGGTTTTATAAACTGTTGCACCTATTTCATTTAAGGTACATGTTGTTGAGAGGCATATGTTGCTGTTTACTATCTCATTGGCCATTTGTTTATCTGACTTTCCAGTTAGTAGCACATTTATCTGCAAGGTTAGGTTACTGTGCTCTTGTGTGAACAGATATAAGGAAAGAGTTCAGTGTGTGTGTGTCAAGGAAGGCTAGGTTAGCCTTAGCACTGCCTTCTGGTTTATCATTTTGCTTGATACAAGACAGCCTAATTATGATGGCGACCGTTTTTAATACGTAATGTTACGATTGCTTTTGTGCTGGGAGAACGTCTGTTCCTGACCCACCTGTTTGCTTTTAGCTATACTCTGCTGGAGTGTTTCGGAAACGAATCCAAGTTTGACTGTTCTGTTTCCATTAGGTTATTTCACTGTCATAACTTCCAAAAATTCCATGCAGAAGTATAACATTAGCATCGATTATCGTTTAAAGTGGTCGGTGGTACCGTTACAAAATGATGATAAGAGCAACACAACACCCAGTCCACGAGCGGAGAAAAATCTACAGCCTTACCAGGACTGGAACCCGGGCTCGCTGTACAGTATACACACACGATACCACTCAGCTAATTAGGCGAAGGCCACGGAACTCATTACCGGCAAAAAAGGAGTGTGTCGTAAAACTCCTTGTAATAAATGCCTGTTTTATCTGGAAAGCTTGAAGAGTTTTTACATGAAAACTTCGGAAGCATTATTTCCCAGCACTGTTTCTTCTAGTGTAATCTAATAGAGAAACATATGACTTAGCATCTACGATACTCAAAAAACTTCGATGGCAAATGTGAAAAGTTGGGGCTAATAAAAGCAGGCACCTTGCTAAAGCTTTAAGAAGTTCACGAAATATAATTGTTGATATCATACGAGATCTCTACAGACCGCCTCGATTTTTTGGAGCTAACCATGACCTCTGTGATTAAAACTAGAGCTAAATCCAAAGCTCTTATTGAACCGGCCACTTGGTATCATGATGTCAATTAAACAGTTTCAAGCTGTAGTACAACATTCGTTGAAAAATTATAATTATTCAACTTCTCCCTTAGTAGTTAAAATAATTAATTAGTGCTACACGTGCAATAACTCATCACACCGACGCCTTTTTGTTGCTGAAAAGTTGTCGACAAACAGAATCCTCCACCCTCCGAATCTAGTTTCATTTCAACTTTAAACCTGCAAAGAAATGTTTACAATATGGTTACATACATGTACACTTCAATCGAAACGTCGATTGTATAGCAGAAATACGACGCGACTTAACAACCAAGAAGATTTTAACTTCAGCGTCAACGGCCACGAAAGCCTGCAGACTTAGAGATGTGAAAATTATTAGACTCAAAACGAAAATATGGATATTTCCTAGTTTCTCTCACAACTATTCAGCCATGTGATATTTGCATTTTCACTCGCCTACATCCACATGCGAACATTTACATTTGCTATTGGAAGTACTATGTTATTAAAAATGTTGGCAGCACTCCCTAAGCAGTCAATTGTTATTGTCGAGGCAAAGACTGCATGGTTGCAACTGTTTTGGAGACAGTTCAATTCAGCTGGGACGTTCTTACGGTTAGGTTTTTGTATGAACTATCCTTAAAGTATAACTAATACGTATTTCCATTTTCACTGTTAGCCATAAAATATAAATATTTTTATTGTATGTATAATTCTTTTGTTTGTTGGATATTTGTTGGTTATGGGTCGAAAACGTGATATTTCACCAATAAAGGTTGCGACTGTACAACTGTTACTCGAAGAGAAATAGTATTCACGGCGAGAAATAGCAAATACGTTACAGATTTCACAAAAATCTGTAAGCCGCATTAGCCAGGTAGAGAAAGATGGCGTTAATTTCAGACCAGCCCGTCGGGGAAAATGTGAACGCCAGAGCAAACTTTCCCCTAGAACTCAACGTAAATTTGTCCAGATGGCGAAAGACAACAGAAGAGCTACATGACAAGATTTGAAGAACGTTTTGGAGAACTATGGAGTCGATGTTTGCACTTCCACTGTCCGCAGAAAGCTTATTAGTGCAAGGGCTCCAGCTAGTCGTACATGCAAAAAAGCAAAACTTACCCCTTGCAATGAGTGCAATGAGGCTTAAATGGGCTCATGAAGTTAGAAGTAAGTTTGGGGAGGACTGGGGCAAGGTAAATAAAGTTTATTTAAAGTAGTTGATATGCGAAAATGTCTTTTGAAAAATGAATAATTGTTTTCAAGAAAATATTCCCCAAAGAAATGGAGAAATTTTCTGATGTACAGTACGGTTCATATGAGCATATAATATCTGAAATAATAGACTTTTTATGATTAAAAAGTTTTATTCCTTTCACGTTTGCTTTTATGACGAGTCAATATTCTCCATATTTTAAGAAAGTAGCCAGTATGTCTGAAGAACGGTTGACGAAGAGTTTCCTGAGCTTTGTACAGCGCGATCTGTAAAACATCCCACATCTGTTATGGTGTGGTGTGTCATGTCAGCAAATGGTACTGGTCGACTTTAAATTTAGGAATGCACTATGAATCCGAATCAGTATATGAAAGTTTCGGAAAAGAGGCTTTTATCTCAGGAAGGAAAGGTTTCCTGACGGTGACTGTGTTCATGTACGATGGTGCACCGAGTCATAATGCTAAATCAGTTTCGCAGTTCTGAGCTGAAAATACTGTAGAAACGTTGGCGTAACCTGGGAATAGTCCAGAATGAGCCCTATTGAGAATCTGTGGACAACTGTTAAGCAGAAGTTGGGGAAGATCAACATTACATTGAAGTTACATGATGAAATTCATACAAATACGGCACTTGATGAAGATGACAAAGATTTGTACTCAAGACTCATAGAAACAATCCCAAGACGTGGTGAATTGCTCAATAAGAACAAAGGCATGCACACGAAGTACTAATGCGGAAATAATAGATTTCTGCCATCAGTCGTCCTTTGGAATTTTTTTTGGCAGATCTAGATTTCAGCTAGCAACCAGCCATTCTCAACACTAAGAATACAACAGGTACATAGTTAGCTGATGTCATAAAAAAGTTGCAATTAATGGCTTAACTCATATGGTTTGTGTATTACATACTGCTATCCTTTTTTGGTCAATGCATGTAGTACCTGTTGGTCTGGCTTTGTACACAGTACGTGGAATACTAATGTTTGCGGAAGCCGGCTGTGTGAAGAACACATTTGTTGGTTATATGGCGCCATCTATGTGAACTACACATAAACCTCAATGGAAGTAAGCCACTTCAAATTTAATTACATGAAATGGAATATAAGTAAAGTTCTTACATTGTCGTCCAACTTACTTCATCTTTATCGTCAAGTAATAAAATTTCCATGTTCACTGCTTGTAAGTCCGTTATTATCATTATTAAAACATTTAAATTACATCAGGTGGGTAAAACTTTTTTAATTTTTTTAAAAAACATTTTTTAAATTTATAAAAGCTCTGGAGGACACGTGCTGTGTACATCTATTGGTTGATATGGCTTAGATATATTTATTTTTATATTATATCTCCGTTTATTAAAACATAATAAGTATATTGTGCATCATATTTACTAAATAGTTCACAGATGGTTCAAACATCAGTCACATGCATGATTATTGCAATTTGGCTATTCCGCTATAGATATTTGCCTCTGACTGATGTTTGGCGCCATCTATGAACTATTTAGTAAATATGATGAACAATATACTTATTAGATTTTAATAAAGGGTGATATAATATAAAAATAAATATATCTAAGACATTTCAACCAATAGATGTATACAGCACGTGTCCTCCGGTGTTTTTACAAATTTAAAAACTGTTTTTTAAAAAAAATAAAAATGCTTTACCCACCTGATGTAATTTAAATGTTTTAATAATGATAATAACGGACTTACAAGCAGTGAACATGGAAATTTTATTGTTTGAAGATAAAAATGAAATGAGCCGGACGACAATGTAAGAGTTTTACTTATGTTCCATTTCATGTAAATAAAATTTGAAGTGGTTTACTTCCATTGAGGTGTATATGTAGTTCACATAGATGGCGCCATATAACCAACCTATGTGTTCTTCACACAGCCGGCTTCCGCAAACATTAGTATTCCATGAACTGTGTACAAGGCCAGACCAACAGGCATTACATGTATTGACCAAAAAAGGATAGTGGTATGTAATATACAAACCATATGAGTTAAGCCATTAATCATCTAACTATGTACCTGTTGTATTATTAGCATTGAGAATGGCTAGTTGCTAGTTGAAATCTAGATCTGCCAATAAAAATTCCAAAGGATGACTGACAGCTGAAATCTATTATTTACAAATCAAAATAACGGTCGCTGCGTGCAACAGCCTCTGAATGGAGGGTAAACTGATGAAGTACTAATGTATTTTAATTTGGCGAATAAATGCTTCTAAACTGTAAAATGTTTTCATTTAAAAAAAATAATCTTGAGTCTAATAACTTTCACACTTCTGTATATAAAACCCTTAATTATTCTGACATGGCACGAAGCACTTCGCTTTGCAGCGAAAATCTTCGCTCGGCCAGTGAAAATGTGATTACTCGTTACAAACCACCTGGAAGCCGTATGTGTACCGCAGTTTTGAGGGGAACGCCAGACGTGAGTAGTAGCAAACTGGACGAACCACTGCTGGTCAGTGACCTGGGCACGGCACGGTAGTGGAGCAGAGACAAACTGGCGGGTAACCACCGCGACCGGTCGGCGGCGCAGCGACGCACTTCCTCCTGCTCTGACTCAATAAAGGAGATCGCGGCTGCGGCGCGCTCGCTCACTTCCTGAGATGTCCGCCGTGTCGTACCTCCTGCTGGCTGTCGGTGCCGCCGTAGTCGTCCCGGCGGCGGCCTACGTGCCCTCCGACCACGACGTCCTAGGTCTCGAGTCAGAAATGCAACCACAGCCGCAGCCGCAGCTCCTGGTCTACTTCCCCAAGACGACGGAAATCGGCTGCTTCGAAGGCGAACAACCGCCCTCCGGAAGCAGAGGCGTCTTCTTCCAGCTGGACAGGTTGCTGGGCCTGGACTACACGTGCAAGTTCATCACGTACAACATGCGCGACTACCGCGGCACCACGGACGCGTACCGCTTCCGCCGGCTGGTGTCCATGTACCCGGAGATCGTGAGGCCGAACCGCAAGCTGCAGTGCGACCCCAGCTCCGGCGACCTGGAGGAGCCGCAGGGTGCCGAGTTCGTGATCCTGCGCGACGGCGTGAGGAGGAGGTGCCGCATGGTGGCCGAAGCCGACTCGCGCGCAGACGCGGGCAAGCTGCAGCTGCTCGAGGGCTACAAGCGCCTGCCGGGCGGCGCGCTGCTGCTGCGCGCCTGGTACGACCTGCCGCCGCTGTCCAGGAGCGGCGGGCTCGGCCGCAGGCGTTACGGCAGGTCCCCACAGCTGTCCAGGGCTCAGGAGGCGGCCAGGAGGCAAGACAGGTCAGACTGATTTTCTTTTGACGTGAGAACGTCAGTCCGTCAGTCGGTCGAAATTTCTTCCCATACTGCTACTCCAGTAGGCCTAGAGTCTTTTCCGGTCCCACCATCTCATCCTTGGTTCTTCCACATTTCTCTTTCCCGATGGCTTATGGTGTATTGCCTGTTTAGGAGTCTTTGTGGCTATATACGAACTACGGGGTTTTTCCATTTTTATTTGTATTGGATTGCCTTCTGGCTATTGGTTCCGTAACTTTTCGCTAACTATTTCGTTTCTATTTCTGTTAACAATAGCGTAGTTTTTCACAGAGTTTAGAAATCTCATTCCTGATGCATCTGGTTGCCTTAAATCTTTCGTTCTCAGAGTACAACTTTCCGCCCCATATAATAAAGTAGAAACTACCGTGACTTCATAAAATTTCTGTTTTGTCTCTTTCCTTGATTTACCCTTTGGTGTTCTTGTTGTTCTGTCACACATATGCTGGTTAGTATTAATTGATTTTCTGTATATTCGTATCTTTTTCGTATGATATGATGCATCCTAAACACTCGAGATGTTTTACCTGCCCTATCGGTTTATTATCGAGGACTAGTTTTGTTGCCGCGCGGGATTAGCCGAGCGGTCTCGGGCGCTGCAGTCATCGACTGTGCGGCTGCTCCCGGCGGAGGTTCAAGTCCTCCCTCGGGCATGGGTGTGTGTGTTTGTCCTTAGGATAATTTAGGTTAAGTAGTGTGTAAGCTTAGGGACTGATGACCTTAGCAGTTAAGTCCCATAAGATTTCACACACATTTGAACATTTTTGAACTACTTTTGTTCGTACCATGTGAATATCTGAAAGCGCTGTGGTTTTAGTTTTATTTATGGATATATTCGGACTGTAGCTTGTTGAGATTCCAGACAAGGTTCAGTCCCCCTAGGGGACTTCCTTCTTGTGAGCATGTGGGTGGTAACCACAAAGATCATTCTGACATATCTTCCACTTACCTGTGTCAGATCTCTGTTTACTATCTGCCTCCCTTGACAACTCTCTTTTTTCTCCTACCCCAACGTTATTAGATATCGAAGCCCGACGGTATCTTTCATTTTCATATCCTATCGCTAACTGCGAAGAAACCAACGGTAGTTAGGGGGCAGAGGAATCCTCTGGAACGACTTAACTGGCGGAAGAGCTATCTTCAAAGCAACTGCAAAACGCTGGTGTGGCACCAGTTGCCTGAGACTGCAGTCTTGTGAGCGAGTTGCGTTTGTGAGTGTGTGTGTGTGTGTGTGTGTGTGTGTGTGTGTGTGTGTGTGTGTGTATGTCTGTAGTCCTTTTTTGACGAAGGCCTTATTGGCCGAAAACTATTTATGACAATCTTTGTTGTGCCTATCTGCGACTCAGCATCTCCGCTATATGGTGAGTAGCAACTTTCCTTTTCATAATATTGATACTTAAGTTGCATATTCATACGAAACACTTTCTATTATTTTATCCCATGGATTTCGAGAGGAATTTACGGCATGGAGCCGAAATGCGAATACAGAAATCTCTCGGCTGATAGTGTGGAAGGCAGACCCATAGGAACACTGTACACGTCAATAAAGTCATCGACTTCCATCTTTAGGCACCTAAAAAAGTACTGTCTTATACAGACTAGGCTTTTAAAAAATTAGGTTAAGACTTACTGTCCCAGAATTACATTAAAAATGAAAATAACTCCCACTACCCAACTGATACCGACGTTTTCAGGCGGTTTATCTAAGTTTTAAGGCAAATTCTGTAAAGGGAAGTCCCTATCCTGATGCCAAGTATTCCCAGTTCGAACTAGCTCTGCTCCATTGTCAGCGTGCTGAAAAGTCACTGTGTCTAAAACGGGTCATTACTCGAGCGGACCGCCTTCCTTGATGAATGAGAAGCACTCTGCGGCATTGCCCTCCTACTTAGCGTGCATTTACTGCGATCTCTCGTCCAGCGCATATTCCTAAGAGACTGGAAAAAGTGCAGGTGACTCCTGTATGTAAGAAGGGTAAACTATCTCTCTATATCCGGATCCCGCTCCAAGTACTGCCGGGTCTGGGTCCTGACGAGTCCTCTCCATGTGGCTCTGTCCTCCCATCACTTTTCATCCTCCACTTGCTGCCAGGTCACTCCTCTCCTTTCCACAGATATTCTCACTCCCATTTTCCACCGTGTTCTTGGGCACGCTCTAGGTCTTTTCCCATCCATCTTTAGTTCTTCCATAATTGTGGGGAGTGTCTGTCCATGCATCCTCTTAACATGCACATACCATCTTAATCTCTTTTTTTTTCAATTTCTTCTCTCATACTTTCTTGTTTAAGGTCCCTTCTAATCTTTACATTCCTTACTCTGTCCATTCTTGTTTTTCCCTTAACTGCTCTGAGAAATTTCATTTCCCCTGCTTGCAGTCTGCTCCAGTCCCTTTCTGTCATTGTCCATGTTTCTCCACCGTGGGTCACAATAGGGAAGTAATAATTTTTGTACATCAGGAGTTTTGCTCTTTCTGAAACTTCCTTATTCCAAATCAGGTGTTTTATTGTTTGGTAGAAATTGCCTCCCTTCTGTAGCCTCCCATTAATTTCGTTAGTTATTCTTCCATCCCTAGATATTTCACTCCCTAAATAAGTGAAACTTTCTACCACTTTGAGGGGGTCTCCATTCCAGGTAAAATTTCAGTTGATCCCTTGCTGTCTTCCAAATACCATTCCTTCACTCTTATGTTCGTTTATTTTTAATCCATGCCTTTTCTTTATTTCCCTCCGCGCATCAAGTTGTAACTGTACATCTACCTCTTTATCAACCCATATTACCATATCATCTACAAAAATGATCTTTTTGTCTTTTTATTTTACTATATCTTTAACTGCCCTATTCATTCCCTTCATCAAAACATTAAAAAATGTAGCAGATAGAATTCTTCATTGCCTAAGTCCTTGTCTTATTTCGAAGTATTCAGAGTTCCCCGTTGGTGTTCTAGTTCTACAACTGTGTTCTCTGTACATTGTCTTTATTAATTAATGTATCCATCATCTACATCTATCTTCTTCATTTCAAGGGTAAACTAATGGACCCGAAAAATTACAGACCAAGAACATTAACATAGATTTCAACACTTTTCTCACTTCGAATATAATAAATTTCCTTGAGACGGGAAAATTTGTGTCTAAGAATCAGCATGGCTGTAGAAAGCATCTAGTGCGAAACTCAGCTCTTTTCTAATTTGATTTCCTACGAACTACGGATGAAGGGCAATAGACAAATTCATATTCCCAGATTTCCGAAGAGCATTTGACACTGTGTCCCACTGCAGACTGTTAACAAAGGTACGAGAATACGAAATAGTTTTCGAGATATGTGAGTGGTTTGCAGATATCTTGAGTGACAGAACCCAGCACGTTGTTCTCGATGGTGAGTGTTCATGGGAGACAAGGCTATCGTCAGGAGTGCCCCAGGGAAGCGTGACAGGATGGCATTTATTTTATATACACATAAATGGTCTGGCGGACAGGGTGAGCAGCACTCTACGGCTGTTTGCTGATGATGTACAGCAAGGTGCCGACGGTTCAGTGATTGTGGAAGATGCAAGGTGACTAAGGGGAAATTACTAGTTGGTTTGATGAATAGCAGCCCGCTTTAAATGTGGAAACGTGTGCGTCAGTGCAGATAAGTAGGAAAACCAAACTCGTAATACACTGATACAGTATTAGCAGTGTGTCGCTTTACACCAGGGCCGGCCAAACGCTGCACAGTGTGCAGACGTGCGGAAGTGCTGCACATGTGCGCACGTGTGCGACAGCGAGCGACACCGAGTGACAGCGACATCTGTTATTAGACATGTGTCCTAAAAGAACGGCGGCCGCTCAACTTCCCTGTTTATGTGGTACAAGCTAGAGCGCAACATACCCAGTCTCGTTTACCCTTGGTAACCGTAACCTGAACAGAGAAGTACTGAGAAATGGCAGGTACTGTGAAAAAGCAAGGACGGGAACTGCAATTTTTTTTTGTAGCCGTTGGTGAAAACTCACAGTGTTTGCTGTGACGCCGAACAATAGGCGGCCAGCGTAAGTTTTCAATTGAAAGACACTACAATACTTATCACAAAGACGAGTGTAGTGTACTCAACAGTGAAGAACGGCAAGCAAAATTAAATGTCCTTAAGAAAATGGATGAGACACATCAACTGTATTATTATTTTTCATGACCAGTGATAAAGGTGTTTGGATTCATTCCTTTCATAAGTAAAAATTATTGTTTACTAACTGTGTATTAGTGCCTCATTCTGCTCCATGTTACATTATTATCAGGAAAGTTGGTCATTAAACCAATTCCTTCAATGTATACATACATTTAGGGTTTTTTTTTTAATGTGTGAAGGGCTACGCTCAGCTGAAGTCCATAAAACATAACATTCATCTAATTGTCGGTTATTATGCAGATTTAAGACGGAACTGGTGAAAAATATAGCAATAATGGTATTGAAATAACAGGTGATCATCGAGAGGTGTGCGGTTATTCTGTTAAGAGGTCAGTGAGACCTAAATTATGTGGGTGTAACTGAGGGCACCGAGAATTAGTTATAGGAAACCTTGCATTAGTTTAATGTTATTTGAAATCATGAATAAGGTTCGTTGGAAGTCGCTAAGTGCTCTCTTTCTTAAATACTAGATCAAAAACATTACGCGTATTTACGTGCCGTCAGTCAAGCTGCCTTAATAAAAACCCACGGTAGTTAACTGTATTACTTGTCTTACTGGATTAAACTTAACATAAAAGTAGACGTCTCAATGAGTAGACTGTGACAGTATTTTAAATGTTTAATACGCGAAATATCTTCCCATGGTTGGCTTGCAAGCTGTGGAAAGAGCACTAGAATGTGCCGGTACAGAGTATCCCAGCAAGTAGATAAAGCGACATCTGTGCGTAGAAACATGCACTACATGAGCGAATGGTCTTCGGTTTATTGGGAGAAGTCTGGAAAAGTGTGGTTCATCTGTAAAAGAGACCGCATGTGCGACCTATTCTTGAGTACCGCTCGGTTGATTGGGTTCCCCACCGGGTCAGATTAAAGGAAGACATTCAAGTCATTTAGAGGCGGGCTGCTATGTCTGTTACCGGTAGGTCTGAATAAACATGGAAGAGCTACGGAGATGCTTCGGGAACTCAGTGGGAATTCCTTGAGGACAGGCGATGTTCTTTACGAGGAACACTACTGAGTTAATTTAGAGGACTGGCATTTGAAATTGACTTCCGAACGATTGTACTGCCGTCAACGTACAGTATATTTCGCGTAAGGACCACGAAGATAACATAAAAGAAGTCAGACATATAGGCTGTCGTTTCCGCATATCTCTATTTGCAAATGGAACAGGAAAGCAAAAGACTTGTAGTGGTACACTGTACCCTCCACCATGCACCGTACGGTGGCTTGCGCAATATGTATGCAGATGTAGATGTACTGGAAAAACTTCTCACTGATTTTATTTGACACACAACGAATTTCTTTCAGGAGCCACTCTCTTCAGTTCTGGCTACCACTTTGCTTATATTTTAATCTCTATGCGAGGATCATTTAATAAATAGTACACATAGTTTAGTATTTATACATCTGTACAGATACTCCATGGGCCAGTTTACGCTGTACAGCGGAGGGTACAAGTATCACTAATAACCATTTTCTTTTCAATTTCATTAGCGTACTCAGCGAGTCTAAAATGTCTGTCCACATGTTTCCGCATGTACACTAATCTCTTTTACCTAATTCACACAAACACAGCGCCTGATGTACGATGTTGACGCCGAAACTGGTGCACAATATTCTTCGGACTCGCGTTAGCCAAATTCACGCAATAGGATTTTGCTAGAACTATTTCGTATTCCTACTAAGTATTCTGATTTAAGTTCCCCAAGCATTTCCGTTACACTGTCACTATTCAGACCAATTGTGATCCCGGCATGGCATCTCTGAAATCATTATCTGCTGTTATGGCGACTTGATCACATCTCCCAACACTGTAACAAAACTCTGCTGTCTTGTATGTGATTGACCTCACAGATGCATTTTATTTTCCCAGAACCATCCAAAAGTCCTGTATTCATCTTCGTGAGAAATAGTTTTATGTGACAGTCTCATTCCGTATCGCTGATTAGAATGGCCTCCAAATTTTTCTACCATGGGTTATACCCGACACGTTACCCACTAATCTTGTAGTGGGGTGCTGGTATACGGTACCTCCTTATTTTGGGCATTATCTTACATTTATCCACATTTAAGAAGACCTACCATTCATTATCTTAGGTGGAACTTATGTACATATCTTTCTGCATCTGTTCACAATGGTCCAATGCTGATGTTTTCCAGTACAGGACCACATCGCCGCTGACGCTGCCTGATAAATATTTTACATGTGTTGAAAACATTAGTACAGAGGTGGACAAGAATTCGGACCGTTAGGCATGCCCGAACACGAGTGCCGTGGCGCTCAACCTCGCTACCCAATTCTCCCACCTCCACAGCAAGCTGTCTGTGGGTGAGCGCCGGCCGGAGTGGCCGTGCGGTTCTAGGCGCAGCAGCCTGGAACCGAGCGACCGCTACGGTCGCAGGTTCGAATCCTGCCTCGGGCATGGATGTGTGTGATGTCTTTAGGTTAGTTAGGTTTAATTAGTTATAAGCTCTAGGGGATTCGTGACCTCAGAAGTTAAGTCGCATAGTGCTCAGAGCCATTTGAACCATTTGTGGGTGAGGAGGGGGTGGCGGAGGAACCTGCGAATGCACCACATTTAAATGGCAGTGCAGTCGCACTGCTCACGGGCTTGGTTTTATATTGAAACGTCCCATTAGTAAAATTATGATTTACTGTGCTGGTAAACTTCTATGTTATTTGATACAAACACAGCTGAGTAAAACTGAACGTACTCAGACATTTCCCTCTTTACTTATTCTGATCATCACAAAACTGACACACAATATTTTTCTCTTTTATTATAAAATTTCCTTTTTCTGGCGGACACACGTCCTTGTCGTCGGCTTATAGCAACCTCTCAAAACTCTGGCATCTCTCTCTCTACACATCCTCCACTGCTGGCGGCTCACCTCCAACTGCGCAACGCTACGCCCTCTTCACATCTAACTGCCCAACACTACAATAGCAAATATTCCAACAATGCCAACCAGCCACAGTCTGCACACAACACAGTCAGTGATTTTCATACAGAGCGCTACGTGGCGCTACCAACGTAAAAACCTAAACAGCCTACTTACAATATTTCACATTCCTCAACAACATGTGCCACAAACAAAACAAACTACCAACCGTATTTCATTATTTTTGGCGCAATGAATACGTAATATAATTTTTATTTGGTAGGGACCGTCAGCACGTGGACAGGCGCTGAAAATTACACAGTTTTCGCACTCAGACGTCCATGTAATAGTGACTTATTTAGTTTCGTAATCGAAAAAAGGTTTTTCACACTCATATGTTGGTCGAAATATAATAGTACCTTTGAAACCTCATTATGGAGACGTCGAAACTCTACCTGAGGAAAACGACGTAAACGTCCTGCACCGTTTTAACATAAAAGGATTTGTCTTTAAAACGAAAATTATATTACAGATAAATCAATTACCTCAGCACATGCACAGGAGCGCTTTCAGCTGAAAAGGCAAACAGTCTCAAACGCAGATCCAAAACAGATGTAAGATTGCCGTTGTCTTCAAAATTTTCGGAAAACTGTCCAAGTAATTCTTTCAAGGCCACAATTAATTCTTCTAATCTCACGTTTTCTTTAACACCAGTGACCTTAGGGAAGTGGTATGAATTAGTCAGAATTTGTCCCTTGTATCCTCATCAAATCAGAAATAAGTTGTTTCTCACCTTGCAGTGTCTTATTGTGGACAGTGTGCAGCCAAGTCCACATACAACGAGAGGTCTGCAGCCCATTCTGGACGTTGTACTTTCCCATTCCTTTGTTCTTCATAAATTCTTAATCGAAAAATCATTCCAGTTACTCTCCTTACTTAACAAACGTACATACAGTTATATATAGAGTGTCCATACCTTCCTTCACTTCCATCTAAAACTGTGAAATCATGCATGCGACTTCAAAAATTTTACTATTCGTAGTGACTATTTCTTCACGTACTCAAAGACTGTAAATTTAGCGCAAAGTGCTTCTTCTAGTACAGAGCAATGAATCCCGACTGTTGATTGTTGTAATTTTTCCTCTTTCACTGTCGACTAAACCTGATATTGTAATGTCGCTCCATAGAAAATTTGCGCTACCCGTCGATTATGCAGTTTCATAATAGGTACTAAGAATTCTCATCCCTCTCTCTGTCATTCCCATTCAGTTTTCAAGTCTTGTGTCAATAGATCGTTAGATTACTTGTTTTTGTGTAAACAGGACCTATGAACGTCCTTCATATCACGAACAAGTAGTGAAAGTTTGGTTGGTTGGTTGATCTGCGGAGGGGACCAAACGGCGAGGTTATCGGTCCCATCGGATTACGGAAGGAAGTCGGTCGTGCCCTTTCAAAGGAACCAGACCGAGATTTGACTAAAGCAGGTTTGGGAAATCACGGAAAACCTAAATCAGGATGGAGAGCTGCGGGTTGTAGTGAAGGGTAAACAGTACTGGTACCACACCCAGCATCGAAATCGCACGGAACTGTTATGGGTGACAGAGAAAAACACATCAGACACTCCTCCACACAAACCCGACTTGAAAGACGTCAGGAGGTTGCGCAAAGGGCGGTCATGAAACCATCCCTTCTCTTGGGGCGTTGATTCACGCACATTCCGTGGTATAAAACGGCAGTTCGTTGTGTGATGAGCAACGTGATGATGTTCTTGACAACGTTCGACACTGTTGACAGCCCTCGGACGATTCATCCTTCCGCTAAGGACATCGTGGGGCTGCAAACGCTTGAAAGCGATCTGACTCCTTTGGAGTGTAGCACGCTCTGATATACACGGTGCAGACACTACGGACTATACAAAACTATTCGACAAAATTTGAATGTGATCTTAAGCAGCAATGAGTGTATCTGCTTTTTCAATCATCAATATCTCCTTTACCCTGTGACATGATCATGGGAGGGGGGTTAGGTTGCAGCACTGAAGAATGCGTAAATAAAACTGGAAAGAGCTCCTCTAAGAACCCCCCCCCCCCCTCCACCGAGTTCAGCAACAACCTCGGGGCCACTCGTACACCACTGTTAGACACTTAATAAAGGTTTCAAGAATGAAATTTTCACTCTGCTGCGGAGTGTGCGCTGATATGAAACTTCCCAGGAGATTAAAAATGTGTGCCGGACGCCGACCGGAGTGGCCGAGAGGTTCTAGGCGCTACAGTCTGGAACCACGCGACTGCTACGGTCGCAGGTTCGAATCCTGCCTCGGGCATGGATGTGTGTGATGTCCTTAGGTTAGTTAGGTTTAAGTAGTTCAAAGTTCTAGGGGACTGATGACCACAGCAGTTAAGCCCATAGTGCTCAGAGCCATGTGAACCATTTTTGTGTGCCGGACCTTTCGCGGGCAAGTGCTCTACTTATGAAATGTACCTGTAGAAAGAATTCGACACCTATTCAGCTGATTGCCGCTCCGCTGCTGCTCTAGCCCCCATTTGCGGGTATGCGGAATCTATTGCATGTCGAAGAGTTTGTCTGTACTGCGCGGATCGAGTGCGATAATGACTTAGTGGTCAAGGTCAACAGGCTCCAACTGAAGTGCGGACAAGAGCGCTAAAAAAGAAAAGTAGAAATCGCTTGTCGGTTACTGACAGAATCAGTGAGTTTTTATTTATTAAATTCTTAACTCTTACTTCTATACGTTCTCGATGTACTATACTTAAATGCTATTAAAGAAAGTCATATCGCCGACGAATTGAAATTTCACGATCCCTAATAAAAACAAACACAGTGTAATCTTCTGATAATTTACACATGCGACACACATAGGATTATCAATATAATTTCCTGAAATATCTGTTCTTGTCGCCTTACTGTCACCAAGGATACTAATACCAACTTGAATTTCAATACTGATATCTTTCCACACTGGATTTTAAGCCTAGTTCTGATTTTTTTTTTGTCTTTGATTTGCCTCACCGCTTCTACCAAGACTAGGATAAAGAGTAGACGAGAAATACTTCATCTGTGTCATACACCTCTTTAACTCGAGAACATCTCCCTTGGTATTTCATTGTAATTGTTCTCTCTTGTTTCCTTTACATATTGAATGTTACCCTCTTCTCCTACTGCTTATATCTGCATAGAACTGTTGATTCATGTTTTATAATAGACTCTTGATATTTTACTAACATGTGTTTTATTCTCAATACATATTTCGGCCATAGTTTCCATCTTATTTGTAGGTGACAGTTACTAAGATTGATCCAGCATTTCTACATTCAAATCGCTCCTACGCCATGATAAAAATGATGGCAATAACTGAAGAAAACTTCGCAATCCCAGATCGCTGAAAATCATTTTACTGAATGACCTGTTTTGACAGAGCTATATTGTCGTCATCGGATCTATGACAGCGTAACTCTGTAGAAAGCTGTCATCCAATAATTTGCTGTATTTGTGAAGTTTTCTTCAATTATCGCACAGTGCAGGTCGCCCCAGAGTGACCATGTCAGGAATGTAAAACTGATTCTGTTGCCCACTTGAAATTTCAGAATCAATGACCACATGCATTCGTAATCAGTACCGCACCAGCACTGACTTCACTGCGGAAGAAAATGGTCGGCAGGCTATTTCGGAAGCTAGGACTCATTTTCTGACATAAATCAGCTTTATGCGGATAGAACAGCGAGGATCTTTTAAACTGGAATGTATTCGTAAGGAGTGGCTTACTGTCCATTGGAAGTATTTTTTTCGTCCGAATTGTTAATTATACCGAGAATGTTCAATTAGCGGATTCACTAAGCCACTGGCATCGATAGATATCAGTTTACCATTCTTTGCGATGAAATGTACTTTTATTGCGGTAAACGTCTGTTCATAGATGTCGATATTGTTTTCTTACATAAAAGAGAAAGCAATTACCATCAACGCAAAGACTGGTTTGAACAGCACACAGCTGTACTATTCACGGTCGTACTGAAGGTGGCATGCCGTTGCCTTCTTAGAGCATTTGAACTAACCTACCGAGTCAGTTACAAGAGGACCTACAGTTAATGTGAACCCTGAACTACGGTACAACTTCACATTTTTCACATTAACGAACAATTGTGAGGATCTGCCGAAAGTAATGACTTGCTGAAAACGGTAAAATACAAGCATATCTTTAATATTTAGCGAACCTGTGTAATTTCTTTGTGACCTTAGTTTACTTGTGTTCAACCCATCGATTATGTAAGAAACAAATTTCATTAAATACAAGTACTGTTGAACACTAAAGCAACAGCGTAACTACAGAGTAATAGTAATAACAATGAACTAAATCATTTTCTCAAAAACCACCAATTATTCCTCTTTTCCTTGCGTTGTTGTCGCTTCTACAGAGACATCTGCACATTGTCGCACCTCACAGGTCCTGCTGGTTTTATAATTTTACTAGTGGTCCCGGCGGAGGTTCGAGTCCCCCCCCCCCCCCCTCTCTCGGGCATGGGTGTGTGTGTTTGTACTTAGGATACTTTAGGTTAAGTAGTGTGTAGGCTTAGGAACTGATGAACCTAGCAGTTAAGTCCCATAAGATTAAAAAAAATTGCTAGTGGCTGCTGATGTCTTTCCTGTCATGACGAGTTACGTAACCTCATATTGATGAGAGACTCGTACACCACGCAGTTTGACGAATCGTGAAATCTGTGCTATGAGTATTTCTGTAGGCTAGTGAGTATTTTTGAAGGATGTAGAAGAGACACTAGTCTAGTGTTTTCTAGACTTGTGAGGAAATTCATCAAGATATTCACTCTGTCTAGTTTATGGGATCAATAACCTGTCGCGAATAGTCAGTCTCCCTGTCTGACACATTTCATTCCTTTATAATTTATTTCCTTGAATCATACGACTGTGTCATCTTTAACTGGAAAATTAATTGGCATTTTATTTGGTATTGTTAATGTTATTGCACGAGAGAATACTAAGCATACGGTAGACAGGAAGTTACGTTGCAACGTTTCGTCTGGTCAACAAGGCATATGCATTTTTTAATCTGTTTCGTGGGATAATAAGGCATTGTGGCAAAATAAATGTTTTTACTGCCGAAACTTGAAGTACATTCAGTAATGGAACTGGAATATTATTTAAAAACTTTTGTGTTCGCAACATGTTACGTTACAGAATATTTTCTTCTTAGTGAAGGTGCTCGGTAGCGGAAAATTGGCTCCTCACAAACTGAATGAAGAAATATGTTTCTTCCGGAACGTGTTTTCTACTTCAAGTGAACATACAGCTAGTACTGATTCGGTTAATAATTTCCTGATTCCTTTCTGTGAATAATGTGTTAGTGGTAGGGAGATGGTGCATCAGTGTAACCTGCAGTCCTGCTCCTTGCAGCGCTGCGGCGGCTGCAGCCAGGATTCATACAGAGACTCAGAGGAGGAAGCTCAACGGCGGACGCGGCTAGAGGGACCAGCTCCGCAAGATGCGCGGGGACCAGCCAGGATTTCTCATCAACAGGTAAATTACTGTGTTCTATTGAGAGGCGCTTGCACTGCAAAAGTTAGTGATAACGTACATAGAGGAATTATTGTGCCAGCTTCCCGAAAAATGGAGGCACTCGGGAGTGCTGAAAAGTAATACCTCCGAATTTTTACGTGGAAGCTCTTAATGGATTTTAAGGAAAAGAATTGTTACTGGCATTCTACATCACTATTTTTCACGTCTACGGTTTACAGCCTTCTGCCACTAGATGGGAAGCCGGCCGCTGTGGCCGAACGGTTCTAGGCGCTTCACTCCGGAACCGCGCTGCTGCTGCGGTCGCAGGTTCGAATCCTGCCTCGGGCATGGATGTGTGTGATGTCCTTAGGTTAGTTAGGTTTAAGTAGTTCTAAGTCTAGGGGACTGATGACCTCACATGTTAAGTCACATAGTGCTCAGAGCCATTTGAACTACTAGAGGGGTCCGAATTCTAGCGTATAACGTAGCGGTGCGTGAGCAACTGCCTCCCGTAATCGAGCTTCGATTTTGAAGAATTCGTCCACACACGCAGCATACTCTTCTTCGGCGCACAAGCCTTGAGACACCTGCCTACAGTCTCGACTTGGCCCCATCCAATTTTCATCTGTTAGAGACCTTCCGTGACGTGAGGTGGCTCTGTCAACAAACATTCTACAGTGGCGGTATCAATAAGCTTGTCTCTCGTTAGAAGAAATGTGATCTTCGCCAAGGCGACAATGTTGAGAAATAAGAGAGCAAGGGAGTAAGATATGAAGAATAAACATGTAGAATGTTAATAACGCGTGTCTTATTTAAAAAAAAGCTTTAAGAGGTTTTACATAAGAAATTCGGAGGCATTTATTTTCTGCACGCTCTCGTAGTTTATCAGCTAATATAAATTTAGTATTATGAAGCTTTTCCTGAAATACTTTTCTATAGTATAACACAGTGTGAACGATAAACAGTACAGAGAACAGCAGAATAGAAGCTTTCGAAATGCGCTGTAACAGATCAAAGCAGATATTACATTGATATGTAGAAAAAGTAATGCAGAGGTAAGGGAACTAATTGGAGAAAAATAAAATTTATGGCACAACTTTAAAAGAAGAGGTTGCCTGATAGGGTTGATCCTGAGACATCAAAAAATCGTCGATCTGGTGACGGACGGAGGTATGTGTGTGAGAAAATAGCAGACCACGGTAAAAAATTTCAAATGGATGTAGGGTGCAGGGCTCATGAAAAGATAAATGAGCTCGTACAGGATATACTAGCTTGGAGTGCCGCTTGAAACCTGTCTTGAGAATGAAGTTCATAACACAGCACACTTGTTCTAAGATAGGGCTGTCTGTTTACACCATATCCCAGCGAAACGGGACTGAGACAGGAGGTTACCGTCTATGGAATATGTGGAGAGGGCTACAAGCCTGAGCGTTTGTTTTTCAACCAAGGCAGTAGTGGTGGTAAGTTCCTATGGGACCTAACTGCTGAGGTCATCGGTCCCTAGACTTACACACTACTTAATCTTACTGAAACTAACTTACGCTAAGGACAAAACACACAACCATGCCCGAGGGAGGACTCGAAACTCCGACAGGGGGAGTCGAGCGATCCGTGGCAATGCGCCCTAGACCACACAGCTACCACGCAGACCTTCAACCAAGGAAATTCTGCCTAAAATCTTGATGGGCTCAGGGAAATTCGAGCTAATTTTAATTTATCTCGGTGACAATGCGTCCAAGACAGCAGTAGGAAAGCCTAGTGTGGATATGTTACTGTATATAGGAAAATGCAGCCCAGTGCACTTTCGTGGCGTTTTGTCGACTTTTGAAATTACAGATACTGTGTACAGCATGTGGTACTTATCGTAGTGAACTCTCGCATGACATCTTCCTGTGGTACACTAGAGGAGGTCAGTCTCTCCAGGCAGAATCTACACGGACACCTTGTACTGCCGCATGCAGCATGCAACGTTCCATTGTACGACGAGCCAGAGATGACTCAGCACTACCAGTAGGCTAGAACGTTTAATTATTTTTTAAAAATCAGCAGTACAGAGCTAGAGAAAATGGGACAAGCTCACTGTTGTAATACTTTTAGAAAAATATTTCGCCAGTGTCGACTGGAACAATCTAAAGCTCCGAATGTTTGAGGGATATAACGTAAGGTGCGAAAGATTATCTACAACTTGTACATCAACAAGATGGCAGTCGTAAGAGTCAAAGGACACGGAAGGACGTCAGTAGTAGAGAACGGACTGAGACAGGGTTCCAATCTAGCACTTGCTCTGTATTGGACAAGGCTTGACTGTATGTTGTCTGTGAAAGATTTAAGGTTTCACAGGGATCTGAGAAGAGCTCCTCTAATATGTTCGCAAAAGCGTATTCCTAAACTCTTTGTTGACCTTAGCAAGCATGGACCTTCTCTGGTCCCTCTCTATCCATGTTTCTGCGGAACGATTTAGGGTGAACATGTCTCTCGCACCAATTCCGCAACAGAATAACAAATTTTGGCACGCCTATGTCTCTTTTAGCTGCGAGGGATGCCCAACTGTGACCAGAGAATCGTGCCATAGGAAATGCACTTCCTGTTAAAATGTAAAACTGTGCTACTGAATACTTGTCTCTCACTCATTGGAATGACACCTCATTGTCCGTAGTTACTGTGCTACAGTTCGTAATATATTTGTAACATTATCATTGTGTCCCATGAGGAATTTTCAGTATTCAGGGACCTGACAGGAACAATCACTCGGAGCAAGGAAGTCTAGTAAACATGGTTCTAAAATACGTACCTTAAGAGCTATGTGTTTCGCAGAAGCGAATATGAGCAAGAGCTCTTAATACTTAAGGCATACTATCTCTGCCAAGATATGAAAAGCAAAGAGCTTGCCTCAGAAAAGATTTCTTTTACATTATCGAAGACGGAGAAGTGGTCATAGCTCCAAAGACAAGCATTATACAACCCATGTTTACAGGACATTTTTGCTTGAATGATCGTTCCTGTTATGTGCTAAAATATTGATCATTCCTAATGGGATACTCTGTATAAACATAATAATCCTATAAACAGTTCAAAGCTTTATTTTTCTTCCTTACAGGCAACATCGGAGAAAATCCTCAATTCGCACAATATGTCTGGACATTTTCCCAGTTTGGTGTCATACTGAAGTCCATAAAGAGAGGAATTCAGTCTATGATCTGAAGAGCAATTTGTTTTATGCCGTCATGTGAAGAGTCTAACAAAACAGAAAACCAAAGTTTTGTATTTGTGTGGTAACAATAAAAAATTTAAACTACAAAACTGAAACAAAAATACCTTTATTTTGCCAGACCGCAATCTTATTCTGTATACATCAGTTATTAGTATTCAATTGAATTCTCATATAAATTACTTTGAAAGTTGGACGCAGACATCGCACTGCACCAAATACTATTAAGGAGGAATTGGTTTCAAGTTCCATTCCACTTAGCAGCAGTTCCTGTTCTTTCCTTGAACATCTTGTTAGAACTTTTACCTCCCTTCAAGAAGAATCTGTGCTGTTGCTATGTCTCTAAAGATACTGTTGACAGAAAGCTAATAAATTTCATGAGGAGAAATAAGATCGTTATGTGCTGATATTGATTAACACGAGAAGAAATTACGAAGCCACATATGTTCTGGACGAGAAAATCTCGTGACGATGGCAAAGGAATTTATTTTTTACAGGGCATCAATAAAACTATCCATTTAAGTTTTCGAACAAGTAGTTTGTGAAATGTAAGATTGTAAGTAGGGTGTTTAGTTTTTTTTTATTGGTAACGCCACGTAGCGCTCTGTATGAAAATCACTGGCAGTTCTGTGTGCAGTCTGTGTCTGGTTTCCATTGTTGGAATTTACTATTGTAGCGTTGGGCAGTTGGATGTGAACAGCGCGTAGCGTTGCACAGTTGGAGGTGAGCCGCCAGCAGTGGTGGATGTGGAGAGAGAGATGGCAGAGTTTTGAGAGCGGATGATCTGGACGTGTGTCCATCAGAGACAGTAAATTTGTAAGACTGGATGTCATGAACTGATATATATTGACTTTTGAACACTATTAAGGTAAATACGTTGTTTGTTCTCTAGCAAAATCTTTCATTTGCTAAGTATGCCTATCAGTAGTTAGTGCCTTCAGTAGTTTGAATCTTTTATTTAGCTGGCAGTAGTGGCGCTCGCTGTATTGCAGTAGTTCGAGCAATGAAGATTTTTGTGAGGTAAGTGGTTTGTGAAACGTATATTTTAATGTTAGTCAGGGCCATTCTTTTGTAGGGATTATTAAAAATCAGATTGCGTTGCGCTAAAAAATATTGTGTGTCAATTTAAGCACAGTCATGTATCATTTTTCTAAGGGGCGTTTCAAGATAAATGATAGTTTTGGCAGTTTTATGTGTACACGAAGGGGTGTATAGGAATGGAAGGTACGGCATACTGAATGACATAAGATGGAAATGTTTGTAAGTCGTTCAGCATATCTGTTAGATGACAATCAGTCTCTTACAGAATGGTACGTCATACAGGTTTTCCACTCAGATATCGCAGGTTGCGTTGAAGTTCCCGCAACGTGACTACATACGTGTATTAGATTGAGTTTCGAGACTGCTAAACGATTCTGACTTTCAAGATATGTTTGTACATCTTTCCGACCTAAAACCAGATAACTGCACCGGATTTGAAAAGAAATTCATATTTATATTTTTGTTTATCAGAGAGTTAGCAGATCTCATGTGAGCTATACATACCGGCATCTCCCGAGGCACGTATCACTGTCGTCAGACGCGTTATTGTACAATTGAGAATACTTCAAAAGATTCTGGTCCGGAAACAGGCACTAACTAATCATCTAACGTGTGGTAACTGCCTGTCGGCAGTTGGCGTACCTTATTTTGCATCACTTCAGATGTTAGATACAATGTATCCTGGATCTTCGTATCGGTATAATGCAACAAGAGTACTTAAGCGACACGTGTTTGAGGTGTGCTGCGTGCTAAAATTTTAATATGAAATATTAAAGTAAACCTCGGTCACTTTCTCGGGCGCCATTTATTCTGAAATCATTACTGCATTATGACGTCGGTGTATTTCTTTCTCAAATCATTAGTTAGTCGCGGTCATGCTGCATTATTAGCCGAATGTTCATTGTTCATCATTGCGGGACACAGCATCTGCAGCAATCTCCTGAAGATGGCAGACGGCTGGGTCGCCAAAATACTGAATCAAGTTGAATTTAGGATCCTGCAGCAAAAACTAGGAGACTTCTAAGACTTATTAAGCCAGAAAGGCCTATGAGGTCACATCACTTGATGCACGAATTAACAAACTGTTCTCTTTCAGTACAATGTTCCATATTTAAATTAAAAAGTACATGAGTGACTATCACGTTGTTCCTGTGCTGTGATATTGACTCATTCAGATGAGGCCACGAACTGTGTGGAACTCATGCTAACTTGACGCTATATTGACCTCGGTGTGAGGGCACTGCGTGCTGAGAGGGGAGGCTTGGTCTTCAGGAGCTCTTCCTGCCATTTGTCGTTGCAAAAAGCAGTGACCTGTCGCTAATGTCTGTGTTGTCGATTCCCATTGCCAATTTTGGTGTGGCTATGCATTCTCTTTACAACAGCACAACAAGTGTGATAGGTGAGTGTTTCATTGAACAAGGTGACAAGTAACGACAGTAATGTTACATTTGGAGCGTTAGTTGCTCATTTCGTTTATTTCCTGTAGTATTTTCTGTATCTTACCAGGTTTTGAACGGTTCTCTGCACAAATCATTGAGTGAGTATTAACTCTGAGACTGACCGAGCTAGCTGTTTGGTGGGAACTTGGACTTTCGTTACTGAGGACGGCAGTTGAGATCCCCATCCGATCGTTTCGTGAATTTTCCTAAATAACTCAAACCAAATGTCGGGATGGTTCATTTGAAAAGAACACGGCTGAATTCCTTCACTGTTCTCCCAAATCCGAACTTGTGTCAATGACGCCTGCGTAGTTGGGAAATAAAACGCTAACGTTCCCCCTTATTTAAAATTTTTGTTTATCTTCTGACTACTGGAAACTATGTATTATTTCTGTAGTTATTTAGCCAGCATATTGTATGTATTTCCTTTTCGTTCTGATTTATCACATTATTTCAATTACTGGGCTGAGTTAGGTAAATTCACTTGTTTTTCGGGCTAGAGCCGAGAGAGGTGATAGGATGTAGTGCACAGTATGTTGTATTTGTGACACCTGAATTTACTTTTACCCGTAATGCCCAGACTGTCTTTAATAAAATCTTAAGTTTATAATACCATTATATATTATCACAATGATATTAAAACAATTACAATAGCAAAAATATTTAGAGTAGCTGATGTTTTCAGCACAATGTGCCATAGGGCATAAACGTCATTTTTCTAGTAACACTGAAACGAAAGCACGTTCCACAAATGTTCTGGGAAAGTTTCTACGAAGGTCTCCTTTGTTAAGAACTTAGATGATGTAAAATTGTGTCCTACATAAACATATGCTAAAGTGAGTGGGACAAATCGTCCTCAGTTTGCTTCCCAATTTGGTTACTTCTTCACCCACACTATGCAACAGCTGTTGTAATGTATAGAAAGCAAAATACTGTATATCAAACATTATGAATGTTTCATGTATCGTAGACTGGAAGAACTCCCTCTCGTTAATGCCCACTCCTGTGCGATCCTCCACCTCTCAGAAGGTCATTAATCGTCTTGTAACATCACAACTGAAAAAGGAGGTCCGGAAATGATAAAGGTGCCAACTGGATGAGGATGTTTCACGTGTCAAAGCTATTGCGTCAGCTCCCGGTGTAGGGAAACCTTGCGGTCGCGGTATCTGCTCTGTTTCGTCAGGAAGTGTCTTCCGGAACACGTGCAGCAGGAATTTTGTGTAGCGTAACTCATATGTTTCACTTATAAATAAAAGGAGCATTTCGTCAGTTGAGAAGCTATTCTGGAACAAATAAATAAACTTGAGATCAGTTTTCATTATTGGTGCTATTGCATTCTTCTCTGAGGAGAGGGACAGGATTTTTCTGTGAGCAGATAATCCATTCCACAAGAGATAATCAACTAAAAATGTCACATGGTACTGTCGCTGTTCACATCCTCAGTCAGCAGTCAACGTAAATTTCTTGTGACAGTAAAATAAACTGCCTTCCAGGTACGTGCCATCACGTAGAGATATGCAGTTAGGCTTATGCAGTGGTTTCGGAATTTCGTTCTTCAGCAGACCAGCTGCATAAGGCGTACAGGATGGGTCATGAAGAACCTGGAGTTAACGCTGAAAATTGTATTAAGAACTGCTAAAAGTATGCTCCTAAACTGAAAGACTAATCACTGACGAATAAAAATTATAAAACACAAACATTTACGTAAATTTATAAATTAACATATAAAGAAATAAATTTTGACGTGACAAATGTTGACCTTTCAACAGCAAACGGCCCTTCGTGTCGATTTATGTACTGTTAAGACAAGCTGAAAGATGACTCTAGTGTAAAATCAGTATGGACATGACACTGAATGTCAGATCAGTTTAAATGACCAAACAGAATTTATTATTTTCTCTACTGTTACTATTATTTTCACTTATACAGTTGTCAGATTTGTTCATATTCAGTCGTAACGATTTCCTTTATAAAGTAAGGAATAGTACTTTCCTCTGTAACATTCGTGTGTTTATCGACAGTATCCCTATCATATCTGTGGTTGAGTCATTCAGTTGTCATCTGCGATGCCGAAAATTGGTTTATGATTGAATAAATAGTAGTTTCAAAACCTCAGAAAGAACTAAATTTTGATTTTATTGTAATGTTCTGTCAAGCAACGACTGAGAATTTAGTTGCAGAAGTTTGTGCATTTAAAACGAGTTTATTCTTATCGGTTCGAAATAAAAATTGATCGGTGAAACGAGTTACGATATATGCCTTCAAAGTGCTGAGCACCCACTCCTCTCTGTTGTATCATAGTTCTGCCATATACTACATACACATGACATGCCGAGATGTCGTAGATGCACTATTACGAAAAAGCCGTCAGTGGCAGACTAGAATATTTATTCCGTTCCCTCGTCCACGTCCTCCCTCCCAAACATGTCACGGCAACAATAGAAATAAGTATTCTCTGTCGCAATGGAGCTATTTTCAGTCCCAATGAAGTCAATATACGCAAATGGAGCGTCTTTGAATATCATGGTAATTAATATCTCCTTAGTGTCTTAACTGCTCCGAACAGCCAAATTGTTACATATTCATAGTTTTTTCACCTAATGCGAAGTTAGAGCATAGTTGCCTTTTCTTTTCATCCGCGCGCTTCTGGATTTTATTATGAGACAAATGTTGACTTTTTCCCCATAGTTACTATTCGACAAAGTTTAGTATTACGAAACTCCACAATTAAAAGTCAAGATATTATCCAGACGTACAGTCATGCTCAAAAGTATCCGAACGACCTGAATTGCATTTTGCCTGATTCGCATGCAACCAGCCAATCGCAGCTGTCTAGCAGGTCCTCTAATCGCTCCTTGGTACAGTCGTTTGGCTATTGAAAATGGTTCCAATAAGTCACCATTAGAAAACACTGCTCTGTATCGCAATAACTCAAGTTACAAGTAATACCAAGATATTAGAATTATAAGGGAACACCTTATCACAGATAAGACTGTCCTTAAGGCTTGTAATCTCACATTTAATTCAATAAATGACATACCTGAAATGTTACCACTCTCATTATTACGTCAGATTGGTAATGCACGTAGTAAGTTCGTCGTATTCATGATTTCCTCTTCAAAGTAACATACCGTACTTGTTATTTAACACAAAATGACATTAAAAATTTAAGTTATTGACGAGCAGCTAGTTGAGAATATGTATGAACTTCAAATGACACGACGAACCGTCTCGTTCTGCATATGTATTCAAACCCAGGTCATGCAGACTAAGATTTCGTGACTAACGAAAACTAACAGTCATTCCTGACTAGGCATACAGAGAGTGATATACCTCGACTTCAGACAGTATCAGTTAGCAACTATCAACTTTAAACCACATAAAGTAAACATATTTAACGGACACGAATTCCTACCCAGCATCTATTGTCCCTGTTAATGGACTACGGGAGATGTTAAATATTGTTTCTTCACAAGTAACTTACTTGAAATGTCGTGAGGTAAAGCTTTGTGTTGGACAGGGATTCAAACCCAGAACCTAATCGGATTGTTATCTAAGCACAATCAACTGTGACATACCTGATTTTCTACGCAGTAGCTAGATGTTTTAACTGAAATGACGAGACGAAACATTATTTTTTTCCTTCTCATAACTCCAACCCGGCACCTATCGCTGTTATATTCTCGAGAAAACTAACGTTAAATGTGGGTTTTTTACACCAGCAGCGACATGTGAGCATGTTTGAACTAGAAATAATATGACCAAGAGTTCAGTTCTGACTGGGAATCGAACCCCACACATATCGTTTCTACACACAAACAGACGTCAGCTGCCGAATTTTTCTCCGCCAGTAGCTCGGAATAACATCCTTGAACTTACAGTGATCTCGCAAATAGTTATATGTCTTGACCGCCTCCTAGATCATTTTAATTCCCTGCATCCTAGCATCAAGTTTACCATGGAGGTGGAAAGTGATGGAAAGCTTCCGTTTCTGGATGATCTGGTGTACAGAAAGTATGATGGGACACTGGGACACAGTGTTTATCGAAAGCCTACACACACGGACCGTTACCTACATGCTTCTAGCTGTCATCCATCGTTCCAGCGTACGGGGGTCCTGCGGACGTTGGCGAGAAGAGCTTATGCCATTTCAGATGGAGAAAGCTTGACACAAGAATTGGACCATCTTAAGATTGTGTTCAAGCAGAATGGCTATACAGATAAACAGATCCGTCGTGCTTTCCAGTTTGGACCTTCGCCTGAACCACCAGAAGATACCTGCAAATCGGTGGCTTTTCTGCCTTTTGCCTAGGAGCATTTCCTCGAAGATAGGAAGGATTCTGAAAAGATATCATATCAAAAGTATTTTTCGTCCACCACCCAAGATTAGAGCGCTCCTTGGCTGTGTTAAGGATGACTTGGGTTTGAGGAAGCCCGGTGTGTACAAGATCCCTTGCCATTGTGGGAAGGCTTATATTGGTCAGACAATCCGTACCATTCAGGACCGATGTGTTGAGCATCAGCGGCCCACACGGCTGCTTCATCCTGAGAAATCTGCAGTGGCGGGACACTGCCTCACCGAGGGAGACAGAATGCTATATGACGAGACACAAATGGTTGCCCCTGCATCTCGATATTGGGACTGTGTTATAAAAGAATCCATAGAGATTCGTTTATCTGACAATCTTATTAATAGTGACAAGGGTTATCTTTTAAGTAAGACTTGGGACCCGGTGTTATCTGACATTAAAAAACAACGGACTGTGGTTCGATCGTCGGAATAATTTTTTTTTTTAATTTTTGACAGCGATATCTCGATTTCGCCTGTTTGCACCACTGGCGACGGGGTATGTCTACTGCGCTAGAGGGCAGTTAACGGCACCTTCTCGCGCACGCGTTGTGGGTCTTCTGCGGCCTATATAGGGGCCGCCGCTTTCGCTGGGAACCCTCGGCTCCCTCTTTCCCCCCTTCCGTCCTGCTTTCTCCCCACTAAACGTCTCCCTACCTCCCTTCTCCCCCCCCCCCCCCCCGAGTTCCTTTGTATTCCCCTCCTCTGCCTATCCCACTCCCTGTCGCGTCTGCCCAGCGCCCCCCACCCCTCCTATGGGTCCTCATCCCCCATCAGCTCCTTTCCCGGCTGCCCCCCTTTTTTATTTTCCCATCATCTGTCCAGTTTCCCCCCACCTGCTCTCGGCTGTGGTATGTCACATTTGCCAACTTTTTAGTGCAGTGTTCCAGTGACTGTTCAGTGTTGTTCGTCTTTCTCGTGTTGCGAACAGAAACCATGCTGTCGCTGAGTGTGAATTTTATGTGTTTTGCAAACAGAAACCAGACTGTCGCCGTGTTTTTTTAATTGTCTGTCTATTGTTTTACCTCACTGCTTTGTATGTATTTTCTTAGCGTCATCATCCCTCTGTTCTTTGTTTTAAGTTCCACGATTTCTTTTCGCCATGTTACTGTTTTAAGTCTCCGGTTTTATCGCCTGTTTTTATTATTAATTCTCTTCATCTCTCTAACAAAGGCTGTAAGCTGAAGAGCGGCATACTAAGCTGCTGCCAGCCCGCCCACTTCGGTGAGAATTGAAATTCAATAAAGGAAAAAAAAAGAAAGAATTCACTGGGAAGTCAGGTCCGGCGAGATCGTGCCCAGCACTCTCACCTGGAGATGGCGACCAGTTGGACCGCGAAAATATTGTCATGAAGACGTTATAATCCGGCTGCATACCCGAGAAGAATATTATCAGTTATATGTCTCACTGGAAGTCAGTAACGTCAGATATCATTATTGTTGACAACGAATGAAAATGCCTTAAAACTCAAAATTATTATCCACAAGCAGATAGGTGTTCTCATGCTAGAGCTTGATAATTCATAATGAAAACTTTAGTGCTGGGCCAGGATTAGAAACCATTCACGCGCAATGTGTGGAGATGTTGAGGAATCTGCAGTTTTGAACAAACAGCTAATTGTAGTTGAGCTGTATTGTCACGAAGGGATCAAATTCCCCGTTAAGGGCGGTCTGAGTTGCATTCCTAGTTCAGAACCTATTTTATCGGCATACAGAAACTCAAATGAAAGATGGAATAAGTTTCCTGTGACCCTACATAGCGTTTGTTTCGTCACTAGAAATAAATAACTAGTATAAGAAGGGGTACTGGTGATAGAGTTTCTATATGTCGCCACTCCTGACTTTATTGTGGTTCATCCTGGCGTCTACTTGGTAGAGAAGGAATATCATGATTAATGTGAATTTCAGAACACAATGTCACTATACCTTCTTCATTTGACGTAGCCAGAAGAGAATAGAATCTGTCTCTCTCTATCAAAAATCATAGGCAGAAGATGGAATCGAACCCAGACCATAAGAATATGAACCTATCATCAAAACAACAGACCACCAAATCCCGTTCTTTTTGACTCATTTTCCTATCATAAAATGAGACTTCTGACAGACAGACTTCCTGTAGTGGTTTGCAGTATGGTCAGTACATTCATTTACTTGGTTGACCGAATCGCCATGAACTAGCGGCCTCGGCTATCCAGTGCATACATTCAACACTATTTAGTAATCACCGAAATAAAACCACGTAACTGCCACCTACACAGAACTGCCAACAGTGTAGGATGCAGAAATTTAAATAGGAAGTGTTCCTTTGCATTTGAGCTACTCTATTGCGCTATCTGTTTGTTGAAACCGTCCTGCAGTGCAAAAGAAAAGCTGTAACTGTCTGTCTCTCAGAAGTCTACATCCGGCCCTATGTATTATCTCACAGCACTGCGCAATTCCGAAGTTCTGGAGGAACTCTTGACTTCCGGAGCAGGTGTAGCTACGTGGCAGCTAGTGGCGTAACAGTAAGCATTGTGCACTGTAGATGAGATGTCGTGAGTTCGTGTACATTCACTGCTACATTTTTGAAAACGCAATTCTGCTGTCTGCTGAAGTTATCAATTTAGTGGAACTTTGAACATAATTGCCTTCACTTCTCAACCCAAAATAGTCGCATGTGGAAAAAGGGCTAACTTCAGCAACATTTCGTTCTTTTCAGGTTTAATAGACGGCGAGGCAGCAGATGCATCTCGAAACTTTTGTATTATGTATGGGGAGAGCGCATCGTGCCCAAATAGTCAGAAAAGTATTTTCTACATTAGCTGTCGTGTGGTAGTGGCATTTTACTCTTCTTCAAACCTTGTTTGACAGCTTTAACTCAGAACAAGTTTTCTACGTGTATGTAATCAGTAAACTGCATGTGCACAGTCAGACTGTTATAGATAACATCAGAGAATTTGCATACATCGTTGATGTTTAATTTCTCTCTCATGTTTAGTATTGTTTTAACAACACTAAAAGAAACATCACGATAATTGTGCAATGTATTGTAAGAAATGAAATGAATCTACCCACGATAACCTTACGACGAAAGTCTGTTTTAGTAAAGCTATCTGTACACAAGCGTGCCTCTATCGGCACGAATTAGTAAAATACTTCTCACTTCGATTTCGATTGGGCCTGTGTTTAATTGGTATGCTGTGTCATGTTCAACAGGTATGCAAATGTAGCGTTTCATAAATAAAGTTGTGTGTTCCTAGAAACTCAAAATTTGCTTGTCAGCAGCGGAAAGTGGTTTTACCTGTTGTGAAGCATTGTAAGTTTTTCACCATTGCACTGTGAGCTGAAAGTATTTTCTTGCGATTTGCATATCAGTTCATTTCCTTCATACCTATCACCCTGGCATGTGAGTCTTAAGTGAAGAACAATATTGAATTTCGTATCGTTGACAGTCGATGCGAATTTCTTCAGAGACGCTTGTATTGTGAAGCAGCTTGGCAGTCAGAAAGCCGAGATCTATGACCATTAACACTATTTACTGAGTCGAGTTGCTAAGAGGATTTGATGTGTGAAGGTTTTCTTCTGATTTCATTATAGAATTTTTTCTGCAAATTCGCAGCTCCATAAAAAAGAGGGCAAAAAAAAAAAGCTCGCACACGCTGGTCCCTACGTCGGCTAAAACTAACGACTTCTTGAACCGTTGCAACACGGGAGACAGGCGGTACCATGGGACTACGGAAACTCTGCTGCCTGTACCCCGCTGTCATCATGGTGTTTGTTGCTCAGACTCATAACGCATCGCGAAATATAATTAAAGTTGTCACTTATGTGAAGAATAGCATTTCTGTAGCCAAAAAAATTGAATTTTCTGTCTCAGTATCCTAGTTAACATGAGGATTATATAGTACGAGTCATTCAAATGTAAAGGGAATATCAAGTGAATTTTGCGATTCAATTCAGTACCATACGCGGAAGTGATTGCACTGCCTCAGTGTTGCCAAATGTTTATGACGATGTTGCCAATTCTCAGCTGTGCTAGGAACAGCTCTGCAGCGTTATAGGAGGAGAATCCCGTGCTCGTGTCATAGGAGCATACGGAGAGGAGGCGCGGTGTTTGGTTAATATGCAGCGTTTTCTCCTACCAGTTTTGTCAAACATTCAGGTGTGTAATCTTCCATCACGATTACAGATTCCCAAAAAACATATACGAATAAAACACTTTCCTTTTTACTTTGTGATAAAAGGTTACTTCAGTACAGTAAAAAGTCTTTTGAAATCAACTTTGCCCACCTTTCGCGAAAACACTTTGCATCTATGTGCAGTCTTTGGATCATACGAGTAGAATTTCATGAACTGCACGAGAATGTAGAAAAATTTTGGTGCGAATGGAAGCTGTAAGAAACACAGTTAACTAATTATTCTACACCACGTAATAATCAATTCATTTGAAAATTCAGAAGAGAAGAAACTAAAAATTATGCCCATTAAGACAGGAACTAAAGTGCAGATGTGGGCACTGCAGATCTGTGCTTTTTTATCTTCAGATCTACACGAATAATGTATACTAACCAGCGTATTCATTGCTTTTGTAATGTTTCCCTCTTGTTTAGTCTTCTAATGATGAACTGCATCCACACCCATGAGTTTGTTTGTTCCTTTTATCCTTCCATCCACTATCTTGGTGTGTTATTGTTCGGTGTTCAAAAATCAGAATATTATGCCTGCTACCACTAGGTATTAAAACGAGGTCGCAAGAAGGCTAACGAATTATAATCAAAATACAATGTGGCGCCAATTTGTCTGTCGTCATGGTGTTAAGTCGACAGAAATAGTTGGGTGTTATTGCCTGCATCACCGGCGTCCCGTTGTTGTCATCTCTTATTGATATTTTCATATTACCCTGAACACATGAATGCGAGATAAATGTGTATATTCTCCGTGACGAAACACCCCACATTCCATTCATTCTGATCCATTCGTTACGTGCATCGGCGGCAATGAGTGATAGGAAAGCTGTTGTGAGGTGACCAATAACAATAACCATGGTAGTAATAACAAATCAATAATCAAGGATGTTTACTGCATTACAGACGATTAACAAAATAACCAAGAAAGGCTGAGTGTTTAATTGGCGCACTGCATAGATGTTCTAACCATTTTGTTACTGAATTCTGTTCTGGTTGTTTGTAGAGAGAAAAGAAAGAAGCATGTAGCCATACATATCGTTAGTACGACGAGATATTATCTATCAACTATCCTTGCTTTACATGACGAGACGAACATGGCGTCACCGAGCTGATATTTGAAATGCATTTCTGTTTTCTCTCTCTGCCTCTCTCTCTCTCTCTCTCTTTATCTTTTTCTTTTTCTTTTTCTGAGGAAAGCATCGAGAAGCGCGAATAATAAGCAAGTAGGCATATAACCTGTTTACAGTTATTTTCACTGGGATACGTAATGCAAAAATACAACTTTTACGTGTATTATTGCGTTATTCCAGTTATTGACAGTCTATTCGTGAGCTTGCTTGCCTTCAGTGGGGTGAAACCTATCACAAAGGCAAGCAAAACACAAATATTTCTTGCAGCATGTGCAACACACAACGAAATCTCGCTGCACTGACTTGTTGTCCGATATATTGCACGGAAAACATATCTGATTCATGTTGCTAAATTCAAGTCTATCAGATATCAATTTGGATGCGTACCAAGTGTTTAAAAGTATATCTTGAAATACGCAGAGAGGGAAATAGAGGTATTCAACTGAAACATAGCCATGACCAAGATTGTAACTGGGGTCGACAGCATCGTCGTTTACCACCTTGACATATCGATCGGTGACAGTGCTCAGCCGATTACTTAACGTTTAATGGTATCAAACCTGCAGCATGAAATCCAAAAATGTTAATAACCCGAAGATCATTAACTTTGGAACCCATAGTTAAGTAAAGCAATCATCAGTCGAAAGAGTGGTTTAAACACCACAGCGCTTTAATAGGCTCGGTCTTGGTGGAGGTGGTATGCCGTTTCTTTCCTCCGACCTTTGAGTTGACTTACGTTGCCAGTTAATAGGGGAACCTACAGTTTAACGTGCCTTTCGGACCATAATGCAACTCGGCATTTTTCACATCAAAAAACACTGCCCGAGGGGAAATGAGTGTAAAATGGCACATAAAATTCGTGTGACTGTTGAGGGATCGAACATCAGACCTTCGTATCCGTAGTCTTGCTCTTTACCACCTTGCCACCGTGCAGCCAACACTGTGGTTTCTGCTTGGCATTAAAATTAGGATCTCTCGTTTGTGCCTGCGTTGGCACCTGCGCGTCCCTTTGGAGACAAATACGCCTCAGTTTGTGGATGAACGCAGACTTAGGTTGATAATCATTTTGAATATTTAGAAATACTGTACCCATTGGTGTTAAACTCGTTTTCAACCAATGATTCCTGCAGCTACAGGAACACTGCTTCTGATATCTCTTAGACAAAATACTTACGCAGTGGTATCAGACGAAAAGATCAACCTGACACAAACTGTGGGAAGTTTGTTTTACAACCTTTGTACCTGGATAAATAGCTTTTCCTATTTGAGATAACTGTGAACGTTGCTGCATAAGACGATTTAAGAAGAAACTAAATTCCTTCAGCTACGGCAATGTTTAAATAAATCGTCTTAAGGGCACTAAATCATGGTTCGTGAATCGTTTACCGGCCGCACTCTGCCGCGTTTCGCTGGTTGGAAGGCAAAAAGCTTACTGACAACTTTCACAGATGGAAAAGGGGGACGAAATGTCTCCCACTGGAAGGTCATGTTGTTTTATTTAAATGATTACAAAATCAGCTAAAACGAACAGTGAGGTTGTCAGTATAAGCACATTACTGTTGTCAATATGATGTTGCACTGCCTAGGGACTGTAATGATAAAAGGCCCGTTTAGGTCAGGCATATTGTATACAGAAGTGGAAGAGAGAGCACCACTAAATTCTACAATCCGTATGCATTGCATACACACAAAAATTACTGTTACAGTGTACTTATGGAGCCCAATGAGTGAATTGCGTATTTTCCGATGAGCAAGAGCACTGGCAAACAGTCTTCGCTACATTAGGTTACTTAAACTGGTGTCACTCTGAGCTAGAATTTATGGTCAGCGGCCTAGTGTAAGGACAATGAGTCGGATGCGGGTTTTGCAACTTATAGAAGCGAATATTAAATTTGAACTAATATTGCGAAAATTATGAACCTGGAGAGCTTAGAGTGAAAATCTTTCTATTTATTGGAAAGGAAAACAATTGATTTTCTAAAACATTCTCTGTCATACACAACTTGAAACAGGTCACGTCGAACAAATCATATGGATGAACTGACAGTGACGTAAATCGGAAGGCAGTAAGATCCCTTGGCTTTTGGTTTGGCAGCATTCGGCAGCCATTTGTAGGCGCAAGTAAATGAAGAAAGGCAGCGCGTTTTTGTTATCAAGTAAAGTCGTCATCAATTACTTTGGTTTTACTGTGATCTACAAGTAATTGCTGATGTTTGATATTAACATGAAAAGAATTCCGTAGACAGGGAAAGAACCTGTTCTTGGGCAACTACTTCTATAATGAGCAAAAGGCTTTAATGATCTTCAAGCACATGTGTTCCAGCAGCAGTACGAAGAAAATGATAGTAATAATGAGGGTAACTTCACAGTGGATTTTCTCGAACTAAGAAATTTCCTGAATTAGTGAAAATTTCAAAATAGCTTCACATCGAGGCTATGATGCCCAGAAGAGAATTTACGTTCTGCTGACATGAGAATAGCATAATCTTCACTACAAAAGCTTCTTCTACTTAACCATTTAATAGACTCGCATTTTTGTACCGTAACTAATTTTGTAAGATAAGCACACCATCCGTTACAACACACTCCTGGCCACAATGGTCTGGTGGAACGAACTATCACAAGTGGAATGCGTGGGTTCAGGCATTTACTTTTAAGAGCCACAAACAGTTTTACTTTACCTCTGGTAACCTCAAGAGAAAGACGTTATAATCCAGAATCCTCATTAAACATCACGTTCCATCTTTCCCAACTGGGCAAGACCGGTTTACGTTGGGAAATGACATAGGTGGAGGTAATGGTAAACAGAAATACTGTCACCAGTAAACTTACTTACACTAGAAAATTTTATTTTATTTGATTAACTGATAGCCATTTATAGGAAAAGGGGTCTTATTTTACTTGTACTTGATTGAACTAGAGACGTTGAAAAATTTGGTGCTGGACTGTAATTCGAAATCGTGTCTCCTCTTTCGAGGATCTGAATATCTCGGAACAATATAGTTCAATCATTTCGTTTCTTTTCCCAAGACTGCAATCTTCTCTAGGTCTTCTCCAAAGTAAGTATATGGGTCTGAATCCTGATCCAGTACAAAAATATTCATAATTTCATTTCAAGCCCTATCACGTGCACACCGGCCGGCTGGTGAAAATTAACGTGCATTTTTAATGTCTGTTCATGTGTTGCCAACAATTTCTGGTCAAACACGCACACATCTTACTGTTGGTGAGTAAGCAATTGATCCTTAAGTTATATTGGTGGACGATATAGAAGAACGATAGGAGTGCGATTCGAATGTCGCTCAGGCATAAAAATTTGTATCCTTATTTTAGATTCAAACACCTAGCAGCTGGTAAGAAAAACCGATACGTAACATTTTATTTTACTTAGTTAACGATCCGATTACGTGTTGTGTTCGTATCTCCGTCACAGAAATTTACATCATGCGCTTCATCTTTAAATGGATACACACTTTGTTACTTCTGAATTGAGGTATATCAGACATCTTTCGTGGTTAGTTAACAGGGATCAAAGGATCTTGATAGGAGTCCCGGTTTATTACAAAAACTGTCGTCTTTTATTTTCAAGTTTAGATTTGGTTACTGATATTTGGCGAAAATTTCGGTAATTCATGACCCTTCATGACTAGACAGCAATATGATATGATTAGATTAGATTAGATTAATACTTGTTCCATAGATCATGAATACGACATTTCGTAATGATGTGGAACGTGTCATTTTAATGAAAGATTTCTTTACATAGCAGTATTGAATTTCTTTACAACAATTCTTTACCCTCTCTCTCATTCCTTTTTATTTTTATCTCTCTCTCTCTCTCTCTCTCTCTCTCTCTCTCTCTCTCTCTCTCTCTCACACACACACACACACACACACACACACATTTTCTCTTTTTATTTTTATTTCTTCGTTGTGCTCGACTATCGGCGAGCACGAAAACGTCCGTGAACGAGTTTCTTAGTTTTGAGTATAGTTACGAAAAAAATATACAAACAACTATGAGAGTTACTGATTTATGATGCTTAGTTAGCAGTCAGTTCTGAGTATTATTAGTAACTACGCTCCAATCCCTAAACCAAGTTACAGAAATGCGAATCAGACGCTTTACGTATTCCAGGCCGTAGCAGCCGCTTCTTTGAGACGCCAGCTATGGTCACTTCCCAGCCCGCTGTGCTGGTACAGTAACTGAGATTTAGCAACAAGGCAAGGTATGTTTGGCCACACTGTGATCAACGAGTTACTTCCTGGTATGCACGGAATTAAGCCTCAAAGTTCACTTGATTTTTCCTGTTATTTCCATTGAATAATATGAGTTATTATTGCTTGAGGTCTAACAGAAGATTGTAAATTTAAGGTTATCACCCCAGGAAAATAGTTGCACGTGGAAATCGCTATTAATCTCGTACTTTAAACAGCGGTTTACGAGTTCTAGCCCTATTGACCATGTAAGAGGAATGGCTGAAACATACCTCTTCGCTAGCTCTGTGGTGACGAGCTGACCTACGGAAAATCGTCTGTTATGGTTCACGTTTCCAGTCTCGCTGACGGTGATGTTTTTATCCCTTCTGTGAAACAGCTACAAGCAGTCAGATTAAACATCGATAAGCACATCGCAAGAATATACTTTCAGCTCACAGTGCAATGGTGAAAAACTTACAATGCTTTACAACAGATAAAACCTCTTTCCGCTGCTGACAAGCAAATTTTGGGTTTCTAGGAACACACAACTTTATTTCTGAAATGCCACATTTGCATACCTGTTGAGCATAACACAGCATACCAATTAAACACAGACCCAATCGAAATCGAAGTGAGTAGTATTATACAAATTCGTGCCGATAGAGGCACGCTTGTGTACAGATAGCTTTACTAAAACAGACTTTCGTCGTAAGGTTATCGTGGGTAGATTCATTTCATTTCTTACAATACATTGAACAATTATCGCAATGTTTCTTTTAGTGTTGTTAAAACAATACTAAACATGAGAGAGAAATTAATCATCAACGATATATGCGAATTCTCTGATGTTATCTATAACAGTCTGACTGTGCACATGCAGTTTACTGATTACATACACGTAGAAAACTAGTTCTGAGCTAAAGCTGTCAAACAAGGTTTGAAGAAGAATAAAATGCCACTACCACACGACAGCTAATGTAGAAAATACTTTTCTGACTATTTGGGCACGATGCGCTCTCCCCACACATAATACAAAACCTTTGAGATGCATCTGCTGCCTGGCCATCTATTAAACCTGAAAAGAACGAAATGTTGCTGAAGTTAGCCCTTTTTCCACATGCGACTATTTCGGTTGAGAAGTGAAGGCAATTATGTTCAAAGTTCCACTAAATTGATATCTTCAGCAGACAGCAGAATTGCGTTTTCAAAAATGTAGCAGTGAATGTACACGAACATACGACATCTTATCCACAGTGCACAATGCTTACTGTTACGCCACTAGCTGCCACGTAGCTACACCTGCTCCGGAAGTCAAGAGTTCCTCCAGAACTTCGGAATTGCGCAGTGCTGTGAGATAATACATAGGGCCGGATGTAGACTTCTGAGAGACAGACAGTTACAGCTTTTCTTTTGCACTGCAGGACGGTTTCAACCAACAGATAGCGCAATAGAGTAGCTCAAATGCAAAGGAACACTTCCTATTTAAATTTCTGCATCCTAAACTGTTGGCAGTTCTGTGTAGGTGGCAGTTACGTGATTTTATTTCGATGATTACTAAATAGTGTCGAATGTATGCACTGGATAGCCGAGGCAGCTAGTTCATGGCGATTCGGTCAACCAAGTAAATGAATGTACTGATCATGCTGCAAACCACCACAGGAAGCCTGTGTGTCAGAAGTCTCATTTTATGATAGGAAAATGAGTCAAAAAGAAGGGGAGTTAGTGGTCTGTTGTTTTGATGATAGGTTCATATTCTTATGGTCTGGGTTCGATTCCATCTTCTGCCTATGATTTTTGATAGGGAGAGACAGAATCTATTCTCCTCTGGCTACGCCAAATGAAGAAGGTATAGTGGCATTGTGGTCTGAAATTCACATTAAACATGATATTCCTTCTCTACCAAGTAGACGCCAGGATGAACCACAATAAAGTCAGGAGTGGCGACATATAGAAACTCTATCACCAGTATCCCTTCTTATACTAGTTATTTATTTCTAGTGACGAAACAAACGCTATATAGGGTCACAGGAAACTTATTCCATCTTTCATTTGAGCTTCTGTATGCCGATAAAATAGGTTCTGAACTAGGAATGCAACTCAGACCGCCCTTAACGGGGAATTTGATCCCTTCGTGACAATACAGCTCGACTACAATTAGCTGTTTGTTCAAAACTGCAGATTCCTCAACATCTCCACATATTGCGCGTGAACGGTTTCGAATCCTGGTTCGGCACTAATGTTTTCATTATGAATTATCAAGCTCTAGCATGAGAACACCTATCTGCTGGTGGATAAAAATTTTGATTTTTAAGGCATTTTCATTCGTTGTCAACAATAACGATATCTGACGTTATTGACTCCCAGTGAGACATATAACTATTTGCGAGATCACTGTAAGTTCAAGGATGTTATTCCGAGCTGCTGGTGGAGAAAAAATTCCGTAGCTGACGTCTGTTTGTGTGTAGAAACGATATGTGTGTGGTTTGATTCCCAGTCAGCACTGAACTTTTCGTCATATTATTTCTAGTTCAAACATGCTCACATGTCGCTGCTGGTGTAAAAAAACCACATTTAACGTTTTTTTTCTCTAGAATTTACCAGCGATAGGCGCCGGGTTGAAGTCCTGGGAAGGAAAAAATTAATGTTTCGTCTCATCATTTCAGTTAAAACATCTAGCTACTGCGGAGAAAATCAGGTATGTGACAGTTGATTGTGCTTAGATAACAATCCGATTAGGTTCTGGGTTCGAATCCCACTCCAACACAAAGCTTTACCTCACGACATTTCAAGTAAGTTACTTGTGATGAAACAATATTTAACATCTCCCGTAGTTCGTTAACAGGGACAATAGATGCTGGGTAGGAATTCGTGTCCGTTAAAAATGTTTACTTTATATGGTTTAAAGTTGATATTTGCTAACTGATACTGTCTGAAGTTGAGGTATATCACTCTCTGTATGCCTAGTCAGGAATGACTGTTAGTTTTCGTTAGTCACGAAATCTTAGTCTGCATGACCTGGGTTTGAATACATATGCAGAACGAGACGGTTCGTCGTGTCATTTGAAGTTCATACATATTCTCAACTAGCTGCTCGTCAATAACTTAAATTTTTAATGTCATTTTGTGTTAAATAACAAGTACGGTATGTTACTTTGAAGAGGAAATCATGAATACGACGAACTTACTACGTGCATTACCAATCTGACGTAATAATGAGAGTGGTAACATTTCAGGTATGTCATTTATTGAATTAAATGTGAGATTACAAGCCTTAAGGACAGTCTTATCTGTGATAAGGTGTTCCCTTATAATTCTAATATCTTGGTATTACTTTACAACTTGAGTTATTGCGATACAGAGCAGTGTTTTCTAATGGTGACTTGTTGGAACCATTTTCAATAGCCAAACGATTGTACCAAGGAGCGATTAGAGGACCTGCTAGACAGCTGCGGTTGGCTGGTTGCATGCGAATCAGGCAAAATGCAATTCAGGTCGTTCGGATACTTTTGAGCATGACTGTACATGGAGTTAAATCTCTGTAACTGACTACTACAACTACCAAACTCTTGAACGTTCTGTAATCACTTTTACATTGCACGTTTGTTTACCTATGCTAAAGCTATGCAGTCACTACAACTCGCTAACTTACATAGGTCTACTTCTCGTGTCCCACCTGTCTGTTGTTGTCCCTACCCTAGGGATTCTTAAAGTTCTAAACTAGGAACAGAGCACGTAAGGAAGGAAAATGAAACTATCACTCTGCAGCGGAGAGGGCACTGGTATGAAACTTCCCCGCTGATCCCAACTGTGTGTCGAACACAGACTTGAAATCCGGACCTTTGCCTTTCGAGAGCAAGTGCTGTACCAACAGAGCTACCAAAGGACGATCACGCTGTGTGCTTACAGCTTTACTTGCGCCAGTACTTCGTCTCCTACCCTCAAAATTTCACACAAGCTCTCCTACGAAACTTGCAAGACCACCCCTCCTGTAAGAAAGAATATTCCGCAGGCATGGCCTAGCCACGGCCGGAGGATGTCTCCAGAATGAAATGTTCGCTCTGCAGCAGAGTGAGTGGATATGAAGCTTCCCGGCATATGGAAGGTAGGAGACGAGCTACTGGTGGAAGTAAAGCTGTGACGAAGGTTCGTGAGTCGTGCTTGGGAAGCTCAGTTCGGCAAGTCGGCCATCGGCACGGCTACAGTGCGGACGCATGCGTGTGTCCCGCGCGCGAAGCAACGCCCGTGTTCGTGTTTACCGGCCGTTACACGAGCGCCGACTGTACTAGCAAGACCACATGGCGAACCAATTTCGTAAAGTAACGCTACGATTCACCTTCAGCCCCGACTTTGTATGACCGACAGCACTCTATGTGGAACCCTTTTTATGTGAGGAGGTAAAGATACCAACAACAGATATCATAGGAATACATTTTTCCATAGTCAGCAGCAGAGAGTACGTGAATGTCATCAGGGAAGCAAGCTGAGGACTCCCATTCAGCCACGTGAGTTTGAGTGTCCGTAAATTAGAGTTTTTGAGCTGCCTTTTGAATTCCATTTTGAAACTGTGATAACCGCTCTCCGTCCCTATGGAACGGTCCTCGAATACGTAGCCAAGAAACTGGCACAGTTCAAGACATATCCTGTCTTGAATGGTGTCCGACAAATGAGTATCGACTTCCGTAGGCATGTGGCATCCCACATCCGCCAGGGGGACTTCCGAGCTATTATCATGTACGACGGCCAACCATGCAAGTGCTCGGCATTCGGAAAAGGACATCTTCGGTCAGAATGTATACAGCGAAGGATCGGACAATTGCCGACTATGGACGTGATGCCTCTACCCTACTCGATTATTCTGCGGTGCTCATCGCCACCATTATTTCACGAAACCTGCCGCTTAGGCACCACCAGCCCGCAACAGCCATCGCAAAGCGACGTCTTGGACAGTGCAAAGGGACCAATGGACAGGGAGGCCACCAAACAACAGCTTCCTTCACCGATCACCACGGCTATCGTTGCCACCGTGTCCCCCCCTGGCTCGCCTATGATGCCGACGGAAGCTTCCGAACCTGGACGGGAGACTCGTTGCCGTCGTCTGACGCAGAAGGACTTGTTCGGTAGCAACATTCGCCACGGCGGTGCAGGCAGAGGTGCAGGTCTGTACCAGGAACCAGTGACATTCCGACGCATGAGGATGATGACGTCACTTGCACGGACGACGCCCACCTCTCAGTGTCAGCCGGCAGTAACAGTGGCCGACTACCTTGCACAACGATCACGATAGCGCCCATCCGCACTGTGGACAGCGTTAAGGAACAACGTACGGGTAGAGACAGTGGTCTCAAATGGTTCAAATGGCTCTGAGCTCTATGGGACTTAACTTTGGAGGTCATCAGTCCCCTAGAACTTAGAAGTACTTAAACCTAACCAACCTAAGGACATCACACACATCCATGCCCGAGGCAGGAATCGAACCTGCGACCGTAGCGGTAGCGCGGTTCCAGACTGTAGCGCCTAGAACCGCTCGGCCACCACGGCTGGCAGACAGTGGTCTCCCCGTCGGCATTGTACCTCCAGTCCCTCACAGGGGAAGACTATACGCACACACCTGTACCACAACGGCATTGGGAGACGATGAAGAAGTTGCGTCGGCGATCCTACTGGCCTCGCAGTTAGCGGTGACGGACCAACTTTCAGCGACCCTGCGACAAGCATACAATGTGACCACAGTCAATACTCATATAATTTGCTGTACGGTGAAGGTACAATTAGTCTGAGACATTATTTGTGTGTCAGATGTCGACGTAGCCTTATTACAAGAGTTGCCTCTTGCCACGATTCCGATTATTTATGGAAACGACTTGTGCCACAGAGACGTTTGAGGCTCGCGGTCATGCCGTTTATTACGCGTCATCTTCTTCTTATGGTTCTGTCGCCTCGTTTTATTTTAATTCGATTTACTGGCGTTACTATGTTGCTGGTTTGCTTGTCCGTGAGTGACAACAGCAGCGCTTATCGATAAGTGCACTGTCGGACTATTTCTGGAGCGACCGCTAGTATTCCCGGTTCGTCGCGTGTCTGGAGTTCAGGTGGGGACGGAGCGCCAGTGAAGCGCGGACAGCCAGTACTTGCCGACCGCTGGCCACACACATGAACTGTCCGACGCAAGGAGATTGGAGTGGGAACGACCTTTTTTGGTCGATCGGTCGGTCGTCTCATCGGACGACGCGTATTTGGTCGCCGACCGCTTATGAAAACTCTCCGTGTGTATGACTTGTCATTTCTCCTTGTTGTTCCACGGTGATTGATTTTAGGATTGTCGGAGTTCTTGGTGCAAGTGTTTACGTGGAACTGTGTGTAGCTTCTGTGATTTCAGCTGAGCAGATGAATGCTGTCTGGAGTAGCCAGTCGGTCGGTTGCGACACAGCAGCGAGGGTTTCTCTCGCCGTGTTGATGCTGTCCGGCACTGGGTGTAGTTGGATAGCTTTGGTGTTTTTCATTTTTTGTCTTTCAGTGGTCATTGTGCCCTGACTGTGTTTAACAGCCATTTGTCAAAACGTAGTGCTACTGGGATCTTCGTCCTCGCTGATATTTTCGGTTGTCAAACCGTTGATCGGGTGGAGGGGAATTGATTAGGTTGTTGGTTGGTTCGTCAGCCGTCCCTAGGTCGTGATGCCACCCGATTATTTAGTGTTACGCTTGGCTGCCTGTCTCACTTAAACTGTTGTTAGAGTTTCCTCCCAAGGCCGATTCTTGCAACACTTCTAAGCACCACTTGTAAGTAGGCTGTTTAGGTTTTTATGTTGGTAACGCCACGTAGCGCTCTGTATGAAAATCACTGACTGTGCTGTGTGCAGTCTGTGGCTGGTTTGCATTGATGGAATTTTTCTGTTGTAGTGTTTTTTTGGATGTGAACAGCGCGTAGCGTTGCGTAGTTGGAGGTGAGCCGCCAGCAGTGGTGGATGTTGGGAGAGAGATGGCAGAATTTTGAGAGATCTGGACGTGTGTCCATCAGAAAGAGTAAATTTGTAATATTGGATATCATGAACTATATATGATGACTTTTGAACATTATTAAGGTAAATACATTGTTTATTCTCTATCAAAATCTTTCATTTGCTAACTATGTCTATCAGTAGTTAGTGCATTCAGTAGTTAGAACCTCTTATTCAGCTGGCAGTACTGGCGCTCGCTGTATTGCACTAGTTTGAGTAACGAAGATTTTTTTTGAGGAAAGTGATTCATGAAAGGTATAAGTTATTATTAGTCAGGGCCATTCTTTTGTAGGGATTTATGAAAGTCAGATTGCGTTACGCTAAAAAAAATATTGTGTCAGTTTAGAGAGAAATGCCTTAGTACGTTCAGTTTTGCTCAGATGTTTGAAAATCAAATAACGTAGAGGTTTTCCAGCTCAGTAATTCATAAATTTTTCTAAGGGGATGTTTCACACTGTTTGTTGATTGTGATTGTCATTTTATTTGTTCGAAGGTACTGTGCCAGGCCTTCAGACGTGTATTAATATTGTCTGTTTTATGTTTAGTATATGGCCTTCAGCCGAACTTCGTAATAACTTTAAGATTAGGCCTTCAGCCGTGTTTCATTTTAAAATCTTGTTGCTCTTTATTTAGGCCTTCAGCCGTGTTTGTTTCATAATCTGTGGCTTTAATATGTAAATCCTTGTCTGTAAGGTTTCTCTTTAATTATTTTGAATTCTTGAAACGGCCTTCAGCCGTGTTCTGTAAATGTTTATCTTAAGGTTGTCTTTAATTATTCTTGGGCCTTCAGCCGACAAGATATTTCAAGTTTTCTTAAGATGTTTTTCTGCTGTACTGCGTAAAGGCTAAACTTTAAAGTCTCTCTTTTTATATGCAAAGAAATTTTTTTGAATTGGGCTTTCAGCCGAAGAATTAATTTGAATTTTTCTTAATATGGCCTTTAGCTGGAATTTCTACGTGGTTGGCTTTTAATGAATTTCCTTAGCTGATCTGAAATATTATTTCCGTCTTTAACCGAGAAGATATTGTAATTTTGCTTAAGTAAGGCCTCCAGGCGTTACTCTAAATCCTGGTGTTTTGAAAGCTACCATTGAAACTTATTCTGGAGAAGTTACTTGGGGCGTCAGCCGTGAATTGATCTATGTTGTTTTAAAGAGAAAACTGTGTATTGGTTTGAGCAATAAAGTTCTCTGTGTTCTTGTATAACTAACAGTAATTGACCTTGGCCCTGTCCACAATATGATCCGCTCTGTCCTGTGAAACCGAGATATCAGCCACTCTGTTGTTTTAGTGTGGAGATCTACGTCTGAGAGGGGCTACCGGTCAGAGACGTGATCATACCCTCTTGTAGTGAGGCATATAAGAGCTATGGCCATTAACATTTTGGAACGCATTTCATCAATCTATATGCTCCGTCGGGCGTATCCAACCGACGTCAACATTCTGTTTTTCACACTGTAGACATTTCTCCCGTATTTCTTAGTCATTTTGACAGCGCTGTAGTTGGAGGTGACTGTAATTGCAGACTGCATGCGAAAGACCAACATCATGGCTACTTAAAATGCCCAGCCGTACATACAATGGTGGAAGAACCCCACCATCTTGAAGCATGGGAGAAGGTCCACATACATCTTACAAGCTATTCTGCAAGCAGGATAGATGGCATCTACATCCACGACGCCCTCCTGTCAGGAGCGATTGCCGTGGAAAACGGCTACTCGCCTTTTCCAACAACTGCGCGCTTATAAGCCCCCTCCCGCGTGCAAAGCTGCCAGTCTGGCACAACCGTGGGACAGGGAAACACGTCTCCCCTCTGCGATCCAACTTGTCGACAGCGCATAGCACCGGTGAGGACTTCATGTGAACACCGCTTTCCCAGATACCCCTCTATACGAATGTGGTGCCTCAACTGCGCAAAACCAATGATCTTGAGGCAGTTAGTCAAGTGCGGGAAAGAATGGACTGCGTGACACGCTGACACGATGAATTATTTTAGTACAACGTGCTCGGCGACGTACTTCCATCATCTGAAACCCTGAGAGAACGACACCGGCCGGCCTGAGTGGCCTTGCGGTTTTAGGCGCTACAGTCTGGAGCCGAGCGACCGCTACGGTCGCAGGTTCGAATCCTGCCTCGGGCATGGATGTGTGTGATGTCCTTAGGTTAGTTAGGTTTAATTAGTTCTAAGTTCTAGGCGACTGATGACCTCAGAAGCTAAGTCGCATAGTGCTCAGAGCCATTTGAACCATTTTTGAACGACAACGCATTAAGGCCAAGCTGCTTTCATTGACACACAATAAGCTAGAGAGTGTGGCTGTGACATGACGCAGGTAGGATATCGCCCCCGAGGAAACACCATCTGTACTCCACACCACGTCCGACCATCATCGTCGACGTCGAAAGCTTATCACCCACCTCCTCGCACAAGACGGTTGCAATGTCAGTGCACAGGCGGCTATTATCTTCACCTCTGCTGACCACTACAGACAATTTTACGACGACAGAACCGTGGGCTATCAGAGGACGTTCTCCGAAGCGTCACATGTGCTCTCGATGCTACAGATGCAACATCCTTGGCGGCGGCAAATACTAGGGTCAAGGTGGTAAACGCTACTGCCAAAGACGCGGCGAACAAACCTCCAGGCCCAGATGGCATTCCGGTGGAATTCTACCCGGCTTTCTGTTACCTGATGATCCAGAGGTGGACTGATATGTTCCAGGCTCTCCTCACTACCAATTTCCAAGTGTCCAACGGTCTTTGTGACGCATTTTAATCCCTGTAGGTACATAAACCGTCCCAAGGCCCGGAGATCACAAACTTTCGTTTTCTTACCCTTCCCAATGCGGACTATAAGATCTATGCGAGTCTACTGGCCGCATGTATACGGTACTCCTCTCAATCCTTTCACCGGAGTAGACGTCACACAGCCATGGTGCCAACATACTAATTGCCACGGGCGAATGTCGAAACCTCTTCGCACTTGCCTTGTCTTACCGCCTGCGTGAGGCATGGGTATGGGCTGACTTCGATAATGCCTCTGATAGGGTCCGACATCAGTTACTTTTGACGATGCAGACGGGTATGTGATTCGCTTCAGCATTCATTTGACACCCTGAGACGCCTGCTTACCAGTTCTGTTTCAGGTCAACGGACGACAGGCGGTGTCGATTTCAATGCAACGTTCCGTCAGACAAGGCTGTCACATGTCCACTGCGCTGTTCTTCATCGCCCTCGAACCCCTCATCGGAGGCCTCCTACTGCAGCCTACTGCACTCATCCTAAGCAACCATACCTTCCATTGCCAGTCATATGCGGACGACCTCTTGCTCTTGGCACATATACCTACAGAAACACACAAGGCCATCACATAGATCTGACAGAAGCATACTTAATGTGGTCAAATCGTGGCCTCCAAGATGATGGGGCACTGCCAATGCCCACATTGGACAAACTCTGTTATCTGGGTATCACATACCCACTGTACAGTTACGTGCCCCTACCGTCATTTGCTTCAGACGATACAAGCTCACATCCAACACAACCTCCATCGCAAAAATGGTTCAAATGGCTCTGAGCACTATGGGACTTAACTGCTGTGGTCATCAGTCCCCTAGAACTTAGAACTACTTAAACCTAACTAACCTAAAGACATCACACACATCCATGCCCGAGACAGGATTCGAACCTGCGACCGTAGCAGTCGCGCGGTTCCGGACTAAACGCCTAGAACCGCGAGACCACCGCGGCCGGCCCTCCATCGCAGCCTGAATCCAATCCAACGTGTGGCCCATGTCACGCCCAAGCAGGTAAACATTTTCCTAATACCCTCTGTGTCAATGGTCCTAGGACGACAATTCCAGATCGCTTTTGGGTACTTCATGTCAGCAGGAACCTTTTTCTATGGTCCGCTTCGATACCCTCGCGCTCACCGTTTCATCAGGACGACTCAGCTTCGTCCATTTTAGAGCCAAAATATCCGCTTTAAACTTAACTACCATGACAAGGTGTTGGTGAGAACCTTCCACGACTCCTGTGCCACACCCCTTGGAGGGTCTTACACTGGCTTCCCCTGTCTCGCCGGTCAATGTGGTCCACATCGCCCAACACTTTCCCCATTTCCTACATATCGACCTGCTTTGTCGAACAAAGATACGTATGTGATGTCTTTCCAGCCACGAGCATACCACGAGCGTAAGACATTTACTACAAGCTGTTTTCGCAACGCATCCATCGTAATATGGTGGAAAATCTCCACTCAGATATTCGTTGGACTACAGTGCAGAAGAACGTTCATGTTGCCCTCACTACAACAGATGTACGAGCCCTGTGGTACCGCGTAATTAATGATAAATACCCGACAAGCCAGCGACTTCACCACTGACTGGCCGAATCACCGTTATATACTCACTGCCATAGTGAGGACATACGTCGTCTCAAAAGTCCATCAATGCACGATGTGTGGCAACTCGTGCAAGGAATACTGACATGTTACCTCTGTGCCCTGCCTATAACTGTCACCCCGAGATTTCTTCTCCTTCCGGAGGACAGATATTTTCCACATACCAAGCACTGCGCCTTAACATGGTTCAAGGAGCTGACGATTGCATGCTTCGTCAGCGACAGGGCGTACTCCAAGCACGGTTTTTGGTGTCATGTTATACATGCTCACACTGCTCTTGAACGAACGTCATACTACCGTCATCAATTCGCTAATTACGTACGCAGTGTAATTTACGACCACCCACCACTCAGTTGGGGCTTACCCGACATTCAACATGCCTGACACCTCTCGACACCCTATTTTGGAATGATGTGATGTAACAGCCAAGTCCCAGCCAGTGAGCAGGAAATGCCCTCGAAGAAGTGCCCGCTACATATCCCAGCTTATATTTCTTTGTTTTCTTCCTTATTCCTCCCTTTTTTGTTTCTGTCGCCAATGTTTGTTGGCCTTGAGCCGTTAGGGAAATATAGCCTACCCTTAATGAGCACAGCCGGGACAAATAAACAGGTTGGTCAATTTAACTGAAGACATTGAGATATCTGGAAAACTAAGCATCGGCTCAAAAAAGTTACAATTCCAATCTGTAGATCTCGGAGCAGTACATCCATTGATACCACACTGGACCTGCCACCACACCCCGTGCATTGGTGGCGGGGCAACTTAGGAATCTTCAATGGCACTGTAATCAGCGAAATGGAGATGGGCTCACAATCGTAATTTACGGCATGCTACTCCGTGGCCCTTGAATATAAAAGGGCGCTTGAGATCCCAGCTCCATGCTTCGAGGGTAGGACAGGCCAGTATTTCATAACTTCTAGTTGTAAACCCTATTTGCAGCGTTGTATTCCTCAGACACATAGAACAGGTGACTATTCGACGTGTCACCGTGGCACAAGCTCGAGGCTAACGCTACTCTACTTTTCCAATTATAGTAAGTGTCCATACGCAGTACCACCAACTTCAATTCACTTAATGCTTCGCTTTTCAAATGACCGTACACAGGACACAAGAAAATCAGCGGGAATGTCAATACACACGTTTCTGATGCGGTCGACCACGCCTTCACGGCCTTCGGCCCTCGCTGGTAAACATTATCTTTGAAATAATCCTATAGAAAGAAACACAGCGACGTCAAATCAGGCGACCTACCGGACCCACTAAGAGGGCCACCTCTGGCGATCCACCGACCAGTGTAAACGCGGTTAAATAGCTCGTACTGAAACCACATACATTGTCAAACATCCAGGGCAACACTCTTCAGTTATACGGGTAGTTTCTATTCCAAAAACATTCGATATTTGTGTCCATTCAAGGTGCCGTCGATAAAATGCGGACCAATGAATTTGTTCCCCATGATGCCACGTGATACATTAACCGACCAAGGACTTTAATGGTCAAACGGCCTGCACTCCAGTAATGCATGTTATATCGGTTACGCCACCATGCTTTCAGATTGTAGACTCAGCGGAAAGTAGTATCTGGACAAAGAACGTGGGGTTCGTTTGCGTCTTTTCAAGTGCCCATTCACAAAGCACTGCCCGGTTATGGAAATCGGCGCCATAAAGTTCTTGATGCAGTGACGGGTGACACGGATGATACTTACGACGGTGTAATGTTATGACAATACCAGCTACTGACACTCCAGAAGCTCACTGTAATTGCCGAGCGCTTATCCGTGGGTTGTGATGCACTGTCCCTAGTGCAGCTATTTTATTAGCTTATCCTGTAACACGTTTGCTTTGTTTCCTTTTGCCGGATTGTACGCTGCCATTAAACATAGAGGCGCTCACAATCTTGTAAAAGAACGAACATGAGCGAGCTTTCTCTGGAAAACGCTCGGCATGCAACAGCAGCCTCCACATTTCTCCTACGCTCTGCGTAATTCAGATCATTTCAGTTTTTTCTTCTGTTGTTGCAACATTCATCATCCACTTGCACGTCTATTCTCCAAATGATAGGCAGGTGTGAAGGCAATAAACACTGCGCCAGTAGTGTAATGTTTAGAGCCGCTATGTGTTCTATGTCTGTTCGGTACGGGAGCTCCAGCCGTCGTCAACTTCCTGTTACGATACATCATACGCTATGTGATCAAAAGTATCCGGACACCTGGCTGAATTACAAGTTCGTGGCGCCCTCCATCGGTAATGCTGGAATTCAATATGGTGTTGGTTCACCCTCAATGTAAGCCTGTGCTGTGATAGTGCCATGCAAAACAATATGAGGTGCCCCATTCTGCTCTCTCACTATGTCTAATGACTACTGAGGTCGCTGATATGGAGTACCTGGCAGTAGGTGGCAGCACAATGCACCTGATATCAAAAACGTATGTTTTTGGGGGTGTCCGGATAATTTCGATCACATAGTGTATTTCGCTGCACGGCCACAGTTGCACGTAGAGTAGTCCCCTGTTCGATATGGTAGAAGTATACAACATTGTGAAAGGGGTTTTCAGTTAGAAGTCATGAAATACAGGTCTGTCCTACCTCCGCAGCCTGGAGGTGGGGCCGCGCATGTCATTTGAAATTCAAGGGCTATTGAGCAGAACATCGTAAAAGATGATTGTGTACCCCTTTCCGTACCTCCGATTGCAGCGCCGTCTGTGGCGAAATGAAGAACATGCTTCAGACAAAACGTATGTAGACTTTGCCGTAGAATCTAATCTGCAATAAGAAACGGGGGCTCCCATTAAATATTTCAAAGGTGGCCTCCGTCACCCGCTCACGGGGTTGGATGGTGAGTCGTATCTTTGGATGTCCCCATCCCACACAAGCAAATGGGAATTTAATGCTTTTGATCCGATATGTAGTTTCAGAAATATTTCAAAGTCTTCAGTTAAAATAAATACTGAAATACTGATAAAAAAAAACAACAACAAAGAAATCTATGCATTTCCTACCTTACCACTGCAGTCGCCAAGTGTGATGCGGACGTGGTGCCCAGGCTTCTGGTTGTGAGCCCTGCCTACTTCCCCCCCCCCCCCCCCTGCCCCCTGACAATCGTTGGGCATCCTCCCCAAGATGACAAGATGGAAGGAATGGAGGGGAAAAAAGAAAGAAAGTTTGTAGTGCACTTGCTCGCTAAAGGCTAAGCTCCCGAGTTCGAGTCTCGGTTCAGCACACAGTTTTAATTTGCCAGAGAGTTTCACGTAATGATGCATCTACTCTAAACGTAGGAGAAGAAAGTCAATACTAAAAGAAAATTTTTAAGTCTGCGTTTCTGTGGGGACCAAAGTGCTGGACTCGCTACTCAGGAAAGTACTCAGTTCAGGAACTTACCTATAATATCCAGAATTCTAGAAACAAGGTACAAACCTTGTTGACATCACGTATGTAGTGTCGAAGCTGAATTACGTATGGTAACAGATAAAATTCTATGCATGTTAGGTGTCAGTTCTTCGAGTCTCTTACTATTCGAGTTAGTGGTCCATACGTTTCAGTTTCGCCTATCACCTGTCGAAATTCGTTCTATTGTGTTCGTTTAAGTAGTTTCATTGTCTTATCCCGGTGTATAGACTCTGCTTCATTAACTTACGAGGCCGGAAGCCTATTCCGTTGCTCACGCAACATCAAAGAATTGGCCTTATGCAAGGGCCTCTGTTAACTTACGCAAAGGCAGGGCTGTGACAGTTCTCCGAAACGAGCTAGTGTTGTACATCTCAGAGCCGTTTTCCTAAGCGCGCGCGTGTACTGGGAAACGCTGCCCGCTCATCACGCTAGTTTCTGAGGAGGGACAGCTCATATTCAGTAAACAGCTGTGTGCGTGACCACAGCGGGACACTTAACACCAGCCCCACGCTGAAGAAATAAGCCCTGTAACTAATAGCAAAAGGCATAGTTCCTGCAACAGCTAATGAATAGTACTGTTCTGAAGTTCAAAGTCACTTGTATGGTCACTGATAATGGTATCAGTATAAGGCACACTCCTGGAATCAGTAGAGGGAAAATGTCAGAAGTAAGTAACCGGGCACTCGATTTCCATTAAAGATAACCGGTAAACACAAGAGCTTTATACCTAGCGAAATAACAGTCTCATTCTGTATGGTAGTGATTAAGCAACGGATTTTGATTCTCTAACGGAACCCGATTATAATACACTTTGATAAAAATTCAAGATTTTGTAGCGGCTGTAACGTAACACATGTAATACAAGAAGTCGAAATAATGAAATTTGAAAGTAATTTCGGTAGTATCCTTATGGAGCGTTACAGAGCCGTTACTACTCGCAATAAATATAGATGATCTGACACACAACTTGACGCATAGTACGGCTGCCCCGGTTGTTGTACACAAACGAGTTGCAACGACGAGAAACTGTGGCGAAATGCGGGACGACCATCAGAGGATCGACGTTCCGAATGGCGACTGACAGTCAATTTTCACAGGAATATATCTAACGTGTAAAGAACAAATTAGCGAATAAGTCTATTACTGTTCGATCACAGTTACAACTGTAACATATCTGGTAGTATCCGTCTGGGAGGACCCAAAGTGGAAGGATAAGTTAAATCTCGTTGTAGGGGTATCAAATGTCAGGCTAGTAATTTGAAAATTCGTAAGAAAATAATATATCAATGAAGTAAATAGCTTAGGAAACACTCATTAGACCTATTCTTTTGTAATGCTCCTCGGTCTGCAACCCGTACCAGCTAGGATTAATTGAGAAGATAGAGAAGATACTGAGAGGGGTGTAGTTTTCCGTAAGGCATTCGTTTATTGAGCGCGATATTGTCACAGAGATGATCACCAAACTTTAGTGTCAGACGCTACGCCGACGTTTTGCAATAAGTTTTAAAATTCTGACTGCCTGTTTCGTCAGAGACCCGCCTTCGTAGCCGAGTCCACTAATGCACACCTGTTCGGTCGAGATCGACTGGGAAGTAAATCGCATCGAATCCTGCTGGTATAACATTTTTGCTTCCATTGCTTGGCATGTGACACTATTGTTGGTGATCCTGCCTTCGTGTGGGGAAGCTCTATGCCGGCAGCGGGTTTCACTGTTTTCTTTCGCTTTGTCCTTAACAACACAAACCCAACTCCACACAGTACAAGTATGCGTCACATTCATACACACGACACATATACACGTTTGACACTACATAACAGGTGGTAAGAGGGAAACTGCAAATTACCTCCACTATGACGTTGCATAGAACGGCAATGCAGGATTCCTGCGTTCATCAGCTGAGTAGGGACCTACTTTGATTTTTGGATTTTACTAAAAGAATCGGACAACATCTTACTGCCACTCATTTTCATGTTACTAACAAGGGAACCTCCCCATCGCACCCCCCTCAGATTTAGTTATAAGTTGGCACAGTGGATAGGCCTTCAAAAACTGAACACAGATCAATCGAGACAACAGGAAGAAGTTGTGTGGAACTATTAAAAAATAAGAAATACACAAACTGAGTAGTCCATGCGCATGATATGCAACATCAAGGACAACGTGAGGTTATGAGCGCTGTGGTTCTGTGGTTAGCGTGAGCAGACGTAGAACAAGAGGTCCTTGGTTCAAGTCTTCCCTCGTGTAAAAAATTTAATTTTTTATTTTAGTTTATGTGACAAACTCTTATGTTTTCATCACTTTTTTGGGAGTGATTATCACATCCACAAGAAAACCTAAATCGGGCAAGGTAGAAGAATCTTTTTACCCATTGGCCAAGTGTACAAGTTAGGTGGGTCGACAACATGTTCCTGTCATGTGACGCACATGCTGTCACCTGTGTCGTATAGAATGTATCAGACGTGTCATTTGCGATCAAATGTTTTCGGTTCCCATTGGAGAGGCACGTCCTTTCACCTACTAATCGCACGGTTTTGCGGTGCGGTCGCAAAACACAAACACTAAACTTATCACAATGAACAGAGACGTCAATGAACGAACGGACATATCATAACTTTGCAAAAATAAAGAAAGTAAACTTTTCACTCGAGGGAAGATTTAAACCAACGACCTCTCATTCCGCAGTTGCTCACGCTAACCACGGGACCACGGCGCTCCTAAGCTGACACTCTCCTTGATATTGCCTGTCTTGCGCATGGACTACTCAGTTTGTATATTTTGCTTATTTTTTCATAGTTCCACACAACTTCTTCCTGTTTTCTCGATTGATCTGTGTTCAGTTTTTCAGGGCCTATCCACTGTGCCAACTTATAACTAAATCTGAAGGGGGTGCGATGGGGACGTTCCCTTGTAAGTGATTGTTACGGGAATATTACAGAGTTTGTAACTCAGACTTACCGTCAGTCCTGTTTACCTCTCCCCCTTGTCATACGCATTAGGAAACTGAGATACCAAATGAACACTCCGAAATACGAGAAAATATTGTTTCTGGATCCAGATTACTGATGTAGAAATGCATATAACTTTGTACATCTGTATCTATGGACTCACTGAATTTCTATTACGAGATTCGTTTCGTGTACGCATTCAGTGTTTGCCTTATCTCTAGAAACAACAGACACATCGGTAACAGCTATAACGAGGATTGAAAACATACATTGGACCTAGGATATTCTCCTCAAGATGTGAGTCTTCTATCAGAAGACTGTGTAAATCTTAACTGTAAGCTAAAACCATGCCTAGTGCGGTTATACGGCATTCCGTAGTAGGGAACACATTCCTCCCCGTTGGATGCAGCAGCCTGATGGCGAAATAGAAGCAACATTCCTTGGCCTTAAAGCAGTACCATTAAAAACGGAAATGTAGAGTCCGTATCACCGTGAAATATGTGGGATGCGGCGATTCCCGAAACACACTCGTATAAATCCCCTGTTAATGACACTGTTTCACAGCGTGGAATTTCACAGTACAGTCGTGGATATCATTTGTGGTGTAAGGTTCCACCTACCACTGCGGTACAACCTGTACTGTCTTCAAAGTTAAGGTAATCATGTAAGCGTATTGCTAACACCCGCAGGAAGGCGCCTAGAAACAGTCACCGAAACATCGGAATTTTATAGTTGACAATGCGGCCTCAAACCCAGAAGAATTTTATTGACTGTTACGGTAATAACACGATGCTGAACGTGGCTGTTGACATAGTACAGTGCTATCAAAGATCAATTACTTTTTCCTTCGTTTTGTGTGAGAAACCAAACTCTCTGGCAAGTAACTGAAGTACTCTTCATTCTGCTTTTTCTCATATTACGTCCATGCGCGATAGGACACGAAACATCCAAATGTGTAATTGAAAATGAAGCTCTGGTTATGTTACGTATGGTTGAGTTAGTGCATATTGTTTTACTCCAATTAATTACTGAGTTTCTGTATACCTTTTTATTTACTAACCTATTTGGTTCAAATGGCTCTGAGCACTATGGGACTTAACATCTGAGGTCATCAGTCCCCTAGAACTTAGAACTACTTAAACCTAACTAACTTAAGGACATCACACACATCCATGCCCGAGGCAGGATTCGAACCTGCGACTGTAGCGGTCGCGCAGTACCCGACTGAAGCGCCTAGAACCGCTCGGCCACACCGGCCGGCCTAACCTATTTGCTTCATCAATCTTTAATGATCTTATTGTGAATGATACGCTTAACCTTAATTTAAAAACTTAAGGAGGAGCACCGTGATATGCGCCTGGGTAGCCTAATGATGAGTCGACTGCTCTCGAACCACAGGAAATCTAGGTTCGAGTCCTAGTTCTGACAAAAAAAATTTATTGTCTCTCTAGTTGAATACCAATATTACGGCCACAGTAGCGTATCCTTCAAAGATTGTATCGCTTGTAACAATTCCTCCCCCCTCCCCTCCCACCATTACTCGTGTTATTGACGGCATACCTGAATCATGTGTACTCTTCAACGTCCCAGAAACGGGTGCACTCTTCAACATTCACGCAGCGAGTATCAAGTGTAACCTTCGACATCCCTGAAACACCCCTTTATTCTTGGAAACTAAGCTGGTCCTCCCAGCACTGGAATCTTGCTAGTCAGCTGCAACAGACTATGTGATTGCCGGCCAATAATAATTTTATAAACAACTTTAAGAAATTCCTCCTCTCAAAGATTTTGTCACTTCGACCCTGGCCAGTCAAAAGGGTTACACACAGGCACGTGTGAGAAATTATACCTCCTACCAAAATAATTACTATGAACCAATCACACACGGCCTTAGCCAGATTAACACAACATTCCCGCCTGGCATGCCAGTGTGCACAATCTTGTCTCACAGTCTGAGACTCTGTGATTTTCACCTGTCCTACAGATCTTATCTAGTTGAAAGGATTACGTTTAGCATCTCACATAATTCAGTTATTGCTGTCCGTCCTCTTCCGTGTTCCTGCTGCCTGGAAATGAGAGACTGCTATTTCCCTGTCCAATATCTGTACAGAGACGTCTTTCAGTGCCAAACAAGTTTGTAACATCCGGTCCTTCTAAGTTAACTTTGCTGTTGCGACCCAGCTAAAGAAATCCTCCAAGGTTGCAGAAGGTAACAGGTCTCCCTCACCATAATGGCTCTAAGCACTATGGGAGTTAACATCTGAGGTCATCAGTCCCCTAGACTCAGAACTACTTAAAACTAACTGACCTACACACATCACACACATCCATGCGCGAGGCAGGATTCGAACCTGCGACCGCAGCAGCAGTACGCTACCGGACGGAAGCGTCTAGAACCGCTCTGCCACAGCGGCCGGCGCCCTCACAATAGTAAAGGAAGGAGTAGAAGAAGTAATCAGTTGTACAGTCATTGGCAGTGGTGAATGTTGTAAGCATGTTTTCATGCAGGATTAAAAAATTGAGAATAGTGACTGCTACGCTCACCATAATTCATCATATATAAATAGGTTGTGTGCCAGTTTTGACTTAAACTGCTACGTGATATTCTGCATTATTGAATTGCATAAGCTTCGGTTATCATCTTATCTGTAGTGTTTATCATCTATCTTTCATTACCATTTGAGGCTACACTGCAGATAAATATCTTCAGGAAAGTCCTCCTAACCTTTAAACTTTTATTAGATGGTAAAATTTTTCTCATTCTTTACTTGCTATTGCAGTCTGCATTTTATACCCTCTCTACTTTGGCTGGTATTCGTTACAGCAAAACTTCTCTACAGATATCAGTGTCTCATTTCCTAATCTAATTCCTCCCACATAAGCCCATTTATTTGGACTACACTTCATTAGCTTTGCTTTACTTTTCTTGATAATCACCTTGTAACCTCTTTCCAAGGCACTATCGATTCGCCCGCATCTCGTGGTCGTGCGGTAGCGTTCTCGCTTCCCACGACCGGGTTCCCGGGTTCGATTCCCGGCGGGGTCAGGGATTTTCTCTGCCTCGTGATGGCTGGGCGTTGTGTGATGTCCTTAGGTTAGTTAGGTTTAAGTAGTTCTAAGTTCTTGGGGACTGATGACCTAAGATGTTAAGTCCCATAGTGCTCAGAGCCATTTGAACCAACGACTATCGATTCGAATAAACAGTCTTACCAAGTCGTTTGCTGTCTCTGACAGAATGACAGAGTCACCAAGAGATCTAAAAGTTTTTCTTTCTTCTCCGTGAACTGCAATTCCCTTTCCAAAATTTTCTTCGAATTTCTTTGCTGCTTGCTCGGTGCACAGACTGAATTATATTCTTGTTGCCCCATACTGTCGTCAAAATACACCAGGGTACGAGGCGAGTGATAACACAGCTGCCGAGTCGTGAGACGACTAGAGTCCGGGTGAGTTTTGAGAAGGTCGCCCTGCTGGGCCGTCACGTGCCGCAGGAAGCCCCGTTGGCCGACGCGACAGACAGGAAGCGCCGTGGCGTAATGTATTCCGAGGCGGCTGCCCGGCCAGCGGGCGCCGATATTCCGCGCGGCCGCGCGCTAACGATGAGTTATAACGCCGGCGCCTGGCGACGCGTCCTCCTGATACCCAGCCGGCTGTTCGACGCGCCGCCCACACAACGCTGCCAGCACTCGTCGCTAAGCGACGGTCTGGGCCAGGGCAGCACACAACTCACCCAGTGGCGCCGAGAGTCTGACGGAGACGCAGCCTCGCAGGTCTTTACTATCGTGTACGGAACAGAGAGGACAGTTGACGCAGCTGGCCTCGTAGGAAAACAGGACAGGACAGAAATAAATTGCGAACAAGTTAGCACAACAAAGGTAAGATTTATCTAACTTGCATTTCTCCAAGCGAACAAAGAAGCAGAGCTCATTAGTGTCAACAAGGAAGAGTGTTGCTGTACTTAGCACTAACTATGGTGTTGGAGCCGCAGCTAGGCGATGCCTGCATAGCGTCGTGTGGCGAATTGGGTCCAAGTGCAAGTGGGCTGAATAGCTGCCACCGACCGTCCTATACCACGATGGCAGAGGGCGCCCATGGTATGGAGCTTCTGGAGCTGTAGTTCAGCAGCTGGGCACCATTGGGTCCACCGGATCCCTTACGACAGTTATCGGCGCCTAGTGGACACTTGCGATTCCACTGCTATGACGCCCATGTTTTTTTTTTCTTTTTTTGTGGTATCGATATGCGATGCCACATTTACACTTACCAGGAACTGGATGTGTCTGTGCACAATTCGATTTTTTTGACATTTATCTGAAAATTACATAGTCACCTTATAAACTCATCAGACAGAATATTAATCATCCTCTTAAAACAGCACATTCGTCGCTTTGGAGTGCTGTAGATGTTATAGAACCAGTACTACGCTTTAATGTGACTCTGTGTTCAACTTAAGTCGTAGCAGTGAAGTGGATCTTATGTATCAGTCGGTTGTACGGAATCGACGAAGTAAGATGGGCTGGCGTGGTGGATACGTGATAGACTGTTAATAATTGGCTGTCGTGTTCGAACGTGCTTTTGACCAAAACGCGAACGAAGTTTCCGGATTCGTTGGTGTGGCAATGACGATTGTCTAACGGGATATGTTTGCAAGGAAACTTTCTAACTTGGTGAAATAACAATAGTCGTAGAAGGTTCCAAGCTGAGAAGGACATGATATGAGTGTACGCCTTTTCGATGACTATCAGTTTCAAACCTGATCGCCATGCGGGGAAGCCGAGCGGTCTTACGCGCCTTGACACGGTCCGCGCGGCACACCCCGTCGCAGGTTCGAGTCCTTCCTCGGGCATGGGTGTGTGCGTTGTCCTTAGTGTAAGCTAGTTTAAGTAGTGTGTAAGCTTAGGGACCGATGACCACAGCAGGTTTGTCCCATAAGAGCTTACCACAAATTTACACATTTCCAACGCTGATCAGATGTACTCCATCTCAGTCACCTCAATCATTGTAATGATATTTAAATCGACATCCGAGCTGCAAACAGGCGTTGATATACATCATTGGGGACAAGTTGAAAATGTGTGCCCCGACCAGGAATCGAATCCGGGATCTCCAGCTTACATGGCACACGCTCTATCCATCTGAGCCACCGCGGACAGAGGATAGTGCGCCTGCAAGGACTTATCCCTTGCACGCTCCCCATGAGATGCACGTTCCCAACATGCCCACACCACTATAGATGTCTGACCATCACACTCATTACTTCTACATCTACATCCACATTTATACTCCGCAAGCCACCCAACGGTGTGTGGCGGAGAGCACTTTACGTGCCACTGTTATTACCTCCCTTTCCTGTTCCAGCCGCGTATGGTTCGCGGGAAGAACGACTGCCGGAAAGCCTCCGTGTGCACTCGAATCTCTCTAATTTTACATTCGTGATCTCCTCTGGAGGTATAAGTAGGCGAAAGCAATATATTCGATACCTCATCCAGAAACGCACCCTCTCGAAACCTGGAGAGCAAGCTACACCGCGATGCAGAGCGCCTCTCTTGCAGAGTCTGCCACTTGACTTTGCTAAACATCTCCGTAACGCTATCACGCTTACCAAATAACCCTGTCATGAAACGCGCCGCTCTTCTTTGGATCTTCTCTATCTCCTGTGTCAACCCTACGTGGTACGGATCCCACACTCATGAGCATTACTCAAGTATAGGTCGAACGAGTGTTTTGTAAGCCATCTCCTTTGTTGATGGACTACATTTTCTAAGGACTCTCCCAATGAATCTCAAGCTGGCGCCTGCCTTACCAACAATTAATTTTATATGATGATTCCACTTCAAATCGTTCCGTACGCATACTCCCAGATATTTTACAGAAGTAACTGCTACCAGTGTTTGTTCCGCTATCATATTATCATACAATAAGGGATCCTTCTTTCTATGTATTCGCAATACATTACAATTGTCTATGTTAAGGGTCAGTGGCCACTCCCTGCACCAAGTGCCTATCCGCTGAAGATCTTCCTGCATTTCGCTGCAGTTTTCTAATGTTGCAACTTCTCTGTATACTACAGCATCATTCGCGAAAAGCCGCATGGAACTTCCGACACTATCTACTACGTCATTTATATACATATTGTGAAAAGCAGTGGTCCCATAACACTCCCCTGTGGCACGCTGGAGGTTACTTTAACGTCTGTATACGTCTCTCTATTGAGAACAACATGCTGTGTTCTGTTTGCTAAAAACTCTTCAATCCAGACACACAGCTGGTCTGATATTCCGTAGGCTCTTACTTTGTTTATCAGGCGGACAGTGCAGAACTGTATCGAACGCCTGCCGGAAGTCAAGGAAAATGGCATCTACCTGGGAGCCTGTGTCCAATATTTTCTGGGTCTTGTGGCAGATTAATCTACCGTGCCGTACGAGTTGGGGCATAGAGTGTGCAAAAAGCAACACGCCATTAGGGGCCAAACAACACATAAAATGGACAGTATTACATTGTAGGCGTTCATTGTGGTCCGACGGATCGATATTTAACCTGTTCGGAAATGTTGCAAGCTGTCAAGTGTACGAACGGCTAAATGAAATGTTTTAGCCGAAGCGAGAGGAGGTTGTCCTTCAAGTCGGAGATGATATATGTGTAGGTGCAGTCTAATGCAGTCATTATTGAAATTTAGAAGTGCCACTATTATGTAAAATCATTGCAGTTCGTTTAGCATACCAGTGGAATTCTAGTGTATGGAACCTCTGAAGAGGGCACAGCCGATTTACTTCTACATCCTTCCTAATCGAAGCTTGTACATGATCGTAGTGACCTCGTAGTCGGTGGAACTCTAAAATCTAATCTTTCTTCCATTCTTCCCGCTACTGCAGTGCGAGAGTCGATGCAAGAAGCAGGCAAACACCGTAACTTCACTTAAGTGATGCACTTAGTGGTATCATCGATAATGTTGTTGATCATGTAGCCAAAGAAAATAAAGGATGGAAGATTAGAAAGTAACACTCCATCGTTCACGATGAGGTTTACAACTGAATATGAATGGCTAAAGAAATCGGTCGTGTCATTGTCAGAAACTTGAGTTTCCTATGTGTCTTAAAAACGAGGGTCGTTCAATGAGTAAAGCCCCAAATTTTTTTCTCAGAACATATTTACTGTTAAGAGCCAGAATTTGGTGACAATATTCATAAACATGTCTATGTCATATTTTTCTACGTAGTCTCCATCGCGTTCTGTGGCCGCACGCCAACATTGTGGAAGAGCATGTATTCCCTGTTGGTAAAAGCCCTTGTCCTGTAGGCGTAGCCATGTTTTCACTACATGACTGACACTCTATTCATCTTCAAAGTGTGTTCCCCGTAGAGAAATTCAAGCGGCAGTCGTCACGAATAATGGTATCCGTACGATTCAACATGTCTGGAGCAGTGGCTGTGACAGGTCGTCCCGCGCGTGGCTGATCTGCATTTTCTGAGGCTGTAACTTTCTGTTTCCATCGGCAAACTGTACTCCTATCAACTGCAGCATCGCCATACAATGCACACAAACGTTTATGGATGTCCACCACAGTTTCTCATTCTGCACACAAGAATTCAATAACAGCACGCTGCTTGTAAAGTAAGTCGCATATATACGTCATTTTGACGCTGCACTACAGCTCTGCCATCTTCCAGAATGGTTCGAAACTTCACCGGCACACAGAACAAACATCAAATGTGAAGCACCAACACGGACGTTTTCCTACGTGTATTAACGGCTTTTTTTTAAGCAAATGTAGAGCACTACTTATTATTGAACGACCCTCGTAATTGATGGAAATTATGAAAATGGCTGGACGAGAAAGTTATCTCCGCTCCACGGAAAGGCAGTCCATAAGTACAGCGTAGTCTGACTGCATGATTAGCTAAAGAAGCTGCTGTAGTAAGGACATAATTTAGACAGAAACTGTAACTAGTGATTGCAGACAGGTGCTATTAAAAGACGTAGTAGAAGTGTGGCAACAAGAGTGGTAGGAGGTAGCAGAGAGTAGAGACAAATGTGTGAACGCATAAAGGCAAGAGATATGCCACATTCCACCGGCCGATTCCTCCGTCCATTAAATAGAATGTACTTCCAGTCTCTCTGCAGCCTGTTTCTTCAATAACGGAACCCGATTTTAGCTACGATCGTTATCAGCACTGGGCTCAAATTCTGAAGTGTTCATTCCGCTCTTATGGAGCAATAAAGCAAGTACAATGGCTGTATAGTTTCATAGGCATATCCATCGAGTAACAAAGCTGTCATGATCCATAGAATGAGGCAGGCACGCTGTTTGGCAGGAGAGTCCATGTGCCGGAAGAGGTCGCCGTGTTAACGATATACAAAAAATTTCGAATGTGTTCGGGGAGAGAGGTCAAAGCCAAAGTGGCAGACGAGTTGTCGTGCAACACCATATTCCAGAACCATACAGAGTTTAAGATCGGCACCGTTCTTTGTTCGGCGCCTAATTAAGTGGGGCAGATTGAGGTCAGCTGATAAGCTAACCTGAATGCCAGCGTAATTGTCATCCTAGTACTCTCAGCAGATGGCAAGTCTCGGCTGTTGTAGTCTGAGAATAAGGTTTGTGCTGTATGAAGACTGGATCTGGGGACTCTGTTTATTGCTGGCAGAGATACAAGATACCTCTCACTCTCAAGAGCTTGTAATGGCGAAATCATCAATGGCAATGCCTCTGGTAATAAGCTGAAGAAGAGGAGGCGTGCTGGGTTATAACGGCCAGTGGGTTTTCCATGATGACTTGCAGCTGAGATTAGCTCCCCTTTGTCACCTTCTACTGTGAGTGCTGATAAATTCACACCTGGCTTTGGAGAGGGTAGCTTTGGAGGAAGTTGATCAGATGGAAAATGGGCCACCTCCGTCGGTTCCTCTTCGCCATTGGTGCGTTTCTGTTGCGGAGATGGCTTGGGCTGTTTGCTCAGTTTTGGCCAACGGTATTGGTGGTGTAGCGGGCGTGGTGGTGATAGCAACGGCTCATTTTGGATACTGCTGATGGTGCTTGTGATGCTGGCTTGCTTCGCCCAACAGCTTTTCCTTGTTTCCCCATCTTGTACAATATTTAAGCCTCATGTGAGTTGACAATGCCATGCACCCATCCTGGCATGTGATCACAAATATGGTGACGTACTGATGTCCGGATAGAGTACTCAGGGTGAGCTGTATGGTGCGGCTAATGAGGAGCTGCTAGGCACAAGAGGTCCTACCGCTTTCTTAGACGTTGGCAATGCAGCACTTCCGCGAACGTTTTTCCAGTTACCAGCATGGACCTGTAAGAAACTCATTTTTTGTCGGAGGAGGAGAAATAAGGAAGAATCTTTCTTGTTTTCATCTTGGGTGTATCGACAAAACATTTTACTTCTTTATAAGAGGCGAAATGGATTGGGGAAGCTCGAAAATGTTGGATGCAGTTTTTGATGCATCATATCAGGAAATTATGTAATGCAAACTGAAGTTCAGAGTGGAACAGTTTTTGGGCTCCTCTGAATAGAGAAGGTCTTTATGAGTGCTTAAAATGTAATATAAGTAATTTTTATGTCGTGCTTGCATTATATGTGAATTTGGAGGGCTTGATGATAACCATTAGCCGTGTGTTGACGAGAAAGGGGTCAATGTAGTTGATGAGTACGCGTTTAGATGGAAACTGTGGGACTGTCTGCGATTAGAACTCTTTTTGGCTGCGCTGTGTGGTGAGTTGCACAAGGCGTTCAGTTGCGAATTTCTAGCTGAAACTCCTCTTCATACCGGAAAATACGGCTTCATGGTGTGCCACTTCTTTTATCTACGCTATCCTCCAGTGGTCAACACGTAGAAAGTCAAGTATGCCCTTGCAGACAGCTGAGGGGAGACCGCTCTGCGTTCTTCATATTATTTCGCTCTAAGGAGAACTTCTTCAACACTCTTCAGTTGTTAGTTTAGAGTGAAATTATAATGGAGCCGAAGGAGGCAACTGGGTACACATTTTGAATGTAAGTGCTGACAGATCTGAGAAACGGATGTGTTGTTGTTACTCCGCTCAACTCCTTCGATGTTAATGAAAATCTGTCAAGATTATGTAAAATGACCTCCATTTCGAAATATATGAGTTCCAGATAGTTGAAGCGGAGGTAGGGACCCAAGTGCAGAAATGAGAGTGTGTCTCATTTCATATGATCTGATGTTTTCAGCAGTGGATCTGGTATTGATAATTACTTATAATGTCCCAGCAATAAAGGCATTGAGCAAAAAGGAGTAAGAGTTTGTTTTGGGCTAAAAATAGCTGTCATGGGTTTGTTTACAGTTACTAACTTGAACTTATGCTTCAGAGAAAAATGTAGAAGTTTTTAAAAATTAAATTTATGGTGAAAGTAATCTTTCAGATTTAGCTGTTGTCTGAGTGTGCAAAAGTCAATGTATTTCACGCACAGCCAATTGGATGCTACAAACCATCTGAACGCTTGTGAGTCAGCTCAACTCCTGTGTCATGGTCCGACGTGTTCATTGCTAGAATCAGGCATTTGGCTGTGTAACACTTTTCTCGCAGACAAGAAAAGTTCCAAATTATTAATTAATTTGTATCGCGCAAAATAGTTTAAAATATGTCATAGTATTGATACTCAAACTTTTCACGCGTAACATTGCCCAAGAAGGAAAATGTCGCTCGTGAAAAGATTACTTAGGAAGCAAGTTTTCTGATTTTAAATTTTCAGATTTTTGGACAGTGAATCAATTGTTAAATTAACCTAAATGTGAAGTTATTAAGACATTAATGTAAAATGAAACATACTGCGTCTTTGTATGGACATGTACCACTCGCATTAATTTTTCAAAGAAAAAGAACAATTTGTAGAAATAGCTAACCAGAGCATTTATCAATGGAGTGGGATAACTTTTTCAGTCAATGGTATATTTAGGGACTAAGTCTGGAGACGGTCTATAAAGAGGGAAACTCTTGATAGACCATCTCCAGACCAGCAGGTGGCAACATTGGCGACACTCGTTGATGATCAGCAGATCTGTCGTATGTAATATTCGGCAATAGGAACTCAAAGTAAAGTGAGGTTATTAAACATTGAAGACTTACAGCAAAAAACAGTAATGAAGTGCAATAATGCCTCTTAGTAAAAATAAATTACTATAATCAAAGGAGAAAAGATCTGCAATCGGTCGCGAAATTACGTGAAATCTAGAGTCCTAGTATTACGTAGTCATCTTCAGTCCCAAAAATTATAGGATAGGAGAATCAGGAAGAAATATAAGGTAGTTAACAACGTATCGTAAGTGGAAAGACAGCCACAACACACTTACATAACGTACAATAACAGGTGACATTAGTCCAAAGTGTCAAGTAGTAAACAGTATTGGTTTATACAGAACATACTGGAGTTCGAGATAAACTGAAGCTGTTGGTTACGTAGTTGAACAGGAAGAAAATGTGACGTCAAAAACGCATGGTGCCCTCTACTGAGGCACCGGTGAATAGTTGAATAACACTAAAACTATATAATTTTTAATATTTTTTAGTATACTGAACAATAAAACAACAAATATGGTTAAACCATACAAAACAAATAATATCTGTGGAGTCACAACTATACCCCACTCAACAGCTGTAAGTTCAGTGTAGTACGTAATGTAATTTTGCATTACAAACTAATGGAATAAGATCCATTTACAATTCCATTCAACAGCGAAAAAGACGTTACTAAACTAACGTCCCAAACTAATGAAAATATGAAGGAATAAAAATTGTACAATAAAACGTGGTGTGCACTCTGTGGGCATTAACTGGAATCATACAGGTCTTTTTAACGCAGTATCTGGCTTACATTATAAACGCGTTGAGTAAAGGAGCCTTACAACATCGGGAGGTACGAAGCTAGTGGGTGGTGAACAATAAATAAAGAAATAAGCAAAACGAAGGAACGGAAGTAGCACATAAAACTTTGTGTGTCGTCTCTAGGCATAAACTCGAATAATACAGATCGTTTTAATGCAGTATCGGGGCTTACAGTATAAACATGTGGAATAAAATAGCTTTACAATGTCGAAAGGCATGAAGCTACCAGTGGCGCACAAAAAATAAACAAATAAGTAAAATGAAGGAATGTATCATATATCAGAGTTGTGAGAAATAAAGTAAGCTAAAACAACTGGGATTAAGTGCGGACGTGGTTATGTTAAAATGTGCGTTCTCACCGGGCTAATGTAAGTCACGAAACCAGCCAAGGAATAAGATAAACATGCTTTGTATAATTTTTTACCGTTATGTCCCTAGAAGCAAATAAAGTATGATGGTGGTATAGTACGTCAAATGAGCATCCATAAAAGGTATAATGTACCGACTGGAAAAGCCAAACAACTCACGGACACGATGTATACATTATCGATATACGCCACGCTGTGGCGATAACAGAAACGTCGGTAATACATTACGCAATAGGACAGATCTTTTAGCTTACTATACTACTTTCCCATTTATTTGCTTCTGGGGACATAATGCAAAAAAAAAAGATAACCCTAAGCTTGGTCATCTTGTGCCTTAGGCGGTTTCGTGTCTTATGTATTATCCCAATTTATTTTACTTCCCGTAATTCAGATATATTTCCTTATTTCCCTTATTTCCCTTATTTATTCATTTATTATGCGCCACTGGCTAGATTCATACTTTTCGACAATGTTATGCTGCTTTACACCACTTGCTCTAACTGTAAGTGCAGAGATGGTGTTCATGTATTTTTTTCGATATTTGTGTGAATTTAGTTTATGCCCAGAAAGAGCACACTACGTGCGCTATTTTCATTCCTTTGTATTTCTATTATTTTGGTACATTTTTTAACATTGTATATTTGCCTGTTGTATGTGTTCGTAAATGGATCTTCTTCCATTAGTTAGTAATGCAAAAATGCATTACATACTATCTTGTACTTTAAAAATAGACACACACACACACACAAACACACACACATACACACACACACACAGTGTGTTTGTGTGTGGGTGTGTTTGTGTTCTTCATTACTCATAAGTAAGACACATGTAGGCGAACGATATCAGTATTCCGTTTTCGAAAAATTGATCCTGAAAATAGTTTTAATTTTTGGATGAGACATACCTAACTCCTTCATGATAAATCTGATTTTTCCACCATTTCCAAGCGGAGCCTGCGTTGTCATCTTAAAAAAAAACTCAAAATTTTCACAGACAGCTATATAGATTCATATTCCTATACGAACAGTTGCTTTCACTCTTTTAAAGGGACCGGCCACTGTGGCCGAGCGGTTCTAGGCGCTTCAGTCCGGAACCGTACTCCTGTTGCGGTCGCAGGTTCGATCCTTCCTCGGGCATAGATGTGTGTGATGTCCGTAGGTTTAAGTAATTCTAAGTCTAGGCGACTGATGACCTCAGACGTTAAGTCCAATAGTGCTTAGCGCCATTTTAACCATTTTTTCATTTGATACCATTAAGAATTCATAATGCACCATGGTAGTCGAATGAGAAAGATAAGCTTTGAACAAGAAAAGCAATCATTTATGTCTACAGATCTGCTGTGGTTTGTTTTACCTGGCAATATATCCAACTTTTCATAACGTAATTAGATTGGAAGCCATATGGTCTCATATTGTGCAGCGATCGTTGAGTGTAGAAATGGAGAAAAAAAAACAGCAATTGATCGCGAAATCCATCGTTTTATTATAGCATATCTAGATTACAACTATTACATACTCATCTCCAGTGCTAAAAATTACAAAACAGGAGAATCAGGAACAAATATAAGATAGCTAACAATGTAATGTAAGTGTAGACATAAGTAGCACAGAGTTATGTACGATATAACAAGAAGTGACGTTAGTCCAAAGTGTCGTGCAGAAGACAGTATTGTTTGCTATAGAGCATACAGGAGTCCATCATGAACTCACCTTTGCTTACATGAAGGTCGTTCATTGAACCCTCTGCCAAGCACTTTATTATGAGTAGCAGAGTAATCACGTAGATGTAGAAATCACGTAAATGTACATAGTTTAACAGGGAGAAAATGTAATTTCAGGCCGGCCCAAGTGGCCGTGCGGTTAAAGGCGCTGCAGTCTGGAACCGCAAGACCGCTACGGTCGCAGGTTCGAATCCTGCCTCGGGCATGGGTGTTTGTGATGCGCTTAGGTTAGTTAGGTTTAACTAGTTCTAAGTTCTAGGGGACTAATAACCTCAGCAGTTGAGTCCCATAGTGCTCAGAGCCAGTTGAACCATTTTTTGTAGTTTTAGAGACGTTTTGTGCCCTGTATTGAGTCACTGATGTATTAGTTAAATAATTTTGAAAATGTATAATTTTTAATTTTTTTAAAATGTTCTGATCAGTAAAACCACAATTAATGGTTAAACAATAGAAAAGACATTACATAGGTGGAATCAAACCCTTGATATAGCCCGCTCAATAACAGTATATACAGGATAGTAATTTTTGAGAACATTTCACGGAGAAAGAACGGTCAGGCTAAAACTATTTTAAAAATGGACACAAACGGTCTCGACCGCAAAAACATTTATTTCGATGGTGACCGGTTTCGGTGGTTTCGTGGTTTCATACCACGATTGTAGGCAGTGGCGGTGAGTGAAGCGTGTGTTTTAAGAGAGGAGTGAGAGAGTGATAGCGTTGACGAAAGAACAGACTGAAGACCCACCTACGACCAGTTTTCACGCAGAAGCAGAGCAACGCGACATCGGTGTAATTACGGCGTAGCGACCGGACGGCGTGGCCCCGCCGTGTTGTGTTGGCAGCGGCGGCGTGCCGGTCGCTGTTTATTTATGGCGCCTGCCCGGACACGTCATGGCGGCTGGCGAGCTGACGTGAGCGACGCGGAGGTTGAACCCGCGACCCCGGCAGTGCGGAGGACGTGACACCGTGGTCGCGGCAGCTTCGCCTCCCGCGATTGGAATTTATCACCCCTCCACTCTCCATATCGAGGGCGGATTTTTATGTACGACGCGCGATGCGTTAAGCGCCGCAATATGTTAATACCGCTATCCTAGGTGTAATTTCACTGTCGGGACGACGAAATAACGCCACCCGTTTTGTTTTTCCTCGCGCGGCTGCGACGGTGGGTTCGTGCCAGGAAGCAATTAGTAAAACGGAGATGAGTTTAATACTCTCCCCTTCTCTTTGAACGCATAAAAGTATTTGTAAGTTTTTCTGTGACAGAGGTGTTCCTCTGTGACAGAGATTATTTGTTACACCATTAGAGATAATCTCAATTTAGAACCTGTAACTGTTGTTGATATTTTTGGAAAAAGTTTTATTCACACTCTGTCTCTCCACTGCTGGAGCACTGTATACTCACAGTAGCGTCAACTGGAGTTACTTTACACAGCCCAGATGGCCTTACATGGTTCGCACTAGTTTATATCGAGGGCCGTACGTGACTGTTTTTGGAAGTTCTGACAGAGTAAACTGTACTGGTAGGAAAATAATAAAGGACAGTGAAAATCACAATCTGAATTGTATCTGTTAATATCTCGCTAGTACAACGAGACTAGCATAACGAGCAGTTTAATTTACGGTTGGGACGGCATAAACTTTCAAAACCTAGCGCCTTGTCATATTGTCGAAACCTCTTTTAGCTTTAACCTTCAATTAAGTTCAGACTCGTAATTAAATCTGGTAATTAAGCCTCGATACCGTCAAGAATGTTCTCATTAGGGTAATATGACAAGCAAAATCTAGAGAGATAGAAATCTTCCTTCTGAACCCTCAGCCACCTCCCCCTCCCACCGAGCTGTCACTTATAAACGACGGGCCCAAGTCTCCGCCCAACACCTCACAAATTATCCTGAATATCGTCAGTTATCGTTAAGGTGTTGTTAAAGGAAATTATAATTAATGTAATACGAGGACATATTAACTAAGGGAGAAACGTCCAATTAAAACTGCAGTTACCTGTAAAATTTGTACCACAAATTGGAAGATATCCTTCTTTTCTCCGTGGTAGTGTTTTCTCCTTACCAAGATACATTATTTTCTAACACGCATCTTCTTCTTGTCCCTCGTGAACGGTGTTTTACAGCATGTGCAATATATTACACAAAGATAGTTATTTCTTATAACAATTTGATTATTCGAATGATCAGTGCTACCATATGTTCAGATATTTACGAAAAGACTTCACAAGTTTCTAATGGGTTTTTGGCTGTATAAAATTAAAAAAGAAAACATGGACAGCAATGGTTGTTGATCGAAAACATTTCCACTTATAAATTAAACATCTTTAATGTATAAAGGAGTATTTGTAGACTATATTCACTACCGAAAATCAGCTACGACGAAAACACACTGGTACCGAAACTTAAGGTACGATGAGAGTAAAAAGGAAAAGGAAAAGATTCCCATTATTTCTACTTACAAATCAAGTAGATTTACATATAAAAGAATAAATCGTATTTGCTACAGAAATAACCACTCCTCAACTTGTGAAGATTTTCAATCAAACAAAAATTTTGCTTTCTGTAAAGGAAAGAAGTAGTACATGTTTCAAGAAGAACAGCAATTCTAAGATAAGGTGATACAGTATAGTACATCTACAGTGTATCATTATTATTGTTCTTTCATTGCGAGCATAGTGTATCCTGTTTCTGATGTTAACTGCGCACAGCCGCAAAGGTGCCATTTTTCCCATCTTCGCCAGACTTAAACATACACGTCATGTTAATTCCTTAACACCATGTATTTAGTCGTTTTCCAACCAACGATAGGCTGCACATTGGCCAGTTATTGCGTCGTGGGGACAAATGGCAATTATAACCAAGAAGTCGTCTGTCGGTGGTGATACACTGATGTGCCAAAACCATCTGCTTAACGGCTTGTTTTTCCGCCTTTGGAACGAAAGACATCACTGCTTTTGCGTATCAGGGATCCGATAGTTTGTTGGTAGGTTTATGGAGGCATGTGGCATTAGATATCTACGCACAGGCCATGTAATTCGCGCCGGCCGCGGTGGCAGAGCGGTTCTAGGCGCTTCAGTCCGGAACCGCGCGACTGCTACGGTTGCAGGTTCGAATCCTGCCTCGGGCATGGATGTGTGTGATATCCTTAGGTTAGTTAGGTTTAAGTAGTTCTAAGTTCTAGGGGACTGATGACCTCAGATGTTAAGTCCCATAGTGCTCAGAGCCATTTGAACCATTTGTAATTCGCATAAACGCAGGTTTGCCTCTTTCTAGCCTATCATCTAAGATCAGTCCTAGGGTCGGTATTGCCTCACGTGTTCCTACATTTCAGTGGAACCCGAATTGACCATCCTCGATTTTGGATTCTATTAAGTTTTCTGTTTTCTCTAAATAATTTGTGTCAATATTTTGCAGCAACGGCTTATAAAACTGAGGTTTTGGTGGTGCTTCCACCTATTAGCACCTACCTTCTTTCGTACAGCGATTATTACAGTCTTCTCGAAATCTCATGTATCTTGAACACCAGATGGAATAGCTATGACATGGTTGGCTCTACCAAGGATCTCAATAATTTCGATAGTGTCGTCAGGTCTAGTGGGCTTGCTTCGACCTATGCCTTTAAGTGCTGTGTCAAATTCGTATCACAGTATCATATCTCCCTTTTCATTTTCATGTAATTCCTCTCCCATTTCTATAACATAGTCTTGAAGAGCATTCCTTTGAACAGCAACTCTCTATACTCCTTCCACATTTCAGCTTTCTCTTCTTTGCTCAGTAATGGTTTTCCATCAGAGCTCTTGATAATCGTACAGATGCTTCTCTTTTCTCCACAGGTCTTTTAACTTTTCTATAACTGTTTCGCATTTTTACCCTAGTCATACATGACTGTGTAGCCTTGAAATTGTCTTCTACTCATTTCAACTTATTGTTAGCGATATTGGACTTTCTCTCTGTCTCACATTCTAGATGTTGTATTCGCTTCCCCTGCTTCATTTCCTGCGTTTTGTATCTTCTCGACAGTTAAATACAATATTTCCTGTATAGGCCAAGGATTCCTATTAGGTCTTTTATCTTTACCTATTTCATCCTTTTCTGCTTTTCCTATATCATGTCTCAAAGCTTCCCATTTGTTTTCTGTGGTATTCCTTTCCCATCTTTCTACCAATCACTGCATAACTCTGAACAACCTCCGGTTATTTCAGTTTAACTAGGTCCTCTCCTTAATTTCCTAACTTTTTGCAAGGTATTTAAATTTAAGGGGACCACACCGTGGTTCAGGTCGAAAAAAAATCAATTTTCATTTTTCGTCTTATTTCGATAGATTAAGGTTTTATTGAAGTACTCTGAAAAGGATTTTGCTGAAAATTTTTTTTTCGAGCATTTAAAGGGCATTTTCCTACCACATGTGTTTATGTGGCACACCCACTTTTCTGTCACTCACTTTTGTGCAAATATTTCAGATCTTTATATCCCCTACATTGCACGTTAGGGATCTGTTTTACTCCCAAGTGTGTTGGCTATCCTTGGAATGCAACGGTCGGTATTCTTTTGATCTGCTGTTTGTAAACAACACACTTTCAAACACGCAGTTAGTTTTGTTAAAGTGTGATTGCGGGTAGTTGTTATACTTACGTTTTCAGTGCTTGTTTATGTGTAGTTTGTTGTGTTTATTGAAGATGACGAAACGTAAAGGCATTTTCAAGAAACGACAATTTAGAAGAAACAAGTTTAGGAAGCTTTCTGTATAAGAGGTTATGTTGCCTGGCAACGATGTTTCTAATTGTAATTTTTCGACAAGTGCATCATCAAAGAAGCTCTCATCATTTCAAGAGGGTTACAACGAATTTACTGTAAGTGACAAGGGGTGCAGTAACATTATTATAAATATGAGAATATTATCAGATGTAGTTTCTAAATTTGTACAATGTAGACAGTGTGGTGAGTCACAGAGTGCGAAAATTTGTGAGAGTGCCAGTGGGAGAATAGTCCTAGTATTGATCAACAGTCTACATACTAATACTGAGAGATGGCTGGTGGTGTCCCACTAACTCAGACACACCGCGAATCCACGGCAGTCACTCCTGCAGTCGGAGAAGGGTGTGTAGTGCAGCTTCATGACAGGCTCAGGCAGTGGCACACATCAGCGGCAGAGGGTGTTCACGACCGAATTGATTAAAAATATGCATGGTGTGCCCAGATTTCGATATCGCAATTGAGCTGCAGGGAGGAAAGTACCACAGGGGTGTATCAAGAGATTTCCTATTGAAATCTAAGTGGTGCATGGAGAAGAGAGGATTTCGCAGGACAGATTATCAGAAATGAAGGGAACAGGCAGATTGGTAGCGAAACTGAATTTTAAATGTTCCAGGGTTTTGGCTTGTTCAAGAGTTTTACAGAAGGACAGAAGTGGGTCATAAGTCAAGGGGAGGGAGTGTGATCAGGAGATTTTGTTTTTCATCAGATATGTTTAAGCGATCAATCAGTGTTTCATGATGGTACTGAGGGGTGGAGTTCCCAGAGAAAAAATTGCATTAATTCTCCCATTAAAAAGCGAGTGAATTTCAAAAAGTGCCGTGGAAGCCCCAATCAGAAGTGGACAACATTCAAAAAGTGGCATAGAACCGGCGAAGTGGGGGGAGGGGGGGGGAGGGGAAAAACCCATGATGGGGTGAGGTTGGGGAATTAATTAATTAATATGATATGAACTGGTGTAGAACAATAGGTTAAATGCCTGTCAGTGAAAAGAAAACAGTAGGTTAAGAGTTGAAATGGAGCAGAACAATAGATTAAGGCTTGAAGTCACCATTGTCCCTGAATGTATGCTCGCATCTGATGTTGGCAACCTGCTCTAACAAAACGCCCTGACGCCAGTTTTGCCCTACTACTTACCTCTCACCACAGACATTGTCTTCAGTTAACGACCGAGAGCAACATCGTTTGTGTAGAGTTCTTTATACTTACAGATAAGCAACACTGCGAGAAATAGCCAAAGAATTCAATGTGGGCTGTGTCGTACGACGAACGTATCCATTAGGACAAAGCGGTCAAATTTGGCATTAATGGACAATAGCAACAGACGACTGACGCAAGTGCTTTTGCTAACAGCATGACACCACTTGTGGTGCCTCTCCTGGGCTCGTGACGATGTCAGTTGGAGCCTAGACGACCAGAAAAAGGTGTCGTGGTCGGATGAGCTCTGACCACAATTTGTAAGAGCTGATAGTAGGATTCGAATGTAGTGCTGCCGTCAAGAAGTCATGGACCCAGTCTGTCAACAAGGAACAGTGGTACGTAGTAGTGGCTCCATAAAGCTGTGGGCTCTGCTTGCATGGAATGGACCGTGTCACTGACTGGAAATGTTACTTTCGGCTACTTGGAGGCCATTTGAAAAACATTCTGTGCAATTCGAGAGAACGATTTGATCACCTAGATCTGCCGACATGAATGGCATCGGGCGTATGTGGGAGGTAATCGAGAAGTCAGTTCTTGGACAAAATCCTGCACCCGCAACACTTTCCCAATTATGGGCAGCTATAGAAGCAGCACAGCTAAATATTTCTGCAGGGGACTTCCGAAGTCTTGTTGAGTTGAACAGACATAATACACTCCTGGAAATGGAAAAAAGAACACATTGACACCGGTGTGTCAGATCCACCATACTTGCTCCGGACACTGCGAGAGGGCTGTGCAAGCAATGATCACACGCACGGCACAGCGGACACACCAGGAACCGCGGTGTTGGCCGTCGAATGGCGCTAGCTGCGCAGCATTTGTGCACCGCCGCCGTCAGTGTCAGCCAGTTTGCCGTGGCATACGGAGCTCCATCGCAGTCTTTAACACTGGTAGCATGCCGCGACAGCGTGGACGTGAACCGTATGTGCAGTTGACGGACTTTGAGCGAGGGCGTATAGTGGGCATGCGGGAGGCCGGGTGGACGTACCGACGAATTGCTCAACACGTGGGGCGTGAGGTCTCCACAGTACATCGATGTTGTCGCCAGTGGTCGGCGGAAGGTGCACGTGCCCGTCGACCTGGGACCGGACCGCAGCGACGCACGGATGCACGCCAAGACCGTAGGATCCTACGCAGTGCCGTAGGGGACCGCACCGCCACTTCCCAGCAAATTAGGGACACTGTTGCTCCTGGGGTATCGGCGAGGACCATTCGCAACCGTCTCCATGAAGCTGGGCTACGGTCCCACACACCGTTAGGCCGTCTTCCGCTCACGCCCCAACATCGTGCAGCCCGCCTCCAGTGGTGTCGCGACAGGCGTGAATGGAGGGACGAATGGAGACGTGTCGTCTTCAGCTATGAGAGTCGCTTCTGCCTTGGTTCCAATGATGGTCGTATGCGTGTTTGGCGCCGTGCAGGTGAGCGCCACAATCAGGACTGCATACGACCGAGGCACACAGGGCCAACACCCGGCATCATGGTGTGGGGAGCGATCTCCTACACTGGCCTACACCACTGGTGATCGTCGAGGGGACACTGAATAGTGCACGGTACATCCAAACCGTCATCGAACCCATCGTTCTACCATTCCTAGACCGGCAAGGGAACTTGCTGTTCCAACAGGACAATGCACGTCCGCATGTATCCCGTGCCACCCAACGTGCTCTAGAAGGTGTAAGTCAACTACCCTGGCCAGCAAGATCTCCGGATCTGTCCCCCATTGAGCATGTTTGGGACTGGATGAAGCGTCGTCTCACGCCGTCTGCACGTCCAGCACGAACGCTGGTCCAACTGAGGCGCCAGGTGGAAATGGCATGGCAAGCCGTTCCACAGGACTACATCCAGCATCTCTACGATCGTCTCCATGGGAGAATAGCAGCCTGCATTGCTGCGAAAGGTGGATATACACTGTACTAGTGCCGACATTGTGCATGCTCTGTTGCCTGTGTCTATGTGCCTGTGGTTCTGTCAGTGTGATCATGTGATGTATCTGACCCCAGGAATGTGTCAATAAAGTTTTCCCTTCCTGGGACAATGAATTCACGGTGTTCTTATTTCAATTTCCAGGAGTGTATGTTCCAACATGATGTATGGAATTATGCCATGACTTTTGTCAGGTCAGGGCAGAATAGCAGTCTAGTTTCTATACAAGTTGGAAATAATCCTTCCCTCACTGCATTTTATTCAGAATTTCAAAGACTGCATTCCAGTCAACACTGCTTAATTAACACTGAAGAGCCAAAGAAACTGGTACACCTGCCTAATATCGTGTAGGGCAACTGCGGGCACCCAGAAGTGCCGTAAAACAACGAGACATGGACACGACTAATGTCTGCAGAAGTTTTGGAGGGAACTGACACCATGAATCCCGCAGAGATGTCCAGAAATCCGTAAAAATACAAGGGGCTGGAGATCTCTTCTGAACAGCACGTGACAAGGCATTCCAGACATGAGCAATAAAGTTGATGTCTGGGGAATTTGATGGCCAGCGGAAGTGTTTAAACTCACTGTTACACTCTCTGTAGTAATTCTGAATGTGTGGGGAATCGTATCGTCCTGCTGGAATTGCCGAAGTCCGTCGGAGTGCACAATGGACATAAATGGATGCAGGTGATGAGACAGCATACTTACGTACGTGTCGCTTGTCAGAGTCGTATTTAGACGTATCAGGACACCCATATCATTCCACGAGCACACATGCTACACCATTACAGTGCCTCCAAGAACTTCAACAGTCCACTGCTGACATACGGGGTCCATGGATTTATGAGGTTGTCTCCATACACGTACACGTCCATCCGCTAACTACAATTTGAAATGCGACTCGTCCGACCAGGCAACATGTTTGCAGTCATCAACAGTCCAGTGTCGGTGTTGACGAGCCCAGGTGAGGTGGAAAGCTATGTGTTGTGCAGTCATCAAGGGTACACGAGTGGCTCCGAAAGGTCATGTCGATGAAGTTTCATTAAATGGTTCGCAAGCTCTCTTATTTCTACTACTTCTCATTACTTTCATTTCTCTTCAGTTTACTCTCAGTCCATAGTCAGTACCCATTAGACTATTGCTTCGATTCAGGCTATCTCTCTCAGACTATCAAATGATAAACTTAAGCGGTGTGATCCCTTATATATTGCTCACATAATGAGAGCATGGCACACAGGTGGAGACATCACATGAAGGCATGCCAACATGATAATCAGAAGGTGGCAACGGTCTCAGAATGACATAGGAGGCAATAGGACTGATGTTTGGTCATGTTCGGGAGCTTGGGTGCTGAACTGACAAAATCTAAACATTGTAAAAATCATATCTGGGTTGCAAGAAAGACACGAGTGTCCCAACTGAATAACTGGCAGATCACGTGAATGTTGCCCTATTTAACAACAAACTTAACATCACGATGTAGACGAAGTTATGGAAATCTGTTCTCTAGGCAGCAAAATAAACCATGACGGACAGAGCAAGGAGGACATAAAAAAACTAGGAGTGGCTAAAAGGACATCCCTGGCCAAGAGAATTCTAGTAATATGAAAAACAGCCCTTAATTTGAAGAAGAAATTCATAAAACGTAAGTTTAGAGCAGAGAACTGTATGGGAGTGAGAAATGGACTATGAGAAAACTGGAAAAGAAGAGACTCGAAGCATCTGAGATGTGGTGCTACAGAAGAATGATGAAAATTTGGTGGACTGATAAGATAAGGAATGATGAGGTTCTCCACAGGACCGGCGAGGAGAGGAACATACCGCCAAGCGGTCTAAGGCGCTGTAGTCGTGGACTGTGCGGCTGGTCCCGGCGGAGGTTCGAGTCCTCCCTCGGGCATGGGTGTGTGTGTTTGTCCTTAGGATAATTTAGGTTAAGTAGTGTGTAAGCTTAGGGACTGATGACCTTAGCATTTAAGTCCCATAAGATCTCACACACATCTGAACATTTTTTTTTTTTTTTGAAAGGAACATACCGAAAACACTGACAAGGATAAGGGACCAAGTAACAGGACAAGTGTTAAGACATCGGACCACCTGGATAAGGATATGTAGTTGTAGTGCGCTAAAGACAGAACTTGCAGAATATCATTAGCAATTTTCCAGATCATGCGTTGTAATAGGGGGTGACGTCACCTTGCCAGGAATAGATTGGGAGTGTTATGCCATCGAAACTGGTGCCAGAGACAGGGAATCGTGTGGCACTGCTCTGGATGTCTTGTCCGAAAATTACTTTGAGCAGATAGTTAGAGAACCAAGTGGAGAGGGTAACGTCTTAGACCTCCTGGCAACAATCAGACCTGAACTTGTATCAATTAACGAAGAGGAAGGTATCAGTGATCATAAGGCTGTGCCAGCATCTATGACGATGAATCCTACAAGGAATTTTAAGAAAGTTAGAAAGATATATTCGCTCAGTAAGTGACAGGATACAAATATCAGAATATCTCAGCAGTCAGCATCCAGTATTCGGTGATGAGGTCGAAAATGTGGAAAACAATACGCCCTAGACAAGTATGTTCCGAATGACATTTTAAGGGATGGGAAAGATCCACCATGGTTTAATAGCCGTGTCAGAAAAGCGCTACGTAAACAAACATCACTTCGTCTCAGATTCAAGAGAAGTAAAAACCTAGCTGATAAAAGCCGAATGAAGCGAAATCGAGCGTAAGGAGGGAAATGAGAGAAGCGTTCAGTGATTTTGAAAGTAAGATGTTGTCAACCGACCTGATTTTGATTGTATGTAAAATCAGTAAGTGGGTCAATATCATCTTTTCATTCTCTCAGCGAACACGCCGGCACCGAAACGGAAGATAACAGAGAGAAGGCCGAAATACTGTAATCGATCTTCCGAAGTTGATTCACGGCGGAAGATCGTAACACTGTACCTCCTTTCAATCGTCGTACGAACATCGAAATGGCAGATATTGAGATAACCGATCGCGGAATTGAAAAGCAGCTACAATCGCTTAGTAATGGAAAGGCTTCAGGACCAGATGAGATACCTATAAGATTCCATTAAGGTTATGGAAAAGAACTTGCTCCGCTTCTAGCAGTAATTTATCGTAGATAACGACAGGGAAAAAGCCTAGTTCATTCCCGTTTTTAAGAAAGGCCGTAAGAGAGATCCACACAGTTATAGACCTATATCATTGACGTCAATCTGTTGTAGAATTATGGAACACGTTTAATGCTCAAGAGTTATGGTGGTTTTGGAAAATGAACATCTCCTCTATAAAAATCAACGTGAATTGCGCAAACAGAGATCCTGCGAAACTCAGCTGGCTCTGATCCTCCATGAGATCCGCAGCGCAGTGGACAACGGCGCTCAGGTTGATTCCGTGTTCCTTGATTTCAATAAGGCATTTGATACCGTCCCGCATTGCCGTTTAGTGAAAAAATACGAGATTACGGAGTATCGGAGCAGACCCGCGATTAGATTCAAGACTTTCTTGCAGATAGAACTCAACACGTTGTTTTTAACGGAACTAAATCGACAGATGTAAAGGTAGTATCCGGAGTACCACAGGGAAGTGTGACAGGACCGTTGCTGTTTTCAATATACATAAATGATCTAGTAGAAAGCGTCGGATGCTCTTTAAGGCTATTCGCAGGTGATGTAGTTGACAGTACCAAAGTAGCAAAGCCAGATGATAGTAAGAATTTGCACAACGACTTGCAGAGAATTGATGAGTGGTGCACACTCTGGCAGTTGATCCTGAACGTAAATAAATGTAACATATTGCACATATATAGGATAAGAAATCCATTACTGTACTGCTACAATATTTATAACAAACAGCTGGAGACAGCGTTTGCCGTAAAATATTTAGGCGTAACTATCCAGAGCGGCCTTAATTGGAATGACCATATAAAACAGATAGTGGGAAAATCACACACCTGATTCAGATTCATCGGAAGAATCTTAAGGAAATGTATCTCTTCCACGAAAGAAGTGGCTTATAAGGCGGTTTTTCGCCCGATTCTTGAGTATTGTTCATCGATCTGGGATCTCTGTCAGGTAGAACTGATAGACGAGATAGAGAAAATCCAAAGAAGAACGGTGCATTTCGTCACGGGATCGTTTAGATGGCGAGAGAGCGTTACGGAGATGCTAAACAAACTCCACTGGCAGACGTTACAAGAGAGGCGTTGTGCGTCACTGAGAGATTCACTATTGAAATTTCGAGACAGCACTTTTTAGGAGGAGTCGGACAACATATTACTTCTCCCCACATACATCTTGCGCATTGACCACGAGAAGAAAATAGAGAAATTAGAGCCAAAACAGAGGCTTACCGACAATCATTCTTCCCGCTCACTATTCGCAAGTGGAACAGGATTGGGTGGATCAGATAGTGATACCGAAGGTACCCTCCGCCACACACCATTAGGTGGCTTGCTGAGTATGATGTATATGTAGATCAGGGAATAACTTCCATGGTACTAGAGGGAACTGTAGAGGGCGGAAAGTATAGGGGAAGACAGAGATTGGAGTATATCCAGGAAATAATTGAGGACGCAGTTTGTAAGCGCTACCCTGAGATGAAATAATTAGCACACGAGAGGAATTCGTGACGGGTTGCGTCAAGACACGATAAAAATAAAAAGTCTGAGAAGCACAACTGAGTCCAAGGACAAATTTACATTGCAGTTTACTTACTGAAATAAGAAAGTGTTTTAACAGAAATCTTATCTGACGATTGCGATGTCCAAGGCTTCCTCATCTTTCAGTGTACAGTATTTTGTGTATGTGTGTGTGTGTGTGTGTGTGTGTGTGTGTGTGAAGCGAGTTGAGGATAGTTTTCAGCACTAGATCATGGCTCTGAGCACTATGGGACTCAACTTCTGAGGTCATTAGTCCCCTAGAACTTAGAACTAGTTAAACCTGACTAAACTAAGGACATCACAAACATCCATGCCCGAGGCAGGATTCGAACCTGCGACCGTAGCGGTCTTGCGGTTCCACACTGCAGCGCCTTTAACCGCACGGCCACTTCGGCCGGCAGCACTAGATCACTTGGAACAATATGAACCTGACTCGATATACGTTAGACGTAATAACAGGACAGAAATATTACGGATAAGACATGCCTGGGATCTCTTTTTGTAAGCCTGTATAAGTAGCGACATGGAAGCATAACACAGGTACGATTGTAGCAGTCTGAACCAAATTTAACACAATATGACTTAATATTTGAATAAATAAAGTTGCAGGAAGATATTACAACACACCTGGGCGTCAGGTGGCGATGTGAAGGGGGTGGTATGTAAAAGGTATCAACCATGAACTACATTAGGCTTTAAAACAAATTTTCTGAAGTTTCTGTAAGCACGGTGGCAGTCCTAAGGACATTTAACTCCTGGAGGTGACGGTGCTGGTGGGAATGGTTAATATGTTAGGCATAATTCTGGAATGCATGGAACTATTTCAACCACACTCAATGCACACTAACTGAAAAAAGTTTCTGTGAGACAAGCAAATTCCTAGGGTTCCTCAATGATGGAGTAATGGATAGAAAGGGTGGCATTTAAGCATAAATGTAACATGCATGAGGTAATGCCAACTGAACGTAGAGCACATGTGGCATACTATCTGAGATATGTAATGTGATATTTAACATAACTGTAACACCCTCTTATGGGCATGGGGGTGGGGAAGTTGTGACATATATCACAGGAACATTTGAGGTAATTTCAAACAGATTTGGTATATACATAGCGATTTGAGAACGTAAGTTATATATGTCGTCCCGCGCTAAGACCATTACACAACCAGAATTCGCATTCTTACAAGTAGACACTTGTTCGGGCTCTACAGCAGACACATTTCTGCAGCGGTACGAATAAAAGAAGCATTAATGTGCATGAGTGATACGTTGCAGCAGCTGGAAACGTACTCCCAAGTTACAGTACGCAGAGCAGTACTATTCTTCTGGGCAGAAATGGGGCCAATAATTTGACGAAGACTGTGCAGACGTGGGTGATGTCGATCGGGGAGTCGAGACCTTGTACTATGCGATTTCGGTCTTTCCGGCAAACTGACAAGAACATATGCGGAGAAAAGTTTTTCCAACGAAAAGGATGTTCACACAGTGGAGCTTGAATGGCTCTCTACCATTAGGTGGATCTTCGAGCAGTTGAATGATTAGTAGAACATCTCGACATTTTCCAGAATGATATTTTCACTCTGCAGTGGAGTGTGTGCTGATATGAAACTTCCTGGCAGATTAAAACTGTGTGCCGGACCGACACTCGAACTCGGGACCTTTGCCTTTCGCAGGCAAGTGCTCTACCAACTGAGCTATCCAAACACGACTCAAGCCCCGTCCTCACAGCTTTACTTCAGACAGTACCTCGTCTCCTACCTTCCAAACTTTACGGAAGCTCGGTCCAGCACATAGTTTTAATCATCCAGGAAGTTTCATATCAGCGCACACTCCGCTGCAGAGTGAAAATCGCATTCTGGAAACATCCCCAAGCTGTGGCTAAGCCATGTCTCCGCAGTATCCTTTCTTTCAAGAGTGCTAGTTCTGTAAGGTTCACAGGAGAGCTTCTTTAAAGTTTGGAAGGTAGGAGACGAGGTACTGGCAGAAGTAAAGCTGTGAGGACGGGGCGTGTGTCGTGCTTGGGTAGCTCAGTTGGTAGAGCACTTGCCCCCGAAAGGCAAAGGTCCCGAGTTCGAGTCTCGGTCCGGCACACAGTTTTAATCTGCCAGCAAGTTTCATCTCGACAGTTGTCTACAGGCTTAGTGATTACGTTGGAAAAAGTGTCACGCATATGTGTCACTCAGAAATGTACTGCAGCACTCAATAAAAGTTAGTTGACATACCGTGATGATGTATAAAGGCTCCTTGTACGTGAACTATTATTTGGCAAAAAATATTGATTTTTCTCGGTAGTTAGGGGTGGGGTGAGCATGTGAAGGGAATGACACCTAAAAAGAGCTCCGAAAATTCGGGCTATAATTTATATAACATCATAATTTATATAATTTAAAACATTAAAATTAAGTTTGTTGTTATCCTAAGACAGATTTCTCTCTGTTTTACAATATTAAATTGAAATACGTATATGTGAGTAGGTTGGTACTGCCGGGTCATAAGGTAAAAATGAAGTAAGTTATGTTACACCTATTGATACAAAGAGCTTGCTGCCTCCGACAGGTAGGTTGCCCTCTTGGCACGGTCGCCAGGTGGCGGCTCGCCTCGTTGGGAGTGCTCGCTGAAGCGGCTCCGTCCCGTCTCCCCGGCTCGACTTGTTTCGCCGAGCCTCGCCGCCAGGCAGCCGCGTGCGTCTCTAATTTTACTCGCACATTCCGAGGTGTCTCGTCAGCCGACACGTCGACGCTCTGCGGTGCCGCGTATCTCGCGACTCGTCGCCCAAGACAAATGGCCTCTCGTATCTCGCGGCGCCAAGTTTTCTGCCCCGCTTGACGGGGCGCGCGGCGAGGGAGGAAGGTGGGCTCCCTACGCGACGACTTGGCGGTGCCTGCCCTCTGTCGCCGAGTCTGGGAACTGCCAGAAGCTGCTGGCGGAAAGGAATTGCCGGGAAATTCGTCACGCGTTCTCCGCCAGCGGAAAGCCTCAAGCAACAGCTTATCTGCAACGCGTCCTTTATATAATTGGATACAGAATCATAAGAAGTGAAAAGAGTGTGTTACTTTGAAAACAGAATAATATGGTTGTTACTGTGTATAGCTAAGTGCGCTCGCTGAAGACAACTTTCCCACACAGTTAAGATCTTACGTAAATACTTAGAACGAGATAAAGTTTTAATCGGAAATTCTTGTAGGAAAGGGCAGGAAGTTGGAGAAAGACAGCTAATATCACCAAATAATTAGAAGCAGTTAGTTTACTTACTACATCGAGCAAAAAATCGATCACCGTAGGCAACGTCGATACCGCATCCCTGTGCAGTGGCGCTGGACTCGGACGTAAGACGATTCGTATCGTGGAGGTGCATGAAATTTTCACTGCCTGCATTTCGCTGGCTACTGAAGGCAAGGTGGTGGTGTATAGTTGGTGGCCACCAATCGTTGCTGGATTACATCCCAAACCTCTGGACAGTGTATCGTGAAATAAGGATAAGTGACAGTGATGACCGTGATCCGTCCGTCGGATTTGGACCTTAAGCTCGGTGTTTCACAGGGTGGCATTCGACAGGAGTAGGCTACGTGCAGGCACAAGGTTTCACCCTCTCTTTTCTCTCGTCGTTTTCAGACAACACACATAAAGCTACAGTATACATACATCCATTAAACGCGTCTACACTCTAAAAATACGGATACCACTCAAGAAGCCCTTATCCGCATGGAAAGTGGCCAACGGGCGTGGAAGAAGAACACCTTTCCCTACAGGCGGCTGATCCCACCGCATGGGAGATCCCAATCAACAATGCAACACGACATTTACAAACTCAAATGGCTCTGACCACTATGGTTCAAAATGGTTCAAATAGCTCTGAGCACTATGGGACTTAACTTCTGAGGTCATCAGTCCCCTAGAACTTAGAACTACTTAAACCTAACTAATTTAAGGACATCTCACACATCCACGCCCGAAGCAGGATTCGAACCTGCGACCGTAGTGGTCGCTCAGTTCCAAACTGTAGCGCCTAGAAGCGCTCGGCCACTACGACGACGAGCACTATGGGACTTAACATCTGAGGTCATCAGTCCCCTAGATTTAAGAACTATGTAAGTACGCTGTTTACGTTTTTATGTTGGTAACGCCACGTAGTGCTCTGTATGAAAATCGCTGACTGCGCTGTCTGCAGTCTGTGGCTGGTTGGACTCATTGTTGAAATATTCGCTTGTGTTCCGTTAGGCAGTTGGATGTGAACAGAGCGTAGATTTGTGCAGTTGGAGGTGAGCCGCCAGCAGCGGTGGATTGAAGAGAGAGAGATGTCAGAGTTTTGAGAGGTTACTATAAGCGGACGATCTGGACGTATGTCCGCCAGAGAAGGAAATTTTTAAGTATAGTTGTCATGAATTTATATATATATATATATATATATATATATATATATATATATATATATATAAAATGACTTTTGAATATTATTAAGGTAAATACATTGCTTGTTCTCTATAAAAATCTTTCATTTGCTAATTATGCCTGTCAGTAGTTAGTGCCTTAAGTAGTTAGAATCTTTTATTTAGCTGGTAGTATTGGCGCTCGCTGTATTGCAGTAGTTCGAGTAACGAAGATTTTTGTGAGGTAAGTGATTCATGAAAGGTATAGGTTATTGTTAGTCACGGTCATTCTTTTGTAGGGATTATTGAAAGTCAGATTGCGTTGCGTTATTTGTCCAGACCCACTAGGTCATTTACATACAGTGCAAGGTGAAGAGCAACGTTCCAGTAAACCTCCATTGATTTGCACCAGTGGTTATTTTTGCATTGGATGATTTTTCACTATAAAGAATAACATGCTGTGTTTTGCTCGTTATAATGTCATGTTTACACTCACAAAAAGGCCTGATATCTGTACGCTGGTATTTTGTTCATTAAGCGACACTAAGACAATTGTAAACATTAGTAGTAGTCTCTTGTGGATACAGAAGTGAATGCCTACAGTACAATATCCAATGCACAGAATCATCAGAAATCAAGGAAGACATCATCAACCATTACGTATACGTCCATACTCTGTAAACCATTATGACTTGCATGATCCTGCATGATACTTGCATGATACTTTCCATACCACCAAGTGCTTCTTCCCGTTCCATCCACGAATAGAGTGCGGGAAGAGTAATTTTTCATTGCCTCTGTCCACACTAAGAATAGCCTAATGTTGTACTCAGAATCCCTATGGGAGCGATATGTAGGAGCTCCGATATGTAGGAGCTCCTAGTACATGGAGGTTACAAACAAACTTTCTCTGCTTGAGAGGGCCTCCATGAAAAACGAGTGATCTTTCAACAGTGAAAGTTTGGAGAAATATTTGTAATGACATGCAGGAAAGAAATAATGAATAAACCAGTGGAAGAAAGATATTTCAATTTCCACATAAGAGAGTGATTTGTTCTTACTGCGCACCATGTTTACCTTCCAGGTTACAAACGTTGCTCCATGCGACGATCACCTGCCCTCACGACAGCCTGGAACCGCATTACGGATACCATTTCGTAATTGTTTGGAGCACTTTTCGAACGGTGGACTATGGAATGTTCAGCTGTCGATACAACCACTGCACTGATTGCGCCGCGCGGGGTAGCCGCGCGGTCTACGGCGTCTTGTCACGGTCCTCGCGACTCCTCTCGTCGGAGGTTCGAGTCCTCCCCCGGGTATGGGTGTGTGTGTCGTCCTTAGCGTAAGTTAGTTTAAGTTAGATTAAGCTTAGGGACCGATCACCTCAGCAGTTTGGTACCATAAGACATTACCACAAATTTCCAATTTACTGCACTGATTGACTATCGCACATTGCGTCTATCATCCTCAGCCATAGCAATAATAAGTTCTTCAACAATCTGTCCAACTTTGAACTGGCCGTCAGCCTCTCCCTGGTGAAATTCCCAAATCGCCAGTTGGAAATACAGGGTGTTTCAAAAATGACCGGCATATTTGAAACGCCAATAAAAACTAAACGAGCAGCGATAGAAATACACCGTTTGTTGCAATATGCTTGGGACAACAGTACATTTTCAGGCAGACAAACTTTCGAAATTACAGTAGTTACAATTTTCAACAATAGATTGCGCTGCGGTCTGGGAAACTCTATAGTACGATATTTTCCACATATCCACCATGCGTAGCAATAATATGGCGTAGTCTCTGAACGAAATTACCCGAAACCTTTGACAACGTGTCTGGCGGAATGGCTTCACATGCAGATGAGATGTACTGCTTCAGCTGTTCAATTGTTTCTGGATTCTGGCGGTACACCTGGTCTTTCAAGTGTCCCCACAGAAAGAAGTCACAGGGGTTCATGTCTGGCGAATAGGGAGGCCAATCCACGCCGCCTCCTGTATGTTTTGGATAGCCCAAAGCAAATCACACGGTCATCGAAATATTCATTCAGGAAATTAAAGACGTCGGCCGTGAGATGTGGCCGGGCACCATCTTGCATAAACCACGAGGTGTTCACAGTGTCGTCTAAGGCAGTTTGTACCGCCACAAATTCATGAAGAATGTCCAGATAGCGTGATGCAGTAATCGTTTCGGATCTGAAAAATGGGCGAATGATTCCTTTGGAAGAAATGGCGGCCCAGACCAGTACTTTTTGAGGATGCAGGGACGATGGGACTACAACATGGGGCTTTTCGGTTCCCCATATGCGCCAGTTCTGTTTATTGACGAAGCCGTCCAGGTAAAAATAAGCTTCGTCAGTAAACCAAATGCTGCCCACATGCATATCGCCGTCATCAATCCTGTGCACTATATCGTTAGCGAATGTCTCTCGTGCAGCAATGGTAGCGGCGCTGAGGGGTTGCCGCGTTTGAATTTTGTATGGATAGAGGTGTAAACTCTGGCGCATGAGACAATACGTGGACGTTGGCGTCATTTGGATCGCAGCTGCAACACGGCGAACGGAAACCCGAGGCCGCTGTTGGATCACCTGCTGCACTAGTTGCGCGTTGCCCTCTGTGGTTGCCGTACGTGGTCGCCCTACCTTTCCAGCACGTTCATTCGTCACGTTCCCAGTCCGTTGAAATTTTTCAAACAGATCCTTTATTGTATCGCTTTTCGGTCCTTTGGTTACATTAAACCTCCGTTGAAAACTTCGGCTTGTTGCAACAACACTGCGTTCTAGGCGGTGGAATTCCAACACCAGAAAAATCCTCTGTTCTAAGGAATAAACCACGTTGTCTACAGCACACTTGCACGTTGTGAACAGCACACGCTTACAGCAGAAAGACGACGTACAGAATGGCGCACCCACAGACTGCGTTGTCTTCTATATCTTTCACATCACTTGCAGCGCCATCTGTTGTTGAAAATTGTAACTACTGTAATTTCGAAAGTTTGTCCGTCTGAAAATGTACTGTTGTCCCAAGCATATTGCAACAAACGGTGTATTTCTATCGCTGCTAGTTTAGTTTTTATTGCCGTTTCAAATATACCGGTCATTTTTGAAACACCCTGTAGGATCTCTCCGTATTCCTTTAATGATCGATACTCGCGAAGAGCATCAGCTCTGTCGCTGTTGTTTTGATAAAACAGCTTTACGAGTATAGCCCCACTCACTTTGTCCGTACCCATTTTGACTGCCTGCAACTGCCGTGCGTGCTGATGCTTGTGTTTCGCAACTGCTGTACCAGCACCAGGGCCTAACTGGAAGTCATTGCCCTAACACTGCTGAAAACGCAAAATCTGTACCGCACAGGGTGAACTTCATTCCAATAAAGTATGGTACCCAAATGGTAAACAGTTTCTCCCTACAGTGACCAAAGTAACGGAATTTTAATTTTAATCGCCCTGCATATTACTAGACACGTAACTCAAAGCTGGTTCTTTAAACTTTGTCAATAGGCTTCCTCAGGGTGGTTTGCATCTATCTTCATTAGTTTGCCGCTGCAGCTACATCAGCACCTCTATAACACTTTCCCATGGATGAAACAAACGTGTTACCAGTCGTGCTGCATTTCTCTTGTAATTTTGGTGGGGGTGCAAACACTTACGTACCAGGCATAGTCATCCCAACTGGCCACTTCAGAAGCTTGTTGCATACCACCAGCTACTCATTTATTTACCGAGGTGCCCATACAGTGTCTAAAGGCGATGACTCAAGGGCAGGCGATAACCCCTAAGCAGCGCTGCATGAATCAGCAAAGGAGACTGACCTGCTGCTGGAGTTCACCTGGGATAGCTGTTCTGTGTCACTAAATCCGCGGAAGACTTACGTATAGCTGTTGCCCCATTGTGGTCTCGAATTGGTAACTTCTGCTGGCAGGTCCACACCTGTCCACACCCAGCACAGTCCTTTCGTCCTGCTAGAGCTGAGAGAGTTAATATAATTTTGTTACAGAACGTCTAGTAGTTATAATCGGCAAGGTGGCGTTTTCTCAACATATACGTCGCTACGAATCGCATATCCTAAAATACTAATAATACTGCCACAGTGGAAATCTGCCTCTCCTCTTGCTGCACGAGCCTGTACAGTACCGCCGAGTCCGTCGTTTCAGGTGACAATATCCCGTGGTCATTTACTGTCATCGAGCCTGTAATACGTCCCTCAGGTGTCACACTACTAAGCACATACATTGTCGGTGCTCTACATACCAATGTGCTGAGGCCTATCGCTAGCTTAAGCAACGACATATCGTAAGTAATCCATTTTATACTTCTACAAAATGTTGAACAGTTCAAAGTGAGACTCGCACTTTTATAATTTTTCGCTTTGTGAAGTTCACAATTTTACATTTCTGAACATTTAAAGCAAGTTGCCAATAGTTATACCACTTGAAGTCTTATCGAAACCAGACTAAATATTTGCCCAGCAATTTCTGTCAGCACATCATCCTCATTAACTGTCACTTCTGCAGAAGTATGAAGATACTAGGGGTTTCCAGGAAGTACGGACGGATTTCAAAATGCTATAGAACATGGAAAATTTATTGAATATGTGAATTTTATTCCAAGCTCATAAAGTAACTTCTTCCATTTATGGATGAAAAATTATTCTGTATGCCTACCCAAGGCCGGGCGGCAACGAACAATGCGTTTATTGAAGTTCTCGATGAAGCGTTCAAAAACATCTGCCGCGGTGGCCAAGCGGTTCTAGGCGCTTCAGTCAGGAACCGCGCGGCCGCTACGGTTGCAGGTTCGAATCCTGCCTCGGGAATTGATGTGTGTGATGTCCTTCGGTTAGTTAGGTTTAAGTAGTTCTAAGTTCTAGGGGACTGATCACCTCAGATGTTAAGTCCCATAGTTCTCAGGCCATTTTCCAAAACATCAGGCGGGATGCCGTAAATAACCCTTTTAATTTCAGCCTGCAGTTGCATTGTTTGTTGTTTCTTCGCGTACAATTTTGATTTCACAAATAACAACAACAACAACAACAAAAAATCATAAGGGGTAAGATCGTATGATACGGTAGGCCATTCCTGATTGCCACGCAAAGAGATAATTTTTTGAAGAAACGTTTCATTCAGTAGAGCAATCGTTTTACGAAATGTGTAACAAGTCGCAACATTTTGTGGAATGCAGAAATGGTCGTTTCCATCAACAAGAGTGACAAGCAAATCAGAAAGTATGTTTAGGTAATTGTCGCCGCTCACAATGCGGGACCTCCCTCATAGTTTTCAAAAAGTACGTCCCACTCTTGCTGCCCAGGGCCCACACTACATAGTAGTTCGTTGTGGATATATCTCATCTTCCAGAGTCACTCGCGAATTTTCGTGACCCCAAATTATACAGTTCTGCTTTCTGACGTACCCACTGAGGTGGAGGTACGCCTCATCTGAGAAAATTATTGTTTTTTTGAAGTTCTCGTTCTCCGCTTCTCGAGCCAAGACCCATTGAACAAAGTGAAGAAGAAGATGGTAACTACCTGTGGAACCAAACTCTTGAGGTGACTGGTCCCTAGGCTTATACATTACTTAATCTAAAACTAACTTACGCTAAGGACAACACACACACCCATGACCGAGGGAGGCCTCGAACCTCCGACGGCGGGAGAACAAAATGATCTGCAAGGTTCAATTCTTGTGTAAGTTGAATCTTACACGCATGCATTTCCAGATCTTTTGAAAGGAATTCATGCAGTGACCTTGGTGATAAATTCAGTTGCTGAGTTAGTCGGCGAACTGATTTTCTATGGCTTACGGTCATATTGTCTCGCACTAGAGCAATATTTTCTTGTGTTCGAACAGAACGTGGTCGTCCTCTTTTCTTAACTTTTGAAGCAGAACTCGTGTCTCAAACTTCCTGATCAACTTCTGAACTGACGATTCGTTTGGAACAGCAATACGCCCGAGTGTCATCCGCAATTCATGAACGGTTGTCGTGGGACTTCCACTGTTTCTGTAATAACTTTCCACCACTTGTATACGTTGTCCTGTTGTCATCTGCCCCAACACGAAAATAAACATCAAACAACAAGCTCACCACATAAAAGCTATCAGGCTACTAATGGGAAGCATCGCAGGTAACAAACATGTACGAGTAAAAACGACGGCTGCCAAGATGGCACAAAATTCAAATTCGTTGTTACTTCCCGTACATCAGTCATTGATGTTTTCTGCAAGGTTTTGAATGTACAATACAAACAAATTGGACGAAGACACTTCCTTGGCCACAGCCGAAGTCACGTCTAGATCTGTCAATGAATCTCGATCTAAGATTACAATTTGCGTCATCCCTACCAAGAAATCCTCAGTCAAGTCTCAAACTATGCGCGATACACCCATACGATTATTCTACTCATAGTAACTGTAGGTCTTGTGCAGAATGCAATGTTTTAAGGATGTCAAGAAACACTAAATCTGCCGAATGCCATAATCCTTGGAAGTCAGGATATCATGTGAATAAAGCGCGCGTTAGTGTTCGTGCAGTTGATGTTTTCGGATCCGTGCTAGTTGGCTTTGTGAATCACTTTTTCTGCCCTTCTTGTAGATGACTGTGGCCAGTGCTTTCTTCCAGCCACTGGGCACAGTATTTGCTACAAGAGATATACGGTATATTATAGTTACCAGAAAGGATACTTCAGCTGAAAATTCAGCGTCGAATCAGACAAGGATTCCATTTGGCCTTGGAGCTTTGTTTAATTTTATCGATTTCAGCTCCCTATCTTTGTCCCTTTCGCTGTCTACTTCTCTCAGTTTTTACGTGGTTTGAGAATTATATTGGAATAATGCGCCTGACTTTTCCATTATAAGTGGACATTCGAAAATGAGATCGGTATTTCTGATTTTACTTACCAACTTCTAATTTCTGATCCTGTCTCGTCCATGAGTGCAGTTGGGCGGCACCCATCATTGCAGATGTCGGACATCGTAGGCTGGGCAGACTGGTAAAACAGGGCAGGCGCCGAACTGTGGCGGAACTAACGTCAGACTTTAATGCTGGGCAGAGTACGAGTGTGTCCGAATCGACAGTGCACTGTACGCTCCCAACGATGGGCCTCCGCAGCTGACGATATGTGCCAATGTTGACTCGACGACATCGGCAACTACGAGTGAAACTGGGATGCAGCAATTGGCACTGGATGTTGGCGCAGTAGCAGGGTGTTACAAGGTCTGATGAATCCCGATACGTTCTTTATCATGCTCACCGCCCCCCCCCTCTTTTTCGCGGAATTTATCGGAATTAGGCGACTTGTCTGTACAGGTGTACAGGTGCAAGGCCTCATTGCTTCCATGTCATGGCGCGGCGCCGCTGTTATCCATGCCAAAGGTGAAAGGTGGACATACTGGCTATTACGTAGGTGTATGACGCTCGGGAGACCTCTCAATAAACCCTCTCCGAGCAGTTTTCAGTTGCTGGATAATAGAGCCATTTCCAGATACCTCATCCTATGTTTGACAGTACCAAACAGTAGGGTTGCATTGTGCCTGGTGCAATGTTTTCTAGACCTGTAAACAAATGACTTTAAAAAAAGTTTTTTAATTCTCTCTCACTTTCTTGAACTGTTAAGCTAAAATTATTAATAATTCCATTTACGAACTGATGAAATTAATATGCAAAACGAGAATAACACAAGAGCAAAAGCTAGGATAAAAGTTGAATTTCCTGAATCTTGCTACAGTTTATGGTCACCGACCAATTCGAAAATAGAGCTAATTTACGATAAATGTAAACTCCAATTGGAATGGAAGATCAAATTTGACTTATGTTAATTATAATATGAGCTATAGTAAATAGTAAACACCGATTACATAGACTATGATACGCACAACACCCATAAATTCTGAAAATTTTCTGAAATTTCTATTTATTCGCGTTGGTATACACTGAAAATTTGAGTGAAAGATTTTTAACTAGGGTACTGATTTTATAGGTAAAAATACGTGTTACGAAATTCAGTGTATGAAAATATACAATATATCAAAATACAGGAGCGAGTTTTGATGCAATCGGCACCAAAATGTTTCAGTTTTAGTAAAGTGTTTGAATGTAGCTTTTCAAAGCGAATCAAGTAACACATATGGTTTTCTTCCTTCAACGTAAAATAAATAGTGCAGGTTGGCCTATACAGTATACTTAACTGCAAGTAAATAAATGTGGGAAATGCACTGATTTTGCCGGCCGGTGTGGCCGAGCGGTTCTAGGCGCTTCAGTATGGAACCGCGCGACCGCTACGGTCGCAGGTTCCAATCCTGCCTCGGGCATGGATGTGTGTGATGTCCTTAGGTTAGTTAGGTTTAAGTAGTTCTAAGTTCTAGGGGACTGATGACCTCAGATGTTAAGTCCCATAGTGCTCAGAGCCATTTGAACCATTTTTTTGCACTGATTTTGTGTTTCGCTGCTTCTGTGGCATTTTCCACACTGGATTTCCAACGATGAAAACTAGAGCTTCAAAATATCTCACAAAAGTCAGGTAAAACGTGGTGTAAGACGAAACACGTGATCTCGGATGGAGATTCTTTGACATATGTAGAAGTGAAACTTCCCGCAGCTTAAAACTGGGTGCCGGACCGATAATCGTAATCGGGACCTTTGTCTTACGCAGGCAGATGTCCAGATTTCGAGTCTCGGACCGGCATACAGTTTTAACATTCCAGGAAGTTTCATATCAGCGCATACTCCGCTGCAGAGTGCAAATCTCATTCTGTAGATGTAGAAATGACATTGGCTGTGCCCCAAGGAAGTTTCTTCGTCCAAGCTGTTCATGTTGTACATTTATGACCTCGCAGAAAACATTAATTACGGGTTTCCGGGAACTAAGAGCGAATTTGAAATTTGTGCCATTTTGGCAGCCGTGATTTTTACGTGTTTGTTATCTGCGATCCTTCCCACTAGTAGCCTGATAGATTTTATGTGGTAAGTTTGTTGTTTGACGTTTATTTTCATGATGGGACAGATGACAACAGGACAACGTATCCAAGTGATAAAAAGTTCTTACAAAAACAGTGGAAGTCCCACGGTAAAGGCTCCCTCCGTCGGACGTTCGAGTCCTCACTTGGGCATCAGTGTGTGTGTTGTCCTTATTGTAAGTTCGTTTCAGTTAGATTAAGTAGTGTGTAAGCCTAGGGACGGATGACTTCAGCCGTTTTGTCCCATAGAACTTAGCACAAATTTCCAAATTTTCACACGGCAACCCTTCGTGATTTGCGTGTGACACTCGGGCGTAATGCTGTTCCAAACTTATCATCAGTTCAGAAGTTGATCCGGAAGTTTGAGACACGAGTTCTGCTTCAAATGTTAAGAAAAGAGGACGACCACGTTCTGTTCGAACACAAGAAAACATTGGTATAGTGCGAGACAATGTGACCATAAGCCGTAGAAAATCGGTTCGCCGACGAACTCAACAACTGAATTTATAATCAAGTTCTCTGCATGCACTCCTTTCAAAAGATCTGAAAACGCATGCGTATAAGAGTCACTCTACACAAGAACTGAACCCTGTAAATCACTTTGTTCTCCGCCCGATTGAGGTCAGAGTCCTCCCTTGGGCACGGATGTGTGTGTTGTCCTTAGCGTAAGTTAGTTTAAGTTAGATTAAGTAGTGTATAAGCCTAGGGACCGATTACCTTACTAATTTGGTCCCACAGGAACTTACCATCATCTTCTTCCCTTTGTTCAATGGGGCTTGGCTCGACAAGCGGAGAACTATAACTTCACAAAAAGAATAATTTTCTCAGATGAGCCGCACTTCCACGTCAGGGGGGTACATCAATAAGCAGAACTGCATAATTTGGGGTAACGAAAATCCGCGAGTGACTGTGGAAGATGAGATGCATCCACAAAGCACGACTGTGTGGTGTGGGTTCTGAGCAGCAGGAGTGATCGGACGTACTTTTTTGAAAATTATGAGAGAGCTCCCGCACTGTGAACGGCGACCATTACCTAAACATACTTTCTGATTGGCGTGTCTCTCTTATTGATGAAAATGACGATTTTTGCATTCCACAAGATGTTGCGACTTGTTACACATCCCGTAAAACGATTGTTCTGCTGAATGAAAAGTTCCTTATAAAATTCTCTTTGCGTGGCAATTAGGAATGGCCTGCCAGATCATGCGATCTAACGCCCGGTGGGGATTTGTGAAATCAGAAGTATACGCGAAGAAGCAACAAGCAATACAATTGAAGGATGAAATTAAAAGGGTTATAAACGGCATCCCACCAGATGCTTGTGAACGCGTCATGGGAAACATCAATGAACGCATTTCTCGTTGCTGCACGGCCTTGGGTAGTCAAATAGAGGATAATTTTTCATACAAAAATGAGAGATGTTTCTTAATAAGTTTGTAAAAAAACATTATATTTTCAATAAATTTTGTATGTTCCATAGTATTTTAATATTTGTCCCTACTTCCCGGACACCCTTACTTCCGACCTTTTTCACACTCTTTACCATGTTTCTTCTTCTTTTTTGTGGTGAACAGTGTGAAGAAGGTCGAAACTCAGAATTATGCTTATATGTCGATGACAAAGTGGTAGTGCGACCTCCAGACCAGACGAGAAGAAACATACATCACAGCAAATCGTAAGTAATTACTTTTTACACAAAAATCTCGACGTGAATTGTTTGATAATCTAAAAATAACGAAACTATATCGTTGTAGATCCCACTGATGATGTCTTAGAACGAGAAAAACTCGAAACGCGCCTGGGAAATATAAATTAAGTGGCAGCAGGAAAAGGTGGTTTTATTTACAAACCAAGTATTTGTATGCTTGCTTCGGAGGATGGCCACGCAAACAAAACATGTTGTTAGTTTCTCAGCTCTAGCAGGACAAAAGGACTGTGCTGGGTGAAGACACGTGTGGACCTTAGATTAGATTAGATTAGATTAGATTAGATTAGTACTTGTTCCATAGATCATGAATACTACACTTCGTAATGATGTGGAACGTGTCAGGTTAATAAAAGGTGTCTATACAAGATATTACATTAGACAAAATATTACATGACACTCAATATTTTTTTTTTGTGGAGGTTTCCTACTTACTGTATCCAAAAATGCATCTAATGAGTGGAAGGAGTTGCCATTAAGAAATTATTTTAATTCCTTTTTAAATGCTATATGGCTATCTGTCAGACTTTTGATGCTATTAGGTAAGTGACTTTTGTGGCAGCATAATTTACCCTCTTCTGAGCCAGAGTTAGATTTAACCTTGAGTAGTGAAGATCATCCTTTCTCCTAGTGTTGTAGCCATGTACACTGCTATTACTTTTGAATTCATTCAGATTGTTAATAACAAATTTCATAACTGAATATATATATTGTGAGGCTACAGTGAAGATTTCTAGCTGTTTAAATAAGTGTCTGCAGGATGATCTTGGATGAGCTCCAGCAATTATTCTGATTACACGCTTTTGTGCAATGAACACTCTTTTACTCAATGATGAGTTACCCAAGAATATGATGCCATACGAAAGCAGAGAATGAAAATAGTTGTGGTAAGCTAATTTACTCAGATGTATATCGCAAAATTTGCAGTGACCCTAATAGCATAAGTAGCTGAACTCAAACGTTTCAGTGTGTTTTTTCCAGTTCAACCCCTCATCAATGCATACACCTAGAAATTTTGAATATTTTACCTTAGCTACCGATTTCTGATCGAAGTCTACATTTATTAATGGGGTCATCCCATTTACTGTGTGGAACTGTATATACTGTGTTTTGTCAATGTTTAATGAGAGCCCATTTGCAGAGAACCACTTAATGATTTTCTGAAAAACATCGTTTACAATTTCATCAGTTAATTCTTGTCTGTCGGGTGTGATAGCTATACTTGTATCATCGGCAAAAAGTACCAGCTTTGCATCTTCGTGAATGTAGAATGGCACGTCATTAATATATATTAAGAACAGCAGAGGACACAAGACCGAACCTTGCGCCACCCCATTCTTGATTGTTTCCCAGTTTGAGAAATCACCAGTTTTTTGCTTATTACGTGAACTGTTTATTTCAACTTTCTGCACTCTTCCAGTTAGGTAAGATTTAAACCATTTGAGCACTATCCCATTCATACCACACTACTTGAGCTTATCTAGAAGTATTCCATGATTTACACAATCAAAAGCCTTTGATAGATCACAAAAAACCCCAACGGGTGACATCTGGTTACTCAAAGCATTTAATATTTCATTAGTGAAAGTATAATAGCATTTTTCGTTGAAAAACCCTTCTTGAAAGCAAACTGACATTTTGTTAAAACTTTATTTTTACAAAGGTGTGAAGCTACTCTACAATACATTACTTTTTCAAGAATTTTGGATAAGGCAGTCAGAAGAGAGATTGGGCGGTAGTTGTTGACATCAGACGTATCCCCTTTTTTATGAAGTGGTATAACAATGGCATACTTCAGTCTATATGGGAAAATACCCTGCTTCAGAGAGCTATTACATATGTGGCTAAGAATCCCATTTATTTATTGGGAACAAGCTTTAATTATCCTGCTGGAAATGCCATCAATCCCATGTGAGCAATTTATTCTTGAGAGAGTTTATTATCTTCCTAATTTCAGATGGAGAGGTGGGTGGAATTTCAATTGTATCCAATGGTGTGAGTAAGGCCTCTTCCATTAACTGCCTTGCTTCTTCTGATGAATATTTAGATCCTATTTTCTCTACAACATTTAAAAAATGATTATTCAAAATGTTTTCGACTTCCGGCTTGTTGTTTATCAAGTTTTCATTCGCTTTGATGGTTAAGCAGTCATCCTGTACTGTTGGTTGTCCTGTCTCCCTTGTAGTAATATTCCAAATTGTTTTGATTATGTTATCAGAGGTATTAATCTCAGATATGAGGCACATGCTTCTGGAATTTTTAATAACCTTTCTTTATGTAGCACAGCAGTTTCTATAATATTTGGCTGTTTCTGGGTCATTACTCTCTCTTGTTGTTAGATACAGATCCCTTTTGTGGTTACAAGATTTTTTATTCCTTTAGTAAGCCAAAGTTTTTTGCATAGTTTCTTATAATTGGATTTAAATACTTTCTTGGCGAAACAGTTTTCAAATTCTCTTACAAGTGTATCATGAAATAAGTTATATTTTGAATTAGCATCGGTTTCCTTGTAACCTCATCCCAGTCTAACTGCTGAAGATTTTCTCTGAAATTTCTAATTGTTGAGTCATTAACTGAATGCACAACTTTGGAGGGTAGTTTTGAATTACTGAATGGAGCTATGTCATATACTGTAACTAGCTGAGCATCATGATCAGAAAGCCCATTCTCAACAGGACAAGAATTTATGTATTTAAACCGATCTTGGTCTATAATAGTGTTATCTATCCATGTGCTGCTGTCCTTTACTACCTGAGTAGGAATATTAATGACAGATGTCAAATTGAAAGAACCGAGCAAGACTTCCAGGTCATTCTTCCTATTACACTCTCTCAATGAATCAACATTGAAGTCCTCACAAACAATAATTTGCTTTCCCGTATCTGACAGATAGCACAACAAGGCATACAAGTTTTCCAAGAATAAATGAAAGTTTACTGAAGGGGACCTATATACTGTTACAATTAGAAAAGAACCCTCCTTCAGTTTAAGTCGACAGGCACATGCTTCTATATGTTGCTCTAGACAAAACTTTTTCGTATCTAAGCTTTCTACACAGTGATCACTTTCGATATATGTGGCAACTCCTCCTCCCACCTTATTCTCTCTACTCATATGTGCAGCTAGTTTATAACCACTGATATTTACCTTTTCCATGTCAGACAAAATGTGATGCTCAGACAGGCATAGTATATCTATTACATTATTAGATTCAATTTCATCTAAACAAACGAGGAGCTCATCTACTTTATTCTTCAGTCCCGGAATATTTTGGTGAAAAATGGTAACATTATTTTTTACTTTACTTTTCTGAGAATCTACTTTTTTCTTTAATCCACCAATATTTCGGTTAAATATGGTAAAATTATTATTTACTGTCCTGTTGTGAGAATTTTGTGAGTTTTGTACCGCTTTAGCACCCGCCTGCATAAACTTCTCATTGGACACTGATATTAGCCTAAAAAAGAGGTACATCCATGAGTACTAGTATTCCCCTTATAGATTTCGCTAACAAGCCTGCCAGTTTACCCTTCCCTTTCCTATTGAGATGTAGGCCATGCCTTGTGAAATCCCCCCTATCAATAGCCTCGACAGGAACCAATCCAATGTCTGACAGAGTGGCCGCCCTATGCAACTGATCCAACTCCATATTTACCCTCCTGACAGAGCGGTTCAACTGGGGCTCATCATGCCGCACGAAAGCAGGCACCAGCCCAACATTGGTATGGGTCGTTGCTGAGGCAATTTTCACCAGGTCACACTCAATGCTGTAGCCATGATCCCTATCAATACTGTTTCCCACTCCACCCACTACCATCACATGATCCTGCTTTGTGAATCCCTTGCACAAGGAACCTATATCCTCTACCACCTGGCTAAGACTTGCACTTGGCTTGAAAAAGTTTGTGACCTGGTACCTGTCACCTAATTTTTCTTGCAAAATCTGGCCCACACCTCTTCCATGGCTGCTACCTAGCAACAGAACTTTCCTCTTACTTTTTACTTTTTTTGAAACAGTTGGTTTCCTGGTGAAATTCTGTAGCATCTTAACTACATCTACTTCTACTAGGGCCTCTTCCTTACTCAACTGTGGTAGCAAGGCAAATCTATTGGTTGTGCCAATTGGGAAACTGTCAGACACTGTCCTCTTTTTGTGGCCCCTGTTCCCAACTACCACTTCTCACCATTGTTTGCCCTCCTCCCCCCTTAACCTCTTCAGTTCCTCCCTCGCTCTGTCCAAATCAGCCTGAAGGGCTCTAATTTTCTCCTCCTGTTCAGCTATAATCCTATCTCTTGAGCAAACCCTGCAAGAAAATGGAAGAGTCTCGTTTGCTTTCCCAATTCCCACGCCGCTACAATTTCCCCAATGAAACCACCTGTCACAACAGCTGCACAAAACCCCTGAACTAACTTTCCTACTGCAGTTCACACACTTAGTATCCATGGTAGTTTGGAAATTAGTTAAAGAGATTTACTACGTGATAACGATAATATATTAAATACAGATGCAAAAGGACAATAAATATGTTTTGGAAACTAATATATGTAAGCTATTACCTGTGTGCAAAACTCGCCAATTCGAAACCACATTGGGGCAACAGCTATATGCACTAAGTCTTCCACGGACCGCTGCTTAGGGGTCATCGCCTGCCCCTGAGTCATTGTCTTAAGACAATGTACGAGCACCTCGCTAAATAAATGAGTAGCTGGTAGCATGCACCAAACTCCTCACATAGCATGTTGAGATGGTTCAAATTGCTCCAACCACTATGGGACTTAACATCTGAGGTCATCAGTCCCCTAGACTTAGAACTACTTAAACCTAACTAACCTAAGAACATCTCACACATCCATGCCCAAGGAAGGATTCGAACGTGCGACCGTAGCAGCCGCGTGGTTCCGGACCGAAGCTCCTGGAACCTCTCGACCACTGCGGCCGGCCATGTTGAGATGCCTGGTATATAGGTGTTGTATAGGATTGCATGTGGATGCATGTAAAAGATATCGTCTTCGAAAAGAAGATAGTTCTTTCGAAACAAAAGCTTGAAGGGCACACTTGCACCTTCAATCATGAGGAAGAAATCAGGTATTATTGAAATTCTTAAGATTGTGCCTAAATTCGTAGCGTTTTTATTTTACATGCTTTTATTACGGGCTATGGGTTTATTTATCGATTGTCATTTTTTATTTGTAGTTCACTGTTGCTATTTGAGTTTACGTACTGCCGTTTTGTCGTTTGGAGGCAGTGAGTGGAGCTGTAGACGCTAGAAAATGGAGTACCAAGTAGAGAAATAGGAAAAATTCCGACATTTTCTTCTGTTTCAGTACAATAGAGGGGTGAAAGCAGAGGAGCCAGAAGGATTGCGCATTGATAGCAATAATGCCATTGGACAGAGCACGATAAAAAAAATGGGTTCCTCATTTTAAGGTGGATCGTTTTGACATTTGTGACTCTCCCCGTTCAAGAGGACCTTCGGGGTGCTCATATGTGTATCTCTGCCTTCTCGTTATCAACTGGCACTTGCACAAGACCGACCATTCCTGTAGTGTATTGTTACTGGTTACGACATATGGTGTCTTTATATTAACAGAAGGGAAAAAAGAATGGTTGAGACCCAACAAAGCAACAAATCCACATACGAAGACCAGCGCGCATCCACAAAAGATAATACTATGTACTTGGTGGAACAGTGACCGTTTGGTGAACTACGAATTGCTTGCCAGAGGTGTATCCAACACTGCTGACATGTATTAGCAACAACAGAGACTTCCCGCAGACGCAATCGTGGAACAACAATCAGGACGAAATAAATCTCGGTTGAACAGCCTGGTATGAGTGTGCATAGGACACAATATTTCGGCAATCGACAACGTTTCCATCGTCAGGTGCGCTGATGTACTGTATCAGCACACCTGATGATGGCAACGTGGTCGATTGCCGAAATATTGTGTCCTATGCGCACACATACCAGGCTGTTCACCCGAGATTTATTTCGTCATAAAATACGCCTGGAGAAATTGAAGAATAACAATCAGGACGATTGCGTAACTGATGCTACTTCACGATAACATCTTCCTTCATTTTGCTAGACTGACAAACAACTCTATACAGGAGTTGCGTTGGGACATTATTCCGCATCCACCCTATTCACCAGATATTGCACCCTCTGATTTTCACCTTTTCCGCTCTCTATCGTACAACCTGCAAGGAACTTACTTTCTGGATGAAAATGCGCTCAGAATATGGCTGGATAGGCTCTTTCACTCAAAGCCACGTGATTTCTACAGCTGCGGAATCCAACAGTTACTCCAGTGCTGGCAGGATGTTGTAAATATTGAAGGATAATATATTAATATATTATCTGTTACGTGTAGGTGTTGTGTTTATTAAACTTATGGAAAAGCGCTACGAACTTTTACACCAATTTAATATTTCCTGCCACTGAAAGACCAGTGTAGGCGAATTAAAAGTTGATAACGATTTTGTGAAATAAAGGTTTCCGGAAACGATGTCTTAAACCACGGAAAACAAAACAGCGAAGAGGGGAGTTGCTCCAGGTAGAAGCGAGAAGAGGGATGTACGGATTCTCCACGCGGCTCTCTACTGAAGAGTCCAGGCGTTTATACTCGACGAGCCTTGCCGAACGGACGCTGCAGTCGGTAATCGTCCCTCATCGGTCGCTCGCGGGCGAAACGGACTTCAAAGTGGCCGCCACGTGACGGGACGCCGTCGCCGCTTCCTCCGGCCAGAGAATCCATTAGGCGTGCGCAGTCGGCGGCCGACTCCAGAAGAGACGCACCTGTTGCGGACTGCGAGGAACCGAGAGGCACTTTCCACCCGTCTCGGGCGAGAGCGGTAACTTCAGTAAAGTTACGCTCGCCAGTTTCTCCCTGCTGGTACCTGAAATCAAGCTCAGAACTGGACACAGCTAAGGCACTCACTTTACAGTACAGTCATCATCCACCCTTCTGTAGATCGCTGTCCTGTGTACGTACCTTCTTACTTTCATACAAGAGCACTAGCTTAAATACCTGGGCAAGCAGGACAGAGCGGATTAGGCTGTGGAAAGGGGCCAAAATGAGTTCCTCTCAGTTGCACTCAACATACAAACTTTATTTATCAACACACAATATTACAACACGGATGCAAAACACTCAAAACTTTAATCGACCCCCTTTGACTAACATTAGATCAGCTGAAGGCCACATTCAAAATCCAAGACACAAGGCTCAAGCAGAATTGAAATACAAGGTTCTTCTGGAGGTTCCACCCAAGAATATTTTCTAATTCTTCAATGTAATCGGCTGAAAGCCTCAGGAATTTTATTTTAATCGAACTAGGATGCAGGTCGCATATTAAGCAACAAGAAGAGTTTCAATCAAAAGGCAGAAGGTCTTATCTTAAAACATTTCCCCATCAAATTCAAGAAATATTGATACTCGGATGAAAGCCACGCTTCAACCAAATAACTAAAATCCAAACAGGGAAATGACTACATAGCACACAAGTCTCGGTGCTCAGATGTTTCCAATGGTCAGCCTGGGCTTGTAACACTAACGCCTGTTTAGTGAGTCAAGCAGCCTGTCCAACGACTTTTTAATCTGGAGGCAACCCAACCGACAGACAGCCGACCGACCAATCAACCAAATCAGTTCCACTCCACGCAACCAGCAAAACGGCCACAGAATTTCAATACACGACACGCAGAATATTGGCGCCCACAACGACCAACAATACCTGACCTGACGAACTACACACCGCGCTTGACAGGAACAGCACGACGAGGAAAATACACTGCGGAAAACTACGCAAACTATCAGGGCAGGTAACCGGACCGCCAACGGCCACAGGGCAGAAGACACCGCTGGTCAACTTCAATAACAAGGAATAAATTTAGTTAAACTCCACACGAAGTCGGCTGGAACCTCAGCCGACTTGAATACACACACGTTGTTGCTCGCAGGAATGTACCAATAGCTACAACCAGGATCAAACGAAGATATGTAAACAGTTGAGGCTTGATGGTAGGTTAAGTGAGGACTCAACTTTCATGTCCAAGATCGCTGGGCGATGAAGTTCGTAGCGCTTGCAAGCAGCACCTCTCACTCCAACCGCACGTGCACGCCGCCATCGGCTCCAGGCCGACTCCGCGTGGCAGGGCGCTTGCTTGCTGCCCCACGCCAACCGGCCAACTGGACTGCTGGTCCGTCCGCGACTGCTGCTCCGTCGTGACTGCACTGCTTGTGCGTCTCCCACTCACTCCATAGCCGGCAGACGTGGACCCGGAAATACTATCGGTCGCTCCAGAGACGGTACGACAGTGCGCCTATCGATACGCACTGCTGCTGCCACTCACGGGCAGGAAGTTAGTGACGCCAGTAAATGGAATAAGAAACCGTAATAGAAGATGAAAAACAATTAATGGGATGAACAGGAGCCGTGCATTGCAAACTCGCTTTCTGCTTGATACAGCTGTCGTGTGTCGCGAAATCTTCAGTAAAGTATGGGGCATCTGAGGAAGGTAATGAGACAAATTTTTTGTCTACCGAAGATTTTTTTTTCCAAGCATTATCATTGACCCCTTCAAAGTAGTTCCCTCGGCAGCTATACACCGACAGAGTAGTTGTTCCTATCCTTGGTAGTGGCGCTGAAAGGCTTCAACGGGTAGGGCCTTTAACATGGCGGCCGCATTCTTTTGTTTTGTCTAGAGTTCCAAAGTGATGTCCTTTTAAAACATTTTTCAATTTCGGGAAAAGAAAAACGTCGTAAGTACTCGGATCACGTTAACAGGGGTCCGTGGAACAATAAGCATGCATTTCCAGGTCAAAAATTCCGTGGTGGAAGTGGCCGTATGATATGGGGCGGTGTCATATCCACTTGTATGCAATGACCAATCTCATTCGGTGCACCTTTTTCCTGAGCCTTTTAAGGACATCCTTCGAAAATACTTGGTTGAAAATTTGTCACGGAGGAATAAATTCTTCAGTCACGGTACACCTGCCGTCAAAGAAGCAAACCAGCATTGTTTTGATCTTTGACTTGATGATTCGAGATTTGTCGAGGAGATGTCTCAGTGTGGAATTCCTCGTTCTGCCGCTTTGTCTCAGGAGCGTACTCAAAAATCAAGACTTCATCACCTGTGGTCACACGACTGAACCACTTTCATGGTCGTTGGCGCACGTCTCTGAAAGAAGACAAGCGCACACGTTTCTTCGATTGTCCTTCTCAGTTGCGAGGTTTTCGGCGCCATTTTGGCACAAACAGTCCACATGTGCAAAACTTCGGTCAAACTTTGATGTACAGTGGGACTGTTTCACAGATTCCCCGCCATCCTTAAACACCAGTCTGATCTCTCAACGGCATGCACACATTCGACGTTTTCGTAGGTTTTTGGTGTTGAAAGTCTTCCTGAGCGTGATTCATATTCGACGTATTCTCGGCCTTCCAAAAATGATTTGTGTCAGCGAAAAACTTGTGCTCTCGATAGGTAATGTTCCCCATAGGCATGTTTTAGTATTTCAAAGGTCACATTCGTAAATTCCCCAAGTTTAACACAAAACTTTACGGCACAGCGTTGTTCTAAATTCCGCTGCTCCATTTTTGCAACATGAAAAAGGCACAACATCACTGATGGCGCTCTCAAACATCACATGATAACTGTACGGAGCTGAAAGTCGGACTCAGCATCTTGAAGGGACGAACACACCGGTCTACAGAATTAGAAAACACAGCGCTGTCAGATCGCCCGCAGCGCTATCAGTCTCATAACGTTTCTCACACACCTCTCAGAACAGGGAAGGGGTTTTTCATTAGCCTAGAAACTGCTACAGAAAAAGATATAGTATCGAGATGCGTGGGTTCTATTACTCTTGCTAGACACAGATTACAGATTAAACCAACAATATCCACCATGGACAATCATGAAGTCGGGCAGCAGAAAATGTCATTTTAGATCTGCGTTAAACTGTGTGCACAAAACTCCCCCTGTACGTTTCCCAAGGAGAAAGACGTCAACATTACCAAAAGAGTAGCTGAAAGTATTTGACGATATTTATAACAAAATTAAAGCTACGGAATTACCTCCATTAATCCACAGTCACTTATAAAAAAGGAAGTATTTGTATGCATTCCTTTACTATGTACAATCTCTTACCAAGATACGAATCTTTTCCGAAAGACAGGAATTGAAATAAATTTTCGCGCCAATAACATTGTAAAATATACATTGCACAGCATCAAAACTACCAGCACTAAGCTCGAAATTCAGAAGTATATAAGATTATTTAGTTATTGCCGTTGTTATCTTGGTTAGATTGTCAGAAACCTTAAGACACAGTGAACACATGGATGTTTTTGACTAAAGAACTTAAGCAAAGATGCATTGTCCTTTCACATCGATCCAGGTGGTCACTAGATACAGACATTAAAGACGAGTTACATATATTACATATAATTAGTAATGGACTAAAAGAAATGGAAACATACATTCTCACACTCACTTCACCTCAATGTGTCCTTAGTGAGCAACTGCACCGAGCTAAAAGTCAATATCTGCAGATGTTTCCCTGAGTTCTCCACACAGATTAAGCACATCATGGACCCCAACAGTGAGGGCTTTGGACAAGGAACTTAACACATAAATTAGTCTCTACAACACGTGCACCTCTTAAAAATCTTAACAGTTGCTATAAAAGAAAATGACCAGAGGCCAAAATAACCACGCCAGGAATAGGCTCCTACAGACGCTCAATACTAAATAATTTTCACTTTCAATTATATAATTGTATTTAAATAAATGTATACCAGGAATAACCTGTTTATGAAGTCAGTCATAAGTCGATTAATTCTGAACTCTCGTAATAAACAAATACGTCACTCACCTTTCGTTTTGGTACTAACCTCACCTAATCACAAAACCCTAAAGATGATCTAAATTTACCTTTTATAGTATGAATTCTGATTGTCCTATCATATTTTGACAAAATTCCACAGACAGTTACTCCACTAAAACTGTCATCTGTCAGGTAACTGGTCTTGTAGATGTTACTTTGTACGTTCATTCTTATATAGGGATTATTATTTAGTTATTAACTTATTGCACCTCCCGTACTTAAAGTTTCCTTACATCGAACAGTTGAAGCTCTGCTCAGAAAATATGTGTACATGTTACCAGAAATGCGTAGAGATAAAAACGAGACCAAACAGCTTTTACTAGAAGAAATACAAGTATATATTATCAGTTGTAGTACAGTGCCATACTTTTCTCCATTATTCAAGCTTTTCGTAAGGCTGTTAAACTGCTCAGCCATTCTCAGCCATTCGGAGTGCAAGAAAGGACACCTTGCTCCTGACGAATATAATACTGTAGTAAATGAAGTGTAGCCGTCTGAAGATGTCCATGGTAGCCCAAAACCTATTATGGCAAAAGAAACCGATATAAAAGTACTTGTGAGTGCCTGCATTCACTGTCAGCAATCCTTGATGAAAAGTAGTTCCAAAACTAGCAATCTATACTATCATGTGGTGTTAATACACTGAGGTGATAAAAGCCATGAGATGCCTCCAAATATCGTGTCGGACCTCCTATGGCCCAGCGTCGTACAACAACTCGGCGTGGCTTGGACTCAAAAGTCGTTGTAAGTCTTCCGTAGAAATATTGAGCCCTACAGCCTGTATAGCAGGACTGATGACCTAATGGTTTGGACCCTTTCAGGCATCCAACCATCCCACCTATCTATAACTGTCCATAATTACGATAGTGTTGACAATGCACGAACTGACTTACCCGTTATGTCCCATAAATGTTCAACGGGGTTCACGACATGGGATCTGCGTGGACAAATAATTCGCTGAAATTGTCCAGAATGTTCTTAAAACTAATTGCGAACAATTGTGTCCCGGTGAAATGGCGCACTGATATCCGAACATAAAGCCCATGAATGGCTGAAAACGGTCTCTTAGTAGCCGAACATAGCCATTTCCGGTAAATGACCGGTTCAGTTGGACCAGAGCAGCCAGTCCATTCCACTTAAACACATCCCATAACATTATGGAGCCAACGTCAGCAAGTCGTCTAGGATCCAACCGATATGGCCACAAGCCCAGGGGAGACTCTACGGATGATGTCTAGCTTTTGGCAAAGTCCCACTGTGGTTTCTGCGGTTATTTCACACAGTGCTGCTTGTCCCTTAGCACTGCAAGTCCACACATACACTGCTGCCCTCAGTCGTAAAGAGAAAGCCATCGACCAATTCATTGTCCATGGTGAGAGATAATCAGTGAGGTTTGGTACTGTCGGCACACTCTTGACACTGTGGATCTCGGACGACTGAATTCGCTGACGGTTTTCGATATGGAATTTCTCATGCATCTAGCTCCAGTTTCGTGTTCATAGTCGGTTAATTCCCGTCGTGTGGCCATAATCACGCCGGAATCCTTTTCACATGACCACAAATGACACCTCCCCGAAGTCAATACCCTTTTATACCTTGCGTATGCAATACTACCGCCATCTATATACTTGCATATCGCTATCTCATGACTTTTAGTACCTCTTTGTAATTTGATGCCATAGAATCCTTAAGCGACAGTGAATAACAGCATTGGAATTATGAATTTGTATAATAATTTGTTCTAAAGAGTTTATGAAAGCAGTGTACGCTGTAATATTAGTCGTTATATCTGTCGCTGATATTGGCTTCCTTCACCGATATTTCTGCCAACGTTTGTGTAGCGATTTTCTTGATGTTTCCCCGCTCATGAGTGGCTGGCACTGTCAGACACTCACCCTTCATTGCAAGTAGCACCACCAGCAACAGACTGTGAACCACTGTCAATGTCAGCCACTTGTGCTAGGGAAACATCAGGAATCGCTACACCACTGTCGATCAAAGATGCCGAGGCAGAAGCCAACAGGTAATACATCAACAACTGGCCACGAAAGCCTCAACAACTTTGTGCAGCTGCCACTGTTTTACTTCCACCGCGGAGAGCAAATAGTGGCTAGATGTGTTCCCTATCTCTAACTACAGGGGTAACTGTCGTTTCGGAAACGTTCCAGATCAACAGAAGCAATCTTATCGTTATGGTTAGAGGACACTCAGAGGTGTTAAAGACAACCACCAAACCAATGTGGGACAGCATTAACAGGATGATGGCAGGTCTATCTTTTCACACAATAACCACGGGAGACATAAAGCTTCTGGTGAAGACACTGTATCCGAAAATTAAATAGTACGTGTGCTGCTTGTTACTTACATAATGTATGTACTACGATTTCGTAGAGAAACGAAAAATGTATGGAAGGTTACTGATACATAATTATTAGGCAGGTACATAAGAAAAGTAGCAACGTTAGAAGTGAAATAAAATTCCATAATGGAAAATCGAGGATGGAATGTAACAATACTATGAAAAGGAAAGTTGCTACTCACCATCTAGCAGAGATGCTGAGTCGCAGATAGGTACAACAAAAGACTCACGCAATTAAAGCTTTCGGCCATTAAGGCCGTCGACAACAGACGACAGACATACACAAACACACACACACACACACACACACATTCACATAAACCCAACTCACGCACATGACTGCAGTCTCAGGCAACTCAAACCACACTGTGAGCAGCAGCACCAGTGCGTAATGGGAGTGGCGACTGGGTGGGGGTAAGGAGAACGCTGGGGTGTGGAGGGGAAGGAATAGTATGGTGGGAGTTTCGTACAGTGAAGTGCTGTAGGTTAGACGAAAGGCAAGGGAAAGGTGGGGAGGGAGAGGGGAAGTAGTGGAAAAGGAGAGCACTACACAGCCATCATTCAACCATCACACCCAGTCTTTTTATTTCTCTCCTTTTCCACTACTTCCCTCTCCCCTCCCCACATCTCCCCTGCCCTCCGTCTAACCTGCAACACTTCACTGTCCAACACTCCCACCATATTAACCCATCCCCTCCCTGCCCCAGCCTCCTCCTTATCCGCACCCAGTCGCCAATCCCCTTATGCACTGGTGCTGCTGCTCGTATTGTTGTTTGAGTTGCCTGAGACTGCTGTCGTAAATGTGTGTGTGTGCATGTGTGTGTGTGTGTGTGTGTGTGTGTGTGTGTGTGTGAATCTATAGTCTATTGCTGGCGAAGGCCTTAATGGCCGAAAGCTTGAAATATGTTGAGTAGTAACTTCCCTTATCATAGCATTATAAAATTTCATAAAAACTTTTATAGTAACTATGTCGTAGGAAATTGTAAAATTTTGAAACAAATTGAGCGCAGAAGGAAGAAAGCACAACCATCACGAAATGAGACGATACAAACAACGTACAAATGATACCCAGGAACGTTTCAATAGACCTCTTCCTCAAGGAAGACAAACAAACAGCATACCAAAGAGAAGGGATACTCTCATGATTTCTTTGCTGAAGACTGAAGTGCAAATGTGTAACGAAATACATAACCGTGCATAAACTGGGGAAGTTTAGCTTCCGTCATTGTCATGTGATAGTGTGAAACGTATTTCATGAAATTAATTTTTGACTTGTCCGATGATTGAATATTGTCTTTGGAAGGTGCACACATTAACCTAACGTCTAATGCCTACAACATACAACTGTACAATGTATCTAATAGATTATCGTCACGCACAAGTGCCATAGTTTAATTACAAGTAACTGATTACCCGGAGTTGGCCACGAGGACCAAAAGGGACGTAAAAAGAAGACTAGCGCAGTCAAAGAAGGAATTCCTGGCCACAAGAAGTTGCTAGTGTCATAAACTGAGCTTAATTTGAAGAAGAAATTTGTGAGAATGTACGTCTCGAGCACGGAACTGTAAGGAAACGAGTCGTGGACTATGGAGGAAGGTAAGAAGAAGACAGTCGAAGCGTTTGAGATATGTTACTGCAGAAAGAGGCTCAAAATTAGGTGGACTAACAATGTAAAAAGCGAAGTGGTTCACTGCGGAATCAGCGAGGGTTGAAGTAAAGGGAAACAGTAACAAAAAGAAGGGACAGAATGATATGACATATGTTACGATATCCGTGAATAGCCTCCATGGTACTAGAGGGAACTGTAGACGGTAAAAACCGTGGGAGAAGACTGAGATTGGAATATATACAACAAATAATAGAAGACTCTGAGACGAAGAGGTTAAGACAGAAGAAGAAATCGTAGCGGGCCGCTCCAAACTAGCTGAATGAAAAAAAAAGGGGGGGGGAAGAGGCATTTGCGCAAATTTCCTGACTACCACAGCTTTTCTCAACGTCATAAGCTACATTCCAAGCACTACCGCATGTGACCCTATGTTACAGAGATTTACCGAGAGACATTTACAACACGTGTCGAAGTTTCTATACAGGTCTATCCCAGTATCCATACAATGAGAGCGAGTAAAATAAAATTAAACATGTAGTTCCAATCTTAGATTCGAGTTGCTTAGACCATTGCGATTTTAATGGTGACAGACACGGGGCTGCACAACCCTTTATTGAATTTAATTAGCGTCGTTATGCATTAAAAGTAATTTTCTCAAGCCATCTGTAGCCACAGATAGCTTGCCTAAGCACAGTATTTTCAAATGGTGTGGGCAAAGAAATTTCTGAGTGCACCAGTCATTTAATTCATAAATTCTTGGAAATGGCTTAGAGCCACGGAAGACGCAGTGGCCGTTGGTTTCAAAAATCTACGCCAAGGCGATGGTTGCGTGGAGGGACAACGGTCTCTCCGATGGTCAGATGCCTGTCCCCACTCCAGTGGATGGACAACTCGTCTTGAAGTCTAAGAGGCCGTCGGCTTTCCGCTCTCGCTCACGTTGACTGATGGGACGTTTTGCTGTCGGAAGAAGCATATGGTCTGTGAGAAACCGAGAGTCACCCTCTCACCCTCAGTTCGTGGCACTGCTTGGCAGTGTCAGTCCTTGCCAAACATTGTTGGCTTAATTCGTTTCCACTGCCATGAAAGTTACCAGGCACCATAACATTCTGTTTTGATCAACATTCGCTGTAGAGTGCTCATAATAAAGCAAACCGTGTTTAAGATGTTAATAATTGTTTTGAATTACGAGAGATCATGATTCCAGATTTATGAATGTTAATTCGGTAGCCTTTATCGTGCTTCCCTTCAGCGTGGCTCTTAACATGTTTCCAGTCATGGCTCTTTACCATTACTTGTGATTAGTATTTAGGAGTTCATTTTTGTTAAGCTGCATCAAAACTGTCTCTAGCGACATCATTGCCAGTGTTTGGTGTATTTCCATGCAAGTATGGCTTGGCCCACAGCAATCCAGAGGATCCATCACCTGCGAGGTCCGAAATTGTGGACTGGCTAGTTGCCACCGAAGTATCGAGCCTGCCTTTTATTTGAAGCTATCTACCAGAATATACCTGCTTCTCTTTTAGCTGTCTGCTACTGGTCTATAGACTCACCCTATTCTCTGCATTAACCAGTTAATTTCAACAACAAATCGATATCCCTACAGTACCTGAAAAACAATCCGACGCCATCACGGTCTGGAGAACAGCAGATCAGAATTTTTTTGTCAGTCCAGCAGAATGCGGACGGCTGTTATCATGGATCAGCTTCACTTCACCCATCCTTCCAAGGTCGTGGTTCTGCAAGACATTTCAGGTATTGACAGTGATTGTTTGCAGTGATGGTTACACCTCACGGAAGTAATTCGTAGTACACCACACCGTCGCTGTTCGACCAGATGCATAACATTATCTTTTGTATATGCGCGCAGTCTTTGTACGAGAAGTTACTGCTTTGTCGTTTGGGCTCTACCATTCTTTTCTTTTCCTTATGTTAGCGTAAAGATACCACTTCTCGTCACCAGTAACGATACTGGATAGGAATGGCCGGTGTTGTTCACGATCAAATTGATGACGAGCTAGCAGAATTGCACATATGTCCATTCGCTGATTTCTGTTATTTTGGTTTAGAGCATGTGGTATCCACACACACGATTCTTGACCCTTCCTTTCTACATACAGATAACGCACGATGCTGGAATGAGCACAGTTTATCACATTTACCATTTCTCGAGTACAGTGACGAGGATCATTGTGGGTTAATGCGTTCAAACGATCTTCATCAACCAACGAAGGTCTTCCTGAACATGAAGGGTCACAACGCCAAAACGCTCTTACTTAAAAAGAGAAAACCATTTGCTTGTCTTGCTTTGTCCAGTGGCATTATCCCCATAAACGGCGAACATGTTTGTACCTGCTTCCGCTGCTGACACCTATATACCGAGCTCAAACACTAGAGCTCGTACTAAATGTTCCTATTTCTCCATTTGATACTCCATTTTCTAGTGTCCACAGATTCACTCGCTATCTCCAATGACAAAACGACAATATGTAAACTCATACAGCAACAATAACTACAAATAAAAAAATTACAATTGGTAAATAAAACTATAGCAATCGGAATACCAATATGAAAAATAAAAACGCTACGAACTCATGCACCAACCTATCATTATTAGCTGCTCTGTGCTGGCGCGAATATTCGCATTCAATATGTAGCGTATAATTTGTAATCTAGTGTTCTTAACACAATAAACGGTAGTAAAACAGTTAAAAATATTGATCAAGCATATCTGATACCGTTTCCTCTTATTCTCCGCCGACGGTAGTTGTCGGAATAGTGGAAGCCTTTGCGAACTGTGCTGAGCCAAGATAGAAAAATAATATGTTAATTTATGGAGCAAAATGTATTCGCAAACCTAATTGCCTTTGGAATTGCCTGTTCTTTTGCAAGTGTTATTTTTTACCTCAGTAATAACAGTCCGTCTTGTAAAGGCCGCAGTCCCTGCTCACGCGTCCCTCCGCGCAAAGACATCGCTTCCCATTATTTATTCGAGGCCTGCCACGGTGTACACCGCCTTGGCTGCGAGCCGATTCCTGTCCTCGGCTCACATTTTCTCCCCGTGTCGCTCGGCAAACGCTTCTCTCACTCATTAACACATAAATTCTTGCTGTTTTGTAGGAGCTAAAATACATACGCAGTATGTGCTCCTCCATACCTCCGCTTCGACGATAAAGAAAATCAGGCCAAAAAATGATTACACGAGTGGAAGGTAAACACTTCTAGAATACTGTAGTGAGAGGAAAAGCACACATTATGCAATGTACCTACTATGAAATAATGCGTTCTTAAAAATTGGTATTTTAATATATGAGGTATGCATAAACATAAGCAGATACTTCTTTTTTTCGATTATTTTCACACACAGAAACTGCCACAACGTCCGTGGGACTCCAGTAAGTAATGCAAAACATTTTTTTTCTGACAGCAGGTTGGTTTTATGCAGCATTCGACACACGATATTATTTCCCACTATTTTGGCTACAAAACCCTACTTATCAACACGATCTCCCTTCCGTATGACGGCCTCACTCCACATTACTGACAGGTTGGTTTTATTCAGCATTCGAATACACGATATTATTTCCCACTATTTTGGCTACAAAAACCTACTTTTCAACATACTCTCCCTTCCGCACGACGGCCTCACGTCACCTTAGTGACAGGTTGGTTTTATTCAGCATTCGACTACACGATATTATTTCCCACTATTTTGGCCAAAAAACCCTACTTTTCAACATAATCTCCCTTCCGTACGACGGCCTTACGCCACCTTACTGGCAGGACCAGTATGCCCACATGCTACCACTCTGGTGGTCGACGTCGGAGCCAACGCTTTGCTGCACCAATAGCCTCCCTGTCATCCATGTATTGCTTCCCACGGAGTGCATCCTTCACTGCGTCAGACTCATGGAATTCGGAAGGTGCGAGTTCAGGGATGCAGGGGAGATGAGAAAGAACGGTTTAATGAAGTTTTCTGAGATACTCTCTGGCGCACAGACTTGTGTGAGGTCTTGCGTTGTTATGGAGAAGACTGCAGTAAAATTGTTTCAGTACGCGGACTGTAACGTGTATAAGTACAGATATTTTTATATGTGGTACCTAAATAAGTAAACACATTAGTGTGCTGGTTATTTTCTCTTTATATCGAACAGTTTTCCTGTAAACACGACACGTAATTTACTAACTGATCTTTTCTGCGTGGTCTTCACTGCGCCATTATGTGAGCTACACCTGTCAGTAAGTGGACTAACAGTTCACATCTACATCTCCATCTACATCCATACTCCGCAAGCCACCCAACGGTGTGTGGTGGAGGGCACTTTACGTGCCACTGTCATTACCTCCCTTACCTCTTCCAGTTGCGTATGGTTCGCGGGAAGAACGACTGCCGGAAAGCCTCCGTGCGCGCTCGAATCTCTCTAATTTTACATTCGTGATTTCCTCGGGAGGTATTAAGTTGGGGGAAGCAATGTATTCGATACATCCAGAAAAGCACCCTCTTGAAACCTGGACAGCAAGCTACACTGCGATGCAGAGCGCCTTTCTAGCAGAGTCTGCCACTTGAGTTTGCTAAACAACTCCGTAACGCTATCACGCTTACCAAATGACCCTGTGACGAAACGCGCCGCTCTTCTTTGGATCTTCTCTATCCCCTCCGTCAATCCGACTCGGTACGGATCCCACACTGATCAGCAATACTCAAGTATAGGTTTAACGAGTATGTTGTAAGCCACCTCCTTTGTTGATGGACTACATTTTCTAAGGACTCTCCCAAAGAATCTCACCCTGGTACCCGCCTTAACAGCAATTAATTTTATATAATCATTCCACTTCAAATCGTTCCGCACGCATACTCCCAGATATTTTATAGAAGTAACTGCTACCGCTATCATATAATCATACAATAAAGGATCCTTCTTTCTATGTATTCGCAATACATTACATTTGTCTATGTTAAGGGTCAGTTGCCACTTCCTGCACCAAGTGCCTATCCGCTGCAGATCTTCCTGCATTTCGCTACAATTTTCTAATGCTGCAACTTCTCTGTATACTACAGCAACATCCGCGAAAAGCCGCATGGAACTTCCGACACTACCTACTAGGTCAATTATATATATATTGTGAAAAACAATGGTCCATAAGATACAGTTTAGAATATGAACGTCCACGCTTCAACACCTGACCTGCTACCCAGAGGAAAATATGCATTCATTGTTTGCTCAAGCTGACCGGAGTGGCCGTGCGGTTCTAGGCGCTACAGTCTGGAACCGAGCGGCCGCTCCGATCGCAGGTTCGAATCCTGCCTCCGGCACGAATGTATGTGATGTCCTTAGGTTGGTTAGGTTTAATTAGTTCTAAGTTCTAGGCGACTGATGACCTCAGAAGTTAAGTCGCATAGTACTCATAGCCATTTGAACGATTTTTTTGCTTGCTCAACCAACATGTACTTGGACGTACCAACCAACTTAGAATCAGACGACTTTTAATAACTGTAATTATCAGCCTGAAAATGACATAAATAGTGATGTACACTGTCCTCTACCACCAAAAGAAATATCTGCACTTTTACCGCTACACCTTGTGTCCTGGGAGGGATGTTCAGTAATCAGCGATGTGACAAGAATTTTAAGGAAAAAAGTCCAGCAAACATGGGCTCTAAACTGCATATCTTAAAACCTATGAGCACTTATTCATCATCGCTGTGACGTGAATCCCTTCTACTGTAAGCTCTTTGCTTTTCATATTTTGAAAGGTGGTAGTATGGACCAAAATAAGAAAAAAATTGTGCAGTGAAAATGGGCTGTATTTTGCATACCTTAAGATCTATGAGCACTTGTTACTCTTCGTTACCGTTAAACACATTCCTTGTATTCATCAAGCGCTCATAGAATTATAGAGCTCAGGTTTACCATAAATTATATTTTTGTTTTGGTCCATACTGCCTCCTCCCAAAATACGGAAAACAAAGGGCTTGCAGTAGAAGAGGTTCGTTTCACAGTACCGAAGATGAAGTATTCATAGCTCTTATAGTATCCATTTTAGAGACCATTTGGCAGATTTTTTTCCTTGGAATGATCGTTACGCTGTTCACCATTTCAATCATTGCACAAACGTCAAAGAGGAAAGATACGGAGATAAGTGATAGTGGAATGGAAACTCAACTACAATCGCTTAATAATGGAAGGGCAGTTAGAACAGATGAAATAATTGTGAGATTCTGCAGGGATACGCGAAAGAATTTACTCTCGTTCTGGAAATAGTTTATATTAGATCGCTAGAGCAACCTGATGAGCGGAAAAATGCAAGTCGTTCCCGTTTTCAAAAAATATCGTGGAACCTCTGCACATAGATGTAGGCCTGTATTGCTGACATCACTCTGTTAAATTTTTCTGAAAGATGCGTTATACTCACACACAGCAATGTTTCGAAGAATGAAAATCTCCTCTGTAGGAAGCAATATGGATTCTACAAACAGAGATATTCATCTATAAGATACAGATCGTTGTAGACAAATGTTTCCAAATTGAAGCCGAGTTCTGTGACTGTCTGGGGGAATTGCGTACTGTCGTGCGGTGTTGTTTAGTGGACGAAATAAAAGCTTAGCGAATGTTTAATCAGATTGGTTAGTGGATTCAGGAATACCTAGCAGACACGACTAAGCATCTCGCTCTTAGCGGGACGAAACTGTCACGTCTATCAGTAACTTCGAGTACCACTTCAAGACTCAAGCAATATGCCCTTTACGACACTATTTCAAGATCATCTTTTCTTAAGTCTTCCGACATCCCTTTATCCTGAGGACTTGTATTTGTTGACAAGGACCGGAATTTTGTCTCCTTCCGTACTTTCAAGATATTGCTTTCATTTCTCCCTATATTCTCTACTTTGTCGTTTAGTTGAATAATTCTAATTATTCTCGTGTAATGTCGTTCCCTCCTAGAGGAACATTTGACGGATCTTAAAAAAGTCTCGTTCCAGCCGATTGTATGGTGCTTCCGTCCTCCTTTTTAATCCGAGATTCACTGCTATAGAGTAAGACTTTCACAGCCATTGTTTTCTATAACTTTGATTTTTTTCTCCTTCCTTGTCTTGTCCTTTAATATTTTATTTCTACTTTCACATACTTGCTGAAATTAACTGATGCCTTTCCAGACATTATTACTCTTTTTAAGTGATATCGCACCATAAATCTCTAAAACTAGTGACTTGTTCGAGTGCCTAGTCTTTAATGACAATTTTTAATGGGATTGGATGTTTTCCATAGTGAACTATAACTTCAGTTTCAGAGGTGTGTATTTGCAGACTGTAAAATTGTGTGACTGCCAAATTTTGGTTCCTTATTCTTTATTGAGAACATTACTGTTTGCAGGACATTAAATGATGTAGGGAATAACGACAGAACTCTGTCAGCTTAGTCGCGTACGTAACTGTTGACTATACGACTGTACTGGAGGATTGTAGGAAGACCTGGCACAGGAACTAAGATTGGTGGAGGGACCGGCCGTTGACGCTATACGTGAATAAATGTGATATACTGCGTAAAAACGCAAGACAATACTGTACCATTATACTATTAGTGATAAGTCATTGCAAACTCTAACCATACAACACCTACAAGTATCCACTGAGAATGACCTAAATTGCGATGTTTGTATAAAGTTAGTTTTAGGAAAACTGGATGCCAGACTGCGACTAGTTGCAAGAATTTTATCCGCCCATGAAATTAGTGCTTACAAAGCTTGTGTTCGACCGGTTCTTGAGTACTTTTCATTAGTGTGGTACCCTCATGTGTACTGATTAGTAGAAGAGATAGACGTACCAACGAAGGGTTGCGCGTTTCGTCACAGATTCGTGTAGTAAGCGGAAAAGCGTCTCGGAGATTATCAAAAAATTCCTGTACTAGACCATTCATGAAAGACGTTCTGCAACACGTAGAGGTTGACTCTTGAAATTCCAATAAGTCTGGAGAAGAGTCGGGAAACATTAATTTGTTGCCGTTCTTAAAAATGAGAAGTTCTTGCCGTGAAGTATTACTGTGTCGGACTCGCTAACTACATAAGCTGTAGTTCGCGAAAAACTACATTTGTTGGGCTACGTCGAAAGAATCACAAAGGTAAATTGTAGAAAATTACACTTGATTCTTCCCTAAAAAATCAGGTGGAGGTTGCTTACCTCATATCTTCCATAGCATTCTTGGTGTTCACCTGGAATTTCTTCTCTGCAGGCCGCAACTCCTAACATATGATTCAAAGACAGTGACTTTTCGAGTGGCTTTCGAGGATACGCCCACAATGCTACAATAGGGTCGCGGTACAGGGGTTGTCACCTTATTCATTCATTCACTCATTCAAAGCAGAACGAGGAAAATTCGTTTCCCTAATCAATCCTACGTGATAGACTGAACTCATTAACCACAGTAACGATCACGGAATCTTAATAAAACGCTTTGACCAACAAAGAAATTCACAAAGCTAAGCATGGTATAAGTTTCCTTGATTCTTCATTTCAAATCGCTACACTATTTGGAATAAAACTTTACTCACTTTCCTGAGCGAAAAGTTTCGCTCGTGTTAACAATCTGGTGGGCAGTACTACACTGTGCACAAACGCTTCCTGTGCCAAAGTTAAAATTTCACTAGCTTTTAGTTAAACGAAATAACCACTCGTAGTTCACACACATGCTACCTGCATGACACCATTATACACTCTACTGCTATATCCCACCTGTCCTTGCAGGCGCTTTTTCGTGACTGATCAACTAAGTCCACCAATCACCCAAAATGTTAAATTAGTTCTGTTGTTAATATTTGCAGGTTAATCTCTAATAAATGAAGTTGCATTTATATGGACATCAGCGCGGATAAGATATTCAGTACTGTAAGACTGGTTTCTTCATAATTCAAAAATTACACACTAGTAGTAGCAGTTACGTATCTTGGCGCCAAATCTGAAGTGGTACTTCCTGCTATCTCTTGTCGCTCCTCGAAAACTCAGCCTACCCCCATCGCTTTCCCTCACCTCCAGTCGTTGTAGCACGACCATGTGTCACTTGCGAAGTGGATAACCTACCTTTCCTACCGATTCACATAGCTAACACTGCATATGCAGTTCAGTTGTTGTTGTTGTGGTCTTCAGTCCTGAGACTGGTTTGATGCAGCTCCCCATGCTACTCTATCCTGTGCAAGCTTCTTCATCTCCCAGTATCTACTGCAACATACATCCTTCTGAATCTGCTTAGTGTATTCATCTCTTGGTCTCCCTCTACGATTTTTACCCTCCACACTGCCCTCCAATGCTAAATTTGTGATCCCTTGATGCCTCAAAACATGTCCTACCAACCGATCCCTTCTTCTAGTCAAGTTGTGCCACAAACTTCTCTTCTCCCCAATCCTATTCAATACCTCCTCATTAGTTACGTGATCTACCCACCTTATCTTCAGCATTTTTCTGTAGCACCACATTTCGAAAGCTTCTATTCTCTTCTTGTCCAAACTAGTTATCGTCCATGTTTCACTTCCATACATGGCTACACTCCATACAAATACTTTCAGAAACGACTTCCTGACACTTAAATCTATACTCGATGTTAACAAATTCCTCTTCTTGAGAAACGCTTTCCTTGCCATTGCCAGTCTACATTTTATATCCTCTCTACTTCGACCATCATCGGTTATTTTATTCCCTAAATAGCAAAACTCCTTTACTACTTTAAGTGTCTCATTTCCTAATCTAATTCCCTCAGCATCACCCGACTTAATTTGACTACATTCCATTATCCTCGTTTTGCTTTTGTTGATGTTCATCTTATATCCTCCTTTCAAGACACTGTCCATTCCGTTCAACTGCTCTTCCAAGTCCTTTGCTGACAGAATTACAATGTCATCAGCGAACCTCAAAGTTTTTACTTCTTCTCCACGAACTTTAATACCTACTCCGAATTTTTCTTTTGTTTCCTTTACTGCTTGCTCAATATACAGATTGAATAACATAGGGGAGAGGCTACAACCCTGTCTTACTCCTTTCCCAACCACTGCTTCCCTTTCATGCCCCTCGACTCTTATAACTGCCATCTGGTTTCTGTACAAACTGTAAATAGCCTTTCGCTCCCTGTATTTTACCCCTGCCACCTTCAGAATTTGAAAGAGAGTATTCCAGTTAACACTGTCAAAAGCTTTCTCTAAGTCTACAAATGCTAGAAATGTAGGTTTGCCTTTTCTTAATCTTTCTTCTAAGATAAGTCGTAATGTCAGTATTGCCTCACGTGTTCCAACATTTCTACGGAATCCAAACTGATCTTCCCCGAGGTCGGCTTCTACTAGTTTTTCCATTCGTCTGTAAAGAATTCGCGTTAGTATTTTGCAGCTGTGACTTATTAAACTGATAGTTCGGTAATTTTCACATCTGTCAACACCTGCTTTCTTTGGGATTGGAATTATTATATTCTTCTTGAAGTCTGAGGGTATTTCGCCTGTCTCATACATCGTGCTCACCAGATGTTAGAGTTTTTTCATGACTGGCTCTCCCGAGGCCATCAGTAGTTCAAATGGAATGTTGTCTACTCCCGGGGCCTTGTTTCGACTCAGGTTTTCAGTGCTCTGTCAAACTCTTCACGCAGTATCTTATCTCCCATTTCGTCTTCATCTACATCCTCTTCCATTTCCATAATATTGTCCTCAAGTACATCGCCCTTGTATAAACCCTCTATATACTCCTTCCAACTTTCTGCCTTCCCTTCTTTGCTTAGAACTGGGTTGCCATCTGAGCTCTTGATATTCATACAAGTGGTTCTCTTCTCTCCAAAGGTCTCTTTAATTTTCCTGTAGGCAGTATCTATCTTACCCCTAGTGAGACAAGCCTCTACATCCTTACATTTGTCCTCTAGCCATCCCTGCTTAGGCATTTTGCACTTCCTGTCAATATCATTTTTGAGACGTTTGTATTCCTTTTTGCCTGCTTCATTTACTGCATTTTTATATTTTCTCCTTTCATCAATTAAATTCAATATTTCTTCTGTTACCCAAGGATTTCTATTAGCCCTCGTCTTTTTACCTACTTGATCCTCTGCTGCCTTCACTACTTCATCCCTCAGAGCTACCCATTCTTCTTCTACTGTATTTCTTTCCCCCATTGCTGTCAATTGTTCCCTTATGCTCTCCCTGAAACTCTCTACAACCTCTGGTTCTTTCAGTTTATCCAGGTCCCATCCCCTTAAATTCCCACCTTTTTGCAGTTTCTTCAGTTTCAATCTGCAGTTCATAACCAATAGATTGTGGTCAGAATCCACATCTGCCCCAGGAAATGTCTTACAATTTAAAACCTGGTTCCTAAATCTCTGTCTTACCATTATATAATCTATCTGATACCTTTTAGTATCTCCAGGATTCTTCCAGGTATACAACCTTCTTTTATGATTCTTGAACCAAGTGTTGGCTATGATTAAGTTATGCTCTGTGCAAAATTCTACAAGGCGGCTTCCTCTTTCATTCCTTCCCCCCAATCCATATTCACCTACTATGTTTCCTTCTCTCCCTTTTCCTACTGACGAATTCCAGTCACCCATGACTATTAAATTTTCGTCTCCCTTCACTACCTGAATAATTTCTTTTATCTCGTCATACATTTCATCTATTTCTTCATCATCTGCAGAGCTAGTTGGCATATAAACTTGTACTACTGTAGTAGGCATGTGCTTTGTGTCTATCTTGGCCACAATAATGCGTTCACTATGCTGTTTGTAGTACCTAACTCGCACTCCTATTATTTTATTCATTATTAAACCTACTCCTGCATTACCCCTATTTGATTTTGTATTTATAACCCTGTAATCACCTGACCAAAAGTCTTGTTCCTCCTGCCATCGAACTTCACTAATTCCCACTATATCTAACTTTAACCTATCCATTTCCCTTTTTAAATTTTCTAACCTACCTGCCCGATTAAGGGATCTGACATTCCACGCTCCGATCCGTAGAACGCCAGTTTTCTTTCTCCTGATAACGACGTCCTCCTGAGTAGTCCCCGCCCGGAGATCCGAATGGGGGACTATTTTACCTCCGGAATATTTTACCCAAGAGGACGCCATCATCATTTAATCATACAGTAGAGCTGCATGCAGTTCAGTATGATATAATAAATCATGGCCCAAAGTGTGTCGAAATGCCACAAATTCTTCCCATTCTTCGTAACGAACGTGAAAATCAGGGGTGTTAGAGACCATATGGGGCTTACTGACAGCTGCTCTTCTTCCACCCCATTCGTGAATATAACAGGAAATGAGAAACTGATAGGATAATAGAAACCACTCTCCGTCGTATTTCTATATATGTGTTTAGTTTTTCGTCCCTGTAGCGATCATAAGAGGAAACTGGGAGAAACTAGAGTAATAATCTTTATTTATTTATTTATGATGATCAAACTAGGGTCTACTTTTACATCACATCATGGTTTTACAATACGAAAGTTATTAAGGTTAATTAGACAATAATAACGTTTATGTAATCAGTTACAAACATGTTGTGACGCTTCCCCAGTTCACATGTTGTAAGTAGAGTTGGGTGATCCGCTCCTGAACATCTTCAAAAAGCCAGATTCTTCTAAGGAGTGACTGACTGGTGATTCAGAAAGAATTACCGCTATCAGCTGTCATTCGCAATGTCCGTCTGCAGATATTAGTGGGCATAACGAAGATTCTATGGCCGGCTGTTGCAACAGCTCCTCACATCACATGCTATAGAAAACATTTCCCAAGCTGCAAAAAAACTGCGCTATAGCCGATGTGCATGTATGGATCTGCATATCTTACTAGTGTGTGCAGTTTTCCTCAGCAATGAAGAAAATAGGAAATGAAGAACTTATGATCTTCACAACATTGCATTAACGCAGAAAACCCATTGCACCTTATACTATGTATAAATGATAAGTGTTTACAATATTGAATTAACGCAGAAAACACTTAGCAACTTATACTGGGTATAAATGATAACAGTTTACAACATACCACAGTGGTATGCAGCAAGCGAAGGTGCAACAGTTTGATATATGACGTTTGTGGTGGTCGGAAATCTACGTCAACTTGGCATATGAAAATTACCTAAGCAACAGCGCCTGCACGTTGAGTGGGAGGTTTCGATATTCCCTAGCTCTGTTCACACGAACTATTAGTTCTAGAGAAAAAACCAATAGGACATTTTTCATAGGAATTTTCACATAGTTTAATTTTGTAATGGTATTTGTTTTCGCCACAGGTTGCGTTTTTCTAGGTACTTAAGAGAAATGTACAAAACTTAATTTCAAATGAATTGCTACTCCAACATCCACATCTCACCAGTTGGTATTCCGAGCGTGTTGTTGATGGTACTGCATCCTACCATTGTATAAAACTGAACCAGCAGAGGAATTGTTTCCCATATTGTGATGTTTTTGGTCTTCACTGGCAGGACCACGATGCCTACTGCTTAGTCGTGCAGTTTAAAAATGTAAAATTGACGATTCAATAAATTTTAGCTCACAGTTTAGCGAAATTTGGCGCCACAAGATTAACAACTACATCGTTTTGTTTGTCTGGCCCTCTTGCTACGAAACTAATGTGCATGTAAGGATTATAGTTTAGACTGAACTGTAAACGTAATTAGTTTCTGAACAACGTTTACAAAAGACTTTTTCCTTCCATAACTCTTATAGGAATGTTAACGAGTTAGACAACTAAGCCTGTGGCGTAACAGCTGAGTCAGTGGAGACCAAAACGGATCGAATATGGAAAATGATTCGTGTAGTGTTCGCCTGCTTAGCTGGGTGGTAACGTGCTCGCCTTCTATGCAAGCGGGTCTTGGTTCGATTCCCGGCTGGGTTGGAGATTTTCTCCGCTCGGCGACGGGGTGCTGTGTTGTCCTCATCATTTCATCTTCATCACCTGCACGCAAGTCGCCCAATGTGACGTCGAATGAAATAAGACTTGCACTTGGCAGCCGAACTTCCCCAGATGGGGCCTACTGGCCCACGATGCCATACGCTAATTTCCATTTTTTTTCCATTCGTGTAGTCACACGTCTTTGTACAGTGGTGGGTGAAAGAGCCATGAACTGCATACTACAAATCCTGAGTAGTGGGAGATCAGTATGGGGGTGGGTTTGAAAATCAGTTTTGTAGGTTCTCCCTGAATAACTCGAGAAACACGGCCTCTAGCGAAAACGTAACTGAGCACAAACAACATTAAATTTCATTACATTTATACAAAAACGTCCTATTCATTTTTTTACTCTAGGACTAATAGCTTGTATAAAGAGAGTGAGGCAATACTGAAAATCTGGCGCTATGCACATGCGTCTTAGCATAGGTAACTTTTTAGCCAATTTGAGGTAGGTTCCTGACGAAACAGACGACAACCACAAGCGTCCTATATCAAATTATTCGTCTCGACTTCCTCTATTCTACTGTTGTACAAAGTAAACAGATGTTGTTTACCTACTGTATTTCTGCGCTCCATTTTAAAGGAAAATCTCAAATTTCAGAAGCACATTAGATTTTTACGTAAAAAAATAGCTCTGAGCACTATGGGACTTAACATCTATGGTCATCAGTCCCCTAGAACTACTTAAACCTAACTAACCTAAGGACAGCACACAACACCCAGTCATCACGAGGCAGAGAAAATCCCTGACCCCGCCGGGAATCAAACCGGGGAACCCGGGCGTGGGAAGCGAGAACGCTACAGCACGATCACGAGCTGCGGACAGATGTTTACGTAGATTGAATGAGTTGTAACTTCTTATCCTCTGACGTAGCATAACACTCAGAATATGTTGTTGGTGACCTTGTGAGCTGTACAAGCATCTGTCTTCAGCCACCACTCCTATGGAGCGGATCGCAAAGTGACCTTTCCCTGCAGCTCGGCACTCAGTCCCAATCGCCAGCATATCCTGTGCACTGGGTAGTCCTGTTCACCAGCCGATTCCGCACGCCAGGCGATCCAATTAGCCAGCCAATCCCTGTGCACTAGGCGATCTCAATAACCGACTGATCCCGCTCGCCCAGCCATCCCGATGGCCAGCTGATCCCACACTCCAAACTGATCCCTAACTCCAGCCAATCCTGATCGCCAACCAAAACCAATCGCCAGCTGATCACACAGACTGGATTCCAAGCAACACGTGTGTCACCCTGGTCTATGTACTTTTGGCTCACCCACTAATTTATCTTGCAGGACGCTTCCTTGACTAACCTGTTACTGCTTCTCCATCCAAGTTCGGCTTCATTGGATATTGTTCTTTATCACAATGACAGAATGTATATGTACGTATCGTTTTTACTATTTATTTATTTAACCTGATCAGATAAATGTTTTGAGGCCACCTCTTACAGTGGATTATTTACATGTTACAGCCTTGTGGTTGAATTTAATGACCTTATTGCACCTCCTTCTCAGTCATCCTGAAGACCATCAATAATTCAGGTATTCTGTCATTTTCCATTCTTGTGTAATAGTTCTTTTAGTTTTTTGTCTATTCTTTAATACCCTCATATAAGCTTTTCACTCCCTGTTCCTCTCTGATGTCAGCATTCATCCTCATTTCAGTGTGTGTTACTGTCTATGATTCACTTCCAAATGTTGTAATTGGTTCTCAGATAGTTTTGTAGAACTTAGGTATTACTTTAATTCTGAATGTTCTACTTATTTTTCTGTTAATATAATTCAATCTTTCTACTTTCTTTTTATGTACATTTCTGTGACAAATGAGATAGTATCTCCTGATAGTTTATTTATGTATGCATTTATTTTACCTGGCAAGATTAGGGCCTTCAGGCCCTCTCTTACGCCTAACCAGGCATACTCAGATTGAACGAATTACAGTTTCTACAGAACATTAAGGACATATAACGTGTTATACAGTATTAATGTTAAAGAAAAAAAATAGGGATTATAACAGTAGTGCAATGATAATTATAACAATCAAAAAATAATTATAATAATCAAGAATAATAATAATAATAGTAGTAGTAGTAATGACTGTGCATACGAAAGTAAACATATTTTTCTTTTATGAATGTCAGTCCTATTGCTAGTTGGGAGTTTTCTCGTTACGTTCTTGCAGCTTGTGAGTTATTCTCATCGAGCAGAGACATAAGACGATAGAATGGGGTGAAAGAGATATAGAAGAGGTAGATAGGTTAGAGGAAGAGAAATAGAATGGTAAAATTCGAAGCTATGATGGAGATGAGAAAGAAAGAGATGAGAGGGGCACAACAATGGTGGCTATACCGTCCCTAATATGTAAGTTTTGAGTTCCCTCTTGAATATTGAGTGGTTCTGGAAAAGACGCAGATCACAGGGGAGCGCGTTCCATAGTCGTATGGCTGAGATTGAGAATGACACGGAGAAAGATTTTGTGTTATGTAAAGGTTCAGCCAAGATGCTAGACGTATCCGATCTGGTATTGCGGTTGTGGAATGATGATAGGTGTCTAATGTGAGAAGATAAGTATTGGGGGCACCAGTGGCTAGGAAATCGATGAAGTGGGCACATCGTGTGGAGATCGCGTGCCTTATGTGGGCGTATCCAACCTAGCTGGGAGTATGAAGGACTGGTATGATCATACAACCGTATATTGCACACGTATCTAACGCAAGCATTCATCACTAGCTCGAGGCATCTCGGATTTTCACTATTTGTGCCGTGTTGAACTACATCACAGTAGTAAAGATTAGGAAAGACTAGTGTTTGGACTAATTTTTGTTTAACATGGGTTGGAAATATTTTTCTAAATTTTTGAATTGTATTTTGCTCTGATTATTGCCAGCATCATGTTTAAAGTACAGAGGTATATCTTTAATCAGCGTTGTGGGTAAAATCTTCGCAGGTATTGTTGACAGTAAAGTGCGAGTATTAGTTGAGGACCAATTGGATGAAAATCAGTGTGGGTTTAGGCCTCTTAGAGGTTGTCAGGACCAGATCTTTAGCTTACGGCAAATAATAGAGAAGTGTTATGAGTGGAACAGGGAATTGTATCTATGCTTTATAGATCTAGAAAAGGCATATGACCGGGTTCCTAGGAGGAAGTTATTGTCTGTTCTACAAGATTATGGAATAAGAGGCAAACTTTTGCAAGCAATTAAATGTCTTTACATGGATAGTCAGGCAGCAGTTAGAGTTGACGGTAAATTGAGTTCATGGTTCAGAGTAGTTTCAGGGGTAAGACAAGGCTGCAACCTGTCTCCACTGTTGTTCATATTATTTATGGATCATATGTTGAAAACAATAGACTGGCTGGGTGAGATTAAGATATGTGAACACAAAATAAGCAGTCTTGCATATGCGGATGACTTAGTTGTGATGGCAGATTCGATTGAAAGTTTGCAAAGTAATATTTCAGAGCTAGATCAGAAATGTAAGAACTATGGTATGAAGATTAGCATCTCCAAAACGAAAGTAATGTCAGTGGGAAAGAAATATAAACGGATTGAGTGCCAAATAGGAGGAACAAAGTTAGAACAGGTGGACGGTTTCAAGTACTTAGGATGCATATTCTCACAGGATGGCAACATAGTGAAAGAACTGGAAGCGAGGTGTAGCAAAGCTAATGCAGTGAGCGCTCAGCTACGATGTACTCTCTTCTGCAAGAAGGAAGTCAGTACCAAGACTAAGTTATCTGTGCACCGTTCAATCTTTCGACCAACTTTGTTGTATGGGAGCGAAAGCTGGGTGGACTCAGGTTACCTTATCAGCAAGGTTGAGGTTACAGATATGAAAGTAGCTAGGATGATTGCAGGTACTAGTAGATGGGAACAATGGCAGGAGGGTGTCCACAATGAGGAAATCAAAGAAAAACTGGGAATGAACTCTATAGATGTAGCAGTCAGGGCGAACAGGCTTAGATGGTGGGGTCATGTTACACGCGTGGGAGAAGCAAGGTTACCCAGGAGACTCATGGATTCAGCAGTAGAGGGTAGGAGGAGTCAGGGCAGACCGAGGAGAAGGTACCTGGATTCGGTTAAGAATGATTTTGAAGTAATAGGTTTAACATCAGAAGAGGCACCAATGTTAGCACTGAATAGGGGATCATGGAGGAACTGTATAAGAGGGGCTATGCTCCAGACTGAACGCTGAAAGGCATAATCAGTCTTAAATGATGATGATGATGATGATTTGAATTATATGTAGGGAGGAGAGCGATTTCCGGCAAGCGGTGACTGTTTGTTCTTCCCAGTTTAGGTGTTCATCCAAGATTATTCCAAGGTCTTTTACTGTTTTTTGGTATAGTAGTTGGGTACCACTGAGGAGTATTTGAGGGACGTTTCGCGAAAGTACCGGCTGATTAACTTTGGATGAGATATAAGTATGACCTGGGATTTCTTGGGGTTTTGTTTCAGACCTAGGTTCTGTGCCCATCGAGAAACAGAGCAAAGATCTGCGTTCATACTCGCTACTGCGTCAGCAATGTTCTTGGGGCTTGCACATATGTACAGTTGGATGTCGTCGGCATATAGATGGTAGTTGCAGGAGTGAATCACTGAAGAAGTATCATTAATGTACAGTGAGAAGAGTAATGGACCAAGGACGGAGCCTTGGGGAACTCCAGAGCGCTCGTTTTTCCATGATGACTTTTACGACACACAAATAACTTGTTGACTTCTGTTTTTGAGGTAGCTGTCGAACCAGTGTATTGCACTGTTTGAGAAATTCAGCTATTTCATTTTAATTAATAATATATCAAAGTCAACTGTATCAAAAGCCTTGCTAAAGTCAAGCAGTGTTAGGATGGCAGCTTCACGTCTGTCCATAACATGATTAATGTCATCAGTTACTTTGATTAATGCAGTTGCTGTACTATAGTGCTTTCGAAGGCCTGACTGATATTTGTCAAGGATGTTATGAGTTTTGAGGTAATCCGTCAGCTGTTCATGGACGATGTATTCTAGGGCTTTGGATATTGCAGGTAGTATGCTGATTGGCCTGTAGTCACTTGGCGACTTAGGGTTTTCAGTCTTGGGTATAGGTTGAATTAAACTTTGCTTCCACTCCGTAGCATATGTACTACTGACAAGAGACAGGTTGAAGATGTTTGTGATAACTGGAATAATGGTGTCTACGACGATCTTAATCATGCCAATGCTCACTCCTTAATTTCCTACTGCCTCGGAAGAGATTCTCATAATTGCCTTGTGTACTGTGCCGGTAGTGACATGTTTTAGGAAAAACTTGTCTCTCGAGAGATTGATATCTTGGGGCTGGTAATTTGTCGCTGCGTGGCAGTTTACAGCTGTTGAGAAGAAATCGTTTAATTCTTCTGCAGACGCTTGATGAACAGCGTCAGATCTTCGTTTCCCTATTTACACGAGTTCACTCTTTCTGTTTTGTGATCATTTATTATTTTATAACAGGGAATTGGCTTCTTGCCTCTGAAATATGCAACTTTTTTCTTTGATGACCGAAACAGATTATATCCCTCATCAGTTGTGAATAAAATAATAACAACTGTCTCAAGTGCAGGGTGAAAATTACTGAACTATATGAAAAAAAATTAATTAGTTACAAACTACGGAATGCACACACTTTATTCAACATGTAAACGTCACTGCAGATATCCAGATTTAGGTTATGACATGTTCGATACGCCTGCCATCATAGGCGATGATGTGGCGCAGACGAGTGGTGAAATTCTGTATGTCCCGCTGAAATGTCGGAATATGTATGGTTCAAATGGCTCTAAGCACTATGGGACTTAACATCTGAGGTCATCAGTCACCGAGACTTAGAACTACTTGAACCTAACTGACCTAAGGACACCACACACATCCATGACCGAGGCAGGGTACGAACCTGCGACCGTAGCAGCCGAGTGGTTCCGGACTGAAGTGCCTATAACCGCTCGACCACAGGGGCCGGCGGAAATTGATGCACTCGATTACTTGAATGGCTGTTTGCAGCTCAGCAATGGTTATGGTGTTATTGCTGTACACCTTGTCCTTAATACAGCCGCACAAAAAGGAGTCACATGTGTTCTGTTCCGTGGAATATGGCGGCCGGTCGAAGTCCATGCCAGTGGTCTCTGGGTAACCCAGAGCCAGATTGCGGTACCAAAAGTGGTCCTCTGGAACATCAGATACTTCCTGTTTCCCTGGGGTCGAGATCCGTCTTGGATGAACTACATCTTGTCGAAACCAGATTCATTTTCGATAATGGGGATGAAATCATCTTCCTAAACCTTTACGTACTGTTCGGTAGTCTCTATGCCATCAAGGAATGTCGTACCAAGTATTCTGTGACTTGACATTGCACTCACACAGTCACCCATTGAGGCTGAAGAGACTTCTCGAATGCGAAATGCAGAATTCAGCCCCCCAAAGTTCACCAATTTTGCTTATTGACTAACATATCTAAATGAAAGTTAGCTTCGTCGCTAAACCAAACCATGCATGCGCATACTGATTCCCATCATGCGCCATGGCCAACCTTGAGTCTGAACGTCCTACCACAAACCGCTCAGAAGTTATGACAATTTTATTTCACATAGTTCAATAACTGTCACCCTCTATGTTCTCAGCTCCAAAAAAGTCATGTGCAGCTATTGTTGAAGTAGACAAATATTTATCTGATGCATATTTGGCTGGAAACACCAATCCCTTAAACTGGAAGGAAACCAGAAAATTTCTGTATCCAACATTATATCGACTAGTTCTGAAAATATTATGTATCCCAGCTATGTCAGTGCCCTGTAAGTGCATCTTTACAAAACAAAGGTAAATACGCACAATGGAAAGAAACTCACTCTGTACTTGAAAAACAGACCAATTTTATTTAAAAGTAATAATATTAATTACTTTTCCTTGTGGAGTACATATGTTCTCATACTAACTGTAAAAAGCGACTGCAGATATTTAAATTAATTACAATTATGCCATATTTCTTATATTGTATTTTGTCTCCAGTAAAAGTATAAAAAAATAAGTATTACCTTTAAATTTTCCCCTTTGGTAAAAAGTATTTCGAATTTTGTTGTAATACTTTTAATTTTTACATCTGATGAAATACAGATGATTTAAATCACAAAATTACTAAGGACGTAACAAACTTATTTCTTCTCTTCGTGCGATCTTTCAAAACAGGAATAATCAAATAAAAATAGAGGTATTGTGACGTGAACTGAAAAGGCAAGGTTACTTCCTTTTATTTACTTTTCTGAGTGAATGACGTGTGATGAGTCAAGAAAAAGAGCTAGTTCATTCCAGTGAGTGAGAAGTTCTGGTCTGATCTTCTAAAAGATAGGTTTTCCCTATATCTAATTTTAGGAGTTCGTGTTACTAGCCAAGGACGTGAGTTGTATCACGGTAAATTGTACTGTTTGCTGATGTTTTCTATATTGCATTAATTTTACCCAATTTACTGTGATGACTGAACCCTCTAGAGAGGTCTGTCTGTTGAAGCGCCACTTGGGATAGCGAGATGCGCCGGTGCAGATCGAATCTGTCCAGCAGATGAACAACGATGATATGTGAGACAGCCACACAGGATGTGGACTTTACGCGGTCTTCCTCTTCCCACTAAGTCAATAATAGGTTGGTACTTACGTCTTGCCTCAGTTACACTATTCACAAACATTTAGAAAAACCGAGCGAGATGGCGCAGCGGTTAGCATAGTGGAATTGCATGTGGGAGGACGACGGTTCAAACCCGCGTCCGACGATCCTGATTTAGGTTTTCTGTGATTTCCCTAAATCGCTTCAGGCAAATGCCAGGATGGTTCCTTTGAAAGAGCACACCCGACTTCCTTCCCAATCCTTTCCTAATCCGATGCAACTGATTACCTCGCGCAAATCCACCAACCACGCATTTAGAAAAGTTTTGCTCAATGTCACATGGATAACGCTATATGCACACAGCTGGGACTAGGGGTACCCGTATTCAGTCCAAGTGTGGGGGGGGGGGGGGGGGGCGTTAGGAAGAGCACCTGGCCACCCCTTTAAATTAACCATGCCAAATCCGTTACTAAGTGTCCTCCACCTATGCAGGACAAGATCACACGAAAGAGAATCAGAATAATTTACTGTAGCCATAACTTCTACGTCCAAATCTCAACTGGTACGCAGATTATCTAATTCGTTTGTTATCGCGGTATTTTCAACATGCACAAAAAAGATAGTACAGTTCTTACCATATGAAACACTACATGTTAAGGGATACCTCGACACACCTCGAAATCTCCCTCATATGTGTACTTGAAACCTCCTTGGTACAACGGTTGCTAGGAACTGCCTGCGGATTATGAACTTCTACTGCTATCTGTAACAGTTGCTGTCCTTCCTAACCAACAAAAAATATACAGTAACAAGATTCTCCGGAAATATTTTGGCCAATGATCTTAAAATTTACTAAATCACTTGACAAACATATAAGTTAGCCTACTGCGGCTTTATTCAGCACACTCGCACCTTGTACGTAATTATTCACGCCTCGGATTACATACTTAGCCATCATGTCTTTCATGTTCCAGTAGCCATTTGTTAGTACTGCTATTTCTGAAAAGTATCGTCATTCCCCAACTGCCGAGTCCGCATTAAATGATCGTAATACACGAACGAAAATGGAAAGTGTTTCGCCATGAAAAACCAGTTCGAAATTTATTGAAATTTGTGCTGTTGTTCATCACATAACGGATTTTACGTGATTAAACTTTCATTCCGTTCGGCATTGATTTGCATAATTGACATCAATGTGACGTGTGACCACGTGGGAACGAATATACTTTTTATTCACTTTGTATTCAGTGTAGAACAGAAGTAAACAGCAACCAGATGTGATGTTAGGGAATTTCTTGCCATGTCTGAAGCATATTTTGCGTCAGATCATGAATATGCCTGGGTGGAAGCTGCTGTGAGGTCATATATCGCATCCGATACGAGTATTATAGATGGCTTATCAGTGGACTAGGCAGGCCAGACAAGGATCCACATAATCCTCAAGACATCTGTGATGTGGTTTACAGTTTTGGGGCCAGACGAAGCGGCCAAGCGGTTCTAGGCGCTACAGTCTGGAACCGCGCGACCGCTACGGTCGCAGGTTCGAATCCTGCCTCGGGCATGGATGTGTGTGATGTCCTTAGGTTAGTTAGGTTTAAGTAGTTCTATGTTCTAGGGGGCTTATGACCTCAGCAGTTGAGTCCCATAGTGCTCAGAGCCATTTGAACCATTTGAACAGTTTTGGGACTTGAAATGTCCTGTTGGAATACGAGTATAACATTCGGTACGATAACCATGAAGGGTATAACAACAAAGTTTTTCATTCTTGCCACATATGGGCGACCGTTCAATCTCTATTTAACAAATATAAAATCAGTCTTATTATCATGTCCAACAGCGCCTAACACAATGATTCCAGGAGTTGGAGAGTCGTAGATTTTGAGATTCGCTACTTCCTTTTACCGTTCCCCAAGTAGCCTATGGATACATTGGCGTTGATACTTGGCACCAAAAGCAACAGTGAGACTCATCGCTGATCACCATAGAATAGCACTAACTGTCCCGTTTAGCCTTTTGGACCACATATGCTATTATTAATGTACAATTTAACTTCCATGAAGGCCAAACGACTCTGAGATAACCTGAGAAAAAATTAAATGTCTTTTTTAATGCAAAATTCAAACTATTAACTAATATGCATGAAGTATTTTATGTGATTCCTCGCCAGCCACGTTTATACATTTAATCTGTCCCATATTTTTTTGACAGTATCAATGTTTCTGCTCATTACGTCTGAATACCGCAGAACTGTTAGCCAAGTAGTCACGAAACAACACACAGGAATCTTATAATCCTAGAGCAAATCGATAAGACTGTCCCTAGTCAATACATCGATTTATATTGAAACAAGGCGTTAGGCTCAATGTTCGTTGTCTTCACTGATTAATAAGAGAATGATCGTTGAAATGGCCACTATGCACATCGATAAGGACGTAACGTCACAGTGGGAGCAATACGCTCAGCTGTGCGCTGGCTATATTTGTTAATTGTGGGTCGCCTAACTATGTAAAAGATGTAGGGGTATTTAAAGGGTCTTTAAATCTAAGATTGAGATTAACAAGTACTTATTTTCTCTAATGAGTTTTAAAAATATATTAAATTAACAGAGAAAAAAGTTCCCTAAAACTAGTATGAAATTTAAAAAGTACGCTAACACTGTGAGTGCCAAAAGGAGTGGAAGAGTGTACGGAGAAAGCGAAAGAAGTTCTGTTCATGCATCAAATCAAGCAACATGGTAAGGTAAACAAGTAACGAGATGCTTAGAATATTAATTGCACTACTGCAATTGCAACACTTATATTTCCCCAACAAAAGCTAGCATGCACCAATCAGCACCAGACCGTAGCCCGCAGAGGAAACCCCCAGCAGGAGGCCCAGAGCAGAAAAGGCCAGATCCTTAGTTCACTACCTTCAACTATTTCATTTTCGAAAATATCTTTTGGAAGGGACGATCCACTGCTACTACCAATGTGACGGTCGAGAATATCGCTTAGTTAATGAAAAGACAGGGAACCACAGCAGAAACTTTCCACCCTTGCCATACAAACGCCCATTAATACACACGAGGTTCTTACTGGGCTGTAGTAATGACTCCACGACGGGTCGGCTTCTTCACGCCAACGACAGTGCCGTGGCGATTCAATTTGGTTGGGTGACCAAAATTATGGAGCAAAAGCAACTGCCTTTCTCACGCTGGCAGTGTGGCACCATGGCGTGTCGACCTTTTATATTTGAGCAGAAAAGACAAAAACGTCAAACTTAATTATTCTCTAGCGATGATAGTGGCAGCACAGTACACCTGTCCTCAGCTAGGTCAGGCGGCGGCTCTGTGCACAAAAGCCAAAACAAGGCAGCAGCCTGACTTGCACGAAAACTGGTCGTCCCCGTAGGGAATCTCGCCTCTCCTGATGAGATTCACTGACTGACTTTTGTCGACAACAGAACTCTGAGACCATACTGGGAGAACACCTTTCCTGGGCAAAAAATAAAATAACTACGAAATAGTAACGTAAAATGCCACAATATCGATTAGCGATATATGACAGTGATGTCACATAACAGTTACTAACCATTTCACTTCGGTGGTCTACCACTCTGCAATAATTAAAACAGTTGATGAGGACAGGAGAGGCGCTACATAGCCTAGGGCCGAACATAGAACTACCAAAGAAATAACACTACACTACAGGCAAGAAACCTAAAGCAGGAGGAATTTTTGTTTAGCAAAAGCATAAGATCCTGTCCTGTATCTTTGTTCTCCTGAAAGGCATCTACTGTTACAGAATCAAAGCCTACATGCTTATACTTAGCGTTTCTTTCGCTTTTAAAATCCGGAGATGAAGAAGGAGCGGGAGAGTAACAACCCAGATACAACAAAGGCACTACTGAGTAACGACAACAGAGTGATAAAAATCGCTTACTTTGCAACTATCAGGTTCTCAAATTACAACTGGCCATCCCTGGAAAAGATGTAGGTTCATGTATCACAGCAGTGACAGTCGTTTTTCGGTATCGCATGTGTCAGAAGATGAGTGAAAAGAGGTAGCCGGTGAGGAGGAATAGTCATCCGGGAGTAATCCAGTCAAAATAGACAAAATTCGCCCCAACGTGAACATCCTAAAAAAATGTGGAAATGGGCGGAAACGCTCAGCATGATGTCCACATCAAAATCCCAAAATTCCTAAAAAATAATGTTGTGAAAAATCCGCCATGTTGGAATTTATGAATTTTGATCATAGTAACTGACCAAGCGCCTGATCGGCTTCATTTTTGCGTCCAGTTCTCAGTTACTTGGAAGGAAAAGCGGTGTCAGTTTCACAGGAAAAGCACATCACATTTTCAACGAAGAATGGTACAGGAAGAAAAAGGAATATGAAACGAAATAAAGGATGTGAATGATCGCAAAAGTGATAATAATTTATCACGAGGACATTCACACCCAAGTTTACGAGTGTTTCACCTATCCAATATTGGAATAAATTTCATCAAGAAATCAGTAAATAATTCTGCCCACTCTTCAGGGCTTTCTGAAAGTTGTTCTTTCAGCTCGGAAACCATCTGAAGACGACATCACTCCAAAAAGGAAGGCAACAACCATTCGATAGTTACTGCTGCCCGCCCTGGTTTGTTCATTTCTCCTTTACAACTTCGGATAGGGATAACTCTTCATAGAAGCTATGACTAAAGGCAATTGCTTTATACTGTTACATGCAAGACTTGGTGTATGAATGCTGTATTCTGAAACAGCACATTTTGAGACGTCCACTGCACGGATCAGTCAACCTACAGCTAAAGAAGATGCGTAATTCGTATTTGACAACACAGATAACGTTGAGACAACACTGGATGGCCACAGGAGGTATAAGATTCATCACACCCGCAGGAGCTGTTGAAGCAAGTGGTCCGGTCCCAAGAAGCGACGAGCCACCTTTGATAGCAGAGTTAGCGTTTTTAACCTCACTCGATCTGATACCGGTACACTACGAAAACGCAAAACTTAGGACTGCACACATCGTTGCGCAAAACCTCAGAATCGCTATTCCAGCACCTACATCAACTAAACGATCTCGTCTTATAGTCATTCTATGGATGTGGTGGTTCCAGCCCCAAGAAACACCAGGACGTGGCTGGAATTGATTCATGGACGTAGTTACCGCTACCAGTCAACAAGTGTTCGAAAAGTCTAAAGTTTATTCATTGCCATCTCTCACTCTAGTGCCTTCCCAGTCTACAACCGTATACACCTGTCTGCTTTCCGCTATGGAGATGTGCAGACAGAGAGCAGTCGTCACGCGTGGTGACGTTCGATCAATCCTCTACTCGAAATTGCCGGCCGAAGTGGCCGTGCGGTTCTAGGCTCTGCAGTCTGGAACCGCGAGACCGCTCCGGTCGCAGGTTCGAATCCTGCCTCGGGCATGGATGTGTGGGATGTCCTTAGGTTAGTTAGGTTTAACTAGTTCTAAGTTCTAGGGGACTAATGACCTCAGAAGTTGAGTCCCATAGTGCTCAGAGCCATTTGAACCATCTACTCGAAATCACTGGACATCGTTCTAGCAGCTGGAGAAGAAAGGCTGTTGTCGTATGTTGCATTGCATGTCTGTGGTTTTCACATGGTCGTGTCTTTCATGGCAGCTATTGAGACTATAACGACAGTTAGTGGATCGGCAGAGCTCTAGCAAACTGTGTGCTCAATGAATACGGCGGTTCACATGATGACCAGCCATGCTTAAGTGGAGCAATCCACTTACATTTTCTGAAGCAGCTGACGTTAACGATCTTGATCATTAAGGATACGGAAGAAATGGAATCGTGTCTCAGTATATCGTCTGAAACGAACACACTTGAACCTCCTTTCGGCAGATATTTATGTTGACGATGTTCTATAGTCAGAGTTCACCGACCACGATGCAGATTTGTTCGACGCATAACTAAAACGCCTTACATTATCTGGACGGTGCACTGCGAAACTTCGGGCGCAATACTTCGAAATGGTGGGAATCATGCGACTGTTTGTCAGAACCGAACATTCGGGAGACTGGGCTCTTCACCTGTTCTGCGTCCAACTCGTGATTCCATTTATCCGCTCTGCGGGACACTTCGGCTATGCGGAATATGCTTACATATAACAAAGACTGAAATGCCCTGTTTTTATGCTTACATGTGCCTACATCAAACTTTGAAGCTTCTAAACATTATGGCTGTTGCAAAGCAGTCCGTCAAAGCATGTGATTCGGCCGCACATGCATCAACATTCGCAGTGGGTAAACAGCATTCGTATCAAGTTTAGCAACAGGCGATGAAAGCACTACCTTGATTAATTCCGTATAATATAAACACAGATCCTCATATCTTTAACTGATTTGCATAATTACCAGAAGGTTCAAGTATCGATAGGATATCGCCTTCCGGAAAAAGAAGGCGGAAGATGCTTGTGTGCACGCCTGTCAGCTTAAACCAATTCCAAATGAGGAAGAACCAGCACCGGAGTAAGTACTTCGCGTAATCTTCTGCGACTGTAAATCTGGTTCTAAAACAAGAGCGTATTCAGGACAAGCGGCTTATGTTGTACAAGTACAGGGTAACAATTACTGAAATATATGAAAAAAACGTAAATTAGTAACAAACTATGGCGTGCACACACTTTATTTTACATGTTAACGTCACTGCAGACATTCAGACTTACGTTATGACATGTTAGATACGCCTGACATCATAGGTGATTACGTGGTGCAGAGGAATAGGGAAATTCTGTATGTCCCGCTGAGTGTTTGAACATTGATGCAGTCGATGATCTGAATGGCTGCTTTGAGCTCAGCAATGGTTTTGGGGTTATTATTGTACACCTTGTCTTTAATATAGCTGTACGAAATGGAGTCGCACGTGTTCTGATCCGGGGAATATGGCGGCCAGTCGGGGCCCATGCCAGTGGCCTCTGTGTACTCCAGAGCCAGATTGCGGTGCCAAAAGTGGCCCTCCGGGACATCATACACTCTCCTGTTGCGATGGGGTCGAGCTCCGTCTCGGATGAACCACATCTTGTCGAAAACAGAGTCATTTTCGGTAATGTAGATTGAATCGTCTTCCAAAACCTTTATGTATTGTTTGGCAATCTCTATGCCGTCAAGGAATATCGCACCGATTACTCCGTGACTGGACACTGCATACCACCCAGGCACCCGTTGAGGGTGAAGAGATGATCGCGAAGTGCGCGTTTTCAGTGCCCCAAATGATCCAGTTTTGATTATTGACGAACCCATCCAAGTGTAAATGGCCGACAACAACAAGGCTCGTGCGCATGCACATACTAATTCCCATCATGCCCCGCGGCCAACAGTGCAGTTTGAATGTCCTAACGCAAATCGTTCAAAAGTTATGACGATTCCATTTCGTATAGTTCAGTAATTGTCACGCTGTATGTGCTGCTACTGTTCTTGCCATGGGCTAATAAATCGGATGAAGTTCGCAGACTCTGACGGCGAAGAAAATGTGGAAACTTTGGCAGACGTGTCTACATAAAAGCGGTAAATAACCATATAATGGAAAAAGTCCTGTCCCTCGTTTTCCCATTTTTATAAAAAAATGGTTCAAATGCCTCTGAACACTAGGTGACTTAACATATGAGGTTATCAGTCCCCTATAACTTAGAACTACTTAAACCTAACTAACCTATGGACATCACACACATTCATGCCCGAGGCAGGATTCGAACCTGCGACCGTAGCGGTCACGCGGTCCAGACTGAAGCGCTGCAACAGCACGGCCACACCGGCCGGCCTGAGAGAATGGATTATGCTCCAGAGGAAACAACGACGATACGATCTCACCTCGTAGAAAAAGCTGTCTACCACGTTGGCTCGGCGGCATCGATCGAGACGGACTGATAGCCGCCACGTAATTGATCCTTCAACGAGACGCTGGGGCTTTACAGTTTCGCCTTTTAAATGCCGTTCAAATTTGGCCGTTGATCTGCTCTTTCCCCAACTGACTCAGGATACCAGCTCAAGCGGGGGTCATACGAAGAGACCATCCCTAAATGTTAGCTTGAACCAGCCAAGGACCAGCATACACCACAGTTGACAAGACGCAGTCACCCATTGTCAAAAGCAGCGGTACACGGCATCTAGTGTGCTGTTCCCTTGGTGGCGTGCTGTCTTGATATCTGGTATACCAACGACTAATGGACACAACTGACACCCTTATTCTCTCACTAAGATTTTCTAAGCAACTTTACAGCACTTCACCATAACGGCTGAATTAAATAAACCTGCCTTTGATGTCACACTGAATCCTACGAAAGTAAAACTGCGGGACGCTTTAATTAGGTATGTAGGCATTCAGGCAATTTACATTTATTACATTTAATTGGTAGATTATAGTTTGCTTCTCTTGGAATAAGTTATTTTAATTAATCACATCTGTCTAACAGATTCGTTGTATTCTACCCATTACCTAGCCGCAGTGGCCGTGCCGTTCTAGGCGCTACAGTCTGGAGCCTAGCGACCGCTACGGTCGCGGGTTCGAATCCTGCGTCGGACCTGGATGTGTGTGATGTCCTTAGGTTAGTTATGTTTAATTAGTTCTAAGTTCTAGGCTACTGATGACCTCAGACGTTAAGTCGCATAGTGCTCAGAGCCATATTCTACCCGTTAATTCCTCGAATTGGAAGTATCCTACATATCTAATACTTAACGTTTTATCTTGTTAAATAGACAATTCTCTCGCACCCTTTTCGGAATCAAATTGCAACAGCTTGTAGTCAACAGGCATTCGCTGAATATTGTCCTTCTTCTTACAGTTTTTCACAATCTTAATATTTACACTTCCATATCATCGAATTTTATTTTAAGACAAAAAAGGATGATCTGCACGTGAATAATACATTATAATCTGATCCGCTAGATGAACTGTTACTATCTGCGACAGTTTTTCTAAAATGGGTTTTTTATCTGTGTCAGCAGACTGTACAGCAAAAAATCATGTAGCGCTTCTTCAGTGACTTAGAAGAGCACGAACAGCTATTTTAAAATAACTAATTAAGTTGTACATCTTTTTTAACATACCTATTCTATTATAGCTCAAAGTATTTTTGAACACTCTCCAAGATCGCATACGTCAGCGCTGCAGGTACAAATTATAGTCTGCTTCAGTGAACTGTGGGAAAGCTAAAGGAAAACCACGAAACACCGGGAGAAATAGTAGACTCTCATATGTAGTGACAGTGGAGTCACTTTGAGATAGCGTTATTAGCAATATTCCTAACAAATTAAAATGTTTAGTATGAATGAATTTAGAAGAAAATGGGAAAAATATGGTAATATATTTAACCACTAGCACATCCAGTCAACATTTCATCACCTAACGGTATATCTTCTGGGCAGAGAAAAGCAGAAATCTCAAAAACATATATTTCATGACTTTCAGAATTTGCAAAAAATGATCTAATCTCTTGATTTTTTAAATGCAGTGAAATTACTAAATAGAAATTATGAATGCATCTTAGGCGTTAAGCGGATATATAAGTCGTCAGAAGAACAAATTTTATCTACATACAGATTTATTGTACGTCAGTACCACATAGAGAATGTTGTCGGCACTGCTCAAGAGATATAGAATCTAGACAGTAACATCAGTTCAGGTAGGTGTTCGTGGAACGAACCGAAACAGTGAGTGAGAGTCCCTCCTTTTATCAGTGAGTAATTTGGTACTGTGATTGGTTCAGACACTAGACATACATACATGAGAAACAACATTCACATATCGGCCCTAATTTTCGCGTTTTCCCTAAATAATTTCATCCAAATGCCAGATTGGTACCTTCGAAAAGGCTATGACGGATTATATTCTACTTCTTGCCTCATGGTATTTTTTGTTCCGTCTCTAACAACCTCACCGTCGATGGGACGTTAAATTCTAATACTTGTTACTTTCTTTCATCACCGCAAAGTTTCAAATTGTGGCTAATATCGTTTAGATGACTGAGATTGGGTCTTGTGCTGAGCTGTGAACAGTATGTGCCATTTGGGAGAGTATTGTGTAAAAGGAAGGAAGAAAGAAAATCAAACTTAGTTGTTACACATAGTTTTACAATCTTAAATGTAGTTAATAAATCACCAAGCCTTGGATTTTCGTCAGAGAATAATTCATAACTGGCAGTGTCACATGATGGAATTCTAGAAAAGCCACAGTAGGGGCATGATAGAGCTTACCTAGCAAATATTAGTGCTGCAAATTTGTTTCGGCGTCAGGATATAAATCGGTTCAATTCTAGTCGATTGTCACAATGGTAATGATTGTTTGGGGCCCCAAATACCTAGGCGTATATTAGTTATACTTGTCACAGCAGGAACATATTTTAATTCCATTTTCTATATAGCTTTCCCCATTCTGGTTGTATCAGGGAACAGCATAGCTGCTAGCCTCTAAATATTTGGCTCAGATTGGATTTTAACAAGCATAATTTACATCTTTTATATGAGAGACACATTGTAATAATACTTGAGACAATGTTAATTGAAATCGTTTTTGCTAGAGAGCAGTATGTCGTCGGAGCATTGTTTTTGCATTTAATAATGAAAGTCAGACATTAAATATGTAAAAGAAAGCGCCCAGGGAGACGAAACAGAGAAAAATAAATTCGGGGAAGCAGAGTCGGCCTCTACACAGTAACACCACCGGAAGTGTACCGAAAAAGTGAGGCGGATGTATACGTCATTATTACTCTCATTTATTCCAAGACTGGGATTACAGGAAGTAACTCTCGTTTTAAATCGCATAGCTATTACTTCACTCGTTGTCGTATCTTTACACAATTTGAGTAAATACATGTTGTCTCTTGTATGCTACGCACCTACATTTCCACCTGTCCCTAACCTGCCCCTTCAGCCCTGACACTTCTTATGTCCGTTGTCCACTTCAATTTATGATCCGTATTTGAGTCTTGATTGTGTAATTTTCACGTCTACTGTTTAAAAATAGTTAATTCCTCTTTACGCCACTACTCAATTCCTCAGCACAATGCCACATAAATTCTACTTGTTTCCGACACGTTAATGACCTCAAGTCTACCATTTAGCACCTGCCCACTGGGTAAATACTTCATTTTTAAGCGTATTTTTTCGTACATTTGAATGATATCCCAGATCGCACAAAGCACATAGAAGCTGTTCCTTTTGTAATAACAAGTACTACACAAGTCCATTAGTCACAGCTGCTAGCATTCAACCATTTTAGCTGTACGTCACATAATGCAAGAATCTGTTCCTAGAGACTCAACACCCAACACATTATCGACATTCGTCTCATACGATTTTAACATTAATAAGACATTTGCGGCGGCAGAAAACGTATTTTGAATATATGTCAGTGTTGTAATCCGGTATTCATTGCTGTGAGTGGTCAGTATCTTCACTGAATCATCTAAATCTTTTGTGTTTCAGTACAAGTTTTATTATTCCAGAAAGCATAGTATGCACTAAAGCGCCAAAGAAACTAGTATAGGCATGTATATTCAAATACGGTCGTCGTCGGCAACGCCTATACAGGGTGGTCCATTGATAGTGACCGGGCCAAATATCTCACGAAATAAGCATCAAACGAAAAAACTACAAAGAACGAAGCTCGTCTTCTTGAAGGGGGAAACCAGATGGCGCTATGGTTGGCCCTCTAGATGGCGCTGCCGTAGGTCAAACGGATATCAACTGTGTTTTTTATATAGGAACCCCCATTTTTTATTACATATTCGTGTAGTAAGTAAAGAAATATGAATGTTTTAGTTGGACCACTTTTTTCGCTTTGTGATAGATGGCGCTGTAATAGTCACAAACGTATAAGTACGTGGCATCACGTAACATTCCGCCAGTGCGAACGGTATTTGCTTCGTGATACATTACCCGTTTTAAAATGGACCGTTTACCAATTGCCGAAAAGGTCGATATCGTGTTGATGTATGGCTATTGTGATCAAAACGCCCAACGAGCGTGTGCTATGTATGCTGCTCGGTATCCTGGACGACATCATCCAAGTGTCCTGACCGTTCGACGGATAGTTACGTTATTTAAGGAAATGGGAAGTGTTCAACCACATGTGAAACGTCAACCACGACCTGCAACAAATGATGATGCCCAAGTAGGTGTTTTAGCTGCTGTCGCGGCTAATCCGCACATTAGTAGCAGACAAATTGCGCGAGAATCAGGAATCTCAAAAAACGTCGGTGTTGAGGATGCTACATCAACATCGATTGCACACGTACCATATTTCTATGCACCAGGAATTGCATGGCGACTACTTTGAACGTCGTGTACAGTTCTGCCACTGGGCACAAGAGAAATTACGGGACGATGACAGATGTTTTGCACACGTTCTATTTAGTGACGAAGCGTTATTCACCAACAGCGGTAAAGTAAACCGGCATAATATGAACTACTGGACAACGGAAAATTCACGATGGCTGCGACAAATGGAACATCAGCGACCTTGGATGGTTAATGTATGGTGCGGTATTATGGGAGGAAGGATAATTGGCCCCCATTTTATCGATGGTAATCTAATGGTACAATGTATGCTGATTTCCTAAGTAATATTCTGCCGATGTTACTACAAAATGTTTCACTGCATGCAGAATGGCGATGTACTTACAACATGAAGGAAGTTCGGCACATAGCTCGCGTGCGCTTGAAGCGGATTTGAATAGCATATTTCATGACTGGTGGATTCTTCGTCGAAGCACCATACCATGGCCCGCACGGTCATCGGATTTGACGTCCCCGGATTTCTTTCTGTGGGGAAAGTTGAATGATATTTGAAATCGTGATCCACCGACAACGCCTGACAACATGCATCAGGGCATTGTCAATGCATGTGCGAATATTATGGAAGGCGAACTACTCACTGTCGAGAGGAATGTCGATAAACGTATTGCCAAATGCACTGAGGTTGACGGACATCATTTTGAGCATTTATTGCGTTAATGGGGTATTTACAGGTAATCACGCTGTAACAGCATGCTTTCTCAGAAATGATAAGTTCACAATGGTACAGGTATCACATTGGAACAAGCGAAATAAAATGTTTAAACGTACCTACGTCCTGTATTTTAATTTAAAGAAATCTACCTGTTACCAACTGTTCGTCTAAAATTGTGAGCCATATGTTTGTGACTATTAAAGCGCCGTCTGTCACAAAGCGAAGAAGGTGGTCCAGCTAAAACATTCATATTTCTTTACGTACTACACGAATATGTAATAAAAACTGGGGGTTCCTATTTTTAAAAAAGCTGTTGATATCCGTTTGACCTATGGCAGCGCCATCTAGCGGGCCAACCATAGCAGCATCTGGTTTCCCCCTTCAAGCCAGACAAGTTTGGTTTTTTTAGTTTTTTCGTTTGACGCTTATTTCGTGAGATAATTGGCCAGGTCACGATCAATGGACCACCCTGTATAAGACAATAAGTGTCTGGCGCAGTTGTTAGACTGGTTGCTGCTGCTACAATGATAGGTTATCAATATTTATGTCAGTTTCAGCGTGGTGTTATAGATGGCGCACGAGCGACGGGACACTAGCATCTCTGAGGTAGCGATGAAGAGGCGATTTTGCCGTACGATCATTTCACGAGTGTACCGTGAACATCAGGAATCAGGTAAAATATCAAGTCTCCGACATCGCTGGGGACGCAAAAAGATTCTGCAAGAACGGGACCAACGACGATTGAAGAGAATCGTTCAATGTGAGAGAAGTGCAACTCTTCGGCAAACTCCTGTAATTTCAATGCTAGGCCATCAACAAGTGTCAGCGTGCGAACCATTCAACGAAACATCATCAATATGAGCTTTCGGAGCCGAAGACCCACTCGTGTGCCCTAGATGACTGCACGACACAAGGCTTTACGCTTGGCCTGGGCCCGTCAACACCGACATCGTACTGTTGAAGACTGGAAACATGTTTCCTGGTCGCACGAGTCTCGTTTCAAATTGTATCGAGCTGATGGATGTGTACGGGTATGGAGACAATCTCATGAATCCACGGACACTGCATATGAGCACGGGACTGTTCAATGTTGTTGAAGCTCTGTAATGATATGGGGGGTGTGCAATTGGAGTGATATGGGACATCTGACACGCCCAGATACGCCTCTGACAGGTGACACATCCTGTCTGATCATCTGCATCCCTTCTGGCCATTGTGCATTCCGATGGAATTCGGCAATGAGCAGGGGACTGTTCAATGTTGTTGAAGCTCCGTAATGATATGGGGAATGTGCAATTGGAGTGATATGGGACATCTGACACGCCCAGATACGCCTCTGACAGGTGACACATCCTGTCTGATCATCTGCATCCCTTCTGGCCATTGTGCATTCCGATGGAATTCGGCAATTTCAGCAGGACAATGCGACGCCCCACAAGTCCATAATTGCTGCAGACTTGCTCCAGGAACACTCTTCTGAGTTTAAACACTTACGCTGGTCACCAGACATCCAGGACATAAACATTATTGAGCGTATCTGGGATGCCTTGGAACGTGCTGTTCAGAAGAGATCGCCACCCTCTCGTACTCTTAACATTTATGGACAGCCCTGCAGGATTCATGGTGTCATTTCCCCCAGCACTACTTCAGATATTAGTCGAGTCCATGCCACGTTGTGTTCCGGCACTTCTGCATGCTTCTGGGGGCCCTACATGATATCAGGCAGGTGTACCAGTTTCTTTTGCTCTTTAGTATAATTACCAGTATCAGTTTACTGTGTTATACTTTCATGTGTAAAATTCTTACAGTTACGAATATCCAACTTTCTCGTACTGTGTACACAATTTCAGGTATATATATGCTTTACCATTAACTATTTACACATGTAAGTCGTAAGAGTTTTGGATGATGCACTTTTGTGGTTTGTGTATATTTAGAGATATTTATTTAGAATTTTGAGTGTCATAACATTACCTTCGTATGAAATTTGAGTGCACATTACCATTCGTTATTTTGTTTAGAGATTTGACCTATGAGGGAACAACATAGTTTGTCATTGGTGGTATGTTGGCACACAGCGGAATATTTGAATTTGACAGCTCTTAAAAGACAGCAGTCTTATGTTTATATTTTGGACTTTTCGTGTATCTCATTCATGAAAGATTGGACTGAGAAAAGTTTGGGAATTTGTATGGGCGCTGATAACAGCGCAGTTGAGCGCCCCACGAACCAAACGTCATCGCCGGCCGCGGTGGTCTCGCGGTTCTAGGCGCGCAGTCCGGAACCGCGCGACTGCTACGGTCGCAGGTTCGAATCCTGCCTCGGGCATGGATGTGTGTGATGTCCTTAGGTTAGTTAGGTTTAAGTAGTTCTAAGTTCTAGGGGACTGATTACCACAGATGTTAAGTCCCATAGTGCTCAGAGCCATTTGAACCATTTAGCCAAACGTCATCATCATGTTGTCACGTATCAGTTTTTCCATCCCGGCGGGTGAACTCTTTCGTCCAAACTCAGTATTAATAATCAATTGAAAACAAGTGAATCTGAGAAGCTTTCAGGCAGAAGGCTCATACCAAGGAAACAGAATGCGACGATGAGGGTAAGACAATAGGGTATCTGCCGTATGCCGCAAAGTATAGAAAAAAATCTGCAGATTCTTGGCTCGATGTAACGATAAAATATTTTCTGATCACTTTTAAAAACGCGTGCACTATCATGTACGCTTAAAGATAACTTGAAGCTCCGTAAACCGGTTGTATTCCGTGCAAATGCAGTGAGACGTACATCGGGCAGACTGTGCCGGCGGTCTTAGGAAAGATGCGAGGAACAGAGAGGATACGCCGAACTCAAACAAGCAACAAAACATGCGATCTCGGAGCACTGCGTAGCTACACGGGTCTCAATGAAGTATCAACAAACGCAAGGGCTGATACAGACTTTGTCGCTTTGAGGCTGTGTTCTGAAGGAGGCTGCTGAAATTAGAGTGGCCGACGGTTTGATGAATGGAGACAGCCTCTTCGCTCTCGGTCCAGCGTGAGACACAGCCAACTGAAGTCACAACGCTGGTCGACAAACACTCCTGCAACCGACGAGAGCGGCAGGAACACCGATGGACCAGAGTTCGCTTCCAGCGTTCGGCGATCACATCACCACACCACATCACCCGACGCGGCGTACGGCCGTGTAGTGAGAAAAGGTGAGGGAGTGATAAGAGTGTAAAGGGGGGCGCAATGTATCTAAGATGCTCATTCTGCAGATATCACCTAATTATGGTGGCAAGGTATGCTGTCGAAATACCGTGTTTCATAAACCACTGCACCTAGCTGGATACCCGCAAACAATACGAACAGATGTGTCACCATGAAAGCTTAAGACAACACGAAAATAATTCGGTCTGTATAATTCAGCTTGGGTGAGCACCACCTCTAATTGACCTGATTAAAAATCCTTTGAAAAAACTTTTTTTTTACCAGCTCAAAATACAATGCTAGGCCTTAAATTATCATGTGGATGCTTACGGATTCCTCCAGTGCATTGAGTCTTCCTAACAATAGTCCTAAAACTTAAAACTCCACAGAATAAACAACCGCTCTACACTGTAAAAGTCAACTCTGATATTCATTTTAAAAGTTTATATCTCTACAAGATACCTTCAATATTGCAAGCACACGTTTCTCTTCATTTCACTGTCACTCGTTGAAGTATAAAGGATTTATGAAGATAAATAATTACTGTATTGGTAATCTTTTCATATTTTTGGGCGAAAGTCATGTAATAATGTTTGAATGACATTTACGCTTTTTGATTGTACAAATTTCTTTATTTTATATCACTATCATGGTTTAGGCCTTAAGCCATTATCTGGTACCATATTGAAAATATTTTTTTTTATACACAAACACACTTTATACAGTCTGTCAGTAACCCCCTCCCCTATTTTCCTCCCTCACACCTCCACTAACCGGTGCTAATTTTACATCCTGAATAGAATGTTATGCTTATTCCACGTCCTGCCATTGCTACTTCTCTTTTATAATCTGGTCAATGGCGGTTTTGCCCCTCCTCCCCCCCCCAGCCACTCCCCCAATTCGTTAGGTTCCATTACACCGGCGTCTCCTCCATCACTTACCTGGTATCTTTCCCACCCATTTAATCCATGATTTCCCCCCTTGTAACACATGTACATTTGTCCCGTTGACAATTCTTCCAACACCTCCCTAGCACCATTCCCACATACTTTATTCCAGACTCCAATTCTACCCTCACCTCCACCCCCATCTCACCTTCCCGCCACCCCTGTCCTTCGATCACTGTATGAAATGTGCTTTAAATACCTTGTATTTCAGGCATTATATCTCCTCTACAATATGTTGGTTACAACACGTAATATTTTATTGGCAAACTTTGGTATTTTACTGCAGCATGTTTATTTACGAAACATGGACCCACTTTACAAGATACGACAGATAGTTGCGTTCTATGACGGTTATAATTGTTATAGACAGCGCTGATATATGGGTGTTTCTCATAGAAACAAGGATAAGATGTAGGGTACACCTTTCGGCGTGATATCATGTTTTCGTGCTATAAGCGTATTGTTTACACCTTGTATTCACAGATAGCACTACTCTTCCAAAGATATGTTTACAGATGTATTCACAGATAACACAGTTCTTCCAAAGATGTATGATTTATGTACCTATGATCTTGCCGTAATCATGGATTGTGCAACATAGCCCTACAGCCTATGCTGTCCATCTTTGACCACGAATCAACCAGTAACTTCTATGTATATTTTTAAACCGTTCACTGCACATAAATTTCTGTACTGATGTTCATTCTGTGGGACAATTGTTTCATGGCTAGAAAAGTTGCTTGTTACCCAGCCAGCATTGATTGCGTCAGGAACCTTTGTGCACAACGACCGTAGGTGATAAAGAAGGATAGGCACACAGCAGTCAATCGAAATCCCATTAGCTTTTATTATTGTTGCCTATATAGAGTTCGGCTATGAATAGCCATCTTCAGTGCATTTTCGTTACATTTCAACAGACTCGCGGCAGTTCATGTCACGATACGTTCTTACAGGTGTATAGGCAGCTATAGATCCCCACACCTGTCTATACACCTGTAAGAACCTATAGTGACAAGAACTGTCTCGAGTCTGAAGGAATATAACGGAAGTGCACTGAAGATAGCTCTTTATAGCCGAAATCTAGATTTGCAAGAATAATAGAAGATAATGGGTTTGTGACTAACTGCTGTGTCCTGTTTGTACCTTTCACCCATAAATTTCGATAATTTTGTACTTATCTACACCCGGGGACACCCAGTTCAATAGAACTTGAAATATTTACTTCCAAATAACGGAAATATCATCCAAACAGTTGATACATTGTTCTCTTAAAAATAAAACCACCGCTTCTCGTTGTCTTTCGCAAACTTCAGCACATGTAGAAATGAATCAAATATTTCGCTAGCTTAGCACAATCAAAAACCGTCAGTGCGATCCCGATATAAAGCATTGACTGACTCAGGTACCATACGATATTAATGACTCCTTCTCAAAATCATCTACGTTATGTGGAAATCAAATCGTCGTAATCTTGTCTGTTACTCGCAAAATCCATCACACCGACGCCAATTATTTATGTACACATTTCCCCGATATGTGACGATGGGTGATAGCTAAGAGGTTCCTTCGCACAAGTAACATGATACTTTTATAAAAACACTGAATAATGAAAGATATTTCTCCATTTGTCCCCCTGTTCCTGTTTCTCAACAACGGATTTCCTTTTCATCTACATCTACATCTACATCCATACTCCGCAAGCCACCTAACGGTGTGTGGCGGAGGGTACCTTGAGTACCTCTAACGGTTCTCGCTTCTATTCCAGTCTCGTATTGTTCGTGGAAAGACAGATTGTCGGTATGCCTCTGTGTGGGCTTTAATCTCTCTGATTTTATCCTCATGGTCTCTTCGCGAGATATACGTAGGAGGGAGCAATATACTGCTTGACCGCGATTACTGAATGATGCTGTAACGGAGCGCGCTGCTCTCCCGGATCTTCTGTATCTCTTCTATCAACCCTATGTGGTACGGATCCCACACTGGTGAGCAATATTCAAGCAGTGCGCGAACAAGTGTACTGTAACCTACTTCCTTTGCTTTCGGATTGCGTTTCCTTAGGATTCTTCCAATGAATCTCAGTCTGGCATCTGCTTTACCGACGATCAACTTTATATGATCATTCCATTTTAAATCACTCCTAATGCCTACTCCCAGATAATAACTGCTTCTAGTTGCTGACCTGCTATATTATAGCTAAATGATAAGGGATCTATCTTTCTATGTATTCGCAGCACATTACACTTGTCTACATTGAGATTCAATTGCCATTCCCTGCACCATGCGTCAATTCGTTGCAGATCCTCCTACGTTTCAGTACAACTTTCCATTATTACAACCTCTCGATATACCACAGCATCATCCGCAAAAAGCCTCAGTGAACTTCCGATGTTATCCACAAGGTCATTTATTTATACTGTGAATAGCAACGGTCCTACGACACTCACCTGCGGCACACCTGAAATCACTCTTATTTCAGAAGACTTCTCTCCATTGAGAATGACATGCTGCTTTCTGTTATCTAGGAACTCTTGAATCCAATCACACAATTGGTCTGATAGTCCACATGCTCTTACTTTGTTCATTAAACGACTGTGGGGAACTGTATCGAAAGAATTGCGGAAGTCAAGAAACACGGCATCTACCTGGGAACCCGTGTCTATGGCCCTCTGAGTCTCGTGGACGAATAGCGCGAGCTGGGTTTCACACGATCGTCTTTTCCGAAACCCATGCTGATTCCTACGGAGTAGATTTCTAGTTTCCAGAAAAGTCATTATACTCGAACGTGTTCCAAAATTCTACAACTGATCGACGTTAGAGATATAGGTCTATAGTTCTGCACGACTGTTCGACGTCCCTTCTTGAAAAGATGATCTGTGCCCTTTTCCAATCCTTTGGAACGCTACGCTCTTCTAGAGACCTACGGTACACCGCTGCAAGAAGGTGGGCAAGTTCCTTCGCGTACTCTGTGTAAAATCGAACTTGTATCCCATCAGGTCCCGCCGCCTTTCCTCTTTTGAGCGATTTTAATTGTTTCTCTATCCCCCTATCGTCTGCTTCGATATCTACCATTTTGTCCTCTGTGCGACACTCTAGAGAAGGAACTACAGTGCAATCTTCCTCTGTGAAACAGCTTTGGAAAAAGACATTTAGTATTTCGGCCTGTAGAGTGTCTGGACATTTTGTTTTTAACCACCTACCGCTTTGACATAAGACCAAAATTTCATAAACTTCTTTCGATTTAATTTAATAATTTAGGGAGATAAAAAAGTGGATCTAACTGGATCGTTACAGCGTATACGTACAACCACAAGGCCAGAAAATTTATGAACTACAGCATAAGCAGTTCACGGAAGGCGTAGCAGTGCCTAACAAGCTATGACGAAAGCTTTCTAGGTTTTCTTTCTTTCTTCCCTGGGTGAACCTCGCAGACTATCTCACGGGAACGCGGCTGGCAAGAGTCGCGAAGTTGGCGGCGGGCGCGCTGCTGGGAACAGGCCGCCGTAACGACGTTGCGGAGGAAGGAGTGCGGCGCCGCCACCAGGGGTGCCAGCGGACGGGGCCTAACTGGGTCAGCGGGCCGCGGCCGTAGCCGAAGCCGCAGGCTGACGCGCCTTCCCAGAAGTTCGCGCCGTGCCCACCCAGCGCCGCGCTCACGCACCAGAATAGAGGGCTCCACTTCCGTGCAACTGCGGGTCCGTCTTACACCGAGGCGAGGCTAACAACGAATCTCTCCCGTCTGGTACATCGGGCAAACCAGCGGAGAAATGCTCCTATAGGAGAACAAAAAATGTCAGGACGTTTCTGTTAACAGAGTGACTACAATTAAACTTAAACTTTCAAAACGCTGAAGAAATAACAAAACTGGTCAGGATGACGTCAAATTGCAACGGAATATTAACGGAAAACGGGGAAAACGTATGGCAGAAGGAAAAAAAAATGTGAAAATTGATTAATAGGTGGCGCTGTATCTGTCAGAATACGTAAATGAAAACACCTGTCATGCGCACGATCCATTGAGGCGGGTATATACACGCTGCGTACACGGATTTTCCTCCTTTCGTGTCTTAGACGTTCGCAGTGACTGTCTCAATGCAGGATCGCGCTCTGCTTGTAGAGCTGTATTACGAGAATGATGACTGTGCACAAGTCGCTCAGTGTCCAGAAGGGTTGGTTCGATGACTGCCGTGGGTCTGGAGAAAATGATTCGGAAATTCGAAAAAGACTGGTTCTTCTGGTGTGCAACCTGGTAGAGGGAGGAAACGAATTGATTCGACGTCAGTGGAAGCATAGCCACAGCACAGCAGGAAGAGGCGAGTGGTGGTGTGCAAACGTGTAGTGCACGGCTAATTGCCCGAAGACTGGACATGCCCGTGAGCACGGTGCCTAAAATCCTACGAGGCATCCTTATTTGTACCGAGCGACGTTGCGCTATGGTTAGCACGCCGGACTCGCACTCGGGAGGACGACGGTTCAATCCCGCGTCCGGCCACCCTGGTTTAGGTTTTCCGTGATTTCCCAAATGCCGGGATGGTTCCTTTGAAAGGGCACGGCCCACTTCCTTCCCCTTCCTTCCCCAATCCGACGAGACCGCTGACCTCGCAGTTTGGTCTCTTCCCCCAAACAACCCAACCCATCCTTCTTTGCTATCCAATCAAAATTATCCATGTGCACGAGTTGCTTCCCGTTGACCTGCCAGCAAGAGATACCTTTACTTTAGAATTTCTTGCTCTCATGGAAGTGGACAATGCTTGGCCGTGGAAGATTTTGTGGACAGTCGATGCCCACTTCCATCTGAAGGATTTGTCAATACATAGAATTTTCAAATATGGGCAACGGAAGACCCACAAGCAAATCAACCACTTCTACCACTACTACTTCCTCCTGAAAAGGTCACTTTGTGGTACGGGTTACGGCATCATTTATCATAGGGACATATTTTTTCGAAAGACGGGTGCTTCCGGCCTTATTTCCTGTACCGTCACTGGTAAGCGCTATGACTGTATTCAGCGCAATTACGTCATTCCAGCTCTCCAACAGCGTTGATATGTGTGGATGGGATCATTTTTATGCAAGATTGGCGTACCTCCGCACATTGTAAACCCAGTTAAGCGGCTGCTGGAGTGCCATTTCCGAAATGCTAGAATTATCAGGCTCCATTTCCCCACAGCCTGGCCGTCCCGATCACCTGATCTTAATCCGTGTGACTTCTGGCTGTGGGGCTATCTCAAAGATGTTGTGCTCAGTGTTCCGATTGCAAACGTAGCTGCATTGAAGGCAAGCATTACCAAAACATTCTAAACGTGACCCCAGAAACACTTCGATCCGTTGTGGAAAATGCTGTTTCTCGATTTAAGCTTTTTGCAGAAAACGGTAGACAGCGTATTGAACATGTTTTGCGCCAGTCACACGGAAATTAATAACCCGATTTGATTTTGATTGTTACTTTTTACGCAGTTTTTGGCCTCAATACTATTAAAAACCGATGTGATCGATGCCTTTTGTGCGGATTTGGCCTCAGGCCAATTAAAAACCGATGTGATATGACCTTGCCGTGGTGGATGGCCTTACGTGACTAACAGTATCACACCTGTACACCCATGCACACTGAGTAATACAGTGTGTTTAACGTCAAACGTTCACCTTAGGCATTGTTGTATGATTCATTTGTCATTTGTACTCTACCACTATTAAGTTATGAAACTTACAGCGCCATCTATTGCTACATATTCTTCTGCCATACGTGTCTCCCCTTCTCCGATAATATTCCGTTGCAGTTTGACATCATTCTGACCAGTGTTATCATTTCTACAGCGGTTTGAAAGTTTGATTATAATCACACTGTATTTAAAAGAACTCACTGAAAAGTGAGATATCAGCTGCCTTATTCTACCCTCTTCAACACCTTTAAATATTTTCTCAAAAATTTTGGCATGCAAATAGATTCGCACCTTGTTTTAACATGCAATTCCCTTATAACTCTCACATAGTCGCTCATACTCATCATCTCCCAAAAGCCCTTCCTTACTCACTCATTCATCCAACTCATTGTGATGATCTCTTTGTGTCTCTCTGTGACTGTCTCCTGTGTCACAGGCACAGTTCCCTTCAGTGTGTCGTAGTACCACAGTCTCCTCTCATTGTCACTTTCTTCCTCTTCGTCTCTCTTACTGCTAATATCTCATTCCTTCCATTCTACTGCTGCTATCTCTTCTCACCATCGTATCACCGTCACTCGTTGTCAATGGCATATAATCTGTCTCTCATTCTCACTGGCTCTCGTCCACTAGCACTTTCTCTTTTTGAATTCCTCCGCCTCTTTCACTCTTTTCCTAGCAATTTCCTGACACTGTCAACTATGTTCCACAGCCACTGTGTTCTGCTCTTTCTCCAACACTGCTCTTTTTATAACACAACCATCGTCTACTATTTTCCAGTATTTATTACTTTTTCGTCTCTTTGACAGTGTCATTGTCTTATTCTTTCCCAGGATAAAAAGGGCAAAAATGTTCGCATGCAAAAATTCTTGTTTAAATGTTTAAAGGTGCTGAGGAATATAGAAAGCGGCAGCTGGTACCCCACTTTTCAGTCAGATTCTTTTAAATAAACAGGAACCTATTCGCACTTTTTCATGCTCCGATAGAAGTATTTTTCCTCTGGCTCCCTTCTTTCCCTGCTACAGTAGGACTTATGACTCATAAGAAAAGAAATGTATTGGTCAGTAAAATTTAAATAGTTTACGATGTGAAATTGAACTAACGTGAAAATAATTTTTCACCTCAAAACTTATTTTACGTGCAAAAAAATGTTTATGTGTGTTTCAGAACTGCAACAGTGGGCTCTCAGACGCTAACGGAGACATTTTATAGCTTATTTCTCTGTGCTGTCATTTTATAAACTACTTTTTCACCGCCGGCCGGAGTGGCCGAGCGGTTCTAGGCGCTTCACTCTGGAACCGTGCGACCGCTACGGTCGTAGGTTCAAATCCTGCGTCGGGCATGGATGTGTGTAATGTCTTAGGTTAGTTAGGTTTAAGTAGTTCTAAGTTGTAGGGGACTGATGACCTCAGAAGTTAAGTCCCATAGTGCTCAGAGCCATTTGAACCATTTTGAACTTCTTCACCACACCCCGGATTTTAATTGCATATTTTACGTGTGCAAGTAGGGTAACATTGAACAATTGTGTACTGGATAAACACATCCAGAAAACTTTCAAAGTTGCTCTAGGTCTGGACCTTAGGAATGTACAGCCATTTGCTGTACATAGCTCTCCTGGAATTCTCGGCAGGGTCATGGCTCACTGGTGACGGAGAAAATACAATAAAAACTTTTGGGGAGGGGTGAGGGTTCCTGAGGAACCGCCCATGAACTAATCGTGCCTCCATAAGTCTCAAAAAGCCCATCGTAGACCACATCAAATGCAAAAAGAATCGCCTGATTTTCTCCATTTGCCTAAGCAGAAGGCAGTGTGTAATATTCATACTTTGAACCTGTACATTAAGATACCAAGTTGATCTTTCTGTTGGGTAAACAGATGGTCCATGTCCAAAGGGCCCTTGACCCTACGTTTTTATCACCAACAGAATCCGAGGATTGGACACCGGAATGTCTCGTCTTTAATCGCGGCGTTTCGGAACATATTAGGTACGCATGTTGTCGCATGCATACCGATTGCACTCACAGAACTAGTAGCGTATCCAACTGGTTTTTGGTACAGTCTTCAGTTCTGTTCCTCAGGACCCTATCTGGGTCCTTCATTGTTTCTGATGCACATAAGTGATCTTCCACTTGCATTATCAGAATATGCACATTTCGACTTTTTTTTAGATGATATAAGAAGAGGAATAATAAATAATACCAGTCCTATTACTGAACAGCATTTAACGGAATACTTGAAAACATATACAGATTGATCAAAGCAAATGGAATATCACTAAAAGCCAAATTCAGTACTTGTAATTCAGTACTTCTCACAGAAATCCTTGCAAACTTGGAACACAGGACCTAGAAACATTTCAGTGTTTGGGATTACAGGTATATCACCACCTCATTTCAGAAATGCACTCCCTGTAATTAATTAAGCTTCTTATTTAAGCTACATTTGGTTATTTTGAAACGGCAAAGTCGATTTCCTTTTCGTACTTCCCCATTCTTAGCCAATGTTCCCTCGTCAATTACCTCTTTATTGACGGGATGTTAAACTCTTGACTTTTTTCCTACTTTTGAATGCCTACTGAACACGCAGTCGGACTGAAATCTACCGAAGATTAGTCTCCACAAAATAGGGCACCACTATTCATACGCACACTGGCCTTACTACATCTAATCCAGAAAGCGTTTCTACGAGTGTTCAGTTTCAAGTATTAATATGGTCGGGGTACTACGAGACTAAAAAACCAGGGAAACTTAAACTCAGTTTTCTACGGTAGAAATCTGGGCCTATTGGTATACCTTAACACTCAGCGCTTCGTCTTACGAGACACAGATCTTATCGAATCTTGTCTGCCATTTTGTATGGTTTTAGGAAATGGAAATGACGACGTCTTTTTCCATCACTGCCTCTGAAACATTGTGTATAAATAGTTACAAAAAGAACACATGCGGAACAAAATACATATTTTGTCCTCTCCTGGGATGAATGGTGATATCACACATTCACCGAATTTATGGTTAACAATCATGTATGATGAAGCAGGAGAAATAAATGAAACTGGAAAAGACTATTAAAAGAAATTCATTAATCATAGTATGCTACAATTTTAATATTACTGTCTGTTTCACCAAAAGAGAACATCCATTAATTAAATCATGATTTAAAGCGAATGCAAAAGATGAAAGATTGAAACCAGTTGGAGGTAAAAGAAAACTTTGTATACTCAAACATGTCGTAGAACGAAAGGGTAGTTTTAAGAAAGAATCAAGAGAAGCGGAAGACGTAACAAAGGTGATAATCACGACAGCTTAAGAAGAGGATGTTCATGTAGATCTCAAAACAAACAAAAGAAATTCACAAATAAAACGACAAATTTTATACACAAGAGAAGAAAAATGAAGGTAGTAGGAGACAAAAACGAGGACCCCAGAGGTCAAGGTGTCTAAGTTACAAAATCATAGTTTCGAGAAAACACAAGTCAAAGTTTAACCATTTTCGTAGGAGGCGACATAAGATTTTCGAACATTACAGACGAATAGTCTGGTCCTTTGCCTTGTATTACCAATAATAATAGATAAGTAGAATATCCGGTTTATAGTTGAAAGATACAAAGAATGGACAATACGCACTTACACCCTTTTACCTCTCACTTACAGTAGAATAAAATGATAATGCTCAGAGTACATACCCAACATAACAGACACTTATTGTTAAAAATGGATACAGTTTTGCATCAATAGAGTGCTGATTGATTTACAAAATACAAGTATTCGGGTTTAGCACTTATCAACAGTTATCACAGTCATCATCTGTGGCATAGATGTTGTTACCCAAGTCCACAGTAACATCATCATCATCATCCACATGAGTACTAAGTGCAAATGGCTCACCAGTTTTTGTTTCATGGAATAAACGTTTGTAAAATTGGTGGTGTATCGGTGCACAAATTACAGAAGTTCCGTCAGGCCTTCATATTTTGTGTATTTTAGCTTTGGCTTCACAGCAATCGATTGAAGACTGGGAAGTTGTTTAGGCATTTTTCCTGTTCGTTCTTTTTCATTGGCAGTTTCTGGTAAGGCAGAATACCTTCAGCTGATGTTGTTTTATAAAAGAGGATATTTTGGTTTGCTCTTGAAAACGAAGTACCTGTATTCCTCGTATCCCTGGCATAGTGTTCTTAAGGAACTGGTTTAGTAGTTGAAGATCAATGAAGTCTTCATCCGTCATTTTAATAACAACAAATATTCGACTTGCTGCGGCAGCCAGATTCATCCAGTCTTCCAGTATATAATTATCACGTTGGTTCCTCTTTCTTTTAAGGTTAATGATACCGAAGCCCTGATCACATTCATTGTATGAATGTCCAGAAACGAGTAAATAGTGATCAACAGTTTCAATTTGGGCGTTCGTAATAATGTAACACTAAAATTTAACTATTATATGGCTCTTGTTCTGGCCTCAACACTGAGATGTGCTTCACAGTATGAGGAAGACTCTGGATATACTTCAGCACGCAAGATGCTTCTCCTGGCAACCTCTACTTGCCTGCCCTTCATGCCACATAAACATATGGGCAGTACCACTGATTAAGTTGTGAATATTGAGGTTGTATGTCCATAACTGTCGCATATAGTACGTTTCGAGTTCGTCACCTGTGGTGTTTGCATCATCACAGCATAATGCAACATGGTTGTCGTCCATTAATTCCTTGCTTTTCCTTTTGGTTTCTTTTCCTGCTTCTGCCTTCGTGAGATGAAATTCTTTTTCCACTTCAGTTGCCTTTCTTTCATCAGGCGTACCATGTACAATTTTCATTTGCAACCTGTCACAAGTTACACAGGTATCGGTGTGAGCCTGTGAAAGCCTAGGTTAAATTCTGTCCTGAATATACGTCTGTACAAACTTTCACTTTCAGGTTTCACTAATTTGTCTTTGTGGTAAAATGTTTCATACATTTTATTCATCATTGCCATACTTAAGTTTGAATGTAAGCACTTTCAGTTTGGAGCTTTTACTTTAATATAATGGCTTGAGTACATCGGGAATCTTCTTATATGCTCCTTGATTATTGCAATTCTATTTGCTGGAATTTTATTTGGGGGCTACTTCCTTCCACGTTTGACACGTGGCGAAATGTCAGATGGGTTTGATTTTTTTCTGATGATAACGTTTCTCACCGTTTAAAAGAAATTCATACTTAATTTCATTGTTTGTTGCTACACTGATGAGAGGCATAAAGTTTCCGTACTTCTGCTACTAAATGATTAAATAGTTACGCAGATATAAATAGGTAAGCAACTAGGAAAAAATAGTATTGCAACAAAGCGTACCAATCATTTGCAGCTTAGGTCGAACGTCTTTCTCATTCCAATTCATTGTATACAAACAATGTATTTACAATTACTTTTTTATGAAACGCCCAAATGTGACTAAACACAGCACCAAATGGTCACTTGTCAGCTAAAGATAATGTGGTGACACGCTTTTTCACTAGCACTGGTGTCTGCTTCCACGAACGGAATCTATTGCACTGTTTGGTGGTAAAGGGGTCCTAGTGATATTGGACCTCTAGTACGCCACTGTTTAACTGCAACCCACCAAGCAGTCAAGAGGCTTCATGCTAGATGGCACGTACTGTTGATAAAATCTCTAGGATCCTTTTACCACCGAACAGATTAGTATTATTACGTCCCATTGTTGTACTTAACCCATGTTTGCCAAAAATGTCTCTTAGACCCCTTGACCACTGGGGTCCTCAAATAAGGTAGCATACACGAAACTGTGTAAGGCTCTGAGACAGGGCATGAAAGAAGACCTGAGGAAGTGTTAAGGATATAGGCTGAAATCCTGTCTTTAAAATAAAAATAAGATGGCCAAGATACGATTGTGAAGAATCAACTAATAGCGTCTGACAGAGATTAAGGCCTAATTTCAGATAAGAAACTAATACTCGACTATACTGGAAATTTTTATAGTAATCTATACAGTAAAATCAATGCTCATAGCTTAATTCTAGATGAATTGCATGCCTCTGTCTCCGAGATCCCAGAAACTGTCCCCTCAAAAGTCAAACATGCTATAGACGCGATGAACCAAAACAACTTCTCCAGGCAGTTATGACCTCTCAATCGATGTTTCAAAGCTGATGGTTGAGGAACCTGTAAACCGTTTAGTTAAAACTTTCGCAAGTTGTCTGTATCGTGGAACATTTCTAAGGTACTGGAATAAAAATAAAGCAATCCCAACGGATAAGAAAGGCAGTAGCAGAGGCATCAATAACTCTGATCCTATCAGCCTTCGGTCCACACTATACAAAGTTTTCACCGGAATTTCAACTATCACGGGAAGCTCTACACCGGACCTGTCTCAGCCCACTGAGCAAGCTGGGTTCCGCACAATATTTAGTATAACTGACGATATCTTCACTCTACGAGAAATAATCAGTAGAGAGCATGACTAGCGCCTATTTATCTTCCATGTGAAAAGGAATTCGATTCTGTCACCGAACTGAGTTTGAGGCTTTAACAGAACAACGAGTAGAACTAGGCTTTATTAAAACCTTGCCCACCACTTACAATACCTCACAGCTTTTGTGAGTGTTGTTGAAGAAACGAGTGAATTTCCCATTGAAAACGGTTTAAATCAAGGACCTCTATATGTTTAAAATAATTCCCAGCAGTCCTAGAAAAAGCATTATCTGACTGAATTGGAAAACGAAGGGAGTCGATGTTCACGGACAGAAGTTAAATTCTCTGAGTTTTGCCGATAATATTGTTCTACTTGCAAATAATGTAGAAGAACTTCAGATATTAACCAATTTTGCGTTGGTCTGCTCTGACGTTGATTTAAAAATGAATTATGATAAAACCAAGGTCATTGTAAATGAATGGGCACCGGAGAGAAATAAATGTCTTGGAAGTTCACAATTTCATAGCGTCTCAGAATATGTCTATCTCTAAATATGAAAGGTAGCTTAAAACTGTAAATTTTTCAACCTATTAAATCGGGCTGACGTGCTTACGGATGACACTCCTCAGTTTTTAGGGCCTACGATGTCAGCGGAGGTGAAGAAAATGTTTTGACCAACGTATACTACCAGCACTAACTTACGATTGTGAGGTATTGGAATTTAAGTGAGTTCATTGTCAGTAATCTCTTAGTAGCTCATAAAGGACTGGAAAGAATGTGTTAGGTTATACAAAGACATACAGAAATCAAGTGGTGAGTGACATAATCGAAAGAATAAACAGCTTGAAATGCCAGTGCGCTGGTCATGTCGCTCGAAGAAAAGATGGCAGACGATCACAACAAATACTAGATTGGAGCCTAATTTAACATAACCATGGGAAGGACTACCAGATACACAGGGCAGAGATTTAAGAAATACAGCTAGATCCACTTGTCAATAGGAAGCTCAAGATCTGCAGATTGTCGACACAGAGAGGCCACTCTCGAATTGATTTACTTTACCGATGGTAATGTACACTGAGTTGACAAAAGTCAAGGTATAGCTCCTAACATTGTATCGGACCGCATTTTGCCCTGCGTAGTAAAGCAACTCGACGTGGCGCAGATTCAACAAGTCATTGGAAGCTCCAGCAGATATATTGAGCTAAGCTGCCTCTATAGCTGTCCATAATTGCAAAAGTATTTCTAGTGCAGGATTTTGTGCAGGAACTGACCTCTAGACTATGTCCTATATGTGTTAGATAGAATTTATGCCTGCAGATCAGGGAGGCCGTATTATTCTCTCAAATTCTCCAAAATGTTCTTCAAACCAACTGCGAACCATTGCGGCCCAACGAAAATCCATCGATGTTTGGGAAACGTCTCCTGGTAACCGAAAATAAACATTTCCAGTAAATCATCGGTTGAGTTGGAGCAGGGTACCCGGTCCATTCAAGGTAAACACAGGCTATTTATTATGAGGCCAACACCAACTTGCTCAGTATCTAGTTTACAATTTGAGTCCATGGCTTCGTGGTGTCTGCGCCGCACTCCAGCCTTACTATCAGCTCTTTCCAACTGAAATCGGGACTCATCTGACCAGACAACGGTCATCTAGGTCCTATTCTATATCGTCTCAAATTCAAGAGATGTGCTGCATGCGATGTGCTATTAGCAAAGGCATTCGCGTCGGTCGTCTGCAGCCATAGCCCATCAACTCCAAATTTCACCTCTCTGTCTTAACGGATATGTTTGGCATACGTCCCATATCGATTTCTGCGGTTACTTCACGCAGTGTTCCCCGTCTTTTACCATTGACAACTCTAGGCAAACGCCGCTGCTCTTAGCCGTTAAATGAAGGCTGTCGGCCACTGCGTATTCTCCGTACACTCTTGCACTGTGGATCTCGAGATATTGAATTCCCTAAGGATTCCCGAAATGGATTGTCCCTGTGTCTAGCTCCAACTACCAATACGCGTTCATAATCTGTTAATTCCCGTCGTGCGACCGTAATCACGTCGGTAGCCTTTTCACATAACTCACCTGAGTACGAATGACAACTCCGCCAATGGACTGCAACACTACCGCCATCTGTATATGGGCAATATCGCTATCCCACGACCTTTGTCACCTCAATGTTTTTTGCCAAGGCGACCAAGGAATGTCGATACCATTATGATGTTCTTCAACTATATGGGTATTTTCTCCGGTTATTGTGTATCAATAAGTAACAACATTAAGAAGCTACAAACTGTGCCAGGGTGGTGCTTAACATTACAACAGAGCCTTGCATGTAAGCACCCTGATTCATGTACAGAGAAACACTTTCATAGTGGTCTGTAAATTATAGCCCAAGTCTGCCCAACAAACATTCGAAAGCGGTTCCTGAGGATTTGGCTGCAAAGAGATTAAGTCAACTTAGACACAAAAAGTATTGTCACTCTGATCATTCGATTGTTTTTCTCTGAGTAGAAGCTTCCAAACAAAGTCATGGGATAACAGACACCCGCACTTTTTAGCTCGAAGGGAGAACACGCGTTTACAGGATCGGTGTAGTCACATGGACAACCAGCTTAGGCCTCATTCTGATAGACGTCTTTCTCAGTGTCGAAGCCCCAGAAGATTACGGGAGGCTATCGCTTCAGCAGTGGTAACTTCTATCGAATTCCTGCTTGCGAGTTGTGATTGCTCACTGGCTAATCTAACTATCGTAGCGCGAATATATTATCATTAAGGACCGCGAAATGATCCATAAAGCGACTTAGGTAACGTCAAATATCTACTGCCGTCGTAAATCACTTAACGACATCTTTCTGTCGCTCGATTCCCTATTTTTGTGGCTTTTTTACTATCTGTGATTTCCATTACCAAATTATCCAAGCAATGTTTCTAGGGTTTGTTTTTGCATTCACGTACAATGAGCTGCTTAGGTCATTGTACCCATTTTTTGCAATTAGTATTGTTCAATCGGTGTGCTCCAGTCATACGCACGGTTGAAGATCTCAGAATATCTGTTTATCTCATTCTAATTATGATTCTCATAGTAGCTGTGACCCCCGCCCTGTCCTACAGTTCTCCATGTACCTATAACCGTATAATCTGTGACTGAGCTGAATGTTTGGGCTTAACTTCATACTGCCGCTAGAAAGTGAAATCTGATCTTGATTTCACGGTCAGAGCAGGAGGATGTCAGACATGTTCCCACTTTTAACAGAAAATACCTAAGTGGAGACACAGGCGTTATTGCATCAATTAACGTTTAACAAACCTTTTTTACACATTTATGACTGCGACGTTATGATTCCATTCGATGGCCGGATTTAAAGAAAGCTATCACCAGATTCTGGAAGAGTGGTAGTCCATAAATTATTTCTAAGCCGGTGTCTGCCCTGAACTGCACCGCGAGAATCAGCACATCTCATAGTTCTCCGTAGTGAAAATGTACGGTACCACCACCTGCAAAAATTGTATAATTTGTAAATAAACAACTGATTGGTATTTCGTACAAAAAACATCGGCAAATATTCTGCCATCGTAGTGGTAAACGTACAGAGGATTCTGTACAACTCGAAGACGAAGATATAGCAGCATTTCGGGAAAGGCACTCCATAAATTACTATAGCGTTCCAATGATGACAATAAAATGAAGCGCTTTGAAACAAGTGCTTATAGAAGACGTCCGGCTCCAGAGAGTATTCAGAGACTCTTCCTCCAAGGATTGATCGAAGATACTTTGATTCATCGAAAAAATGTAAAAGCGGAACAAAAAACAATATTAAGACCTGGTCAGCAGCGTGACAGGTTATTTTCATCACCAAGTGAATAGTTAACGCTACAACGTTTCAGTTGAAAGAAATGAAGCCGCGCGGGATTAGCCGAGCGGTCTTTGGCGCTGCAGTCATGGACTGTGCGGCTGATCCCGGCGGAGGTTCGAGTCCTCCCTCGGGCATGGGTGCGTGTGTTTGTCCTTAGGATAATTTAGGTTAAGTAGTGTGTAAGCTTAGGGACTGACGACCTTACCAGTTAAGTCCCATAAGATTTCACACGCATTCGAACATTTTGAAAGAAATGAAGACAGAGAGTAGAAGTTAGGTGCCACGAACGTTTTGTAAACGCCAGCTTTCATTGGCGCTCTGTACGATTCCTACTGTTCATCAAAATAGGAATATTTTGCTATTATTGTTTGAAATTAAAAATGTAATTTTGAAGGAGCAATTTTCTAACCCATACTGTGATCCTGTAACTATGACTTCCACGTTTACTTGACATATACTTGGCAGAAATGTTTTTCTTTGTAATTATGAAAAAGTATAAACTGTTATGTCTGCCGCTGGTTTTTGCGTAGACAGTGCATTCTTTGTTGGGACAAACAGATGGAAGTCAGAAGGTGCGACATCCGGGCAGTAGGTTGAATGAGGGACAACAGCCCGAAGAAGTTCTGTGAGCTCCTCTAGGATGTGCAGACTTGAGTGAAGCCTTGCGCTGTCATAGAGAAGGACAAGTTGTTTTTTTTTGCATTTTTATGGCGCCTAACATGCTGAAGTCGTACTTCAGTTTCCTGAGGGCTACACATGAAACTTCTAAGTTGATCGTTGCACCGTCTGGGAGGATGTCAAACAGAATAGCCCCTTCAAAGTCACAGAAGATGATCACCACGAATTCACCCTCTGAGAGTGTGACTTCGAACTTTTTCTCCTAAGGAGCGATGGTGTGGTGGCGCTCCATGGACTAACGTTTTGTTTTCCCGTTAGAAGTGATGAACCCACGTTTCTTCACCTGTTACGACGTTCGACAAAATATCGTCACGATCAGCCTCACAACGCACAAGCAGTTCCACACAGAGAGACCTTCGTTGCTCTGTATAGTCTTCTAACAAGACAGGAGGAAATCAGTGGGCACCACCTTTGAGTGCCCCAAATAGTAGACGAGTGTGTCAGTACTACCAACAGAGACGGCCGGTTGTGCAGCGAGGTGTTTGATTGTGATTCGTCGATCACCTCCAATGAGAGTGTCCGCACGTTCCAACATTGCAGGAGTCACAGTTGTGTGAGGTCGGCCGCCACGTGGTACATCGGACACATTTGCGCGACCTTGTTGTATTGATGACAGACGCCTTGTACTTTATATGAAGATAGTAACTGTCCTCGAAAGAACAGATACCTTTCATGAGGGTGCAGCTTCTCTATAATAAATGACAGTTAATTGAAACCATCAGCTGCCGACAGGTGTTATTGATATACCTCACGGGAAGCCTGAAATGGATAAGTCCCTGCAGTCGCGCTATTCATCTGTGTCCTCAGTGGCTCAGAAGGATACAGCGTCTGCCATGTAAGTAGGAGATCCCTTGTTCGATTCCAGGTCAAGGCACACATTTTCATCTGCCCCCATCGAGGTATATCAACAACTCCTGTCGGCAGCTGAGAGTTTCAATTAATTATTATTTAGCCTTGTACTTTTGTTCACTACCACGTCTCCATAGACATTTTGAAACGCCTATGAATATCTGCGACACTCCAGTTTTCCACAAAGAGAAACTCCCTGACAGTTCTCTGCTTGGAACGCACTTCCGTCGCTTCATTTTGAAAGCTACGTATAGCACCGCCACCTATTGGAACTTTATGGAGCAGGAATATTCTGACTTCCAACAACAAATGTCGCATTTTTTTAACCCAAAGTGGCCGAGAAAAAAGATTGTGCTACATTGCTCGGTGAGCTTCTGTCGTATGAAAAATATCAGTTACGTAGCTTACAGAGGAGACTCTGCATATGTTGTACATAGTTGTTGAAAACTGATTAAATAAAATTATTAGCGTCGTACTTCACAGATACAGCGGAGAAAATCTGGAGCATGTGGAAAGAAGTCAAAGATTTGTATTTTATTTAAGCGGAGTACAATATATTGAGCTAATTTCATGAAGAATTATAGTACTCTATGACAAATATTACTAACATAAAACTTGACACATTAATGTAAAGCTTCTTTGTAGATTTTCTTCAGCAGATTAAAAGTAACTCCCAAAAGATATTTAATGTCATCTTACACTTCACTACTTGAACTATAAGATCTTTAATGCGTTCTGGCTACTTGTTGGGTGTATGTGTACCCACGTAGCTCCTTCCTCCCTAGTGCTAAGCGCTTGAAGTTTTGACATTACGAGGTTTCATTCCGCAGAGCATGAGTTACTGGAAAGCGCCTTAAGAGACACTAGAACAACGGAACGGTCCGGCTCCCGGTAAGCAGAGTGACCTGTTGGCACTGGATTTTTCCAGGCCGTTCGACGTGTGAGGGAGCTGGAGAAGATACAATGGTGCCTACAGTGAAAAAATATAACATGGATATTGCATTTTCAGGGAATTGTGTTGCAGACATTAAAAGCGTGAAATAATAAAGCCAATGCTCGTGGTGATTAGACGAGCTCATTGCAATATGATTCTACGGTAATTATTAAGAAAATTATCACTATTTTTAATTACAATTATTATACTGAATAATAGGATTAACAAAACAGTGTAGCATAATATGAACTATCAAGCTCCGGTCACAGCTTTGTGGAAAAATAGCTCCCATGCCTCATCCCTTTGACAATTTATTTGCGAAAGCTCAAGTCTCTCCGTCAACATGTGTCAGCACCTACTGATAAATTATCACTGAAATATCCTTGTAGGAGTCAGTAAGCACACAGAACGCCTTAAAAATGGTTCAAATGGCTCTGAGCACTATGGGACTCAACATCTGAGGTCATCAGTCCCCTAGAACTTAGAACTACTTAAACCTAACTAACCTAAGCACATCACACACATCCATCCCCGAGGCAGGATTCAAACCTGCAACCGTAGGTTCCGGACTGATGCGCCTAGAACCGCCCAGCGACCGCGGCAGGCTCTGATCACCTACCATCAAAATAGATCATCACTGTGAGCTGTAAACACAAAAATGGTGTGCAAATGCACTCATATTGTCTGCAACTGCTCTGTAAGATTACGCCATTTCCTGTGTGTATATGCGAAGATACTGAGTGGTTTAAATTCATAAAAAAACACTAATTACATTGAGTTCTCATAAAACAATTGGAGACCGTAAAACTGATCGTGACTTTTGAATCATGGTAAAACTATTGTTTTTCAAATCGCTGTAATTGATGTAGCTTCTTCAATTACAACACATATATATACACTCCTGGAAATGGAAAAAAGAACACATTGACACCGGTGTGTCAGACCCACCATACTTGCTCCGGACACTGCGAGAGGGCTGTACAAGCAATGATCACACGCACGGCACAGCGGACACACCAGGAACCGCGGTGTTGCCCGTCGAATGGCGCTAGCTGCGCAGCATTTCTGCACCGCCGCCGTCAGTGTCAGCCAGTTTGCCGTGGCATACGGAGCTCCATCGCAGTCTTTAACACTGATAGCATGCCGCGACAGCGTGGACGTGAACCGTATGTGCAGTTGACGGACTTTGAGCGAGGGCGTATAGTGGGCATGCGGGAGGCCGGGTGGACGTACCGCCGAATTGCTCAACACGTGGGGCGTGAGGTCTCCACAGTACATCGATGTTGTCGCCAGTGGTCGGCGGAAGGTGCACGTGCCCGTCGACCTGGGACCGGACCGCAGCGACGCACGGATGCACGCCAATACCGTAGGATCCTACGCAGTGCCGTAGGGGACCGCACCGCCACTTCCCAGCAAATTAGGGACACTGTTGCTCCTGGTGTATCGGCGAGGACCATTCGCAACCGTGTCCATGAAGCTGGGCTACGGCACGCACACCGTTAGGCCGTCTTCCGCTCACGCCCCAACATCGTGCAGCCCGCCTCCAGTGGTGTCGCGACAGGCGTGAATGGAGGGACGAATGGAGACGTGTCGTCTTCAGCGATGAGAGTCGCTTCTGCTTTGGTGCCAATGATGGTCGTATGCGTGTTTGGCGCCGTGCAGGTGAGCGCCACAATCAGGAGTGCATACGACCGAGGCACACAGGGCCAACACCCGGCATCATGGTGTGGAGAGCGATCTCCTACACTGGCCGTACACCACTGGTGATCGTCGAGGGGACACTGAATAGTGCACGGTACATCCAAACCGTCATCGAACCCATCGTTCTACCATTCCTAGACCGGCAAGGGAACTTGCTGTTCCAACAGGACAATGCACGTCCGCATGTATCCTGTGCCACCCAACGTGCTCTAGAAGGTGTAAGTCAACTACCCTGGCCAGCAAGATCTCCGGATCTGTCCCCCATTGAGCATGTTTGGGACTGGATGAAGCGTCGTCTCACGCGGTCTGCACGTCCAGCACGAACGCTGGTCCAACTGAGGCGCCAGGTGGAAATGGCATGGCAAGCCGTTCCACAGGACTACATCCAGCATCTCTACGATCGTCTCCATGGGAGAATAGCAGCCTGCATTGCTGCGAAAGGTGGATATACACTGTAATAGTGCCGACATTGTGCATGCTCTGTTGCCTGTGTCTATGTGCCTGTGGTTCTGTCAGTGTGATCATGTGATGTATCTGACCCCAGGAATGTGTCAATAAAGTTTCCCCTTCCTGGGACAATGAATTCACGGTGTTCTTATTTCAATTTCCAGGAGTGTAGATACATTAGTTAAGGAGTAAGTGGATGGGCATCCAGCCACCCCTTAAATAAACCACGATAAAATCCGTTAATAATCATGCCGACCTTGCACTGATGCGGTACAATGCCACAAGGAAATGATCGTGTAACTCTACCCAGTAAAGTTTCGCGAGGATAACGTCGCCTCTCCTATAAATATTCTAAACTGATTCTTCCTGGCATCTCGTTCGGGCAATACCGATCTTATCAGACCCTAGCAGAGCGGCTCTGAAGTTCTGAAGTTGTTCAAAGTCTGCTTTATGCCTGATTGATGAGGACCAGTTGCTGGAAAAATACTCTAGAATCACTCAAAATCATTCTTTTGTGATTATTTCTACACTTTTCCAGAAATCGTTCAACTAATTAAAGTCTTCCATTCGCCAACTTTACTGAGTTTACATATTCGATCCACTTCATATCGCGTCTTAGTATTATCCCTGAATATTTAATGACGTGGCGTGCTACATACCTTTGCCACTAATAATCAGATTATATCGAGTTCGTTTCCTTATAGGCGCTATCATCCATTTATCCAACTTCCAAATAGAGATTCAGAAATTATTTCGAAGTCGTTTTTCATTTCCTTACTGGACAATGTTTCTACGGTCGCCCAGGTAGGACTTCTAAGCAGCACGTGAGAAAAATTCCTGTAAAGTACTATGTTCATTTTGAGGAAATAGATGCACCAGATCTCTCGCAGGTACTGTGGGAACGTGCAAGGAACGGTGGCGAGATGAGGGAAGGGGAAACTGGCCAGAGATTCTGCACGTAACGTGTGATATTACTGCCACCGCTGTCCAAACGCGCCATTATTCTCCGTTTTGTCTAGCACATGCACGTGATCTGGAAGGCAACGACCGAGTCGCAGAGAGTGGATGGCTAGGACGAGGACATGTGAAAAGCTATTTGTATCAGACAGTCGTTGGAAAACATTATATCCCGTCCCATGACGAATGATGTCCAGACCCTACAGTAGTGTGTAGAAATCATAGACTGGAAGTTAAATTAGGAAACAAGAATTCTGTCATCAGCCTAACAGAGAAAGGGTAAGGGGGCTAGAACCACAGTCACAGTTTGTTAGTTACGTGTTCCATGTGTCACACGATAAACGAAGTGACGTGAGACGTGTTTATAGAGCAAACAAAGAACTCACGCTCAATTAGACTCTGTCTGATCGCTCAAAGCTACTGCGTTTCAATCTTCGGTAGCTGTCATTTTTTCACAGTGGATTATTTTTTATTTCTTCAGTCCACTTTGTACCCGCTTGGGTAGTGACATCATTCTCTGGCAGTATTTCCCATTCTCTAACTTTTGTCTGTATAACTTTCTGATGAAAATGCGTTATGTACTAATATGAGCCTTTTATAAATTCTTTTGGTTTGCTGGATCGAGGATATGGTTTTGAGCCATTCTACACACTTCGCAATTTTGTGACTGAGTCTTGTAGTTGAGTCAGTAGATATGACCAAAAACTTTCCATTTCTTTTTTTTCTGATGCCTGTGGCGAGATTCGATACTTTTTCGATACTTTTTTCGATATTGTTGTTTGTGTCCAGCTTCTGCTCTTTCGAGAGCGATCGTCTCTCTTAGAATTTCACATTTTTTTAAGGATATATTTCAGATCGTCATGTGAGCATTTCGCTGGGATGTAGGATTTTATGCTAGATAACTGTATTTGCCTGATTTTTGTGTGTTTGGACATACATATTTTCTGCAGATGTTGTAAATTTTACCTTAAGGTCTTTGAAGTTCTTGTACCCGAATTTTCTGTGCCATTTTTCGTCCTCCTGTAGGTTGAGTAGTTTTGTCTAAATACTTGAAGTAACGAACTCTCTCCATTTGTTCACAGTTTGTAATCAGTTTTCGTGTAAAACGTTTTGAGTAGATGTGCTGGGATCTCTGGAAGGATACTCAATGCCCATTTATTTCAGCGCGTTCATTGAGAGTTTTTATCTGTTTAATTACTGTCGTCTCGTAGTTTGCTAGTATGGCCAGTTGATATGTGGAAGCTTTTGATTTTTAAGTCTTTTTTTTTTGGCATTCTCGGATGACTTTGTCCGAAAGCAGATTAGAGAGAATAGGAGACAAGTCGTCGCCTTTCTGAATACTGATTTTGATGAAAAATGGTTCTGACACTCACCATGATTTTACTTCGGATGTTCTGTAAGAAAGTGTTTGTTTGACGAAATTTAACGTTTTCGAGTCTTTTCTGTTCGAGGATGATAAAAATAGAATGCCGAGCGAGTGAATCTTACACCTTCTTGAAAGTCCACAAAGCAGCATACGATCGGGCTGTTCCTGAGCACTTTGTATTTTAATATTGTTTTTAAACTGAATGTTTGTTGTATACTATTTTTACGGCTATATGCTGGCCCTTTAAAGGTTTTTTCTCTGAATGACTATTTAAATTCTAGAATTCTCCTAAGGTATAGAAGAAGTTTTTCAGGAGAAACATATTTAATCTACACTTTAAAACAAATCTGCTATTTGTCAAACATTTTACTTCAGTAGGTAGACGGTCATTTGTTTTACAGCTTTATATTTCACTCATTTCTGTGTAGAAGTTAGTTTCATGAAAGGGTTAATAAGGGTTAATAGAATCACATTTTTATGTAAGGCTGCTGATTATTTCGGTTAATCTATAATTCACATGCATTGGGACCAGAGACGAGTTTCACTCCTTATCGATGGTAATCAGTTTCAAGATTGACAGGAATTGCACTGTCAGCAAATGCAGTTCGATATCAACAAGTTTTTGAGCGAACTTAGGAGGAGGTCACTGCATGCGGTGGATATTTCGAGGTGGGGATATGAAGAAAGGTCATTGCTCACAGCAGCACATGGAGTTGAACGTCTTCGAGGAGCCAAACGAGACAGAAGCTGGCCAATGGCTGACTGGAGACGTATAAAGTGGTACGAATAGGCACAATTCTGACTCTCTTCAAATGAAGCTAGACGTACAGTGCAGTGACGGACCAGTAAGCCATTTAATCCGTAAAAGTTGGAAGACGTAGTTCTGGTCGTAAGTGAATCAGTAATTTTTGGGGAACGCTCTTCATACCACAATTTGCGTCCACCCGTTTAGCACAGCATGAATGTGAACCAAGACGTCTACTTGAAAATTCTCGGTGACTACGTGTTGCCCTTTCCTTAATACCTTCGTATAAAGTATCTAATCAGCACTACCGTTTCCAAAGGTGATAACAGGTTTGCGTGCATTCGCTGCTGGTTCAAGGAACACTCGGGCATCCTGTCGCACGTCTACTGATTCCGTAAATCCAGCAAAAAGTGTATGGGGTATTTTTAACAGCAGTCAACATCCCCGCCGTTTGGTATCCCTACAAAATCTACCTGTCAGTGAGTGGTTTCAGCTGGCTATGCCACACATTAAACCTTACGAACACTCTTCCTCACCCGACTGAAGTCATTATCAAGAAGTCGCCAGTGCCTGGTTACTTTCAATAGGCTCATAATTCTAAATACGTAATATTTACTCAACAAACAAACTTACGTAAGCACAGGATACTAACATATTCCCAAACAGAAAGATAATATTTTAAAAACTTGCGAAAAAGTAATTAGAGAAAATTCCAAATGGAAAAATAAGACAAGTGAAAATTCTAAGACAAAATAATAACCCTCAGAAATGGTATTTCAAGTTACTGTAACAGCATGCAAACAATATAAACTTAATACTTACTTCGTATGTATCATATCACACAATTAAAATGTACTGAAGACTATCACATGTGTATGAAGCATTCCATAAATGTTTTATACGAATTTGTCCTTACAACATATAATCATAAAATTTAGGAATTCTGGAGTAATCACTACTACTGTGATTTATTAGAAAGCGTGGAAAAATGAGAACAGCATAATACCACTTGCATATACTTATTACCATCTTTCAGTTGTAGATTTGATCACGGCGTCGAATTTTAATTTGCAATTGTTTTCGAAGCAAATTCTAAACAAGAACGAAAATCTCACTGAAGCTAGTGACGCGCCACTTTCACTATCAATGGTTAAATAAAGATGTCCCAACACTTACCTAATAATTGGCCTTCAGCTGGAAACAGATTATGCCAAACAATAGTCATCACTGTTTGCGAAGTAGCTTACAACAATCAGAAACAGGAAGAAAATACTGACATGTTGAAATACATTTAGGCGAAGAGATTTTGATCGACAACCCACAAAAAAAGTATGAAACATTTTAACAGAAGTCAAATGTCCAGTACTATTCAGCCGTGCAGTAACCTTAACAGTCACTGCACAAAATAATAAGCTGATTGTAAAAATGTGATTGTGAAACACAGCAATACTATTAATATAGCAATCAATCAATTAATGTCATTTCCAGCAGTGACAAAGCTATATTTTCACGGTAAACACATCACAAACGTGCGCCTAACCGCAGTTGTAGGACAATGACGAACGGGAGTAGAATAATGAAGCGGAATAAATTCTGCTCGCTCCATCAAATCAACGTATAACTGAAAGATTCTATTCAATGAAAAATTTCACATTGAATGAAATAAATTGTAGGAAACTATTGATGTTATAAGAATCGTCACCAGTGTTAATGAATCAGTAATTGTAAAAACAATATTAGTCCAAAAAAGTAAATTTTTCACGAGAAGCAAAAAACTGTATACAGGCTAAATAATGGACAGAAGGATAAATCCATTAATTTTAATATTGACTGTGTATGTTAGGTAAGCTTTAACAATAAAACAAAGTACTTTAAATGTAATAACTTTGCATGAACGATTTTTTTAATTGTATGGACTTATGTTGTTATTGCTGGATGAACATTTTGGACTGACATTTTAACATCAACATTTGTTTATGTTATCAAAAATTACTTTATTGTATAAATTTAATATACAATATTAGTTGTACATTGTCTAATATTGTTTTACAGAGAGATTGAAAAATATTGTTAATGTATGCACACACTGTATGGAAAGACTAAAGATATGACGATGTAAATCGTGACATTAGGATTTAAATTTCTTTTTTCACTTAACAGGACAATGAAGGATTAACACTACACTATACAGGTTATTTTACACCAAAAATGTATTATGAATCATATTCAGGAGTGTCCACAGAAGGCCACTCAGGGGTCAATTCCAGATAAAAGGCTTTGTGCTCATCGGGAATATATTGCATTAATTGTCCCACATCTTTCAATTTTTTGACATCGATTGCAACTTTGTTATTATATGCAATTTCTGCAGGCAACTTTGGTTCTGTCTGTAATGAATGTCGCATTGAAAAGCGGTGTTTTACGAGACCATCAGTATGATAGTAACAGTCAACTTTACCTGGGAGCATTTCACTGTGATGGAAGCTCATAAATGAGGACACTGTGAATTTCACTTTACTGCTTTTGTCCACATTCGTCCCATAACTGTCGTCAGACAAACAGGATTGCTTATAAAATTTGGGCCACCATTTTTTGTAACCCAAAATCTCTTCCGAGGTAACAAGCTTTACATTAATATTTTGTTTTTAGGATGATGTCACCATACATTGAACATACTCATACAAAGAATATATTCTGTCTTTTCTTCTTATCACCCTCTTTATGGAAGCAAATGTACGATCACATGGTAAAAATGAATGGCCACGCACAGGAAAATACTGGAATACATCTTTGAATCTGCCAGAACTTACAAGGCAGTTCATTACCCTAACCACTGTGTTGTTCTTATTTTGTGCAGGGCACCCATCCGAGAACAGGTGTAATTCAGTAGCACTATCAGGTATATCTGTGTTGATGTAATCAACCAAAAACGAGCATACTTCGTTAGGTCCTTTGTGGGCAGTACCTTCGTGATACATATATACCTTGGATTTGTTGGTCTTTAGGTCTGTAATACAGAATGCATTAACGTTAATTTGCCGTAAATAAAAAGCTTCCTGTACTGGGAGCTTAGGCAACTGCAGATTTTGCATATAATCGAAACACAATGCTACCACATGCTCATTTTCTGCACACTTCTCCTTAACAGCATCCATCTTTAAATAGAATTTTTTGCTTCTTCTTTTATGTATCATGAGTTCCGCTACAGCCACACGCTTTGCAGTATCGTTCAATGATGGACTCTTAATCTTCACTGAAAGTGACTCACAAGAGCAGTAAGTATCGACTTGCGGCCGCCCAAAGCGTAAGTTAAAACGCTCATTGAAAACCCTTAAATAAATTCCATATGACACTCTGGTATGAGGATATAACTTCATGAACAGTTCCTACATACTTTTTACAGATAATTCAGGATTTAAGTAATACATTTCTTTGCTTAAATAATGTGAGATTTTCGTAGGGAATGTTTTAATATGCTCCTCAATTATCGATAGGACTTCCTGTGGTGTTGCATTGGTTGAAGCAGTACGTCCTCTACTGTCACATGGGCGAACATTATTTTTCACACAGTTACAAATTCGTCGCACACGTTCATTTGTAATGCCAAAAAGACTACAAAATGCCTTTTTGCACACTTCGACCCGCCCAGCATCTCCAGTTACCACGTGATATCGATAATTTAGTGCTCTTGCTTAGGCTGGCCATCACTTTTCCGGGGTCTTCTGCGTACCACGTCTTCTTTTTCGATCAGCCCTGCAAGGTAACCATCTTGTGTGTTCTTACTCTCAAAATCGTGAGATTTAGTGAATATATCTATCTGTTCATGTTCAGAGATCCTCTTGAAACACAGTTTCTTACATCTGAAACATATTAATACACGAATATCAATATCAGGAATTGTAAAAGAGTTGCAAAAATATTATTTAAGTAAAATCAGTTATTTTTTATTGATAGAGTAAATTATCCATATGATATTTACGTACCATAAAACTTATAACAGATGGGAACCTCTAAGAAGTAAAAAATACACAGACAGGAGATTAATTCACATAGCCTTTGAACTCACCCACAGTCAGGTCCTATTTTTACAGCATTAATTTCTCTTCCACTGTGATTCACGTAACCAATTCCCTTCGTTCTGGCAGCTTTTGTGACATTTCTTTTATATAGTTCCGGTTGCCCACCTCTCTTCTTCGACATTGTGCATAGATAATCCAGAGAAACGTGTTCTATAAACAAAACTAAACGGCAATGTATACACAGCTGCTACAACAATGCTCACAGGTAATTAGATCACAGGCGTCACATATGCTGCCATCTGGCATGCATTATATTCACTACATGGAAAAAGATCCGAGTATGTTCGATTGGTGCTGCCATCTGCCATTTCTTGCAATAATAACGTAAGTCCTGGACTGATGTTGTTACTGCAAAGAACACGAAAAACTGTATGCCTGTAAAAGCATTAAATTGTGTAGGACAAGTGTGATTTTTACATAGATGCTGCATCTAAGTATCCTGAAGGCTTCTCTGCATATATCTAATTTTTGCCAAAAAGTGGACATGTGTTGTTTTTACAATTACCAATTCGTTTGGTTTAACATTCCTGTTGCTGCGTACACACCGGCAAATCCGCTCTCGTCTTAGAATGAATGTTCTTGCTGTTAGTTCGTTATCCATATGTAGTAATTAAAGCACTACCAATGTTTTCATACAGTACCTAAGGATAAGCGGGATAGCTGAGAACACGTCCAATAATTCTGATAGACTGTTCATTTGTTATTTCCCTCCACAGCTCCGATATTCAATAATTCACTGCACGTATATTAAAATGATATTTCACATGAAATGCCTATTACTTATTTTCGAAGAGAAGTTGTTTATTTAAATATATTAAGGATGTAACTAAGCCCTTTTACAGAAAGTCTATCGACTTGTCTGGCGTTACGGTAATAAATTATATACAAAAATTGAAGCTTTTTTTCTTATTAATGGACGCTGTTTTATCCTGGGTGGTTAGGGCTTACTTCAGCAACAACCCATACGAACTTTGATGCATCTAGTTAGACTCATCGAGCCAAATAAACGCTACACAAAGAGGTATAAAAATTTACATTCCTTAGTAATTTGTCAGCTACCTCAGTTAACCATTCCTGTATGTGGTTCCTAGTTATGTGACTTCATCCTCAATGTAGGAAGTGGTTGGAATTATCGCAACTACTAAATTCGTAACTTTCACAGATTCTGTAGCTGTTGTTAACAGTAAACGAACTGTCACTTTTAAGTAAAAACATTCTCACACATAAAGAATATTTATGATTAATATTAACTTCAAATCAACCAATAAAGCGCAAAAACACTTCCGTAAAGTCGAACTACTAATCACGAGTTTATGAATGCTGTAAATCAGAGGCGTTATATTCTGTTTTTTTATATACAGACAATGAATGTTGCAATGATTCCCTGTTCGTCATGAATCAATTTTCAGTTAAATTCCGATCAAGCAAACCTGTCCTGGCGCATACAAGACTTCATAAATGCAACGCAATAAAACACAGTGCTCATACAAAGTTACATTCATACCAATCTTCCAGCGATCAAAAAGAGGGGTTCCTTGACGGCCGACCCATTTTCTTGACCCTGTCGCCGAGTTCGACCGGCTACTCAGTCTACGTGCCGCAGTGAGGGTGGCATAGGTGGAGTAATTACAATATCCTGAAACAGTTTTAATTCGTTTAACACACAGAAATTCCCCCACAGCAATAGTTCTTCGGCCTCTCAGCAGCCGTGTTACACACAGGAAGCAGCTACACGGCCAGCGGGGACTGTGTGGAGAGGAATGGGCGATTTTTTAGTTCAGAAGGTCTCGGGAAACTACAGAAAGGGCTTCAGTTTGAAAGGGTGCGGGACGAACACAGCATGAGATGGCAGACATAGGAATAATGAATACTGTGGTTGTAAATTGTCGTAGCTGTGTTGGAAAAGAACGTGAGTTGCAAGAGCTAATAGAAGGCAGAATCTCATGTCGTGGCACAGACGGGTTGGTAAAGCCGGAAGTAGGTTCAGCCGAAATTTTTAAAATTGAAACGTCCCCTTAAAAAATTATACATGTCTGTGCTTAAACTGACACACTACATTTTTATTGCAACGGAAGCTGACTTTCAATAATCCCTACAAAAGAATGACCCTGACTAACATTAACCTATACCTTTCACAAATCACTTACCTCACAAAAATCTTCGTTACTCAAGCTACTGCAATACAGCGAGCGCCACTACTGCCAGCTAAATAAAAGATTCAAACTACTGAAGTGACTAACTACTGATAGGCATAGTTAGCAAATGAAAGATTTTGATAGAGAACAAAGAATGTATTTGCCTTAATAGTGTTCAAAAGTCATAATATATGTATCAGTCCATGATATCCAATATTACAAATTTACTCTTTCTGATGGACACACGTCCTGATCGTCGCTCTCAAAATTCCGCCATCTCTCTCCCCACATCGACCACTGCTGGCAGCTCACCTCCCACTGCGCAACGCTACGTGCTGGTAACAGCCAACTGCCCAACACTAGAATAGCATATATTACAACAATGACAACCAGCCACAGACTGCACACAGCACAGCCAGTGATTTTCATACAGAGCGCTACGTGGCGTTACCATTATAAAAACCTAAACAGCCTACTTACAAAATAAACCTAACCGCGTTTGGAAAACGTAGATTAAATACAGTTGGTGGCTGAGTGTTCATTGGTGTCCGAGGTAGTTTAGCTTGTAGTGAAATTGAAGTAGGTAGTTCCTGTAAGTTTATTGACAACCAAATTGAATCAAAATTGGTTGCTTCCATTGACGCCGCGCCCCGACTTATATAACAAAGTTGCTGAAGTTCAAAGGAAACTTGAGTGTCATTTCAAATAGGTACATCATCAATACTATTATACGTGGTGGTGACTTAAGTCTACCCTCTATATGTAGGGAGAAAATACATGTTTACAGCCGGTGGTAGACTCAAAACGTCGTCCGAATTCGTACTGAGTGCCTTCTCAGAAAGTTATTTTGAACAACTAGCTTAGGATTCCACTCCAAGTGTAAATGGTTCGAAGACATGACCTCTTAGCAACAAATAATCCTGACCTCCTGACCAAATAAAGAAAATCATGACAGATACATGGATTAGTTATCAGAAGGTCGTCATAGCTAGACTGAATATCGCAACATCCAAGCCCACTAAAAAGAAAGGCACAATACACATATTTAAAAAGCAGATAAAAATTCGCTTGGCACCTTCCTGAGAGACAGTCTGCACTCCTTCCATTCTGACTAAGTAAGCGTAGACCATATGTTGTTTCAATTCAAAGAAATAATGTCCTCCGCAATAGAGAGATACATAACAAATAGATTAATAAGAAATGTTATTGTCCCCCGAAGGTATACAAAACAGTTCAGAACACTACTGCAGAACAACGAATAAGCATGCCAAATTTAAAAGAGTGCAAAATCCCAAAGTTGGGAAAAGTTTTACAGAAGCTTGAAATTTAGCGTGAACTTTAATGCGAGATGCTTGTAGCAATTTCCACAGTTAAACTCTTTCTCGAAATCTGGCAGAAAACTCAAGGACATTCTAGTCGTACCTAAAGTACATCAGTGACAAGACGCAGTCAATACATTCACTGCGCGATAAAAATTGTGATGTTACTGATTACAGTGCCACCAAAGCAGAGTTACTATACACCATTTACTGAAATGCTTACACAAGATAAGATGAAGTAAATACTCCAGAATTAGAATCAAGAGCAGCTGCCAACATGAGTAATTTAGAAGTGGATATCCTCGATGTAGCGAACCAGGTTAAACGCTTAAGAAAGGCTAGGCTTTTGGTCCAGATTGGTACCAGTCAGGTTTCTGTCTGAGTATGCTGACATAATAACTTCATATTTAGCAATCACATTCAACCGCTACCTCGTAGAAAGATCCGTATGCAGTGACTGGGAAGTTGCACAAATTACGCCAATAGCCAAGAAAGGAAATGAGAGTAATCCAATAAATAACAAATACATATCATAACGTCGATTTTCAGTTGGATTTTCGAACATATACTGTGTACGAACATTAGAATTACCTAGCAGAAAACGATTTATTGACAAACAGCGAACAAGGTTTCTGAAAATATCATTCTTGTGAAACACAATTAGCTCTTTCTTCTCACACTGTAGTTAGTGGTACCGACAGAGGACGTCAAATTGATTCCATATTTTCACAAGGCTTTTGACACCACTCCCCGCAAGCGATTTCTAATTAAATTGTGTACCTATGGAGTATTGTCTCACTAGTGTGACTGGATTCGTTATTTCAGTCAGAAAGGTCATAGTTCGTAATAATTGACAGAAGAACATTGAGTAAAACAGAAGTAATATCTGACCTGCCACAAGGAAGCATTATAGGTCCTCTGTTGTTCCTGATCTAAGGAAACGATTTAGGAGACAATCTGAGCACTAATATTGGATTTCTTGCAGATGGTACTGTAATTTACTGTCAAGTAAAGTCATCAGAAGACGAGTGGCAAAATATTTTAGACAAGATATCTCTAAGGTGACTCTAAATCATGAAAAGTGAGAAATCGTCCTCACGAAGACCAAAAATAATCCGCTAAGTTTCTCTTACAGGGTAAACCACACAAATATAAATGCTTTAAACTCAACTAAATAACTGAGGAATACAATTACGAATAACTTAAATTGGAACTATCACATAGATAACGTTGTGCGAAAAGGAAACCAATGACAGCGATTTATTGGCAGAAAACTTAGAAAATGTAACAGGTCTACTAAATAGACTGCACACACTATGCGTTCTCTCTTTCTTTTGGAGAACAGCCGAGAGATGAGGAATCCGCGTCAGATAGGACTGTCCGAGGACATCGAAAAAGTTAAAGAAGAGCGACTTGTATTATCGCGGAGACAGCGAGACGGACGTGGTACACGATTTGAGGTGGCGATCATAAAAACGAAGACTTTTTAGCTGCGGCAAGACCTTCACCAACTTTCTGCTTAATCTCCACTTAACTCCTCCCGAACATGCCATGAAGGCCCAATGGTTCCGACCGGCAACGGTGCCATCCTCAGCCCTTAGGGGTCACTGGATGCGGATATGGAGGGGCATGTGGTCAGCATACCGCTCTCCTGGCCGTATGTCAGTTTCCGACACCGGAGCCGCTACTTCTCAGTCAAGTAGCTCCTTAGTTTGCCTCGCAAGGGCTGAGTGCTCCCCGCTTGCCAACAGCACTCGGCAGACAGGATGGTCACCCAGCCCGACAACGTTTAACTTTGGTGATATGAAGGGGACCAGTGTTACCATTGCGGTAAGGTCGTTGGCAACATTCTACTTAGAGTGTGAAAATGTTTTGTTGGTGACCACCTACACAGAGAGAAATGATCATCATAATAAAAAAAGATAAGTCATAGCTCTTGTTGAAAGATTTAAGTGTTCGTTTTTTCTGTGTACTGTTCGATAGTGGAACGGTAGAGAAGTAGCTTAACGGCCGTACGATGAACCCTCTCCCCGGTACTTAATTGTCACTTTCAGAATAATCGTGTAGATACAGGCGTAGGTACCTGGAAACTAGACCGCGTACTCAAATATTAAAAGTAAATCACGGTCGTCGATATAGGCGATTCGTCACAGTCTTCCTCGTGAATCAATCTATTAGTGAAAACTGTGTCAAAATCCCAACAGTATCTCTGATATAAGCATTTACACACACACAGAAAAACCCACTGAGTAATTTTAATTCACCACAGTTTGGCAAATTTGTGCGAAATATTTATTAATTATTTGTGGTCCTGACAAACTGTGGAATCAGATATTTTGTGGAATGCTTAGGCATATCAGCCAGAACATTATGAGCACCAACCCACTATCGATACAGATCTGCCCAGGCGACAGCAGCCTCACCTGGTGAGGAATTTGTGATAGCCAGACACACGCACGGTGCATGGAGCATCAGTGAGCGTGCCGTCCGTGTGCACAATGGGGAAGGCGTGCGATCTAGCTGAGTTTGACCGAGGGCGGACTGTGTTGGTCCGGAGGCTCGGCACGAACATTTCGGAAACTGCACGACTTGTTGGGTGTTCGAGAAATGCTGTGGTGAGTGTCTTCAACATGCGTAACCAATGTGAAACCACGTTCAGACGTCGTGGGCTTGCACAGTTGCCCCATATTACAGAAGTCGGACGTCGTAGGCTGGGCAGACTGGTAAAACAGGACAGGCGGTGAACTGTGGCGGAACTTAACATAAGATTTTAATGTTGGGCAGAGTGAAAGTGTGTCTGAGCACACAGTACGCCCAAAACACCTAACGACGGACCTCCGCAGCCACTGATCCATGATCTGCTAATGTTAACAGCACGATATCGGCAACAACGTCTAAAATGGGTACGTGACTATGCTACGGAACGTCGGCACACTGGCAGAGCGTTGCATGGTCTAATGAATCCCGATACCTTCTTCATCATGCCGATGGGACCGCACGAATCCGTCGTCTTCCAGGGACACAGCTCCTTGACACCTAAACTGCGGGACGCAGACAAGCTCCCCGTGGCTCCATTATGCACTGGGGAACATTCATGTGGTCCCTAAGGGTCCACTGGAGCTGCTGCAAGGCAACATGACGGCCAAGGAGTATCGTACACTGGTTGTAGATCACGTAAACCACTTCATGCATGACGATCATGTTTCCCGACGGCAGTGGCATTTTTCAGCAAGATAATACGCCATGTCACAAGGCCAGAAGTATGATGGAGTGGTTCGAGGAACACAGTGGTGAGTTCACCAGATCTGAACTAGATCGAACACATCCGCGATGTGACTGAAAATGGCGTCAGAGATCGTGGCCTGCCTTCCCCGGAATTTTCGGGAATTAGGTGACGTTTGTGTGCAGACGTGGTGCCAGCTGCCTATAGTGATCTACCAAGGACTCACTGCTTTCATACCACAGTGCTTCGCTGCTGTTATCCGCACCAAAGGCGAATTTACCGGCTATTAGGTAGGAAGTCGTCATGTTCTGGCTAATCACAGCAAATAACATTAAAAATCCTTAGACATGGTATGAATTGCATCTTATGTAATACTTTGTTAACAAAATACCAGTTACGTTTAAGGCACAGTATCAAAGAAAGATAATTTAAATATATTGACAACTACAAGATCTACAGATATCATTGATTTAATAGTTTTAGTTCAGTTTGTTTAGAGTTCAGTTGTGTCACAGGTTCGCTTTTGGTAAAATGAAGGTTGTAAATAATGACTGCGAAAATTTTGTGGTTAATGATCGTGCAAATGCAATGAAACACGGACAGGTACAGGAGCATGTGGTCTTTTTTAGGAGAAGCTCGTCATAAAGAAATAATAAATGACATGAACACGGCTAAGACTGTAGAAAAGAAGAAACCTCGCAATTATGGGTTTAGTAAGAGGTGGAGTGGAATTAGCGTCCAGGAAACGAAGAAATACAACCGATGACTGAAGTATTTGGTGTAGCCCAATTTTACGTATCGGATTATGAGTTCCTTAACATACTTTATGAGACCCATTCTTCTATTGGTCATGGTGATCGACACAGAATAAGAAAAGAGTTTTATACTGGATATGTTAATATAAAGAGTGAGCTACTCACTACTGCCACTATGAATAACTCCGAAAGTATGATAGGAGCTGAAAGATTTTTCGGACAAAAGTTGCATGAGACAACGGGGGCCATAATATGACGTTGGTCTTTTTCTTTCTAGGTGGGATCGCGTGAGAGATATGAAAGTCAACTTCGTTTTTATAAATGGGTTGCTATAGTTTGGTACTTATTTCCTGATAGCGGCTATCGAGGCGAATTCATTGATCTTTGAAGGTCAACGAAGGTCACAAAGGTGGCATGAACGTCCATTCACAGAAGGTGTTCGAAATGATGACGATTGGTATCAATGCAGTACTGCAATCTTCTTTTCATGGATTGAGTGGTATTCCTTATCACATCGGAACTTATCGAAGCACATACTCTGACAATTCTCTCTCACATATCTTCAGGTGTAGTTGGGACGTCTTTATAAACACTGTCTTTTACGAATCCCCACAAGAAAAAATCCAGAGGCGTCAATTCTGGCGAACGAGGCGGTCACGACATATCTCCTGCGCATCCAATCCAACGATTTGGGGATCGTCTCTGCAACTCATTTCCAGTCAACAGCGAAAATGTGCGGGACGCCCAACGTGTTGATACCATACTATGTTCCTTGTTCGTAAGAGAATTTCTTCCAGTAACAGACCTAATGTTTCTTGCTGGAATGTGGTGTACTTCCTACCATTAAGATTTCCTTCGATGAAGTAGGGACCTATAATTCTGTCCTCCAGAATTCCACATCATACATTCACCGACCACGGATTTTGGTGTGCAACTTCCCTCAACCAACATGGATTTTCAGTCGCACAGTAATGCATGTTATGCAAATTAACATTTCCATTGCTCGTAAATGTAGCCTCGTGAGTAAATAAAATCAAATAAATAAATATGTCATCCCTCTGAATCTGAAGTTGTGCCCATTGCCAGAATTCAATGCGACGCATACAATTCATACCAGTTAATTCTTGGTGGGGACTGATATGGTAAGTATGATACTTATGGCGATGCAGAACACGAACAACACTACTCTGGCTCATGTCAGATTCCCTTGCGATTTGACGCGAACTAACACAAGGATTTCGAACCACAAAGGCAAGAGTACTAATTTTCGTTTCCTCGTTAGTAACTTTCCTTTGCCGGATATGTTTCCGATGCGTTAAAGATCCAGTTGTTCTCAATTTATCATACACATATTTAAATACATGGCGTGTAGTTTGAGTACGTTGAGGATATCTTTCAGCGTACAAGGCTCTATCTCTCACTGAATTCTGGCATTCTCCGTGAAAGAGAATCATACCGACTTGTTCTTCGAAGGAATACATCACTCACATTCACTTGATTCGACGATACTAGTCTTACCGTTCCTAATAGTGTTGTATTGCGAAACCCTCGAATGGTTTGTACATGTCAATGGCACGTTAGATGGATACGCCGTATTCGGCGAATATTTACTATTTCCACGATATATGAAAGAGAGAATTGTCAGAGCATGTGCTTCGATAAGTGCCGAAGTGATAAGGAGTACCACTCAGTCCATGATAAGAAGATTGCAGCACTGCATTGATACCAATGGTGATCACTTCGAACACTTTCTGTATATGGACGTTCATGCCACTTTTTCCATCTTCGTTAACCTTCAAAGACCTTACTGTTACACACCATTGCATTCGTCTCGATAGCTGCTATCAGAAAATAACTACCAAACTATAGCTTCCCATAAAAAAAAGTTGACCTACATATCTCTGACGCGACCCCACCTAGCAACAAAAACCAACGTCATATTGTGGCTCCCGTTGTCCCATGTAACATTTATCCCACCAACCTTTCAGCTCCTATCATACTTTCGGAATTATTCTAGGTGGCAGTAGTTAGTGACTAGCAGAGCTTTTCATACAAATCTGTGAACCCTACCAGCAGAAACAGATGGGCTACAGTAATGCACATTAGTAAAATTGCTGATTTCTTCTAAATTTAATTCTCGATGCCAGGTTGACCTAATTGATTTGCACACTCATCCAGATTTGGAATATAAGTTGATTCTAGTACTCAAGACGTCCTGACTAATTTTATTGCACTTAAAGGTCTTAAAATAACATAGCTAGCGAAGTAGCATACCACTAGATTGGTATATTCACTCCTCTCGTAGATCCACCAATGCTCCAGACAACGTCAAAGATTTCGCCAAGAAAGTTGTTTTCAATTTTCTTTTGGTCTAGAGGTAGCGTCTTTCATTAACAATCGAAACGTTCTCTGTCCCGACTTTGAACCCCACCATGGTTTAAATTTTGGTTAACATTTAGCATTGGCGGCCGAAGATTTCCGACATAAGAAGTCAACCTCATTGTGCCAATGACCTTGTTAAGGAGGGCGGGGGAAGGGACAGAGTTTCAGGTCACTCTCTTGTCTTGGGGTGGGAAACTGCCTCTAAAGGCGAAGAAACAGCAATGATCAACGTCATGAGCATGCAGAACGCAATGGAAACCACTCCTTTTAAGACACATAGCGCGTATCCACAGGGCATGCGGCCAGTAATTGAAAACGTGTCATGATGATCTCACCATGGGCAAAAGATTCCGGATTAGTCCCCCAATCGGATCTCCGGAACGGGACTGCCAAAGGGGAATTTGTGGTGTCACCGCCAGACACCACACTTGCTAGGTGGTAGCCTTTAAATCGACCGCGGTCCGTTAGTATACGGCGGACCAGCGTGTCGCCACTATCAGTGATTGCATACCGAGCGCCGCCACACGGCAGGTCTAGAGAGACTTCCTAGCACTCCCCCAGTTGTACAACCGACTTTGCTAGCGATGGTTCACTGACAAAATACGCTCTCATTTGCCGAGACGATAGTTAGCATAGCCTTCAGCTACGTCATTTGCTACGACCTAGCAAGGCGCCATTACCAGTTACTATTGATACTGAATCATGTACCGTCAAGAGCGACGTTCACCATTAATGGATTAAAGTTAAGTATTCCACCAGCTACGTCCGTTTTTTTCTAAATTCTAATTTCCTTGTCCTGTTCCAGACTTCACGCCAGCCTATGTGAGCTAAAACGCGTGCCTTTCGGCTTCCTCTAGTAACACGGTGTTGGCTCTCCTGCCAACCACAACAGAATTGATCATGAGAAAAAGATTGAATAACCAACGAAAGGGCAACGTTCTACGAATCGGGGCGCGAATGTCAGAAGCTTAAACGTGGCAGGGAAGCTAGCAAATCTGAAAAGGGAAATGCAGAGATTCAATCTAGAAATAGCAAGGGTCAGTGAAGTGAAATGGAAAGAAGACAAGGATTTCTGATCAGATGAGTACCAACAGCAGCAGAGAATGGTATAACGGGAGTAGGATTCGTTATGAATAAGAAGGTAGCAGAGAGAGTGTTACTGTGAACAGTTCAGTGATACGGTGGTTCGTATCAGAATCCACAGCAAACCAACGCCGACAACAAATATACATGCCGAAGTCACAAACTGAAGATGAAGAAATACAGAAGGTATATGAGGATACTGAAAGCGTAATACAGTACGTCGAGGGAGATGAAAATCTAACAGTCACGGGGGTCTGGAATGCAGTTGTAGGCGAAGGAGTAGAAGAAAAGATTACAGGAGAATATGGGCTTGGAGCAACGAATGAGAGAGGAGAAAGACTATGATCTGTAATAAATTTCAGCTAGTAATAGCGAATAATCTGTTCAAGAATCACAAGAGGAGGAGGTACACTTGGGAAAGGCCGGGTGATACGGGAAAATTTCAGTTAGATTACATCATGGTACGACAGAGATTCCGAAATCAGGTACTGAATTGTAAGGACTACCCAGGACAGACATAGACTTAGATCACGATGTAATAGTGATGAAGAGTTAGTTGAAGTTTAAGGGATTAGTCAGGAAAAATCAGTACGCGAAGAAGTGAGATACGAAAGTACTAAGGATTGACGAGATACGCTTGAAGTTCTCTAAGACTATACATACAGTAATAAGGACTAGCTCTGTGGGCAGTGCAGATTAAGCGGCATGGATGTGTATAAAATGGGCAATCACAGAAGTTGGGAAGAGAAATGTAGGTATCAAAGAAGGTAACTGCGAACAAACCATGACTAACAGAAGAAATACTTCGGTTTATCGATGAAAGAAGAAAGTACAAAAATGTTTAGGTAAATTCAGAAATACAGAAATACAAGTCGCTGAGGACTGAAGTAAACAGGAAGTGCAGGGAAGCTAATACGAAATGGCAGCATAAAAAAGTGAAGAAATCGAAACAGAAATGATTGTCGTAAGGATTGTCTCAGCATTTAGTAAAGTCGAAATAACCTTCCGTGAAATTAAAAAGAAAAGATTGTAACATTAAGAGTGCAACAGGAATTCTGCTGTTAAATGCAGCGGAGAGAGCGGATAGGCGGAAAGAGGACATTGAAGGCCTCTATCAGGAGGAAGATTTGTCTGATGTGATAGAAAAAGAAACAGGAGCCGATTTAGAAGAGACAGGGGATCCAGTATTAGAATCGGAATTTAAGAGAGCTATCGAAGACTTAAGATCAAACACGGCAGAAGGGACACATTACATTCCATGAGAATTTCTAAAGTCATTGGCGAAAGTGGCAACAAAACTACTATTCATGTTGGTGTGTAGAATATATGAATCTGGCGACATACCGTCTGACTTTCGGAAGAATATCTACCACACAATTCCGAAGACTGCAAGAAGGGACAAGTGCGAGAATTATCGCACAATCAGCTTAACAGCTCATGCTTCCAAGTTTCTGTCAAGAATAACATAGAGAAGGACGGAAAAGAAATTCGAGGATGCGTTAGATGAGGATCAGTTTGGCCTTAGGAAAGGTAAAGGCACCAGAGAGGCAATTCTGACGTTGCAGTTGATAATAGAAGGAAGACTGTAGAAAAATCAAGATACGTTGACAGGATTTGTCGATCTGGAAAAAGCATTCTTCAATGTAAAATGGTGCAAGGTGTTCGAAATTCTGAGAAAAATATGGGTAAGCTATAGGGAGAGACGGGTAATATACAATACGTACAACAACTAACATGGGATAATAAGAGTGGAAGACCAAGAACGAAGTGCTCGGATTAAAAACGATGTACGACAGGGATGTAGTCTTTCGCCCCCACTGTTCCACCTGTACATCGAAGTAGCAATGCTGAAAACCAAATAAAGATTCAGGAGTGGAACTAAAATTCAAGGTGAAAGGATATCAATATGCGATTCGTTGGTGAGACTGCTATCCTGAGTGAACAAGGATTACATGATCTGCTGAATGGAATGAACAGTCTAATGAGTACAAAATGTGAACTGAGAGTAAATCGAAGAAAGACAAGAGTAATGAGAAGTAGCAGAACTGATAAGAACGAGAAATTTAACGTCAGGATTGATGGTAACGTAGTAGATGAAGTTAAGGAATCCTGCTACGTAGGCAGCAAAACGGAGAGATCAAGGAGGACATCAAAAGCAGGCTAGCACTGGCAAAAAGGGCTTTCCTGACCATAGAAGTCTACTAGGATCAAACATAAGCCTTAATATGAGGAATAAATTGCTAAGAATTTACGGTTGGAGAACAGCATTGTATGGTAATGAAACGCGGACTGTTAGAAAAACGGAACAGAAGGAAATGGAAACATTAGGAATTTGGTGCTACAGACAAATGTTGAAAATTGGTTTGACTGATAAGGTAAGGAATGAGGAGGCTCTGCGCAGAACCAGAGAGGAAGGAAATATGTGGAAAACACAGACAAGGAGAAGGAACAGGATGATAGGACATCTGTTAAGACGTCAGGGAGTAACTTTCAAGGTACTAAAGGGAGCTGCAGAGGGCAAAAACTGTAGAGGAAGAAACACAGGGATTGGAATACATCCAGCAAATCATTGACGACGTATGTTGGAAATGCTACTACGAGATGAAGACATTGGCACAGGAGAGGAGTTCGTGTTGTTAACTTAGTGGAGTGCTCATCGCTTTTGTACTGCAAATAATTGGAATTTTTTATGTAATTACATGTAACGAAAAGTTTTGTTTTTTTGTTAAGCTAGAGGGCTGTGATAGTTACGACCTACAGATGTGCAACACTGTGTAAGCGTTTGGAAAACCACACATACGAGTAGGTACGTCACCAGTGGACTCTGTGGAAAAAACTTCTAACATGGCTAACATAGCCCCACTACAAAGTATTTACCTGAACTTAGAATTTTCTTTTCATTGTGTAAGTAGGCTGTTTAGGTTTTTATATTGGTAACGCCACGTAGCGCTCTGTATGAAAATCACTGGCTGTGCTGTGTGCAGTCTGTGGCTGGTTGTCATTGTTGTAATATATGCTATTGTAGTGTTGGGCAGTTGGCTGTTACCAGCACGTAGCGTTGCGCAGTTGCAGGTGAGCCGCCATCAGTGGTGGATGTGGGGAGAGAGATGGCGGAATTTTGAGAGCGGACGATCTGGACGTGTGTCCATCAGAAAGAGTAAATTTGTAATATTGGATATCATGGACTGATATATATATTATGACTTTTGAACACTATTAAGGTAAATACATTGTTTGTTCTGTATCAAAATCTTTCATTTGCTAACTATGCCTATCAGTAGTTAGTGCCTTCAGTAGTTTGAATCTTTTATATAGCTGGCAGTAGTGGCGCTTGCTGTATTGCAGTAGTTTGAGTAACGATGACTTTTGTGAGGAAAGTGATTCATGAAAGGTATAGGTTATAGTTAGTCAGGGCCATTCTTTTGTAGGGATTATTGAAAGTCAGATTGCGTTGGACTAAAAGTACTGTGTGTCAGTTAAAGCACAGTCATGTATAATCTTTCTAAGGGGACGTTTCAATTAGAAAAATGCATTCGACGCTTATTACTGAAAGGAGGATCGTATGACACATTAAAAGATACCGTTTTTATACTTGTCCACTAACTCGAACAAGTGCACAAACGAGGTTAAGTATTCGCTGAATAGTGTGGTAGTTAGGTACTCGTACGACTGGGTAGTGTGCTACAAATTCTCTTATAGTACGAAAATCCTAAAATATTTCAGTCACGACATTATGGAAGCTGTAGAAAATTGTGTGTGTACCAGGAAAAACAAAAGGGGCGGGGAGGGGGGGAGGGAGAGGAGGACACGGAGAGACTAAAGTATATCGTATAAGATACTCTTTCCTAGACCAACACGTAATCCTATGGTTGTGAAGGACTTTAAAATTTATTGGTCTTAAAGAAAGATTTCCAGTCAGCGCCCAGACAGCTGCAGCTACATCCTGTGTAACTCTAGCCGTAGGGTTAGAAATACAGGACCCTCTTTGTTGGTCGTAGATGTCCACGGAAGGCCAGGCCGTCTCTCGCCTGGGAAATTGGGAAAGGCGGCAATGTTTACGGCAATTACTGGGACGCAGCGGAGCCTGGTCTCGACGCTTTGTTTATCAAGGCTCATCTCACGTCGGCTCAGCTTTCATATAGCCCTTAACGTGAGGCACTCTCTCACGCCCGAAAAGGCGTTACCTCCGAGGACCGTCCAAGTGCTCTTCGCTTACCGTGGCCAGACGCAAGGACGATGTGCCGATGAGTGGGCGATGGTCGGCTCTGGTAAGGTCACTGGACTATTAGTGTGGGATGCAAAGTATCACGTCTAAGAGTGGACGTCGTCATGTAAATTTCCTGTGGTGATTAAACATTGTTATTCGCCCTATACAGGAACGGTTTTTTTTCTTTCCATATCTTAATTTGAAAAGTGGCTTCACCTGCACTGCAACAAAAAAACTGTGTCCAATAGTTGGGTCATACCGTCAATAAGTAGTGCATGAGACGAGTTCCACAAAACTACCGTCCAGTAACCATGACATTCATCTACTGAAGAAAATTATAACATAGTCTGAGCTCAGACTAGTATCTTGAACATGATGATCTCCACCATGACATCCAGCAGCTATTACAGGAACATCAGTCATGCGAAACTCAACTCGTGCTTTTCTCACGTGACATCCCAGAAAGCATTCGACTCAGCACAACACATACGCTTAATACTGAAAGTACAATCGTATGCGACACCAAAACAATTCTGTAAAAATATTAAGAATTTCTTGGTAGGGAGGACGCAGTGTGTAAGCAATGAAGGTTTATTGACATATGTCGACTTAAAGTGTCTGAGGGATGACTGTTGGGTCCCTTGCAGTTCATATTGCATATTAATTACCTGGCAGAAAGTATTATAGTAACATCAGACTTTTCAGATGACACCGTTATACAGGGTTTCCCAAAAGTCACTGACAATGCTTAGTATGTAGTGCTGGAAGATACACTGATCGATTTTTAAGAAACAACCCATATCTGGAAAAGCTCGGCTTGGGCGCTTGACAGCGTAGAAATCTGAGGATGAACAGTTGTGACGACTTGCTCCGCTTTTGATGTCTGAATATGGAAGGTATGCAACCCGTTAGGGCTCTGTGTACTGACAATGAACGACATGAGCGTAACAACATCCCAGTACATTGCTCCACACATCCGTTGTGCTCATCCTACTGCGAATCTTGTATGGTCTGCTACTGCAGTAAAGTTGTTGACAGCAGTACTTTATGTGCCAGTATGTCTACATCTACATCGACACTCCGCAGTCCACCTTACGGCACATGGCGGAAAGTACCTCGTACCACTACTGTCTTTTCCTTTCCTGTTCAACTCTTCAAATAGAACGAGAGAAAAACAACTGTCTTTATACCACCGTACGAGTCTTATCTCTCGTATTTTGTCTTCGTGGTCATTAAGCGAGATGTATGTTGGAGTCAACAGAATCGTTGTGCAATCAGTTCTCTTAATTTTCTAAATAGTATTCCTCGAAAAGAATGTTGTCTTCCCTCCAGAGACTACCAGGCGGGATTAGCCGAGCGGTCTTCGGCGCTGCAGTCATGGACTGTGTGGCTGGTCCCGGTGGAGGTTCGAGTCCTCCCTCGGGCATGGGTTGTGTGTTTGTCCTTAGGATAATTTAGGTTAAGTGGTGTGTAAACTTAGGGACTGATGACCTTATCAGTTAAGTCCCATAAGTTTTCACACACATTTTCCTCCAGAGATTCCCATTTGTTACAGACATTCACGGAGCATCTCCGTAACATGGGGTGTTGTTCGAACCACCAGTAGCAAATCTGGAAATCTGGTAACCCGCCTCTGAATTGCTTCGATGTGTTCCTTTAATCCGACCTGTTAAGGATCAGAATCTCTCGAGCAATAGTCAAGAACAGGTCGCAATAGCGTCCTATATGCTCTGTCCTTCATAGACGAACTACACTTTTCTAAGAATCCTCCCAATAAAACGAAGTCGACCATTAGACTTTCCTACCGCAAACCTCCCATGTTCGGTCCGTTTCATACCGCTTTGCATCGTTATGCCCAGATATTTAAAAGACGTGACTGTGTATCCGAACACTATGGGTTACTTTTTCCTACTCATTCGTATCAACTTACATTTCTCTATATTTAAAGCTAGCTACCATCGTCATATCAACTAGAAATTTTGTCTATGTCATCTTGCATCCTCCGACAGTGAGTCATTTTCGACACATTACTGCGCACCACAACATCATCAGAAAACAACTGTAGGTTGCTGCTTGCCCTGTCTACCAAATCATTTATGTACATAGAGAATAATAGCGGCCCTATCACACATCCCTGGGGCATTCCTGACCATACCTTTGTCTCTGATGAACACTCGCCGTCAAGGAAAACGTACTGGGTTCTACAACTTGACAGTTGAGGCCATTCACCTATCTGTGGACCTATTCCATATGCTAGTACGTTCTTTAACAGCTTGTAATGGAGCACCGTGTCAAACGCTTTCCAGAAATCGAGATATATGGAACCGCCTGTTGCCCTTCATCCATAGCTCTTTGCTTATAACGTGAGAAAAGGACAAGCTGAGTTTCTCATGAGCGATGTCTTCTAAAACCATACTGATTCGTGGACATAAGCTTCTCGTTCTCAAGAATATTTATTATATTCGCATTGGGAATATGTTCAAGGGTTCTGCAGCAAACCGATGTTACGAATAATAGTCTGTAATTTTGCGTGTCCGATGTTTCGCCCTTCTTATACACAGTAGTCATCTGCGCCTTTTACAGTCGCTTGGGACCTTGCGCTGGGCGAGAGATTTGCGATAAATGCAAGCTAAGCAAGGGGACAGTGCCGTAGAGTACTCTTAGAAAAACGACATTGGGTTTTCGTCTGGCCTGTTGGCTGTTGTCAACTTCTCCAGATGTCTCTCAGCGCCAGGGATGCTTATTACTATGTCGTCCATACGGGAATCTGTTCGATGGTCAATGGTCAAACGACGGCATGTTTGTACGATTCTCCAGCGTGAACGATTTCTTGAACGTGAAATTTAAAACATCTGGTTTCGTTTTGATTTCTTCAGCTGTCACACAAGACTGGTCTGAAGTAACCGTATGGAAGCATTAGATCCAATTAGCGCTTTTACATGAGAACAGAATTTTCTTGAGTTATCTGCAATAGCTTCTGCTTCCTCAGCAGTTTCCGAATCTCTTTATAAAACCATGGTGGGTCTTTCCCGTTCTCAATCCACTTACCAGGCACATAATTTTCCAGACCACGATTTACAATCTGCTTACACCTTACCCATAATTATTCTACTTCTATGGCAGTGGAACGAAGAGATGTTATTTCACTATCTAAGTGAGGTGCTAACACCTGCTTATCCGCTCGTGTTAGCAGAAACACCTTGCTAACCTTCTTAACTGATTTATTAACTTTCGTGACCATAGTTGCCACAAGAACATAATGATCGCTAAACACAATTCTCTATTCACATTGTCGATAAGTTCCGTCGTAGTTGTCGCTACAAGGTCTAAGATATTTCCATTGCGTGTGGGCTGCTGATTTAACTGCTCAAGACAGTTTTCAGAAAACGTGTTCAAAAGAACTTCACATGTCAGTCTATCTGTACCGCCTGCAACGAATCCATAGACATCCCAGTCTATACTCAGTAGGTTAAAGTCACCTCCAACTAGTGATACTTCACCTGGATATTTACGGACTTCTGATCACAGACAGTCTTCTACTGACTCTAAAACTGTGACAGCGGAATCCGGTGGCCAGTAAAAACATCTAACAATTAACTTGGTTTCACCTAGACCTGTTGTACGTAACCTATTAATTCCATCTTCACACCCAACTTCGACCTCAATAGAGACGACATTTTTGTCAGCTGAAATGGACAATCCCCCTTCTATTGCGTCTAATCTGTCTTTCCGATATTCATTCTACGTCTCAAAAAATTTCTCAGAGCTTTCCATTCCGGGTTTCAGCCAGCTCTCTGTCCTGAGAATAAACTGAGAGCGAGCTCTTTCCTGGAGGGTAGTATTTCGGGAACTTTGTTACGAATACTTCAGCAGTTTACTGATAATATTTTGACAGCCGAAGTAACTTTACTCTGACGTGATCTGACTTCCCTTGCTGTGTATCGACTGATGAGTGTTGATCAGAGCACATAAAACTACTGCCTAGCTTAAAAAAATACATGTGCTCTCCACAAAGACTCTACTCTCCGATTAACTGTTGCCTTCGTGTATTGCACTCCTGAATTACCAAGGGGAGTCCTACAAATCCCCAATCCATAACGCAGGTCTAGAGATCAGCAGCCGCACATAGTCGACGAATCCCTTCGTTGGGATCCTCCACTTGGTTCCTAACCAAAGAATCCTTACCAACTCTGAGAACCACCCTGCAAATTGCGAGCTCTACTTGAACGACACGCCTGAGACCAAGAGCCTTAACAACTTCCACCAATCGCCTGTATGAATTGAGCATGGCCTCGGAACCCATGCGACAGGCGTCGCTGGTGCCGATGTCAGCCACAACTTGCAGACGATTACACCATGCACGCTCGATAGCCGCAAGCAAGGCCGCCTCCACACCTCAGCAAACATACAGAGGGCACACTGTCTTTCTTTCCAGTCCTGAACGCTGTCTTCCCCAGGGGCTCCCTAACGAGCATAACACTGGACCTCCCGATAACTAGTAGACCCCTCCCCTTAGTGCTTTCTCGCACCCTGCTGAAGGAGCGGCCAACTGTCCACTCACAGGGTGAATGGGCGAGGCCAGACGCCCAGACGCCCAGACACCACTTCGAGCGAAGCGATCGCGTTACCAACCCACCTCTCACGCTGTTGTGAGGAGGGACCCACTGCTTCGGGAACACTAAGACACGCTTTGGTAGCAGAGCCTGTGGGTGAAACAGGCAACACCTCAGGTGTCCCATGCGACATGCCAGATTCTCCGCCATCGCTACATCCTGAGGCAGCAGCCTGAAGGCGACTAACCGTAGCCAAAAGCGCATTCAGCTGTTCTGTGGCCAGCTCCTCCTGCATCGGCACACAACTTGCACACATCTTACCCAATCTAGCAAGATTAACTCAAGAAGTGAAGTACAGAAGCAGAAAGAATCGTAGATATGCAAAGTGCTACACTCCTGATGTGTCGCCAACGGACGGTAGACCAAGCGAGGTGGCGCAGTGGTTAAACACTGGACTCGTATTCGGGAGGACGACGGTTCAATCCCTCGTCCGGCCATCCTGATTTAGGTTTTCCGTGATTTCCCTAAATCGCTCCAGGCAAATGCCGGGATGGTTCCTTTCAAAGGGCACGGCCGACTTCATTCCTCGTCCTTCCCTAATCCAATGAGACCGATGACCTCGCTATCTGGTCTCCTTCCCCAAAACACAACCCCCCAATGGACGGTAGTGCGAAAACTGCGTTACAGACTTCCCGAATTTACACTTACAAAATGCGAGCTTACCCCTCTTAAACGGAAATATACAATATATGAGGAAACACAGGAAAAGGTAAAAACTTAACTGGACGCCCTGTATATGTGAATCAGCCAACGGCAATGGAAATGACCGACTTGGTGCTTGCATACGGCAAAAGGGATTGCAGTGGCAAAGCTGCTGCAATATTTTACGCGGAACATTTTCCAAGCAGACGTACCCCTACCATCCCACGTTCGCTGCCATTGAGAGACGCCTCAGAGAAGCCCGTAAGTTGCAAGTTGGTATTTTCTGCCTAAAGTGTGTCCATCAAGCTGTAAAGTAGTAGCACTTTGTGCTTTTTGAATACTAAGCGGATACTACCCCAGTATACTGTTTGTCCTCTGGTACGTGCCGAAAACGCCACGCTTGGTTCGAACACTACAGCTGGACGAGGGTCCTGCCACCAGCACTCGGCAGTTAGCACAGGCGATGCACACGGGTATCTACAGCAAGTCCATGCACTACGGGAAGAGCTTTACCCACGACGGGTACAGTTGCGCAGTGGTATTTACAGAAATGTACACTCCAGCCGCAGTTCCTGAGCAAGGTGCCATTTAAGGATGAATGCACGTTCACTAGGAACGGCTTATTAAACTTGCACAACAGGCATGCTTGGGCGGACGAAAATCACCGAACGCATGTCATTCAAAATCACCAGCACAGGGTCTGTATTAACGTCTGGATCGGGATAATTGGTGACCATATCATTGGGCCTTATCTGCTGCCAAACAAACTAACAGTAGCGATGTACTTCACTTTTATTAGAGATGGTTTGCCTATCCTACTGGTTTTAGTGCCACATGGAAGTATGGCTGTAACACTGCGGTACTCCAGCACACTTTGATGTCGATTTGCTGAATCACGTCAACGTTGCATATTCCAGTCGGTGGATTTGTAGGGGTGGACCATTTCTATGGCCGGCACTGTCACCAGATCTGACATCTCTAGACAATTTTCTGAGCGATAGTATGAAGGACACTGTTGTTCGAGTCCATGGGGCAACTGAAATACTTCAAAAACAGCTGCACGTAATGTTCCATGTGCGTAAGGCTCAGCATTGCCGATGTAAGCTCAGCATTGAGGTAGGAAGTAGACAGTTCGAAGCTCATTTGTAATGTAGACAGCGTGATGAACTACTCATGTTAGGCTTAATGACGTGATGTGGAATGCACAGCCATCTCATATATCGACGCACGCCAACGCCCAAACCGTGCGTTTCCGAGTATGGGTTCCTTCATGAAAACCTATCAATAAGTCTCGTTCCACAAGTGTCGTCGCTTTTTTTAAAAAAATAACCAGTATACAATAACGTATTATGCGAAAAAATTTGCAGAGATCTCCATTCAAATAGCATTTCAATGTGGCACAAAGATAAGCAACTTGCTTTTAACATTACGAAATGTACAACATTCTAAGAACGCACAAAAACTTAGTATCCCTTTACTATAATATTTATGAGTCCATAATGTAGTAGTCAGTCAACTCATACAGATACCTGGTTGTAACAAATCCTAGAAATATGAAATGAAACAATCACGTAGGTTCACTGGTGCTAAAACGGATGACAAACTTAGGATAAATGGTAAGATAGTAGTACAATTAAATCAATCTACAAGTACAAAGAAGAGCAGCCCGGATGGTCACATGTCTGTTTGAACTACGAAAGAGCGTCAAGGAAACGCTGGAAAACTTAACAGGCAGCTTCTTAAAACGGAATTCAACTATACTGTGAAACTCTATTTACTGAGTTCTTTATAGTCTATTTTGGAGTATGGCGAGTGATCACACTATTAACAAGGCCCAACATGTCAAGCCGTAAGATAAAAACTTTTATTTATGGATGTCGACTGTCAGTTATTTAATGCAATGTAGGTACTAACTGACGCTAAATTTTAGTCATATTTCAACGAAAGCACCTTGTACAAAACCGAAAAAAAGTTTTTATCTTTCCTTCCGATTTTATCTGTTTGCAATGACTCCTACTTCGTTGACTTCTTTCCATTTTTGATGACTGATCACTTCATTGTGAACTAAACGCTAACCTAGTTTTTGAAATTATATTGAGGTCAACTGCGATTTGATTACATACGATCTCGCACATCCACTACATTGTGAAATAGACGACAAGTAAGACAGAGCAGAAATAAGTCGTATTATCACCTTGTGGACGATAAGATACGTTTTTGCACCTCATTTAGATTTCCTCCGGAACTTCTTTGCCGATATGAAAGCGAAACAGGACTAAGGGGCTTTCTTTTTGTAGTGCACTGGAAAATATGCTCGTTACACCATCAAAGACCGCACACGTTTCTGCATTTGTTAGTTAGCTGGAAAAGACTGGGTTGTCTGACAGCATTCCACATCAAACGAGAACGCTCAAGAACATCGTATAAATGAATATTCAAAAAAATCGTAAAAATGTTAGTATTCACGTCGAAAATACTCTCTAATTCTGAAAACTACTCTTAAGTATTCTTAAATCCACTTCAGCATTCAGTAATAACCTGTCTACAATAATTCATCAACATTACAGCTTTTCCGTTTCAATATTTCGTGATTTAATGCTTCGATTCCATCTCGTCGTGGCACTTGCATTCCAACTAAGGTTTCATTACCTGTTGTTATGATTGCTAAATAAGTTCTTGATTAATTACCCCTTCTTTGAACTCGATATTTAATTCTGAATGAACTTGTCGCACCAGATGCAGCACATCATCGCTCATACTTTCTTTGAATTTCAATATCACCTCAAACAATTGGTGTGCAACTGTTGTCAATGCAGCTCCTCGAAATACTAACTTCTAATGGTTACTTTTTACAGTAATACTCTGTCTAAATGCTAACGTGCTTCACTACACATTTCACATAGTTATCTTCCGACTTTTTAAATTTGTGAAACATGTTTTTCCACGATTTTCATATGACAGCATTCGGAGACAGAATCACTCAACATTTTTCACTTTCACCTTGTACATTCGCCTCAATAATTGGCGTTTGCAGATTCCTTTGTGACTTTCGACTTCAGTTCCTTCTTTAAAGGATATGTCTTGTAGCAGTATATGTGTAATATACGGTGCATCGCCATGTAGCAACGTTCTTACAAATGGATCATATTGAGAGACATGGACAAATGCGGTTAATGTCACACTAACAGGTAGTTTACTGCGTACTATCTCTGTAGTTTGTCCTTTGATATGCATTCGTTGACCGTTTTTTAAATGCGCTGCCAAATGAACAAGTGCTGGCAAGAAGCGACGGATAAATTTTATTATGAAAAGAGAATTAAATTGTCTTCGTGTGCTTTACAGCTACCTTCGCCCTTTACAATGGCCTAAAAGCTATTTTTACTCTCTATCAGAAAGCGTGGAGATTATAGTGACCATACTTTCCAGTCTGCAAGTCCACACTACTCTTTTTGCTCACTGAAAGAAAATGTCCCTACTTGCTATTTATTCAGCGGGATCAGGAACTATGATTACGAATAAAAGTTTTGAGTTTTAATGATTGACATATTCTGTAAAAGTTCACACACACAAAATATTATAATATCCAAAGTAATAATAATAACATCCGTATCAGAAACAGGGCTATTAAAAGTTCGGAGGAGACCTCTAAGGGGAGTTCCAAGTAAAATGGTCTATCGCCCTGACTTTTAATCACGAAAAGTTAATTAAAAGTGGAAAATATTCTCGCCAATCGCCACGCGTTTTTATTAACATTACGGTTGACAGACGAACAATTATTCCCATTAAATCCACGCGTTTCGGGACGTTGTACAGTCCTCGCGAGTTAACTTTCTACTTTTACCGAAAATGCATTCCAGTGTGCCCTCCTCTGATGTTATTGGAGGCACAAAGCGCGCAGAGGTTTGACTGACGTGAACAATTTGATAACTCGGTGTGAAGTGCGTCCTCCAACTGCCTCCTGGCTGTATTTATATAGCGGCGCGGTGGACCGCCAAACGGAACATCTGCTGTCAGCCACCATTGGCACAGGCGGCACTATCTAAATGATTCCTTTCTCGGACATGTATTGATTAATAGCTTTTTAGTTTAAGAATTTACAGTATTCTTAATTTTTATGTAAATGGTGTTAGGTTTGCTTCAGATACGGTAAAAGTTTTATCTCGACTGCATGTAGACCTTGCCAGCTAGAATTTTTAGTGCTCAACCAACACTAGAATATGATCTCTGAACTATCTCTTTACGTTTCCTTCCAATGACTGTTATTTACGATACATTCTTTCACCCTGGTACAGCTGTATTAATGCTGAATGTAATCGAGTACTGTAATTAGAACATTCTATTACCTATAAAAATTATACTTAATCTATCATGAATAAGGACGCTACGTTCCAAATTTGGTTTGTAGCGAATAAGTTGAAAACGAAAGAGATAGCTTTTTTGTGTCACGTATCTCCTGTTCTTACAACAAACTGAGGCAACATACGAATTTTCAGCATTGAGAATCTAATATTTAGTGGTTTCAGTTTTTAGTAAGACTGGCGATTTTAACCAAATGTTGCTCTGATGAGGTTGAGACTTGAAAGTTTTAATTGTAACATACATTTTCATATTCTGAACAGTTTTTAGCTATGTGGTTTTATTATTCAGCGCCACTTATTTTTTTTCTTAAGATCGTATGTTCTTAACTTTTTCGTTTGATCGCTCTGAGACACTATCGTGTTAACATTAATATACTTAAGCAATACGCTAACTAAGTTTTGAAAATTAATTTTAATTTTTAGTTCCACTCTTACATTATGGTGCAAACCTTTTTATTTTTAACGGGTGCGTTGCGATGACGTGGCGCCGGCAATAGTAAGAAGCCCCGGCGCAGTCGCTCGCCTCTATACTTCTTACAATGATACTGCGCTTGTTTCGCCTCCCTGGTTCTCAATCATGTAATAGGAAACCGAGAATTCGCTACATATTTCATTACAGTTTATGTATCTGATCATTCGATGTCAAAGTATTACATCTTTCGGATAGTTTTCTCCGTTTTCTCTGGTAATTGCGAATACAGGCACATCACTGCCTCTGTTAAAATGTTTGTACACCTTTTAGTCGATTCGACTAGGTTGTAGTACTCCACCTTTATGAGGCTTGAAATATCTTTGAAATTAGCAGACTGATTTGAAAACACCCGTGATTATTAATTGTTATCTCTTCGTTACATCACATTCGTATTTTGGCAGGGAAATCATAATTTTCCGGAGATCGTCTCTTGTATCTAGAATATCCATTGTCTCCTGTTTCTGTCTCACTCCAATACGATCCGTGATATATCACTGTCCTCTTGCCTTCTCTCATACATGGTGAATCCATATTTAATCTTCCCCACGAACCATTTTTTTTAACTGTCATATATTATAATTCAGAATCCTATTTTTGATTCCTGAATTCAGCTCGAATTACTTGATAAATTCGATTTGGGCCGATTTTTTCATGTACCTAAAATTGTGTGAGTTGGGTAATTCTTGTTCCTGCCATCCGATTGTGTGCATCATTTAATCTCATTTGTTGCTATCGAAATTTCGAACTACGTATTATGTCATGGGCACCCATGGCAGTTTGTCCATAAATCATATCTTCCGCGATCTTAGACCATGTTCTTAGATTAAGTTGACGGCGAAAGTCACCAGTCTTCGAATGTCGTCAACGTTACCGTCATTCATGATTTCTGCTCTCTAATAAATGTACTCTATTGCTAGTAAATTATTTTGATTGTGTCACAAAAATATCTTTCGCTCTGCCTCTACTTCTGAGTACATATCAACTAAAATGTTAAAATAAAATACGGGCAATCGATATTGAGGTTGTATCACTCGTTGTCTCTGATTATTATGCGACATGCATTAAATCCCTTCGAAGCTACTTTTCCATTTGTTTGTGCATCTGTTTTTGGGATCACTTGTTTCAAATTTAAATCATAGTTGTCTTCCCCTTTTATAATAATTAACAGACACTGGAGGGCATAGTAAGAAGCATGTGCTTCAGTGATACGCTGTAATCCTCCTCCGCTGAATAGTTATATCACGACTCATGTCCACGACAACGGCAATGTCATTGACATGAAGTGTACTCAACTGAGGATCTTGTTTTTCAATTGGTCTGTTGCCGGCACGAATCACAACATTATACTCATCTCATACATTCGATCCACTGCTGTTTTGATTGTGAGATCCAGCTGATCGTACTTATGTAAAATCCCCTTAAGCTCTTCAGTGATTTCCATTCTCAATCCACTTATATTTTCACAGTGTTGATCGACTTTCGTTTGTTCATCGCCAATTAAATACATTAGCAAAAAAATATAAGATTCATTTGGCAAAGATGGCAATGATTCCACTGTATGGTAGACTTGTCCTTTCATCGAATACACACGATTGATTGTTCTTCACTGCTCACAGAAGTAGCTGCACAAGATGTCATTTGAAATCAAGCATTGTACCCTCTCATATTTTGTAGAAAATGTTTTGATTCCGGAGTATTTTCAGTCACGTAGTGAAACAAATGTGGGGGAGGCACTTCCGATAGTCGAGTTTTTCCACTTACGTAACCCATTTCTGGTGTTTCTGTTGTGAATTTTTTGGCTCCGCAGAACTGACACACTTGACACATTACACCAAATACGACGTATTTGTTTCTTGTACGGTACTCTTTAGTTGGATAATAACGGAATTCCTCACCTGCCAGATTATAATCTGTGCTCCCTCTAGTTTACACTCCTCGTACACTTTTTTTTTTTTTCATGGACTTGCTAGCACTGTCTTTCACGAATTTCATTTATTGTAACTCTACTTAGTTCACTTCATAGCCTCGTTGCTTCAGCTGTTTCTCTATGCCAACTTGCTGCTTGTTTCACTCGATTCCCCTATCTAGATTCATCTCGTAGTTCACCTGTTACAGATTTTTCGATCTGTTCATTCTCTTTCGTTGAGAAGCTACTCGTGCTTCTCGCTCCTCATCTGTTTGGTGTCTTCGCTGGTCTTTCTGTTTTCTTCTTTTCACCTCATCACCAGTAACATCTTCTCCTCTTTCATGTCTCGGCATCCTGTAAAATGTCAGCATAGCTTAAGATACTCAAGCAGTCCACTTCCGTTTACATTTATTTCAATTGATATCGCTCTTATTTTTCCTTGATCCGCTCCAACTTATTTTCAAAACTATAAGGACATATGGCGCCTCACTATCGCTCACACAGGGTGAACATTAATAAAATCCACGAACTGCAGAGACGGATTCCTGAATGGAAATAGAGGAAAGAAGGTCCTATGAACACGTGTCCGGAAACGCATCGTTGGATCGGTAGATGGCGCTGACGAATGACAGTTCCTCTGATCACGTGCCATGTGTTCTTTGTGCTCTGCAACTTTTGTGAGTGACGCAGCGTTCTGAAAGCAGCAAAATGGTCCGGTATTCATGTTGTGAACAGACATAGACCGTGTTTGGGTACGGCCAAGCGATCGAAACGGTCGACATAAAGCATGGCTCGACCAAAACAACCTAAATAATCTTCACAGATACCAAACACAATGCACTACTTTTCAAGCCCTTTTTGAGCGTTTGTACTATCATGTCTCCATTCAGACAGAAGAAAGTGCACAGAGGTGGCTGACTGCGCTACACCAGATTTGGAGGACCGGGTTCTGCAGGATACTGAGACGAACCCTAGAACAAGCTCCAGGCAAGTGGCCCACCAACATGGTGTAAGCCAACGTAAGACTGTGTGTATCCTGCATGACAGTCACCTCTATTCCTATTAACTGCAATCCCATGAAGATCACTTTGACCATACATTGTGATCTTGTTCATGGGACGTATAAAAATGGTTAGAGTTAAAATTAATGAACACGTTATTTTAGTTCTACTCATACAATACGCTTGAAAACAAATGTCTGTAACTGGATACTAGATTTTAAGCAGAAGTATGACAGTGCACAGAAGGAACAGTCTAGGAAAAATTATTTTAAGTTAGATTTATAACTTGCTTTGACTTTTTTTATTCAGACATTTTATGTTATGGGTGAAATGATCAAAAATTTTGGTTGCTGCATATTGAATTCAATTCTGAGCTACTGAGAGCTTAAATAACGGATAATAAAGTTCATTTTTACCTTTAGTGTTGTATATATGGACAGCAGTGTTCTTCTCAGGTTGTGTTGGAATATTTATGACAAATTTCGCAAGCGAATACGTGTATTATAGTTGTTCAGTTAAAATGCCTAGCTCCTTGAACAGGTACCTACACGACGTCTGTGGGTGAACGCTACATATTATCTTACTGCTTGCCTCTGTGCGATCAATACTTCCATACGAAATCATAAGTTACCCACGAAAATGATTCCAATATCCGAAATATGTCAGGAGGTTGATGCTTTTTCTCAAGATTATACGAAGAGTGAAAGTAGCTGGTCTTCATTGTTTGAGAAGCTTAATAATGTAGTTCTTCCACTTAAGGTTTTCATCAATAAGGACCTCCAAAAATTTGGAGCATTCTATTCTACGAGTATTTACTGACTGTTGCTCATGTGCTACATCGGTTGTTGGTATGACTTTATTTGTTGCACAGAGCTGAATATAGTGCGGTTTTTCAAACTTCAGTGAAGGTCCATTTTCTAAGAACCATTTTATAATTCTTTGAGAAACATTATTTGCCATCTCTTCTGCTGCTCTCATTCTAATGTAATTCATCGAAATAGTAGTGTCGTCTGCAGGAAGTACCAATTCCGGTGGTGCAATATTAAGTGGAAGGTCGTTCATATATATGTAAGGAGGAGTGGAGCCAGAATTGCAAAATGGATCAAATGGCTCTGAGCACTATGGGACTCAATTGCTGTGGTCATCAGTCCCCTAGAACTTAGAACTACTTAAACCTAACTAACCTAAGGACTGCACACAACACCCAGCCATCACGAGGCAGAGAAAATCCCTGACCCCGCCGGGAATCGAACCCGAGAACCCGGGCGTGGGATGCGAGAACGCTACCGCACGACCACGAGATGCGGGCACCAGAATTGTATCCTATGGGACTTCATTTCTGATTTTTCCCCAGTCACTAAAATTTTCTACCCTTCGGACAATGTTTGAATTATTGAGCATAACGTTTTGCATTCTGTTTTTCTTAACAAACTGTGCATAAATCCATCAGTTTCATAAAAGGTCAGTTTTTCCAAGAGAGTAATTTGATCTAACCAGTCAAATGCAATGGAAAGTTCACGAGAAATACCAACTGGCGATATTTTGTTACTTGAAGAGTGAATGTACAAATAGCATTCTTAGTCTAACAGCCCTTCGTGAGTCCCGACTGCGACATGCTAAGTAAATTGTCCCGATTTAAGTGTGACAGTACTCTCGTGTGTACTAATTTCTCTAATATTTTGGAAACGATGTCAGTAGTAAGACTGGCCGATGCTTGTCTTGTCACTTTTCTTATGAAGAGGTTATTTACATATTTTAACCAGTCTGGAAAAATTCCCTGTACCAGAGATGCTTTTTATTTATCAGTAAGGAAATTAATTATTAGATAGGAGCAACTTTTCAGAATTCTGTTCGAGATTCAGTCAACACTACACGAGCTTTTTCTTTAGATTTTTGTAGTTCTATTAATTACTGTGTTGGCAATACTTATACTTTCTTAATGTTTTCTGGACTAATATGTTTAATATATTGTTTTGCTTCTTCAACCGACCCATTTAACCTCATTTTTGCTGCTGTATTTAACAAGTGATTGGTAGAAGTACTTAGAACTTGCGAATTTCAAATGAAATTACATGCTTCCAGAGACTTTTTCCAAATCTCAAACATTCACGATGTATATATGCAGACTGAAGCGATGAATAAAAATTTATACCAAGGACAGACCGAATACGAACCTGTCTCTCTGTTCACTTGGCAGATGCGCTAATCACTACTACACCCCGGCACAATGTCTTTGGCCAGCTGCATGGACTACAATACCACGCCTCCCTCCTTAATGCAATGGGAATTTTGATTGAGGAGGGATGCGTGCTACGGTATTCTGAGCAGTTCTGCAAAGTCACTGTGCCTGGTTGGCGTACTGAGTAGCACATCTGCCTAGTGAGCACAAGTCTCAGGTATGAATCCTAGTTCAAAATGGTTCAAAGGGCTCTAACCACTAAGGGACTTAACATTTGAAGTCATCAATCCCCGAGACTTAGAACTACTTAAACCTAACTAACCTAAGGACATCACACACATCCATGTCCGAGGCAGGATTCGAACCTGCGGCCGTAGCAGCACCGCAGTTCCGGATTGAAGCGCCTAGAACCACTCGGTCACAACGGCCGGCACTGAATCACAAATTTTCATGCGTCACTTCAGTCTGCATATAAAGACCTTCGTGAATTTTAATCACAGTATTGTCATTTACGTTAACTGTTATGGTATCTTGATCACTGACTGGCTGTACCATCTCCCGCCTGACAATATCGTTAGGGTTGGTTGCATCCAGGATTTTACACAAAATGTGTCTTACATTAAAGGAAACAACTGCTCAAACTGGAAATGCTACGAAGGGATCATGGACTACCTGAGTATTTTCTGTCATATCGTAAAAACTACTCCCAGCCGTAAACTACAAAGGTTTTGTTTTCATTTTATAGACAGGAGGGGCTGCATTCTTATAGAGATTGGTAGGAGTTATAAAAGCGTTATGGAGAAAGAATGTTGGGATTGTGAAATGAATGTGGGTCTATGAGAAGCAGTAAGGATATGGTTTCAGTATCACCTGATAAACAATTCTAAGGATATCGGTTCAATACCATCTGACAGCCGGACGCTGCGGCCGAGCGGTTATATGCGCTTCAGTCCGGAACCGTGGTGCTGCTACGGTCACGGGTTCGAATCCTGCCTCGGGCATGGATGTGTGTAATGTCCTTAAGTCAGTTAGGTTTAAGTAGTTCTAAGTCTAGGGGACTGATGACCTCAGATGTTGAGTCCCATAGTGCTTAGAGCCTTCTGAACCATTTCAACCATCTGACAAACAAGTCATTCAAACGCTTAGAAGACTGAACTGTACGGAGCGGTATTAGTCAGCCGAAGAGAGAGATAGCGGAAAAAGAACATTTTACATTACTCTAGGCAGTTTCGGAGTCCACTTCGCATATCAGAATTCACCTGTAGTGAGATGAACGACAGGTTGAATTTCTTGTGGTGTAATCTCAGTTTGTCAGAAGTAGAGCCTGAAAACAGAGCTAGTAGAAATGCCTAGCAGCCACGTAACAGATGGTTAAGGAGCAGTAAAATGATAACGAGATAGGAGGTAAAAAAGTATGTACGTTGTCTATTACTTCAAAATTAGTTGCCACAACTGTTCATACATTTATCCCACTGTGAGACAAGGCGGTCAATGCATTCACGGGAAAATGTTCGTTGTTTTCTACGTACTGTGATTGTTTGCAGACGTTCACCTCTTCGTCCGATTCTGATCGACGGCCGCGAAAGTCTTTCTTCAGCACTCCAAAAATTGTGGAAAACGCATGGGGAGAGATCAGCATTGTACGTGGGTTGTGTAAGGGCTTCCCAGTTTAGTCGAAAAAAAAGAAATAAGGCTTGCCAGCTCCGTGAAGGTGATGGTGACCGTTTCCTTTGACAGCAAGCGCTCATTTACTTTTTGCAACACGACGCCACAATTAACGCACAGCGATATGTGGTCACTTAGCAAGCATTGAAGCGCGCCATCAAGTCTAAACGCCTAGGAATGTTGAATGACGGCAGCACTCTGTTGCATGATAACGTAAACCCACATGTTGCCAGATTACTTCTCCAACCTGCAGAAGTTTCGCTGAGAGGCCTTTACACGTCCTCCATACACTCGTGATCTCTGCCCTTGCTATAGCCGTATTTTTGGGGTCCTGAAGAAAAATATGCGTGGCCGTCGATTTGGTTCGGACGAAGAGATGAGCATCCAGGTACAATCACAGTTCCGGAGGCAATTGCTCAAATTTTTCCATGAAGGCACTGACTGCCTTGTCTCACAGAGATATATTATGACAGTTTTGGTGATTGCTTTTGAAATCCTTCTGTCTCGTTATCATTTCACTGCCCCTTATGTCACCCGAAAATGGTTCATTGTGCCGTCATCAGTACTGTACTTATACTCCTAATTACAATATTTAAGCCAAAACTGAGCAATATTTTTTTCCAAACGTATGCAAAACAACGGTAATAGATGGTAGTCGAAGTAAATCAGACGACTTTAAGCGAAACAGATTAGATAATTAAACACTAAAAGTAGTAGAGGGGCAGAAAAATATCTGAATGTGGCCAACGTAGAGAGGATATAAAATGAGGACTCGTTACAACAGGGAAGACATTTATGTGTGTGAGAAATTTTAAAACTTTGAAAGCATTGACATCTTAGAGGCAACTGTATTTACATTTTTTTTTTCATTTTACCTGGAATAAATGCTTCAAAATACACATTGTTCTGTGAACTGCTCGAGTAACAAACAATACTCCTCACACCATAGCTTATCGTGCTGAAGAGAGCCATCAACTTCTACTGTAGTTGTATTCATTGACGAACCGAATAAATTGTTGTTCTTGTGAGTCATATTCGTTCCTATAGAATTTTCAAATACTCTTTTACCTGCAGCAATCGTGATACTTTAACGCGTCAGTTACATTCAGTAATAATGAAGGCACAAAGGCACACAAATATTTCACTAAAGGTTACCGTTCTTTCTGATATTAATTTTGTTGCCCCAACCCGCCTAAAAACGCACAGAACGAATTACGGACAGATTCAAGGCGACTGCGAAATGACTGGATAGAGGCAGACGGAGCACGCGGTGCGTGCACACGTCCTTTCTTACCCATGACAGCAGCTGCATTCTGCAGAACCATCGGTCTTTGTTCTGCTGCACTCCAAATACGCTTCCGATAGCTACTGCCGAAATTAGCTTTCATTAGCATTTTAATTAATGCTCTTAGCATTTTCTATGCATTAATCGGCGCTTCGGAGTTCTCTTTTCTCTAGAACTGAGAAGGGCACAACTTTAACATCCAAGAGGCTCCGTCATTTACAAGAACTACTCGGAAGATAAGGTCGCGAAATGGAAACGATAATTAAAATCTGATGGAGGTTTGCGTAAATGTGTTGCGCTGTGTCTCTAGTGTGATCGCTTCACGTTGCTGTTTTCAGTTCGGAGCACACAGTGAGAAGGTTAAGATGCCTAAAACAATAGTATCTCCCGCCAATTACGGGTGCCCTTTGTGAGGTTTGTGGCCAAAGAAGCGCTGTATGATTTGAGAGATACAGAGGCGAGCAAGTGTGCCAGGACTTACCCCAGTTCACTGCTGCTAGTGGCACGTCACCATAACGCGTCTGTGCGTAGCAGACAACAATTGCACAATAATTTAAGAAATAAATTAAAAGTTAAAGTTGCTCTTTCTAATTTTGTCAGCATGTGCTTTAGTATATTAATGTTTAAATTCTCAAATCTCAGACTTGTCAGATGAATATCTTTCTCTAAATGCATGGTGTTAAAAAAAAAGTGGCTCTAAATAGTCAAGCTAGAAAGCCAAAAATTTGTAAGAAGCCTCAGTTAAACATAGAAATAGTAACTATATGACCCCACTCAGCTACTCCTAATAGTTTTAGAGTAATTTACTGAAAACTACACTTGGAACAAAAACGTCCTTATTTGTAGTAAATTACGTATCTGTTATACAAACGCTAAAAAGTTCTGATTAAAGCACCTGACGAAACCTATTAAATAATAGAGCTATGACAAGTTTCAAGCCCAGGATGTAAGTAATAGCAAATAAAAGGTCTCTTAAAGTAGTAGTTCAAAGGTCATGTTCCACTATTAGTTCCATTCATAAAATTCCAGACGGCCAAGTTTATATGAAGGTGACCTAAATCTTTTTCCGTGGTTAAAGCCAACTTAATTCCATTCATGCAAAAGTTGTGAAGATTCTAAATTGATTCACGACAGTGTTACAAAATATTACGTGTCCAAATAAGCAGCCATTTAGAGGCTACTACTGGGGGAATAGAGTGGATGACAGCAGGTGTTCTCTTGGACGTCCGCTGCTTCCGTATATAAATACGGCCGGAGAGGCAAGACTTTAGTTCATTTCCCTTCACTTCACCTCACCTCCCCTTACCTCACCTCACATCATCTCACCACACCTCACCTCACCCAGCTACCCTTCGGTCTGCGTCAGTCAAACGCCAGAGTACGCGCTGCCTCGGATGAAGTCACAGACAGGCAGCTATAAACGCATGTTTTTAGTAATAATAGAAAGTGAACTCGCGAGGACTGCACACCGTCCTGGATCGTAAGTCGCAGTACACGATGCCTCGGATTACGTCACAGCCACACTGCAACTAAAGTCATGTTTTCGGTACAAATCAGAAGTGAATTCGCGAGGGCTGTACACAGTCCTGGATCGCTTAGATCTCACGGAAGTAATTGTTAGTGTGCCGCCCGTAATGTTAACGATCCGCGTGGCAAGTAATGAAATTATTTTCCACTTTTGTCGCGAGCAATTATTTTGATTATCGGAAGTCAGTCTGAAACACCAATTAATGGAAACTTACCGTAGAGGTTGTCTCTGAACTGCTAATAGTGCTGTTTAGGATAGAGACATTTATTATTACTCTTATCGTCAGGAATATTTCTATGCTATGCGTGTGAAAGTTGATCAAATATATCTATCAATTACAACTAAAATCTTCATTTATAATCATAGCCCTTGATCCCGCCGAGTAAGTAGAGAATATAAATATTTCTTTCAGTGGTCTGGACAATTATGTGAACTTGCAGACTGGAAACATTGGTCAGTATGTTCTCCATCGCTTTCTGGCTGACCGCGGAAATAGTTTTTACGCACTCGTAACAGATGACAGCGCCGCCCCACAGGTTGCGCCTGAATTCAGGGAACGTACCTGTCATACATGTACTTCTTCTGACAGTTCTCAGCTTCCCACTGCAGGGGAAATGATGACGTCTCTGCACCGTTTTCGATGGGAAGTGTTTGATCATTCACCATACAGCCCTGACGGCCCTCTCTGATGTTCATCTCTGCTCATATGAATCGCTGGCTATGAAGACAGCGTGTTGATACCACAGACGACTAACTACAGAAGAATGTAGGGAAGTGGCTGGAAAATACAGGTAGATGCCTTCTATGACGAGGGTATTGGAAAGCTATTATAACACGACGAAAAATGACTAAGTCGGAGTGATGAGTATGTAGAAAAGTATCTGGAAGACGTAGCAAAATGTTGCAAATAAAACATTTCTGATTTTCACTGCGGTTTCTGCGAAATAATTGACTGGTACAATTTCATCAACACATTCTTTTAAAGTGATATGGCGATTGCTGTGTTCTCGGCCATCATCCCTAAGGCTGTTCTTATCTCTTGCGAACCAATCTATAGATTTCAGCAGAACTACTATATACCATATCATCAAACATCTTCTTTATTCGCTAACTACAGTTTGCAGCAATGATTCATGACGTAATATTGTCACGTAGAATGAGGTATAATTGGATGAATGGCGAACACTAACTTCCACTTAACGAAGGTTTATTCAGCACTTGCACATACAAGAGCGCGGAGCGAACTGCCTCCGGCCAGAACACATACAGAATACATACGGCTACAGAACATTCCAGTAAAATGATTCTTGATATTTGTGGATACTTCTAGCATGTATTCGAACCGAATATAGAAATTATAATTGTACAGTCCAGGTGAGTTTTGAACTCACAACCCTCCACACAACAGTTCAGTATCATAACAACATTTTTTTTCGTTTGTTGATCCTTCCACCCAGTTTTCTTTTATTACAGAGGCTAACCAGCTCTCTGACCGATTACGCTGAGCTACCGTGCCGGCTAAGCCACGGTGCTACTTGGCTTCTTCTGCAACAATATGTGTCCAGCCACTCTGTTTCTTCCGTTCATTATGAGACGGTTCCATCAAATCCATCTCCTACATTCTAATGCTATATTAGCATATTCCTGTTTTGTGTTGCCACTCACTACATGTATACAAAGCTAGTAGACGTTGAGAAAGACGTTTTAATCTCCATTTTTACATAATTGTGTAACTGCTTCTCTCCTGTATCCTTAAACTGTAAACTAATTCTGTGTTCGTAACTGAGGTTAGTGAATTCACAAGGTTGGACAGTCTCTGTTTTCTGCTCCGCAGTTTTCCCGACCAGCATTGGCGTAGACGCAAGTGCAGAGAAATCTAACTGCCCATAAGAACAGGTACTTGGTCAGGTACATTCAGGATGGCAAGGATGTCGTGGTCTTCTCTGCTGGCTCTCCTCTCCCCATTTTGAAAACTGATATCACTTGCGGTACGTGTGGGACACACTGCCGCGAAGACTTGGTAAGATCAGGAGAGTCTTTTGTTCACTCCCTGGATTAACGTATCTGGTTGCACATAGAGTGGATGCAGTGGTGGCCACACAAAATGCAGCACCCAGAAGAAAGCATCCAAATTTGGTGAAATTTGCAGCATGCGTTTGCGGCGACGAGAGATGCACATTATTAGCGTTTCAGTTCAGACGCACATCACGGGCTCCTGTAGCGCCACCTGCAAGCACTGTACAGATGGGCAACAAACGACCTCGTGAACGTACTCGAATTGTCATTTCGTGCGGTTGTTTTGCGTAAGCCACTTCAGTATGCCTCGTGGAAGGCGGCGAGCGTCCTTCAAGCACGTTTCGTAGTTCGACCGAGGAAGAATAATTGCCTACAGGAATTGCGGAGTGTCCTTCAGCGAAATCGGTAATCGTCTCGGACGGAACCAAGTAACCGTGGATGGGGATTTGTAATCGTTGCATGCAGGACGGAACGGCGGACCGATGGGACCGTCTGAACTCACCTCGTTACAACACTACTCGTGATGACAGGCATAATGTGCGCATGGCAGTGATGGATCACTCTGCCACATCAGAACCATAACACAACTAATTCAGTCCGTTGCGCAACAAGCAGGGTCCGTGGGTACCATTCGACGTCGTTTGCAGCAGAGTGGACTGTCAGCAAGGCGTCCATTGCTGCGTTTAGCATTGAGTCAACGAACCATGCGTTTGTGCTGGCAATGGTCCGATGAACGACGGACATGGACAACCGAATGGAACGACATTCTTTTTACCCACTAATCCCGATTCTGTCTGCAGCCGAGCGGAGTGGCCATGCAATGTCACGGATTGCGCGGTCCCCCCCCCCCCCCCCCCCCCCCCCGGAGGTTCGAGTCCTTCCTCGGGCATAGGTGCGTGTGTTGTTCTTAGCATCAGCTAATTTAAGTAGTGTGTAAGTGTAGGGACCGATTACCTCAGCTGTTTGGTCCCTTAGGAATTCACACATTTCTGTCTGCAGCACCACTATGGTCGGATGAGAATCTGATGACACCGTCGTAATAAACTGTTGAACTGCTGCCTTGTGCATAGTCATACTGGTCATGCACCCATTATTATAGTGTAGCAAACAATCCTGTCGGAGGAACATCAGAAACTGAGCATTATACCAGAGGTTGAAAATACCGCTGCAGTTTCAGGTTCTTTTATTATCACACGACTGGTTACGGGCTCTTATACGCCCATCTTCAGGAGTTCCCGAGCGCCGTGGTGGACGTGTACAAGGCGCAGTGTGCTACCTACGAGCGCAGAGCGTGGAGTGATGACTCTATGCTCTGCGCTCGTAGGTAGCACAGCGCACCTTGTACACGTCCCCCGCGGTGCTCAGGGGTCACAGTACCAAATCACGACATCTGAAGATGGGCGTATAAGAGCCCGAAACCGCTCATGTGATAATAAAAGAATCTTACAGCTATAGCGGTATTTTCAACCTCTGGTATTACAGTGTGGGGTGGTGTTGGTTTCCACTCCCACGCCCCCCTTGTACGCATTGTCTGTGCACTAACAAGCCAACGTTACATCTCTGAAGTGCTGGGGCCTATCGTGCTCCCATAGCTTCGGAGCTATTCGAATGCCAAATTGCAACAATATAACGCGCGACCACACGTGGCACGCAATTTTCAAGATTTCTTCGTCACCCATCGTATAGCTTTGCTGCGTTGGCCTCCCTGTTCTCCCGAACTCTCGGCCTCGAAATCGTCTGTTCGATGACTGCGGAACGACTGGCCGCGGTTGTATCACCACCTGCTCCTCCAGATGCAATTTGGCAGTGTATGGAAGCAGCATGCACCATCTGACGAAGCGCTTTGCTCCGTTTTTTCACTTCCTTTTATCACGCTTCCGTATTCACTGTACGTTGGACTGTTTTTGGACCCCTTTCGACGCTAGCTTTCTTCTGACTTTATTTTTCTATTATGCCGATCATATTTACAATTGTGTGAACCGATATTTTCATTACTTCGTAATTTTTCACCTAATACCGATTTTCACCTGTGACAGAGAATATAGTTATTGTCCACATTGGGCTCTAGTGATGCTCCGCAAGCTGTTCACAATCCATGTCCTAGCTAAAATGCTTTTCCACGCTACACAAATTCACAACTTTACACAAAGCTAATTCGTTATGATTATACACTTGTGCCTGCACTGCTATGATGGCGTCACAGACGAAACACACACTGCGTAATAACGCGTTAAGCTGATCTGTCCCTTGCGGTATCAATAGATATTTGCGTATTTCCTGTATGCAAGCGACAGCATGCATTCCTAATATGTTCCAAAACTCAGCGCATAATAACGGGATTTTTTGGTATTAATACATCTGGTTGTAGTGATGATAGCCGCGCGGGATTAGCCGAGCGGTCTTAGGCGCTGCAGTCATGGACTGTGCGGCTGGTCGCGACGGAGGTTCGAGTCCTCCCTTGGACATAGGTGTGCGTGTTTGTCCTTAGGATAATTTAGGTTAAGTAGTGTGTAAGCTTACGGACTGATGACCTTAGCAGTTAAGTCCCATAAGATTTCACACACATTTAAACATTTTTTTTGTAGTGGTCGATAGAAAGGTAGGGTCAAGTGTTTTTGATAGCCGTTGGGCTACAGACCATTTGTATACATAACAGAAGGATTGTCTTAGTGTCACAATCCTACAGTCTAAGGTAAAAGTATAAATACTACAAACTTCCTTCCGCTTAGGCAAATGGAGCAAATCAGATGGTTATTTTTGAATTTGATATGGCCTACGGTGGACTTGATCGAACTTACGGAGGCACCACTAGTTCATGGGAGGTTTTCACGTGCGGTTCCTCGGAAAGCACGAAGAAAGAGCTTTTTACTACATTTTCGCCGTCGCCAGCGGATCAAAATCGAACAGCGGATTCCAAGACGGTTATGCACAGCAAATAAATAGCTGAAATTTTTACGATATGGTCATAAGTTCCCGTTATCGAAAGACCCTGAAAATTTTCTTGGTATCCATTTCCAAGATATATACTTTCAATCTTGCCCTAACTATACACGTAATCCGGTATGAGGCAAAATCTCAATAATAAATAACCGCAGAAAATTTCTCAATTTTTTTTTCTTTTTTTTTTGTGCCAAAACCCAGCCGCGGATTTCGAGACGTCTGTGCATAGCAAATGGATGTAATTTTTACCACGTATTCCTGACCTCCAGATTTCGAACGAACTTGAAAATTTTCTTCGGATCATTATCTGTTTCATAGATACGTAAGTTCAAAGTTCCCCTTCTTGTACACTTAAAGTCCGTTGTGAGGCGAAAACGTAGTGTATAATGTGACGTAACACGGAGAAATATTTTGTAAAGTGTCTCCGTTATCATGTGGGAATCCCATGTTGTAGCACTGAAACACATGCAAATTTTTTGCAGGTAAATACTGTCTGAGGTGTGAAATTAGTTTTGCGTTATTTCAGTTTCACATAAGTAAACTATCCAAATTTTACTGAACTGTGCATTTCTTTTCATATGAATTACATGCCTGCTGCACCAAGGAAGAGAAGGGTGACAGCAGAAATATGTTTCTGTCCCATCCTCCCTTTCTCAGTGCCTTTAAAAATTTTTCGAAAACTTCGGCATGCAAACATACTCGCGCTTTCTAGCGCTGAGGGAGAAGAAGACACTGGCAGCGGCAAAAAGACGGAAGATAATAGTCAGTGGTTGTGTTATACAAAGAGCGAAGGAGACATAGGCAATGTGAGAGAAACAGTTAGTCACAGTGGCAGTGGAACAGAGTTGACACTGACCGAACATTGCTAGGAGAAGAGTGAAGTAGTCAGTGACAGAGGGGAAGGAATAGAGTGAAAGAGAAAATGGAAGTGGGTGAGAGTCAGCTATAATGAGAGACAGATTACATGCCAGAGACGACTATGGAGAGAGAGAGATATTAACAGTGAGAAGAGACCACATCAGAAGGAAGGAACGGATTGAGGTGGGAAGAGGAAGACAGTGACACAGAGTAGACTGTAGTACTAGGACTGTGGTTGTGACACACAAAACAATGGCAGAGAGACGTTAAGAGATAATTACAATGAGTGTGGCAGAATGAGTGAGTGACAAAGGGAAAATGGGACTGGAGCGGTATGAGCGACTTACAGTGGTGACTAATGGGTGTGAGTGAGTTGCTGGCGTGATTTGTGGGTTTTAGAGCTGCGTTGCATGTTAAATAAACCACGAATAAGTTTGCATGCCAAATTTTTGGGAAACTTTTTAAAGGTGCTGAGCAAGGTAGAACGAGGGAGCTGGAATCCCAGTTTTCATTGTCTTTTAACTAACATTCTCCATTTCTTGTGCTCTAATAGAAGCATTATTCCAGTGGTTATTACCTTAGTTATTAGCGATTCATATCTGACTGTGTTTTGACTCAGAGGAGAGTTTGACCGAAGAGCGAAAAGACTTTTTGTAGTCGAAGAACAATAACACAGCGATCGTAGTTCACAAGTACAAACAAATCGTAGTGAACACTGCCGAATTGTTGGCGAATGCTCATTCGCTTGTTGTAGCTTCCTTTCGCCCGGAGTAAACGAGACTTCCTGTGTCAACGCAGTTCGGTACTCCTCCCTCCTCCCCGTCTAAAACAATGATGATGATGGAGAGTAAGTCAGCCGCTGTGGCCGAGCAATTCTAGGCGCTTCCGTCCAGAACCACGCGGCTGCTACGGTCGCAGGTTCGAATCCTGCCTCGGGCATGGATGTTTGTGATGTCCTTAGGTTAGTTAGGTTTATGTAGTTCTATGTCTATGGGACTGATGACCTCAGATGTTACGTCCCATAGTTCTTAGAGCCATTTGAATCATTTTCTGATGTAGAGGAAGATATCGACAATGAGAAGAGACGGCAGCAGCAGGAAGAAAGGAATGAGGTAAGATAATGTGTTCGCACTACACTGAGGTGACTCAAGTCATGGGACAGCTATAAGCACATATAAAGATGGCGGTGGTGTCGCGTACGCAAGGTATAAAAGGGCAGTGTATTTGTTGATGTGTTGTTTGTAGTCAGATCATTCATGTGAAATGGTTACAGTCGTGATTATGGCAGCACGACGGGAATTTACAGAATGTGGACGTGGAATGTAAGTTGGAGCTAGAAGCATGGAACGTTGCATTTCGGAAATCGTTAGGGAATTCAATATTCGGAGATCCGCACTGTCAAGAGTGTGCCGAGAGTGTGCCGGACAGCGCAGTGGCCGACCGAGAGCAGCGGCGTATCTATAGAGTTGTCAATGCTGCCAGACAAACAACTTTGTATGAAACAGTAGCGGAAATTAATGTAGGACGTACAACGAACGTACTCGTGAGTATGGTGCGGCGAAATGTGGCGCTAATGGGTATGGGTGCAGACTATACCTACTCAAAAAAGCAGATAAAAATTCACTTGACGCCTTCGTAAGAACAATCTCCACTCATTCCAAATTAATAATATAAGTGTAGACCAGATGTGTCTTAAATACAAAGAAATAGTATCGGCAGCAATTGAAAGATTTATACCAAATAAATTAGCAAACGACGGAGCTCATCCTCCATGTTACACAAAACGGGTTAGAACACAGTTGCAGAAACAACGGAACAAACATGCCAAATTTAAACAGACGCAAAATCCCCAAGATTGGCGATGACTTACAGAAGCTCGAAATTTAGCACTGACTTCAATGCGAGTGGTCTATAACAGTTTCCGCAACGAAACTTTTTCTAGAAACCTGGCAGAAAATCCAAAGAGATTCTGGTCGTATGTCAAGTATGTAAGCGGCAAGAAACAATCAATGCCTTCTCTGCGCGATAGCAATGGAGATACTATCGAAGACAGTGCTGCCAAAGCAGAGTTACTAAAAACAGCCTTCCAAAATGTCTTCACAAAAGAAGACGAAGTAAATATTTCAGAATTCGAATCGAGAACTGCTGCCAACAAGAGTAACGTAGACGTAAATATCCTCGGAGTGGTGAAGCAATTTAAATCACTTAATAAAAGCAAGTCTTCTGGTCCAGACTGTATACCAATTAGGTTCCTTTCGGAGTATGCTGATGCACTAGCTCCATACTTAGCAATCATGTACAACCGTTCGCTCGATGAAAGATCCGTACCCAAAAACTGGAAAGTTGCACGGGTCACACCAATATTCAAGAAAGGTAGTAGGAGTAATCCACTAAAGTACAGATCCATATGGTTAACGTTGATATGCAGCAGGATTTTGAAACATATATTGTGTTCGAACATCATGAATTACCTCGAAAAAAAAAACTGTCTATTAACAAACAGTCAACATGGGTTTAGAAAACATCGTTCCTGTGAAACACAACTACCACTTTATTCACATGAAGTGTTGAGTGCTACTGACAATCGATTTCAGATCGATTCCGTATTTCTGGATTTCCGGAAAGCGTTTCATACTGCACCACACAAACGGCTCGTAGTGAAATTGCGTGCTTATGGAATATCGTCTCAGTTATGTGACGGGATTTGTAATTTCCTGTCAGAGAGTTCACAGTTCGTAGTAATTGACGGAAAGTCATGGAGTAAAACAGAAGTGATTTCTGGTGTTCCTAAAGGTAATGTTATAGGCCCTATATAAACGATTCTGGAGACAATCTGAGCAGGCGTCTTCGATTATTTGCAGATGACGCTGTCGTTTATCGACTAAGAAAGTCATCAGAAGATCAAAACAAAATGCAAAACGATTTATAAATTGTATCTGAATGGTGCGAAAAGTGAAAGTTGAAGCTAAATAGCGAAAACCGTGAGGTCATCCACATGAGTGCTAAAAGAAACTCTTTAAACTTCGGTTACACGACTAATGAGTCTAATCTAAAAGCAGTAAATTCAACTAAATACCTAGGTATAACAATTACGAGCAACTGAAATTGGAAGAAACGCTTAGAAAATGTTGTGGAGAAGGCTTACCAAAGAATGCGTTTTATTGGCAGGACACTTACAAAATGTGACAGACCTACTAAGGAGACTTCCTACACTACGTTTGTCCGTCCCCTTTTAGAGGATCCTTACCTGATAGGACTGACGGAGTACATGGAAAAAGTTCAAAGAAAGGCAGCACGTTTTGTATTATCGCGAAATATGGGAGAGATTGTCACAGAAATGATACAGGATTTCGGCTGGACATCATTAAAAGAAAAGCATTTTTCGCTGCGACGGAATCTTCTCACGAAATTCCAATCACCAACTTCCTCCTCCGAATGCGAAAATATTTTTTTGACACCGACCTATATAGGGAGGAACGACCACCACGATAAAATAAGAGAAATTAGAGCTCGTACGTAAAGATATAGGTGTTCATTCTTTCCGCGCGCTATACGAGATGGGAATAATAGAGAATTGTGAAGGTGGTTCGATGAACCCTCTGCCAGGCACTTGAATGTGATTTGCAGAGTATCCATGTAGATGTAGACCATGCGACTGCCTTTGCTATCAGCCCGACATTCTCTGCATGTCAGGGCTCTTGACTATATCGGCTGGACCCTAGACGACTGAAGAACAGTGGCCTGGCCAGATACGCCCCGAGTTCAGCTGGTATGAGCTAATTGTAAGGTTCGAGTGGACATAAGTAATGGACCCAAGTTGTCAACAAGGCACTGTGCAAACTGGTGGTGCCTCCACAATGGTGCGAGCTGTGTTTACATGGAATAGACTGGGTCTTCTGGTCTAAATGAACCGCGCATTGACCGGAAATAGCTATGTTCGGCTACTTGGCGACTATTTTCAGCCATTAATGCACTTCATTTTCTCAAACAAGGATGTAATTTTTATGGATGAGAATGCGCCATGCCACGGAGCGACAGCTGTTCGCGGTTGTTTTGAAGGGAATGATATGACCACCCAGATCGCCCTACATCAATCCCATAGAACATATGTGGGGTGTGATCGAGAGGTCAGAACGTGCACAAAGTTCTGCACCAGCAATACTTTCTCATGGGCGACAGCATGGATCTATATATTTGCAGGGAGTTGCAGCACGGGGACGGGCAAAAGGAGGTTCGACACAAGATTAGGAGGTATCCCATGACTTTTATCTCTTCATTGTATATTGATAGGTGTTTTTCAGTGGCTTTGGCAACGGCTTTGCTGCAGTGGATACACCGGTTCCCGTCAGATCACCGAAGTTAAGCGCTGTAGGGAGTGGCCGGCACTTGGATTGGTGACAATCCGGTTGGCCATGCGCTGTTGCCATTTTTCGGGGTGCACTCAGCCTCGTGATGCAAATTGAGGAGCTACTCAAACGAATAGTCGCGGCTCCGGTCAAAGAAAACCATCGTAACGACCGGGAGAGCGGTATGCTGACCACACGCCCCTCCTATCAGCATCCTCAGCTGAGGATGACACGGCGGTCAGATGGTCCCGATGGGCCATTTGTGGCCTGAAAACGGGTAATTTCCAAGAATGATTGCCTATCGAAGTTGGAGGGCTCCAAACGATATATATCGAAGATGCGATAGTATATCGATTATGGAAGTCTCGTGGCGCTCGTTACAAGTATGTTTCAAGGTGTCACTACAGAACGACAAAAGAAAAGCGTTAGAGAAGCACTTGCAAATTGAAAGGAGACGACTTACCTTAGCCGTCGTCGATCTTATCTTCTAGTGACAGTCCGCGTGATGTATAAGCTGCTGGGTCAATTCCTTTTTTCGCGTATCCATGGTAGACTCTGCCAGTATCGCGCAGGAATATCGGCAGTGTGTTGCATGCGTCGACTTTCCCCTGCAAACACAAGTTGTGAAAGTATAGGTACTGGAACAAATACAGTTCGTCCCTCTGTCCTGGACGACCTTCTCTTTTTATGGTTGACTAGATAGAGTTCCAGCGCCTTTTTATGTTCTGGATGTGGACACTGGCGTCATCTGAAGAGACAAACTCGTCAGAGTGGTCCACGAATTCGTGCTCGAACCCTTCAGCTTTGAGAGTCTGGTACGACTGAAACCCGTCTCTGATGACTTTTGTTCCAGGCAGTATGAAATGTTTTATGAAACCCACTAAAGTCACCTCGTCTCGGGACAATACCCTCACAACGAAACACTTGCGTGACTCCCTTTCTATCCCACCAAAAACCAAAATGTGATCTACTTCACTTTTAGAAGGTCGTCCTCTCTGATTCTTTCGTCTAGCAATTTTATTCGGTCCACCAAATGGCACACTGTCATTTCTCACTATAGAAGTAGCACACTTCACGGCAAAACCCGAAGTATTCACAGACGGTATTCGCCGATAGCTCAGTTTCTGATGCTGTGGCTTGCAAAGTATAATCTCGAATCCAGCACGACACAAGAATTACGTTCGTCTGAATCGATAACTTACAGGACTCGAACCACGTATTTTTCCTGATACTGGTTCGCTTTCCACAAAGGCCGCAATGAAACTGCAACGGAATCTCAGCGTCCTCACTCCTCTTACGCAGTTTCACAGACTTCGCAGCACCACGGTCAACACAGTCTATTCTTTTGTCGTCCGGCAGAAGTCGATATTTCCGGCAAAAAAGTGAAACATTTGTCTACGCTTGATATGCATGGAATTAAAGTTTTCCATGTGAGGCAATCTGAAACTTGAGAAACAGCACGCAGTACACTCGCTATGAAGAGAAACTGTGTCGATTTCCCAATGGAATCACAAACAGTTACGGCGGGAACGTAATGTACTCGAACTGAAGAAACAACGAAAAACTGATAAAAATGACGATCACAAGAAATTTATCATAATGCCCGCCACGAGACTTCCATAATCGATTTACTGTCTCATCTTCGATATGTATCGTTTGGAGCCCTCCAACTTCGATAGGCAATCATTCTTGGAAATTACCTGAAGACGGAGTGCTGTCTTCAGTGACTTCGATGCTTGTAGACTTATGATTTGTGTAAGTGTATTGTCATATCTCTGGCTTAGTTGAGGAGTATCTTTGCTGGCAACCGCGTCTGGAGAGAGTCGAGCGCGGGACACGGTACTGTCATGTTGTGTAGTGTGTAGCTCTGCATGAGAGAGGCTTTTTTAGTATTCAGGTTGAAGTGTTGCTACAAGTGCTGTTACAGTAAAGTGATGAAATATGGAAGTGATTCAGAGGAAAGCGCGTGAAGAAGTTGTAAGTAGGTTGTTTATGTTTTCTTATCGGCAACGTTACGTAGCGCTCGGTATGAAAATCACTGGCTGTGCTGTGTGCAGTCTGTGGCTAGTTTGCATTGTTGTCTGCCATTGTAGTGTTGGGCAGCGGCAGCTGGATGTGAACAGCGCGTAGCGTTGCGCAGTTGGAGGTGAGCCGCCAGCAGTGGTGGATGTGGGGAGAGAGATGGCGGAGTTTTGAAATTTGTAAGACTGGATGTTATGAACTACTATATATATGATGTCTTTTGATGACTATTAAGGTAAGTACATTGTTTGTTCTCTATTAAAATCTTTCATTTGCTAACTATGCCTATCAGTAGTTAGTGCCTTCCGTAGTTTGAATCTTTTGTTTAGCTGGCAGTAGTGGCGTTCATGTATTGCAGTAGTTCGAGTAACCAAGATTTTTGTGAGGTAAGTGATTTGTGAAAGGTATAGGTTAATGTTAGTCAGGGTCATTCCTTTGTAGGGATTTCTGAAAGTCAGATTGCGTTGCGCTAAAAAATATTGTGTGTCAGTTTAAGCACAGTCGTGTATAATTGTTTTAAGGGGACGTTTCATAAAGTAATGAAAAAATGAGCAGTGCCGTCGATAACGTATTTATGTTTCCTCTCGTTGCGTCTCGCACAGCATCGATCATCCGCGCCGCGTTCGGTCTCCCAGAATGAACCAATGTGAATCACTAAAAATTAATTAGCATAAAAGAGTGCAGTCAAGTGCCAGTGTCTTGTAGCGAGCGTAAGGACGTGCGTTCGATCATCGCGTTTCCGCATTATCAACAATCAACCGCGCCGCGACGTTTACGCGCACGCTCGTACAAGTGAAAACTGAAAAATTAACTTTACAAACAGTGTTATATCATTACTAGTGACAAGGAGTACTATTACCAGGTATCTGTATGTGTGACGAGCGTAAGAACCTTCGTTCGATCATTCGGCTTCCGCATCATCAACAATCACTCGCGTCGTGTCGGTTACGTGTACGCTCGTGTAAATGCTGTTTTGTGGACTGTTAATCATCCATTAATCGGGATAACACCTCTGAATTAGAATGTAAACAGTGCAACCTGCGATTTTCTTTTAATCGTCTCAGAATATAGTTGTTCGTACCAGACGTCGAACAGTGTTGTGTTTTAACGTTGAGTCGCTCCCCTTATTCGCTTGCACATTTCGATAAATAATTTCAGGCAAGCCAACAGCAGTGTGAAGCAGAACAGTACGACCGCCGCAGGATTATCAGGTACGTGGTGTGGACAGGGCGCACGGTCACGAAACGAGAAGTCCGTTTGTAGTACACCACCCATTTGTACTTCCGGGCGTGTTACATGGGTAACTTTGGTGCTGTTATTCAGGTCAAAGCCACCGCGTTGCTCATCGCCCCGGTGCGGAGCGTAGCACACGTCACGGGGAAGGCCTCTGCGACGCGTGAGCCCACACACTTAGTTTGCAGAAATGTTTCGCATCACCCGGTCTCCTCTGTTGTGTCGGCCGGCGCGGCGGTGCGATTATCGCGTAAAGCCGCGGAGGATGCGCGCGGCGGCGGTGGCGGCGTCGCCGACCGTGTTGTGACGTCACGCGGCAAGTGAATGGGCGCCGGCGGCGGCGCTCGCCAGTTGCCGGGCAGCGCGCGCCGCGGCCGCACGTGCTCGGAAGCGCTCGCAGCGAGCAGCGAGCAGTCCGTCGGCAGCCTCGGACCTCCCGCGCCCGCCCCGTGCTCTGCTCGCGGCATGTTCGCGCCGGTGTCGGGGACTGCGTAGCGCCTTCCCGCCGCTCGATGGCCTCTTCAGTGTCTGCGGATGACTCGTCTACTTGCACTTGATCCAATGTAAGCTGACCGGCGAAGGCGTCGTAACTTTACCGAATGCTGAAAAATATCTTATTTTCCAAATATTATCCACGTTTTCCCGCCCCTGTACGACACCGAACTATTAAATCTTTCTTTCCCTGTCTTATAAATAATATTGTTTTAAAGCAACAACAAACCTCGAAGTTGATGACATAGTTTCAAAACATTGTTGCATTTACCGCTCTCGGGCAGTTTATTGATTATCAATTAACTGTTTTGTATTTATAGGACGAAGTATTGATCACTTTACGAATCTCTTGAGTGTTATGGAGCCATCAAAAGCATTCCAGTTAATTCAAAAAATACTGTTTTGTATTTATAGGACGAAGTATTGATCACTTTACGAATCTCTTGAGTGTTATGGAGCCATCAAAAGCATTCCAGTTAATTCAAAAAATACGTCATTTCCTTTACCGCGAAATTAGGCTTTGATATCCTTATCATGGCAGTGCATACTTTTGTCGGTACAATCACGACTGTTTCGTGCTAAAATATATTAGCGCATCACCATCTGCACTTGGACGCCGAACGGTCTATGTCACATTACGCAGAGACGGTACAATGGAGACATATACTTTAAAAATGTCATATTACCGCGTTCAGCTACTGGTAAAATATACCACTTTTACAACCAGCTTCAGTGGTCTGACAATTATCAGGTTGATGAAAGTATTCACAACATCTTGTTAGATGAAATATATAATCGTTATCATCAGTTAAAACAACCATGAATAATAGACTGTAATCGTGTCGTTATATAAATGACGTCGTCAGACTATAAAAACTGTGTTGGGGAGTTTGCACCTTCACGTTAAAACTGTAATCACCGTTAACAGCTCATCAGCTGTTTAGTAGCCTCTGTGTGGTATGAATCTGTACACAGCCTTAACGACGATTACAGTTTTAACATGAATGTGTGCAAGCTCTAGCATAGTTTTTATAGATTGGTCACATAATTTGTATTACGATATCGTAACAGTGTGTTATTTCTTCATATTTTCATCACCTGACGATAACGATCTTATATTTCATCTAACATGATGCTATCAATACTTTTACGAATCTGCTGATGGTCAGACGACTGAAACTGGTTGTATAAATAAAGTATTTTATCAGCACTTCAAGGCAGTAATATGACTTTTTTTAAAAATATATATAGAATCTGTGGGTCGCATCATCTCCTGAAGACGTACACATTATACATTTGGTGGCTCTCCATGTATCATGTTAGAACACGCGATGTTCATGCAACATCAGGTTTAACCCGCCACTGGTCAAACCTAAATTGTGACCTATACGGTGTTTTAACTCACAACATTTGTGATTCTCCTAAAAAAATAACGCAACATACTTTATCAGCACCATATTCAGCAAATTAACCATCAAGTTCTCTCAAACAACAAGGATACTTCAGTTGGTGTTATGGTGCTCACAACACTTAAAAGCTGGTTAATAGTTCCTACTATAAATCCAGCGCAGACATTTGATGATGAACGAAATGTTAGAAACCGGCAATTTCTAAAAACAAGGAAAAGTTTTGAAAATTTCCAGCAATTCACATGTTGAAAATAGTTTTAAAACGTAGCTTTCCATAAAACTACAAGAGACTTACACTGTCATCTACTGGCTGGACAGCGTTATAAATAATAACCCGACACTGTTTGCAGTGACATGCTATAGAATATAAATGTTTCGTCTTACGTGTCCGCGTAACTTAACAACAACAGACAGACATAGCACAGTTAAACGTCGTGTAAAACAGTCATCGATTGCTATTGGTAATTATTTAAAAGATAATATTACACGAAACCTTAAATTTTTCATAGGTGGCGCAGCAGTGGGAAACAACAGAACTCCGATTATCGCGAGAATTAAAAACTGTTAACTAGTGGGCAAGAACTGACGGCTCTGCCCAATACTGATCTTCAGTTTCCTGAAATGTTCGATGGAACTGTGAAGTAGGCATAGTAATCTCAAAGCAAGTGTCCGTTTTACTTGCCGACTTGTTGGAGAGAAGCAGTTCTCTTGCGTTTATGCGATACGTCGTAAAATTCTATTTTAGTGGAGCGTTCTGAACACAGCTTACGTTAGTTGCATTAACTCGAACTGGGACACCTATGTTGGTGATTCTGAATAAGGAAAAAGCTTCATGATGGATAATAGCTGCATCGGGTAATTGCTTTTACAGAATTCAGAGACATAGCAATTGAAATATCTTCAACTATCCCACATCTTCGCCAGAATCACAAACAAGGACAACAAAAGATTATTTATTGCTTTTCAAATAATAATAAGCGACCATTCTTCCTTCCATGGTGATGTAAGTCGCAGCAAATTCAGCTGCTCGTGACAGGTAAAAATATTACATTTTCGTTAGGGTCTATTTTCTTTGTTCGTCCCCAGTTGATGAACAATGGCTTGAGATGAAGAGAGATTGAAATACACCCCTATTATCACTTGGTTTGCTTCACTGAGGCGTCTCGGTTCACCAGTAATTATGCAAACGGTATCTGCGCTGAAGCACATTAGCTTCTAAACAAATCGCATTTTATGTTTTATGCCAATAAATATAGGTGGTTGGGAAGTTTTTATTTCCTCCTAATATGCAGCTGCAAATACTTAGTCTGTGGCTGGAAGGGGAGGACTCGTAAAAGATTGTACAGAAGAATGTATCCTCCGTCGCACGCTTCTCGATCTTGTATTACATCTCGATACAATGTAGTCGTATATTCGAAACGCAGGAGGTTGAAGACCTAGACTCGAGTAATTCAAAACTAATTTATGAAAACAATTATCAACCCTCGTACATCATCATGCGTATATTTATTGCAAATATATTACTCTATTGAACCGGAATCCAAAATTAATTGTACGAGCGGACGTCAATTACTTGTCATGGTGTCAGATTACTACGTGTGTGTGCATTCGGATGCTAGCGAGTAAGAGCATCGGAAATTTTTAATTCGAAGTTACTCCGTGCGGAGACTGACATGTATCGAGACGCCTAATTTTAGACCCGCCGTGGTGTTCATCTCGTGCTATGTACACAGGTAATCTGTCGAGCACAGCGTTCTTTCTGAGGCTGCTTCTGATTTGCTCGCATAAGGCATGGAGGGAGGGGGGCGGGGGCAGATGGATGGGGATGGAGTAACTACACTATATCATGTCCAGATCACTAAAATGAGATGTGTCCTTCATCCATCACAATGTATCGTAACATTATTGTCCGATCCCTGTAAAGCACGTACTTTCCCCAGCTACGAATCTTTCATTGTTGCCTGTCATGTTTCACATGAGGGCTAGAGAGTTGGGTCCGAACAAGCAGTGCATTCTTCTGTGTCTCCCTTACATTTGTAAGCCAAGCACTGAATCGAGTGCGTGAGGGGAAGTTCCAATGGTACTAATGAGAATAAATACATAGGGTAATGGCATTTTCAATGTTTCGCTGTGTTTGGGAGTGTTAGTATTTTATTAACCGAATGTTGTACCATTTTTAGAGTATTCGGGAGTTCTTGAGACGGCGGGTATGGTGATATAACGTATGTCACTTAAACGTTGAAACATTTCGCTCAGTAAGTTACGAAATATTCTGAAACTGATGGGCAAAGCAGCAGGAATCTGGTGTTGCGGTCTGCAAAGCTCAAACCATCTGGCTGCAAATAACAACGGAGCACTGCATGAGAGCCACCGAATTCGCAAATGTTATATCATTGCAGTCGCCTTTCGAAGGGTTATCGAATTCCTTTAAAAATCCGTCGTACAGGAATTAACAGTACTAATAACGAAACACTTTATGTTCCACTGTGTGTATTTTTATTTACCGAAAACTTCGTTTCGATAACATGAACCGTTCACGGAATAATAAGCGATGAAGTGATATTACGTTTTACACGACTCACCCCACAATAGTTTCGGATCACCAAGTGAGGTTGGTGCAATATTAAGAAACGGGATGTGCAGACTCAGAAGGACTACGGTTCAAATCCCCCATCTGGTCTTCCAGACTTGCATTTGCTATGATGTCTCTCAGTCACTTACGGTGAATGATGGGGTGGTTTCTTTGAAAGGACTTGAAAATATCCTTCCACACCTTTCCCCAATCCGATCTTTTTCTAATGGCCTCATCGTTGACGGGATGTTCTAACCATAATCTTCCTTCTTCCGTTTTCTGATCGATAATTATTTACCGCTCTGCAATAATCAGGTGAGAAATTTACTTTCTGAGGCATCCTCTGTCATGCTTCGTGCATAAAATAAATTTATGTTGAATGTAAATGCTCATATAATGTATTAAGTAACGGTATCACAAGGCACATAGTAAAAGGCTTTTCTGTCCAGCAAGTAACGCTTTGTCTGGTATAGTTTCATAGCGTTAGGTTAACATAATTCCTTTGTTTGCGTAACATGTCTTCTTTTCTAGATACGTTTATTTCATTTAGATGACCCTTCTATCACATCACGCTTCAAATAGAGATAACTTCCTCTTTTGCAATTTACAACGATCGACGTTCCATTTCCTAACGATACTGCGTTATATGTGTATTGGACGAAAATTTGCATGATACATTTCGGGTGTGTAAAGACTTGTCATACATATTCTACGAACGGGAACCTCAGTTTACACAAAACTTCCCCATCAAATGTCACATCTTCAACTACTGATATTTCCCGTGTTTTCGTGCATTTGTATGTATTGTATACTTCATTATAACACTTAACGATGAGTCCATTTGACAGGAATCATGAACTGTTCCGTTTATTATTGATTATTTTCAGGTATCAGTAATTTGTAATTACATATATGGATGCGGGACGGACTTTACTTATCAAAAACTGTCCTTTTACTCTATGCAGACAAATCTTATACTACTGAGGGAATGCAGGCAACTCTTATACGATTCAAGGGACGTTCGTATGTTAACTGTCCTACGGAGTAGAGGTTATTAAAGACCGAGCATTAGCTCGAGTTGGTCAGGGAGGGGGAAGGAACTGTCCGAAAGTTTCGCCTTAAATGATTTAGGGAATCCACGCTGCATGAAGATGACGAACAATAATACTGAGTTGCAGTTGTTGTTGTTGTTGCTGATGCTGTCATTCCGAAAACTGGCTACATTCAGCTCTCCGTGAATGTCTTGCAAGTATAGACTCGTAACAGCTTCACCCTACAATCATTTACAGCGTCCAATGATGTTTTCCATTGCTCCATACAAGTGCACGGCTAAATAAAGCAAGTAATACGAAATTTTAGAGCCAAAATGTAGTTCATTTCATAACTACTAAGTCCATGAAGATAACTGGTTAGAAACCCCTCGTTCGACCACTGCTTAAGTATTTCTTGTCATTGTGGGGTGCTTTCTGTAAATTTTGGACATTTGTGGTAACGTCTTATGGGACCAAACCACTGAGGTCATCAGTCCCTAAGCCTACACACTGCTTAACCTAACTCAAACTACCTTACGCTATGGACAACACACACACCCATGACCGAGGGAGGACTCGAACCTCTGACGGGGGGAGCCGCACGGACCATGACAAGGCGCCCCAGACCACGCGGCTACCACGCGCTGCATAGGGTGCTTCTCAGATATGATTGATAGAGAAGATCTAAATAAGAGCACATCGGTTCTTTTCGGGTCCGTTTGGAAGCTCCGAGAGCTTCACTATGATGCTTTCATGGCAAACGCTATAACACAGGCGTTGTGCATTACGAAAAGGATTTATTTTAAAAATCCAAGGAGAATCAGACAACAGATGCAGACTGAGTACATTACAGTCTTGAATGGGAATCGTGACAATGGACTAAGTCACTCAAAGGAATTTATGTCTATACTGCTGGCCATTAAAATTGCAACAACAGAAATGATAGCTAATTTTTGTTGGTGGACGTCAGCTTAGTACTTTTGCTTTGCAGCTGGTCATAGAAACTTCGTGAAATGATTTCGCCACAACGACAAACGGCTTTAACACCTCAACTCGCTTATCATAACACTCAGTCCATTATTTCGCCATAGCACAAAATAATCTACCCTTTTTTAACTCTGTGGATGACCTCTGATAATCCTATCTGGTGAGGATCCCAATCCTCACAGCAATACTCCAGCAGAGGGCGGAAAAGTGAAGTGAAGGCAGTATGTTTAGTGCATTTGTTGCATCTGAAAAGTGTTCTGCTGGTAAAAATGACTTTTTGGTTCCCCTTATCCACAGCATTATCTATGTGATCGTTCCAATTTAAGTTGTTTGGAATTGGTATCCCTAGCATGGTTTACTTTAGTTGATTTAATAACGTTTAGATTTGTCCGATTTATCCTGTAACTTAAATTTAACCGTTCCCCTTTAGTACTCATTTGGATGACCTCAAATGGCTCCAAGCACTATAAGACTTAACATCTGAGGTAATCAGTCCCCTAGTCTTAGAACTACTTAAACCTAACTAACCTAAGGACATCACACACATCCTTGCCCGAGGGAGGATTCGAACCTGCGACCGTAGCAGCACCGCGGTTCCGGACTGAAGCGCCTAGAACCGCTCGGCCACAGAGGCCGGCTGGATGACCTTACACTTTTCATTATTTAGGATCAATTGCCACTTTTCGCTCCATACAGATATATTGTATGAATAATTTTGCAATTGGTTTTGGTATTCTGAGAACTTTACTAGTCGGTAAGTGATAGCATCATATGCAAGCGGCTGCTGTCTCATAAACGGCTTATGTAGATGAGGAACAGCAGAGGGCCCATAACATTTCCTTAGGGAACGCCTGATATCACTTCCGTCTACGTTCACTTAATTTTACGAACTGTGACCTTAATAACGGGAAGTCACTAATCCTGCCGCACAACTGTAACGATACTCCATAGGCACGAAATTTGATTACAAGCCGCATGTGAGGAATGGCATCAAGAGCCTTCACGAAATCTGAAAATGTGTAATCGACCTGGTATCCTCCGTCGATGTATGCCCTTAAAGCAGCGGCGCTGTTGCTTCCGATATTTAAAGATCATTTGCAGTTTGCGAAGTACTGGGTGCATCATTTGTGCTTTAGAAATAAGCAGCCATTTTATATGACGAAAGTGTCCCATTTATGCAAAATTCCATACCCAGTTAATGGCGAAATAAGACTCTTCGCTACAGTAACAAAATATACCCGTAGCGGATGAAATACTGGAGGAGGAGGAGGTTATTGTTCAACGTCCCGTCCACAACGAGGTCATTAGAGACGGAGCACAAGGTGGACGGGGAAGGAAATCGGTCGTGCCCTTTCAAAGGAACCATCCCGGCATTTGGCTGAAGCGATCTAGGGAAATCTCGACGCGGGATTGAACCGTCGTCCTCCCGAATGCGAGTTCAATGTGCTAACCACTGAGCTACCTCGCTCGGTGTGAATTACTGGTATTCATTTACATCTACATCTACATGGATACTCTGCAAATCATACTTAAGTGCCTGGCAGAGGGTTCATCGAACCACCTTCACAATAATGTTCTATTATTGTACTCTGCAATAGAGCTTGGAATAAACGAGCCCATTTATCTCTCTGTGTGTGCTTTGACTTCCCTTACTTTGTTATGATGATCATTGCTCTCTATGTAGGTCGGCGTCAACAAAATATTTTCGCATTCGGCGGAGAAAGTTGGTGATGGAAATTTCTTGAGAAGATCCCGCCGCCGCGAGAAAGGCCTTAGTTTTAATTATGCCCATCCCAAACCCTGTATCCTCCCCGTGACACCCTCTCCCCTATTCCTCGATATTACAAAGCACGCTGCCTTTATTTAAACGTTCTCGATGTTACCCGTCAATCCTGTCTCGTAAGGATACCACACTGCGAACCAGTACTCCAAAAGAGGACTCACGAATGTAGTGTAGGCAGTCTCTTTAGTAGATTTGTTAGCTCCTCTAAGCGTTGCTGCGCAGGGTAGCCGCGCGGTCTATGGCGTCTTGTCACGGTCGGCACGACTACCCCAGGTGGAGATTCAGGGGTGTGTGTCGGGCATGGCTGTGAGTGTCGTCATTAGAGTAAGTTAATTTAAGTTAGATTAAGTAGTGTCTAAGCTTACGGACCGATGACCTCAGCAGTTTGGTCCTATCAGACCTTACCACAAATTTCCTAAATTTTTCTAAGTGTTCTGCCAATAAATCGCAATATTTGGTTCACCTTCCCCACAAAATATTATGTGTTCTTTTCAGTTTGGGTTGTTCATATTTGTAATTCATAGGTATTTAGTTGAATTTAGATTTGATTGATTTATCTTGTAACCGAAGTTTATCGGATTCCTTTCACCACTCACGCGGATGACCTGACACTTTTCATTTTTTAGGATCAATAGCAAATATTCGCATCATACAGAAATCTTATCTAAATCGTTTAACAATTTCTTTTGATATTCTGACAAATTTACAAGACGATAAACGACAGCATCATGTACAAGCAACCTAAGACGGCTGTTCAGATTGTCTACTAATTGGTTCATATAGATAAGGAACAGCAGAGGGTCTATAATACTGCCTTAGGGAATGCCAGAAATCACTCCTGATTTTCTCTATGGCTTTCCGTCAGTAACTACGGACTGTGATGTCTCTAACAGGAAATCACAAATCTAGTCGCATAATTGAGACGATATTCCATAAGTACGCAGTTAGATTACAAGCCGTTTGCGAGGTACAGTGTCAAAAGTCTTCTGGAAATCTAGAAATAAGGAATCGATTTGAAATCCCTTGTCAATAGCACTCAACACGTGGCGTGAGTATAGACCTAGTTGTGTTTCACATTGTGTGTCTTTAGACCGTTTTCTTCGAGGTAATCCATGGTGTTCGAACACAATACATGTTCAAAAGTCCTGCTACATATCGACGTTACTTATATGGGTCCGTAATTCAGTGGATGACACCTATTGCATTTCTTTAATACTGGTGTGACCTGTGCTACTTTCCAGTCTTTGGGTATGGATCTTTTATCGAACGAGCTGTTGTGTATGATTTTAAGCATGGAGCTATTGCATCAGCGTACTCTGAACGGACTCTAATTGGTGTACAGACTAGACCGGAAGAATTGGTTTTGTTAAGTGATTTAAGATGCCTCACTACTCTGAGGATATCTACTTCTGAGTTGCTCAGGTTGGAATCTGTTCTTGGTTGGAATTCGGGAATATTTACTTCGTCTTCTTTGTTGAAGCAATTTCGGAAGTCTGTGTTTAGTAACTGCCTCAGCGGCACTGTCATCGATATCATTTCCATTGCTATCGGACAGAGAAGGGACTGAGTGTGTCTTTCCACTACCAGACTTTACATACAACCAGAATCTCTCTTGATTTTCTGCCAGGTTCCCTGACAAAGTTTCGTTGTGGAAACAATTATAAGCAATTCGAATTGGAGTCCCGCTAAATTACGAGTTTCCGTAGAAGACCGCCCGCCGATCTTGAGAATTTTGCGTTCGTTTAAATTTAACATGCTTTTTTCGTTGTTCCTGCAACAGTGTTATGACACGTTTTGTGTACCAAGAGGGATGAGCTCGGTCGTTTGTTAATTTATTTGTTATAAATCTGTCAATTACTGTCGATACTATTTCTCTGCATTTAAGTCACATCTGGTCTACATTTACATTGTTGATCTGGAAGGACGGAAGATTGTCTCTCAGGAAGACGTCAAGCGAATATTTATCTGCTTTTATGAATAGGAATATTTTTGTTTATTTTTGAAAATTTGGTAGTTACGGTAGTCAGTCTTGCTGCGACAACCTTGTGTTCACTAACCTCTGTATCCGTTTTGATGCTCGTTATTACCTCGGGACTGTCTGTTGCGAAAAGGTCAAGTGTCTTTTCACAACCGTTTACCATTAGATGATCTCATGAGCTAACTGCTCGAAACGATTTACAGAAATGCATTGAGTGGAATTTCGGATGATGTTTTATGCGTACCACCGCATATAAACATATATTTCCGCCAATATATCGAGGTTAAATTGGAGTCTCTACCAAATATAATTGTATGAGCCGGGTATGTATTTAAAATTAGATTCAAGGTTTCTTGGCACCTTTCAGCAGTTGTATCATCTGAGTTGGGAGGTCTGTCAAAGGATCGAATTATTATTATATTCCGGTTGCCAAGAATGAGCTCTACCCATACTAACTCAAAGGAGATATGTACTTCAGTTTCGCTACAGGATGAACTACTTCTAACAGCAAGAAACACTCAACCTCCAACAGTGTTTAGCCTATCCTTTCCGTACTCCGTCAGATACTTCGCAAAGATTTTAGCTGAACTTATTTCCGGCTTTAGCTAGCTCTCAGTGCCTATAACAATTTGAGCATCAGTGCTTTCTATTAGCGCTTGGAGCTCTGTTACTTTCCCTACATAGCTACGACAATTTACAACTGTTATACCAGTGGTTCCTGTATCTACGTTCTTTCTGTGTTCGACCTGCCTCCTTTGAGACTGAAGCCCTTTTTGTGTTTCTCCGAGACCCTCTATCTTACAAAACCGCCCAGTCCACGCCACACAGCCCCGCTACCCGTGTAGCCGCCTCCTGCGTTTAATGGACACCACCCGAAGGCGCAAGTCGAGGAATCTGTAGGTTACACGGTCACAGAACCGTCTGAGCCTCTGATTCAGACCCTCCACTTGGCTTTGTACCATAGGTCCGCAATCGTTCCTCTGAGGAGGAAGTTGGCGATTGAAATTTTACGAGAAGGCCGTGCCTCAGAGAAAAACGTCTTTGTTTTAATGACTGCCACCCCAACTCGTGTATCATATCCGTCGCATTTTCTACTCTATATCACGATAATATAAAACGAGCTGCCGATGTTTGAACTTTTTCGATATCCTACGTCAATCCTATCTGATTCGGATCCCAAACCGCACAGCAGTTCTCCAAAAGACGGTAGACAAGCCTAGTTTAAGCAACCTCTTTAGTAGAACTATTACATTTTGTAAGTGTTCTGCAATAAATCGCCGTCTTCGGTTTCCTCCCCCCCCCCCCCCCAGTATTATCTATGTTATCGCTCCAATTTAAGTTATTCGTAATTGTAGTCCCTAAGCACATAGTTCAGTTTACAACCTTTAGATCTTTTATGATCTTTGTGTAACTGAAATTTAGCAGATTCTTTCTAGTGCTCATGTGGATGACTTGACACATTTAATAATTTTAAAATTATATTAAGGAGTTGTGGATCAGAAAATAGGTACATCCATTGCTGTATCAATTCTCTGTACCTCTCTTACATAAAGTCAAGATTTGTGGTCCCATACAGTTAGATAACTGTTGTAGACGTGTATGAGCATGTTATCGTCCATTTTGAGCTGTTAACGTTTAGAGAAAATTCTAGGTGATCTTATTTAGCATAGGAAGTGTTGTATTTTTTAGTGTGTAGCTTCACAGCCACAAGTACGGACATTCCCTGAATCCCATTCTTAACAAATAGTGTATCACCTATTCTAATGTTGTGGTTCTTCAGTTTCTCGCAGAGTATTTTATTAAAAAAATATATCATGCGTGTACAGTGATACGTTGGCGTCCAAATGGCACGACTATCTGGCAGTACATCCAAAGTTTGATACTGACATATCATGAAAGCTTCAAGTAGTAGTTTTTGGTTTTTTATCCATTCCTGAGAAACGCTACAACCAATTGCAATTTTTAAAATGGAATTCTGACCAGGGATAATTGGTTATCAGACCCTATACGATTCATAGCAGTGTATCTTCCCAGTGCGCTGTGGTCAATACACAGCTGTCAGAAACCCCAACATACAGTGTAATATCCGAGGCTCGCTAATCATTTTTTGCTTTTACTAACGTTAGACATAACTTTACTCTTTCATCACATTAGTCACCCTTAAATATGGGGGGCAATGAAACGCGCTACGTCCAGTGGTTAAGCCGCATCGCTTATCAGCGGTCTGCATATTCAGCTGCAGTCGTTATATAAATCTGCGATAAGTTATTCAAGCGTTCGATATACGCATCCGTCTTTCGGAACGAATTGGCAGGGGGAAATGAGAAAGAGTGCCCTTTCCATATGCTGAGGTCGAAGAGGAAAACTATCTATTTTGTTGTTATTTGGTCCCTGAATTACAGTTCTCTTTGTAATGAGACGCATTAATGCGAGGTATATAACGCTGAGTGGCACAAGCTGTAATTATAACTCCAGTGGCTGCACTGTACGCGAGAGGTAGTTCCCCACGAATACACACACACACACACACACACACACACACACACACACACACAATGGAAAATCGGTTGAAATTAGGTTTCCCTTCATTTCTTTTTTTCCTCTATGTCTTGCTCGCGTTTGATTGGGCAATTTTCCATGTGATGGACGGCATATGTTATACCTGCACCGGAACCATTTGTTCTCTCCTGCTAATCTCTAACCCTTAATCGCTGTGCCTCTCTCTGTGACTGTTGCTGCAAATGGTTACACACAGCAGCCACTAACATCGTTGCTGTGACAAGATAGTTGTTAACAAAGAGCGGTGCGAGAACTCAATGTGATGTAGGAATGTGGAGAAAATTGTAGCATTTCTTACTTTTAGGTTATCCAATAATGATTCACAATCGCGTGTAAGTATGTTCGGTCATTACACGAAAATAATAAAATACTGATCCGTACTGTGGCGAATGGGACAGAATCTACCGACATTAATGAAGTAGTTAGACAACCCTGTCCGCTGTCCACCACACTTTTTAATGTTTACATCGACGATATCATTCGTAAATGGTTGACTTTATTAAATGACACGTTAGGAAGTGATCCTTTTAATTTTATGACGATGATAATTTATGATGATCAGATCATAACAAGGCAATCTGAAGAAAAAGTACGAATTTCGGTACACAAATTGAGCCAAATTGCTGCTAAATACGGAATGAGAATATCAACAAATAAAACAAAAGAGATGGCATTTCATGATCTATAACCCACAAGAGCTTATGTTGTTATTGATGGACAAATAAATAAACAAGTAAGAGAGTCTAAATATTTAGGGTAGAGTTTTAAATTCCCCAACTCAGATGACGTAGTGCTAAAACTGGCCAGATTCATAAATTTCTGTCAAACTACACAACGTATATTACAACAGAACGCAAGGAAATAAATATTAATTAAACTCTACATAGTAATAGCGTTACATTTGCTGATGTATGGTAGAGATTGTCAGACCTTACCAACTCTTCAATTACGATGAATCCAATCTTTAGAAATGAAGTTCCTCTGCTTTTTAGCCGGATATTAATTGTTGGACTATAAAAGAAATACCGACATTAGGCAAGAACTTAATGTTGAACCTTTACAAATATAACTGAAAAATACCGCCTGAAGTGGAAAGATCATGTTCAATGTATGACTAATGGTAGAATAACTAACACGTCAATGCAATATAACCCAAGTGGCAAGAGGAGCGTTGTACATCCCTTGGAGGGATGGCGTGAACAGTTCTCAGGCACAACAGGCCAAAAGGCCCAATCCTTGAAGACGATGATGACGATTATTAGTATGGTTTACGTGTATGTATATAGTTTCTTATTTTTGATAAGTTAGAGAGTGCGATTTGTGATTTTCAGTACTCAAGTCTGTGTTATAAGATTTTAACCCGGTTTTGGAATAACGAGTATGTCATTTCTGACCGCAAGATAATAAATGATACATATACGTCTCAAGCATAAAGCTAACACCTGAAGACATATCTTATTTAACACTAGCATGCTGAAGTCGCCTCCCTCTCTTTCTTCTCTCTCTCTCTCAGCCGGCCGCGGTGGCCGAGCGGTTCTAGGCGCTTCAGTCCGGAACCGCGCGACTGCTACGGTCGCAGGTTAGATTTCTGCCTCGGGCATGGATGTGTGTGATGTCCTCAGGTTAGTTACGTTTAAGTAGTTCTAAGTTCTAGGGGACTGATGACCTCCGATGTTAAGTTACATAGTGCTCAGAGCCATTTGAACCATTTTCTCTCTCCCCCCCCCCGTCCCTCTTTCACTCTCTCTCTCTCTCTCTCTCTCTCTCTCTCTCAATATATATATATATATATATATATATATATATATATATATATTTAAATTTCTGTCAAACTACACAACGTATATTACAACAGAACGCAAGGAAATAAATATTAATCAAACTCTACATAGTAATAGCGTTACCTTTGCTGCTGTATGGTAGAGATTGTCAGACCTTACCAACTGTTCAATTACGACTCACCCTGTATATATATATATATATATATATATATATATATATATATATATATAGGGTGAGTCACCTAACGTTACCGCTGGATATATTTCGTAAACCACATCAACTACTGACGAATCGATTCCACAGACCGAACGTGAGGAGAGGGGCTAGTGTAATTGGTTAATACAAACCATAAAAAAATGCACGGAAGTATGTTTTTTAACACAAACCTATGTTTTTTTTTAAATGGAACAACGTTAGTTTTGTTAGCACATCTGAACATATAAACAAATACGTAATCAGTGCCGTTTGTTGCATTGTAAAATGTTAATTACATCGGAGATATTGTAACCTTAAGTTGACGCTTGAGTACCACTCCTCCGCTGTTCGATCGTGTGTATCGGAGAGCACCGAATTACGTAGGGATCCAAAGGGAACGGTGATGGACCTTAGGTACTCATGGTAATGTACATGTGCGTCAGTGAAAAAGACCAATAAAAAGGTGTTAGCATGTGGACCTTATGTACAGAAGACACTGGAACAGCACATTACGTCCACATGCTAACACCTTTTTATTGGTCTTTTTCACTGACGCACATGTACATTACCATGAGTACCTAAGGTCCATCACCGTTCCCTTTGGATCCCTATGTAATTCGGTGGTCTCCGATACACACGATCGAACAGCGGAGGAGTGGTACTCAAGCGTCAACTTTAGGTTACAATATCTCGGGATGTAATTAACATTTTACAATGCAACAAACGGCACTGATTACGTATTAATTTATATGTTCAGATGTGCTAACAAAACTAACGGGGTTCCATTTAAAAAAACGTAGGTTTGTGTTAAAAAACATACTTCCGTGCATTTTTTTTATGGTTTGTATTAACCAATTACACTAGCCCCTCTCCTCACGTTCGGTCTGTGCAATCTATTCGTCAGTATTTGATGTGGTTTACGAAATATATCCAGCGGTAATGTTAGGTGACTCACCCTATATATATATATATATATATATATATATATATATATATATATATGTGTGTGTGTGTGTGTGTGTGTGTGTGTGTGTGAGAGAGAGAGAGAGAGAGAGAGAGAGAGAGAGAGAGAGAGAGAGAGAAGAATTCTCGGATTGTTTTAGGATGTAACTTAGTTCTGAAGCGTCATGTCAGATTACAACAGTTTGTCAGTTTGAGATTCGAACCTCGCTTCAGGGTATGCTTGGGAACGGAGCTCTCCAGGCTTGCGTTGCAACTTCATTCTTCTGAAGTATCTGTCTTGCTATCCAAACTATAGTGAAGGTACAGTCCACTGATGAACGACTGATTCATTATGAAAAATATTTGCGTTCGAAGTTATTTCGTATTTGTCTTCCAGCTACAGCAATTACAAAAAAACATACTCTGAGACCCAAATAGTTGAGGAAAATAAAACGTAGGTTCTGAAATGGTAAGAAACATAAGCGACAGATATAGAAGACTGCTGCGTAAGATTCTATGCTTACCAAAATGTTAAAGTTCTGGAGCTGTAATGCGTCACCAGACACGCTTCCTTTTTCATGTAAGTCAGTCGTTGCGGATTTATTTTGCGAATTAACGAATGGTTTCATACAAATATAACATATATTGTGAACGAACACTGTTTTAATTTCCATAACATCTATGCCAAATTAGGTAATAGAAGGCTGTCAGTACATAAGCAAATTATTCACATTTTTTGCTGGGAATAAATACCTATCCAAAGGTCTAGACTGGGCTTGCAGAAATAAAAAGATCAAAATGCAGAATTCTCTCACAGTCTTTTACTGATATTACAAAGGACCCCTGTCTCATCTAGAAGAGATTTATGGACAATAAAAAGAATGTTCCATAATGTGTATGTATTTTCAGAGATAGAAATTAAAACTTAGACAAAGACGCCTAGTACTCATACTGTAGAGCCAAAGAAACTGGTACATATGCCTAAAAGCGTGTAGTGTCCCTGCGAGCACGCAGAAGTGCCTAAACACGACGTGGCATGGACTCGACTGATGTTTGAGGTAGTGCTGGGGGGAACTGACACCATGAATCCTGCAGGGCTGTCCATAAATCCGTAAGTGCACGAAGGGGTGGAGATCTCTTCTGAACATCATGTTGCAAGGTATCCGAGATATACACAATATCGTTCATGCCAGGGGAGTTTGGTGGCCAATGGAAATGTTTAAACTCAGAAGAGTGTTCCTGGAGCCACTCTGTAGCAATTCTTGACGTGTGGGATGTCGCATTGTCCTGCTGAAACTGCCCAAGTCCGTCGGAATGCACACTGGACATGAATGGCTGCAGGTGATCAGACATGATGCTTACGTACGTATCCCCTGCCAGGGTCGTATCTAGACGTATCAGGGGTCCCATACCACTCCAACTGCAGACGCCCCGCACCATTGCAGAGCCTCCACAAACTTGAACAGTCCGCTATTGACATGCAGCCCATGGATTCATGAGGCTGTCTCCATATCGAAACACGTCCATCCGCTTGATACAATTTCAAATGAGACTCGTCCGACCAGCCAACATGTTTCCAGTCATCAACAATCCAATGTCGGAGTTGACCAGCCCAAGTGAGGAGTAAAACTTTGTGTCGCGCCGTCATCAAGAGTACACGAGAGGGACTTCGGCTCCGAAATCCCATATCGTTGATGTTTCGTTGAATGGTTCGCACGCTGACGCTTGTTGAGGGCCCAGCATTGGAATCTGCAGTAATTTGCGAAATGGTTGCACTTGTATCAGGTGGAACAGTTCTCTTCAGTCGTCGTTGTTCCCGTTCTTGCAGGATTTTTTTCCGGCCACAGCAATATCGGAGGTTTGATGTTTTACTGGTTTCCTGATATTCACTGTATACTCGAGAAATTGTCGAAGGGAAAATCCTCACTTCATCGCTACTTCAGAGATGCTGTGTCCATCGCTTGTGCGCCGCCTATGACACCACGTTCAAAGTCACTTTAATCTTGACAACCTGTCATTTTAGCAGCAGTAACCTATCTAACAACTGCACCAGACACTTGTTGTCTTATATAGGCGTTGCGGACCACAGTGCCGTTTTCTGCCTGTTTACGTATCTCTGTATCTGAATATGCACATCCATGTAAGTATATAGTTGTGGCAACACCAGCGATGACCTTCTTCTTCTGTGCGGATGCACATATTTTCCCGGAACTCTAACGGGACTTGGTAATAATTTCTTCCACCAGTAATGAGTGTGTTGGGGTGGGACACTACGAATGTAGTGTGTGGACATACAAGGTGAGAATGTGGGTCTCGCGGGAGGCGTGCGCGATATATTCCCTGCAGCCGCGCTTTCCTCTGTGCCCTCGGTGGCACAGATGGATAGAGCGTCATCCATGTTAGCAGGAGATCCCGGGTTCGATTCCCGGTCGGCGCACCCCGTTCCACCTGTCCCTTATATATATGTCAACGCCCGTCAGCAGCTGAAGGTATTAATATAATTCTAATTTCGTTATAGACGGCTGCAGGTCATAAATGGTGTCTGTTCTTTTGGACATGTCCGTATAAGTAGAAAGGACCTTTTGTCTCATCGTAGTTCATGGTGTGTCCCGTGTGCAGACAGTGATCAGCCACAGCACACCTTTCTGGCTAACCCAGTCTGGTGCGACGTCTATGTTCTGCTCATCTATCCTTAACAGTGCTACGCGTCTGCCCAATGTATGATTTCCCACACATACACGGGATTTTATATATCCCTGGTCTCCTTAGACCTAGGTTGTCTTTAATAGAACCCAGCATAGTTTGCACTCGCGCTAGACAGATGAAGACACATTTTATTTGATGTTTTTTGAACAGCCTTCCAATCTTAAAGGACACGCCACCAACGTAGGGTAGAAAAACCATCATCGTGGAGTTCTTTGTTTCTTCTGGATGTTCTTCAGCTATAGTGCGTGCAGGTTTAAATGCATTACGGATCTGTTTATCAAAGTAACCGTTTTGTACAAACACAGAACGAAGATGGCTAAGCTTTGCTGATAAGCTCCTTGCGTCTGAGATAATTCTATCCCTATGATCCAGAGTCCGCAACACGCCACTGCATTGAGCGTAGGTAGCTCATAGCTCGTAGATATAGGTCAGTATGAGTCGGTTTGCGAAATACGCTGAGACCCAAGGAGCCATCTTGTTTTCTAAGGACCAAGACATCAAGAAAGGGGAGGTCTCCATTTTTCTCCACTTTCTTGGTGAAGAAGTTGCTGAGACGGAGGGAGTTAAGGTGTTCCAGGAATACAGAAAGCGTTGTTGCTCCGTGTGGCCAAACCACAATGGTGTCGTCCACATATCTCCAGAAACATTTACGTTTTAACACGCTGACTGACGCACTTTTTCCGCTAAGCCTTCCATAAAAAGGTTAACTATTGTTTGAGACAATGGCCTGCCCATAGCGACACCGTCAGTCTGCTCAAAATATTGTTCGTTAAATAAAAACTGAGTCGAGGTAAGTACATGTTTGAACAGATATAACATGTCCTCCTCCAATTTAGTCCCAAAAGTTGTAATGAATCCACCAAAGGTACCAGTGTGAACGATGGGACCACAACGAAACTCACTAATATGTCACTGGTTCGAGACGCAACTACAGTCGTTGTATAAAATCTTCTGAGTTTCGAATGTGTTGTTCACATTTTCCTACCAGTGAGCTTTCTAACAGAAGCCAAATGTTTTGCAAGGTAATGAGTTGGGGCTCCTGTATTGCTCACAATGGGGCGAAGAGGAAACCCTTCCTTACGGATCATAGACAGTTCATAAAGTCGTGGTGGAACTGGTGATTGTACTTTTAAGCTCTTCTTAAGATGTTCGGGAATCTGGCTGGATTTGAGCACGGTGGATGTCTTCCGTTGTACTGCGGCAGTTGGCTTCTTCTGGGGACGACGATACGATGAGTCCTGCAGTAAATCCCGCATCTTGCCGAAATAAGATGTTACAGGCAAAAGAACAGTAGCGTCCCCCTTGTCAGCAGGTAAAATCACAATTTCAGTGTCTTTTCTTAAGGAACAAAGAGCTTTCCTTCTTTCAGTGTTGATGTTCTGCTTCGGTGCGGACGTCCTACACTACTAGCCATTAAAATTGCTACACTACGAAGATGATGTGCTACAGAGGCGAAATTTCACCGAAAGGACGAAGATGCTGTGATATGCAAATGATTAGCTTTTCAGATCATTCACACAAGGTTGGCGCCGGTGGCGACACCTACAACGTGCTGACACGAGGAAAGTTTCCAACCTATTTCTCATACACAAACAGCAGTTGGCCGGCGTGCCTGGTGAAACGTTGTTGTGATGCCTCGTGTAAGGAGGAGAAATGCGTACCATCACGTTTCCGACATTGATAATGGTCGGATTGTAGCCCATCGCGATTGCTGTTTATCGTATCGCGACATTGCTGCTCGCGTTGGTCGAGATCCAATGACTGTTAGCAGAATATGGAATCGGTGGGTTCAACGCCGTGCTGGATCCCCACGGGACGAACCTGGGTGCACGAATGGCAAAACGTCAGTTTTTCGGATGAATCCAGGTGCTGTTTACAGCACTGTGATGGTCGCATCCGTGTTTGGCGACATCGCGGTGGACGCAATTTGGAAGTGTGTATTCGTCATCGCCATACTGGCGTATCAACCGGAGTTATGGTATGGGGTGCCATTGGTTACACGTTTCGGTTACCTCTTGTTCGCATTGACAGCACTTTGAACAGTGGACGTTACATTTCAGATGTTTTACCACCAGTGGCTCTACCCTTCATTCGATCCCTGCGAAACCCTACATTTCAGCAGGATAATGCACGACCGCATGTTGCAGGCCCTGTGCGGGCCTTTCTGGATACAGAAAATGTTCGTGTTCGACTGCTGCCGTGACCAACACATTCTCCAGATCTCTCACCAATTGAAAACGTCTGGGCAATGGTGGCCAAGCAACTGGCTCGTCACAATACGCCAGTCAGTACTCTTGATGAACTGTGGTATCGTGCTGAAGCTGCATAGGCAGCTGCACCTGTACACGCCATCCAAGCTCTGTTTGACGCAATGCCCAGGCGTATCAAGGCCGTTATTACGGCCAGAGGTGGTTGTTCTGAGTACTGATTTCACAGGATCTATGCACCCAAATAGCGTAAAAATGTAATCACATGTCAGATCTAGTATAATATATTTGTCCAATGAATACCCGTTTATCATCTGCATTTCTTCTTGTTGTAGCAGTTTTAACGGCCAGTAGTGTAGTTATGGCCCAACAAGCATCCCGCTTTATTTCTTCAGCAGTCTCTCTCGGAAGTTTCAAGACACGTTGGTCAACGGCACTGATAAAATCCATGGTAGACAAGTGCTTTGGAGTGGGCACCAAATTTAGTCCCTTTTCGGACACCGGTATCGCAGCTACACTCAGTTGTTTATCTGTGAAATTAAACACAGTAAGTCTACAAAGTTTACGTCCTTGCGATGATTGGCGTGTAAGGCGATAGAGCTTCGAAGTTCGACGCACCACGGCCTGCTGCTGTGTCGAGTCCAAAAGCGACCACGTGGCGCCATCCACCCACACCCAGAAATGCACTGACAGACGCGACGAGATATTCAGATGTGGTGAAAGCAAGCTCCTGGAGTCTCCGTCTAATTCTCGCCCGGCATAACGGATTCTTTCTCTCACCAATGCCATGCTGGCTCGTTGTTTGATCCTCTTGGCGGCCGCAGAATTTATGTAATGAGTAAACTTGGCGCCTGTACTTTTCTAGCGAGTCAGCGTAAACATTGGCAAGCAATTGCAGCAACACGTCAGTAAGCACCTGAAAATGACGAGCAGCTACCTTGTCGAAATATTGTGCAGCTTCCACAACTTTATCCGACGCGACCAAAGAAGCAGTTACTACGTCGGGAGAGTATTAAACAGCGCGTGTTGGTTTTGTTTCTTGAAACTCCGTAACACAGGATTTTTTCAAATGTTACATGTGTCTAACACGATTATGCGTCATGGGGAAAGTTCTTCCCTTGTAATGGACCAATTTCGGAGATGAGCATTTTTTTTCTTGACATACTTCTACTCTGATTTTGTATTGGTCAGATTTTCTGTTGTGTACAGGAACCACCTCTTCGACCTTTGCCGGCGGCGACCTCTTTGTATCCAAAACTTGTATTGGCTGTTGATGAAAGCGATTTAGTTTTCTCATATCCTTCGCGTCCGATGCTCGGAGTAGCGATACCGGCTGCGTAATACACCTTGTCAACCGATGTTCGTCTCAGAAAGCCTGCGATGATGCGGAATGATTCATTAAGCGACAAAATCCAGCTGTTTGGCATGGATAGAACAGTAATGCAATACATAGGGTATTTTCTGGAGCTGAATAGCAATAGGTTAAAGCTGTAGTCCTCTTTGTCGTGGGCTATGCACGCCGTGCTAGTTTGCGCAAGAAGTTGTTTGTGGCAGCTTCTTATGCTTAGTATTCATACAGTATTTCCCCGCAAGTGAGTGCTCGTTTCTGATGTGACCCCCAAGTATTTTGAAGATGTGCAGTTCTCTCGAGGTCTTCCTTCCCACGCTATTTGCAGTAAATTTGACGCATGTGTACCCATCAAGTGAAAAAAACAGGTTGGGTCTTCCAGTGGTTAGGTTTGAGTTGCTTTTTCTTACAGCAGACAGCCAGTTGTTCTTCCGCTTCTGGTAACTCTTTTTCTAAAGTTTGGGCTATAGTGGCACAGTGAGATACATATATAAAAGTTTGAGTACTTTCTGCGAAAGATTGGTCCTTGGTATACATTTTGAAAAGCTATGGATCCAGCACGCTAAGATGCGATAAGCCATTCTTTTGTGTTTTCAGCAACTACTGTGTCCCTGAAACTAAACAAAGAATTTTCTGATTTGGAGGTGATTTCTAATCGCCTATATCATTCTGTAAAGTTTACTTAATTCGTACACTTTCCGTAATAACGGTTGGTCATTGAGTATGTCGTAAGTTGCTGGTACATCTATGAACACAGCTCCGTTGATCCCTCTTTCCTGGAATACATCTCCGATGCAGTGCGTTAGTCTTAGTGCTTAAGATGTGCAACATACGAGATGCGACAATAAAGTTATGAGATTGATGTACAAAAACTGTTGCTTACCGTTTTAGTCAAGTTTAGTGTTGTCTCCTTCGAAGTAGTTCCCTTCTGATTGCGCACTCTTTTTCTAGCGCTTCTGCCATTTTATTATAACATTTCTGGAACTCATTTTCTGTAATATCCTCCAAGATCCTGGTCACAGCTTTTTGGACGTCTCGTGTTGTTTGAAAATGGTGTCCCTTGACCGCCGTTTTGACTCTTGGAAACAGAAAACAGTCGCATGGAGCGATATCTGGTGAATAAGGTAGATGTGGTAGTACTGACTTTTGTTTTGAGGTCAAATATTGCTGTACTGACAGAGCAGTATGGGATGGCGCATTATCGTGATGCAGAATCCAATTATTAGCAATGTTGCCACGGACAGGAAGAACTCTTTTACAAAGTCTTTCTAGAATTCCTTTGCAGTAATGTTGGTTAACTGTTTGTCGAGGAGGCACCCACTCTTTATGAACAATTCCCTTGGAATCAAAGAAGCACACAAGCATGCATTTCACTTTTGACTTTGACATGCGAGCTTTTTTTGGTCTGGGTGATCCCTTTGAGCACCATTGCGAACTTTGGCATTTTGTCATTGGATCGTAATGAAAAAACAAACTTTCATCACCAGTGATAACACGGCTCAACAATTCTGGATTGATTTCCGTTTGCTCTAACAAATCGGCTGCCACATTTTTCCGTGTTTCTCGCTGTTGTGGTGTGAGACTTTTGGAGACCATTTTTGCACAAATCTTTCTCTTATCAAGATCTTCAGTTATTATTAGACGAACCGTTTCTCGATTGATGTTCAGTTCTTCTGTAATCATTTTCACGGATAATCTTCGATCACATCGTACGAGTTCTCGCACCCTGGCCAAGTTGACACCCATCCGTGAGGTTGATGGTCGTCCACTGCGGTCTTCATCTTCAACATTCGTTCTGCCTTCACTAAACTTTTATGCCAACGAAAAACTTAAGCTCTTGACATAACCTCCTCTCCAAAAGCCTTCTGAAGCTTACCGTAAGTTGTCATTGCCTTTTCACCGAATTTAACGCAAAAAGAAATGGCATACCGTTGCGCAATATTATGCGGTTCCATTTCCGTGACGAGAGACACAAACATGTGTTAACTTATTACAGCACAACTCACGACTGAGCAGTTGCATCGATGTGCCGCTTGGACTAGAAGGAGCTTAAAGACCAAGGTCAATGATATTGTGCCTACGCAAGCCTGCAGGGTTGCTGCATCTTGCAAAGAAAATCAGTCTCATTACTTTATTGTCACACCTCGTATGCCTGTTCTGAAGCCGGCTTGGTGTGGTATAAGAAGAGTTACCAGTACTTTTCAGAGTCTGTTGTGTATAATCCTTTCGAGAATTTTATAAATATAGCGCTTAGGCTCATCTGGTTCTTTACAAGGTTTCAGAATGGTTATGAGCCGGGACTTCCTCCAGATCTTTGGTATTTTGCAGAGCATCGTGCAGTTATCCACCGGAGTGAATTACCATGTTCTAGCGACAGGTTCGAAATTTTTATCTGTTTCACACATATGATATCAAGGCCGGCTATCTTGTGCATCTTTCCCCTGTTGATTGCCTTAGCGAATTTTTTCATACTAAATATCTTAGAAATTCCGTTTCCCCGTTGTATGTGGTCATTCTGTGTTCTTATCATGCAATAAAGGTTCTCACGACCGGATGTCATAGATGCTGTTGACTGTTGTACGCCATGGTCCAAGAAACATTACGGTTCCTGACGTTTCGTCAAGAGCTGCGGTGGACATCATTGAAGAAGCTCCTGGCGAGGATGAGTTTTGCCGACTTACCAGTTCTTGAACGACAGCCACACAACGCAGACAACTCACCAGCAACTCGCTCTTTCTGGTGTTTGTGCTGCGATTATCAAGGGGTCTTTCATTTTTGAATTGCTGATGTTAGTTTGATCTGACTGGACATTTACATGTGATGTGGCTTTTGTGAGGTTGCTGGCTAGGTGGTTAAGAAGTATCTGCTCTTTGAGACTACTTCGGCCCTTACCGATTTCTTCGATCAGCTTGTACAATTCTTCCTTTTTGCCTCAGATGTCAAGGAAATAATGAGGTTTGGCTGCGCAGTAGTTCCTTCCTCAAACGGGTCCCTTTCGCAAAGAGTTCCAAGAGAGTGACTGTCTCAGTGGAAAGTCCTTTTATGTAATTAAATCTGCATTTACTCTGAATGGACGCTCTAGACTAAGTTCTCACGGTATACATCGAGGGATCGTATTCTTCAGGAACGAGACAGATTCCAGGTAGCCTTCCTAAAATTGTATCTTCTACTAAACTGAGCTTTTTGTGCGACGTTGCAGTACTTGTGTTGTTCAGAAGTACGATGCAATGCACACTACTGACAACTGAAAGAGAAAAGATACACCATGCAAATAGTTCACACTCGTCACATTTCTGTAACAAGCGAATACGTTTAACTGCCCGATATGGTGGTTCTGATAATAATCTGCTACTTTTGCAAACGTATTCCGCTAGTTTTAACTGAATGACCATTTGTAGAAAGAAATTAAAGCGGGAAATGAACGTTATAGTTGATGATCTTCTTTTATAAACTAAATACTATACACTGTGCAAAAGAATTAAAGGGTCTCTCTCTCTCGAAACTCCTTTACCCCCCACTATGACACAGCACTGTGAAATTGGGCTCCACGGTGTCTACAGCCACGCCCCATAATGACGTACTGCGACGCTACCTTTGACTTCGGCGACGCTTCAAACAAATGAGGTCACCTTCAATGAGGTCACATTGGCTCCAAATCTCTCCAAAATTCTGCCCAACTTCACGGACGACGTGTCACACGATAGAAAGGTCGTCATCCGACTCCACTTAATCACATCCCGACCCCTGCTCCTGACGCCTCTTCGATGGTGGTCAGAGGTCTCAACCGCAACGACCAGCATTGAGATCACGCCGTTTCCTTAGGGGTTGGTGAGGAAAATATTTCAGTTACATCTCCACTCACAACCGACAAGAAAGGCTAGAAGAGGTGGCACGAATGGCGTCAATGAAACCACACATTCCATTGCGGCGTCGATTCACACACACTGAGCGGCTGGAAACGACAGTTCACAGTGCGAGGGGCGACACGATGACGCTCTTGATAACGTTCGAGACTGCTGACAGCCACCGGACGTTTTATCCCTTCTCTGAGGGCATTGTGGAGTTGCAGCCCTATTGAACGTGATGTGACTCCATTGGAATACAGGGCGATCGTAATTTTTGCTCTGGTGTACAGGCTGAAAACAGTAAGAACCCTTCAAAACCAATCGAAGAAATATGAACATGACCAGAATGGCAAAGGGTCTTTGTACTTTTTCAGCCCTTCTGTTTCGTGCCCTTTTATGATGTGACGACGGAAGGGGTGCGTAAATGAAACACCTAAGGGTCCTTTTAAGGCCCTCCAGTATGGCAGCACCGTCGGTGCCAGACTTGCACCTTTGCTGAGGACTGTAAAAATCTCCCCGTGCAGAGACTTCAACACCCACTGAGCTGACCGGCTCTCCGTTGTCACTCTAGCACCTATTTGCGAGCATGCGTAATCCAAGGGGTGTCGAATGGCTTGTCTCGCTTCAGGCGCTAGAGCAGAAGCGTAACGTCACTAATCTGAATAAGTGTCGAAGTGTCTCAGTAGGTGTATTTTTAAAATTGCTCAACGAAGATGCGTGGATGGCACCCGAGAAATTTGAGTAACTGGAGGGGTCTTACAGGAACCCTTTGCTGTTTCTTCCAATTATGTGTCAGTGGTGTACCTCCCCTCCCTCCCTCCCCCACGCGCCGTTATCACACCACAGAATAGTGCGAAACAGGAGGGCTGAAAAAGCAGAAACACCATTTGTTGCTTCCGATCAAGTTCAATGTTCGCTAAAGGGCTTTTGACGGCTCCATAGTGGCTCTACTCTATACACCAGAGCAAAAATTGGGGTCATACTGTACTCCAAACGGGCTAGATAACATCCATTGAGTTTGCACCCCCAGAAAGTTGTTACAGTAGAGATAAATCGTCCGAGGTGTGTCAGCAATTTCGAACGTTGCCACGAATGTCCTGTTGCTCAGCACACTGCATACTTGTTTTTTGCCCACGAAATGTGTGAGAATCAACGCCCCAAGGAAAGGAGTGATTGGATTGACGCCCTTTATGCCACCCCTGAGGTCTTTTCGCGTAGATTCTGCGTGGCGGTGTGTCTGAATTAATTTCCATGTTCATCTATAAGAAAACGGCGTGTTTCAACGGTGGTTGTTGCGGTTCCGACCTCTCACAGAAGCGACAAAGGAATGGGTGAAATGTGGGTAAGAGGGCGTGTGATGGCTTTTCGATCGTGTTACACGTACAAGGTGGGCAGAATTGTGGTAAATTTTGTAGCCAATGTGACCTCATTACCTCACATTTCACCTCACATAAACTTTTGAGCTCTTTCCTCTTTTAGTTACACGTAATTGAACATCCTGTGAGCGTTACCTTAGTGAAACAGGCATTAAAGGGGAACTAATACAGCTTTGAAACTCTTCTACTAATAGCATCCTGTACTCTGAATACGTACTCATGTGTTTGCTCCTCGGATGAGAACGTTTGCTTTCATACGCTGTAAGCAATCTCAAAGTAAAACGCATTAAGCAAAATACACGATCTCGTTGTGTATAAAACAGCTTCACGAAGTTGAAGCAGGAACTCTTTCCTTCTGAAAGCTCCAGCATTTGGGAAACGATATTTACGCTTGGTGTTACATCTCCGTCGCGATACACGTTTGAAGGGAAAACTGATCTGCTATTTGCTTTTGCAGTGGGACCAGTGGAGCTACTTATGGCTTGAAGTGCACCATGAAATACTCAGTCTTTCACTCACACCATTGAACTTATTTTTACCCGACCACAAAACCAAATGTTGATTATGCTGCTTTTTCGATGAAATCTGTATTAATAATTTCCTTCCAATTTCTTTGTTGTTGGGAACTGTTTTCATAGTAATACCACAAGTTTGATGTTCGATTCGACACTAGTTCTCGGTGGATTTGTCATAACAAAAATTGCCTTAGAAAATAAGGTCATCTGTTACCATCAGTTCCTTTACACACTTGTGTCAGTACTATTAAAATATTAATTTTGCAACTGAAGGTGCAACTTGATTTTAACTTCTAGGAAAAGTCTTACGGTGAAAGGATGGCAACTTTATATACTAAAATGATCATTTAAATAAAAGCCCTTGAAATGCAATCTTATATAAAATTCTACAAGGTTGGCCAAACAAGTTAAGATGCTCCTCTACAGTACACAGATACCGCCTCTCAAGATGACAGGCAAGATTAAAACATATTTAAGGCATTAGGCGGTTACGCTCCAAGCCATAAATTCGTTAACACACCAGATCCGACAAACATGACAGAGGCAGCTCGGAACGACAGACAGACACTAACTGCCTAACAAATGCGGACGAGAGAGAGACGAGCAGGCTGGGGACGAGAGACTGACCAAGAAAACAAGTAGAATTTCACAAGAGTAAATCACACAACATGTCAACAATCACTTAACTTCTAAAAAACTTTGATTTCTCGAGAAGACCTGGTGCAGCACCCCCAAATCGCTCTCCCGAAACGTCCGCTGCCGGCCGCTTCAACGGACGCAGGAAGGCGCGCCGATCTCCCGTCGCACGGCGTCGCAGCTCGCACCGGCCAGACAGATGTCGTGGGTTGGCTCCTGTTGCTCTCGGGTCGATTTCGAAGCCACTACCCCTCGCTATACGGCGCGGCCCACTGGACTCACGGGGCGACCCTACATGATCCGTTGTTCAAGACGTACAGGTCTTCTTGTGTCTCAATGCGCGACCGACCAACCGATCGATCCAACCGCCAATGACCATTGCCTGAGCAAACTCGAGCAGACTGGCGGCCTAACGTGCAGACTCAGATGCAGGAACTAAGCCCCGACCGGGCGACCATTCGCTGAGTTCTCTTACTGGCGGAGTGGAAAGACTCTCATTTTGCCGGCTTTAAAGGTTGATCCGAACGAAAGACATACTAGCACTCCGGACGACAGAAAGACACTAAATGCGTCACAAATGCGGACGAGAGAGAGAGTAGCAAGCTAGGGACGAGAGACTGACCCAGAAAAGAGCCACCGTGGTTCAACAACCGAGTTAGAAAACTGCTGCGGAAGCAAAGGGAACTTCACAGCAAACATAAACATAGCCAAAGCCTTGCAGACAAACAAAAATTACGCGAAGCGAAATGTAGTGTGAAGAGAGCTATGCGAGAGGCGTTCAATGAATTCGAAAGTAAAGTTCTATGTACTGACTTGGCAGAAAATCCTAAGAAATTTTGGTCTTACGTCAAAGCGGTAGGTGGATCAAAACAAAATGTCCAGACACTCTGTGACCAAAATGGTACTGAAACAGAGGATGACAGACTAAAGGCCGAGATACTAAATGTCTTTTTCCAAAGTTGTTTCACAGAGGAAGATTGCACTGTAGTTCCTTCTCTAGATTGTCGCACAGATGACAAAATGGTAGATATCGAAATAGACGACAGAGGGATAGAGAAACAATTAAAATCGCTCAAAAGAGGAAAGGCCTCTGGACCTGATGGGATACCAGTTCAATTTTACACAGAGTACGCGAAGGAACTTGCCCCCCTTCTTGCAGCGGTGTACCGTAGGTCTCTAGAAGAGCGTAGCGTTCCAAAGGATTGGAAAAGGGCACAGGTCATCCCCGTTTTCAAGAAGGGACGTCGAACAGATGTGCAGAACTATAGACCTATATCTCTAACGTCGATCAGTTGTAGAATTTTGGAGCACGTATTGTGTTCGAGTATAATGACTTTTCTGGAGACTAGAAATCTACTCTGTAGGAATCAGCATGGGTTTCGAAAAAGACGGTCATGTGAAACCCAGCTCGCGCTATTCGTCCACGAGACTCAGAGGGCCATAGACACGGGTTCACAGGTAGATGCCGTGTTTCTTGACTTCCGCAAGGCGTTCGATACAGTTCCCCACAGTCGTTTATTGAACAAAGTAAGAGCATATGGACTATCAGACCAATTCTGTGATTGGATTGAGGAGTTCCTAGATAACAGGACGCAGCATGTTATTCTCAATGGAGAGAAGTCTTCCGAAGTAAGAGTAATTTCAGGTGTGCCGCAGGGGAGTGTCATAGGACCGTTGCTGTTCACAATATACATAAATGACCTGGTGGATGACATCGGAAGTTCACTGAGGCTTTTTGCAGATGATGATGTGGTGTATCGAGAGGTTGTAACAATGGAAAATTGTACTGAAATGCAGGAGGATCTGCAGCGAATTGACGCATGGTGCAGGGAATGGCAACTGAATCTCAATGTAGACAAGTGTAATGTGCTGCGGATACACAGAAAGATAGATCCTTTATCATTTAGCTACAAAATAGCAGGTCAGCAACTGGAAGCAGTTAATACCATAAATTATCTGGGAGTACGCATTAGGAGTGATTTAAAATGGAATGATCATATAATGTTGATTGTCGGTAAAGCAGATGCCAGACTGAGATTCATTGGAAGAATCCTAAGGAAATGCAATCCGAAAACAAAGGAAGTAGGTTACAGTACGCTTGTTCGCCCACTGCTTGAATACTGCTCAGCAGTGTGGGATCCGTACCAGATAGGGTTGATACAAGACATAGAGAAGATCCAACGGAGAGCAGCGCGCTTCGTTACAGGATCATTTAGTAATCGCGAAAGCGTTACGGAGATGATAGGTAAACTCCAGTGGAAGACTCTGCAGGAGAGACGCTCAGTAGCTCGGTACGGGCTTTTGTCAATGTTTCGAGAACATACCTTCACCGAAGAGTCAAGCAGTATATTGCTCCCTCCTACGTATATCCCGCGAAGAGACCATGAGGATAAAATCAGAGAGATTAGAGCTCACACAGAGACATACCGACAATCCTTCTTTCCACGAACAATACGAGACTGGAATAGAAGGGAGAACCGATAGAGGTACTGAAGGTACCCTCCGCCACACACCGTCAGGTGGCTTGCGGAGTATGGATGTAGATGTAGATGTAGACTGACCCCCTGGCGAGCTCATAGCCCCCCTTAAATGCACGTGAATAGGCAACCTTTCCCCTTTCCCACCTGAGGGAGACACCAAAGCTGGGATTGCCACAGCGGCACCACCGCCAGAAACGGAGGGGGACTGCTTCACACTACTCGCTGCGGCGCGCACTTCAAAACAGCAATTTTTTTTACCACGGCTCTTTTAGTTTCTAAAAGAAATCATATAACTTTTTTAGCAAATGCCTTTCTAAGATTGATGTCTGAAATATTCCTCTGTGATTCAGACAAGAGGGAGATGAGTCAATAATTAAATCAATGAAGACAAAGACTCTCATGGTTATGATGGAGTGTCTAGCAGAATATTAAAGTACTGTGCTGCACATGTTATCCCTGTATTTAGCCATATTTCTAATTTTTCCTTTAGGAATGATCAGTTTCCTGAGCGATTTAACTACTCAGTAGTAAAGCCGCTTTATAAAAAGGGAGAAAGGGATAATGTAGATTATTTTAGACCTATTTCTATGCCATCAGTGTTTGCAGAAGTTATTGAAAAGGCTGTGTATTGAAGAATAAGTTATCATTTTATATCACACTATTTACTATCAAAGTTCGGCTTTAGAAGTCGTTTAACAACTGAAAATGCTATATTCTCTTTTCTCTGTGAGGTACTGGATGGGCTAAACAAAAGGTTTCGAACGCTTGGCATTTTTTTTAAACTGAGGTATTTGATCGTGTTGATCACATAATATTGCTCCAGAAGTTGGACCATTACGGAATACGGGGAGTAGCTCACACTTGGTTCACCTCTTACTTTAGCAACAGGGAGCAAAAGTTCGCTATTTATACTGTTGATAACGGCTGTGATGTGGGGTCTGAGTGGGGTAGTGTCAAGCGGGGGTGCCCCAGGGGTCAGTGTTGGGGTCACTCCTGTTCCATATTTATACCAATGATTTGCCCTCTAGTATTATGGGTAACTCTAAAATAATTCTGCTTGCTGATGACACTAGCTTGGTAGTAAATGGTGTTGTTTGCAACATTTGCTCGGTTTCAAATAGTGCAGTACATGACCTACGTTCATGGCTTGTAGAAAATAAACTAACGCTAAATCACAGTAAGAGTCAGTTTTTACAGTTTCTAACACAATTCAACAAAACCTGACGTTTTAATTTCACAGAACGGGCATACGATTAATGAAACTGAACAGTTCTAATTTCTAGGTGTTCAGATAGCTGTTGTGGAAAGCCCACGTTCAGGATCTTGTTCAAAGACTTAATACTGCCAGTTTTACTATTCGAACGGTACCAGAAGTGAGTGATTGTTCGACATGAAAATCAGTCTACTTTGCTTACTTTCATTCCCTTATGTCGTATGGTATTATATTTTGGGGTAACTCTTCCCATTCTAAAAGGATATTTTTGGCTCAGAAACTGTCGGTTCGGGCAAGAAGTGATGTTAAGTTCACGAACCTCTTGTCGATCCCTGTTCACGAGTCTGGGTATTTTGCCTTATTGACATTTCTTGTTAGCAACATTAGCTTATGCCCAAGAATAAGCAGCGTTCACTCGGTTAATACTGAACAGAATTCAAACCTGCATTTGGATCGGAATTCCTTAACTCTTGTACAAAAAGGTGTGCAGAACACTGCTTCATCCATTTTCAATATGCTACCACTCGAATTCATAAATATTAGCAGTAATCCACCCGCTTTCAAATCGAAACTGAAGAGTTTCCTCATAGATAACTCTTTCTATTCTGTCGAGGAGTTCCTTGATAAATTAAGCTGATTCTTATTGTATTGTTGATTGCGTTTACTTAAACTTATGGACTGACATTTTTCGGGTTCATAAACATTTATATTTGTCTTTTATTACTTTTATGTTGTAATTTCATGTACTGACATGTTCCATGACCTTGGAGATTTGCTCCTCAATTTGGTCCTACGGAACTTGACGCGTAAATAAATAAGTAAAATAAACTACACTCTAACTGCAACAAGATGCGTCTAATGACTGTAGTGTTCGTTTAACGGAAGAGAGAGTACTGATTGACGAAGCACTAGCGCCGACTGACTTTTTTGCTGCTGCAACTCGATCTGCAGCAGAGCAGTTCGCTGTTCTTTCTTGCTGCCTTTGTTCCTGGTACTGCCTGGTACTGGTACTGTTGTAGGGACGGCTGTTGGTGACCAAGTTCCAGGGATCCATAACAGTGTTACGAATGCGTAATCCGTAAATAAAGCCAATACCGTCAAGAACAGAAAACTAATGGAGAGCCATTAATGGAGACAAGGAGTTCATCCACAGTGCTAGATCGAAATGCAATAAGCAGAACGGAATGACTGACATCAGCTCATGCGACAGACTATACTAGACTGAACCACATTTGGCTTCCGTCTCGCTACGGCGAGCAACTCGGCCCACGTTACGCGCCGTGCACTCTCCTGCTGGTGATCATCAACCACTGCAGAATGATTGACTTATTATCTGAAAATCATTTTGTAAATCAATTGAAATTGTAGCCGGTTAAATAGAGGATAGGCTAGCAGGAGTTCGTTCTCAGCAGAGATTGATTTTTAATTTCAGAATGAAAGTACGAAAAGGTTTTTCTCATACCTGATTGATGCTTTGAAGAGAAAGTACAGGATATGCCTACCTCTAATGTTGGTGATTTTTGTTTTAGGCCGTGGTCCGCTACATTTCCTGATTCTTCGTCCGTTTCCGCCAAGACATGGAATACGCTTATGTGTCTTAATCCTTAATTGTCTCTGTGAAGACAAACCCTACCCCATGCCGTTGCATATAGTGTAGCCTGCAAATTTGGCGCAAAACCTGTTTACCATGTAGTATAAATAACATGTCAATGAAATTAAGTTATTTGTTTCAGTGCTGAGACGAATTCTCTGAATGACTTCATTGTATATGACAACGTAAGTCTAATCTGTTTATGTGAGTTCTTTGCACCTTCCGTTGCCTGAACTCTTCGTGTAATGTTGGTTATAATCACTAGGCACGTTTTTCTGCAGTTTATCAATAAGACAAATAACAGCATCATGGCGGAACCCAGGTACCTATTGAAGGTTCAAATGGTTCAAAAGGCTCTGAGCACTATGGGACTTGACATCTGTGGTCATCAGTCCCCTAGAACTTAGAACTACTTAAACCTAACTAACCTAAGGACATCACACACATCGATGCCCGAGGCAGGATTCGAACCTGCGACCGGAGCGGTCACGCGGTTCCAGACTGAAGCGCCTTTAACCGCAAAGCCACACCGGCCGGCTACCTATTGAAGGGACAGGCTTACTATACCGCAAGACAGCATCAGATACTAAACCCCTTGCAGTACAGGAAGAGTTGATTATTCGGTATTAGGAACAGTAAGCAATCTTCTGTAGCTCGTCCACAGCCTAAATTGTTTCTGTAGTCACCAGAAAAGTCTTCAGAAACTACACTGACCAGTCACATTAACGAGACCACCTGTCGGAAGCCTGAATAACCACCAGTGTTAGCATGGACAGTTGCGAGACGTGGAAGAAGAGAGTCAATGAGGATCTGGAAGATACCGACAGGGTTGTGAAGTCACGCCGACTCCAGTAATGGCCGCCTATGCTGGATTTCTCGGTTGACGAATCATGGTGCCAACAGCCAGGTCGAGGCAGTTCCACAGATTCTCGATTGAGTTTAAATCCGTGGAGTTTTGTTGCCAATAGAATACGGTAAAGTGTTCCTGGTGCTCTTCGAATCACAAACGTACACCGAGAACTGTGTGACACGTTACACTGCCCTTCTGGCAGATGCCGTTGTGCCGAGGAAAGGCAAACTGCGTGTGGGGTTGGACATATGATCCCCAAGGATAGATACGTACTTATGTTGCTCCACTGTGCCTTCCAGAACGACAAGATCACTGAGGGAATACCAGAAAAACATTCCCCAGACCATTACGTTCCTCATTCGCCCTGCATCCTTTCAATGATTGTTGAAGAACATTTGCTTTCAGACGTTTCACGCCGTACATGCAAACGACCACCAGTCCGGAAGAGCGTAAAATGTGATTCATTTGGAAAGGCCACCTGTCGCCAATCAGTGGGAACTCCAGTTTTGTTCGTCGCTGATGGACGGCAGTCAGCACTGGTGTATGAACCACTCGCCTACAGCGGTGGCCCATGCGCAGCAACGTTCGTCGAGTTGTTGTTGGTTCATCTACGTGGTCACTTGCTCAAGAGGTGCAAGTGTGTTCACTCGTACAAATTTCTGCAGTCATCGTTTACCCCTATCGCCTTTAGCCCGTGGTGCACCACAGTTGCCGCGGCACCGGTTTGGATAGCGCCAATGTATCCGCCCTTGGGCCGAAAGCCAATGATCATGCTCTTTTGGACGTCAGATAATACACTCAGTTTTAGCATTACGACAACGGCAGCACTGTTTCACGCATTCCCGCGACACGCTGTATATACTGTCCACTGCTAGTTCTGCCACCTGCTGTATCTCAGTGATTACTGCGTCGGTCAAGCTGATTTGACTGGACCGTCTATATATATGGAACAAAATATTTGTCATCCTATCAAAAGGATAAAGTGGTCGCTTTTGAAAGTTGTAGGTGGTAGAGACCATGGTCGAGGGTTGTACACCTGATACCAGGTAATCATTTGATACTCGACCTCTCACGAAGTCGTGAGTGCGAAGTGCTTTGCATATGGCAGTCGATGGTGCGCCATCAGCGCAGTAAGGTAGGTCGACATGTAGACGTGACAGACTGGCCAAAGGAGCTTTTGTGTTCTGACGTACCGGTAACCACACGGTAAATATAGCTGTACGGTTTGTTGGTATATAAACCACAACTGTTTGTTGTGTCTAGAAGGAATGATTCCCATGTCGCCGCCATGTAAGTAACGTGGTCGTAAATAAACAGATCAAATGAAGTTTTGCATCACCGCTGTTCCGAGAGTTCCGGAAACTGTACAGAAAATTGGAATAGAGATCAACAGAAACATCATTTCCGCCCGTTTCATTTTTCATGAAAACTACAGATTGCATGTTGTATCACCATACAGTGAATCCTTCAGAGGTGGTGGTCCTGTCTTGAACTGCACATTCTTTCCTCCAAACCCCAAGAGGACGCCTTTTTTTTTTTTTTTTTTTTTTTTTTTTTGCCAGTGTCAAGGGTCCGGTTTTCGGGCGTAACACGACGGCCCAGTCGGCTCAACTCAATAAACGCGCCAAACGGATTACTTGTTCGTCCGTTTTTAGTAACAAATTTTGTCTAAAGATCCCAAAGCTTCTACCGCGAACGTCCAATAACCAACAGAAACAATCCCCCACGAACTCGGCGGTAAATATCGTTCCACCTACGCGCACCAAGTCACGTACGCCGCTACAGAGAGGGATGAGGTCCCTTGCCACCATTTCCCTCCTTGTTCTCCGATTCTCTCCCCTATTACTGTGCTGCCCATTCCAACAGTTCAGCCCTCTATTCCTCAGCTCGCAGACAACAGAAAATTCGCCTTAGCCCTCAGCCAAACTAACAGAATGGATCTCATGCAAGACAGTGAGTGTTCAGAAATAAAGTTGCTGATCGTAAAGGGAAATTTAGGATTATGTAAAACACATACCACACAGATCACTTGCTACAAGTTTTGGTCCGAGTATAATAAGATAAAGATATAAAAAAGGAAAAAATACCGTACCCATTTGATAGGATATACTCTAATTGAAATTCCGTGTGGCTAGGGCCTCCCGTCGGGTAGACCGTTCGCCTCGTGCAAGTCTTTCGAGCTGACGCCACTTCGGCGACTTGCGTGCCGATGGTGATGAACTGATGATAAGGACAACACAACACCCAGTAGCTGAGCGGAGAAAACCTCTGACCCAGCCGGGAATCGAATCCGGGCCGTTAGGTTATGACATGCCGTCACGCTGACCACTGAGCTATCAGGGGCGGACAATACACTAATAAAAGATGTACTGAGGTGGACGTACGTCTTTAAAAAGCTACGACATATGTGATGTTATTTCTATTTACCGTATTAATCATCCCCAAGTTGGCACAACACATACTTTCAGCGCAGAGACAGTGCATACAGCGGAATGGGAGTCAGGAAAGGAATCCGCACAGAAAGTTGGCGCAGTGCGGGAGACAAGCCCATCGCAGCTGCCACTGGGGGCGGGCAGGACAGGACAAATGGCTCTTGTCAGGTCGACGTAGCAGCCGCCGCCGCCTCTGCTGTCTGGCGGTCCCAGCTCATTCTTCCCGGCAGACCAGCAACGAGGCATCAGGCAGATGTTTCCTGTGCGCGGCGGCGCTGCCTCTCCATCAGTACGTGTCGTGTCCTGTGATTTACACTTGTGAATCGGCGTGGGAAACATACGGGATGATTCAGCTGTCCCTACCGCCGCCATTTTATCCAACCCGCTATATTATAGGCGGTCTTCATACCACGCTCGGAATTTTCGTACTCTTCAGCTCGCTAAGTGCAAACTCTTAGTCCTCCAGAAAAAAAATTTAATGTGGTTAAATTTTGTACGGAGATACATTTTCGCTGGAGGTCCAGGCTTTCGAATTACTCAAGTAAAACCTACCAAAGCGTCCTTCAAACGCACCTCCACCCCACACTCATCGCTCATCAGTCACGAATTCTAATGTGTTGTTCGATGTACTCCCCCCTACCACTGTGCAAAATTTTCGACTAAGCGAACTATTCCTGAAAATGGTTCAAATGGCTCTAAGCAGTATGGAACTTAACATCTGGGGTCATCAGTCCCCTAGACTTAGAGCTACGTAAACCTAACGAACCTGAGGACATCACACACATCCTTGCCCGAGGCAGGATTCGAACATGCGACAGTAGCAGCCGCGTGGTTCCGCACTGAAGTGCCTAGAATCGCTCGGCCACCGCGGCCGGCAGTTATTCCTGATATTCGACTGTCTGTATTGATTGGGCTATTACGTCACCAGCAGAGTCAGCTACTTCGATAACATTACTAATTTAAACATGCCCGTGAGACTATTGATCGACAAACGACTTATGGAAACTTTATGCTAAAGCTAATTACGCTGGCCGGCCGTTGTGGCCGAGCGGTTGTAGGCGCTTCAGTCTGGAACCGTGCAACCGCTACGGTCGCAGGTTAGAATCCTGCCTCGGGCATGGATGTGCGTGATGTCCTTAGGTTAGTTAGGTATATGTAGTCTAAGTTCTAGGGGACTGATGACCTCAGATGTTAAGTCCCATGGTGCTAAGAGCCATTTGAATTTAATTACGCTGACAATTCGACAGCAAAGTACTATCGTAATGAGAAGGCCTGTCGAATACAACGAAGCAATTGTTTAGTTTATGTTGTTAAAATCACAAAACTGTTAGGTAAAATTTACACAAACGTCAGTTTTATAATTAGCAAGTGATCGACTAAGTCGGTGGCCTAATAAGGCCAGTCAATGAAGAACAAGAAAGGTCGAAAGTGGGAAATAGTTCGTGCTGTCACCAATATTTGTATAGTGGTAGGAGGAAGTACTATGAACAGTATACTAGAAACCCTGACCGGTGGGGGCTGAGTATGGGAGTAGGCTACGTTTGAAGATCACTTTTCCATCTTTCTCTTAAGTAATTCGAAAATTACGGCCTCTAGCCAAAAGGTAACCCAGTACAAAAATTTAACTATATTAAATTTCCCACAAAAATGTCTTTTTCATTTTCTGTGTAACACTAATAGTTAGCGCGTAGCGAGCGAAAGAATACGAAAACTCGAACGTGTTTTATGAAGGCCAGGTTTAGTATTGCGGGTTGCATAAAAGGACAGCGATACGGGCAGCTGAATCGTCCCGTATACCAATACTTCGGCTTGCGGACAAAATTGTCCTTTAGGCGCGAAGTGATGTAGAATAAGAACAGCTTCTGCCTAGAAAGGGCAGCTTACGCAGCACAAACTGTAGGTAAACGAGAAAGAAAGTAGAGAAGACAATAGCGAAAAATTGTTTTCTTGTGGTCTTTGGCCAGAAGACATAAGTGATGCATCTCTCTGCACTAGTCTATCCTGTGGAAGTCTCTTCATGTCTGCATATCTACTGCAGCCTACATGCACTTCATTCTGCTTACTGTAGTCAAGCAACAGTCTTCTACAGTTTTCACTCCTACACTTCCCTTCATTAGCAAATTAATTATTCCCCGTAGCTTCCCGATGTGCCTTTTCAAACTACCGCTGCTTTTCGTCAGGTTGGGATGTATGTTTCTTTCCTCAAGATTCAATTCAATTCTTCATGATTATATTTGTGTACAAAATTTAAAGACGAAAGTAACTTAACTTGGTTCGTGCTTACAAAGAACTGTTACGGTATAGTACAGAAGGTTTTTGAAAAAACACGTAATGAATCGACTTAGTGACTTTTTTATTTAAAGGCAATGATTACACTGAATTCAACGCGATTTATAATGGTGCACTGAACATGACAAAAGGCGAGACATTGTTCCTATTAGCGTGTGTGATCACCACTCACGGGCCGGCCTATGTGGCCGAGTAGTTCCAGGAGCTCCAGTCCGGAACCGCGCTGCTACTACGGTCGCAGGTTCGAATCCAGCATCGGGCATGGACGTGTGATGTCCTTAGGTTAGTTAGGTTTGAGTAGTTCTAAGTCTAGGGGACTGATGATCGCAGATGTTAAGTCCCATAGTGCTCAGAGCCATTTGAACCATTCTGAACCACTCACGGCAGGGTAGACTCTGCAGCCTGCTCCACCGGTCGCCACGTTGTTGGTAAGGACTTCTTGTGGCAGGGGATTCCTCTCTTTCACCAGCGTGGTTGACAACTGCTATTTGTTTATTAGTGCATGTGGACTTGTTTTATTACTTCTCTCCAACGCATCCCACAAGTACTCAATGGGATTTAAGTCGCGGGAACGGGCAGACCAGTTCATTCGCCAAATATCCTCTCGTTCCAAGAGCTTCTCTGTTCGACGTGGTCGCGCGCCATCATGCATAAAATGAAGTTAGGATCGAATGCAGTGTCACAATAACGCCCACCGGTGTGCATAACTTCTTCAGAGATTTGGAGGCCAGTACGCCCATCTAACAATATGCCTACCCACACCATAAGACCTGGACCGTGAAAACGACCGTGTTTGACAGCGGCCCTGGGTGTATTTCGGGTTCCCATCTCTCGCCGTATAAGGGTAATTCCAATATCACTACTCAGACTGAACCTGCACTCATCCTACAAGATCACAGGAAACAACCCCTTGTTGGTCCAATGCCTAAGTTATTCGGATAATTGTAAACGGTGTCGCTAACGTGCGGGTGTCAAAGGAACACAATATACTGGTCGTCTGGCAAAATGACCATCACCATGAAATCTCCGTGGCACTGTGAAGTTTCATGTTGCGTAACTTGCAGCCCTGTGAAATTTGGTTGAAATGGAACCCTATCTGACATGGGTCCCTTCTAATTGCACAATTCGGAAGTTGGGGCCGACAAAGTCAGTTTTTCACATACCATAACCTTACGAGGTATTTATAATTATTGTAGAGTCCAGTCTCTTAACCACAGTCCTACGATTCTGTCTCTCATGAGGAGGCAAACTGTGCAACGTACCTTCACAATTTATTTCTAATTTGTTACCATTTTATAGGAAACTATACAGTAATTTACAAGTGACTTTCAAGATTCGTTAAGAGAGTTAAATCTAACATATGTAGTTGTTTTATATAATTATATACACTTTTGATGAAAGGTATCTGGATACATATTATTAGACATTAATATGGGTGTGTCCATCCTTCGCCTTTATTATGACTTGTACACTTTCATTGGAGTGTATGAATGTGTGTTTGTGGACGTATACTTCCTCATGAAAAAGCTAATCATTCACTTAGATTACTTTTCAAGACAATACAATGTAGCATTGGGTTTAATAAACTTCAAAAGGAACCATTCATAATGGGTACCAAAATAACATTAACTTTGAAAATGTGCATAACTTAGTTTCGAATACTACTATCGCAAATCGGTTCATTAAAGATTTATGTGTGCTTGTACTTTAATCACCTAGGAAGCAGGTATTCTTGGCAGTAATAGTTACACAATATTGTAGTGTGGTCCTACAAAAGTATATTTTATAATAAAGTAAGGATACCTTGGCAAAAGCCTACGCAACTTCACTTTCGTGGTTTTGACTTTTAGATAATTAAGGTTTTCAGTTTCCGACTGATTGATCTTTAAATTTTTGTAATGAAACTACCTACCTTAACAATTTCACTTGGAGTAGTCCATAAGCAAAGAATCTAATTTTACTCTTACTTTAACTTTTGTTACTCCTTTTCCTTTCGACAAAAAATCGATTTTAAACACATGAATGCCTGAATTGTTATTTAAATCAGGATACTCGGTTTTAGTAGCACTTAGGTGAGGACCCTGCGTAGGTTCGTGATCAGGATTGAAGTTTGGTTTCGAACACGAACTGACGTTTTATGTGATTATTATTGAAACAGCATACCAATTAACTGACCCATGCCACTGAATGTATGAAGTCTGTGAAGCACTGGCGAAGATTACTGGCAGGCGAAATCGCAGCTAACTGTACTCACGACTCTTGATTTGCGAATGCTCTATAAAATCTCTTGTTGGCGTGGGATTTTCAACATATTACAGCCATTACATTAGTCCGTGACTACCAAATAATAGCCATATTCACATCCGAAGCAAGTCCCTTTTAATGTAGCTTCCAATTGCCTCTCTTAGCACCGTCGAGGTGTACCGTGCTAAGGCTAGCCACACACTGCGTGCCGTTCACACAAAGTAGCCGCTCAGTTCGACCGCCAGACCCACCTTTTACATCGCGCCATGCCACTTTCGTTGCGGAGGGACTTACCTACATCGTTTACATATTGCAAATACAACTGTCCTAAGCATTAACCAGCTTTCACCAAACATACATTTTTCATAAACATATTCATATTAAAATAATTTAAAATTTCAAGATATTCTTTTGCTTTTTTCATACATACACTACAAAACTCTAATTTTATTTCCATACATCAAGGAGTTCAAACAACACAGAATGCACACTTCATAAATTGCAGTTACACAGTTACTTAAAATAAACCTATTCATAATAGACATGTGTTACAAATTTTTAGTATATCCTAGTAAGATGCAGTTCTGGACTCTCTCATGTTGGTATGGTGCCCTGAACTATAGTTCAAGTCAACCTTTTGACATCGTAGGCTTTCCCAGCATGAAATATATCTTGATGCAAAAGTCCTAAAATCAATATGACTCGATACTTTGGCGATTCATCTGTCCGCCATTTTCACGAGAACTTTCCTGTTGCTGAGCCCCGCTGAAAACCGATGCCAAGGCTCCATATCGGCGTCCTATATACTACAAACATGCGTACCGTACACGGCGCATGCGCCGCCCACCAGAGTTGCTGTCCTCCAAGACTAGGCTGGTGGCGCCACCCGTAGTATAATACCGGTGGCGATGATACATCCACTGAAGGACTTTTTTCAGAAGCTTGGGCTGGCCGCACCAAACAACGATGTTTTTAGATGCGGTATAACACAGGGTTCCACGTCCTCCTAAGAGAAAAATTCTTGTCTTTATTAACCAAACTGTGTGCCATCCTAATTTCAGTTGCCTCTTTGTAAGCACTGTTCTAAAAACCAGAAATACTGGCAATTATGCCATTCACCGTACCAACCCAATGGCGTTCTGAGGACTCGAGTACTCGGAGCGTACTCCATTTCTGACGTGGACAGTTTACATCAGGAACTTGCACATTTGGCGACTGTGTTTTAGGAGAATAGACACTCTGAGAAGCAGATTCGTCGGGCTTTGGTACTTGATCGTCTCCGAGGATGTACATGAAGAACAGCATATCCCCCTAGACTTTATTCATTATGTTGGGGCATATCGTTTAAGAGTGGAATAATTTTAAGGAAATTTAGCGTTAACAGGGTGTTCCGTCCAGGTTCCAAAATGAGAGCAGTGTGCGGCTATGTCACTGTTCGGAGGTAGTCCTTGTGTGCGGTGTATAACTGTCGCCGGTGTTCTGCTAGGGATGGTGCCACCAGCCCAGTCTTAGAGGGAAACAACTGCAGTGGGCGGCGCATACGCCGCGTACGGAAATGAAGTCTATATAGCACATATGGGATGAAGATTTGCAGCTTTGGAATCAGTTTTCAGCGGAACTCAGCAGCAACAGCGTTCTCCTGAAGACGGCAGACAGAACAATCGCCGAAACATGGAGTACTGCTAATTTTTGGATACGACAGCAACCCTGAGTGGGCTTTCATGAAATTCAACCTTGTTTATCGATATGACGATTCCTGTTACTGGTAGGCCTCCTATCTTGAGACTGGGATAAAGTCCACATTCTGAAGCTGTATAAGTAGTGGTTTCCTGTCATGAGGTGTTGTCTTTTGCAAAGCCATAATACACTGTGCTGAATGCGTTTATGCCACTTTTCCGTATGAAATGAATAGATTAATTTCTTTCTTCGCTGTCATCATTAATTCCATCAAGTCATAAGGACTTGTATTGTATAGGATTCACATTACAAATCCCGTAACTAATGCAAAGCACGTAGGAATTCGCTACCTGCATTTTTGGCTACTGAAAATAGATGATTCTTCAACTACAGTTACTTTCGCAGTATGAAGTACTGTTATTTTGTGGTACCGAAGCTTTTTCGGTATCTGAAACGCAGAACATTCATACCCACAGTTAAGTACATCATATATTTTAGAGCTACTTCTCGGTGACTGCAGAAAGTTTAACGAGGGACAGATGGTACTTCAGCCATGTTCTATTTCTCACTTGAAACAAAATTCTGTGTGTCACTAACGACAAGTCAGTAGAATATGAAACCAACGAGTTCATACAAAAATGGATACATTATAAGTATTTCATGGTAGCAAAATACACGGTAAGACTGAGCAGCGAAAGATGATACTAAGTTTGAAAACATTGTGGTTGCTTGTACCTTCAACGGCCTACTGGGTTCAAATGGCTCTGAGCACTATGGGTTCAAAATGGCTCTGAGCACTATGGGACTTAACATCTGTGGTCATTAGTCTCCTAGAACTTAGAACTACTTAAACCTAACTAACCTAAAGACATCACACACATCCATGCCCGAGGCAGGATTCGAACCTGCGACCGGAGCGGTCACGCGGTACCAGACTGAAGCTCCTAGACCGCACTCAACGGCCTACTGTCAACATGGACCAGGAAATCTACTGCGTAGTTGGTTATTCTGATTTCAAAGCGCAACAGCCTGTTTTTGTGACAAACAATTTCCGAACGTCCTTCCAATAAACAAAAATATTTCGACGGCAGTTACTGACTAAGCCGCTGGCAAAACAAAAGATATTATAACAGACGATATTTCCATGTTCATCCTAAAGTCACTCCTTAGGTTATAAAAAAAGTATTTAATATTACAGAAGGACCCGATGCAAAGAGCATGCGCAGCCTAATAACCAAATTTCAGCGGACAGTTAGAGTGGTGATCATCTAGCGGGATATGTCGGCCCCAGGTAAACTGTAGTTACTCCTGAAACTGTCGCCACGGTTTCTGTAATTAACTGCAAAAATCCAAAGAAACCCGGCCGAAGAACTGAAGCTAACACAGGTTCAAGCACGCAGAAATTACTGAGGGAAAGCCTACGCATGTTTACATTCAAAGACCCTAGGGCGCACCTGTACGAGCTGTGCGACAGATGACTCTGACTCTGCGAAGCAGATACTCACAGTCATGGGTAATGAAGGATATGATATTGGCTGCATCTGGTTCACAGATGAAACACGCTTCCAGATGAATGGAGCTGTAAATAAAAAGAACTTTGCGGTTTTCGGGTTCCGACAATCCCTATTTCTGTGAAGCGAATCTGCTGTATTCCCCGAAAGTTACGGTTTGAGTAGAGTATGGAGCTGAGGCATTATTAACCTTTTCTTCATGCAAGAAATAATTGCTGGTGGACGTTTAAGCGCAATTTTGGAACAATTTGTCACCACAAAGCCAGCTTTGGAAGATCGACTAAGCACCGAGTGGTTCATGCAAGCTGCAGCTAGACCACATGTCACCGAACAAGTGCTTCGCTTTCCTGATGAATACTTTGTGAGTATAATCATTACGTTGGATTAATAGAAATTTCCTGGCACAGGGATGTATGGGCTTCCATATTAGCCCACTGTGACTCCCTGAGACGGCATTTGTGGCGCACTAAAAAATGGTTCAAATGGCTCTGAGCACTATGCGACTTAAATTCTGAGATCATCAGTCGCCTGGAACGTAGAACTAATTAAACCTAACTAACCTAAGGACATCACACACATCCATGCCCGAGGCAGGATTCGAACCTGCGACCGTAGCGCCTAGAACCGCACGGCCACTTCGGCCGGCTGTGGCGCATACTGAAAGACATTATGTACCGTAACCACGCCACAACACTGCATGAGCTTGAATCTACGATCTCTTTAGAATCTTCATCCATTTTCTCAGTGACTCTACAGGATGTAATCACAAATTTCATTGTTCGTCTGCCCCACCTCTGTACTGCGGGTGGTTAGCATTTCGAAAAGATTGTGATGTGGTTGCAAAGACTGCTTGCAAAGGACGAGTTTAATTTTGCACGTTGATACTGTAAGACCTGCACATCCTACAGTGCCATCGGTTGGTAGCTTTTCCCACTATTTCGAAATGTCTGTATAAAATTCTTATAGCTTTCACAGTAGACAAGGTCTTGTAGCACTGGTCTGTCGGTCTTAGCTTTCAAATATTTCAGTTGGAAATCAGGGACTCGTTCGCTGGACACCCTGTACGAGCATCGGTAGCACTTCTTCATCTTTGCAACTGTGAAACATCTATCTTACATGTGCTCATGGCTCCCAAAAACTGCATTTTTCGGCCAAAGGTTACTGAACAATTTTGTCTTTTTTCTCGTAATACAGATAGCAAACACATTTCAGTAGAAGAGGTGTGTTTCACACTAGCGAAGATTAACATCTGCCTCATAGATATTAAGGAACTCATTTTAGAGCCCATGTCTCCTGGACATTTTTACCTTCTCCATACTACCACCTCTCAAAAAATGAAACAATTTTCTTTATCATTTATATTTGGCATCTGCTCTTTCGGACATGTCCGAAAGGACAGACACAATTTTGGTGGTGGAGTGTATGAAACAGACGCTCAGAAAATTATGCGAGCATGTTGGTGGCAGATTCCTAGACTTGTACCATGGGGTGGTGGGTTTTTGGGTTCCACTAAATAGGTCAGGAGTCCATTACGCGCAGGAAGCGGCTGCACGGATAAAGGGGGCTGTGTGGCGTGGACTGGGCGGTTTTTTAGGTTATAGGGTCTCGGGGAAACACGAGAAGGATTTCAGTCTCAAGGGATGCAGGTCGCATACAGAAAGAACATAGATCTAAGAACCATAGCTGAATTGGAAAAATACCAGAACTCCAAGCATTAATTGAAAGCACTGATGTTCAAATCGTTATAGCCACTGAACGCTGGCTGAAGCAGGAGGCAAGTTGAGACATAATTTTTGCGAAGGCTCTAATGGTGTTCAGAAAGGATAGCTAAGTGCAGTTGACGATGTTGTGTTTGTTGCTATTAGAAGTTGCTGAAAGGTTTAAAGAAAACTTGTCTCTAATTTCAGACACATACCCGACTCACACAATTATAGTTGGTAGTGACTTCAATTTATCCTCGATATGTTGGCGAAAATACATGTTTCAACCCGGGGGTAGGCATAAAACATCATCCGAAATTGTGCTAAATGCATTCTCAGAAAATTATTTCGAGCGATTAGTTCATGACCTCACTTGAAGTGTAAACGGCTGTGAAAACACATTTGACCTCTTAGCAACAAATAATTCTGAGCTAGTAACGAGCATAAAATGGATACAAGAGGATTAATGCACACAGGGATTTTTTAGCAGGGCTGAATACCGTAAATCCCAAATCGTCCAAATATAAACGAAAAATATCTCTGTTCGGAAAAGTAGAAAAAAATTTCGCTTGACACTTTCCTGAGAGACAATCTCCACTCCTTCCCAATTAACAATGTAAGCACAGACCAGCTGTGGCCTGAATTCAGAGACATAGTATCGTCTCAGAATCTGAGAGATCTGTACCAAATAAATTAACAAACGACGGATCTGATCCCTCATGGTACACAAAACAAGTCAGAACACTGTTTCAGAAATAACTAAAACAGCATACTAAATTTAACAAACGGTAACCCCTCAAGATAGGCGATCTTCTACAGAAGCTCGAAATTTAGCTCGGAGTTCAATGTGAGATGCTTATAATACTTTCCTCAACGAAACTTTGTTTCGAAACTTGGCAGAAAATCCAGTGAGGTTCTGGTGGTATGTAAAGTTTGCTATCTGCAAGGCACAGTCAATCCCTTCTCTACGCTGTAGCAGTGGAAACACTATCGATAACAGTGCTGCTAAAGCAGAAGTAATAAACACGGCCTTCCGAAATTCCTTCATAAAATAAGACGAAGTAAACATTCCAGAAATCGAATTAAGAACAGCTGCCAACATGAGTAGCTTAGATGTACGTATCCTTAAAGTTGTGAAGCAATTTAAATCACTTAATGAAAGCAATATTCCGGTCCAGACTGTGTACCAGTGAGGTGCCTTTCAAAGTATACTGATACAATAGCTCCAAAGTTAACAATGATATACACCCGCTCGCTCGACGGAAGATCCGTACCCAGAGACTGGAAAGTTACACAGGTCAGAACAATATTCAATAAAGGAAATACACGTAATCCACTAAATTACAGGCCCATGTCATTAACGTCGATATGCAACAGTATTTTCGAACATATATTCTGTTCGAATAAATGAATTACCTTGAAGAGAACGGTCTATTGACATAAAATCAACACGGATTTGCAAAACATCGTTCTTGTGAAACACAAGTCTTTACTCATACGAAATGCTGAGTGCTATCGTCAATGGAATTCAAATTGACTCCGTATTTCTAGATTTCCAAAAGGTTTTTGACACCGTACCTCACAAGTGGCTTCTATTCACATTGCGTGCTTATGGAATATCGCCTCAGTTATACGACTGGATTCGTGAGTTACTCTCAGAGAGGTCACAGTTCGTAGTGACTGATGGAACCTCATCAGGTAAAAAAGAAATGATTTGAGGCGTTTGCCAAGGTAGTGTTATGGGCCCACTGCTGTTAGGAGACAACCTGAGCAGTAGTCTTACGTTGTTTACAGATAATGTTATCGTTTATCGTCTACTAAATTCATCAGAAGTCGAAAATCAACAGTAAAGCGCTTTAGATAAAATATATGTATTGTGGGAAAATTGGCAATTAATAGTATGTAGTGATAGTGTGAGGTCATGCATATGCGTGCTAAGAGGAAACCGTTATACTTCGGTTACACTATAAATCAATCAAATCTAAAGACCATAAATTCAACTAAATACCTAGGAATTACAATTATGAACAACTTAATTTGGAATGAATATATAGAAAATGTTGTGGGCAAGTCAAAGTAAAGACTGTATTTTATTGCTAAAACACTTAGAAGATCCAATAGATATTCTAAAGAGACTGCCTACACTACGCTTGTCCGCTCTATTTCGCAGTACTGTTGCACGGTGTGGGATCCTTACAAGATAGGGTTAACGTAGTACATCAAAAAAGTTTAAAGTAGGGCAGCGTGTTTTGTATTGTCGAGAAATAGGGGAGAGGATGTAACGGACAGGGTTTGGGGTAGACTTCAGTAAAACAAAGGCGTTTCTTGTCTCGGCGGGACCTTCTCACAAAATTTCGATCACCAGATTTCTCCTCCGAATGTGAAAATAATTTTTTTGGCGCCGATCTACATAGGGAGGACCGATCATCAAAATAAAATAAGAGAAATCAAAGCCCACACGGAAAGATAAAGGTGTTCGTTTTCTTCGCACTCTGTTCGAAAATGTAATAAAATAGAATTATTGTGGAGGCGGTTCGATGCAGCCTCTGTCAGGCACTTACATGTGATTTGCAGAGTATCCATGTAGATCTATATGCATCAGGTATAAGTAGGCTGTTTAGGTTTTTATGTTGGTAACGCCACGTAGCGCTCTGTATGAAAATCACTGGCTGTGCTGTGTGCAGTCTGTGGCTGGTTGGCATTGTTGGAATATTCGCTATTGTAGTGTTGGGGAGTTGGATGTGAGCCGCGAACAGTGGTGGATGTGGGGCGAGAGATGCAGATGGACGTGTGTCCATCAGAAAGAGTAAATTTGTAATACTGTATATCATGAACTGATATATATATATATATATATATATATATATATATATGATGGCTTTTGGATATTATTAAGGTAAATACATTGTTTGTTCTCTATCAAAATGGTTCATTTGCTAACTATGCCTATCTGTAGTTAGTGCCTTCAGTAGTAGAATCTTTTATTCAGCTGGCAGTATTGGCGCACGCTGTATTTCAGTAGTTTGAGTAACGAAGATTTTTGTGAGATAAGTGATTCATGAAAGGTATAGGTTATTGTTAGTAAAAAAAAAATTGTATGTCAGTTTAGTGTTGATCAGAATAAGTAAAGAGCGAAATGTCTGATGCGTTGAGTTCTGCTCAACTGTTTGAAAATCAAATAACGTAGAGGTTTTCCAGCACAGTAGAATATAAATTTTCATACGGGGATATTTCACAGGGATTATGCCCGAAAGAACAGACATAATCTTTGGTGCAGAAACGCACCAGGCTCGAACTCTTATAGGAATCGGTGAAACGCCGCGAGTAATAAGGATGATGGGTAAGAGGCTCTACATTCGTAGCGTGTGGATAACAATTGTGCTGGCAGGTTAAGGTAGTCCGAGCAGTTGCAATGACCGCTGTGTCCGGATGGCTTAGAGGTCAGAGCATCTGCCAAGTAACCAGGAGACCCCGGTTCGAATCTCGTTCCACAAAAACTATCAACTTTCCCCATTGATTTCAATCAATGACTGCTCGCAGCCAAACTCTGTCACTCCTTTGTGTCTTTTCGTTAACACTCTGTAGAGTATATGGAGATTATCTGATCATGCAGTGCTGAGTAACATGTTACACCACTCTTAACGTTTACCTGTTGCAGGTAAGCATCAGGCTGTTAGACTCTACTATAGTCTAAACGGTTCCTTCGTGTGGCAACTGCTCGTCTGTAAGCGGCAGGCAGACCAAATGAAACCGCACAGTGAGACGTTCGACGGCAGTGTCTGCTGTGGCAGCGGCAGTGGACGTCGGCAGCGGTCGCGTGGCGGCTGGCGCCAGTTTGTTCAACCCGCGGCGAGGCCTGGCGCGGCTCGGCGCCCCATAACTCAAACACTAGCGGCGGCCGGACTGCTAAGCCGCTGCTCGCAGCGCACGGCGCACGGCTTTCCGCCATTAGCGGCCGCTTCACAAACATCTGCCCAGCCGCGCCAGTTATCGCTGCAGCCGGAAGGCGGCTGGGCACCACCTATTCTGAGCTGTATAACGTGGTTTCATACAATGTCCGTAGGTAGCCTAGCAAGTAACAAGACCGTAAGATGAAAACAAATACCTCTTTAATACAGTATATTCGAGAAAAGTATTTGAACTTCATTATTAGGGACGAACTACCTTTTCTTACTTAACATACAGTGTAGAGGGACGATTAGTTTCGGCTAGCCGTTGACAACGAGGTAATTGGTTTTGTATCCCGGAAGATACAGACACTGTCCGTAACACAAGATGAACTAGGAACTAGAGTGCTGCAGAACGATGTTCGAGTTAAAGTAGACAATCCACAGAGAACGACTCAAAGTTAGAGTAGCTTGGGTTCGAATCTAAATTCAACAAATGCCGATGGATTAGTTGCAGAACGTAAGGGATATGTTCAGAGTTCTTCTTTTTCTTTCTTTTCTTTTTTATCTGTGTCGAAAACACAGCACGCGGTCCCTAAGTGCAGAAAATCTCTGACCCGGACGCGAATCGAACCCGGTCCCCTTCGGTTAGCAATCAGCCGCACTGACCGCGCAGGTACCGAGGCAGACTATGGTAAGAGTTCGTTCCTGCCAGTAAATAGATACGAACGACTTGGCAGGGTAAGTGGCAAGCCGACCGCAGCGAAACCAATAAACTGTATGAACATTCCGAATAAGTATCTACAGGGTGATTCCGTGACGATGTTACACACTTTCAAGGGCTATGTAGACGGGTAAATGTTCCAATTTGGGGCAAGGGCCCCTGTACCGGAAACGAGAGAGTCGAAAAATATAAAGGAAAATCTTTCGGATACCTCTGACGGTGGAATACATGAACCGGTATTTTTATTGTTGTTGTTGTTGTTACTGTTAAATTTGTAGGGTAGGCAACTTTCAGAGGTGGTAGTATGGACCAAAACAAGAAATTACGTCTAGTAAACATCAGCTCTACAATACATACCTTAAGAACAATGAGCACTTGTTAAACAGAGGAGATGTGCTGCACTGTAGCAAAGTTGAGTAAGTCATCTTAGCTCCTTGGGTATGCATTTTACAGCCCATGCTTACTGGAATTTTTTTCCTTGTTCTGGTCCATGCTACGCCAGTGATAGTTGCCTACCCTAAAATCTTAATAACAACAATACCGGTAAATGTATTCCACTGTCAGAGGTATCAGCACCGTTTTCGATTGTAACATTCCGCTCGTTCATTTCCGGTACGGGAAACCGTGCGTCAAATTGATACGTTTATCCTTCTATATCATCCTAGAAAGCTTGTAACATCATCACGGAATCACCTAGTATACACATACATTTACAGGTGCCAGCGCCTATAACTTTGGCAGTCTTTAGCGTCGATGGATCACTTTTCTGGACAGGTGCTCCTTTGCAAAATATTGTCTACTCAGTCTGCTATACAAATCCTACAAGTCTGTAACGGGATTATCTGAACACTCTGTACATCAAAGTGGTCTAATTTTTCCTTTATTGTTGTTTAAGTTTCTCACGAAGGGTTGGGCAAGCAGTAGATAAGTAAGTTAAATTTACACATATTTAATAATATGTAAAATTGACACAAGGAAACATTATTTTTACCACGTTTTTATGACGTCGCTTTAGTGTCTAACTGTTCGGTCTAAATTTTGCAATTTTATACTAACTTCTCGATGAGCTAGGAACTTGAAGCTGTAAACATAAGTCAGAACTGGGCGAAGAGGCAACATTAACTTACGTCGTTGTCTGTCTGACTCATTTAGCTCCCACAGGGTTCGGGACAGACGTGAAAAGGGTTAGTAATGCCTAATGTCTCAGCTGTCTTGGAGGACTGCTGTCTTGTGTGGGTGGTATCAGAATGCGTCCGAGTTGATATGGGAACAGTCGGACATGGCTCAGCAGTGTGAGGGGGGAAGAGGAGATGGACATCGTTTTTCTGTCTTCTGTCTGTTTGGTACAAAGTTTGCAGTTGTCTTTAAACGAACTTCCCGATGAGCCAGAGACTTGAAATTTTAAACATAGCTCAGAACTGGATGACAATGCAGTAATGACTCGCTTTCTTGTCTGGTGTGTGGCGATGGGTAATTCTGTTCCCCCTTTTCCTGTTCCAGTTGCGAGTGGTTAGCAGGAAGAACGACATGGTCTCTTCGTTAGATTTATGTAAAACTAAACAATATATTTGCTCAGTCAGTTGAAGAGAAACTGAAATAAACTTGAAATCTACCACATGTCTCTGATGTAATCTTATCAACATGTCTGAAATCGACTGAAAAATTTCACTCACACAAGACCAAAAAGCAGCAATAATTATGTAAATAAAAATGAATTTTCAATATAACACGTTTTTAAATCGGAGTAAAATGTATAAAATAATTTCTCCTCGCCCCATACAGAATCCTTACCATATACAGGTAGTCCTGAAAGTTTGTGACTCGGAAATTTTAACAGCTATAAAAATATTTTTAAGATTTAAAACGGGAACGTGGGGTGCAAGCATAATATAACTGATGCATAATAGTTCACCTCCCTAGCGTTAAAATACTTATTAATTGATGCGTGAATAGTTCACCTACTTTATATTATACATTACATAAACCAAATGCTTCTCATTTTAAATCTTACAAGTATATTCATAGCATTAAAAATTCACAGTTACAAGTTTTCGTGACTGTTTGTGTGGGGTCAGGAATCTGCATGGGGTTATGTTAAATGATTTTAAGCTTTTCATTATAGATTAAAAATGTTGTGTATTAAAAATTTACTTTTGTTTCAATAATGATGGAAATACGCATTGGACGACAATTCGTATGATTATTAAAAATTTTAGATTAGTTACTAGTACATTAAAAGAATAATCTCTGATAATAATGTTAATGCTGCTATGCTATAGTGGTGATGCTGGTAGTGCATTGAAATGATCATGTTCAAGGTGAAAGAGAAACAATGAGTATGAATGTTGGGTACTGCAGAAAAACATGTAGCGACTAAAAGTCATTGAGGAGAAAGGGGGATCGAGGAAAATGGAAGGATGGTATAAGGTGGGGCGTTGTGTCTAGTACCGGAAGGGATGATATACCGCGGGACTCATTCCTCGTTGGGTAGTGTGAGTTAGTTGAAGCGGGACAAGATGGCTGAGGCCTCAAGGAACGTGAAAGTGTGGATGTAGTGGAACAGTAGTGTGCCTCAGTTGGTAATTAGTTGTTAGGACATTAGGTTGTAGGATTTGGTTTTGCGATTAAATTACTGGATCCGAAAGTGCTCTATGAAGAGGAGGAGGTGGTCAAAGAGGATCACATTTGAGAAAGGTAAGAAGATATGGGAATCAAGACGGAATGCGTATCTTTCCAGGATTTCTCGTTATATGTGGAATTTAGGGGAGCAGAGATCCAGGTAATGGCAGAATAAGTGAGGATGGACGACGAAGTATTTACCAGTGTGAACAATGGTCGATGCATATAGGGCCAAGTGGGACCTGTTAATAGTTTCATTACCTTTCGGCTACGTACTATGTAAGAAAAAGAAGCGATCGACAGGCCATGAGATCTGGATACATGACACTTCAGCTACAAGCGGCAGCATTGGGCGATAAGCTTGCGTTTCCTGCATCCGAGCGACGTATCCCAGCTACAAGCTGACTTCTAAAACTGACCAGCTGTTTCTTTAAATCGGCGCTTACAAAACTTACAATATTGTAGCTCGAGAGAAAGACAACAAAATTAGCTTCACTTAGGAGAATAATGCGATAAGGAAGAACAGTGCATGAAATGTTCATAGGGAGGAACCTTCATGAAGAGTTCAATAATTTATGTGATCAATTACGAAGATCACCAGATAAGTTCTTCGAATATAAGCGGATGGGGAATGATACGTTCGACTGTTTCATCAATGAACTACAGACGAATGTTTCTTATATGAGCGTGAAGTTCAACAGCCGATGAGCATGGGTGGAATGACTGACCACCGTAATGAATGAAAATGAGTGTCTTACTTCGTGATGTGTCCATGGTGTAGAGGCAGCAAGTTAGTTAGTATGTGTTATGAAGTCTCCACTTGTTTAAATTGAATCTGCGTTAAAAGATTGTAATACTAAAACACACCCATACAAAAAGCTGAATTTTACGCTGAAATCCAATGCTTAATCACTCCAAATATGGGGTGATTTATTTAAACTACCCATCAGTATGTGATCCTCTTATTCCCTTTTTTTATGTATTATTGTGTTTCATAGTCTCTCTGTCCACTTCTTAGTACTATATAAAACTGTAATCCACATTATAACCACAAACTTCCTTCCATGCACTTCTCACGTTTCTTCTTTCCCATATATAATAGTCCTTCCAAACTATTAAGTGAAGTCCTACAAAAGTCGTAATATAATAAAGATTCCTCAGCAAACTAGCAACAGAGCAATCCAACAATCTACTCTCACACATACTCAGCAAAAAAAAGTTTTGGATCACCTCGGTTCCGAGAGTTCCGGGACCTGTACATAGAATTGGAATAGAGATCAACATAAACATCATTTCCGCTCTTTTTATTCCTCATGAAAACCATACATTGCGTGTTGTACCACCATAGAGTGAGACTTTCAGAGGTGGTGGTCCAGACTGCTGTACACACCGGTACCTCTGATACCCAGTAGCACGTCCTCTTCTGATGCGTTCCTGTATTCGGCGTGGCATACCATCCACAAGTTCATCAAGGCACTGTTGGTCCAGATTGTCCCACTCCTCAACGGCGATTCGGCGTAGATCTCTCTGAGTGGTTGGTGGGTCACGTCGTCCATAAACAGCATTTTTCAGTATAGCCCAGGCATGTTCGATAGGGTTTATGTCTGGAGAAAATGCTGTCCACTCTAGTCGAGTAATGTCGTTATCCTGAAGGAAGTCATTCACAGGATGTGCACGATGAGCATGCTAATTGTCGTCCATGAAGACGAATGCCTCGCCAATATGCTGCCGGTATGGATGCACTATCGGTCGGAGGATGGCATTCACGTATCGTATAACATTTACGGCACCTTCCATGACCACCATCGACGCACGTCGGTCCCATATAATGCAATCCTAATACAGCAATGAAACTCCACTTTGCTGCACTCGCTGGACAGTGTGCCTAAGACGTTCAGCCTGACCAGGCTGCCTCCAAACACTTCTCCGACGATTGTCTGGTTGAAGGCATATGCCACTACTTTATCCGTGGTGAAATGCAGTGCCTGAAATTTAGTATTTTTGGCACACTGTCACACTGGCACACTGTTAACACCGTGGATATCGGCATATTGTATTCCATGACTACTTCCGAAATGGGGTGTGCCATGCGTCTAGCTCGAATTACCATTCTGCGTTCAGGGTTTGTTAATTCCGCTTGTGCGGCCGTAATCACGTCAGAACCTATTCACATGAATCACTTGAGTACAAATGACAGCTACGCCAGAGCACTACCCTTTTATGCGTTGTGTAAGCAAAACTACCGCCATCTGTATTTGTGCGTACCGCTCTCCCGCGACTTCAGTCACCTCACTGTGTTCTATTCACGCGTCCCAGATTATTTCTTATATGAATCAAGTTTCTCACATGCACCCATTTTGAGTGGTTACAAATCACTGGAAAGGATTTCCCATTTGAAGATTGCCGTGTTACGTATGCCGTGAGCTTAGATACGATATCTGAGGAAACTGATACAGAGTGTCTGCAGTGAACATGGGAGCACGTCGAGAGGTAACATACTTTGAACTTGGGGTAACAATCGATGGAAGACGCACAGCTCATGTCATAGCGGAGGTCACGCCAGAACTCGGATTTCCAAGATCAACAGTGTTTGGGGAGGATCTTCAAAATCGCAGCAACAACGTTTCCAAAAGCTTAAACCGTTACGACGAAGGATGTCACGTCGCCTCTGGAGAGCTACACTGGACGATTGGCGGCCAACTGTTGGTCTCCGCTGATTTATATGTGGGACGTCAGGAGCCCACTTCTACCGGGATTGAACAAATGCACCGAATACGTTTCAGCAGCAGACGACGTTCTTGGGCCAGGTGGCTCCACTTAACGAAATTCACGACAAGATAATTCACACTGAAGAGCCAAAAATCTGGTATACCTGCCTAATACCGTGCAGGGCCCCCGATAGCACGCAGAAGTGCCGCAAAACAACGTGGATGGGCTCGACTGTTGTCTGAAGTAGTGCTACAGGGAATTAAACCATGAATCCTTCAGGGCTGTCCATAGATCCCTAACAGTACGAGAGGGTGGAGATCACTTCCGAATAGCACGCTGCAAGGCATCCCCGGTGTGCTCAACAATGTTCTTGTCTGGGGCGTCTCGTGGCCAGCGGAAGTGTTTCAACTCAGAAGCGTGTTCCTGGAGCTACTCTGTAGCAATGCTGGACGTGTGGGTTGTTGCATTGTCCTGCCGGAATTTCACAAGTCCGTCTGAACGTACAATTGACATGAATGGACGCTGGTGATCAGACAGGATGCTTAAATTAGTATCACCTGTCAGAGTCGTATGTAGACGTATCAGGGTCCCATGTTACTCCAGCTGCATACGTCCCACACCATTACAGAGTCTCCATCAGGATCTTTTTCCAGCGGCACCGATGTCGGAGATTTAATGTCATACCGGATTCCTGATATTCACGCTACACTCGTGGAAAGGTCGCGCGGGGAAGTCTTCGCTTCATCGCTACCTCAGAGATGCTGTGTCCCATCGATCGTGCACCGACTGTAACACCACGTTCAAACTCACTTAAATCTTGATAACCTGCCGTTGTAGCCGCAGTAACCGATATAACAACTACACCAGACACTTATTGTCTGATATAGGGGTTGTCGACCGCAGCACCGTATTCTGCCTGTTTACGTATTTCTGTATTTGAATACGCTTCCCTGTACCAGTTTCTTTGGCGCTTCAGTGAATAGCGCAACCTAGTGTAGAAATGAATGTCACCAGGAAGCTGAATGAAACTCTTAAAACAGTTAATAATAGCAACTGAGAGGACTAACGTGCTTAATTTCCAATGTCAAACATCCTCCAAATAATGCAGAAAAATGTTTTAAGTAAAAGATAACAATTGTTCAGTAATTTGTGAGACAGCACCCTTCTCATACCTGTCCCATATTTTTTTCCTAACATCTTTTTCATAATACTTATATTACAGTGTTGAGTCACTGTTTGACTTTTACGCAAAACTCCCAATACACAATTCCATTAACACCGAAACACCTGTGAACAACACTGTCACACTGGATTTATATTATCCAATTTTTTGTGGGTGGCGAGGTCTGTTGATAATCCATTGCAATGATTAGGTTTTTATCTCAATATCGTGTCTTTAAACATAACACTTGTCTTCTGGGATAATCCTTTGTATGAATCAGTCTTCAGTATAAGCTCGTTCAAGGATATTTTTCACTAACGGTCATTCCCCTTCCCTGCTGCTCTTCGGTTATCAATCGATGAAAGAACCTTATTGCGACTTGATGCAGGCCAAATTTTTGGTTACAGTTCGCGGCAGGAAGCAACTGAAATTCCAACCTCTTCGACAAATTGTGACTGTTTGACGGCGGTCGACATCCATATGGTCCTACAGTTTCTGAATGTCTCTAGGTGAGGTCGAGGGTCCTCTTAGTCGAGGTTTCTATTCAACTGATTGATCTTTAGCCGTGGTTGCTTGTAATTCCATGATCCTATAAAATTATTATAATGTACGTAATAATACATACAAAATTCATTGACAGACATCTACCCGAACATTTTTCTTATCAATATATGTCATATTGCAAAATGTGTGCTATTGGGATGGTAGAAGTTATTAGCTGAATATTATATGCCCCGAAGAGTTGCTGTCATCGTCAGACCTGTTAGGTACTAGAATCTTCGTTCGTGTTTCTGTGGCAAACCTTTTTCAAAATTCTGGTTTGACAGGGTCCGCAATCATTTCCCATTTTGTGCTAATATTTTCTCCTCTAGGTAACTATTACATCAAACAGCCTCTACATTCTGTTCTGTATATTCTTGCCTTTGTGTGTCCCTATTCCTCCGTAGCGCCTTTCAGTTCCAAGTTAAACGCCTCAGTATGTCTTGACATATGTCCCACAAACCTTTCCCGTTTTATCGCAAAGGTCTTCCATTGAACTCTTTTCTCATCAGTTCTCCACTTAGCTTTTAACATTCGTAAACAGTGCCACATTTTAAATGCTTACAGATTAATATTCTTCGACTTTCCAATAGTCTACGTTTCATTTCCACATAGTATTATGCTCTAGACATACACTTTCAGGACCTTCTTCCACATTTCCATATCATTCTCTTATTACATTTCAGTTCTTGAAGAACACTTTCTTTTCTCTCATGGCTAGAATCACTGTTGTCACGTTTCCTTGTAGTCCTACGTCGGGCAACTGTCACATCAGAATGCCCCACAAATCTGGATACTGCACGATTCGACCGACCGGCCAAATGGTGACATAATGAGGCTGATTTTAAACTCTAACAAGAACTATGACTCGGCCTCATAAACGTGCGTCATCTCTATGTCCTTAACAGTGATCACTCAAAATCCAGGTCAGGTAACAACACTAAACACGACCAACACTAACGCACTCTGGTGGCTCTTCTACTTGTCACAGAGAATTGCATCTCTAATCATTTACATACCAGCCAGTGGCGAATACGTGTGCGAAATTACACTGACATCTGATCTAGTCTTCCGGGTGTTCCACTTTTATTCGAAATTTTTGGAAGTTTCAGATAAGTTCCTATGGGACCAAACTGCTGACGTCTGCGATCTCTAGGCTTATACAATACTTAATCTAATTTAAAGTAACTTACGCTATGGACAACACATACACCCATGCCCGAGGGAGGACTCGAACCTCCGATTGGAAGAGGCGCTCGAACCGTGACAAGGCGCCTCAGAACGCGGCTACCAACTTTTATAGTCAGGCAATTCACATACTCTCTTTTCAACTACTCTACCTTTATGTTTGCTTCCTTCATTCTCATCCCATACGATCTACTAATTAGACAATTCATGTCTTTCGAAAGGTCTGCTGAGTCTTCCCCTTACCCAGCCAAAAGACCTGCTCGTATATCGACCACAAACCCTTTTATTGGAATTTTTTCCCTTTGTACTTTATTCTTCCTCCGAAATTTTCCTTAATTTCATTCTTTCTTTGACATGCAATTTGAACAATAGTTGTGTTTAGTTACAAACTTGCTTTATACGCTAATTGACATCAACATGCTATCATTCACATTCCACTTCCATTATTCCCACTTATGTTTGGCAGATGCTGTACATTGTTCATATATGTCTGTAATCAATCTACAAACTCAAAAGGACTGTGGAAATCTAATTCTGTTTTATGTTACCGAAAATTTTCCCCCGGTTCACATATGGAAGAAACCTTATTTTGTCGACCTTCTATTATCAATCGCAGTTTCATAATTGCGTCATAGGTACTTCCTTCTTCCTTGAAACGAAACTATCAACCACTGTCCCTCGTCCTTGAATTGCTTGTATTGTGTTTTAGCGAATTCTGTGCTTCACTTTGACCACTTGCACCGGATCACGCTGTTAGGTTATTGTTCAGGGTGGTGTGAGCAAAATAAAGACAAGGACCTGCAAGGATCTGAGGAAATAATTAAAACGTAAACAGAATGCATCGTACGCTTAGTACGATTGCCTACAGCACGAATCTTAGTGAAATGACCGCACTGTCACGCTAAAGATAATTATGACGAGAACACATGTCTAGCGTGACGTGAAGAGAAATTTAGGATTTTGTCCCAGGCGTTTCAGCTCAGCAGGGTCGTCTATATATTTACCCACGCTTACCTGTTGACACATAAGCTTACGGGAGAGGTAAGCTTTTAAGACCACGCAATAAAAAACATCTTAAACAGGCTGTAAAAGCAGTGTTAAATGGCATACTGCTTTTATGTTTGTTTTACTGCATCGTTAAACGAGGAAAAACAAGAAACATCTACACTTCTAAAAACAAGTTTCGTCAAAGCGACTGCCTTGCCTTTATCAGCTGGGTGCAATAAATTTTCCCACTGAACCTAATTTCACGTAGCTTATAAACGAGTGATACTCGTTGTCAGTTACTTTAAACAATATGATATCCTTCGGGAAATGAAATTAGATGCCTTACTAGAGTGCTTCGGACAGTGCAGTAATCACGTGATTTAAGCGGTGAATGATGACGGTAAATAGACTGACGAAAAGAATATCGGAACACCAAAGAGTATTTAATGTATAGTAATGAAATTTCGGCAATATATCTCGCTAGGTAACAAATTCAAGTCATTAACATTGCAAGATCACATGTTAATGTAAGCGGGATATAAGCAATCGCAAATGTGGAAGGCTGGTACAAAATGTTTAAATGTGTGTGAATTCCTAAGGGACCAAACTGCTGAGGTCATCGGTCCCTAGACTCACACACTACTTAAACAGCACATACATCATGCCCGAAGGAGGACTTGAACCTTCGGCGGGAGGGGCCGCGCAGTTCGTGACACGCCGTCGAAAACCGTGCGACCAAAGACTGGTACGTTAATATCCGATGTAACGGCCAAAACGCTGAATGCCAGCTTGCAGACGTACATATGTGCCAGATATCAGTTTGTCGGATGGGTGGAGTTCCACGCCTGTAGCACATGGTCAACAGAGGGACTGTTAATGCTGGTTGTCGTCTGGTGATATCCCATATATCCGCTGGACTGGCAACAGATCTGGTGACCGACCAGACCAAGGCAACATGTTGACATTCTGTAGAGCAAATTGAGTTACGACACCGGTATGTGAGCAAGCGTTATCCTGTTAGAAAACATCCCCTGGAATGATGCTCATGAGTGGCAGCACAACAGGTCGCTGCCCTGGGTAACCGAGCGGTCTGGGGTGCCTTGTCGCCGTTCTCGCGGCTTCCCTTCCTCGGAGGTTCGAGTCCTCCCTCGGGCATGGGTGTGTGTGTTGTCCTCAGCGTAAGTTACTTTAAGTTTGATTAAGTAGTGTGTAAGCCTAGAGACCGATGGCTTGAGCTGTTTGGTCCCATAGGAACTTACTACAAATTTCCAAATTACAACTGGTCGACTCACCACACTGGCGTACAAATTTGAAGTCAGGGAGACTGGGATTAGCACTGGAGTACTCCTGCAGTCATACGAAATCGCATCCCAAACCATAATTCCAGGTATGCGTCCAATGTGTCTAGCATGCAGACAGTTTGGTTGCATGCCCACAAATAGCCTCCTGCTAACGAACACGCGTCCATTAGCAGCACCGAGGCAGAACCAGTTTTCATCAGAAAACACAACTGACATCCGCCGTGGCCACAAGTGAGCTCTCACTTGACGCCACTGAAGTCGCAAATGGCGGTGGCTTAGTGTTAATTCAGTGCACGCTACAGGGCGTTTGGCTTGAAGCTGTCCTTGAAATAACTGATTTGTAACGTTTCTTAGTGCCAATGAGGTGCCAACTGCTGCTCAGACTGCTGCTGCAGATGCAGTGGGATGCGCCAGACCCATACGCCGAACACAACGGCCTTCCTTCTCGGTGGTGTCACGTGGCCCTCCGATTCCAGGTCTTCTTCCGACCATACATTGTCGTGACCACCGCTGTCAGCAATTATTTACAGTGGCTACTGTCCTACCAAGTCTTTCTGTAATTTCAAGAAGGGGCATCCAGCTTCTCGTAGCTGTATTACCCGACCTCGTTCAAACTCTGTGAGATGCTGATAATGGCGTTTTTGTCGTCTTAAAGACATTCTTGACTAACACTGACTCACCACGTCCAATCTCAAAGGTACCTAACGCTCACGATCGTTAGATCGTATATTAAAAGCAAACCTGACTTGCATCTTCATACTTGCGCTACTAGTGTTACCCTTATGCGTGCGGAGAATAGAAATATCTTTCAGATGCATAACTACGCCATCCAACTTTGGTTTATGTCGCAAAAGTCCTTCTCGGTGTTGCCATTTTCTTCCATCTGTATACGAAGAATCCACAGACAGCTAAGGCTGAAAATACCCATTACAGTTATTGCAATTATTAAAGTCAATGTAACTCATTGTGTTAAGTAAGACTGAAGTTGTAGAATTATAGGGTGTCCACTGGGGCCACGTTTTAAGTTCTCCAAGATTTTCGGCAAACAGACTCGTTGCCATCAGGTGACTCCTGATGACTGCTGCTCTGTTCTTTCGGCGTCCTATACATGTTGTCTGTTACCCCCTACATCACTCCATTCCCGTTACTGTCCGGCTGTTATCGCCATCGCGTGCGGACTTGACTGTACAGGAGATATTTCCTTTCTTTTTTTCGATCTTATACCGAACATCAATGGCCTCTTCAACTACATAGTCCCAGAAGGAGAAATATTGCCTAAGTGTCTTACCTTTTTTTTTTTTTTCTAATCTGTGCTACGGTCAGTTGTTATATGGGGGGCGGCCACGGCTGATTTGGTCGTCGAAGGTTAACAACGTAGCGTCCATGTTCATGGCACTTCTTTTCTACCGTGCGTACTGTTCCCCCATATATGCTTTGCTTTGTCGGCTGGCGGATTGGTAGTCCCCTGGTTTTTAAAGGCCTAGAATCTAGATCATCCTCTACTGAACCTAGTAGTGCCTATGTCTTAGTACATGGGCGAAATACACATTTAACGTTTTGTTGCCCCAAGATTCTGCTGACTTTTATGGAGGCATTGCTGGACAAGGGATGCACGCTAGTGATATGTGCTTCTTTTTTCCTTCCTGCTGTTGTCTTGCTAGAATGTTTCTAAATGCTCCCATCATCTGCTCGCTACAGTAGCCATTTCTTCAGAATGTTGTGTCCAGGTACTTCAGCTAAGTTGGAGGGCTATCACGTTAACAAATGTATCGTCACCTGTAATAGCTATTATGGTGCGGAGAGGGGTGGCAATTAGGTAAGGTGGAGTGAGTGATGGCTGAGGCGAGAAGGGTGCCCAGGAGGCTCCAGAGAAAGGCAGCTGCAAGTATAACAATTCTTTATACTCGTTACTGAGCTGCTTGATACACCAGGTCAGTGGTCGGTTGGCCACTGAATTCTGCTGGGATGGCTCCCTGTAGGCCCCCGATGTTGATGCTGAGTATCCACCAAGAGCGGGTGGCCTCGTGGTTTCCGTGTCAGTGGCGTATACTCGACTCTGCTGTATTTGCCACAACCGCGAGCAGTGCTAGGATGCGTCATGGCGGTGGATGTCGACGACAACCAGACGTCCGTTCTGCAACGGCACTAGACGGCTGGTATGACCCAGAGCACCCTGGGCAGGAGTCGGCCAAGGTGCTGGAGACTGCTGGGACGGCCAGCTGTGTCGTGGCGTTAAGTCGTGGGAGGAACCTATATAACATTGTTAAGTTGGTCTACGGCTTCTATCTAGTGGCTCGTTGACCAGTCTGATGTGGAAGTAGAAGATGGCAAAAGTAAAGCCGAAGTTTTCCGATCACGCAAGAAAAGTGTAAAAAATACATTCGTTGACCATCCTACAGACTACCGTAAGGAGGACACAGTAATAACCATCGCTGGTTTAGAGAAGCAAGTAAAAGAGATGAAAGCAAATAAGTCACCAGGTCCTGATGGAATCACAGTTCGTCTTTTCCAAAGGTAGTCTCCAGTATTGGACCCCTACTTAGCTTGCATTTATCGCGAATCTTTGGCCAAGCGCCAAGTCCCAGTGACTGGAAAAATGCGCAGGCGACTCCTGTAATAAGAAAAGTGAAACAGCGGACCCTCAAAATCACAGATCAATATCTTTAACATCGGTTTGTTGCAGAATATTAGAGCGTATTCTCACGTCTACCATAACAAATTTGCTTGAAAGGGAAAGCTTCTCTCCATAAATCAGCTCGGTTTTAGAAAGCATCGCTCGTGTGAAATAAGCATGCCCTTTTCTTACATACTATACTGCGAACTACATATGAAGGGAAATAGGCCGTTTCCATATTCGTAGATAACAGTAAAGCATTTGGCTCTGTGCCACGCTTCCGACTGTTAACGGAGGTACAAGCACAGGGAGTAGGTTCCCAGGTATGTGAGTGGCTTGAAGACTTCTTAAGTTACAAACGCAGTGCTATGTCCGCGGATCTAACGGAATCACGCGCGCCCTGCTGTCGCTCAGCCCGGCCGCACATGCGTGGTGATCGCCCTTAGCTTTAGGTCGCGGCGCCCGGAGGTTCATGGCGTTACCTCCGGCGTAAGACGTCGCGCCATTCAATAGTTCTTGCCTGCATCTCCCTCTGTGGCCACAAGATATAACGGGAGCACAGACCTGACGCCACGGCCACTCGCTCTTGCTCTCTACCTGCGTTAATAGCGAAGTGTTATTGTATAGATGTTATATGGCAACCTTGGGCTTAGAAGTTAGTTACGATTTGGATTGCACTGTGGATTTGTGAATTGTATCATCATCATCATCATCATCATTTAAGACTGATTATGTCTTTCAGCGTTCAGTCTGGAGCATAGTCCCCCTTACAAAATTCCTCCATGATCCCCTACTCAGTGCTATCATTGGTGCCTCTTCTGATGTTAAGCCTATTACTTCAAATCCGAATCCAGCAACCTTCTCCTTGGTCTTCCCCGACTCCTCCTACTCCCTACTGCTGATCCCATGAGTCTCTTGGGTAATCTTGCTTCTCCCATGCGTATGAAATGACCCCACCATCTAAGCCTGTTCGCCCTGACTGCTACATCTATAGAGTTCATTCCCAGTTTTTCTTTGATATCCTCATTGTGGACACCCTCCTGCCATTGTTCCCATCTACTAGTACCTGCAATCATCCTAGCTACTTTCATGTCCGTAACCTCAATCTTATTGATAAGGTAACTTGAATCCACCCAACTTTCGCTCCCATATAACAAAGTTGGTCGAAATATTGAACGGTGCACAGATAACTTAGTCTTGGTACTGTCTTCCTTCTTGCAGAAGAGAGTAGGTCGTAGCTGAGCGCTCACTGCATTAGCTTTGCTACACCTCGCTTCCAGTTCTTTCACCATGTTGCCATCCTGTGAGAATAAGCTTCCTAAGTACTTGAAACCATCCACCTGTTCTAACTTTGTTCCTCTTATTTGGCACTCAATCCATTTATATCTCTTTCCCACTGACATTACTTTCGTTTTGGAGATGCTAATCTTCATACCATAGTCCCTACATTTCAGATCTAGCTCTGAAATATAACTATGCAAACTTTCAATCGAGTCGGCCATTACAACAAAGTCATCCGCATATGCGAGACTTCTTATTTTGTGTTCACATATCTTAATCTCACCCAGCCAGTCTATTGTTTTCAACATATGATCCATAAATAACATGAACAACAATGGAGACAGGTTGAAGCCTTGTCTTACCTCTGAAACTACTCTGAACCATGAACTCAATTTACCGTCAACTCTAACTGCTGCCTGACTAACTATGTAAAGACCTTTAATTGCTCGCAAAAGTTTGCCTCCTATTCCATAATCTCGTAGAACAGACAATAACTTCCTCCTAGGAACCCGGTCATATGCCTTTTCTAGATCTATAAAGCATAGTTACAATTCCCTGTTCCACTCGTAACGCTTCTTCATTATTTGCTGTAAGCTAAAGATCTGGTCCTGACAACCTCTAAGAGGCCTAAACCCACACTGATTTTCATCAAATTTGTCCTCAACTAATACTCGCACTTTCCTGTCAACAATACCTGAGAAGATTTTACCCACAACGCTGATTAAGGAGATACCTCTGTAGTTGTTACAATCTTTTCTGTTTCCATGTTTAAAGATTGGTGTGATTACTGCTTTCGTCCAGTTTGATGGAACCTATCCTGACTCCCACGCCATTTCAATTATCCTGTGTAGCCATTTAAGACCTGACATACCACTGTATTTGATGAGTTCTGACTTAATTTCATCCACCCCAGCCGCTTTATTGCACTGCAATCTACTGACCATTTCCTCCACTTCCTCAAATGTGATCCTATTTCCATCACCATTCCTATCCCATTGTACATCGAAATCTGTAACATTACTGATCGTATTTTCACCTACACTGAGCAACTCTTCAAAATATTCCCTCCTTCTGCCCTAGGCATCAACAAGATTCACCAGCAGTTTTCATGACTTGTCCAAAATACTTGTCATTTCCTTCTTACCTCCCTTTCGAAGACTGCTAATTACACTCCAGAATGGTTTTCCAGCAGCTTGACACAAAGTCTCCAACCCGTTTCCAAAGTCTACCCAAAATTTCATCTTGGATGCTGCAGTTATCTTCTGTTTGGCTTTGTTTTTTTTTTTTTTTTTTCAACATAACTTTCTCTGTCTGCCTGATTTATAGTATGTAGCCATTATTGATACGCCTTCTCTTTCCTTCTGCAGGCTGCCTTGACTGTGTCATTCCACCAAGCTGTTTGCTTCATCTTACCTTTACACACTCCTGTTCCAAGACATTCTTTAGCCACTTCTAGTACTGTGTCCCTGTACCTTGTCCATTCCTTTTCCAGTGACTGTAACTGACTACATTCAACTAACTAGTACCTTTCTGAGGTCACTGTTATGTACTTGTGCCTGATTTCCTGATTCTGAAGTTTCTCCACTCCTATCCTCCTACATATGGACCTGACCTCCTGCACTTTTGACCTCACAACACCAATTTCACTGCAGACTAAGTAGTGATCAGTGTCATCGAAGAATTCCCTGAATACGTGTGTGTCCCTCACAGCCTTCCTGAATTCCTGATCTGTTATTATATAGTCAATGACAGATCTGGTTTCCCTGCCTTCCCAGGTATACCGGTGAATGTTCTTATGTCTAAAAATGGAGTTTGTGATTACTAAGACCATACTGGCAGAGAAATCCAAGAGTTGTTTCCCGTTCCTTTTGGCCTCCATTCCTCTCCAAATTTACCCATAACCTTTTCATACCCTTCTGTTCGATTTTCAATCCTGGCATTACAATCACCCATGAGTAGAACACTGTCCTTGTCCTTTCCTCTAACAACTACATCACTAAGTGTGTCATAAAAACTATCCATCTTATCTTGATCTGTCCCTTCACAATGAGAATATGCTGACACAATCCTAATTTTCTTGTTAGACACTATCAAATCTATCCACATCAGTCGTTCGTTTACATACCTTATTGGAACTACGCTGGGTTCCATTTCATTCCTGATGTAAAGCCCTACACCCCATTGTGCTATTCCTGATTTGACTCTTGACAGGTAGACCTTGTATTCTCCCAGTTACTCTTCTTTCTCACCCCTTACCCGAATGTCACTAACAGCTAAAACGTCCAACCCCATCTTACTTGCAGCCTCTGCCAGCTCTACCTTCTTCACAGAGTAGCCCCCATTGATATTAATAGCTCCCCACCTCGTTACCATTCGTTTGCCGAGTCGTATCTTAGGAGTCCCTGGTTTGTCAATTAGAGGTGGGACTCCGTCACCTCCAAAGTTCCGAGGCATTTTGCTCTGATTGTTGCCAGCATCATATTTAAAGTAGCAGGGAAGCAGGTTGCTAGCCTTACTTGCTCCGGGTCTCATTGAGTTTTACCCCTAACTGTTGAGGGACTAACCGGTGGATTTGGTAGTCTTTGCCGTCTGAGCGCAAAGGTGACACGACTCAGAATATGTCCGAGATGCCCAGCCTTATTCCAAAGTAACTGGTATCCCGACTGTCAGGACCACTTACTTGGCCACTCATACGTTGCCCAAGGTTCATGAACTAGGACATGACAACAGGAACCCACACCCTGAACCACCATGTATTGTGAACTTAATTACGTAGCTACTTGCTATGAGAGCAATAGACGGTGCCTGCTTCAGTGTGGAGAATAAAGATAAGTAATCTTCCTGATCGCTGGCGCCTTATTTTGAGACTAATCTTTTTTCGGCCATCACATCTTGCGTCACACACCGGTAACGTCCTGTGCTACCAATTCCAACTTATGTTTGCCACTCCAGGCAGACATAAAACGCAGTACGTTGTCTTCGACAGCGGATGGCGAGTGTTAACCAGCGACAAGAGTACTGTCAGGAGTGTCCCAGGGAAGCGTAATAGGATCGCTGTCATTTTCTATATGTATAAACGATCTGGCGAACCGGGTAATCAGCAGTCTGTACCTGTTTGCTGCTGATAATGTGGCTTATGGCAATATTTCGACATTGAGTGATGGGACGATACAAGATGACTTAGACAAAATCTTTAGTTGGTTTGATGAATGGTAGCTAGCTTTAAATGTACAAAACTGTAAGTTAATGCGAATGAGCGGGAAAACAAGCCCATGAAGTTCGAATACAGTATTAGTAGTGTTCCACTTTACACAGTGACGCCGATTAAATACACTCCTAGAAATGGAAAAAAGAACACATTGACACCGGTGTGTCAGACCCACCATACTTGCTCCGGACACTGCGAGAGGGCTGTACAAGCAATGATCACACGCACGGCACAGCGGACACACCAGGAACCGCGGTGTTGGCCGTCGAATGGCGCTAGCTGCGCAGCATTTGTGCACCGCCGCCGTCAGTGTCAGCCAGTTTGCCGTGGCATACGGAGCTCCATCGCAGTCTTTAACACTGCTAGCATGCCGCGACAGCGTGGACGTGAACCGTATGTGCAGTTGACGGACTTTGAGCGAGGGCGTATAGTGGGCATGCGGGAGGCCGGGTGGACGTACCGCCGAATTGCTCAACACGTGGGGCGTGAGGTCTCCACAGTACATCGATGTTGTCGCCAGTGGTCGGCGGAAGGTGCACGTGCCCGTCGACCTGGGACCGGACCGCAGCGACGCACGGATGCACGCCAAGACCGTAGCATCCTACGCAGTGCCGTAGGGGACCGCACCGCCACTTCCCAGCAAATTAGGGACACTATTGCTCCTGGGGTATCGGCGAGGACCATTCGCAACCGTCTCCATGAAGCTGGGCTACGATCCCGCACACCGTTAGGCCGTCTTCCGCTCACGCCCCAACATCGTGCAGCCCGCCTCCAGTGGTGTCGCGACAGGCGTGAATGGAGGGACGAATGGAGACGTGTCGCCTTCAGCGATGAGAGTCGCTTCTGCCTTGGTGCCAATGATGGTCGTATGCGTGTTTGGCGCCGTGCAGGTGAGCGCCACAATCAGGACTGCATACGACCGAGGCACACAGGGCCAACACCCGGCATCATGGTGTGGGGAGCGATCTCCTACACTGGCCGTACACCACTGGTGATCGTCGAGGGGACACTGAATAGTGCACGGTACATCCAAACCGTCATCGAACCCATCGTTCTACCATTCCTAGACCGGCAAGTGAACTTGCTGTTCCAACAGGACAATGCACGTCCGCATGTATCCCGTGCCACCCAACGTGCTCTAGAAGGTGTAAGTCAACTACCCTGGCCAGCAAGATCTCCGGATCTGTCCCCCATTGAGCATGTTTGGGACTGGATGAAGCGTCGTCTCACGCGGTCTGCACGTCCAGCACGAACGCTGGTCCAACTGAGGCGCCAGGTGGAAATGGCATGGCAAGCCGTTCCACAGGACTACATCCAGCATCTCTACGATCGTCTCCATGGGAGAATAGCAGCCTGCATTGCTGCGAAAGGTGGATATACACTGTACTAGTGCCGACATTGTGCATGCTCTGTTGCCTGTGTCTATGTGCCTGTGGTTCTGTCAGTGTGATCATGTGATGTATCTGACCCCAGGAATGTGTCAATAAAGTTTCCCCTTCCTGGGACAATGAATTCACGGTGTTCTTATTTCAATTTCCAGGAGTGTATCTATGAGTAACGTTAAAAAACCACATGACATGGAATAAGCGTGGAAGGACTGTAGTAGGGGTTTATTGGGAGAATTTTAGGAAAATGTGATTCATTTGCAAAGGAGACCGCATATAGAACTCAAGTGCGACTCAATATTGAGTAATGTTGAGTGTTTGGGATCCGCACCACGTCGAATTGAAGGAGGACATCGAAACAATTCAGAGGCGTACTGCCAGATTTGTTACCGTTAGGTTCCAACAACACATATTACTGAGATTATTTACGAACCCAAACTGGAGTCATTGGAGGGAAGGCGATGTTCTTTTGGAGGCGCTCTACTGAGAAATTTTAGAGAACCGGCATTTGGGGCTGATTGTAGAATTATTCTACTGCCGCCAAAGCACGTTTCGTGTAAGGACCACTAAGATAGGTTTAGAGGTATTACGGCTCGTACGGAGGTATATAGACAGTTGTTCTTCGCTCACTCTCTTTGCATGTGGAACACCAATGTAAATGACTAACGCTGGTTTAGGGTACCCTCCGCCACGCATCATATGGTGGCTTGCGGAGTATGTATGTAGATGTAGGCGAAGAGTTAATGCATGGAGCTGTTGCCCTCCAATGGCTTCAAACCGGTGACTTTTTCTGGCAGGTCTATGTGGCGAAGTCATCTGGAACAGCGCCGTCGTCCTCATAGTGCTGTGAGAAATGTCCACCAAACGTATAGTGGGCAAAGGTGCACTTGTTGCGGATGTATGCCACTTCCAGTAGCATATTTTAAAACTACACAGCCACTGTCAGAGCGGAAGTCGGCCTTACCTCTTGCTGCATGAGCCAGCGCAGTACCACTAAGTTTGCTGTCTTTAACAAGCAACGCTGAGTCGCTGTATTGTGTCGGCCTTGTTGAATTATTAGAGAGACAGCATTCCATGCTTCCCAGCTATCAGCTGCCTTCTACATCTGCATGAACACTCTGCAATTCACAATTAAGTATCCTGCAGGGGATTCATCGAATTACCTTCAAGCTATTTCTTTAATGATCTACTCTCGAACCGAACTGGAAAAACGAGCACCTAAATCTTTCCGTGTGAGCTCTGATTTCTTTCATTTTATTACGACGATAATTTCTCCCTATGTGAGGAGTGGTATCAAAGCCTCTTCGAAATCTAAAAATATGGAATCAATTTGGGATCCCATGTCGATAGTTCTCATAACTTCGTGTGAATAAAGAGCAATTTCTGTTTCACTAGAACGATGTTTTGTGAAGCTGTGCTATTTCTTAATACATAGTTTTCTTGCATATTTTGATCCACGCATTTATCGAACGAATTATGTCTTTATGGTTGTCCAGAGAGTACAAAACTCGCCTTTCTTCCACCAACGTTAGTCAATCAATGTTTATTTTCAAGCCTATGTGGTCTCCGACAAGAAATTACGAAAAAACATGAGAGACAATAAAAAAGAAACTTATGAACTGAACTAAAGGTCCACGTCGTACCTTGATAATATGAAGACGCCAACTAATTAAGCCCCCGGCTGCGTAATTAGGGTACTGGCGCTGGGGAAATCTATTAATCTGATCTCGGCTCCCTACCCACCCTGCCGACGTCACCCAGTTTTTTTTTTAATTTTATCCGTATCATTACTCAGCCCTGCTCATTATTTTCTGAGGTCAACGCGACTTTACATAGAAGTGAAAGCTACATGTTTTAGGTTTTTTGTGTGTGATACATATTCAAAACATAGAAAGCACACAGCCCAAACCTGCATTCATTGCAAACAAGCTCGATTCTTCTTCGATTTCTCAATTTGTAACAAATCTAAAGCCGTAATAAAAGAATGAATAATGTGATTTTGACACTTTCATTGCGCTGTCTCACTTGGCCCAATGAGAGTGACTCCACCTAGTACCCGAAAACAAGAAACAAGCGTCTCCCTACAAGAGAGATGTAAGCCTTATGGAGTCGTTGCTCAAAACAGTACAGTTAGAATCTCTACATCACTCCTTTGATACAACTCCGACTAGCCCCATTTTAGTTCCTACTTACGCCTCCTTATTCCACACGTCTTCTCCCAGTCCTCATACTTTCATCCGTCACAAAACTATGCCGAACGGAACGGTGCCAAAGTTAGGTGGCCAAGCTGCGATACCCATATCCTCGTTACGCTATTGTAAGCCCCCAGTAGCCCACTAGTGATCAGAAATGAATTATTTATACTCACTTTAAACTTACCAGCGGGTCTTATGTCGTCATTTATGAACTCACCGTCTCCGTTCGCACGAGGACTCGCTAAATTCCGTGGCTGCCCATGTAACCTACAAAACGTCATTCGAGCTGCTGTAGGGAGCAAGTAGACTACACCAGCGTAGAAAAGAGAGCGAGTACACGAGTTCCCAAGTATAACCGAGAACTGTTGGCATTGTCGATGCGTTAGCAATCATTAAGCATTACAATTATTATAGTCCAGTACAATGTCTGATCGGTTAGCAGTGAATATCGTTCTGTTTATACATAGCAGTCTTCTAAAAAGTTACAGAAATGAATGATAAGTTGCACTATTAGTCTTTATCCCACAAATGTAATTTATCATGACCAAAAGAACACACAAAAAGCGCACTTTTAGTGGCAGGGACGTACCAGTAAAGACGTTGCTCTGTGTCCTGTTTTTGCACATATACAGATTTTTCGTCATGGTGTTGATGGAACAAACAAGAACACAACAATTTTTTTTGTGTTGGATAAACTGTGCATATTTTTTGTCTGAACCGTAGACTATAGCATCGAACTTTTTTCAGACATCGTTAGTCCTCTTATAGAGCATATCTGCAGCTGTATGCAATGCATCGTGTAATTTTCGTCTTACACTCTCCACAGTCTCATAAAATGAAGCTTCATTAGATGCCATTTGATTCCAACTGTCAGCCATTGTGCCCATGTCGGTACTGCTCTACAACAGCAAGATCGGGTTTCTTAAAGGAACTATACACCTTTTTCCTGTGGAATTTGAAAGAAGCTTCTAAGAGAACTTCAACGACATAACATCAATAGTATCAAGATATCAGCGCCGCAGAACTTTTCATTGTATCCAGTGGGATTTTGTCCAACAACTGCGGCAGGAGCATCTCTTAGTAACTCGAAATACTTGAACATATACAGATCCTCATCAATTAAACGGTGACCAATGATGCAGGTCTTTAAAAACACGTAGCAAATTTTGATAGCTGAAGAGCATTGTTTTTATCCAAACTTTTTTGGGTCAGCGAAGTGTTCAACTGACTACTGGAGCAATTTGCGAGTACCGAATCGTCCATTGTTAGTAAACGATGCTTCTTCCTTACGCAAAATTTTGCGTAGATATGAGACAACATTTTACTCATTTCGAAGATAAGATTCAAAGAACTGTTATGAGATTTAAAAGTAATTTCCGTGAAGCTGTATATGCAGCGAAATGTGAAGAGGATGAAATGCGGCGGAATTTAGTGTTTGCAGAACACTCGTGTGGTTGATCCCTCTCGTACTTCCGAGACGTCTCTTAGGAACATTTGCATTCTGTGTTACTGCTGGTAAAATGTTGGTATCATTTTCTTCACCAGCTGCTCTTTTTCTTCCTTGGCTCATTTTATTTCCCACGTTTACAGTTTCCAAATCCTTTTTCATAATGTCTGCAAAGACAGATCGTGGGGTTTGACAAGAACTGAATACCCTTCAGCATACAACCGCACCTCTACTGTAATAGTTTTGCGACATTTCTCATTAACGATATTCACTTTTTTCGGCTGCGTTTACACTGCGAATGTCTCAATAGCTTTACAGGCAAGTTATCTGACTGCTACAAAAGCAGAATGCAGAATAATGGTCTTTAAGCGCACAGCAAAACACAAAAACCGTGTCTGAGTTACGTGTTTTATTACTCTTAGTATAATAGGGTAAACTTTTGTGGAATCTTTTCCCTGACGCGGAACAGTGATTTGAGGTGCTATTATCTTGATACTATTTGATCAAGTTCTACCATGTCACATCGCTGAAGTCCTCTTAGACCCTTCTTTCAAATGCCACAGAAAAAAGTATACATACTGACAAAAAAAATTAATAATTTAGACTAATGAAATTTCGGGTATACATTTGTCTAGGTAACATATTTCAGTGATTAACACTGCAAGTTCACAGGTTAATGTGATGGCGAGATAAGTCATATATATGAAATACTGCTAGATCAATAGCCTGTGCAATCGCTAAAATGTTCAATGCAAGCAAGCAAACGTGCATGCATTGTGTTGTATAGGTGCTGGATGTCGGATTTTGGGATGGAGTCCCATCGTTGCGCTTAGTCGGTCAGTACAGGGACGGTTAATGCTGTTTGCGGATGATGCTAGAGTTGTCCGATTATGTCTCGATATCCTCGATTGGGGACCGATACTGTGATCAGGAATGCCAAGGCAACATGTCGACACTCTGTAGTTTATAATGGGTTACAACAGGGGCGTGTTGGCGAGCGTTATCCTGCTGGAAAGCACCCCTTCAAATGCTGTTCATAATTGGCAGAACAACAGGACGAATCAACAGATCGTACAATTAGCAGTAATAGTGAGTGGGGTAACAACTAGAGAGCTCCTGCTGCCATACGATATTGCACTCCAGGTGTAGGTCCAGTGTTTGCAGCACGCAGACTTGCGGGCTGCAGGCCTCAACAGTCTTCCATCTAACGAACACATGGCCATCACTGGCACCGAGGCAGAACCAGATTTCATTGGAAAACACAGCAGACCTCCACCCTGCCCTCCAATAAGCTCTCGCTTGACACCACTGAAATCGCAAATGACTGTGGTTTGGGGTCAGTGCAATGCACGCAACAGGATGTCTGGCTCGGATTTGTGCTTGAAGAAATCTATTTGTAACAGTTCTTTGTGTCCCTGTGGTGCCTACTGCTACTCAAACTGCTGCTGCAGATGCAGTAAGATGCCCCAGAGAAGAACACGATGGTCTTTGTTCTCTACAGAGCCATGTAGCCATCCGGATCCCGGTCTTCTTACGACCATACAGTCTCGTGGCAACCACTGCGAGCAATCAAGTACAGTGGCTCCGTTCCTGTCAAGTCTTTCTGAGTATGGCAAAAGCAACATCCAATAACTTGTAGCCATATTACACGACCTCGTTCAAACACAGTGAGGTGTTGATAATAGCGCCTTTGTCACCTTAAAGGCGCCGTTGACTAACATCAACTCACCAGGTACAATCTGAAAAGTATCTGATGCTCATAACACTTGCTACATCTGTTTAAAGCGAACCTGCTTTGCAAGCTCACATTAGCGCTGCTAGCGCCTCTCTTATGTGACAGGTGTGAAATTTGTATAGACTTCATCTTTCAAATGTAGAAACACGTCCACTAACTTCCGTTTATGTCTCACAACTCCTTCTAGGTGCAGCGATTTTTTCTTCTTCCAGTGTAGACAAACTCGGTGTATTAATTAGGCGACTGTAAAAGATACAAATTACTTGAAAATTTGAGAAAATTTGCCATATTATCCTCTATAACCTGGCAAAATACGGACCTCGATGTATTTATTCAAACTGCATATATCTGTAGTAGTCTGTCTTAGCTGCCTCACCCTGTATGTGTCTGCCAAAATGTCACATTCTCGCTAGAAGACTTTTAATGCAACCAATAAAATATTCAGTAAGTGCACAAAGAAATAACATCAGAGTGTAGAAAAATAAAGAAGCACACCCAAAAACCTTTCCTTCCCGATTTCCTGGGATACTTTGACTTTTGAATAAAGCGAATATCGCCTGATAAAGACCAGCAACAGTGGAACAACATTGCGGTGCTCCATTTGTCTTGATAACAATTTTCCATTTCAGAAATTTCCTTGTAGAACCGTTTTCCATGTCCATCAATAACTGCGCCAAGCTTATCCGGGGAAGACCATCCGAGAGATGTGGTTAAGTGACTTACCAAAGCCTAGAACAATATCGCAGTAGCTCTGTGTCCTATGGTTACGTCACTTGTGAGAGACATCCATGCCATTCGTTGGACGTCACTCAACAAATCAAAGAAATGTTCATCACACGTTATTTCCATACTTTCCGATCCTACATTATTCCATCCTTTACTATCCTTTCGTTCGTCTTTGAAAACTTCTCTCGCTATTACAGGAATCCACGTGAATTTTTGTCCAAGGTTTTCACAAAGCTATAGAAGAGACCGAATTTAATATGTGCTGGAGTTATGTACACATTTGTGCGATCAACAGGAAGAGTGTTCCCTATATACACTCCTGGAAATTGAAATAAGAACACCGTGAATTCATTGTCCCAGGAAGGGGAAACTTTATTGACACATTCCTGCGGTCAGATACATCACATGATCACACTGACAGAACCACAGGCACATAGACACAGGCAACAGAGCATGCACAATGTCTGCACTAGTACAGTGTATATCCACCTTTCGCAGCAATGCAGGCTGCTATTCTCCCATGGAGACGATCGTAGAGATGCTGGATGTAGTCCTGTGGAACGGCTTGCCATGCCATTTCCACCTGGCGCCTCAGTTGGACCAGCGTTCGTGCTGGACGTGCAGACCACGTGAGACGACGCTTCATCCAGTCCCAAACATGCTCAATGGGGGACAGATCCGGAGATCTTGCTGGCCAGGGTAGTTGACTTACACCTTCTAGAGCACGTTGGGTGGCACGGGATACATGCGGACGTGCATTGTCCTGTTGGAACAGCAAGTTCCCTTGCCGGTCTAGGAATGGTAGAACGATGGGTTCGATGACGGTTTGGATGTACCGTGCACTATTCAGTGTCCCCTCGACGATCACCAGTGGTGTACGGCCAGTGTAGGAGATCGCTCCCCACACCATGATGCCGGGTGTTGGCCCTGTGTGCCTCGGTCGTATGCAGTCCTGATTGTGGCGCTCACCTGCACGGCGCCAAACACGCATACGACCATCATTGGCACCAAGGCAGAAGCGACTCTCATCGCTGAAGACGACACGTGTTGAGCAATTCGGCGGTACGTCCACCCGGCCTCCCGCATGCCCACTATACGCCCTCGCTCAAAGTCCGTCAACTGCACATACGGTTCACGTCCACTCTGTCGCGGCATGCTACCAGTGTTAAAGACTGCGATGGAGCTCCGTATGCCACGGCAAACTGGCTGACACTGACGGCGGCGGTGCACAAATGCTGCGCAGCTAGCGCCATTCGACGGCCAACACCGCGGTTCCTGGTGTGTCCGCTGTGCCGTGCGTGTGATCATTGCTTATACAGCCCTCTCGCAGTGTCCGGAGCAAGTATGGTGGGTCTGACACACCGGTGTCAATGTGTTCTTTTTTCCATTTCCAGGAGTGTACATCTGTCTATGTAGTAATTAATTTAGAATAGACTAATTTGTCCCAAAATAGCGATTTTTTCTATCTCTGTCTCTGTCAATCGTATAGATAGCAACAAGCCTTGTGAAGCTGGGCTGCATGCTGAGAATTATTACAATTACCATGACATCTCTGCATATACACCAAAGGAATTTCTCATAGTCGATAAGTGCGAATAACAGTTTAAAGTTCTCGTACATCTTCTACAGATGAACTCCATCTCTTACTGCGTAAATGTGAGTAGTAGTAATCATATGTGGCCTTCAGCTTAACTGAATGCGCAATCGGAATAGAAGAAAATTAGGTTGAATGTGGTAGGACTTTACTTTCAGACTAACTTTGCTGGAACATATGAACAAGCTCCACTTATTAACACATACATCTCCATAAGGGAGTCGGCATCATTTAAAAAGCTGGATTTCCTTCCTCGGAGAAATATTCAGGGAACACAGCCTGGTGATCACTACCAACACTCACTTTCACACAGAGCAGAAGGTGATTCCATTGTTTTAACCACGAAGGTAAAAGCTCTGCCTGTTGCTTCGACAAAATTAAATCACACGCTAAATCGTTAGGATCCATTTTCTGTTTGAGGAAAAACAGTGTGGCTCGTTTGTTTCACAGTGTCCTTGAAATGATAGGTGGGCCTGCACATCTCCTTCGATGATCTCTGAGAAGCTGTACACGTCTTGACTTACTGCCACAATCTGAGAAAACACTGATATCGCCAATTTTTCGCTGTGACATATAGTACTTACAGCAGATTGAGATACTGCACAGTTTAGAAAATTTTCGAAGTGATCCAGTCTATTTTTTTTCTCACACAAAAATCACAGATCATTGTGTGGTCCGTTAGATTTCTCCATATCATGGGAACAGCAAGGAACACGCGACGTAATCCCTTCAACCAACCTGTTAGGGGCGTAGTACATGACGCAGAGCATATGCAAGGACTAAATTTTTCTCCTAGTCGCCAACTTTTCACCCGAAATAAGGATCATAACACTTCTTTACAACAGAATTAACATTACGTTGCTGCAGTGATATAACAAAAAGATTTTGGGCCATTTACAAAGGAGTGTGGTTATTTTTTTCTCCTGAATCTACGCAAAACACGAGCGACAAATCTTTTCTTACTTATAGCAACAATCATTTATTTCCAACAATTGTCAGAACTCTAAATTCAGAGATATACGTGACAACAAATATAGCGTGATTCTGCGTCTTCGACCGTGACACATCGGCAGTGCTGCGAAACCCGCGTCATTTTCTCTAGACAGATATCTCAACTGAGAGTCAAGTGTAACGATTGTTTGTCCACATTTCGAATATGCAATTTGACTCTGAGTCTGATCACGAGGTGTGGCCATTAATTGCACTCGTTGATCACGCAGGCTGACGTGAGGATCAATGAACTATACTTGACGGGATGTATCTGGAACATCTTAGGTGATTAGAAAGTTAGTAGACACAAAAAAAATTGAATACTTAGCTTTAATTCAGCATCAGTGGTGCACGTCGATCTTGACTTTGTACAACATTATTTACAAGTGTAGTTATAGACTGAACTGCGAATACTTCTTTACAATTCTGATTGCTTCACACCTATAGATGCATAAACTGTACGAGGCGCCTGGCTAGGTCTTAGCTACTGAGTTAGCTGTAGGCTACGCTAACTAGCGTCTCTGCAACTCAGATCTCTGGAGCTATCACAAGTGAACCGTACCTATTAAAGTCAGCTTTAGAACTGCCCAGTGCACTAGCTTGTCTCGTAATACCAGCCGAGTGGCGGCGCTCGGTCTGCTATCGTCGACAGTGGCGACTCGCGGGTCCGATGTGTACTGACGGACCGCGGCCTATTTGAAGCCTACAACCTAGGAAGTGTGGTGCCTTGTGGTGACACCACATTTTTCAACAACTAAATCCTCAGAAAGTTTAAGCTAACGTACTGTACAGTAACCAATATGCAAGGTTTTCGAGTATTTCGACAGAGAGAGGGTTGGGTGTCACAGGACCTGAAGCCATTTCCGAGTTCAGAAGCCACGTCTTAACAAACAACGCCGTTCACATTCTTTGTAACATAAATTTTTAGATCAGTGTAATTGTTCAGGGGGCTGTAATAAAGAGTTAACCATCACTCCAAAATAATTAAGATGCGACCACGATACTTTGTGACAGTGATGTACCTTTTCTACAAGTACACCCTTCAGTCAAAGGCGTGCATTGCGTCCCAACCGACTGTGCTAGCCCGCCTCAGCTGTGAGCTTGGACTCTGTTTGGCGTTATTTTCTCAGTTTGTTTTAACTTTCGGGCCGCGCCCGTGCAGCTGTCTCAATAGTAATGTCAATTACGAGGGTACGAATGTGAGGACAACACAATACGCAGTCCCCGAGTGGAGCAAATCTCCGACCCGGCCGGTGGCGTTTGATATTTGGCTACATTTTTAACAGTAATACGAGGGACTTGGGCTATATTAAGAGTATTGCATCGTTACTCAGTGTTCATCCCTTGTTTAACTGCAGCCAGCGACGAGGTTTTGTTGTGCACCGAACTCTCAACATATACCAACCTTTTAGCTAGTAGCCTGTAACTAAAAGGAACGGAAGCAGCGTTGCAACACGATATGCGGAAGGAAAGGGATGAAAATCCACCTTGCCCTTTTCAAAGCAACTATCTTCGCATTTAAGCGAGACACTATATTTGTACTGGGTTTTCAGCCACTGGCCTCCCGAATATGTGGTCACTGATTAACCACTGAGGCATTTCACTCGTTTTGTTACGTCCGAGCTAGTATTCCGTCTCTAATAATGTTACTATCGACGGAATATAAAGGCGTAATATTGCCTCCTGTCATGCTTTGGACGCCTCACCAAGAATGAGCGCTGACAGATAGGGCTCGTTGTCGGGGATCGGTCGCCGCCTGCTGACACTGAATAATTCAGACAATGCCGCCCGTCGGCAGCGGCGGCCCGTTGCTGCGCCACCAGGATAGCCGCGGCTCGCGGCAGTGCCGAACGTGATTGGTGTGCAGACTGCCTGCCCAGTCGCGGCTTCGACCCGGGAGCACAGGCCGGCGAGGCCCGTCCTCCTGCCGCCACGTCATCCCTACGTACACACGACAATCCGCTGCGGTCTATCTGGACGGGACGCTGCAAGTTTGGAAAACTCTTTACCACGCAAAATCGTGCCACCATGAGAGAGAACCGTTGTCGTATACAGAATATTTGATCAGGTGAACATCCGCAACTGAGAATCATATTTATAGAAAAAAAATCAGCTTGAGTTGCTAGTAATTTTCTAAAGCTATTTCATGACCGATTCCGAAGCTTAAAGCTTCATCTTCAGGTGCCACCAAATAATTGTGGAAACATAAATGTGTGACGGTCGGGCCAGTCGGTCATTGGGGATGACACTCACGTCAGACAAACGCATGGGAGAATAGTTATCAGCAATCATAACGCCGGATTATACAGCAAGACACGGAAGTGGCTAACTAACTGCCACAGATGAATGTTTTCATAATTATTTGGCGGCACTTGAAGATGAAGCTTTAAGCCCAGAAACCGTTAGTGGAATAAATTTTTAGGAACTGAAGTGCATTTTCATTCTATAAGGTTTGTGTGGTATTGATAGCAACGATGCCATGGCGTAGGTGCAAGTTCGTAAGTTGGCACTACGAGACACCGACGACAGCGCCCTCTAGCCGGCGCTGTGGAGGTCTACGAGCTCCGCTCCATATGCAGCCCATTTGATTCCGAGGAGACGCCCTAGCAACATTGTTTCTATTTCACAGTGGGCGAACCACTACTTGTACAGAAAGTTAAGTAAAGGTGATTTTAGTTCACATTGCAGTGCCGAGAGTTCTACCTCACCTGCTCCTCCTAGCTTCCTACCTTCAGTCTACCTTTCAGTTTTCAGGAGCACACCCAGGCGCGGCCTTCCAGGCGGGATACAAAATTTGTCTATAATTTTAAGACATAAACGTTCACGGGCGGAATTGTCACACTTAATAAAACGTTACGGGCTATTATGGTGTGATCTTGTGGATTTTCCATCAAAACCCAACATTTCGTCCCCATCTGCGGAGAACATTTTTAAGGGAGATCTTAGCTTCTTTGAATGTCCAATTCATACCTTGGCTCGCTACTGAAAGTTAAGACCGGCGCGCAGAAATCACAGAGATACACAGGGGCCTATGAAACCGTAAGTTTTCTTGCCCTTCTCAGGACAAATCTTGACAACACTGAACGTAGTGGTAATCTACAAACCCCACCCGGAAGGTACAGCATCACCTGAAAGTGGCCAAGGAAACACGAAAACATCTGGGAAACACAGTAATTTACAGGTTTCTGTGTAGTTGCGGGTACTACAAAAAGAATTGTCAAAAGCGACAAGAAGAGTACAAGGACAACTGTAGGAGGGGTAGAAAATTGCTGATCAGCTATTTCGGAACTTGTTTTGCAGCAAGGAGACCTCCACATTCATTTAGATAGGAGTCAAGTACTGGCAGCCACAACTGGTTACTAGGAGAGGCTGTAAAGAGAGGCCATAGGGATTGCTAAACAGCCCTGGAATTTCAAAGGAAAGAGGAGGGCGTGAAATGAAATAACATCTGGATCCCGGTGCTGAAGAAGATGTGTACAAGTCTACCACTGTGGGGTGGTAGCAACAGTGGACTAAAGCAACTGACAAGAACCAATTACTCTTTGGTATTCAAAGCATGTGACATCACGCCACTGCGGTAGAGTAACTGTAAACGGAATTTTGCTGCAGGCAGTAGCGACGCAGGGTGTGAATCGGACATTCAAAAAAGCTACGATCCCCCTTGAAAATGTCCTCGGCGTATTGGAACGAAACGTTGGGTTTTAATGCAAAATCCATTCGAACACGCCATAATAGCCCGGAATACTTTATTAACTAAATAAGTAAATGTCATGTGACTAGGGCCTCCCGTCGGATAGACCGTTCACCGCGTGCAAGTCTTTCGATTTGACGCCATTTCGGCTTCTTGCGCGTCAATGGGGATAAAATGATGATGATTAGGACAACACAACATCCAGTACCCGAGCGGTAAAAATCTCCGACCCAGCCGGGAATCGACCCGGGCCCTTAGGATTTACATTCTGTCCCTCTGGCCACTCAGCTACCGGGGACAGACATTTTATTCACTGTGAGCTGTTGTATATTCTACCTAAGCTGCTCGCCGTAGCGCCAGCAAACCTTTTCCACAGACTTGCTACTCGGTGCCTATGCGATTAATTACTCCAGTGTTAATAGATGGATAGGGGCCCACTCTCAGCGGATTAATTTTTGATAAGGGCGTCAACTTCATTTTGAAACCTGCCTTTCATCTCTTGTCACAGCTTCCGCGGCGCCAGGCAATATCCCACTCGTGGCCTCGGCCAGAATCTATGCGCTCTTAATGATGTGTGGCGCGTGGGTCAAATTACGCAGCGTATTGCTCTGCAGGTTACGACTTTATTGGGAGCATAAGATGCTGTTGTGCTTGCGCGAGTGGATGTCGTAATCAGCGGGAACCAGAAGGTCTAGAACTACTTTGCACTCGTTAAACACACTTGACCCTTACCTATACCTTCACCTCTGTGTCTCCCTCACAACGGATGTACCCAACAACTGGATACATGTGTAATATCAGCAGGAAGTAAGAGAAACGCCAAGGTTACCACTGGGTTCCCAAACCGGAGTAATCGCAGCTAGGTCTTTACCTGCTTGCCCGCTACTTTCCACTTATGCACCAGCACTGACACTATTACTGAACGAAACCACAGCATCTAATAATAAACGTGTTGTCTCCTTCCAATCCACTACAAGCCCCATTCGGGAAACGTTTGTTGCGGAACACGGATTAATTCCCAGCATGGATAAGCTATTCAATCAGCCTAAATAGGAACCGCCACCCTAGATTTGACCTATGCGGCGAGTTTAAAACTGTCATTTCCTCTATACCACCAAGAAATATCCTGTAGCAATCTAACCACTTTTCGAAAAAGACATTCAGACTGAACTACTAGATCGGAAAACGTTCACTGCCTGTAGCTGTTTCTAGCAAAGGTCGCCAATAATCTCCTCCAAAGTTAACCAAGACGCCAATTAAAATTGAGACTGAAAAAAATTACAGAAAAAACACAAAACTTCGAGTTTACACCGAAATAACTTCGCTCAATTCGATTATACCTCGCCCTATCCGTCGCTGACACAAAATACGACCTGAAGCTATCCAGTGACTCCATGCTCTGATACGAAACCCTTTCCCACCGTGTACGTGGTCGCCATTAATTTGAAACACTTTTATTTTCACATTAACATACATATTCCACGTGCCACAGTATGGCGATTGGCGGTGGGTGCCTTCTATTACCACTAGTGATTTATCTCCCTGTTTCAGTCGCAAATTGAGCGAGGGAAAAAGAATATTTATATTCTTTCATACACACTCTAATTTCTCTTATCTTGTCTGCGAAGTCTTTTCGCGAAATGCACATTGGTGGGCATAGAATTGTTTCGCAGTCAGCTGCAAATATCGGTTCTCTAAACTTTTTCAATAGTGTTTCGCGAATCGAACGTCTTCTTCCGTCCAGGGATTTCCATTACAGTTCATAAACCATCTCGGCAACACTTTGTTTGTTTGTTGGAAACGACTGGTACCAAAACTATCAGCACACCTCTGAATTGTTTCGGCGTTTTCCGTTAATCCGACCTGGTGGGATTACCAAACACCAGAGAAGTATCAAGAATGAGTCTCACTAATATTCTACACACAGTTTCTGCTGTGCCCCATGGCTATCGCCTGCAACACAGCCACCAACCATACAACTGTGTACTGAAAGTTCGCCACAGTTCTGACACGATACTACCACTGTATTTGGAGATCAGACGAAAACATTTAGCATCAAAAGACAGATGCTAAGTTGTTTCCGACCAAACAGCTAGCAATAGCCGCCGCACTGTTAACCGCCAACCTCGCCGCCAGAGCCATAAGCATCGCCACTATAGGCACTGCCATTGCGGCACTACCTCACTTCTGTGCTTCTGACAGTATCCTTTCGGCGGGCGAGTATTTAGGTCGACACCTGCCCATTCTGTAGTGAGTGCACAATCTCGGTTATGCTGGCTGCACTTAGCAGCCTATCAGTCGGAGTCACCAACGAGCTCTCGCCTCGCTGGACCTATACTCAACCGTCTATCAACTCCCACCTCCCTGGACTTCGACTCAATCATCCTCGAGTTCTTGCCTTACTGGAACTCGTCTCAAGCGTTCTCGAGTACTCGCCTCACTGAACTCTGTTTCAGCCGAGCTCTAGCTCTCGTCTCATTGGATCTCGTATCAACCATCCTCTAGTTCCTACTTCGTTGGACCTCGTCTCAACCTCTCTTCCAGTTCACCGCCTGGCTGTGCTTCATCGTTACCATGCTCGATCAATCAACACCACCGCTGACCACAGAATCCAGGACTATGTCTATGTAAGAACATTTCAGTACACCAGTGATCGGCTTTCAGTCAGATCCAACTAGTGGTGACACATCTTCCAAGAAACTGTGTTATTGTGTTCAGCTTATTAGACCGAATAAGACTACAATGTTAATATTTAAGAGACGGCAAAACCGTTTTTTCCTAAACGTCAACTCTCTCCCCTATTTCGCGATGGTGCGAAACGAACTTCCCTTCTTTTATCTCTTTGATGTCCTCCTTCTGTCCTATCCGGTAAGGAAAGCAGTACTCTAACAAAAGACGAACAAGCATAGTGTAGGCAGTCTGTTTAGTAAATGTCGTATCATCTAAGTGCTCTGCCCATAAAATACAGCCGTCCGGAGTGGCCGAGCGGTTCTAGGCGCTAGAGTCTGGAACTTCGCAACCACTACGGTCGCAGGTTCGAATCCAGCCTCGGGCATGGATGTGTGTGATGTCCTTAGGTTAGTTAGGTTTAAGTAGTTCTAGGTTCTAGGGGACTGATGACCTCAGAAGTTAAGTCCCATAGTGCTCAGAGCCATTTTAAACAATAAAATACAGTCTTTGGTTTGCTTTCCCCATTATGTTATCTATGTGATTGTTCTAATTAAAGTTGTTCGTAACTTTAAATACTAAGTTTTGAATTTGCAGCCTTTAGATTTACACTCCTGGAAATTGAAATAAGAACACCGTGAATTCATTGTCCCAGGAAGGGGAAACTTTATTGACACATTCCTGGGGTCAGATACATCACATGATCACACTGACAGAACCACAGGCACATAGACACAGGCAACAGAGCATGCACAATGTCTGCACTAGTACAGTGTATATCCACCTTTCGCAGCAATGCAGGCTGCTATTCTCCCATGGAGACGATCGTAGAGATGCTGGATGTAGTCCTGTGGAACGGCTTGCCATGCCATTTCCACCTGGCGCCTCCGTTGGACCAGCGTTCGTGCTGGACGTGCAGACCGCGTGAGACGACGCTTCATCCAGTCCCAAACATGCTCAATGGGGGACATATCCGGAGATCTTGCTGGCCAGGGTAGTTGACTTACACCTTCTAGAGCACGTTGGATGGCACGGGATACATGCGGACGTGCATTGTCCTGTTGGAACAGCAAGTTCCCTTGCCGGTCTAGGAATGGTAGAACGATGGGTTCGATGACGGTTTGGATGTACCGTGCACTATTCAGTGTCCCCTCGACGATCACCAGTGGTGTACGGCCAGTGTAGGAGATCGCTCCCCACACCATGATGCCGGGTGTTGGCCCTGTGTGCCTCGGTCGTATGCAGTCCTGATTGTGGCGCTCACCTGCACGGCGCCAAACACGCATACGACCATCATTGGCACCAAGGCAGAAGCGACTCTCATCGCTGAAGACGACACGTCTCCATTCGTCCCTCCATTCACGCCTGTCGCGACACCACTGGAAGCGGGCTGCACGATGTTGGGGCGTGAGCGGAAGACGGCCTAACGGTGTGCGGGACCGGAGCCCAGCTTCATGCAGACGGTTGCGAATGGTCCTCGCCGATACCCCAGGAGCAACAGTGTCCCTAATTTGCTGGGAAGTGGCGGTGCGGTTCCCTACGGCACTGCGTAGGATCCTACGGTCTTGGCGTGCATCCGTGCGTCGCTGCGGTCCGGTCCCAGGTCGACGGGCACGTGCACCTTCCGCCGACCACTGGCGACAACATCGATGTACTGTGGAGACCTCACGCCCCACGTGTTGAGCAATTCGGCGGTACGTCCACCCGGCCTCCCGCATGCCCACTATACGCCCTCGCTCAAAGTCCGTCAACTGCACATACGGTTCACGTCCACGCTGTCGCGGCATGCTACCAGTGTTAAAGACTGCGATGGAGCTCCGTATGCCACGGCAAACTGGCGGACACTGACGGCGGCGGTGCACAAATGCTGCGCAGCTAGCGCCATTCGACGGCCAACACCGCGGTTCCTGGTGTGTCCGCTGTGCCGTGCGTGTGATCATTGCTTGTACAGCCCTCTCGCAGTATCCGGAGCAAGTATGGTGGGTCTGACACACCGGTGTCAATGTGTTCTTTTTTACATTTCCAGGAGTGTATATGATTCACCGTTTGGCCGTAATTTAATGGATTCGTTTTAGTACTCATGTGGATGACCTCACACTTTTCATTATTTACGATCAATTGCCACTTTTAGCGCGATACACATATATTGTCTAAAACATTTTTCAATTGCTTTTGATACTCTGATGACTTTATTAGAGGGTGAATGACAGCATTACCTACAAATAATGGCTGTTCATATTGTCTCCTAAATCATTTATTCAGATTAGAAACAGAAGAGGGTCTATAGACTTCCTTGGAGTATGCCAGATGTAATTTCCGTATTAATCGATTACTTCCCATCAATTATTCTGAACTGCTAACTTTCTGACAGGAAAACATGAATTCTGTCGCATAACCCCTTCAGAGGTTCCAGTCCTCGTACGGGCATGGATGTGTGTGTTGTTCTTAGCATAAGTTAGTTTAAGTTAGCTTAAGTAGTGTGTAAGCATAGAGACCGACCACCTCAGCAGTATGGTCCCATACGAACTTACCAAAAAAAAAAATGGCTCTGAGCACTATGGGACTTAACATCTATGGGCTTCAGTCCCCTAGAACTTAGAACTACTTAAACCTAACTAACCTAAGGACATCACACACATCCATGGCCGAGGCAGGATTCGAACCTGCGACCGTAGCAGTCGCGCGGCTCCGGACTGAGCGCCTAGAACCGCTAGACCACCGCGGCCGGCACGAACTTACCACCACCGCTCCACAGGCACGCGTAGAAACCACTTCTGACGAACAGTAGCAAAGCCATCTAGAATTATGGAGTGAATCTGAGAGCCCGTGTCGATATTACCCACTAATTCGTGATAGTAAAGAACTATATATGTTTCACAATAACGATAGTTTCTGAATCTCTGCTGACTTTGTGTCAACAGATCGTTTCCTAAAGGAAATTCATAGTGTTCGAACACAGTATGTGTTTCAAAACACTACTGCAAATCGGCGACAGTGATTTTTGTCTGTGACTCGTCAGAATACTCCTACTTCTTTTCTTGAGCATTGGTGTGACCTATGCAACTTTTCAGTCGAGCCAGCGGTTGTAAATGATTGTTAAGCACGGAGCTATTATATCATCATTCTCTGGAAGTAATCTAACTGGTGTACAATCTGGACCGGAATCCTTGTCTTTATTAAATTATTGAAGCTGCTTTGCTACATCGAGTATATCTGTTTCAGAGGCACTCGTGACGGCGGCAGTTCTTGATTACAGTTTTGGAAAATGCACTTCGTCTTCTTTGGTGAAGGAATTTAGTGGCGCTTTTATCGGTAAAGAGATAGAATCTCTTCTAGTTCCCTGCTAAGTTTGGAGACAGAGTTTCGTTGTGGAAACGATTAAAAGGATTGAAGTTCGCGCTGAATTTCGAGCTTCTGTAAAACATCCACAATCTTAGGAATTTTGCGTTGTTTTGAGTTTGACATGCTTTTTTTTATTTGTTTCGTGTCCCTTGGATTGTTAGTTCTGTCTCTTATTAATTTATTTGATCTGAATCTCTCCACTGCTGTCAATACTATTTCTTTGAATATAACGCACAGTTGTTCAACGCTTATGTGCTTATTCGGGAGGAACAGAGGCTGCCTCTTAGGAAAGCGTCAAGAGATTTTTTTATGTACGTTTATTGACAAGTAAGTTCTCGCAACCATTTACACGTCAAGTGGGCTCCTGAACTACCATTTGAAAATAACTTTCTGAGAACGCTTTCAGTACGATTTCCGACGATATTTTATGCCTACCTCTGACTTGAAATATGCGTTTTTGCACACGTTTCACTTATTTTGAGTGCCATTACCAATGGACGAACGTCTGCAGGACTTCCTGCATTTCGTTATAGTCCTTTGTCAGTGCAGTCTTCCCATAGGTCTTTGAAAGGGCTCACTTACCCTTCAACGGAATCCACTAGATCATTAATATGAAATGTGGCTAGTAGTGCTCCTATATTCGCTGAAGGGCAGTCAGGAACTGTATCAAATGTCTCCTGGAAGTCAAGGAATACAGCATCAGTCTGAGCGACCTTATGTTCGGCGCCCTGGATGTCGTGTGTGTGTGTGTGTGTGTGTGTGTGTATGTGTGTTTCCTTTATGGGCACTCAAGAGTGGATCTCCTGAGTTAACAGAGTGAGCCGAGTATTCTGAGTGCACAGCTCATATTTATATCCGTAGGGGACATTTTCGTTCTCGTAAAGCTTCGCAATGTGTGTCGTAATACGTGCTAAACAGAGTCTTCTTTTTATTGTGTTTCTTATTAGACAAATTTCTCGTTGACTAGTTGCAATAATAACTCACTCCTTATTTGGTCAATCAATCTCCTCCCACAGTCTCAAGTGAAGGGTAATATACAGGCAATTTTTCAACGCCATGTAATCAACTGAAAGGTTTTAAGAAGTCACTTTGTTTACTTTTGAATGTCCCGTCAGTATCGAGGTAGTATGTGCAATGATGAATCCAGTACTAGCCCGTGTGGAGAAACCATTCCATTCCTCCAAAGCAGGGCCGGCCACGGCGTGTCAAACCGGACGCGGTCATGGTGTGTGGGCCGAGGCCCGGCTTGTCTCAGCTTTGCTCGTTCCTTCGTGGAAGTACCCGGCACAAAGCGGCATTTCACTTGTTAATGCGGTGCAGCGTTTCTCGTTTGGCAAGAATCCCTTCAGTTCAGTAGAAACGTTGTGTCAGAGCTGGTTCCTTCGCTATTTGTTTGTACTATGACGGGTCGCAAAGCTTTGAAAATGAATGTGAATGTCAGAAGAGGGGAATGAGAAACCTCAATATATTATGCAATTGCATAATCGACATGTTAGACATGTTTGACAAAGATAGAGCAAAACACTACAACAGCTGACAGACGGGGTTCATTTCCCGCACGTCAAGAAGTCCTTGCAGGCATGCAGCACATGAATTTGTTTTCTGAAGTCGCACCCATTATTCCACAATCTACTGTAACGGTTTTCGATGGAAATGAACAAAGAGTATGGAGGCTTTACACTGACCACTCAGAATATTAACACCACCAACCTGCTATCGATATAAACCTGTCCTGGCTTAGCAGCGTCACCTGATGAGGTATAACTTCTAGTCAGACAGACGCACGAAAGATCAGAGATACGATCCACGTCCTTCGAACGATGCCCTATAAGGATCCTGCAACCCAGGGTAAATTCGAAGCTGCAGTGACAGGCAAAAAGCGGAAAGGTGATGAAGAGCATAGCACCATAGGAAGTTCTCAGAAGATTACTGCCAAGGCGAACATCAGTCATCGGGAGTCGGAGTACGCAGGACCGTTGACTCGTTCCCGGACTAGGAGGACGTAACTCCGAGACGCTTCTCATAAGAAGGGAGCAATGTCGCAGAAACCGTGGTGTAGTGCTTATGATGCTAGACTGTTGTATGGAGGGTCCTGAGTTTAAAAGTCTGCTAAACTGTAAAATTTTAATTTCTATATTCGGTTCGAGTACATTCTAAAAGTATCCACAAGTGTCATGAATCATTGTACTAGAATGTTCCGTAACTGTATATATACCGTATGTGTGCTGGCCGGAGGCAGTTCGCTCCGCGCTATTGCGTGTGCAAGTGCTGAATAAACCTTCGTTAAGTGAAGTTAGTGTTCATCATTCATCTAATTACACCTTCTCCTACGTGACAATAAGGAGACTATATGGAACGAGTGTAGTCGCTGGGATAAGGATAACTGTGGGAATGAAGAGAAAACATCTTTAGAAATGCACCAAATGAAGTGAAATAACGATCATGAATGTATGATACATGCTTATACATACATTTCCCTCTTGTACATAATTTTCAAAAAAATTCCACTACAGTAAACACTTAAGCCGTAGTAGCAATAGGCAAAACACAATTGTAAACGACAACGACAAGTATGCTTGTCGTTTCGGAAAGTATATTCGTTTAGAAAAGTCAGCTTTTACGATTGGTGGAGATAATGGACTACCACAGAGGTCACAGGTATTTTCTATGATAGTGCTGTATATGAATTATCCCGTTGATAAGCACTTTAAACAAGTAAAATGGTATGAAGCTGGGCATCCATGATGCCCTTTTGACTACAACAGTAAAAAAGGCTCTATTATTTTAAATATTTGCACAAATAGTAAGTTTTCGTACAAAATCAGTATGTAGTGTCGGAAGCCGATTAACGATACCTCATTCATTCCTGTATGATAAGCATGTGCTGATAAAGAGAAATGTTGACTTGAGAAATATACAATATAAAAACCATATTTTGTCATCAGTGTGCCCAAAATAATAAAGCAATACTGAAATTTCGTTTTGTTTGTGATCTATGTTTTAGAGAAGTAGAAACCAAGTCGTATGTAGTACGACTCCGTTGCCATCGAAGTACTACACGTTCGCCGTTTACTCCTCTCCCACATTTTCGGCGGAGACTGCGTGGCGTGATGATGGAGGGAGGGGTTGGGGGGGGGGGGGAAGTTGCAGTCTGACTGAGCGCTATGACAGGCGGGTCAGGACACTACTCGCGAGCCCAATTTTTGGCCACCTCTGGTCTAAAGTGATAGAGGGAAGCCACAGATACTTACATAAATCACGAGTGGAAAGGGAGTCAAAGTCCTCTCGCCCGAATAAGCGCCCATTCTCTCCTCCAATCTTCGATGGCTCCAGTGAGTCTCTTCCTCGTTCTTTGCGGCACAGGTGGCTCCAGCATAGTTAGTCGCCCACCGCGTTCGAATTTTCGGAAGACGAAGATACGTAGGACTGTGGCTGGCGGGGTCCAGGCGGACCGCGGCTGTAGTTATTCTTACGGCGCGGCGGTGGGTCGTTAATCCGGCACAGCGGCGCGAACTTTTATCACCAGCGCCGGCAGCCCAGAGCGACTTCTCGATGCGCAGGCATGCGGAAGGCACGCTTTGCTTCTTTTCTTTTGCTTATTTTTTCTTTTCTTTTCTCGCGCCTTCACGCGAAATTTCCCTTCCTTAATGATACCATAGTTCTGTGTGTGTGTGTGTGTGTGTGTGTGTGTGTGTTGTGTTAACAGAGGAATCTGCCGGGGCGTTAAGCTACTGTCTTCATGCTTTCGCTCTGGCATTGTAGTTCGTTTAACTTGTCGCTGTTACTTATTTCCCTCTCGCTCTCTCTCTGTCTCTCTCTCCCTCTCTCTTTCTCTCTCTCTCTCTCTCTCTCTCTGTCTGTGTGTGTGTGTGTGTGTGTGTGTGTGTATGTGTGTGTGCGTGTGCATATGTGTGCGTGTGCATGTGTGTGCGTGTGTGTGCGTGTGTGTGTGTGTGAGAGAGAGAGAGAGAGAGAGAGATACATTGAGACGCAAATACTTTCTGAATGGTCGGGTACGATGGCCTCTGTCCATACCAACCGAATTACTTTCTCTGAAATGAAGTTTATGGGATCTGAATGAATTAAAGGTAATGACATGAAATGTTATCGGTGAAACACGTTCAGAAATGCTTAACGTACTTTATGCGAATACGTCGTAACATTTACATCTACATCCGTACTCCGCAAGCCACCTGACGGTGTGTGTCGGAGGGTACTTTGAGTACCTCTATCGGTTCCGCCTTCTATTCCAGTCTCGTATTGTTCGTGGAAAGAAAGATTGTCGGTATGCCTCTGTGTGAGCTCTAATCTCTCTGATTTTATCCTCATGGTCTCTTCGCGAGATACACGTAGGAGGAAGCAACGTACTGCTTGACCCCTCGGTGAAGGTATGTTCCCGAAACTTCAACAAATGCCCGTACCGAGCTACTGAGCGTCTCTCCTGCAGAGTCTTCCACTGGAGTTTATCTATCATCTCCGTAACGCTTTCGCGATTACTAAACGATCCTGTAACGAAGCGCGCTGCTCTCAGTTGGATCTTCTCTATCTCTTCTATCACTCGTATCTGGTACGGATCCCACACCGGTGAGCAGTATTCACGCAGTGGGCGAACAAGTGTACTGTAAACTACTTCCTTTGTTTTCCTTTAGTGCCATACCGGTGTATCCTGCTTATCGAAATCACCCCCTACAACACGTGCATTGTCACTTCAGTCCGCCGTCTACAGGCCGTTCTGCACAGTCTCCTTAAAGTAGGCTTCCTCGCAATAAGTCACACGTTTAGGTCTAGTGTAAATTAAACCTCTGTGTCAACAGTTGACGCTCACTGAAATGAATCAAAATACACCTAAGCTGAAATAAAAGAGGATGGGTAACGAACATTATGTTTTTTGGGTTGCAGCAAACATCTTCCCTTTTCCGTTTCTGCTCTGATTTGGCGAGGATCTTCACGTCAAATATTATATGAGCTTTAAAACTGGCATATGTGCGAGTGTCACGACACATCCGTGCTCTTCTTTTCTGTAATAATAATTTTTGTACTGCTATTGTTTAAGTAAGTTTGACTTTCTGACAAGGCAGTTTTGAGGCATCGCCGTACACATTTACGAGAGTAAATCTTCTCCACATCATAAACCTGCTTAATTGGCAAAAACCAATTTGGAGTGTGTCTATCACACTCTAAACAGTACTCCAAAAATGACAAGAAGCAAATGAAACGAAAACATACGTGCTAATCGCGTACGTTCACTCCAGATATTTGTAAACAACGCCACACGTTGTGATAAATAAATTGCGGACGTAAGACTGGTGTAGGGTGTTCATACGAATTCGTGACGAGTAACGTGATAACCATGTCGTTCTTCAACTACAGTTATTAAGTTCATACATAATGGACCGCCGCGTGTCGTGGAAGAAGACAGATTTGTCAGTATTTCCTACATGATAAGCCGTGTGCCCTAGAGCGCTAGTGCAACGATCTCTCAAGTTCCTACACTTGCGTGGTTCACCATGGCACTCCGCACAGTGGTCAGACAGTTCAGTTTAATACTGTTCATATCGCTGTCCACTGATACAGGAGTAGATAATCCATCGTTTCCGTAAATCTCTTATAGACAGTTCCGGTACGGTATGCTTGCTTTGGAAGCCAAGTTTCTGCTACATCTGATGACCACTTCGTCCATGGTACGTTAAACCCTGATCTTCCTTCCATTCTTCAACTGTAAGAGACATTCCAAACTATCTGACAACAAATCATAACAATACGAAACTTAACTTCGCTGTCTCCAGGCGCACATGACGCCAATATACTGCACGATTCCTTTCTTTCTAATTAAACCAATGGCACAAATTAGTGTCCCAGAAAAACCTGACTTCTGGTACTACAACGCCATAGTTTCACCAGTTCTTAAATAAGTAACATAAATTGTTTTCCTCCACGAATGAAACAAATATTATATCAGGAAGTCGTACAACGTTTACATAGTACATAGAAAATAAGGATACCCTCGTTTTATACACTGTCTTCCGCTGATCCATTGTCTTTGGACTATCTATAAGCCAGAAGCGTAACAATAGTACTGTTTCCACCATGTTGAACTATCTACCATACAAGTGTAGCCGCGACAAAGGAATCCAACCAACTCGTCTGGAGAGGCAGCAGTTTCTGTTTATACATAGGGTTTAATATGAGATTCTGAGAGGTAGTGGATTTTGGTCTCTGTATTTACCTGTGTTGATTAATGTGTACTAACTAATTCTAAGTTTCTGCATACATTTTACTACATTTTCTGACAGTGAGCTGTCTTTGGGTTGTAGTAAAAGCCTTAAGTAGCGTATCGTCATTACTAAGACTGCGTCCAGTGACTGCTGGGGTTTCTTATTATATTCTTTATGAAACGGAGGAAAATGGGTAGAAACTGTACGTGTTGCGTGCGGTTGCACGAGAATTTGCCACTGTTCGTAAACAGTTGCAAGCTGTGTTAGCTGTTGTCAGTTGGCTTGGGTTACCTGAGAAGAATGCTTTGGCACCTCTGGTGCCTGTAGTGTCGTCTGGTATTCCTGATGTCGCAAAGCCTTCCGATTTGCCCTTCCTGGCCGGTTGGCAGATACCTGACGATGGGTTGTGTACAGTGGTGGGATTATGCAACTCTTGACGGAAGACGAAAGTTGGTATTCTCCGCACGACTGTCCCTTTGCACCTTTTAAACACGTTCGAGGTTCTGCCCGCTAATGAACGTACGTATGAGGACGCCTCGTCTGATGGGACTGGGCCCTATCTTTCTGAAAGTTTCGGACGAGTGCAGAAGGTGGCACTGCTTGTGATTGGGAGCTGCAAAGTTAGGCAGGTGATGGGCCACATTAGGGAAATAACGGACAGATCGGAAAGGAAGGTCAGTGTCCACTTTATTTGCTCTGCCAGCAGCAACTGAGCTTACTAAGTGTAAGCAGCTGCAAATCGTGGCTCATTTCGGGACGAAAGACGCCGGCCACTTTGGTTCAGAGGCCGGCCGTGCACGGTTCCTACGGGCAGCTAGCTGATTCGATGAAGAAGCTTCGCGAGCAGCGTAGAAGCAGTATCGTTCCAAAAACCGATCGCGGTTCTTTGGTTTGGAGCCGAGCAGAAGGGTTAAACCTTAGATCAACGGCTCAGAAGATTCTGCGACGATATTGGCTGTGGATTTTTCGACCCCCGCTATCGTATATGGACCCTCGCCTCAACAGGTAAGGCGTGCACTATACACAGGGATGTTTACTACGGCAGCGGAGTAGGTGTGGCGCGTATATGTGGGTTTTTTTAAAACAGGGAAAGCCGTCCGCAAGTCCGATAACATGCTTTCTTATTTGAGACAAAGAAAACTACTACACCCATTAATTAAGGACAGTAGCATTCGCTACTTCAGGTCGGAGAAAGAAAATGTTAACATAGTACTAATAACTGCAGGACCAGGTATGGAAAGGTCCCAGAACTATTTCCGCTTATAAACGGTAATATCCACATAGTATATTGCACATGAAGCTGTCTGAAACCAAATTTTTATCGCAATGAAATTATTCTAAATTCCGAGTGGAATGTTTAACTCGATGACAGATTGAATTCCGATGGCAGAGACGTGTTCATAGCAGTAAAAAATACTATAATACCTAGTCAATTTGGTACAGGTCCCGAATACAAAATAATTTGGCTGCAGATTAGTGTTAAACGTGGATGAAACATGATAGTCGGATGCCTTTACGGACCCTCAGCCTCAGGAGCAGCAACAGCGGAACATTTGAACCGAAACATGGAAAAATTTAATCGTATTCGGTGGAAAGTTAATCATACCAGCTATAGGCTGGGAGGCTCATGTGATTACGGCGGTTAGTAGGGACAGAGTATGACGAAATTGTTGTAAATGCGTTACCTGAAAATTACCTTGGGCAGCTAATGAGAGAGCCGACTCATGGAAATAACATATTAGATCTCCTGGTCACCTACAGGCCCGAACTTTTCCACTCAATTGCCGTAAAAAAAGGAATCAGTGATCACAAGGCCGTTAAAGCATCGCGGAATATGGCTGCAAATATCAATATAAAAGAGGCAGAGCGATATTTCTGTTTGTCAAATGCGATAGCAAAAGAATTTCAGATTATCTTAGCTGTCAACATGAAAAATTTACCTCGAGGACCGAAACTGTTGAGCATCACCGGATAAACTTTAAGAGTGTCGTACAAATTCGTCTTACAGAGGTTTGTGCCGAGCAAAGTGACGAGGGCTCGTAAAGACCCGCCGTGGTTTGACAACCACGTTCGAAAATTGCCACGAAAGCAAAGACAGCTTCGCTGCAGATTTAAACGCAGTCAGAGCCTCACAGACAAACCAAGACAGAACGATGCCTAAACTAGAGTAAAGACGTCATGCGTGAAGCTTTCAATGAATTCGAAATGAGTCTTGTCTATTGACTTGACAGAAAATCCTAACACGTTCTGGTCTCACGTCATATCAGTAAAAGGATAAAAAAAATATCCACACACTTTTTGACCATAATCGCAACGAGGATGACAGGGAGAGAGCTAAGATACTAAAAATCTTTTTCCACAACTGCCTCTCCTTTAAACCGTCGCACAAATGTCAGACATCGAAATATGTGACCAATGGAATAACTCAACAGAAAGAAGGCTACTGGAGAATACGGGATACCAATACGATTGCACATAGCATGTGTGACTGACGTTACCTCTCTTCTAGCTGAAATGTACACAGTAGGTCGCTGGAGGAGTGAAGCGTTCCTAGAGATTGGAATGAAGCGCATGTCACTCCCGTTTCCAAGAACGGTCGTCAAACACACACATAAATGACATCGGTCTGTTGTAGAATTTTGACTCATTTTATGTTCACGAAAACCACACTGATCTGTTGTAGACTTTTTGAATATGTTTCATGAGTGAGTATTATGTCCTCACTGCAGACCGAAACTATCCTCTCTATTTATCAACATGGATTCCGAAAACGACGACCGTGTGAAACTCAGCTCACTATGTTCGTCAACGAGATCCAACATGCTGTAGATCCCGACACCTAGAATGGCACTGTATTCTTTGACTTCCGCAAGGCGTTTGATGCAATTCTGGACCACCTCCTAATGAAACAAATACGAACTCATGAAATGACAGACCACCTGTGTGACTGAACTGAAGAGTTTCCAGCAAACAGAACACGGCACGTCATTCTCAACGGACAGAAATCTTCAGACATAAAAATAATTGACAACCAAGGAGTGTTGTAGAACCATTATTTTTCACTACAATGTAGTCGATATCGTCCTAATTTGCAAAAGGCTATTCGCGGATTATGCTTGGTAATGTTGCATATCGAGAGGTCGCACCGCTACAAAACTGTCGTGACATGCAAGGAGACCTGCAGAGAATCGATGCTTGGTGCACGGATTGTCAGATGACCCTCAACATAAGTAAATGTAACGTACTGCGAATACATAAGCAGAAGAACCATTTATTTCTCGATAACACGATTGCAGAAGAGTCACTGGAAGTGGGCGATTTAAAGTAAAACGACTACATAAAACTAATCGGAAGTATGGTAGCTGCCAGATACAGATTCATTGGGAGCATCCGCAGGAAGTGTAGTTCAAGCCACAAAGCAGGTAGCTCACAAAACTTTCGTTCGACCAATACTTCAATACAGCTCATCAGTGTGAGATCCGTATCATACAGGATTGATAGAGGGATTCGAGAAGATGCAATGAAGAACAACGAGTTTCGTAACACGTTCAAATTGGTAAACACTAAAGCGTCACGGAGAAGCTCTGCCAAGTCCCGTGGCAGGTGCTGCAAGAGAGGTGTTCTGAACTATTTTACTATTAAAAGGTCTATTACTATTAAAAGTTCCGAGAGCGTTCGTTTGCAGCAAAGCCAAGCAGTATGTAGTTTCCTATCTCGCGAAAAGAAGACGAAGATAAAAATTAGAGACATTCGAGCTCACACAGAGGCTTACCAACAATCGTTCATTCGCGACTGGAACAGGAAAGATTGGAGATGACAGTGTTACATAAAGTACCCTCCACCATACACCATAAGAGGGCTTGCGGAGCATAGATGTACAGTTAAGAAAATAAATGACGTACCTTTGTTTACCTGAGTAATTAAGTGAGTAGCTATTCATGTTTTTAATTAGCTCCGATATGCCATCCCCTATAGACTGACAGAACAACATTACATCGTGTTTTTGATACATGTACACCTAAAGCCTTGACATCCTATTTTCCACAGAATTCACCTTCAAGTGGAGCGTTAAAAATTCAACATAAGTGAGACGACCCGGTATGTTATCCTCGACAGCGAGTGTTCATCAGAGACAAGGGTGTCGTCAGTAGTGCCACAGGGAAATATGACACGACCGCAGTTATTTCCTGTTTACATGAATGATCTGGCGGACAGCATACGCAACAGTCTGCGGCAGTTTGCTGATGGTGCTGTAGTGTATCGGATGTGTTGTTGAATCATTGTCGTAGGATACAGGATGACTTAGAGTAAATATTTTGTTGGTGTGATGAATGGCAGCTAGCTCTGAATGTAGAAAAAATACACGTTAATGCAAATGAATAGGAAAAATCAACCAACAGTTTTCAAATGTAGTATTAATAGTGAGCTACTCGACAGTCGTGTCGATTACGTTTCTAAGCCCAACGTTACAAAGCAGTGAGAAATGGAATTACTATGTAAGGATTATAGTAGGGAAGCCTAATCGTCAACTTCGATTTATTTGGAAAATTTTGGAAGAGTGTGATTCATCTGTAAAGGAGACCGCATGTAAGACACTAGTGTAACCCACTGCTGAGTACTGTTCGACTGTTTGGGATCCGTGTTGGGTCGGACTAAAGGAAGACATCGAAGCAGTTCAGAGGCAAGTCACTAGATTTATTGCCGGTAGCTTAGAACAACACACAAGGAGATGCTTGAGGAACTCAAACGGGAATCACTGCAGAGAAGGTGACGTTCTTTTCGAGGACCTTTGTTGAGAAAATTTAGAGACCCAGCGTTTGAGGCTACCTGCAGAACTGTCGCCAACGTACATTTCGCGAGAGGACCATGACGATGAGATTAGAGAGATTAGAGCTCGTACGAAGGCATGTAGACCATCATTTTTCCCTCGCTCTATTTACGAGTGGAAAACAAACGAAAATGACCAGTAGTGGAACAGGGTGCTCTCCGCCACACACAGTACGGTGCCTTGCGGAGTATGTATATCGATGCAGAAACGACAGATGGAAGTTGTTATTCAGTGTATTGCGCTGACACAGTGTTGGCAGATACGGAAAAATCATGTGACGGAATAGTTTAAGAACGACGTCAGTATCCACTACGAAATGGAGCGTTGACTCTGCGAGGGACTAAACGTTCGTCGTCCCTCGAACAAACAGAGTATGCTCTTTAGCCCTAGCGGCGGCAGCGTGGGATGCGAAGCGAGTGCAATACGTTTCACTCACGATTTAACAGCACTGAGGAATTCGGGGCACTTGGCTGCAGTTGGGAGTTTATAGGCAGTGTAACTTGACGTAAGGCGCGCAACTTGTTCCAGTGCAGCAATCTGCGAAAAGCACCGGTACCACAGGATGCAATTCTAACAGCGACATTCTGGAGCCGTCTCGAAATACGGCATGCGTGGGTTGGTGATCTAGCGCCTCCTGAGCTCGTGCTAAGTCGGCTGTGCGAAGGTCATAGCCCGCTGTAAACCGCACTTTACTACGCAAGTAATCCCCGCGATTAAGAGTAGAACTACTCTCCAACTTCGACGCATCCCAGATCGAATATGTACTTTGCGGCTAGCTACTGCTCAGAAATAATCATACCTGTGTGTCCAGATAAGACTGCAATACATCCTTTTACAGGGGAAATACCACGTGAACAAGATTTAGTACCGTCACTCTTCCTTTCTAGAATACAAACGAAAATATTTGATCTATTATGTTGGAACACAAAGCTTCGTGGTATATTAATTTTGGATTTCCCGCTGAGATGTCATTTTTTATTTATACGATATTTCGCTGTTTGGATTCCAACAAGACTGTGAATACCACACGTTGCGTGCCACTCTTTCTACGGATCCGTTAAACATGTTCACAAGAAAGCTTATTTCAAAACGTAAAAACTCCTAAGAAATGAGAACGCAATTATTAATGACCAGATAGAGAGAGAATTGAGACGTAAGAGCTGTTAATGCCACGAAATTTAATGTTCAGACCTGTATGAGACAGGAACTGAAACTGGCGATAGCAAAGGATAGCAAAGGAAAAGTAGAAAAGCAGAAATCCTTTTTCAAATGTCCCTTTACAACGCTTAATCCAGGAGTATGGCCACAATTTAATTACTTTTCCACTGTAAAGATGACTGAAGTACATGCTAATGTCTTTGGCCTTCAAAAACACCTGAATCAACATCTCGGGGTCGTATAGTTAGCGTTGCTGACTCTCGATCATGAAGCCCCGAGTTTGATTCCCGCCCGGGTTTGGGACTCTCTCCGCTCGAGACTGGTTGTGTGTGTTATCCTCATCAAAATACACTGAGGTGACGTACGTCTTGGGACACCTACAAATATCACGTCGGACCTCCTTTTGCCCGGAATAGTGCAGCAGCCCGACGTGACATGGACTCAGTATCTCGTTGGAAGTCCCCCGCAGAAGTATTGAGGCATGCTACGACTGTAGCCGTCCGTAATTGTGAAAGTGTTGTCGGTGGAGGATTTTTTCTCGAACTGGCTTCTCGATTAAGTCCCATGTCCGGGACATGGTTGGCGACATCATTCGCTTGAATTATGAAGAATGTTCCTCGAACCAGTCGTAATAATGGCTCAGTGACGTGACACATTGTCATCTTGTAATCTCACCACGGAAAATTACCCTCTACCACGCAATAATTAATAATGGTCAATCAAATCATCCACATTTATTTACGTATGAAAAGTATCTGAGCAGATTTTCTAGTAATATATGCGCCGACAGCTCGTCGACGACAAGGTATTTTTCGAGTACGTTTATTCTTTGGAACAAGAGAGGTACACAGGTGTATGCTCCATGGTCAATATAGTTATAGAAAGGGAGATAGAAAGAGAGAGAAAGGAACAGCTTCGGAAAGTATCGGTTGGAAGATTTTCGTATTGCAAAAGGAGATTTATTTACTCTTCTTCGCGATAAAGCGAGGCAGGAAAGTTTGTGCCGCTAGCGGGGTAGACAAAGAGAAAGAAGGACTTGTAAAAGTAAATTTCATGAGACTAACAATCCACGGAAACGGAACATGTACGGAAATGGATTCAATATACAATTTTCCTCAGAAATAAGGTTTGTGACCATTTCATTTTAGAGTGAATGACGAATGCGTTCTCTGTCTGAATTGTTGATGATTGTCTGGGGCCTGTAATTAATTGGGAAGTTTCAGCTGTGACGAAGAGAGCCTGCAATCTCTGAGTTTTATTGAAATCGTCCAAAAGGCTTCGTCCACATCTGAAATTTTAGATCTGTCGTAAACTGAACGAAGTGTTCAAAACGATCGATTTTTTCCCAACTGAATGCAGCGCTTAGTAATAATAACGTATGTGAAGATCTTTTCTAGCAAGCCAGCCGCTGAATATTAAGAAGAAGGGCTCCACCAGAGATTTTAATAGGCTGATTTCATGTAACTTAAGACTTTCAGCAAAATCGATTTAAGTAGTAAGGGCATTCATTAGAATCTATAAAATTTCCATCGTTGTTTGGGAACATGAAGTGCATTAATGACTGCAAATGATCTCTAAGTAACCGAAAATAAACATTTCCAGTCATTTACTGGTTCATTTGGGCCAGAGGACCCAATCCGTTCCATGTCAACATGGCCCACATCATTATGGAGCCACCTTCACCTTGCACAGTGCCTTGTTGACAATTTGGGTACATGGCTTCGTCGGGTTTGCACCATACCTGAACTGTACCATCAGCTCTTAGCAACTGAAATTCGGCCACGGTTTTCCAGTCGTGTAATGCCAGTCGGAATGGTCATGAGCCCAGCAGAGGCGCTGCACATGATGTCTTGCTGTCAGCAAAGGTACTCGTGTCGGTCGTTTGCTGCCAAAGCCCATTACCGCCAAACGTCGCCGCACTGTCCTAGCCTCATTGATAACTGTGGTTATTTCACGCAGTGCTGGTTGTCTGTTAGCACTGACATCTCTACGCAAACGACGCTGCTTTGGGTCATTAAGCGACGGCCATCAGCCACTACGTTCTCTTTGGCGAGAGGTAATGTGTCAGATTTGATACTCTCAGCACACTCTTGACACTATGGATCTCGGAATATTGAATTCCCTATCGATTTCTAAAATGGAGTGTCCCATGAGTCTAGATCCAACAACCAACCCACGGTCAAAGTCTCTTAGTTCCCATCGTGCAGCGATAATCAAGTCGTAAACCTTTCCACATTAATCACCTAAGTGCAGATGATATCTCCGTCAATGCACTGCCCTTCTATACATCGCGTACGTGATACTATTACCTTCATATCTGTATGTGCATACCCCTGTTCCATGACTTTTATCAACTCAGTGCATCATCAACAAAGCCGCGCAAGTTGCCGAAATGGCCCCATATAAAAATACATGCTCCGGGAGGCCCACTCCTCAGAAGTGGACCCTCGGCCTGCTATGCCATACACACATTTCAGAAACACTTGAATTCGTTAAAAATGAGCCATGCACCAGGGCGTGATGGAATGCCTGCCACAATCTAAATTGAATTTACGGCTGAGTTAGTCCCTCTTTCAGTTATAACTTGCGATAAATCCGTCGAACAAATGCTGTGCCTAGTGGCTGGAAGAAAACACTGATCACAGCCGTCTACAAAACGGGCAACAGATGTGTAAGGCAAAACAGCCGTCAAGTATCTTTGATATACATTTGTTGTACAAATGTAAAACATAGTCTCAGATCCAATATGATGTGGTATCTGGAACAAAATTAACTCTTACATGCCGACCAGCATGGATTGCGAAAACAGCGATCATATATAACTCAACTCGCGTATTTCCCACATGACATCCTGAAAGACATGGATCAAGGCGATCAGGTAGGGACACAGTTTCTTGAAGTAAAGCATACTGAGCTTTCAGCCGGATGTGTGAAAATTTATTTCTCAACCGGTTTCATTAATCACTCGAGGAAAAGCTGTACTGTGAAACATCAAATGACGTAATCATCAATTTGGGTGTGATCATATGTTCATGACGAAGTGTATACACACTGAATTCAGTCTGATTCATACAAGTATTGTACAGGTGTACACTATCTGTGTGTGTGTGCTCACTACTTTTATGCATGTAAAAGTGTATGCATGTACACGTGTGGACTACCTGTATGAGTGTACACTACCTGTATGTGTATGAAGGTGTACGTTACTTGTATGAATCGGATTGAAGTCAGTTTTATTATTCGTATGATCTTCATCATGACATTTATTTATATGGAACATATAATCAAACCTTATTTGATGTTAACGTCATTTTGATTTTTCACTGTACAGATTTTCCTCCAATAATGATGCTTGTAACTAGTGAAACAGGTTGAGGAATGAGGATGCAAAGTACAGCTGAAGGCTCACGATGCTTTACTTCAAATATCTAACGACCATAAGCAACTATATTCATAAAGGTTCTTAGTGTCTCTTGAATTTCGAAAAGCATTTGACTCAATAATACACATATAATTATTACCAAAAGGGTAATCGTATGGGATAGCAAGCGAAATTTGTGCCTGGACTGAAGATATATTCATAGGGAGGACGCAACGTCTTAACTTAGATGGGCAATCTTCAACAAATGTAGAAATAACTTCAGATGTGCCCCAAAGAAACGTCTTGGGAGACTTCACGTTCATGTTGTCAATTAATGGTGTAAAGCCTTGCAACTTACTTTAAATCTTCAGAAATGTAGAATTTTGAACTTCACAAGACGAAGAAAACGTACGAGGTTCGTTCAATAATTAACTCCACACTTTTTTTTGAAAAGCCATTAATATACATAGATAAACGACCTTGTCGGTGCTTCACATTTAATGTTTGTTCTGTGCGCCTGGGAAGTTTCGAACCGCTCTGGAAGATGGCAGAGCCTTAGTACAGCATCAAAATGGCATCTACATACGAATCACGCTACAAGCAGAGTACTGTTATTGAACTCCAGTGTGCAGAAAAAGAAAAAAGTGGTGAACATCCATAAACGTTTGTGTACAGTGTATGGTGATGCTGCAGTTGATAGCCGTACAGGAAATGCAGAAGCAGAGCTCCATGATGAGCTACGCTAGGGACGTCCTGTCACAGCCACTGCTCCAGACTTGCTGAATCGTGCGGATGCCATTATTCGTGCCAACCGGAGCATCACAATTCGACAATTGACTCTGCAGTTGTCGGTCAGCATTGGAAGTGCGTCTGCAATGATCGAGTCTCTCGGATATTCAAAGACATGCTCACGATGGGTTCCACAAATGGTCACAGCGGACCACAAGATTCAAAGAAGGCCATGTCATCTGAATTGTTGGAGCTTAAAGGTTCTCGCGGGGAACAAACTTTGAAGATGACGAGAGTGATAGTCATGCAGTGCAAATATTGCTACACATACAGGACAAAAGCTTCTACCAGCAGGGAATTCATGCTCTTCCACAACGTTGGCGTACGTCCATGGAACATGATGGAGACTACGTAGGAAAATAGGAGATGGGCAAGACATGTTGATGTATATTGTCACCAAATTCTGACTCTTAACAATAAAAATGCTCTGAGAAAAAATTGTGGGGCATTACTTATTGAACGACCCTCGTAGTATCTTGTGACTGCAATATCAATGAGCCACAATTGGAATCAATCAACTCATTAAAATATCTACGTGTAACAATTTGTAAGGGTATGAAACTGAATGGTCATAAGGCACAGTCGTAGGTAAAGTAGATGACAGACTACGATTCTTTGGCAGAATATTATGGAAATGCAATTACTCTACACCCATCTGACGCTTCTTTGAATATTGATCAAGTGTGTGAGATACGCACTAAACTGGCTAACAGGGGATATCGACTATATACAAAGAATGTCATCACGAATGGTCACAGATTTGTTTAACACAGGAGAGTATAACGGAGATGCTTAAATAACTGAACTGGTAAATGCATTTAGTCGGACGCACACTTTGACGTGAAAGCGTTGTTATTAAGTTTCAAGAATAAAGTTAATTGATGAGTCTAAAAGTATACTACAACCCCCTACGTATCTTTCGCGCAGGGATCGTGAAGACAAGTGTAGACCAGTTACAGTATGTAGAAGGGCGTTCCAGCAGTCACACTTACCACTCCATATGTGATTTGAACGAGTAAGAGCCCTAGTTAGTGGTACAATGAGAAGTACCGTCTTTTACGCACTTAGGAGAAGGTTGGGTGGTATCGGACACGTAAGGCACACTTTCTGAAGGTTGTGTTGAAACATGATTCACTCTTAGCAGTACTGTGATACTTACGTAAGGGAAGACGGAAAGCAGACGGGCTCAAAAACTCAATTTTTAGATTATTGAGTGTTTGAACATAGTTTGTGTTTCATATAAATACTACAATTTGTTCGTGAGCTAAGATTGTCTTCCTGATGCTCCGTGCGATCTGTCACTTAAATGCCACGTCTTATTTTTTGGGTCATGCAGAGAAAATTGCATAGATTCGTGTACTTCTTGTACTCAGTTTGCTGCTTCTATCGTTTTATCGTATCAAGGTTTCCTGCCTTATATCTACTATCGATATCCTTCGTTCCAATATTGTATATTATTGTTTGCGATCTCTATTGTTTCTGCTCAGTGATATTTGTTGCGAGTGAAGCAAGTATTGATTTATATTTTCTCTTGTTTCCTACGTTTTTCGAAAAAATGCCTCGAAAGAGAAATTCTCGCCTAAAGTAAAATTCAGAGGAAATACATACGTAAAGGTAAATGAGGTCGGTGGATCAAAGGAATCAAGAAAGTCAGGTATAAAGAAAATCAGTACCGCATAAAAGAAACTGCAGTACCTTCAAGGTGTTTTCCCAGTCAGCCTGTGGAGATGAACACTTATTAGGAAATATTGTGATGTACTTTAGCATGCTCTGTGATTTCATTTCGAAAGATACTGAGTGAAGAATTTGTGGGGGTATCATATCCTTCGGAGAGAATCAGCGAACTCGCAAAGGGATTACGTCAAAGCTGACACTGAATTGTGCAAAGTGCGAAGCAGTTGCTAGAACAGTGACGTCACAAATAGCAAATAATAATCTGTATGGGGATAACATAAGGGTAGTTTGTGGTCTCAGATCAACTGGTAAAGCGATGGAAGCAGGCAAATCCTTTTGCGCAATGCTTGACATTCCAAATCCAGCTACAAAATTGGTGACTTACATTGAAATTATTGGAACCGCTGTTGCTGAAGTCTGTAAAATCTCAATGAAGGAAGCTGCTGATGAAGTACTCACGGAATGTTATGACAGTGAAAGTGGTGATATTTGTGAATGTTTCGATGTTAGCTGACAGAACCGTGACGACACTTCTCCAATTGGTGTTGTGACCGCTATATCATTTGATACCGGCAAGGTAACTGATGTAGAGATTCCAAGCAAGTACTGTATAACTCGTGTTAGTGAACCTGAGAAAGAGGCTGAACATAGCTGTCAGAAGAATTATGATGTCCAACTGGTGGGATGGGAGTAATAGGAGTTACCAGGATTTTTAGTAGTTCTTTGGCATTAGAAGTGTTAGATACACATTTTATTCATGGGACAGTGACAGCAAGGCCTATGACGAGATATTTGCAGAAGAAACCTATAGTCCGAGTGTCACAGTTTCCAAATTAGAATAAGTTAGGCACATGAAGGACAGAAAGGGGTTCAGGTTGAGAAAATGATTGAAAGAAAATCTTTTACTGCAAGATGGTTAGAAGATAGATGGTGAAGGTTGCCTGACAGTTGTTGAAATATGTAGATTACGGAATTATTATGACTAGGCCATAAGAAGAAATGCTGGGAATTTAGAAAAAATGAAGAAAGTAATATGAGCTATGTTTTTCCATAAGGTTTCCACGAATGATCGTCCTCAGCATTTTCATTGCCCAAATGACCTGACACTAGATGCAAGTACAGGACAAAAGCAACATATTACCACAAACGTTCTTTACCTGCTACAGTAACGAATAAAATTAAACCTATATTTCGCGATGTTTGTAAAGATACTCTGCTGAAGATATGTCTCCATGGGATAACACAAAATTTAATTGAATGTGTGAATTCAGTGATTTGGACACAGTTTCCAAAAACTGTATTTTTTCAGCTTAAAACTTCAAATTTTGTGTTTATGATGCATTTTATTTTTTACTGGTGGTATAACATTGAAACTGGATGTTCTAGAACCACTTGGCTTAAGATATAGTGGAAATATTTCAAAACCCTTGGTGCAAACTGATAAAGAAAAAATCTGTAAACCAGAAATTGCTAATTTAAAATGGACAAAAGAAGACAAATAGAAAAGAAGAGTGACCAAATAAAGAAATGAAGATTAGAATGATACAGATGATGCTCAGTATGGAGCAAGAAAATATTAATTTTACGTAATTATCACAATTTTGTATACTAAAATTGAAATATAAAATTGGGTATATCTGTACTCAGGACAGTAATACGTTATCACAAGTAAACTGAGTATCATCAATCCTACAGAAACTCTTTTATGATCATTACTGTTTTAAAAAGTGAAATTTTACTAGTGAAAGATTATAAAAAAATTTCCTTGAAATCCATAAGGCGTATTTTGTTCATTCTACTCGTAAATGTTGGTATGTGGGTAGTATACATTCAGTAAAAATTTCACTGTTCTACCACTTATAGTTCTTTTGAAAAGTGTACCTATTCAGAGCGTTGGCAGAATAGCATTGGCAGAATAAGGATAAAATAGCATTTCGCCCCCGCTTCGAATTATAAGAATCGATGTAGTAATAATACGTTTGTGATTTTTTAAAAATTTTTCCAGCTTTGCTTTTTGATTTTGTAAATTTTTTGAGAATGAAATACTAATGTGAAAGACAATTCTTTTTTCTTTTGCAAAAACGTTGAAACGTTTTAAATGAATCGCGAATAGTAGCAAACGAACCTGTCAATCAGCTCACTTAGTTTGTCAAGGAGTCTTGTCAACTTGTTCCATATAGAAATACTGAAACATGCTGCTCACTGCAAGCTAGTGGATTCAGCTGTCCACAGCCTTGATTTTCCAAGTCCGTTCATAAAATTGTAGTAAAGTTTTTACTCACTTTCATTTTTTGTATTATTGAACCGAAGCTTTACCTTCAGTTCCTCTGCATATTTTACTCAAAGACGCATGCTGCTTATCTAACTTTTTACATAATCGTACAATACTATTTACGGTTTATCACTGAATGTTCTTGGAATAAACATGTTATTTTCTGAAACAGGTTTAATGCCCATCTGCTTTTTTTCCCATAATACTTTATGTCCATCGAATAATGCATTTCTTGGATCTGAATACCTAAACTCTCTTCGCTGATTGGCATATTAAGCAGCCTGACTTTCTCTACGATTACCTTCGTATTATTTTCGTCCCGTTTACCTCCGGACTTTCACATCCACACTTTTTCAAGAAAAAACAGTAAAAATTGAAGTTTTTATGCTACCTGTTTATTCCGGTGTAAGTGAGGACTTCGGTGAAGATACTGGCCTGGCTGCTTGAGCTGGGAATGGACGTGACAGGTTGTCAAGTCATTCATGATCAATATAAAGAAGATAAGGGATTTCCATTATTTATTTAGAATCTGTGCAGCTGCTACTGCAGGCAACAGAACACATTTCCTACATCTACATTATGTTTGCTGACCACATCAACTGTTTTGATACGAAATTTTTACACATGGTAACTCTACCATCTGGTGAGTAAGATGTATGAGACAGGCGAAATACCCTCAGACTTCAAGAAGAATATAATAATTCCAATCCCAAAGAAAGCAGGTGTTGACAGATGTGAAAATTACCGAACTATCAGTTTAATAAGCCACAGCTCCAAAATACTAACGCGGATTCTTTACAGACGAATGGAAAAACTGGTGGAAGCCGACCTCGGGGAACATCAGTTTGGATTCTGTAGAAATGTTGGAACACGCGGGGCACTACTAACCTTACGACTCATCTTAGAAGAAAGATTAAGGAAAGGCAAACCTACGTTTCTTGCGTTTGTAGACTTAGAGAAAGCTTTTGACAATGTTGACTGGAATACTCTCTTTCTAATTTTAAAGGTGGCAGGTGTAAAATACAGGGAACGAAAGGCTATTTACAATTTGTACGCAAACCAGATGGCAGTTATAAGAGTCGAGGGGCACGAAAGGGAAGCAGTGGTTGGGAAGGGAGTGAGACAGGGTTGTAGCCTCTCCCCGATGTTATTCAACCTGTATATTGAGCAAGCAGTAAAGGAAACAAAAGATAAATTCGGAGTAGGTGTTAAAATCCACGGAGAAGAAATAAAAACTTTGAGGTTCGCCGATGACATTGTAATTCTGTCAGAGACAGCAAAGGACTTGAAAGAGCAATTGAACGGAATGGACAGTGTCTTGGAAGGAGGATATAAGATGAACATCAACAAAAGCAAAACGAGGATAATAGAATGTATTCGAATTAATCGGGTGATGCTGAGGGAATTAGATTAGGAAATGAGAGACTTAAAGTAGTAAAGGTGTTTTGCTATTTGGGGAGCAAAATAACTGATGTTGGTCGAAGTAGAGATATAAAATGTAGACTGGCAATGCCAAGGAAAGCGTTTCTGAAGAAGAGAAATTTGTTAACATCGAGTATAGATTTAAGTGTCAGGAAGTCGTTTTTGAAAGTATTTGTTTGGAGTGTAGCCATGTATGGAAGTGAAACATGGACGTTTAATTGTTTGGACAGGAAGAGAATAGAAGCTTTCAAAATGTGGTGCAACAGAATAATGCTGAAGATTAGATGAGTAGATCACGTAACTAATGAGGAGGTATTGAATAGGATTGGGGAGAAGATGAGTTTGTGGTACAACTTGACAAGAAGAAGGGACAGGTTGGTAGGACATGTTCTGATGCATCAGGGGATCACAAATTTAGCATTGGAAGGCGTGGAGGGTAAAAATCTTAGAGGGAGACCAAGAAATGAGTACACTAAGCAGATTCAGAAGGATGTAGGTTGGAGTAAGTACTGGGAGATGAAGAAGCTTGCACAGGATAGAGTAGCATGGAGAGCTGCATCAAACCAGTCTCAGGACTGAAGACCACAACAACAACAACAATGCAGCCTGCCTCGTTGCACATCAAACAAGAAATCGAAGAAAGACTGTGGCACTTCCTTCCTTTCCCTTAAGTAAGACCATATACTTGTTAATTGGATTTCTATCATTAACAGAAATGATTTCAAACCAGGGCTATAGGCATAAGTTTTCATAAAGCGTTTTACCGAAGATTTTGTTCGAGAAAACGTAATGAAGCTGGGCGACGGCAGTGATCTTGTGTTACCTCGAAAACCGACAATTAGTGTCTGATGCCTTTCCAGATCAGCCAACCTGACAGTCGAGGTGCCACAGAAATGTCATGATGTGTGCACACATGAATTATACTGTAGAGCCGAATTACAGATCAGGAAGTGATGCCTTCATGACGAAATGAAATTGTCAATTTCTTTCATAGGCAGCAGTGCATGTTCTGAGCATGTTCCTAAAAGCTGCAACATTGTGGTCGATGATACTTTTCCTCCACTAAAAAAATGTGTAAATATGTAACAAGAACCCTGGCATTATTCAAAGTATTAAAAACCTTTCGATGGAACTGGTGCAAAATAATTGGGAATTTGATTCTGAAGCTACACAACATAGCAATTTGTAATCAAAGGACAAAGTTTGGCTGTGTGCTGAAGATTCTCGAAAGGACAAATTCAAGTGGAAAACAGGCTTTGTACAATATGAAGCTAGTGATGTCACCTGTTGCAGATTTGTGTACCAGCTATCAATGGCTGAAAAATAAAGAAGTTTTTTTGAGATCACAGTTACATAAGTAAGATGCAGTCTTCTCCAGCGTAAGAAGACTGGGAAAATAAATCAAGGATGGAAAATGGAGTTAGGTCATACACAGGTGATCAGTTCATAGCTGGCACTATTGCTAAATATTCTTCGTACATGGACACACATCAAAAAAGTTTTGCATCACCTCGGTGCCGAGAGTTCCGGATCCTGTACAGAAAATGGTAATAGAGATCAACAGAAATATAATTTCCGCCGTTTTTACTGCTCATGAAAACCACACATTGCATGTTGTATCACCATACAGCAAAACCTTCAAAGATGGTGGTCCAGATTGCTGTACACACCGATACCTCTAATCCCCAGTAGCACGTCCTCTTGCATTGTTGCATGCTTGTATTCGTCGTGGCATACTATCCACAAGTTCATCAAGGCACTGTTGGTCCAGATTGTCCCACTGATCAACGGCGATACGCCGTAGATCCCTCAGATAGATTGGTGGGTCACGTCCTCCATATATAGCCCTTTCCAATCTATCCCAGTCATTTTCGATAGGGTTCATGTCTGGAGAACATGCTAGCCAGTCTAGTCGAGCGATGTCGTTATCTTGAAGGAAGTCATTCACAAGATGTGCACGATAGGGGCGCGAACTGTCGTCCATGAAGACGAATGTCTCGCCAATATGCTGCCGGTATGGTTGCACTATCGATCGGAGGATGGCATTCACGTTTCGTACAGCCGGTACGGCATCTTCCATGAACACCAGCGGCGTACGTCGGTCGCACATAATGCCACCCGAAACATCAGGGAACCTCCACCTTGCTCCAAACACATACTGTGGTCACGCTACGTTGTTCAGTAGCCGTTCGTGGTTGCATACAGTTTTTTTTTCATCCCCTATGGTCTCTGTGGTAGCAGCCTGACCTGTGGGACACAAAATTTCACAGATTACAAAATGGTAGCCCATCATTCTGCCGCGATGAAGCTCACTTGTTAATGACTTTTCCATCAACCTGAAATGAATTCATTAAGCATGTTTTGCTGGTACATCCCTGGGAGCCGTTCAGACGCCTGATAGAAAAAGTTAATTCTTGTTTACTTTCCTCCACAGCCTTACAATTTTTCAGAATCGGCATCATCTTACTGTTACTGTGGGGTGTTCATACATTGTCGCACTTCATGGCGAGTTATCACTTGAGCCCGCGTGTCGAAATCGCTGTTGTGAAGAAAAGAAATAAATCGAATAAAAGTGCCGGCGGAGTATGTTGTCGTCTCTCACACACACAATGGCACCTACGTCTACATCTACAAGACCAGCCACACTCAAATAGTTGGCAGAGGGCTCATCGAAACATGTTCAGACTGTTTCTTGATCTTCTCATCCTCGTATAGCACCAGGGAAAATTGAACAACTAAATATTCTCTTATTTTTTTACGATGAACATTTCTCATTATATAGATAATTTCCCATTCGGATGAAAAAGTTTCGATTGAAATTTCGTGAAAAGATTTCAACGCAGGGTAAACTCCTTTGCTCTCATGATTACGACCCAAAATCACAAAGCATAACAGCGACACTCTCTCTTCTGTTCCGCGACAATGCAAAACGATTATATAGATAATTTCCCATTCGGATGAAAAAGTTTCGATTGAAATTTCGTGAAAAGATTTCAACGCAGGGTAAACTCCTTTGCTCTCATGATTACGACCCAAAATCACAAAGCATAACAGCGACACTCTCTCTTCTGTTCCGCGACAATGCAAAACGAGCTGATATTCTTTGAAGTTTGTCGATGTCCTCCGTTAACGTTACGTATAAGGTAAGGATCACCTATTGCTCAGCAATACGCCAGAAAAGGACGGACAAGACTAGTGTAGGCAGTCCCTTTAGGGCATCTGTAGTAACTTTTAAATGTCCTGCGAACAAATCCCAGCCTTTGGATCGTCTTCCCAGCAACATTTCCTATGTGACGGTTCCAATTTAAGTTATTCATATTTCTAATTTCATGGTATTTCACTGAATCGGCAACATGTAGCCAAGATTTAACGGATTATTTGTAGCACTCACGTGGAGCACCTCATATTTTTATTGATTAGAGTCAATTAGCACTTTCCGCACCATACTGATATCTTGTAAAAGCACTTCCAATTTGTGGAATATTACTAGGTCCTTTTTCACACGAATTAATAAACGGTATCGACAGGAGACAAAAATAAAACTGATTTCATATTTCTAGATTTCCCCAGCTTTTACACCGTTCCTCAGAAGTAGTTTCTCGTCAAATTTACAACATGTGAATTATCGCCTCGATTATGGGAATGGATTCGTGAAGAAAATAATGAGAAGATTTAGGCCATTCACAAGAGTATTAAACGGAACCAGAGATATTTTGTTACAATGATAAATCACTCAAATCTAAATTAAATACTTAGGGTTTACAGTTATGGACAATTTAAATTTGAACAATTACAGATAAATTATTTTGGGAAGGATAACCAAAGACTGCGTCTTATTGGCCCAGCGTTTAGACGATACAACATATCTAGTAAGGACTGCCTACACTACATTTGCCAGTCATCTTGTGGGAGTACTGCTGCATGGTATGGAGGTGATCGAAAAAGTTCAAAAAGAGCACTTCGTTTTGTAATGCGAAAGAGGACACCGACTGTCAGAGATGTGATACACGAGCTGTGGACGCAATCACTACAACAAAAGCGTTTTTTGTTGCAGTGAATCATCTTCATGAAATTTCGATGAACAACTTTCTCCTCCACAACCGAAAATATATTGTTAGTTGTATTCCTTCCTCGAGAGCGCTATATCTGAGATTTATACATTCCCATATTAGAAAATTTAAAAGACATGCTACAAGTGACAAAGACATACTCCATATCTTGTCCAGTTCTACTCATTCCACCTTTACGGTGTTACATTGTTTTCACAGATTACCAGTTTTTTATGTTTATATGCAGACTGTAGCAACTAATGAAAATCTGTAGCCGGGCTGAGTTTCGAACCTGCGTCTCCCCCTCACTAGGCCGATGCGCTGACCGCTACTCCACCCTGGCGCAGGGGCTTTGCACAACTGCACGGACTATTCTAGCACCCCTCCCTCCTCAGTCAAAATTCCTGTTTGTGCCTCAGCCAACTTGGTATTCTCCCTAAACTCGAACATCATTGCAAAGGCTCTCCAACTGCATTGAAATAGCGGGCTATGATCTAAAGAAATAAATATATTGCTATTAATTGATTTTTATATTCTTTGTTGAAAACAAATTTATCCATTATTATTATATTGTACACTCCTGGAAATGGAAAAAAGAACACATTGACACCGGTGTGTCAGACCCACCATACTTGCTCCGGACACTGCGAGAGGGCTGTACAAGCAATGATCACACGCATGGCACAGCGGACACACCAGGAACCGCGGTGTTGGCCGTCGAATGGCGCTAGCTGCGCAGCATTTGTGCACCGCCGCCGTCAGTGTCAGCCAGTTTGCCGTGGCATACGGAGCTCCATCGCAGTCTTTAACACTGGTAGCATGCCGCGACAGCGTGGACGTGAACCGTATGTGCAGCTGACGGACTTTGAGCGAGGGCGTATAGTGGGCATGCGGGAGGCCGGGTGGACGTACCGCCGAATTGCTCAACACGTGGGGCGTGAGGTCTCCACAGTACATAGATGTCGCCAGTGGTCGGCGGAAGGTGCACGTGCCCGTCGACCTGGGACCGGACCACAGCGACGCACGGATGCACGCCAAGACCGTAGGATCCTACGCAGTGCCGTAGGGGACCGCACCGCCACTTCCCAGCAAATTAGGGACACTGTTGCTCCTGGGGTATCGGCGAGGACCATTCGCAACCGTCTCCATGAAGCTGGGCTACGGTCCCGCACACCGTTAGGCCGTCTTCCGCTCACGCCCCAACATCGTGCAGCCCGCCTCCAGTGGTGTCGCGACAGGCGTGAATGGAGGGACGAATGGAGACGTGTCGTCTTCAGCGATGAGAGTCGCTTCTGCCTTGGTGCCAATGATGGTCGTATGCGTGTTTGGCGCCGTGCAGGTGAGCGCCACAATCAGGACTGCATACGACCGAGGCACACAGGGCCAACACCCGGCATCATGGTGTGGGGAGCGATCTCCTACACTGGCCGTACACCACTGGTGATCGTCGAGGGGACACTGAATAGTGCACGGTACATCCAAACCCTCATCGAACCCATCGTTCTACCATTCCTAGACCGGTAAGGGAACTTGCTGTTCCAACAGGACAATGCACGTCCGCATGTATCCCGTGCCACCCAACGTGCTCTAGAAGGTGTAAGTCAACTACCCTGGCCAGCAAGATCTCCGGATCTGTCCCCCATTGAGCATGTTTGGGAGTGGATGAAGCGTCGTCTCACGCGGTCTGCACGTCCAGCACGAACGCTGGTCCAACTGAGGCGCCAGGTGGAAATGGCATGGCAAGCCGTTCCACAGGACTACATCCAGCATCTCTACGATCGTCTCCATGGGAGAATAGCAGCCTGCATTGCTGCGAAAGGTGGATATACACTGTACTAGTGCCGACATTGTGCATGCTCTGTTGCCTGTGTCTATGTGCCTGTGGTTCTGTCAGTGTGATCATGTGATGTATCTGGCCCCAGGAATGTGTCAATAAAGTTTCCCCTTCCTGGGGCAATGAATTCACGGTGTTCTTATTTAAATTTCCAGGAGTGTATTTTGAACCTTGATACAATTTTATGAAATATTCTTTGTGTTTAAAAGAGAGATATCAACGTTTCTTCGCTTGATTTCATCAATACCAATATTACAGTACATAATAAGACTTTGCCTGGCTTAGACAAGAATTAAATTGTATTAAATTTTATGTAGTAATATTTCGTTAATGCAATCTTGGGTCATTATGGCCCGAAGTACCAAGAGTGTATACTATTTTAAGGAGAACGGTAGGGTTAATTACACGTGTTAAGGGTCTTATCTGAGCGTTTCTTAAATTACAAGCGCTTAGGGTCTTAACTAAACTTTCCTCATACCTGTGTGCAGAAGATTTTGCTTTAAAAATCATTCGCCATCTTAGGATAGCAGTCTGTCACCAGGTCGTCTCTCAGTTATCAGAAGGCACTCACTCCATTGACTGGAAAGTCGTAAATCTTATACTACATAAGAGGAAAGAAAGCGGAGTCATTACCGTAACATATCTGGGTTTGCTATACCGTACACGCTATTACAATATGCCTGCTGTCGCCGTTGCTGACTTCTGAATGTACACTGATTTCAACTGTAATGTCAGCGTCTTCCAAATTATTGAGTTTGTTGAAACTTTTTTTAAATTACTCAATATTAGGAAGCGACACGTAGTATTTTTCTCATCTTTTTAAATCAGAATTTTCGACTATAGTTGATTGTAGTCTTTACATCAGAGCCTGGATTTTTGCTATTAGTGTACTACACGTGGAACAGGTGGTTTCATGAAGTAACTTTAACTTCCAGCTTTAATCGGTGGGGCCCTTATCAGTTTATTTGCAGTTCCTTACATTTCAGCTCAAAACATCGAACGCAGAAAATCACATATCACAGCTTGTCCTCACATTTCCTCTGCTTGCACACCTGTTCAGTTATTGTTTGCCATGGCAGAAATCCCACCAAACCTTTCGACACAATCAATTCAAAGATGTAGCTTGTACACAAAGATAGTGTAATACAAAGATTTCTCTGAGCTAATATAAAATAATGCTTTCTGCTTTCAAGGGCGCTACGTTCTTGTTACAGCAATCCATAACTATGAAAATTAATTAAATAAAATTAAATATTAACACTTAAATTTTGCTTTGTGATTTGGAAAATAACTAAAACCTTTACTAATCTCTATTGTTAGATGCGACAGAATCGGGCGTGTGATGTTTACCTACACAATCTTTATTTCAAATGTAAATCTAAAATGATCTGTCAGAATCTTACGTACGAATATGGTAAGTCCTACTTGTCGATTCCGCGCTTTGACGTAAAGTGAAGAATTCGTTACGCGTACTGTAAATATGTTATAGCCTACAGAATGATTAGTTCCATTAAGCTGTTCCAAATTCTCTGGTGGAAATTCGCATATACTCAATTATCTTCGAATCCTGTTACAGGCCAACAGTTGTACGTGACTCTTGAGTGATGGCTATTCGATAGCCTAGTTTTAAAGTTTGGGGATATGCGGGACTGTCTGATACAATGAACTGTAAGCTTCCCACCATATTTCTTTCTGTATAAAATTTACCCCAACTTTGCCTCTACGTATTACAAAAACTGTGTACCCAAAAACTGTTATCCGTGCATGCTAATCTTTGTCCAAACAGAACCTAATTTTAACTGAACTGTAACTGATCTGAATACTGCTCCTCTTTATATTAAATGCGCCACTGAAGTAAAACAACTATCTGGCACTTATCTAAATTTCCACTTATCAACCGTCTTAACAACACTGTTTCAGATTTCTCGAAAGCACAACAGCAAACAGTAAGCGGCAGCGATTAATCTTGGTTCCTATTTCTAAATAAATATTCAAACTGTTGCATACCACATGGTCCAATTGTTAATGCATAAAGCGAGATGAACAGAGTAACAGCTTCTATAAAATGATATTCCAAAACTGCGATTTTAACATGAATTTTGTATTCAAAAAGACGGTATAAAACTGTGCGTGACCTTCACACATAACAATGGTCTGAACAAAGTGAATAATGATTTTAAAACGGTACAAAGTTAACCGAGAATTTCCATAAAAATCAAACAGCTTAAGCAGTTAATATCTTAAAGCAAGATTCAGGGACATGAGGTGGTCTTTCTCTAAGCACTGAGCTAGTAAACAAAGTTAAGTAGCTGCCAATAACCCTTTCTACAAATTAGGTGTGCAGTGCTGCAGGCGTACCTCAAACTTTTTCTCTTGAAAAAATTACGTTATTCAAATTTTATATTCCATTCGCCTTTCGATATATACGTCATATTCATCCTTGGTGTCCTTTACAATAAATCTCTCTTCACTAACAGATACAATCACAAGTCAACACAGCACTACTGAATACGTCCATCACCAACCACACTTCAGCTAAGAATGTATCAGAGTGCGCAGAGGCAAAGACTATGCCACGACAAGACAAAAGATCGTTTAACAATAACATAACTTGCTCTCTCTCTCTCTGACGTGCACATCGATAACCCAGAAAAATCAAAGTGACATGTACACCTTACAATATGTCCCAAACGAAGGTTCCTCTGTTCCAGAGAAATTAATTACAACCGTGGCTCTCCAATAGCTAAGGCACCACAGTACGTTTCCTACACGCAAGTGAATGGAAACAACGGTAGCAAGGAGTGATTGTGAAATGAAGGCGAAACATATCAGTCACATTAAAATTTTATTTACTGAGAGGTAGTTACGTTGATAAGCTGGTTTCGCAGTTAAATGAAAGAATTAGAATTTGACTAGTCAAATCTTTATGATCATGAGGCACCGCTGAGCTGTCAGTTCTGTTCCTAGACGGACGTACAACATTCTGTTGTTATAAAAATTACAAAGATAGAGAACAACTGATTTCTAAAGCCTTGCATTTCGTTGATTCGCCACGGCACACCCAAGGCGACTATTCTGCCCATGGATCTTCTGGAGGCTCCATTATATAATGACATGAAGCCCCGTACTAAACGTACCTCCGCCCCTGTCCAGTTTATTATTTTCGTATCAGTTAATGCCGGAAAGTAGGTCCACCGCACGGTCTCTACAGAAAGAAAGAAGGGTGCCATCAATTATGGCACTGAAGTAGGACTGGACCTCTGAGACCGTAGCAATCAAAAGAAACATCTACTATGGCTCTCGGTGTCTTGCGTCTCAGATCACTTTGTGCACGTGACGCACATGCTGCAGAAGTACTTTCATCAATAAAGATTAAGCTAAACAGAGAAGCATTCCTTAAGTAAGAAGTTAGCACAGTTTTAGACACCAGCCTATAGTGTTACGAAGTAGCAGGAATTGCTAGAAGCGCTGGACGGTATTAATCGGTGTGGTATAAAATTTAAAGTGCACCTCCTCTTCTGGGCGTTGCTCCGGAGAATACACGCCAGACTTTGGCCGCCTAATCCGAAGCCCTACCGGCTGAATCTTCGTTCGGTACTGTTGCTGGGGAAACTAGTTTCCCCTTCCCTATAAATGTTGTCTCCACAAATTTTAGGTGGCGTTAATTCCCTTCTTTTTGTAGATAGCCGTTTGCTTTTACTGCTAATTGTATACGTACATATTCCTCTAAACCAACCCCCAATTCAGTAATGGTGTATTCTATAATTGCGTGATTGTTGAATATTCCTGAACTCTATTATGCTTGAACTGGAGGTGGGAGGTCACCTGTAATTTCTGATCTTTGTAACCTGGGTCGTAGTAAATCTAACTGTACTGAAATCCTCAAACAGGTAGATCTCTTCAACGGACTGCCGATGTGTGGTACCCCTCTCTCCTTCCCCCGTTCCTGTCATACTTTTGTTCTTGTATTTTTACTTATTCTTGTTTTGCTGAATCAAACAATTTTTGAAGCCCAACAGCCTGGTCCCCTGCTAAATCAGATACGTTGTCTAGGCTTCCCTTGTTCATACTCCTGCATTCACTGATAAGAGCAATCTGATATTCCCCTTCAATTCTTAGCATTAAAATCAGTTCTAAGAGGATGATGTTAGTGTTGGGAAGGTGCTTCCTTTCCCTTTATTTTTAAAAAAGTTACACGTTCACAGATAGTCTGACACACAATAAAGACTTCTGCCGGGCTGCAGTTACTCAAAGAATAAAAACTTTGAAATATCACAAGTCCGTGAATAAAGCTAATGTCTGTCGTACTTCTAGGAGAAGTCTGACCAATCATACACCACGTAGAGTCCAAGGTCGTAAAGTAGCTCAGCAAGAGAGCAGACGGCACGTGTATTGTAAGCATCTTGACTGAATACGACTCTGCTTCTTGTAGCTGTGCGAGCAGCTTTATCCAGCTCCGTAGACCCCAGGACCGTGCCACACGATGTACAGTGTCTGAGGAGGGCGTGTCACTGCTCCATTGTGGTGTGCTGGCTGCGTGATGCGTGTATATGGCGCTGCTCTAAATGGTTCAAATGGCTCTGAGCACTATGGGACTTAACATCTATGGTCATCAGTCCCATAGAACTTAGAACTACTTAAACCTAACTAACCTAAGGACAGCACACAACACCCAGCCATCACGAGGCAGAGAAAATCCCCGACCCCGCCGGGAATCGAACCCGGGAACCCGGGCGTGGGAAACGAGAACGCTACCGCACGACCACGAGATGCGGGCTAAATATATATATATATGGCGCTGCTGTTGTGGTAGTGAGTGAGGGGTGTAGCTCAATGAATCGCTAACTACGGCACTCAGTTTTCCCACTTACGAATGAGAGGTTGTAGGGCACCCTGCTACACACGCAGTTCTGTGTTTTTGATCCTGGCCACTCGTTTTTGATCCTGGCCACTCGGAAAATTATACAGTTGCGGAACGCAACGTTGGTATGGAAAAGGAGCGCTAAAGTTATTTATAGTCGTTTAGTAGTAAAGTCCGTAACTGCGACAGGACCAAGCTGTTCGAGGTGGTTGACTCATTTGTAAGTGGAAATTATCGTACAGCGATTAGCTGAGAAATGATACGTATGACTTCTTTTGCCGACCCTCTGGTTATTTCTCCTTCTCACACTGTCTCGGTGGGGGCCTACCCTAACATACCTGGCTCTAGGTTACACTCATATCCTTTTCTGTTTGGTATTTTTGAACACTGAATACTGTGACAAAAATTGGCTGACAGTTGAGGCAATTTGAGAAGCTCAAGAAATACGTCGTTTCTCATGACGATCGTACAGCAGTTAAGTTAAATAGACGACACTCTTTCGGGACATGTGGTGGCGTCGTCTTTCCCACGGTTTGTCCTGACAGAAAAGTTGTAATGTCTCTTTCTCTGCAGCCTGCAGCTCCCTGAGTGGGGCCTTCAGAATGGCTGCAAGCCGCTAACCTCGCCATGTTGACCCTGAGTTCCCTGGGCCTTCTGTGTCATGTGGGGTAATGGAAACAAATCAATAAATAAATACCTGAAAGTTTTCAATTTGCCCATTAAAATTATTCTCTTCACGACAATATCGATTTAACACTGTAACAGGTCTCATATTATAATTAATCTACTCGGAAACTGAACATAATAAAAGTTGATTTAAGAAAACAGCTGTGACGTGCAGATTAATAAGATATTTAGGCACAACCGTCTTCTACAGCTTGAATTAGAAAATATTAGTAATATTAATATGCACGGTGATCCAAAAGTCCGTTAACATTTGACGTCAAATCGTTTCCTCAAAACGCCTGTCAGCTCGTAACACTTCCCACCAGCAGAAGTACCGAGGGTAGTTTGGAACTTCGAGGAAACGGTGTCACGTGCGTGGCACATCGCTCGTCGCACAGGAAGGCTGTCCACGGAAGAGGGAGTTTGTGTACAGGAAGGAGCACGAAACTTGTCGTAAACTGCAAGCAGCAAGCGCCTTGGCAGCGAGACACTTTGAAGTGCTGCTGTTGCTCCGTAAACAGCCCGGGGCTGAGCGCGCCGCAGCTGCTTACCGGGCGTCGACCTGGATTTCTCGATGGCTCCGACACCATCTCCCCTAAATTAAGGCATTATTAAAATTTTAATAACTCTTCCGGGAGAGGGTTGCCAAAAACTGTACAAAGGTGCCGAAGTCAGACCAGAGCTGCTGATAATGAATGTACAAGGCAATTATCCTTTGTCGGCGGCGATAGCAATTCAGCCGCGTGACGAATATTGGCGAAATGAAACACTTCAGAAGCCGAGCTTTCTGGTGAGCGTTTAGGTTACTTTGTTCTTATCTCCCTGCTTGTTTTCTTTGTAATGTGGAGAAAACGGACAGCCGGTAAGCAGTTCATCGCCAGCTATGTTAAGGTCATATCGGAACGGGAAGAAGAAAAATAGCAGTTCGTGTAAACAGTTTATTCGAAAGTTAGTAATGTCGCCATGGTTACTTGGCACACACTGAGTAGCTGTTGATGGAATATTAACCATGCAATAGATTAGGTTGCACTAAATAAACGTTCGACACTACACAAAGACCTCTTCTTCCAGACCGATATTGTGCCGCATTTGTAAAAGCATTCGACGACGGAGCCGACATTTACACAATTTATTTGTTTGTTTATTTCTTTTTAACGCTGCAAGACATTTTAACGTGTATTCAAATTGTGTTGGGATGTAATTTTCTAAAACTAAACTTAGCTTCTTTTAGTAGATCCGAATGCTTAATTTCCGTTGGTATAAGCGTTCTGAGCTAGCATTGAAATCAATGGTAATTCGACCACATACTTGCATTTCGAGCGTTGCAGATGGTGCAAATCAGTTTCAGTCACTGCGCAATCTTTCTTTTTTTTCGATGTTGGAACCACCAGGAACAGTACGCTACTGCCTCACTTTTCAACCTAATGATGACATCAGTTTTTTTCTGCACAGGGATTCATACTGTGCATCTATAGGTTGGCCGCAAATATACTAGCCTTTACAGTAGTTATCTCTACTACAGAGGAGATACAGATAGCCCAATAACTATAAAAATGTTCTATTATTTGCTAACTCAGCCGTGGCATACCCACTAGAAGAAGTTGTACTTGCTAGAAAGTTTTAGTGAACTACATGGCGATCTCCTTAAAATTTGAAATCGCTAATTTTTTCTCGTATAAGTACATTTTTAATTCCTCTTAGTATTGTACTAGTTATGTATCAAACATTGCGTAGTCAAGGACGGAACAGTAACGGACGTGTGTACGAAGTTTGGTTGAAATCAATCCCGTGGTTTAGCAGAGGGTGTACAGTACACACAAACACACCCACCCATTTTTATAATTTATATGAATATATAAATAAATTAGTTTCACGCCATGACGTGAGCAATCTGGCCGCATATTTTCTACTGGTATCTCTGACTTACCCTATACATCGAGATGCTAAATAAATAATTCGTTCTTAAACTTCCACAATTTAAGAGTCGCATTCGGTAGAGCTCATTCGATAAAATCTAGCTATCTGCAACTGAACATGCGAAACTGTTGATCAGAATATTGACATTGTTTGGCTGTCGTGCAAATACGTATACGACATGATCGTTTAGCATATTCTACCCGAAACTTGTTTTACCTCTATTGTAATTCAGCACAATAGTAGAATTAAGGCGGTTGTCGGACACTGCCATCGGTATTAATACGTAACTCACAAGAATCAGACTTCCGGAGTGAGCCACCATATTCACAGTTTGTGATCGTTTATCGGTAGCATATTTTTCTCCTGTATACAATGAAGATCTCATATCCTTACCACCCATGCTGTGAAGCAAAACCCAGTCACACGGCCGGGAAGTTCGCAGTTCCCCGTGTATTTCCATTTTCTCAGCAGAGAATTTCATAAATCAGCTGCCGAGGCAACATTACAGTTTCTTTCGTTTTTTCCTTACTGTTCAGTTTGAAAATAAAATATCTTACTTCAAAACTGGATTACCAAGATAATAAGTCCCTTGTGAGAGACAACAATACTTTCATTAAAATTACCCATTTCTCGTAATCGGAAACCACATGATATCGGATAACAGCTGTTTATCTGAAACATAATCGCAAAAAATGAATACAAAAAAAAAACATTTATAGGTTAACATAAAATACCAAGTGTACTTATTGTGAGGAAACAGGTAAGTCTCGTGGGGAATGTATAAAGTAAAACCTGATCCAGATCGATGAGTAGAGATTTTGACTAGTTGGGAGCTGTTCTGATGTTACTGTTTATCACTACCTCAAAAAGTGTTCGAACAAAAGTCAAAACATGCATTATTATCTCTCACATACAAGGTGTGTTTACAAAATAACGACAGTTCTTGTTTCTGTTTTTCCTTTTTTGGGAAAGAATTTTATTTCATTTATGTTATCCTCTTAATACAGTTCCCTTTATATATTACACGGTTATGCTAGCACTTTTTCTAATCCCATAAACATTATGGTACTTGAGTTTTGCGATAACTTTCAGTTTTCTCAGTGATGCGGCTTTAATGTCATGTATTCACGTGAACCAACGGTCCATTATGATTATGTTTATTTCGTGGGCCAAAACGAAAGTCACAGGTGCCATGTCTAACAAAACTGGAGGCTGGGCCATCGTTACAGTATCGTTTTTGGCCATCAACTCACAACGTGCAACTAAGTGTTAGCAGTTGCAATATCATGATGGAATATCCATGAATTGCTTCCCTATAAATCACAATTTTTTAATTTCATATAATAATCGTACGCATTACGCCTAATTGATGGAACTTGTGGTAAGAAAAAAATGGCTCAAATGGCTCTGAGCACTATGGGATCTAACTGCTCTGGTCATCAGTCCCCTAGAACTTAGAACTACTTAAGCCTAACTAAACTAAGGACATCACAAACACCCTTGCCCGAGGCAGGATTCGAACCTGCGACTGCAGCGGTCGCGCGGCTCCAGACTGTAGCGCATAGAACCGCTCGGCCACTCCGGTCGGCTCTTGTGGTAAGAACTCATAATGAACTATACTCATAAAATCGAAGAACACATTGCGTATAACCTTCACTTATCACTTCACTTGTTATTTTCCGCTCTGTCGATCCAAAAGGATTCCACTGAGACGACGCCTCAGCTTCGATGCCACATCTGTAAACCACAGTTCACCACCTGTTTCGGTATGTTTCAGTAGTTCTGAATTGTTATTGACTTCAGGTAGCGACTGCTGAGCACCTTACATTCGCTGCTGCTTTGTTTCAAAATTCAGAAATTTCTAAACAAGTTTTTCAGTCACGCATTTTGTAATCAAAACATCCGAGCAACATCATCAGCGATTGAAATAGCGATTTGGCGATCGCTTACAATCCTTTCTCTCACTTTTTCCTCGATTTCTTCGGCTGATGATGATCTGGTGCGGCCAGCGCTCTCTTCATCTCCAACGACTTCTGGGAAATTCTTTGATAATTTCTATACAAAACAGGGAAGAGCTTGTACTATCAAATCACTTTAATCTTTTTCACAGTTGACAATAGGCTACATAACCGATATGGTTAACGTTGAACAGGTACTTTTCAGACATGTTTACCAACAGAGCAATGAACAAAGGCGCGAATCGGACTAATGCAACGAGCGTAGTTACAGAATTGCCACTACTTTTTGGACACATCTTACAATTAGTCATCCAGCCGGAGACATCACGCTAATAACGTGTAACATCGCCTCTGGGAGAAAAGAATGCAAAACTTCCCTCATCTGCACCGTATATGACGTTCCCCATCGATTATGTAATAAATGGGAAGCATTGGTAGAAAAAAATTCTAAAAAAAAATTCTATATGAACACAAAACTTCCTACTGAGCCTATGATTATATTTCACTGTCTACTATTCAATGACTAATTTCCTGTAGAGGTAAAACAGGATGGCACATCGTGCTGGTCTTAACAAAATCGAAATGACTATGTTACGGAGAAACACAGTATAACAGTCTTAAGGAAAGTAATCGTCTACAAGAAGCAAGTTACTAATAAACTTACTTTGAGCCTCCATGATGCAACCGTTTTCAGGAATTTATCGGAAATATACGTTGTGGTTAATAATGACACGAAAAGGTAAAGTACGTCTGGTAGTAAAAAATAATGTAGAGCATTAGTCACTTCGAACAACAAAGTTAAATTGCTGCTTCAGACTTCACTGTACTATCTTGTGTTTCAACTAACGGAGGGACATATAGAGAAGATCAACCTTCACTTGCGGATACGGACTCCACTGTTCCTTAAGAACCAACTTCGTTCTACGTATATAGCCATAGTCCGCAAGCCGCCTTAAGAACTGGGGCGACTGCGGCTGACTTAATATCTGATGCCACTATAATAAACCCGTTTTCGTCTTACATTAGCTACTAGTGCGTAGACGAACGACTGTCGATAAGCCTCCACATAAGAACCGTACACAATGTTACTTCACCCCCTTTAAAAGGCTACATCCGTCTCTTTGGAGCGCTGTACATGGTGCAGAACAGGTACCCGGCGGTCACGTGACCATCCACTGTTGACGTATGAGACAGCACTGAATTTGTGTGTGTATGCCAGCCTGTTGCATAGAGTTACCTCAGTAACATGGGTTGACATGGAGATTTGACAGAATCCCAGAAAGGACGTTGGTATGTCAACGTGGATTGTCCAGCGTGTCTGAAAGTATCGTGTTCTACTAGGCTGGCGTGTGAGCTCGTAGCGTTTTCGTTTCGCATTTTGGTACTCCGGTTGCTGCAAATTTATTTATCGATTGTCACTTTTTATTTGTAGTTCACTATTGCCATTTACAGTTTCATATTGTCATTTGGAGATTGTGACTGGATCTCTGGGAGCTAAGAATGGAGTGCCAAGTGGAGAAATCGGAACATTTACGACTTATTCTTCTGTGTGAGCTCGATAAAGTGGTGCCAGCAGCGGAAGCGGTCAGAAACATTTTCGCGTTGTAACACGATCATGCCATTGGACAGAGCGTGGTAAGGTAATGAATTTCTCGTTTTCAGGAGGCTTAGTAATTTTTCACGTTCAAGAAGACCTTCGGGTTTGATGAAGATTGTTTAACACATTGATCCACCATGATTCACGTCAGTGCACTGAAGAACTGGCAAATGTGATTAACTGTGAGCAGTCCACCTCCATGCAATATTTGCATGCAGTGTGGAAGGTTGAAAAATCGGGTATATGGGTACCGCATGCTCTAAACCAAAATCACAAAAATCAGCGGTGGCCATATGTGCATATCTGCTTGCTCGTCATCAACTGGCTCGTGAACAACACTGGAAATTCCAACTCTGTATCGTTAATGGTGACGATAAACAGGAGAAAAAGATAGGAATGGTTGAGCAACAAACAAAGTAGTGACTCTCCTACAAAGACTTGCGCGCACTCACAAAACGTAATTTCATGCATCTGGTATTAGAGCGATGTGCTGTGTACTATGATTTGCTTCCCCGGGGTTTAACCATTACTGCTGACATTATTTGTCAACAACAGAGACGTGTCGTAGACGCAGTCCAAGAACAACGACCAGGTAGACTGCTAGAATGCTATTCCAAGATAACCACCGGCCAGATTCTGCTAGACTAACAAAAAACATTCAACAGCACATAAGTTGGTAAGTCATTTCGATCTCACCTTATTCATTTGATTTTGCTACCTCAGATTTTCACGTTTTCCGCGTTTTATGGAACGACCTTCTAGGAATGCTTTTCGGATGGAAATGTGCTCCGATCACGGGTCAACGAGTTCTTCCCTTGAAAACCACGTGACTTCTATAGACACGGAATCGAAATATTATCCCAGCCTTCGTAGACTGTTGCAAAGAATGGAACCGGCCGTGGTGGCCGAGCGGGTCTAGGCACTTCAGTCCGGAACCGCGCGCAGGTTCGAATCGCAGGTTCGCAGGTCGCAGGTTCGCATCGTGCCTCGGGCATGGATGTGTGTGATGTCCTTAGGTTAGTTAGGTTTAAGTAGTTCTAAGCCTAGGGGACTGATGACCTCAGATGTTAAGTCCCATACTGCCCACAGCCATTTGAACCATTTTTTGCAAAGAATGGAGGAGAATATGTTACTGATAACTAAAGCTTCTGTTATGTATATCTGTTGTTTTTATTAAATATATCGTAAAACGCTACTAACTTATGCAGCAAATCGAAAATAATTGCAGCGATGTAACACGACGTCATAAGATTGGCAGTAAAAGATATTAACGATAGGAACCAGACGAGAGGATCAAGCCCTGCCGGAATTTGAACTTTCAGTAAATGTTAATCCATCACAACTAGATTCCGATCACACATTGCGGAGGAAATTACGTAAAATGAACAACTGGAATCGGGTCCTTCGTAAGATATCGTTACTAACAGCGGGAGATTAAGCTGCACGTCTTCAATGGGCCAAACAACATAGAAACTTAATAGTAGCCGACTGAAGCCGTGTAGTGCGGTCCGACGAATCGAGATTTTTCCTCGTTTCAAGGCAAGGCTCAGTGTGCAACGACGGCGAAGTGAGGCGTTCCAACCGTTGTCTGTGGAGGGTGCAGTTCACGCAGGGGCTGCCCTATAATGCTTTTTGGGTGCATTTCGAACCATACCGTGAATATGAATCAAGATACGTTCTCAGTGCCGTTTGTTCTACTCTTTATCATGGGAATGGACACACCCACCTCCCAAGGGGACAATATCATGTTCACAGGGCTGTACACATACACTGATCAGTCAGAACATTACGACAGTCTACCTAATAGCCGGTATGTCCAACTTTGGCACGGATAACCTCGACGACGTGTCGTGGCACAGAAGCAATGAGGCATTGGTTAGTCGCTGGGCGGAGTTGGCACTGTATCTGCACACACAAGTCACATAACACTCGTAAATCCCGGGGAGGGGGCGATGAGCTCTGACACCACGTTCAATCACATCCCAAATGCGTTCGATTGGGTTCAAATGGCTCTGAGCACTATGGGACTTATCATCTGAGGTCATCAGTCCCCTAGAACTTAGAACTACTTAAACCTAAGTAACCTAAGGACATCACACACATCCATGCCCGAGGCAGGATTCGAACCTGCGACCGTAGCAGCAGCGCGGTTCCGGGCTGAAGCGCCTATAACCGCTCGGCCACCACGGCCGGCCTGCGTTCGATTGGGATCAGATCTGGCGAGTTAGGGGGTCAGCACATTAATTTGAAGCCATCACTGAGTTGTTCGAATCACTCAGTCACACTTACGGTCTTGTGACACAGCGCATTATCTTGTCAAAAAATGCCACTACCGTCAGGAAACGTGATCGTCATGGAGGGGTGTACGTGGTCTGCAGCCAGTGTACGATACTCTTCGGCCGTCATGGTGCCTTGTACGGGCTCTACTACCCACGGAGACCCACGTGAATATTCCCAGAGCATAATCGAGCCATCGCCAATTTGTCCTAGTCTCGCAGTACAGGTGTTAAGGGGCTGTTCCCCTGGAAGACAACGGATTGTCTCCCTCCCATCGGCGGGATTAAACAGACCGTACTTCGCTCCGCCACTGCGCCAACGTTCAATGCCGATGTTCATGTGCCCAGTTCAGTCGTAGTTGCCGATATCGTGGTGTTGACATTGGTATTTGCGTGCGTCGTCGGCTGCAGGGACCCATCGTTAGGAGTGTTCGGTGCACCGTGTGTTCAGACTCACTTGTACTTTGCCCAGCATTAAAGTCTGATGTTAGTTCTGCCACAGTGCGCCGCCTGACCTGTTTTACCAGTCTGCGCATCATACGACGTCTGAAATTTGTAATGAGGCGTGGCTGCCCAACCCCACGACGTCTAGGCGTGGTTTCACCTTGGTTTCGCCACGTTTTGAAGACACCACAGCAAATCTCGAATATCCGACGAGTCGTGCAGTTTTCGAAATGTTCGTGCTGAGCCTCCTGGCCGTCACAACCTGTCCTCGGTCAAACTCAGACAGATCGCGCGCCCTCCCCATTGCACACACGGACTTCACACTCACTGACACTACATGTACCGTGCTTGTGTCTGGCTAGCAGTCATTCTTCACCAGGTGACGCTGCTATCGCCTGGACGGGTTCGTCGGAAGTACGTCCGTGATCATTATGTTCTGGTTCAAAATGGTTCAGATGGCTCTGAGCACTACGGGACTTAACTGCGGAGGCCATGAGTCCCCTAGAACTTAGAACTACTTAAACATATCCTCTAAATCAGTCTGTCGTAATCGCATATAAATTGCCTAGGACTCTTTAGGAAAGATGATGAAACGTAGTTATCACCATTTCAACTTTCTGGCTGCTCTGTTGTGGTTGTTGTGGTCTTATGTTCGAAGACTGGTGTGATGCAGCTCTCCACGCTCCTTTATCTTGTGCAAGCCTCTCCATTCCGCGTAACTATTGCAACTTAAATCCTTTTGAACCTGCTTATTCTATTCATCTCTTGGTCTCCATCTATAATTTCTAACCCTCCTTCCACACTTTCCTCCAATACTAAAATGGTGGTCTCTTGATATCTCAAAACGTATACTAGGAACTGATCCCTTGTTTTTGTCAAGTTATGCCAAAAATTTGTTTTCTCTCCAGTTCTCTTCAGTACTTCCCCACTGATTGCAGCATGGTCTAAACTTCAGAATTTTTCCGTAGCAACACATCTCTCTTCTTTATCTGAACTGTTTATCGTCCATGTGTCACTTCCAGACAATGGCACACTCCAGACAGATGCCTTCGGAAAATGCTTCCTAGCACTTAATTCTACAGACTTTTCTGAAATTCCTGTTACAAACTTCTAGAACCTGTATAAGGGGGGCGAGTACATAATATTTGGAATAGGAACCCTCGGATGGCGACGCTTTAGATTCAGATGTTTAACTCATCCACTTCTTCTCGAGCAGTTGAATTAGGCATGACGCAGTGAAATTGTTACGTAAAATTCGAAAGGAAACATCCATTTATCACTTAAACATTACGTGTTTACAGTATTTAAGAAGAAAAAACAACCCAACACATTGTTCCTAAAGAATAGTACTGACGCCTAACAACAGTGATTCAATGTGGCGGCCGAAAACGTAGTTATAGGCATTGCACTTACGAAGTATGTGCTGGTACAGATTCTCCACCTCACCTGGTGACTCTTCAGTTTATAATGCAGAATTCGTGTCAGCGAATCTTCCTCTGTCTCTAGGGGGGTCTTGTAAATTAAACTTGCCATCGAGACCACAAGAAGTACTCCATAGGAGTTAAATCCGGCGATCGTGGCGGCCACGTGGTTGACCACCTCGACCTATCCATCTTCCACGGCATCGTCTGTTGTAGTGTTCCGAACCGCACGTGAGAGGTGAGATGGTGCACCATCGTGCTGAAATCACATTTCCTCACGGATATTCAGCGATACAACCTCTGAGATCAAGTCCAGTACGTTTTGTAGGAAGATCAAGTATGCAGAGCCATTCAGCTGGAGTGGAAGGAGGTATTGCCCAACGACATGACCGTCCAGGAAACGCGCCCACACGTTGATACAAAACCAGTGCCTAAATCCCTGAACAGACGTTGCAGGAGGGTTTTCATCTTGTCAAACATGGCTGTTTGGCGAAGTCAGATCACAGTCCCTAGTGAACGTACATTCATCTAGGTACACAACTCGACCTGGAAACGGCGGTGTCTCGATGCAGCGGTGAAGGAACCATGTGCTGTAGACAACGCGTTGTGGAAGATCGGCTGTCCCCATAGGGTGCGTCCTTTATAAGTAGTACGGATGTAATTTCTCCCCACGCAGAACTTCCCAGACGAAACTGTGATTAGTGCTCATTGCACACGGTATTGTTCGAGTACCCGTTGACGGATTACCTTCAACACGATGCAGTACATCTTATTCAAAGTCGGGCGCGCGGTTTTGCCGTGAGGACCAGAGTTCTGTTTCTTCATGGTAAAGGTACCTATTTCTCGTAGCCACCGCGTAACTTGTGCAGATAGTTAGTACGACGGTGTGCTACGTTGCGGTGAATTTGCGAAATCACCGATTAGCAGCTTCGACATACACAAGGATCATGTCTGTGTAAGCAAAAAATGTGTACCGAACCATGTTTTCTCTATCGGAGACGCACAGGCATTTAATAGGTGAACAGGTCTCAGCAGTGCAGACGTTAAATGAAATCAGGTGGCCATCTGATGCCGTTCACGACATCCTTTCATGCCAGAACAAGCAACTCTGAGACGTGGACGCGTTACACATCTAAACTGAAACTGTCTTAGAACGAAAACAGTATTTTTGTGGACACGGATGTCAAATAAAAGTATGGTGTACTCACTCCCCTCTAAAAGTCCTACAAATTTGTAACTATAATTGCTGAACACCCTGTATATTCGACGTTATCAAATTTTTCTACTTCAGAAATGTTTTCCTTGACATTGCCAGTTTACAATTTATATTCTCTCTACTTCGACCATCATTAATTATTTTGGTGCCCAAATAGTAAAACTCATCTGCTACTTTTAGCTTTTGCTTCATAATCTAATTCCTTCACCGTCGTTTGATTAAATTCCACTACATTCCGCTAGGCTTGATTTGCTTTTGTTGATGTTCATCTTATAACCCCCTTTCAACACTTTGTCCATTCCGTTCAACTGCTCTTCCAAGTCCTTTGTCGTCACTGACAGAACTCAAGTGTCATAGACAAACATCATAGTTTTTATTCTTCTCCATGAATTTTAATCCATTTTCCTAGTATTTCTTTGTTCCCTTTACCGTTGGCTGAATGTACAGACGGAATAACATCGTGGATGGGCTACTGCCATGCCTCACTCCTCCTCAACCACCGCTTCACTTTCATGCCCCTTGACTCTCATAACTGTCATTTGGTTTCTGTAAAATTTGTAAATAGCATTACGCTCCCTGTATTTTATCCCTGTTACTTACAGAATTTCAGCGAGTGGCAGACCACTTAGAAGATGCACTAGGTCTACCAAAGAGACTGCTTACACTACGCTAATCCGTCCTGTTCTGGAGTATTGTTGTGCGTTGCGGGATCCGAATCAGGTGGGACGGATGACATCACAAAAGTACAAAGAAGGGTAGCTCGTTTCGTATTATCGCGAAATAGGGGAGATAGTGTCACAGACATGATACGTGAATTGGAGTGGCAATCATTAAAACAAAGGCGTTTTTCGGTGCGACGGGATCTTTTCATGATATTTCATTCACCAGTTATCTCCGATTGCGAAAACATTCTGTTGGCATCCACCTACATAGGGAGAAATGATGATCACGATAAAATAAGAGAAATCAGGGCTCGCTCAGAAAAATTTAAGTGCTCGTTTTTCCCGCGTGCCGTTCGAGAGCAGAACGGTAGATGGTTCAAATGGCTCTGAGCACTATGGGACTTAACGTCTATGGTCATCAGTCCCCTAGAACTTAGAACTACTTAAACCTAACTAGCCTAAGGACAGCACAGAACGGTAGAGAGACAGCATGAAAGTGGTACCTTGAACCCTATGCCAGGCACTTTACTGTGAATAGCACAGTAATCATGTAGATGTAGATGTATTACAGTCGCCATTGTCAAAAGCTTTCTCCAATGTACAGAAGCTATAATCGCAGGTTTGTCTTTCGCTAGACTATCCTGCAAGACAATTTGTAGTATCATTATTGACTCGCGTGTTCCTACATTTTCCCGGAATCCAAATTGATCTTCCCCGAAGTCAGCTTCTACCAAGATTTACATTCTTCTGTAAATAATTCGTTTTAGTATTTTGCAACCATGATTTATTCACCTGATATTTTGGTAATATTCACACCTGTTAGCATCTTCTCTGCAGTATATCATCAGAGAGCTGGACAGCTTATATCTGAACGAACGGGTTGATTCTGTCCCTCTCCGAACGGAGCAAAAAAAAATGTTCAAATTTATGTGAAATCTTATGGGACTTAACTGCTAAGGTCATCAGTCCCTAAGCTTACACACTACTTAACCTACATTACTTAACAAACACACACACCCATGCCCGAGGGAGGACTCCAACATCCACCGGGACCAACCGCACAGTTCATGACTGCAGCGCCTTAGATTGCTCGGCCAATCACGCGCGGGGCTGAATGGAGCGAATTTTCTAGACTATACTCGGAATTTGGACGCTGTATCCTGTGGGTCACTATATATATTTTTTTTAGGGTTCTTAATTCTTAATTTCTGCAGGAATCTAATACATGGTTTTTCTTTCAGATTGTGGGTGGCAGTCATGGATTATCTGCGAGGTAATGAGTGCAGCAGTTCTGGTCGTGTGCCGAAGCACAGGACTGCCACGGCATCAGTGGTGGTACGTTGCTGCCGTCTGTTCCACGGCTACGGAGTGCTCACCGTGATGAACCCGTTGCCGGAGTGACTATCGTTGGATATGTGGCGAGTGACTGTTACGAAGTTCCTCTGCGCTCTGCTCACTTAATGGTGTCTTTCGCCGCAGCTATGATGTGAACCACACTCATGACTTAGGTTGCTAGCGGACATACGTGTAGCTGCTCCACGACTCTGTAGGCATTTATTGATTCTAGTCGTTTTCTTCATCAATTTTTCTCCTATAGGGTAACTCCAGCGTATTCTCTTTTCAGCACTCGAAAACACCTATTTAGTGGTTATCAAACACACTGTTTGCCATCTCACGTCCAAGTGGTGTAAGAAGGGCTTACGCTTACCGAAAAATCTAGTCAGTGATTGTGACAGCTACATGATGCAGGTGCGAACTTAGGGAGTGGCAACGGGATTCGTAAGAGACTGCGTAATTTCAGGCAGCTTTGGCGATATACTGAGTTCCGAATGGTGTAATTAGAAGTCACCCGTGAAATTTTCTTACCTCAGAATTGTGCCAAAGAGTGAATGGTAGCGTTTTACGTGATTATCGTCTGTTGAATAGTGAGGCGGAGAGACAAAGTGGTGTGTCAGCGTCGCAGGAGACAAGCGGCGAGATAGAGCGCAGTGACGCACTGCTGTCAGCCGTATCGGCGATGCGGACGCCGGCTTCGCCGCCTGCCAGTGACAACCTGCCGGCGGCGACCACGGGCTGAGAACAGCGGTCAGCGGCCGGCCGCGCGCGGCTCCTTTGATGAATCTCGCGCTGTCCGCGGCGCTGCACAACGCCTCCGAGGGCGCGGCCGTGGGCTCGCCCTTCCTGCCGGCCAGCTTCTTCAACGCCACCTCCTGGTCTGCGGGGGCGGGCGCCAACGGCAGCGTCGCCGCCGCGCCCGACGTGGGCGACGTGCCGCAGGTGCCCGCCTACATCCGCACCGCCTCCACCGTCGCCTGCGTCATCATCATGAGCATCGGCGTGGCGGGCAACGCCATGGTGCCGGCCGTGATCCTGCGCAGCCGCGACATGCGCAACTCCACCAACATCTTCCTGGTCAACCTCAGCGTCGCCGACCTGCTCGTGCTCCTCGTCTGCACGCCCACCGTCCTCGTCGAGGTCCACTCGCGCCCGGAGGTCTGGCTGCTCGGAGAGACCATGTGTGAGTACGACCGCAAAGCGCTTTTGCACAGCTATACAGCACTCCGTCTTCAGGCCACAAGTGGCCCATCGGGACCATCCGACCGCCGTGTCATCCTCAGCTGAGGATGCTGTTAGGAGGGGCGTGTGGTCAGCACACCGCTCTCCCGGTCGTTATGATGGTTTTCTTTGACCGGAGCCGCTACTAGTCGGTCGAGTAGCTCCTCAATTGGCACCACCAGGCTGAGTGCACCCCGAAAAATGGCAACAGCACATGGCGGCCCGAATGGTCACCCATCAAAGTGCCGGCCACGCCCGACAGCGCTTAATTTCGGTGATCTGACGGGAACCGGTGTATCCACTGTGACAAGGCCGTTGCCTACAGCTATACAGGGTGAAAAGTATTTAAACCGACAAACTCTGGGAGTTTGTAGGGGACATCAAAACAAATATTTTTCCCTAATGTCTTTTTTTCCTATGAGGAGTATTTAAACCGGTAGAGGAAGATTTCTCTGGTCGCAAATTAATTAAACCAACAAACATTTTTCCATTTTTTTATGGTTCAAATGGCTCTGAGCACTATGGGACTTAACATCTGAGGTCATCAGTCCCCTAGAACTTAGAACTACTTAAACCTAACCAACCTAAGGACATCACGCACATCCATGCCAGAGGCAAGATTCGGACCTGCGACCGTAGCGGTCACGTGGTTCCAGACTGAAGCGCCTAGAACCGCATGGCCACACCGGCCGGCATGTTTTTTTATGACCAAGAGACAACACATTAACATAACCCAATTTCAGTTCCTCTTCTGATGCAACAGGAGTTGCGTAAACAAGGTTGCGCATCTAGCCCCACAGAAAAACGTCCAGAGTCGACATATCTGGGGATCGAGCAGGCCATGGTACAGGACCACCTCTGCCAATCCACGTTTCTGGGAACCGTCGGTCCAGGAATCGACGCACACGACGACCGAAAAGTGCCGGCGCCCCGTCATGTTGGAACCACATCCGTTGCTTGTAGGGAGCGGGACGTCTTCCAGCAATTCTGGCAATGCTCTGGCGAGAAAATTGTAATAGTGCCTGCCATTTAGTGGCCTAGGTAGCAGATACGGCCCAATTAAGCAGTCCCCAACAAACACCGACCCACACATTAACGAAGAACCGCACTTGATGAGCGCTAGTAACTGTGGCATGTGGGTTATCCCCAGTCCAAACATGCGAATTGTGAATGTTGAAGACTCCATCACGCCCGAATGTTGCTTCATCGCTAAACAACACAGAGGATGGAAATGTAGGATGCATTTCACACTGTTCCAGGTGTCTCTGCGAAAACTCTGTTCTGGGTGGATGACCAACTGGTTCCAGGTTGTGGGCACGCTGTAAGTGAAATGGACGTAACAACTGCTCTCGAAGGACTGTTCTTACATTCGTCTGATTCGTCCCCATGTTACGTGCAATTTTACGAATGCTGATTGAAGATTCCCGCTCCACAGCTGCAAGACAGCTTCCTCAAATTGCAGCGTTCTTACCGTGCGACGGCGTTCCTGTCCAGGTAATCTGCTAAATGATCCGGTCTCACGCAGACGTTGGTACACAGCAACAAAGGTCGTATGATGCAGGATACGGCGATTAGGATATTGTTGTTGATAAACCCGCTGCGCAGCTCGTCCGTTGTGGTGCCCTACGTAGTATGCACCAACCATATCAATGTACTCACTCCAGGTGTATCACTCCATTAGTAAACAGAGACAATGCACTACTACACTGGTGGACAGCAGTTGCCTACAACTGAGGATCGTAATACGGCGTCTAACAACTGACGAGCGTAATACGACCTCCACCGGCTAAATAGTCCTCATAGGAAAAAATGACTTTAGGGAGAAATATTTGTTTTGATGTTCCCTGCAACCTCCCAGAGTTTGTCGGTTTAAATACTTTTCACCCTGTAGTAGACGAAGCGACTTCACGACAAATAGTGAATTATCTGCTCCTATTCCCTCAGTGTCCTCCGGCCATTGTAGTAAAAGTACCTAGTGGAGAAAATTATCCAATTAAATACAATGCCACATGTTCTGTCTTCAGCATCAGTGTAAGAGGGGAGCATTCTTGCTGTGCACTTGGGAATATGGGGAAATGAACAAGCAGACGTAGCACCCAAGGAAGCCTGCTGGGAACATGCAGTGTCAAAATGTGCCACCGTCCGATAGACTGTCACTTCCATGTTTAATCGGAGAGCCATGCATCTGTCGGGGAGGAACAGCTGGTGGTGAAGGACACTATCCGGCTGTGACGTTCCTCGTACTAGTCATTCCGGATGGATGAATGACCGTGACCAGCCTCCTAGTCGGGGACTTTCCTCTAAGGCTTGGCTTCATACTCCGGCGAGATAGTGCGAGGCACAGTAGGTGAGGAAATGAACTGTTATACGTGGGAGCAAAATTCATTTCGAAATTCACCCATTCTGATTCGTGTTTTCCGCGAATCCCACTACGACCACCATGGTTCTGCCTTCAACATGGACGCAGTTGAGCTTCTGTGCTATTATTATTAATGTGAGCCGGTGCACTGTCTTCATACACTTATAGTACTCTTAGTTGATAGCTCCATGTAGAAGTTGTTTTATGTTAAGCATGATTTGTTATGCCCTACGATTGGCAGCTATTTTAGGTAGTGGGTATTTCGCTACTCCCAATTTGGAAGTTAATTTATGCGGGTGTGAATTTATTATGTCTGTTATTATCCATGTTAATTTACACAGTGAATCACCCAAAACCTGTACCACAAATACTGCGGAAATTGAAATCGCTGTTGATGTGCGACCCGTCTTGTTAATCAATCAACATATTGTAATAAAACTTTGAAAGTGTACTTTTTGTGCAAACATACACTTCTTTTCAATGGAAGATTAACAAAATAAAATTTAGGTAATTCACAATGTGAGTGATGTTTGTTGTTTGATTTTAGTGCGAGTCGTTTACGAGACATCGTATTTCGAAAAGTTCTCTCACCGACACTTGCATAATACCTATGGTAGCAAACACTAAAGAACAACACAACTACGTAGACTAGTTATGTGGATTCTGACCAGTAACGATACTATTGCCCATCACTAGTTTTGTTCAAATTACCACATGCAGTGGCAACACCCGCTTGCAATCTGGCATGGAACGACTGCTGCGCACGTGCTAGCATTTCAGAGGAGATATCCGGGGACGTTGCAGTACTACGTCGTTGCATATCATCGAGTGTAGTTGGTATGTCCTTTCAGATAGCGTCTTTCAGCTTTCCCAGCAGAAAAATGTCTACAGGCGTCAAATTCTAGGGGACGGGCCGGCCAAGGTAGAGGTGTTCTGCGTCCAGTCCAGCGATTTGTAAACAATTCGTGAAGACATGCTGTAGTACTTCGTGCACTATGGGCTGGACGGCCATCATGTTGGTACCACATGTTGCTCCTAATCTGAAGCAGAACGACTTCTAGCACTCGTAGAAGATGGTCTGTTAGGAGGCTGCGATAGTTGTGGGCATTCAGTGTTCCGTCTACGAAAAACGGGCCCATGAACTGACGGTTCACTATCCCACACCAGACGTTCACACGCTGACGTTACACGTGGCGGAGCCAACTGGGATTATCATCAGTCCAAGAGTGCATGTTTCGGTGGTTTACCTGGCCATAATTGCCAAGTGTGGTTTCATCACTAAACAAGATACATGATATGTCTGGAGTATCCTGTTTTTAGTGCTCATATACAGAAATTAAAACAATTTTCATAATCGTTTTCATGCAGCTCCTGATGGAGAAAGATTTGATAGGGATGTAACCTATGTCGATGGAGAATGCTCAGGACACTTGCCTGACTCACGCTACTCCCTCGTGAGATTGCGCGCGAGCCAATGTGCGGATCAACTGCATCAGCATCAGGAACATTAATTTCCCCCTCTTCTGTCCTCACTTGTTTCCTTCTGTTGCCGGCCTGGGTGACCGAGCGGTTCTAGGCGGTACAGTCTGGAACCGCGCGACCGCCACGGTCGCAGGTTCAAATCCTGCCTCGGCATGGATGTGTGTGATGTCCTTAGGTTAGTTATGTTTAAGTAGTTCTAAGTTCTAGGGGACTGATGACCTCAGATGTTAAGTCCCATAGTGCTCAGAGCCATTTTTCCTTCTGTTACTTCGTCTAGGTATTACACCACCACTTTCACGTAACTTGTTGAAGAGGCTCATAAATAACTGACGAGATGGTTAATGTCTATTGGGATATCTTGCCGCATACACCGTAAAAGAACGAACAGCATTCCTCCTACACTCTTCACACGCCATGAACATGATGGCTTTTTCTGCATTGGTAAATCACATCGTCCACTCACGACCCAATGCTTGGACTGCCACACACTAACTAGCAAGCCGCAATGCACTCAGCGAACACACAAGCACACTGTAAGCAAACGTAACTACATAGTACCTAGCAACTACGCAGGTTGAATGGTACAAACAAGTGTCAGTGTGGAAACTTTTCAAAATACGAAGTTTTGTAAATGACTCGGACTAGAATCCTGCAACAAATGACTTTCTAATTTACCCTACTTTTAGTTTGTTAATGTCATCAGGCACAGTACCATTTTAAAAATATATATATTTGCACAAAAATGCTCTTTCTAAGTATTATGTTTATTGGCTAACAATACGAACCCCTTCCTGCCAGTCCATTTTGAGAAAACTGCACATCAATAGCACTTTCGATTTCCGCAGTATTTGGCGAGAAAGTTGTAGGTGATTTACCCTGTATATTAATTATAATCATTAACTATAAAGTTTTACTTCAGTGTGGCATTTTCAGTCACTATCATACGAATCACTTGTGATAACTGCAGAAATGTAAATTAAGTTCGTTGCAATTGCTCTCATTTTCGCAAAACACATCCATTTTGGATCAAGAATATATTGAATATAGTTACTCCATACTAAACATACGTAAAAGCAGTATTCATTTTTCCGTCAAATACTAAAATTAAATGAAACCAAATTATATGCTCCTTGTATATTTCTTTGGTGTTGTGTAGTTCATCTTCGAGATAGTTTTGGCTAATGATATAGTTTCGACCATACAGTATTTAATAGTAATTTTACCTCGATTCTCCGTGAAACGGCTGAAATTAGTACGTTGTCAGTGATGTAGCTCGTTACACAAAAATCGTCAGGTACGCCATTAGAATTTTTTTTGTTTTCTGATAATGGTGCCGTGCTTTCAAAAGATGAAGAAGGACACATCCACTGCAATGCCGCTGCGTACTAAGTTTAACTTACATTTGTTAAACCTTCAGAAAGTGCTTAGTAGAAGAGAGCCTGATAATCTAATTTTGACGAATAGATAGGAACATTAGTTTTAGTTGCTTCCAAGTAACAGTTTCTTACTTTTTTCACTGTTGGAAGATACTTCCGGCCAACTACATGGGCTAAAAGATACGTTTAATCACCCGACAAAAGAATAGAAGCACTATACAGGAGGATTCTTTCTTTTAAAGGTCTAAATGGTTTTGTAATGCTGCAGAATTTAGTTGAACATATTTAAAGAACCTTTTTTTGCATTAAAACAACTTACGAATCCCTATGTAGAAATTGTTCCCCATGTACATACAGGCAAGGCAGTACATTATTACAGGATGACTTCGCAACTCACTACAATTTTACCTTCATTTATGCTCCAAATGCTTTGTGTGGGTGATCTCGCCTTAATGATCTTTCATTAATAAGTAAAATGTTTCTGAGTTACTCGGTTGTGATGCCTTATGTATTTTTTGTTTTATTCTTGAGTACTCAGTGTCGCACGTAGCATTCCATCCTTTGTAGCTCTTTTATACGGACTATTAGATATTCCAGCCCACTGAGAAAAGCGAGGTACTGAGTTTTATGCCGACACAGATGATTACCATCTGGCACTATGTGTTGTTCCTTCGTAGATGCTGAGGCCTTTTGAATGTGATCTAAGACCGATTTACTTATTATCGAAGAATCAGTCGATTTCCAGGTGCAACATATAATGTTAATGTTTCACCAAATTCAAGTTTAAATTCTCTTTGTCACATCGAGAAATTGGCCTGATATAAGAATGGAAAAGATGAAGCGTGAACTGTTCAACCATATACATCGTAACGCATTTATGGAAATCTGAGGTGAAGAAACGTGAAACACCGACAAATGCCACTCATTACGTCGTCGACTGCCATCTCCCTTTGGTCTCGGCTCCAGAGAGTATCTGAGAGGTTCAGTTTTCCATTAAGGCAGTAAATGGAAATGCTGTGTCTTACCCGGGAGAGAGCACTCGCAGACACGAAGGGGTGAGAAAGAGTCTGATCCCATTTTGCTTAAAACCAGAGGTCGATTTGGTGTGTGCCGAACATGTTTTAAGCTTTTATGACTTTTCATGAGTCTGGAGTGACCATTTACTAGGAGCCTTCGACGTCTGTCACGTCACAGCTTCCCAGATAATAAATAAATCTTCATAAATCGTAACCTTTATGTTTGTACTAATAATTGTGTAAAATTCGTTTTTGAACTTCTAACGTACAACGTCTGTGCGAATGTGTTTTTCTCGGTGTATAACTTTTGTGCGTAACTGTGTTAATGTTCTTGCGAAAGGACTGTGCTATTTCGTGAATACTAAATGTGCCTGAGCAGCACTATGGATGTAGAATGGTACAGAATATTCTCAATACAATATCCTAAAAGTAATAGGAAGTCTGACCTAGCCTTTATGACTGATACGGTTGCCAGGTTAATTCACAAAATTACCGAACATTGACTGGCGAAAGATTTTCTGAGAACAGGGCTGAGAATGAACTCAATAGAAGAGTAAACTTAAAAAAATTGTATTTATCATTGCTAGTACAGCTTCCAAAAAGTTTTGTTTCCTTTCAGTTTTTGGTAAAACACGTTGCACGTTGCTTGCCGACTTCAGCTTATAACGAAGGCATAGGGTCTTTTTTTTACCATACCGACCCTTAGTTTGTTTCTAGCATCGGACCATGAATGATTCATGTGACTGAAGACTGTTCCCACAAAGGCATTGCTGCCCTGAACCGCTATAAAGTGTTTTATGAGTTTCTTTATCTTAGGCGTTTCTTCTCCGTTTAAAAACGTTTTCCACGAAAATGAGTTTGTGGACATAGAAGCCTGACTTCTTTATTGTTCGAAAGTGTATGCATTTTTCAGTACCCACCATCTTTGATGCCTGAACATATTATTTTATGTAGGAGATTTTTGCTGCAGCCATGTAACTGATAATTTTCAAAGGAGAGTTTTCGTAGTCAAACCCATTTTTAAGATAATATTCGACTCTCTTGTAGTCTACGAGAGCTTCATTCTTGTACTTATTTCGCTCAACCTCATTTAGTTTTAACAGTTCTTGGTTGAATTGAATAAACAACCGTTCTTACGTAATTCAATATCCACTTTTAAAGTGACCATAAAATCATTTAACTCTACTGAATTTTGCGAATAAATAAATAAATTTATTATGTAAATGAAATTCTAAAAGTACCAAACCACTTATGCTTCGGTATCGGAAACGGGGTAGAAATACCGAATAATTCGGTAAACCGCAGACCACCTGGTAACCTAGGTGACTGATAACCTTTCAACAATCAAGACTTTGATACTGACTTAGATATAGAACAACAACATTGTTTACTAATACTACTGTGAGTCTCTCTAGAAATGGATAAATGTTCACTGTCCCCCTAAAAATACCACACTACGTTTATTTCGATGTTGTTGTTGTGGTCTTCAGTCCAGAGACTGGTTTGATGCAGCTCTCCATGCTACTCTATCCTATGAAACCTTACTCATCTCCGAGTAACTACCGCAACCTACATCCTTCTGAATTTGCTTAGTGTATTCATCTCTTCGTCTACCTCTACGATTTTTACCCTCCACTATTCTCTCCAATACTAAATTGGTGATCCCTTGGTGATCCAGAACGTGACCTACCAACTTGTCCCTTCTTTTAGTCAGGTGGTGCCAAAATTTCCTCTTATACCCAATTCTCTCCATTACCTCCTCATTAGTTACGTGATCTACCCATATAATCTTCAGCATTCTTCCACAGCACCACATTTCGAAAGCTTCTATTCTCTTCTTGTCTAAACTACTTATCGTCCAAGTTTCACTTCCATACATGACCACACTCCATACAAATACTTTCAGAAATGGCTTCCTGACACTTAAATCTATACACGATGTTAACAAATTTCTCTTCTTCGGAAATGCTTTTCTTGCCATAGCCAGTCTACATTTCATATCCTCTCTACTTCGGCTATCATCAGTTATTTTGCTCCTGAAATAGCAAAACTCTTCTATTACTTTAAGTGCGTCATTTCCTAATCTAATTCCCACAGCATCACCTGACTTAATTCGACCACATACCATTATCCCGGTTTTGCTTTTATTGATGTTCACCTTATATCCTCCTTTCAAGACACTGTCCATTCCATTCAACTGCTCTTCCACATTATTTACTGTCTCTGACAGAATTACAATGTCATCAGGAAACCCCAACGTTTCTAATTCTTCTCCGTGGATTTTAATTTTTTTCCAAATTTTCCTTTTGTTTCCTTTACTGCTTGCTCAATGTACAGATTGAATAACTTAGGGGATAGACTACAACCCTGTCTCACTCCCTTCCCAACTACCGCTTCCCTTTTGTGCCCCTCTGCTCTTATAATTGCCATCTCGTCTCTGTACAAATTGTAACTAGCTTTTCTCTCCCTGTATTTTACCCCTCCCACCTTCAGAATTTTAAAGAGAGTATTCCAGTCAACATTATCAAAAGCTTTCTCCAAGTCTACAAATGCTAGAAACTTAGGATAACGGAGATCCGCTCTGCCACAACATCTTTAACGTATCTCTTCACTGTACATTCAACTGAAATGGATCACGCTGCTTTTACCAGAAGCGCTGTTAAGAGTGTCCCAATGTGCAAGATGCTATACGTAACATTTACTTCGTCTTCTTTGGCGAAGAGATTTCGGAAACCTTAATCTCCATAAACCATTTAAGAGACAGCCCTATTCGATTGTTTGCTGATAGTATCGTTCAGCGTCTAGTTAATTCATTTGAAATCAAAACGAATGACAAAATGATTTCCTTAACACATCTGCATGGTGCGAAAAGTAGCAATAGAGCGCAAACAATAAAAAGTATGTGGTCCTGCACACCAGCATAGAAAAAGCTCTGTCAAATTTCGGTTACACGGTAAATCGCACAAGTTTAAACAATGTCGATTCAACTTAATACCATAGGATTACAGTTACGAACGACGTAAATTGGAACCATCATAGAGAGAAAGTTCTGGGGAAGGCTAGCCAAAGACTGCGCTTTATTGGCAAAATACTTAGAAAAAGTAACACAGCTATTAGAGTACCTGCCTACACTAAACTTAATATTCCTATTCTGGAGTATTTATGCGCGGTATGGAATGCTTACCAGGCAGGACTGACAGAGGGCATCTTAAAAGTTCAAAGAAGAACAGTTTGTTTTGAAATATCGCGAAATAGGGGAGAGAGTGTCACGGATATCATACGTGAGTTGGGATGACAATCATTAACAAAGACGTTTTTTGTTCCAGAGAGGTATTTTCGTAAAATTTCAATCTCCAGCTTTCTCCTCCGACTGCGAAAATATTTTGTTGGCTGCCACCTACAAAGGGAGAAATGAGTTTCGTAATAAAATGAAAGAAATCAGATTTAGCCGTTCATTTTTCCCACGTGCTACAAGAGTGGAAGATCGAAAAACAGTCTGAAAGTGTTTGTATGAACCCTGTGCGAAGCGCATAAGTGTGAATTTCAGGGTAAGTGTAAGAGCCGTAAATGTAGATATGAGGGTAGAAATGCTTCGCTTCTTAACAATAGTGCTGCAAAACATCTAGTTACGAAAAACATATCTGATACCATAACATTTGAGCTCCTGCAACACAATACAGTGAACTACATAATCGACTGTTTTCACTGACTCATAGAGAAAGAGAGCTGAGGAATTTTGTCTTTCAAATTTTCTGTAATCTGACAAGTAAACTAAAAATTGACTTGTTCTGCGGAGTAGTTCTTTCGAAACTCCAAGTTCCTTATTTTAAGATAGGGATATTATTGAATTAGTGGCACTTCAAAGTGTACAACAGCGAACGCGTAGCAGTGTAGTAGTCCCAGTCTGACATTCTGCGTTGTCGAGTGGCTTAGCGGACAATTTGAAAGTACCTATGTATGACACTTACTCATGCACACAAGCAAATCTGTGTTCTTTACAATTTGATCATCATAAAATAACTGTATGAATCGGATGAGAAAGCACTATGATGGTCATAGACAGTGGCACAAGAGAGTAATTAGCTGATCCGTTAGTTGCGTCGCCAACATCACGCGACCAGTGGTCGGGTTTAAAGGACGGCCTGGCACTTCTCTTCTCAGATGTAAGCCACACTTCAGTACGCATCGAGCAAGTCATCGACTTTACAACTGACATACACAACCAGATACATGAATTCATATGAAGCCATTTTGCTTTTTACTGCGCCAGTGTCGGCCCAATAAATAAGTAATATAGCTTCAATCCTATGGCTCTGACCGAGGTTACCCTTGGTTGTAACGCAAATATCGGAACTGAAAATCCTACCCAGTTATTTCCATTTGGGAAATCCTGTGTCCCAATCCTAACTCTCTGCGATGTGGCTTAAAACACCCAAGTTCAACAATGGGCCAGTTTCCCGAAGAGTCTGCTCTCACCGTACCGTAAGCGGGAAGGAAAATACAGCTTCGTCATTCCTTGTGTATATTTCCATACTCTTGTTGTCTTCTATTCGTGAGTTAGAGTATTTTTCTGTTAAAACTGTGGTTTATTCTCATGATGCTATTGGGTTTATTTATAGCTTGGTTATTGATGGACTTAGTCCTTTTAGATAATATTGGGTAGTTTGAGGGGGATGAGGAGTAATAAAACAATGTATGAATTCACGGACTGAATTTACTGCATATAAAATGTCCGTGCATGGAGGCCGTCGGCAATATATAAAACAACTCATTGACGATTCATTCCCATCTGTGGGAAACATCTTTAGACGTAAATAGGCAACTGCATCGAAAGCTTAAGCAAGCCACAAATTTTTGTCTTTTGGAGATGGGTACGAAATGCCAGCGAACAGTTACATGCATCGACCATTGCTTCTCGGCCGAGAAGTTTGATCTGAAGCGATTAGAATTGTTCGGCAACTCACGAAAACATTTCCCCCTACGAGTTCTCTAGTTGTTTTCTATTAAAACTCAGTGCGAGCGTGTTAGTAGCTCTAATAAAATTAGTGTTATCAACGGTACTTAAGTTCAAAAGCGGCAGTACTCAGCATTTTACTAGCTCATGGTGATGTTGGTTTGTGGGGCCCTCAATATCGTGGTCAGCAGTGCCCGTACAAGTTTCAAATCTTTCCATTTCCAGTCTCGGGCTTTCCCGAATCATGATGAGATGATGGGGACAACACAAAAAAAAAAAAACGTCGGGGAATCGAACCTGGGACACTGTGATCCAGAGGAAGCAACGCTAGCCAGTAGACCACGAGCTGAGGACAGCTGTGATTTTAGACAACACAAACATTTTGTAAAGTGAAACTTCCTGGCAGATTAAAACTGTGTGCCGGAACGAGACTCGAACTCGTTTTTTTTATAAACACATAATTAGTCTTGAAAATAAACTTAGAGGAAATGGGACTGCACAATCTGTTATTCTTAATGGACCAATTTTTTCGATGGATGTCGAGTTAATTTTTCACTCGATGTCGCAACTGAAGCAGCTGGCAGTGGGTAGTTTACACGCGCGATTGTCCGCTGTGAGAACGCATCGCTACCTGGACTGGAATCTTTTGCCGACCGAGATGTCATCGCCTACAAGACGTGGCACTGTGGAATCGACCCGAAGACGCAAAGTAGACCTACTTTTGTTTATAGTAACGAGTCTCGGTCCGGCACACAGTTTTAATCTTCCAGGGAGTTTAGTATCAGCGCACACTCCGCTGCAGAGTGAAAATCTCACTCTGGATTTTGTAAGGTGCCTATACGAGGAGAAGTGTCATTAGTTATTGTAATCTTTACAGAGGGATTCTTGTTCCTGATAGCATAGAAGGAGCAGTTTTCTTTGGGCTACCAGAGTTAATCTTGAAACGGGTAGATAACTACATTTACTTCTTGCTTCTGGTTGGTTATTCGTTTTCGACGACGCCTTGTACTGTGTGCTCTGATAGTGTGAAGACTTTTTTCGGAATGCTGTTATATCTTTATTGGGTATGCTGAATGAGGTAACACATCTGTATTTGCTTACATTGCAAATATTTGACTGACGTGCTTAGAGAAGAGTTTTCATTCGCTTGTCATAATATAGAAATTCAATTAATTGTTAACAGAACATTGCTTGGGCTGCTATTTTACGATTGCCATGCATAGACTCAAGAAATCCTTACATCACTCTTCACTCTGTTTGGTATATGTAATGACGAATAAGGTTTTTGTTAAACCGATTTAAAGTATTAACATACCTTCCTGTTTCATTCTGATGTCCATGTGATTGTTACCGACAATGCCTAAAAGAGGATCATCAGCCTTCACTCAAAAAATAACAGAAACACTTTAACTATTTCTTCTGAGCTACAGTATAACTTCAGACTGAAATATGATTTGATACTCTTTAACTCGTAATTCCACATTCCGTTTGACGACTCAAAACCTACGGTGTACTATCATTCTTGCACGCGTAGCAGAGTGGCGTGTTCTGAAGCATGCTCACACGCATTGCCGAATTGACTGACTGCAGTCGCGCTCACACGTATAGCATCTTGCACATTGGGACTCTCTTAACAGCGCTTCTGGTAAAAGCAGCGTGATCTATTTCAGTTGAATGTACAGCAAAGAGATACGTTAAAGATGTTGTGGCAGAACTGCTGCCAACATGAGTAACTCATAATCAGATGTCCTGGGTGTAGAAAATCAGCTTGAATCAGCTAATAAAGGCCAGTCCTCTGGTCCTGACTGTATACCAATTAGGTTCCTTTCAGAGCAATCACACACAACCACTCGCTCCACTAAAGGTCCGAACCCAAAGACTGGAATGTTGCACTGGTCACGGCAATATCCAAGAAAGGAAATGCGAGTAAGGGATCTCAAACTGATTCCATATTTCTGGATTTCCAGAAGGCTTTTGACATCGTTCCTCATAAACGATTCCTAATCAAACTGCGGGCAGACAGAGTATCATCTCAGCTGTGCGACTGGATTCATGATTTCCTGTCAGAGAGGTCACAGTTCGCTATAAGTAACAAAGTCATCGATTAACTCAAAGCGGTATCTGGCGTTCCCCAAGGAAGGGTTTTAGACCTTTTGGATACAAACTGAGCAGTCCTCTTAGATTCTTTACAGAGAATACTGTGATTTTCCCGTCTCGAGATGATCAGAACCAATTGCAAAATGATATAGACAAGATATCTGTATGACGCGAAAAGTGGCAGTTAACCCTAACAACGAAAAGTGTGAAGTCATCCAAATCAGCACTTAAAGAAAAACGCTAAATTCCAACTTCGTGATAAATAACACAAATTTAAAGGCTGTGAATTCAACGAAATACTATGGAATTACCAAGAGTAACCTAAAATGGAACGATCGCATAGATAATGTTTTGGGGCAAGCTAACAAAATACTACGGTTTATTGGAAGATCACTTAGAAGATGCAACAGGTCTACAAAGGAGACTAGCTGCACTACTTTCGTTCGTCTTTTTCTGGAATATTGATGCGCCGTGTGACATCCACATCAGATAGGATTGGCGGAGAATGTCTGAAATGTATAAAGGATGGCAGCTCATTTATTACTCTCACGAAATGGGGGGAGAGAGCGTCACAGATATGATACGTGAGTTGGGTTGTCGGTCATTAAAACAAAGGCGTTTGTCACTGTGGCAGGAACTTCTTATGAAATTCCAATCAACAAATTTCTTCTCAGAATAAAAAACAGTTTGTGGGTGCCCACGTACATAGGGAAAAATGATTATTCTAACAAAGTAAGAGAAATGAGACAAAAGTCATGGGATAGCGCTATGGTCAAAACTGAAGAAGGAAGGAAGACAGGGTTCAACTCCCATCGACTTCGAAGTCATTAGAGACGGAGCACAAGCTCGGATTGTATCAAGGATGGGGAAGGAAACCTACGGTGCCCTTTTAAAGGAACCATCCCGAAATTTTCCTGTAGCGATTTTGGGAAATCAAGGAAAAACTAAATCTGGATGGCCGGATGCAGATTTGAACCATCATCCTCCCGAATGAGAGTCCGATGTGCTAACCACTAAGCGCGATATGCAGATGTACTGATGACAGTAGTATCGCGTACATGAGGCATAATAGGGCAGTGCATTGTCGGAGCTTCCATTTGAACTCAGGTGATTTATGTGAAAGGGTTTCAGGCGTGGTTATGGCCACACGACGGGAATTAACAGATTTTGAACACGGAATGGTATCTGGAGCTAAATGCATGGACATTCCAATTCTGAAATTGTTAGGGAATTCAATACTGTGAGGTCCACAGTCTCAAGAGTGAGCTGAGAATACTAAATTTGAGGCTTTACCTCTCACCATGGTCAACGCAGTAGCCGACGGCCTTTACTTAGCAACAGAGAGCAATGGATTTTGCATATAGTTGTCAGTGATAACCGACAAGCAACACCGAGGGAAATAACCGCTGAAATCAGTGTGGGACGTTATGTCGAACGTATCAGTAAGGACAGAGCGGAGAAATCTGGTGTTAAATGGCTATGGCAACAGACGGACGAAGCGATTGTCTTTGCCAACAGCACGACATCACCTCCCACGCTTCTCCTGGGCTAGTGACCATATCGGTTGCACGATAGACAACTGGAGAACCATGGCCTGGTCGGATGAGTCCCGATTTGCGTTGGTAGGAGCTGGTGGTAGGATTCGAGTGTGGCGCAGACCCCATGAAGCCACGGACCCAGGTTTTCAACTAGGTACTGTGCAAGCTAGTGGTGCCTTCATAATGGTGGGGGATGTGTTTACACGCAATGGATTGAGTCTTCCAGTCCAAATGAACCCATCACTGACTAGAAATGGGTATGTTCGGCTAGTTGGAGACTTCGTATTCCCAAAGAACGACGGAACTTTTATGGATTACGATGTGCCCTGACACGGCCCACAATTGTTCATAATTTGTTTGAAGAACTTTGTGAACAGTTCTAGTGAATGATTTGGCCATCCAGGTCACCCGACATGAACCACATAGATCATTTATGAGACATGGTCGCGAGGTCATTTCTTATACAAAATCCTGCATCTGTAACACTTTAGTAGTTGTTGCTGTTGCTGTTGTTGTTGTTGTTGTTGTTGTGGTCTTCAGTCCTGAGAATGGTTTGATGCAGCTCTCCATGCTACTCTATCCAGTGCAAGCTGCTTCATCTCCCAGTACTTACCGCAACCTACAGCCTTCTGAATCTGTTTAGTGTATTCATCTCATGGTCTCCCTCTACGATTTTTACCCTCCACGCTGCCCTCCAATACTAAATTGGTGATCCCTTGATGCCTCAGAGCATGCCCTACAAACGGATCCCTTCTTCTAGTCAAGTTGTGCCACAAATTTCTCTTCTCCCCAGTTGTATTCAATACCTCCTCATTAGTTATGTGATCTACCCATCTAATCTTCAGCATTCTTCTGTAGCTCCAAATTTCGAAAGCTTCTATTCTCTTCTTGTCCCAACTGTTTACCGTCCATGTTTCAAAACCATAGATGGCTATACTCCATACAAATACTTTCAGAAACGACTTCCTGACACTTAAATCTATACTTGATGTTAACAAATTTCTCTTCTTCAGAAACGCTTTCCTTGCCATTGCCAGTCTACATTTTATATCCTCTCTACTTCGACCATCATCATTTACTTTGCTCCACAAATAGCAAAACTCCTTTACTACTTTAAGTGTCTCATTTCCTAATTTAATTCCCTCAGCATCACCCGACTTAATTCGACTACATTCCATTATCCTCGTTTTGCTTTTGTTGATGTTCATCTTATATCCTCCTTCCAAGACACTGTCCATTCCGTTCAACTGCTCTTCCAAGTCCTTTGCTGTCTCTGACAGAATTACAATGTCATCTGCGAACCTCAAAATTTTTATTTCCTCTCCGTGGATTTTAACACCTACTCCGAATTTATCTTTTGTTTCCTTTACTCCTTGCTAAATATAAAGGGGGGGGGGGGAGGCGGCTACAACCCTGTCTCACTCCCTTCCCAAGCACTGCTTCCCTTTCATGTCCCCCTACTCTGATAACTGCCATCTGGTTTGTGTAGAAATTGTAAATAGCCTTTCGCTCTCTGTATTTGATTTAGGAGTTAGCACCATGGAATTTAGTATCAAGCACTGTGTAAATAATTTCAATCGTTGGAATCATTATATTTATTATAATGATATGAGAAAGAAAGATTATAAATCGAGCATTTATTCAGAGCTAACGTAAGTAGATCAACCGAATGACTACAAAATAACCATGGGCGGGTAGAGAGGCAGCATTGCTGAGTATTTCTGCATGGAAGATACAGCGACTTGTTGCGTCCATGCCATGTCGAGTTGCTGCACTAAGCCGAGCCAAAGGAGGTCCGACACGACACTGGGAGGTATCCCAAGATATCTGTCCCATCGGTGTAAACTGCCCTGTGCTGCACTGTGAGGATGACGTCAGTGAGGATTGTGGTGGGTCGTGGAGGAAGCGGGTAAGGTGAGGGGCGGGGGGGGGGGGAGTGGAAGTGGGCAGGTCAGACCCCTGGGGCCGCCGCGCCTTTAATCCTGGCCCGGGTCCAGGCCTCGCGGCCGCACAGCACAGCTGCGCACCAGAGAGATTACCGCCGCTCCCCGCTCGTTAGGCGCTCTTCCATCTTTCGCTGATTTCATTAGCAGCAGCTCTAAATGTAATTCATGAGCCCGCCGTGACTCATTTCAAGTCCGCGGGAAGCCCACGATTTGCTGGGACTTTGCTAGTCTAACTCCGTAGGCTGAAATTACTGTACTTCACTGCAGTCAGGGTTGTACGAGAGGACGACAGTTAATTCGACGACCTATGTTCTTCTCTTTCGTTTTTGCCGTCGAGTATGCTTTAAAAACTACAAATTTTTGCGTCTGTTAGCCTCTGGTGCCAACGGCATAGCCGCGGTAGTAATACCGGTTCCCGTCGGATCACCGAAGTTATGTGCTGTGGGGCTTGTCTGGCACTTGGATGGTTGACTGTCCGGTCTGCCGAGCGCTATTGGCAACTGGGGAACACTCAGCCCTTCTGAGGCAAATTGACTAGCTACTTGACTGAAAAGTATCGGCTCCGCTCACGAAAACTGACGATGGCCAGGAGAGCGGTATGCAGACCACACGCCACTCCGTATCCGCATTATTGACGCCTGTCGGTGGACGATGACACGGCGGTTGGACGGTAGAGTTAGGCCTTCAACGCCTGTTCGGACGGAGAGGGAGATTAGCGTCTGGCGAGTTGTATCATAACAGTAATTTACCTGTCCATGTCAACAACTACGTCTACAAGTACAATCCATAAGAATCTGTACAGTGAGGGTACTCCGTAAATACACTACTGGCCATATTGCCACACCAAGAAGAAATACAGATCATAAACAAATATATTATACTAGAACTGACATGTGATTACATTTTCACGGAATTTGGGTGCATAGATCCCGTGAAATCAGTACACAGAACAACCACCTCTGGCCGTAATAACAGCCTTACTCCTGCGCATTGACTCAAAAAGAGCGTGGATGGCGTGTGCAGGTGCAGCTGCCCATGCAGCTTCAACACGATACCACAGTTCATCAAGAGTAGTGACTGGCGTATTGTGACCAGCTAGTTGCTCGGCCACCATTGACCTGAGGTTGTCAGTTGGTGAGGGTGCCGTCAATGCGAACAAGAGGTGACCGAGACGTGTAACCAATGGCACCCCATACCATCACGCCGGGTGATACGCCAGTATGGCGATGACGGATACACTCTTCCAATGTGCGTTCACTGCGATGTCGCCAAACATGGATGCGACCATCATGATGCTGTAAACAGAACCTGGACTCATCCGAAAAATAACGTTTTGCCATTCGTGCACCCAGGTTCGTCGTTGAGTACACCGTCGTAGGCGCTCCTGTCTGTGACGTAGCGTCGAGGGTAACCGCAGCCATGGTCTGCGAGCTGATAGTCCATGCTGCTGCAAACGCCGTCGAACTGTTCGTGCAGATGGTTGTTGTCTTACAAACGTCCCCATCTTTTGACTCAGGGATCGAGACGTGGCTGCACGACCCGTTACCACCATGTGGATAAGATGCCTGTCATCTCGACTGCTAGTGATACGAGGCCATTGGGATCCAGCACGGCGTTCCGTATTACCCTCCTGAATCCACCGATTCCATATTCTGCTAACAGTCATTCGATGTCGACTAACTCGAGCAGCAGTGTCGCGATACGATAAACCGCAATCGCGGTAGGCTACAATCTGACATTTATCATAGTCGGAAACGTGATGGTACGCATTTATCCTCCTTACACGAGGCATCATAACAGCGTTTCACCAGGCAACGCCGGTCAACTGCTGTTTGTGTATGAGAAATCGGTTGGAAACTTTCCTCATGTCAGCACGTTGTAGGTGTCGCCAGCGGCGCCAACGTTGTCTGAATGCTCTGAAAAGCTAATCATTTGCAAATCACAGCATCTTCTTCCTGTCGGTTAAATTTCGCGTCTGTAGCACGTAATCTTCGTCGTGTAGCAATTTTAATGGCCAGTAGTGTATATTATCAATTTTGTGCCCTATTCCATTCGCCAGTTGATCGAGGGAAGACATATTGTCAGTCTGTCTTTGTACTCGGTCTTATGTTTCTCACCTTCTGTTCATGGTTCGTATTCCAAATATTCGACCGTCACCGCATAACCGTTGCGTGTTTTCCTCGAAAAACCATTGTCTTACTGTTTAAGTTCTCCAAGAATCTCTGTTACGGTTTTGTATATGTTGCACTGATTTGTTACAATTCCAGCAGAGCGTCTCTAGATTCGAGCAACGCCTGCCATGTTGTGTACTTTCTACTTATAACGACTTCATCTGTGCAACAAACTCTAGTGTTGGTCAGACTATGCAGTAGAGGAGAGGTGTGGGGATGACTGTTAACAGTGAAGATGTGGTCCAACTGAAATTTACCCACACATAACTAATACAATGAAATATTTTATCCCTTTCTGAGCAATGTGGGTTTCTTTTCCTGATTGCAGGAGAAGTGACCGTACCTCCTCCCTACCGCTGTCATTCAGCACAATAATGAGATAAATGTGTTCACAGAAAACCAATGCCGTAGTTTATTTCTGACTTTACTAAAGACTACATCGTTGGACTGCCAGAACCATGTTCTTAATTTTTGCGTTAGCAGCTAGCTGTGAACAAAGAGTACTCTGGCACTGATTGGAACACCAAACAGGAGTGCACGCACGCATACACGCAAGCATGCATTCACGCACACACACACACACACACAGACACACACACACACACACACACACACACACACACACAGAACCCCGAATGCATCACACTGCTCTTCTCCAGCTATTTCACCCACTTTCAGAAAGGTTTACCCGACGGGAAATTATGTAGTATACCACAAGGGAAAGTAATAAGGAGACGGCTTGCCTCATGGAATCTTTTCGCAAGTCAACGTATGGGCTGTGGAGATGGACCTCGAAAGGCCGCGTAACTCAATTAAGGACTGAGCAAAACTGAACAAATATGAGGCAGAACAACGGGACCCTAATGGTTTCATAGGCTCGAGGTACTAAATTTTCGTTGACCAAGGCCCAGACCATTTGGCTCTAAGTGCCAACACAAGCGGCGATGACCTGGAAAAGCCGCCTCCGACTCTTCCGTAGCTTAAGCCAACGGCGAGCAGCCCCTATAGTAGGCAAGACGTGGGCAAGACGTGGCTAATTAGTGCCAAAGGCAGCGGAAGATTGCAATTGCGAGGCTCTGGGCCCCAAACAGTCGGGGCTGTACAGTACCCGACAGCCTGACGGCAGAAATTGTCGCCCTTTGTACTGGTCTATGCCTCCGACGCAGCTTTCCAGCTCTCATTCGCAACATTACTGTTTATTTTATTTAATGTGCTACCAATTTCGTACATCATACGATGAAGTTAAAAGTGGGGTAAATTTTAGAGGGGTGACAAGCTGCTCTGGCAATTTACGATTAATATCTTTAATTGGCAGTTTACTTTAGATATTTAAGCACCAACTTTTCCAAGAAAGGATAGCAGACGCTCATTCACATCCGTTTGAGTAACAAACCGCCACAGCTAGTGTCATCTACGGTATTTCCTTTACTGATAGATTATATGAGATTTACTTTTCGATGTATAGATCCACCGCAAGGAGATCCTAAAGGACGAAAATTATTGGAGTGTGGCCCCGTCATTGTCCAGAGCTGTCGCAAAAAATTTAAATCTTTCATTCGCCATCCCTAATTCTGAATTTACGTGTTCGACCAATTACATACGGCTTTACTAAATATTTAAACGACTTAACGGGCTTTAGATGATAGCTACAGATGGAATATCGATATGTTCACTTCCTTTGTTGTGAAATACCTTGCATATATTCGCATTTAAATGGAGTGCCGTTCATCAAACCATGTGAAAATTGTGTCTGAATATTCGTTCATTTCCATATGATCTTCGAAGGACGACACTTTCCTATAGACAAAAGCAACGCAGAAGAAGAATTCTGTAGTGCTTCTGTGAATGTATGATAAATCGTTTATACACAGATTGTTTCAGTGAGCGTGTCGCTACATGACACCGGTGACGCCCGCAGAACCTTTACAAGACGCACTCAGTTGTGCATCCAGGAACATTGATACACATTTGAACACCTCATTTAAGTCAACATTCAGCCGCCAGAACATCCATCATCACACAGTCTCGTGTTATGTAGAGCGTGTGCTATCCGCCCATGAAACTTCGAACTGTTATAGCTCCCTAACTAAACGTGATAGGAATGTGATATAAACTGATTTTTACACGCCTGGTTTCAATGATTCCAGCGAATGATAGAAAGAAGTATTGTTCCATTTAAAAAATGTGTCTCTGTATTGTAACTACTTGAAAGTAACACAGTAAACTATATTCACAGCTCCGTAGAATGTGTAACATTTCTTATGTTGAGCTACCGCAATAAACTTCCTGTGACCTATTAGTTAGTAAGATACAGGGGCAAACAATTTTACCGAAACAGCCTATACATTGAGAACATTAGAAGCGCTATTAGGCTTCTTTGAGCACACCCTGTGTTGCTTCCGTTTCTGTTGAAAATGTACCGTCCAATATTAAGTACTGTGTTCTATTAGGCAAATATTTATCGAGCAAGTCACAAATCTGCGAATATACTCCATGTTCTCTTAACTCGCTTAATGGTCGACGATGTATTACAGTGTATAACGTGTGTCGGAAATGTTGCAAGGCGGAATCTATATATTCATCAGCATACTGTTCGCAAGATGTCGTGTGTAAATAAAGCAAGCTGTGTTCCACAGGAGTGTTTTTTTTTCCTGAATCCGTGCTGATTTTTGGAGAGAAGGAGCACAAGATTATTTTCCCCAAAGAACATCACATTGTTTGACCTTACGATATGGTCTACGTCCTCCCCTCCCCTCCCCCACCCGCTCACCCTCGCTATCACGTCAGTGATGGATGTCTGTAATTCTGTGCATTCAGTTATTTACCCTTTTTTGCCAACAGTACGTCTCGGTGGCTCTATGGATTGGACAGAGTTCTGGAATATCTTGGAGACAGGATTAACAACTGTGTTTCACTTTTAAAATACTTTTCGGAAGTCAAAAAATAGTGATAGATCAGTCGAAATTGGCTATAGCTGTGTAGATGGTATGCAGTATACATTACGAAAAGCCGTGCGGGAAATAAAGGTCGCGAAGTTTTTATTACATCACATTTTTACAAAATTTTTATCAAAAATGTGTTACTAATCGTGTCTAACGCTTTGTAGAAACCGTTAGAAGTTGTAGTTATACGTAATTATTCTTATGACTAGATATCCTTGCTGCAGCAGGAGTCGTCAGTTCACATACCGGAAGAGAAGTCGCGTGTTCCACGCGCCTGTGAATCTTGCACGTTTTGCTCTGTGAACCATTATATTTCAAGGGTTCGTGTAGAGCGTTTCACGGCGCAAAGACTTGGGACCATGCCGACCTTCTTCCCGGACGTGCTTTTAGAAGGTGCCTGAAAGCCACAGTTTGGTCATGCTACAAATTTCAGACTCCTGCTCCTAGCCCTATTCCGTACACAGCTGTTATCCCATTCTGGATTTCAAAAAAAGGATTTTCATAAATGATGCCACGAAAAGTGGCGAATATTTCACGTGGCAATATTGCGCGCAACTATTTTCAGGTAACGAGACGCTGGAAAAAAAGAAAAAAAATTAATGTTAGTGGAACGATGTATGTTTTAACGATATTCGTGAGCTCTCGTCAAGATAAAAGCAATACGACATACACTTTCATGGCCCATATTTTACCTCCGTGGATAAGTTTTTGTTATGGGTGTTAGGCAGTGGTGCACGGCAATTATCAGTGCCTAGCATTTCGTCTCCTAATACTAGTCAGATAATCAGATCCTGAGGTTATTTAACCCTGTGCTTACCAGAAAATCTGTATAACGTTGACTACCAGTCGGGCTCTCAATCCAATGTTGTTTGAATTGACATAAACTGACACTATTTTGACTACTTATGATATGAACGACTTTTGAGGTGCACACTAGCGCAGGGTCAGACAACAGCAGAATGTTTCCAGCAAACAGGTTTGGAGCACTTATAACATGTAATTAGACGTCTATCTTTCTTCTCTACGTAGTATGCAAATTTTCTCCTTTTCTTAGCTGGTGTTGCACTGCCCTTCTTTACCCCTGCAGGCTGCTATCCCAAATTGATGGTGAAAGTCCGACGTCTAATTGTTTTTAATGGTAGCCAGCATCATCTAAATTATGTATGCATTAATTACCCTTACATCGATAATGTTGAAGAAAACTATCAATGGTCAACGCCTTGATTTTCTCTTCACATTGTAACATCGCATCTTCTGGTCCGTGCTGTCAAGGCCACCTTTGTGACACAGTACGTATGTCATTATAGTTTCAGGCTCCTTTACTTGTGATGATGGCACAGTTGGTTGGTCACAATGAGAGCTAAGGACGGCAACAACTTTATTTCTCTTAGGAACATAACAAGTCACCATCATATCTGGTTGAAAACCCAAAAACGTAGTGTATAATTCACATCCTTTGGGTATAACAAAATCGTCAGGCAGTTCACTATTGTTTTTCCGGGTAGTACCGACTATTGTCAGATGTTTTGATAGCAAATAATGAGTTAAATGAAGACATATAGAAAAATTATCGCAGGTGATATTGTGCCCAAACTTTTCAAGATCCGTCACCAGGATTTTCATAATATTGTCTCCAAGTCGCACGGCTCTCATTTCTTCCTGCTTCTCCAAATACACTTTCATCTTCCAGCATTAGCTTTTTGCATTGTCATTAACTGCCCAGAACTTTATTGGGTATCTACCAGGTTTTGATAGGATGGAAATGGAAATGAGCGAATGACGTCATTGGCCGGGAGGCCCTTGAGGGGACAGATACGGCCGCCTCGTCTGGGTCTTATTACATTCGACGCCACATTGGGCGACCTGCGCGCCGGATGGCGATGAAATGATGATGAAGACAACACAACACCCAGTCCCTGAGCGGAGAAAATCCCCGACACAGCCGGGAATCGAACACGGGACTGCGGTCCGTCACGCTGACCATTCAGCTATCGGGGCGGACTTGATGGGATGTATTGCCGAAATAGACAGCGACCTCAAAATGTGAGCAACTGTTCATCCACCGTCATGCTCCAACCTGGAATGTAGGGATCCACAAGGAGTAATTTCTCACATCTCAAAAACTTCTCTGACTGGTTCCGATTTGTCACTTGACTTTTGTGCAAGTTGGGCTGCTGCATTGTCAAAGCGCAAAACCTTCAGGATAGCATGGAAGCGGTTGTGAGATATAATTTCATTCAAAAGTAGTCGGTCTTCTTGGCACTCCAGAGCTGACTGATACATTCGTTTCTTGGCTTGTTAACTCCAGTCAGGATCAGAATACCAAGAAACGTTTTCATGTCACGCATATCTATGTCCTCCCAGTCCACGTAAACGATTCGGCCTTCTTTCTTGGTCCTCATCCACACTTTCTCAGTGAGAGGTTGCACGAAAGAACAACATAGAACAAGATTCTTCATTACCACAGTTCGTCAGGGAACTACTTGTACGTCCCTGGTCTTTTTCCAATGTATCCTTTTTGCTCTTCTCTATCTTCTTAAGGGGATTCTTCATGTTCATCGTCTTCGTGTAGTCCTGAGTTTTCAGAGATATCTACCTCACTATCGTAGTCACTGGAATATTCGCATTCACTAGGTGGGTTTCAGAATCAGAAGACTGCTCTAACAATTCTCTTATCTCCTAATCTGTCAGCCCTCTTCTCGGTAACATTGCCAGTTCATAGAAAAGACAACTGTTATGAAATAGTGCGTCAAAATAAACATGTGCTTATCGCAAGGAGGACTGTTGAACATTGAAAGAATAACAGCGCGAACCAGCAATAGTAAACGACATCAAAGACGCTGCACAGACAGACGTCAGGTTGTTGAAAAATTGCTTCTAAGCTCTCCGGCCTGCGAGTCCCGTACAGGAGAAAACGTGCACCAACACTTTAATATGTAGGCAAACTTTTATAATTTTTTTCAAAATTTATAACTAACTTGACAAATTAGGAAAGGTCATAAAATTTCATTAGAATAATGTATAGTTACCGACAGAGAAGACATTAAACATCACGGACAAGCCTCTGAGGTCCGATGGTAGGTAAAGGGTTAAATTTTAAACTGTTCTGTGAACCTTTATAATTTCCGACGATGTCTTCGTGATTCGGAGAAGAAATTTTAGCCACAGAAACAAAGCTTGGGCCACATCCGAATACCCATAAGACTAAACACGAAGTGATACTACGCTTACTAACATTGTGTGTTCCAAACTGACCTTCACAAATTTGACGACGAATATTTCAGAACTAGGAGTAGGTAGGAATAAGTGGTCTGCAACGTACTATTCATACTCACCTAAAGTTTTGTTGTGTTACGTTAATGACTGACGAAGCTGCCCCCCCCCCCCCCCCCCCGCTCGCTTTTCATATGACACAGCGTGTGAAACGGTTAACAGAGACCAAACGTGACAACCAGATCCAGCGGAACTTCCGCAATCGTTACAAAAGCACAGCACCATGAAGTCTGATCACCAGACGGTTGAATATGACGTTCAAGGAATCCGCAAGTATCATGAAGAAGACGAGTTCTGAGCGTCGGAACACGAGAGATACACATGTGGAAAGGGTGTAACAGGCTTTTATCCGAAGCCTAGCCCAACCAGTCCGTCAAGTGCTTCGACAGTTGCAGCTACCACCAACCATGGTGCACAGTGTGCTACACAAAAGACAATAAAGCCTTGTAGCTGCAGCAAGCGCTTTATCCTGATGACAGGTCAAAGAGCAAAGCATTTGCAGTTGATATTCTGAGTCGCATCGACGATGACCCTAACTATCTGAAAAAAAAGGCTATGTTGACGAATGAAGCTTGATTTCGTTTGTCCGGGACGGTAACTCTACTCAACGTTAGGCTGTAGGACTCTGACAAGCCCATTTTAGCTAGTATATTGTGCATGATAGTTCGAAAGTAAACTTTTGGTGTGATATGCGCCATGACCAAGTGATAGTACAGTTTTTCTTTGCGGTGGCGTCAATGAACTCGACTATTTATCTGGACATGTTCGAACATTCTGCATTTACACATGTCGGAAAACTGTGACCTGACACCAGGCTGCTGCAGGCTGATGCCCCTCCTCACTGGGCGACCATAGTTATCAAGGAGTTGGACGTTGCCAGGTAATTGGAGTGGCAGACGAGGACTCATTTCCTAGCTCCCAAGGCCTCCACAAGTAACTTGATTAGATGTTTTTTTCTTTGGGGCTTTGCGAAGGATTCTGTCTACTAGATCCCTGTGTGGCACCTCCAGGAACTATGAGCTCGCGTCGGAGTAGCAGACATGTTAGATCCTTAGGTGTATGTGTAAATACACTACTGGCCATTAAAATTGCTACACCAACAAGAAATGCAGATGATAAACGGGTATTCATTGGACAAATATATTATACTACAACTGACATGTGATTACATTTTCACCCAATTTGGGTGCATAGATCCTGAGAAATCAGTACCCAGAAAAACCACCTCTGGCCGTAATAACGGCCTTGATACGCCTGGGCATTGAATCAAACACAGCTTGGATGGCGTGTACATGTACAGCTGCCCATGCAGCTTCAGCACCACACCACAGTTCATCAAGAGTAGTGAGTAGTGTATTGCGACGAGCCAGTTGCTCGGCCACCATTGGCCAGACGTTTTCATTTGGTGAGAGATCTGGAGAATGTGCTGGCCAGGGCAGCAGTCGAACATTTTCTGTATCCAGAAAGGCTCGTACAGGACCTGCAACTTGCGGTCGTGCATTATCCTGCTGAAATGTAGGGTTTCGCAGGAACCGAATGAAGGGTAGAGCCATGGGTCGTAACACATCTAAAATCTAAGGTCCACTGTTCAAAGTGTAGTCAATGAGAACAAGAGGTGGCCGAGACGTGTGACCAATGGCACCCCATACCATCACGCCGGTTGATACGCCAGTATGGCGATGACGAATACACGATTCCAATGTGCGTTCACCGCGATGTCGCCAAACACAGATGCGACCATCATGATGCTGTAAACAGAACATGGATTCATCCGAAAAAATGACGTTTTGCCATTCGTGCACCCAGGTTCGTCGTTGTGTACACCATCGCAGGCGCTCCTGTCTGTGATGCAACGTCAAGGGTAACCGCAGCCATGGTCTCCGAGCTGATAGTCAATGCTACTGCAAACGTCGTCAAACTATTCGTGCAGTTGGTTGTTGTCTTACAAACATCCCCATCTGTTGTCTCAGGGATCGAGACGTGGCAGTACGATCCGTAACAGCCATGCGGATAAGATGCCTGTCATCTCGACTGCTAGTGAATCGAGGCCGTTGGGATCCAGCACGGGATCCTGAACCCTCCGAATCATTATTCTGCTAACAGTCATTGGATCTCGACCAACGCGAGCAGCAATGTCACGATACGAGAAACCGCAATCGCGATACGGTACGATCCGACCTTTATGAAAGTCGGAAACGTGATGGTACGCATTTCTCCTTCTTACACGAGGCATTACAAAAACGTTTCGGCAGGGAACGCCGGTCAACTGCTTTTTGTGTATGGGAAATCGGTTGGAGACTTTCCTTATGTCAGCACGTTGACCGGCCGCGGTGGTCTAGCGGTTCTAGGCACTCAGTCCGGAACCGCGCGACTGCTACGGTCGCAGGTTCGAATCCTGCCTCGGGCATGGATGTGTGTGATGTCCTTAGGTTAGTTAGGTTTAAGTAGTTCTAATTTCTAGGGGACTGATGACCACAGATGTTAAGTCCCATAGTGCTCAGAGCCATTTGAACCATTTTCAGCACGTTGTAGGTGTCGCCACCGGCGCCAACCTTGTTTGAATGCTCTGAAAAGCTAATCAGTTGCATATCACAGCATCTTCTTCCTGTCGGTTAAATTTCGCGTCTGTAGCACGTCATTTTCGTGGTGTGGCAATTTTAATGGCCAGTAGTGTATTATGCAGCAAACCCCACCTTTCTAATTCTCCACATTTCTGAAACATAACGTAATCAAAGTTTCAAAGATCATTTTTAACATCCTGTATTGCATTAATATACACGTTTCACGAAAGTAATCAGTGAACGCTCTGTAACCAAGCGCCAAGGTTATTTGCTGAGTTCAATTTCACCACCACCATGTAAACGTCACATAACGGTGCGCATATAGTGATCCGTGGAAGATTCGTCCTTCATTTCACTCAGTAAATGTAAAAATATAATACCGCTATCGTGGGAAGTGATACTGGAAGTGGGACAATCTTGTTAAGCAAATCATCGTGAAATGTAACATTCACTAGCTGTGTCGAATGTGTACAGAGCTACGAAGTATGAAAACCTCTGAGTTTCAGAAAATATTACTTTTAGAGCACTTGTGCGACATATACAACAGCGTTACATCTGTTCAGGGTGAGAAAAGTTCGTGATGTTCAAAGAGGGCGACGAAGGACAACACTGAGTATCAATGTTACCAAAAGAAAGTGTGGCATCAATAACGAAAAATCGGTATTAGCGTATTTACCGGAAGTGCCGACAGTTATCTTATGGAAAATTATATACTAAATTTAAAGAAAAGATTTTCATCGTAGAATCTTGAAAACGTTTGATTCGCCTAAATACTGTTTCCGTAGCGATCACGAAGGAAAACGCAGGTCACTCATAATAGACACAAAGACATGCAGCGTGCTTCAGATATTATCTTAAAGGAACAAAAAACTGATAATTATCATAGATTTGTTTCGGTAGCCGGTTGTCCGACTAGTCTGTAGTTAACAACTAAGACTGTAAGAGCGCAAACAGCTTGTAAATGTCTCGTTCCAGTGACATTCAGAGCAACAAAGCAGACCGTGGTCACATTTACCATTGCTGTTTACTGAAAGGCAGTCAGTGGCCAGTGGCTACTTGTAGGCATTCGGAAGAAACGCAAAGCGTAGTTTATTTTTGAAGTCGTAAAGATGGAGAGTACATAATCCCAGACGCAAGAAACATACGTGTCAAAACAAACTATGTTTCGAATCAGCTACATATACAACGCAACTTTTCAGCGATTCTGTGCACTATCATGCGGAACACCTATTGTGAATGCTTTGCAAAAAAGAGCTGTTTTGTTTATTCACATAACAGGTAAAACGGAAATACCGTTCAGTGTACCGGTGGTTTGAGAGACAGGAAGTGAGCCAAATACCGAACAAATACACGCGGTGAAATAATGATAGGGGGGTCTGGTGCAGCGGCTAGCTGGGGATCGGTATGAAGCGTGTTATCACACGAGTGTAGGAAAGTTCAGGAAGCTCCAGTTCATAAAAACATGACGAATATACGCAGACCTATATTACACAACCCACGGCCAAATGAGCTATATAAATTCCAGGCGTAGTATGCTAAGGCTACACTGTGGTTAAAGGGAGAACATCAAGCCACTAAAATCAAACAGTGCTAAGACCAGCATGAAATAATAGCCATCATACGTAGTTTTTGAAAAGAACGATTAAGCCAAAAAAATAAAGAATAATGAAATGGACGGCCTATGTTTTGTTTAGTACCACGTTTGACACCGAAGAAATTCACTAGACAGTCTTTTTTTCTTAATCTTTATTGCTAGATGTTCAGATAAAATAAAAATTCCGGACTGGTTTTCCCTTTAGTTAAAAGCAAATTTATTCTTGATCCTGATGTTGCAAGAACAGAAACCTATGTCACACAGTTTCTGAGTGTAGCAAAAGTGTGTTGTGATTCACGTAATCAAAATCATGGAGATCTTATGCTTCAACTCCATTCATTGGTGGGTACAGTTTCTACGGCAATGGACATTGTATTAATATAATTATAACTGAATATTATTCGTTATTTTTTAGTTTTATGGATCAGTTTGTCTGGTGCAGAGCAATTCCCATGAACAAAAGCAGTCACAAAAATATGAGTAAGATAAATAGAATATTTTTCTGCAGTAAAAAAATGGTTCAAATGTCTCTGAGCACTATGCGACTTAACTTCTGAGGTCATCAGTCGCCTAGAACTTAGAACTACTTAAACCTAACTAACCTAAGGACAACACACACATCCATGCCCGAGGCAGGATTTGAACCTGCGACCGTAGCGGTCGCTCAGCTCCAGACTGTAGCGCCTAGAACCGCACGGCCACACCGGCCGGCTTTTCTGCAGTAGAAATGCCTGAATTACATTAAATGAACGTAAGTAACAGAAATCTTACAATTTGAAATAGAATCCGAATCACGACGGCATTTTGAATCTGTCACGCTACAAAAACACTGACGGAAGTGAAGGAAGCGATAAGTGAGAAAGAAGTCCTAGGACCGACTGTAAAACGACACTCCAGGCATCTGGACTTGTAGTCCAGCAGTTAATCAGTACGACAAAAGTTCCCACAGTAACATTTTCACTCTGCAATGGAGTGTGCGCTCATATGAAACTTCCTGGCAGATTTAAACTGTGTACTGGACCGAGAATCTAACATGAGATCTTTGCCTTTCGCGAGGAAGTGCTCTACCGACTGAACTACCCAAGGACGACTCACGACCCCTCCTCACAGCTTTACTTCCGCCAATAACTCGTTTCCTACATCCCAAACTTAAACTTTCGTGTCGGTAGAGAACTTGCCCGCGAGAGGCAGAGATCCCGAGTTCGAATCTCGAACCAGCACACAGCTTTAGTCTGCCAGAAAATTTCATCTCAGCGCACACTCCACTGCAAAAGTGAAAGTCTCATTCTAGAAACATTCTCCAGGCTGTGGCTGAGCCATGTCTCCGCAGTATCCTTCCTACCAGGAGTGCTAGTCTCGCAAGTTGGCAGGAGAGCAGCTGTGAAGGTTGGAAGATAAATCAGGCACTGGCAGAAATAAAACTGCGAGGAAGGTTAGCGAGTGTTGCTTGGATGGCTTAGTCGGTAGAACACTTGCCCGCAAATACGAAGGTCCCGAGTACAAGTCGTTGCTCGGCGCTCAGTTTTAATCTGCCAGGAAGGTTCATGACAAAATTTTTCTGGCGTCCACAATGTGCCTTGGTGGCCACTGGATTAAATGGATTGTTCATGGATTTTGATTGACGCTCAAATGCTTAACGAAAGTCCAAACATGGGATCACAATCACTTATCTAAATAGTGTTTTTATAACTCTTACCATTACTTGAACGAGAGGAATATAATTGTTTCATACGAGTTATGTTGCCTGACGGGAAGAAATATAATCGATAGATTTTGGGAATATTGATATAGAATTCATCTAACTTGGACCTGCAAGAGGAGTAAGGCTCTGATGTTCATCGATTTCGATAAAACGTTCTGTAGGATTAGTCACACATTTTTAAACAAATTTTGTAAAAATGTGATGTAACAAAGAATTCACCACCATTATTTTCAGTACAGTTAACGTTGATTTTTCCAAAACCGAGCAAAGTGGCGCAGTGGTAAAAAACTAGATTCGTTTTTGCGATAAGAACAGTGGAAGTCCCCTTCTAGTCATCCACATTTGTGTTATCCATCGTTTCCCTAATTCGCTTAAGGTGAAGACCCGTTAGATACGACCGATTTTCTTTCTTATCCTTCCTCAATCAGAGTTTACCCTCCGTTTCTAATGACGTTGCCGTTGCCGGGACATTAAACCCTACCCCCTCTTCCTCACTTCGTCCAAGATAGTAAGCAGACTACTTAACAAAGAATTTACATTGAAATACTTGGTGATCAGGTAAGCCCCTGTCGTCGTCATCAATTACTATGGATCCGTAATTAAGGAACTGCACCAGCGTTTAAAATACACTCCTGGAAATGGAAAAAAGAACACATTGACACCGGTGTGTCAGACCCACCATACTTGCTCCGGACACTGCGAGAGGGCTGTACAAGCAATGATCACACGCACGGCACAGCGGACACACCAGGAACCGCGGTGTTGGCCGTCGAATGGCGCTAGCTGCGCAGCATTTGTGCACCGCCGCCGTCAGTGTCAGCCAGTTTGCCGTGGCATACGGAGCTCCATCGCAGTCTTTAACACTGGTAGCATACCGCGACAGCGTGGACGTGAACCGTATGTGCAGTTGACGGACTTTGAGCGAGGGCGTATAGTGGGCATGCGGGAGGCCGGGTGGACGTACCGCCGAATTGCTCAACACGTGGGGCGTGAGGTCTCCACAGTACATCGATGTTGTCGCCAGTGGTCGGCGGAAGGTGCACGTGCCCGTCGACCTGGGACCGGACCGCAGCGACGCACGGATGCACGCCAAGACCGTAGGATCCTACGCAGTGCCGTAGGGGACCGCACCGCCACTTCCCCGCAATTAGGGACGCTGTTGCTCCTGGGGTATCGGCGAGGACCATTCGCAACCGTCTCCATGAAGCTGGGCTACGGTCCCGCACACCGTTAGGCCGTCTTCCGCTCACGCCCCAACTTCGTGCAGCCCGCCTCCAGTGGTGTCGCGACAGGCGTGAATGGAGGGACGAATGGAGACGTGTCGTCTTCAGCGATGAGAGTCGCTTCTGCCTTGGTGCCAATGATGGTCGTATGCGTGTTTGGCGCCGTGCAGGTGAGCGCCACAATCAGGACTGCATACGACCGAGGCACACAGGGCCAACACCCGGCATCATGGTGTGGGGAGCGATCTCCTACACTGGCCGTACACCACTGGTGATCGTCGAGGGGACACTGAATAGTGCACGGTACATCGAAACCGTCATCGAACCCATTGTTCTACCATTCCTAGACCGGCAAGGGAACTTGCTGTTCCAACAGGACAATGCACGTCCGCATGTATCCCGTGCCACCCAACGTGCTCTAGAAGGTGTAAGTCAACTACCCTGGCCAGCAAGATCTCCGGATCTGTCCCCCATTGAGCATGTTTGGGCCTGGATGAAGCGTCGTCTCACGCGGTCTGCACGTCCAGCACGAACGCTGGTCCAACTGAGGCGCCAGGTGGAAATGGCATGGCAAGCCGTTCCACAGGACTACATGCAGCATCTCTACGATCGTCTCCATGGGAGAATAGCAGCCTGCATTGCTGCGAAAGGTGGATATACACTGTACTAGTGCCGACATTGTGCATGCTCTGTTGCCTGTGTCTATGTGCCTGTGGTTCTGTCAGTGTGATCATGTGATGTATCTGACCCCAGGAATGTGTCAATAAAGTTTCCCCTTCCTGGGACAATGAATTCACGGTGTTCTTATTTCAATTTCCAGGAGTGTATTTGCAAGCTTATGGCGTCGAATCTGTATGCCATACGCATGCAGATGAAGTCAGTTTTATCATTCATTGCTAAGAAAAGTTAGAAGAGGCTAGACAGACAGTCAATAATTTTTGAAAAATCAGAACAAATTTAACTGTTAATATTAGATCCACAAATAAGCATCCTCGGTCAAACTTGGATTCAACAAATCACAGCCAGTAGCTGGTTGACGAGTCGGCTGTCACGAAATTCATAAAATATGGTGACCTTTATTTAGATATTCAAACTCAACTTTTTATACCGAGTAATAAGAGAACACGAAGGAATAAAACAGCGCAGGATTCTTTTATAATATTTCTTTTTCTCACATCACGAAAATACCAATTCCGAGGACCTAGCAAGTTAGCATAACATAATGAGTGAGACGCATAACATTTCGTAGTGTAACTGAAAACATCATGAGGGAATATCCTGATCATCTGAAGATGCAGTCCAAACCTATCATGATACCATTTGTGCGATCTAAGGCTGACATGTATAATTAAAAAAAATTACGAGCAGTCGCTGTCTCCGCCTAAAACAATCTGTCTCAACAATGTAAAACTTAAAGGGATCCAAAGGTTAGCATTCGTAAACGTGTATGACTTAATGAGCTTGACCATGTGATGGTAGTCATGCCGATACCTGCTCCCGCAGCAAATAGAATACAGACAATGTCTGTTAGCTCGTGTGTCGAGGAAATAGTTGTAAAACACCTTCAGCACACATTCTCCTTACGATTTCCACTAGAAGGTGCTGATTTTAAAACAAATGCATTAACATAGTGTGCTGCAGAGTTCGATACATAATCTGTTCATGCCATGAAAGGCCAACTGAACGCAATCCATAAATACTTGTTCTAAGCTCTGACGTCTTTGTCTACAAAATACATATACAGAGCCGTAATAAAAAGATGTACCAAGTACCCAACTGAGGTTTTTAAAAACTTACATTTCTTAGGACAAGTGTCGTAAAAGATAAGTAGTTCATGGTTACCCCACCAATAAGGGCGCCGTGGAATGAAGTGGCTTCCAACACTATTTACATTAGCGAAAAACTGCACATAATACTCGTAAATTACAGAGCAACGCCAATATTCCGTCTGTCATGTGACAGACCCTTCATAACATATATTCGCGTACCGTGACCAACCACATGCCTGGACATGAGTGAGGAGAGAACTAGTGCTACTAACTAGAAATTTCGAGCTTTAAGTAACCTGGAGCCACATTCTCAAACCAGACATGGCATGATGCAACTTGGACAAAAATAAAAGTTCTTCATCGACTCTGGGGAATTATATGTAATAAATACTGCATTACATAGAACTGACGATAATGGTGTCGTACAAACAATGAAAATATGGGATTTTTAGCATAAGTGCACATCTTAAATGCAAGGAACAAGTTGAAAACGTCCATAACGTAGCGCTTGTTATATATGTGTAAATGTGTAGAATACTGTCATTTTTGTTTTCAATTTCTTATTGTTATCTTGTTTTATAAACTTTATTGGCAAGACTCCGTTATAAAGCTGACGCAGATCAGAATGACAATACTGAAAAACCTCTTCAAATTACTGTCGTAGACTGTCCTAAGGTAGTAAGTTTTTACCGCCGAGGGATCGCTGGTGCACGTACAAAGTACCTATTCAAAGGGTACTTAGGATGTGGGAACTCTGGTAGAGAAATGTCGGGCCTCAGAAGACACACCAAAGACAGAAAAGCCACCACCTGAAAACGACTGTGAAGTTACCTACAAAATAGGAAAAAAAAATGATTTACTTATTTTTTCATGTGAAATGAGAGGTGCTGAATATACGAGTGTGTCCTTATTCCTAGATGAGGCCAGTTGTTGTTTACATTTCTTCGCACTGTTAGCAATATATTCTTATTTATTGTATTAAGTAATTAGGAAACATATTTGTTTATCACTATTGGATCAATATTGTTTATTATCTTATTCGTTATATTGTAAGTGTAAGAAATAGGGTAACCTTTTGTAAAAAATAGAGTAAATACAAATAAATTGGCTACACAAAATGAATCACACTTAGTCTACATATATAAATATCCAGGATTGGTTCCCCTGTCAGTTATAGTATTATTTCTGTCGCTTATCGTTTCTTGCACTACTGACAGTGAATTTTTAATCCAATAAATGTCAAGCTGCACTGTTCTTCAGGATCGACGTTAAGTTGTAAGCCCATCTGTAAATGACTAGCTGTCACTCCAGAGAGCAAAGGAAGTCAAGGCATACCACCCCCTATATCATCACACCTAATGAAGCACGGAGGTGAGGTGTTCAAACTATCTTTGGATTGGCACCAGCCTTACTTTTATACGGAACAGAGTGCCACAGTGCATGTCTCATGAGAAATTGTCTCTCATAAGTGAATAAACATCCTGTGTTTAAACCTTTGGCTATTCTTATTTTCGTTACACTCTCAACGTAAAATGTAAAGTATCAAAACATTAAATAAACCTCTCAAATGGTGGCAGTCGGCTCTTACGAAGCAGATGTTTTTTCCCTACAGTAAAGTTTTGTCCTTAAATATTGTATCATGAATTTACTGTTTCAGAATCAACAAATTTAACATCATTTTACATTTTTAATAAATAAACGAAGTAAAATAGCTCCCAAAATGAAACTTTTAGTAGTGTTAAAGTGCGTTGTCTACTTGTAGTTATCAGCCACATCTTGTTTTATTGTAAATTAATTCGTTAAACTTTGTCTTCATTTATTAGTTTTGGCCTATACTTGTTATACTGGAACCGTATATAGCATTTTAAATGTGGGGATAAAAACGAAGTTACGAGCCAGAGTTTCCATATTTTATTATGACAGTTGCAATACAACTGGAAACAATTACTCGTTAATTCGGCTAGACTTAGAAGAAACATGATTACAGACCCTGTAGTTTCTGACGTAAACAAATCGTCTCTAGAAATTTCCGTCCCTTTCATATCACGTTCTGACAACAACAAAAAGGGATTTCCTTGAAGAGTGACATCCGAAACGTCACGTATCAAAAAGTTCCGAAACGTCGCTTGCTGTAAAAGGCGACGTGCAGAAGGGGTAGTGTAGGATGAGGAACACGGGAGAGGGGGAATCATCTCGCTTTCATATCGTACGATCCCTATTACCTATGGCGGTATATTGTCTCTCGGAACATGCGTTGGAATGCACATACGATCAGAGTTAAATAGAACCATCGCTTGTTATGTTGCGTTCCGGAGGAAAAATATTGTGCGTTCTGCCATTTTTTGTCATACTGTCCCTCTGTCAAAGGAACGGAAGTTCTTATTTCTCTTTTAACAATCAGAAAGTCGTCTCGATTGAAAATTAAACATATCAGTACAAACTCCTCCATATCGCTGATTCAGTTATAAAATCATTTAGTCTGCTGTACACACTTCATGTCACTGCATGATTCATAATATAATTTTTAACTTTCCCTTTAGAAAATTTTCTGTTTTCTAAGTTTCACTTCTAGCAGTGCAATGTAGAAATAAGCCTTCTATGCCTACTCCGTTCTCCTTTCACGACCTCCCTGACGCGCTTGTCCGGGCTAAATTCTGTCCTCTGATAGGAAACTCTTTATGTTGTACTTTCGCACCATTACTTGTTATAATGATTAACATTGCCTCACTCGTTGTTGGGTTGGGTTGTTTTGGGGAAGGAGACCAGACAGCGAGGTCATCGGTCTCATCGGATTAGGGGAGGAAGGGGAAGGAAGTCGGCCGTGCCCTTTGGAAGGAAGCATCCCAGAATTTGCCTGGAGCGATTTAGGGAAATCACGGAAAACCTAAATCAGGATGGCCGGACGCGGGATTGAACCGTCGTCCTCCCGAATGCGAGTCCCTGTTTCATCTGTTTACAGTGTGATAGGCATTCTGTACATATACATGTACGGTACTAGAAGACGCCCACTTGCGTTTTTAATTAATTAATTGATTGGATTTAACGTTAACTCTAAACTTCAGTGGTATTCTAAATGTCAGATGCACGTTCCGCCGTGTCAGATGGACTTTAAAAATGGTTCAAATGGCTCTGAGCACTATGGGACTCAACTTATGAGGTCATCAGACCCTTAGAACTTAGAACAAACCTAACTAACCTAAAGACATTACACACATCCATGCCCGAGGCAGGATTCGAACCTGCGACCGTAGCGGTCGCGCAGTTCGAGACTGTAGCGCGTAGAACCGCTCGAGATGGACTTGGTGGAGCCTTTGTGCTTCCTATCAGAGCAGCCGGTGCCACTCTGTTGGTAGTTTCCACAGAGTGCAATGGCCTCTGAAATCGGCAAGATAACATAATTATATGTTACCCTATCATTTGTCAGAAGATAAGTAACGGAATCTGACGAAATGACTAAACGATTGATCAGTGAATGAATTTCGAGGATGATTTGAAACAACATTTCTCAAGCAAGGCAATGAAAAGGAGGCGGGGATGCAAGTAAACGAAAAAGACTAGCTAATCGTACTCCATGAGAAGGACTGTTATTAAAACGAGGAATTCTCTCTTCGAAGTTTAACACTTACTTGAGAAGTGAGATTGACGTTGACACTATGGCTCCTTACGCAGACTGATTTCTTAAAACTTTCTGCACATATTACTATTTTAGCAAAGGATAGTGCCATCAGGTAGATTGGACACGGTGTTCTTTGTGAACACTTTAAAAATTCAAGCACTCTCTACAGCAGGAGGATAACCCTAGAAGCAAGTACACAAATAATTTCTAGAAACTGTTTGGGGCTGTAGCCAAACCTGGCTTGTGACCATTCATTCTCCTCAAGAAAATCTGTATAGCAGAATGACTAAATCCTAATGGGTGTGGCTAACAGTAAAGCAAGTCATCTTGCCAAAAACCAAGCTCAGTACGACTAAAAATTTACACACGAAATTTATCTACGTAACTACCTTGGTAGATTGTGCGGATTATCTACATTTGGAAACGAAACGTCTAGTCGGAATCCCAATCAGGATGTTTTATCCTAAGTAATCGGAAACAGTATGTGTTACTGGCCATAGTGCTAAATCTGGACTTACTATTACCAAGTTGTTTCTAAAACATTCCAAACGCTGCGTTCTGGCGGAAACTCCCAGAGTGGGAAGCGACCCAGCAGCGCCAAATGCTTTGTCCAGTGGAGTGGAACCAGAAAATGCCAAACCCTGTTACACAACATACCAGCAGTTTAAGGAACAAAATTTCGAAAGAGATTTTGGTGGAAAATTCCACAGTCCTCATCTTGGAAGTACTTTTGGAAAGACTGAATCGAACTGTCTCCGGTCTGGTAACGCCATGAGCCAGGAAAGTTCAAATTCAACGGAGTTATCCAAGCTTCTACAACAAGAACCGAGAAAGCTATACAGATTTCACGATCTCACATGCACTCTCAGTTATTCCAATTCCTTATGTCACAGTGATAACCATAGTTAGATTATGGTGAAAGGATATAATCGTATATTGAGGCGAGATAGAAAAAAAAATTAATCAACAATGTTGGTTCTCCGTGCAATTCCTCCCGAGGCATGCTTATATGATAAACAAACAGCAGAAAATTCATCATCTGGTCTAGTTGAAGATAAGTCAATCATTCTAAACAATAATTTACCTGAATGAGATTTTCACTCTGCAGCGGAGTGTGCGCTGATATGAAACTTCCTGGCAGATTAAAACTGTGTGCCCGACCGAGACTCGAACTCGGGACCTTTGCCTTTCGCGGGCAAACGTCCCGAGTTCGAGTCTCGGTCGGGCACACACTATTTTGCCTTTCGCGGACAAAGGTCCCGAGTTCGAGTCTCGGTCGGGCACATAGTTTTAATCTGCCAGGAAGTTTCAATAATTTACCTCTCACTGCAATCGAAATAGGTAATGCGAGCTAGTGCGGTGGTACTCAGCACAGAGAGACCCTGTCTGGTACCTCATGTCGAAATGTCTTTTCATAGTACGAGTACACGCTTTCTCCACTATATCCTGGGCTACATAGAAATTCCATCGCTGCCTTGCTCCGATATTCTGTCGACTAAAATCTTCTCGTAAACTTTTGCAGAAATTCTTCCAAGCTTTGACACAGGTTCCCGGCGCCATAAGCGCATCACAAAGCATCAGCCTTTATTAGGCTACATCAGTCCATCTACAGATTGTTGTCAGGGGCGGTGGCAAGGGGGGGGGGGAGCTATGGGAGCTATAGTCCCCCCCCCATGGAGTATCATATTAAACTGCATAAAATGACTTCAGAAATCAGCGAATGTATTACTCCAGCAAATTCAAACATTTTTATATATGATTATGTAGCAATATAGGCTGCAATGTATTTCAAACACATTTTAACAAAAGAATAAGAGCGGTACATAGCTTACTATCTAAACCAATAAATATCATTCAATTTAAGATGGACGTCTTATTATTTATTAATACACATTTTTTACCCTGAACTCCAAAACAGTTACCAAAAGCTATTTTAAGCAACACCAAATTTTACCAGTTTGTCAGTGGAGGATACCAACTCTATATTCCTATCCCCCAAACGCTTTCTACCCCCATTAGCACCCTCCCCCCTGACCGTCTTCTAGAACCGCCCCTGATTGTTGTGAATGTATTACTCTTCCTCTTTTAAATTCTAAGTTGTTGAACTTCGCCTTCCGCCTTCTCTATCTCTCGCTCAAAGCATTTTCCTAGTACACCATACACGCCAACATTTCTCGATCCTTGTAGCAATTGCTGAACTTTCTATGTTATTTCCCGCGCGGGATTAGCCGAGCGGTCTCAGGCGCTGCATTCATGGACTGTGCGGCTGGTCCCGGTGGAGGTTCGAGTCCTCCCTCGGGAATGGGTGTGTGGATAATTTAGGTTAAGTAATGTGTAAGCTTAGGGACTGATGACCTTTGCAGTTAAGTCCCATAAGATTACTCACTTATTTGAACACACATAACTGTGTTACTTTCTGTGCCATGGCATTAGCCAGTACCTGTACCGCTACTTCTGTAACTTTGGTCTCTCCATATTTCGCGGCAATCTCACGCATATTGGCTCATGGCTAGCCTTGTTCAAGAATCTTAGCTTGCATCCTTTCGGTAATCTCGATCTCTATCTGTTCAGCCACATTTGTAATCCTCTCCTCTATTATCTTCCCCGTATGATCCCTGAAGCCCTTGACCTTTTCATCGACTTCTGATACGACTAATCTGAGTTCTGCTGTTAACTTTGTTTCTATACGAGCAACATCTCCTTCTAGCTTGATATACCCTGCTTTTATTTCATTTTTCCCGGTCTGAACCTGTATTTTAGTTTCTAACGTGCCAAGGCTCTGACTGAGAAGTTCATCCATTAAGTTATACAGCTGAGTGAGCATGAGATTAGCACTCATTTCTCCCAATGCGTTTGCTTCTTCTGATGCGCCTGCCTCTACTGTAATGTTGGTAGCTGGTGGTCGAACCTCCAATGTTGTTATTTCTACTGCCCTCTTCTCTTCCTGTATAACACTATTTTTTACGACTTGTTCAATAGTTTTTCAACAGACGCCATATCATTACTCCTTAAACTAACTTGGGCACAAGTAAGCATAGACAATCGTCTAAACCATGCTCAAGTTAATACTTTCCGTCCGAAGACTGTTGAACTGGTCAATCGGCTGCTATTATGTACGACAATCACAGCAGTCCGCCCCACGTTCACCACATAATACGGTCCTATCTCCTTCACTTTGACTGATTCCGACTTCCTTCCGCTGTTCAGTTGAGACTGTTTATGAAAAGTTGCTGGGACTGTCAAGCGACTGTGTGTTCTATACGGATTACAGAGAATCCTGCAAGTACATGCACACCTGAAGCCTTTGGCCCCATCCCTCCAGCCCCTTGTCAGTTAGCATGCAAAATCTGAAAGTGTGTTGCTGCACGCAACACGTAAATTCTCTGTAGCAAAACGTTGACCAAAACACCTCTTGAACTGTTAGGATTAAATTGTCACACACCTGCCCATTTAATCCGGCTCGCAAGCAGATTATTTCTGATATTATCTTGTAGTTAGCGTCTGTCTCTAAGAAAGATTGACTGAGATCGCAGATACGGAACACAAGCACATTTCAACCACGTACAAAAATTACATGTCAATGAGATACATAAGCAGACAAAAGTCTATAAACATTATTTAGTAAGCGCTACTGTAACAATAAATAACACTGGGTTACTGTTTGCTGTTGAAGATGGATAGGTCGGCAAGCAGTGAAACTTTGTTGTACGAAAAGGTCTTTCACAAAGCTAGTAAATTTGATGCTAGTGCCGGCCGGTGTGGCCGTGCGGTTCTAGGCGCTACAGTCTGGAACCGAGCGACCGCTACGGTCGCAGGTTCGAATCCTGCCTCGGACATGGATGTGTGTGATGTCCTTAGGTTAGTTAGGTTTAATTAGTTCTAAGTTCTAGGCGACTGATGACCTCAGAAGTTAAGTCGCATGGTGCTCAGAGCCGTTTGAACCATATTTTTGATGCTAGTTGGCCTGTTATTAACAGCACTTTAGATATGCTTGAATTCAGAAGGTCAGTGTCAGAACACATTGATTATTAAGCAGTGCAATCACCAAGGAAGTCAATGGTCTATGACTTGAATAAAGTTAATGTCGTCTCTGAAGAATGAGTGATGGCCTGGCTTGAAATGACACAACTGTAAACAGTGCCGACTTCAAGTAGATATTAATTCATTATAAACGTAGATATCCAGAAACAACAGTGAATGGCAGACCAAGCACTAACCCCGACGCGGTGCCCACACATTTACACTCCTGGAAATTGAAATAAGCACACCGTGAATTCATTGTCCCAGGAAGGGGAAACTTTATTGACACATTCCTGGGGCCAGATACATCACATGATCACACTGACAGAACCACAGGCACATAGACACAGGCAACAGAGCATGCACAATGTCGGCACTAGTACAGTGTATATCCACCTTTCGCAGCAATGCAGGCTGCTATTCTCCCATGGAGACGATCGTAGAGATGCTGGATGTAGTCCTGTGGAACGGCTTGCCATGCCATTTCCACCTGGCGCCTCAGTTGGACCAGCGTTCGTGCTGGACGTGCAGACCGCGTGAGACGACGCTTCATCCAGTCCCAAACATGCTCAATGGGGGACAGATCCGGAGATCTTGCTGGCCAGGGTAGTTGACTTACACCTTCTAGAGCACGTTGGGTGGCACGGGATACATGCGGACGTGCATTGTCCTTTTGGAACAGCAAGTTCCCTTGCCGGTCTAGGAATGGTAGAACGATGGGTTCGATGACGGTTTGGATGTACCGTGCACTATTCAGTGTCCCCTCGACGATCACCAGTGGTGTACGGCCAGTGTAGGAGATCGCTCCCCACACCATGATGCCGGGTGTTGGCCCTGTGTGCCTCGGTCGTATGCAGTCCTGATTGTGGCGCTCACCTGCACGGCGCCAAACACGCATACGACCATCATTGGCACCAAGGCAGAAGCGACTCTCATCACTGAAGACGACACGTCTCCATTCGTCCCTCCATTCACGCCTGTCGCGACACCACTGGAGGCGGGCTGCACGATGTTGGGGCGTGAACGGAAGACGGCCTAACGGTGTGCGGGACCGTAGCCCAGCTTCATGGAGACGGTTGCGAATGGTCCTCGCCGATACCCCAGGAGCAACAGTGTCCCTAATTTGCTGGGAAGTGGCGGTGCGGTCCCCTACGGCACTGCGTAGGATCCTACGGTCTTGGCGTGCATCCGTGCGTCGCTGCGGTCCGGTCCCAGGTCGACGGGCACGTGCACCTTCCGCCGACCACTGGCGACAACATCGATGTACTGTGGAGACCTCACGCCCCACGTGTTGAGCAATTCGGCGGTACGTCCACCCGGCCTCCCGCATGCCCACTATAAGCCCTCGCTCAAAGTCCGTCAACTGCACATACGGTTCACGTCCACGCTGTCGCGGCATGCTACCAGTGTTAAAGACTGCGATGGAGCTCCGTATGCCACGGCAAACTGGCTGACACTGACGGCGGCGGTGCACAAATGCTGCGCAGCTAGCGCCATTCGACGGCCAACACCGCGGTTCCTGGTGTGTCCGCTGTGCCGTGCGTGTGATCATTGCTTGTACAGCCCTCTCGCAGTGTCCGGAGCAAGTATGGTGGGTCTGACACACCGGTGTCAATGTGTTCTTTTTTCCATTTCCAGGAGTGTATTTATCTCTTCACCAAAATTAAATTGTTCAGGGGCTCGGCCATCCCACAGATTCCAATACAGTTTTGAGCATTCAAAATCAAACTATAGACAAATAACTGCCCCAAACGAAGACAGTCCGTTTCCTATCTTAAAATTCAGCTTACCTTGTAGTTGCAATACATCATTGCTCATCATCGCTCCTCAGCTGTCTCTTCGTAACGTTATTCACAGATATAAGTTTTTATAATGTGCTGAAGCTCCTAAAAGTACAACAAAATTATATAAAAACATGAAATTAACATTACACTACAAGTAACCATACTGATTCTACGTAATACATTACATTGCATATGTACACACAAAAGTATTACGATCCAAGATAAACAACGATATCAGAAAGAAGAGAAGAAAAAGACAAAAATAAAAAATACGTACTAACTTCATTAATGTTCTGGGCACTCTAAACAATTAGAAGGAGCAGATGTACAATAGAATAACATAAGCCAGACAAGCTTAGTGCCTTACTTGAGATTCGTAATCTGTTGTTCAGGACTGGATACTGCATCAGACATCACTTTTTACTAAATACACCAGCCAGATATTGAACATTTTAACGCACGCATTCAGTATGTTAGACGTTGACTACGTCCTTCCCTTCAGTCTGTTTCTTGAGCCACGCTAGGCTTCATGGTCTATGTAGTCTGGACATGTCACCCTTCAGACGTCCCTAAAAAAGTATGTCACTGAGTGAGAGGTCTGGAGCCCAGGGCTGCCAAGCCATGTTAGCAGATTCCTTGAAATCACGCGATCGCCCGGTAAACGATTTTTTGCTGCCATAGACTCTCTGGCAGTGTGTGGAGTGACTCCATCCTGTTGAATCCAGGTGTGCTGAATGTCAAGACAAGTAAATTTATTCAGTTATGAAATCATAAACGTTTCAAAAATGTTCCCACAGAATTCAGACGTCAAAGAGATAGCAGCGTTTCCTTCATTTTCGAAAAAGTGAGAATGTAGACACCTACAACCTCACGAGATAACCCTCTACAAGTTGCTGAATCATGGGTTCTAAGTTGTAAAGCAGAGAACGAAAGACACAACAGTTAAGTAAAAACTGTTTAGTTATAATCAATGGATTTCAGTGGAAGAAGAGCAGGCAAAACCAACGTACCGATCCAGAATAACCGAAGTACGTTGCCAAGTCAGTACTAACGCGGTAGTATCATTAGTGTTCCTGAGTTCCCGCAGTATGCACAACTAAAGTGGATCGATGATAGCTTGCGGCGGATGGTCATATTCTTCGGTAGCAGTGCAGCCTCCAGAGGGGGACGGGTCTTGTCTACGGAGCGCCTGCTGACTCGCGCCGCGGATGCTGTGTGGTTGGAGGAGGAGGAGATTAGTGTTTAACGTCCCATCGACAACGAGGTCATTAGAGACGGAGCACAAGCTCGGGTGAGGGAAGGATGGGGAAGGAAATCGGCCGTGCCCTTTCGAAGGAACCATCCCGGCATTGGCCTGAAGTGATATAGGGAAATCACGGAAAACCTAAATCAGGATGGCCGGACGCGGGATTGAACCGTCGTCCTTCCGAATGCGAGTCCAGTGTGCTAGCCACTGCGCCACCTCGCTCGGTGCTTTGTGGTTGCCTCTGGCGGCGGCAGTGAATGTCTGGTACAAACCGCTCAACTCGGAACTGACACGCCTGGTGTCTATGGCGACAAACACCACTCACTTTGTAATAAGATTGTTACGGTGTAATAGACGCCCGGGCAGCTCAGCAGGCTTTGCTCGAGGCCAGTCATATTATCAGACGTCGAAAGATTTTTAATGACGTTTGCGTACTCACCGTATTTAATAAACACTTGCTCGCAACTAAGCAGCCTCCAGACACAGGCATCAGGATTCAGTTGTTGTACAGTTTGGTGAGATTGAAGGCAATGGAATATTTCTTGGAGCTCCGACGTTCGAGCTGCCGTGACGAGGCAAGTTTTGGAACCAAACGACTAGGACTCTTTGAGACAAGAGCTCGCCTACGATTAAAGTTTTCAGCCGTAACGCTTTCTTTCAAAGATGAAGCCGCCTCTTCAACATTCCCAACTAAATGTCACCGTGCCGGTGTAACGTATGTAAAGCGGCTGCACGCTCTGTCCCACTCCACCTGCACGTCGTAATTAAGAGTGCGTTACAGCCGTACACTTTCCCCCCAACTTCTGCCATCATTGTGGTGCTGTCAACATCGACTTCAAGCGTTCCCTTTCTCTGCGTCACCATCTAAAAGTGTTTCAAAAGATAACAAAAAAGTAATGTGCACTTAACTGTACAGAAATATATTCCAAGTTCTATTTTACAACTGCAATAATACACTAATGGCCATTGAAATTGCTACACCAAGAAGAAATTCAGATGATAAACGGGTATTCATTGGACAAATATATTATACTAGAACTGACATGTGATTACATTTTCACGCAGTTTAGGTGTATAGATCCTGAGAAATCAGTACCCAGAACAACCACCTCTGACCGTAATAACTGCCTTGATACGTCTGGGCATTGAGTCAAACACAGCTTGGATGGCGTGTGCAGGTACAGCTGCCCATGCAGCTTCAACACGATACCACAGTTCATCAAGAGTAGTGACTAGCGTATTGTGACGAGCCAGTTGCTCGGCCAACATTGACCACACGTTTTCAATTGGCGGGAGATCTGGAGAATGTGCTGGCCAGGGCAGCAGTCGAACATTTTCTGTATCCAGAAAGGCCCGTACAAGACCTGCAACATGCGGTCGTGCATTATCCTGCTGAAGTGTAGGGTTTCACAGGGATCGAATAAAGGTTAGAACCACGGGTCGTAACACATCTGAAATGTAACGTCCACTGTTCAAAGCGCCGTCAGTGCGAACAAGAGGTGACCAAGACGTGTAACCAATGGCACCCCATACTATCACGCCGGGTGGTACGCCAGTATGGCGATGACGAATACACGCTTCCAATGTGCGTTCACCGCGATGTCGCCAAACACGGATGCGACCATCATGATGCTGAAATCATAACCTGGATTCATCCGAAAAAAAATGACGTTTTACCATTCGTGCACCCAGGTTCGTCGTTGAGTACACCATCGCAGGTGCTCCTGTCTTTGATCCAGCGTCAAGGGTAGCCGCAGTCATGGTCTCCGAGCTGATAGTCCATGCTGCTGCAAACGTCGTCGAACTGTTCGTGCAGACGGTTGTTGTCTTGCAAACATCCCCATCTGTTGACTCAGGGATCGAGACGTGGCTGCACGATCCGTTACAGCCATGCGGATAAGATGCCTGTCATCTCGACTGCTAGTGATACGAGGCTGTTGGGATCCAGCACGGCGTTCCGTATTTCCCTCCTGAACCCACCGATTCCATATTCTGCTAACAGTCATTGGATCTCGACCAACGCGAGCAGCAATGTCGCGATACGATAAACCGCAATCGCCGTAGGCTACAAGGTCGGAAACGTGATGGTACGCATTTCTCCTCCTTACACGAGGCATCACAACAACGTTTCACCAGGCAACGCCGGTCAACTGCTGCTTGGGTACAAGAAATCGGTTGGAAACTTTCCTCATGTCAGCACGTTATAGGTGTCGCCACCGGCGCCAGCCTTGTGTGAATGCTCTGAAAAGCTAATAATTTGCATATCACAGCATCAACTTCCTGTCCGTTAAATTTCGCATCCGTAGCGCGTCATCTTCGTGGTGTGGCAATTTTAATGGCCAGTAGTGTAAAACCTCACTGCAACTCCTTCGCTCTGAACGACTCAAGAACATTTATTTCTTTCGCTCCCACTAGCAATCCTCTGCCGAGCAATAACAGCGGCTCTTTGCTGCCTCTACGACGTGCCTCGAGTAAACATAGAGCAGTGACGGCAGGACAGAGCCGTGCAGTGACGCAGCCTCGCTTTGATGTGCAGGTTGTCGGTTCCGGAGTCCTCCGGAGAAGAGAGATGCGAATAGCCTCCGTATCCAAGCAGATGCGTCCACTAGGACATATGTCGCCGGCGGCTGTAGAACAAGTCCACCTCGCTGACGTCTTATAAAACACCATCAAACTGTCAGTGAATTACCGGCATTCCATAGAGCAGATCTCTCCTGTTCTGCTATGTTATGTAAACAAGCTGATTCTGTTTCTTCAGAAACTGTCCCAAGTAAAGAGAGTTGAGATTGAGGAAATCCGTATTCCAAAAACCTCCCGGTCATGAACCTCAAACCTCAGTTCCGCTTTGCTGACAACCTATCTTGGCCGGCTGGTGTGGCCGAGCGGTTCTAGGCGCTTCAGTCTGGAACCGCGCGACCGCTACGCTCAAAGTTTCGAATCCTACCTCGGGCATGGATGTATGTGATGTCCTTAGCTTAAGTTATGTTTAAATAGTTCAAAGTTCTAGAGGACTGATGACCTCAGATGTTAAGTCCCATAGTGCTCAGAGCCATTTGAACCATTTTTGAGCCAACCTATCTTGAAATTCTCCACTACTAATTAAGTAACAATGTGAAACTTGCTGGGAAAAATAATTAAAATTGTGTGCCGCACTGTAACTCGAAACTGGGACCTTTGCCTTTCGTGAACAAGTCTTCTACCGACCGAGCAATCCAAGGACGTCTCACCATCCGCTCTCAAAGCTGTACTCCGCCGGTACGTCTTTCCTACCTTCGCAACTTCACAGAAGCTCTTCTAACATTGGGGGAAGAATGGACTGCTAATCCGCAAGATATGCTGGAGAGCGTCTGTAAAGTTTGGCTGACGGCAAAGAGGTGACGGACGAATTGAAGCTGCGAGGGTTGGTTGTGAGTCGTTCTCGAATCGTCGGGTGGTGGAGCATTTGTCCGCGAATGACAAACGTCCCAGATTCGCGATCCGGTCGATCATATGGTTTTAACCTGCCAAGAACTTTCAAAACAGTGTACACTCCGCTGAAGAGTGAAAATTCAATCTGGTAACGACTCGCTCATTCCTGCGCAGCGATTGGCAAGGTTGTTTGTAAGTTTGTTGCTGGTGCTAGGGCGCACAACGTCAAATACTCAGTGCTCACTCTTCTATTTATCAATAATAATGTAATTAAACCTCTACGTCATGTCATAAAAAAGGAAACTTTAAAATTCAGATGTGTTCAGTGTATAATTATTGTTGAATAGTGTAACAGCCTCGCTGTTTTCGATCCTCTTTCCAAGGCTGGGGCAGCGACGCTAGGGCCCACGTGCTGCACCGTCAGTGCTGAAGCTCCTGTGTCAGTATTGATGTTGCGGCGCTTCCCTGACGATCAGTGTCTTTATCCAATCAGATCGGGCGAGTTTTAGCTATAACGGACCTGGGAGGCAATTCTCTCTCTGTTGCTGGCATTCGGACGCGTCGGATCTATCTTGAACACAGTGAAAGCCGGCCGCTGTGGCCGAGCGGTTCTAGGCGCTTCAGTGCGGAACTGCACTGCTGCTGCGGTCGCAGGTTCGAATCCTGCCTCGGGCATGGTTGTGTGTGATGTCCTTAGGGTAGTTAGGCTTAAGTAGTTCTAAGTCTAGGCGACTGATGACCTCGGGTATTAATTCCCATAGTGCTTAGAGCCATTTAAACCATTTGAACACAGTGAAGCTTTCCGCAATTCATCCACCTATGTAGGGTCTTTGCCACCGTTTTATCCAATAAATCATTTTGCTGTCAATTATGCCTTCATCTTATTACCCTACATTTACAGCCTATCCTGTCGCCAATATTCTAACTTAGCCATTCTGTACAATTGTGCACACACACACACACACACACACACACACACACACACACACACACATATGCCAAAATTTTGAATGGAACTACTTGATCATTCATAGAACGTGTGTGTGTGTGTGTGTGTGTGTGTGTGTGTATGTGAGAGAGAGAGAGAGAGAGAGAGAGAGAGAGAGAGAGAGGGAGAGAGAGAGAGAAAATGATGTTATGAGGAAAACTGGGGATTAACTTCTCGTTGTTGACAAGATCATTAATGCCTCTGTTAGGAGAAAGATACACACGGAGGTGAGCCCTGTTCCTTTCAAAGATATCATCCTGGCATTCACCTTAAGCGATGGTAACCTAAATCTTTGTGGCCGAACAGGGACTTGAACCATCGTCCATCCAGATCCGAGTTAAGTGTCTGTAAGTCGTCGCCACCTCGCTTGTTGGGAGAGGAAAACAAAGAGGAGGAGAGAATGAGAAGAAAAAAGAATGGAAATTAGATTAGTGGTTCACTCAGGAAACACATTGAATCCTCGTTCTTAATAGATTGCCTCAGTGACTAGCTTAAGACCTCTCAGAATTGTACACTTAGGTTTTTAACTAAGCTATTCCGTTTTGAAGTTCCAGTCCCTGAGTGCCAGTCACAGTCGGAGCCCTACGTAATATTATTACATATGTCCGAATGTTAGAGGTGAACTACTCTGTTTACACGGTATTCCACAGGCCACGAACATTTTTTTTTTTTTTACATTTTGCCTCTAAGGTTATGAATTAGCAGGTGTTAAGAGGAAAACTAGGTATTCTGTCTCTGTCTCTGGCGTAATTAGCAAGTATAAAAGAAATCGCTGCGGAAGTTAATCTTTTACTTAATGAACGGTAACAGCTAGAATTGATTATGAAAATAATAGCCATTGATATCAAACCAAATTGAGTATCCTCATCTATGCCTACCTGTTGTTATCAGTCATCTGCGCCATATCCTACTCCAGCTGAGCGATGTGGCGCAATTGTAGGACAATGGATTTCTATTGGAGTACAGAAGAGTGCACGTTCCAGTACAAACACACTGATTTCAATTTCATTTGGTATCCCTAACTTCTTGCAGAAGATCGCCAAAATCATTCCTTAAATATTCGAAAGCAGATTTCATTATCTACCCTCATCCAAATGAAAAAGCATCCTATTTCTAATGTCAGCCCAACGTTGAACGCTAAGCATGTTTTACAATCATGTTCCATTTTTCGTCGGTGGTATGATGTACACACTCCACTCCCTGTAAAGGTAGATCTTGAAGCCATCGAGGCGGCGCAATGGTAGGAAACGGGACTCGTCTTTCTGAGGAAGACGGTTCAAATTTTGAAGTAGGTGTTCCATGGTGCCAAACTATCGATTAAGGTAAATACCTTGATGGGTTCACTGGAGGAGTGCAGCTGCTCCTTCCGTAATTCTTTCGCTCTGCCTTGCTACTGTGACATTAAAAGCCGTCAGCTTAACTTGCGTAAAGTTTTAAATTACTTATGTTTATTTGTAATTGGGTATGTGAAATAGGCGTCAATTTAACGAAACAAAATCAATAACAACGTCAAGATGACAGTGTTAATTTTTGAATTGATCGAACGCTGGGTAGCCAGTCGCAGGACCCGAGGAATGCACTAAATTTCTTCATGAAACGATATTTTATTAGAGTTAATTGAAGCGGTCTTACTAATTAATTGCGAAACAGTTTGTCCTTCTATCCTTTGCAGCCACAAATGTCGTGCCTTCTATGGTTCACACAGTCTACACGTCATAGATGTAGCACTGACGGCGAGGGAACCATTTTCATTTATTTATTCTTCCAAGGATCGTTTAAAACTGATATTGGATTTGTCATAGTAATACAATGAAAATAATCAAATAGAAAAACATAACACACTGCCTGACCAGAAAACTGAAGCACCAAGAAGATATGGTCGGATGTGAATCTAATTTCGTATACGTACTCACCGCCGGCGGGTATGTCAATGATTAGATTTTCAATTCTCTGTAGCAGAGAGAACGGCCAACAGACTGCATTAGTGTTGTTCGTGAGTATTTTGAAGGACACGGAGATACTGTGGACTTGTCTGAGGCAGCGTGCCGGCCGGAGTGGCCGAGCGGTTAAAGGCGCTACAGTCTGGAACCGCACGACTGCTACGGTCGCAGGCTCGAATCCTGCCTCGGGCATGGATGTGTGTGATGTCCTTAGGTTAGTTAGGTTTAGGTAGTTCTAAGTTCTAGGGGACTTATGACCACAGCAGTTGAGTCCCATAGTGCTCAGAGCCAATTTTTTGAGGCAGCGTTACCAGCACATGATAGAGTTTGACAGAGGTTCCATTATGGTTCTCAATTTGACTGGCTGGCCGTGTCGTGCAATATCCACATTTATGGGGCATCCGAACGTGACTCTAGTCCATTGTTGGAGTGCATGGGAACGTGAGGGCAGGTATACTCGTAAAGGTTCCGGTCGACCACGTCTGAGATTTGCGCTTGCCATCTCAGACCAATTAATGGATTCCCTGCAACATTGTGTCTCATCCGGGTCGGACAACAGCAGCAGCCGAGTTAGAGTTTCTGTGGGCTGTTGTTAATATCACAACACAAACGTCTGCGTCTGGAGTGGTGCAATGTCCGGAAACAATGGACTGCTAATGAATGGCGTCCCTTTGTGTTAAACAATGTTCACGTTACTATGCTATCCATGATGACTGACTTTAGCGAGTATGGCGGCAACATAGGGAGGTGTCCCATTCTTCCAATCTTTTCGACGGTCATAATGCTGTTAGTTTTGGCGTCATGATGTGGGGAGCCATCGGGTATTAATTTAGGTGAAGACTAGTAATGATTGAGAGAATTTTGACGGTCCGTCTTTACAAATCGTACATCCTGCGTCCTCATGTGTTACTAATGTCGTTCGATATTTCAGCAGGTCAGTGCTCATCCGTACATGACACGTGTGTCTATCAACTGTCTGCAAGACTCTGGAGCACACCAGTAGTCAGCAAGAACCCTATAGAACATGTGTGGGATCATTTCGGATGTTAACTATGTCCCAGTGCCAATCTTCAGAATATCCGAAACCAGTTACAGTAGTTTTGGGCCAGCTTGCCTTGAACAGCATGATGGGTATTGCACGTTGATCACTATATCATTCGTATATATTGGGAACACTAATGGTTCTATAATACTCCCTTGAGGTAAACCCGAAGCTGCTTTTGCTCCTGAAGATTTCTATCCGCTAAGAGTGACATCTCTTTGATAGGAAGCATTCAATCGAGTCACATGGTCTCATATTACGTACCTCGCGCGAATATTTTGCTCAACGGGTGATAGTATGGTACAGTACCAAACGCCTTTAGAATGTCAGGTAACACGTCATCGAACCTAGGTGCCCGTATCTATTTCCTTCTGCGTCCAAAGGGCGAACAGAGAGAGCTACGTTTCAAACGATCCTCCTATCTTCGAACTATCGATGACACAATGCACGTCCTAAGAAATCAGTTACTCTCTTATCACCCTAGCTCTCTGCAGTTGAAATGATGTAATTTGGGCAATATCTATGGATCTGAAACCTTCGTCTTAAACTAAATTATCGAATCAATCACCAATCTCCCTTTCCACGAGCTGCCTTCTATCATTCGTCAGGATTCATAACTGCCCACTTCATTTCGTAATTTCAGGGAAACGGTCAAAATGTTTTGAACATTTAGACCTTTAAACCAATCCAGAGAGTGGCTGCAGAATCATGGACTACTATCTCATAAACGGCAATCTGATTTGTTCAGCTACTCACATCCTATTTAAGATCCTTTACACGGCACTTCCACCGGGCAGAACTACTTGTAATTTGACTCGCAAACTAATGACCAAAACCTCCAGCCACGACATAGGAAATCCAAGTGACTGCTGGTCATCCATCACCGGTCCAGCCCCAATGTTGATGTTTGGTCTTCAGTCCTGAGACTGGTTTGATGCAGCTCTCCATGCTACTCTATCCTGTGCAAGCTTCTTCATCTCCCAGTATCTACTGCAACCTACATCCTTCTGAATCTGCTTAGTGTATTCATCTCTTGGTCTCCCTCTACGATTTTTACCCTCCACACTGCCCTCCAATGCTAAATTTGTGATCCCTTGATGCCTCAAAACATGTCCTACCAACCGATCCCTTCTTCTAGTTAAGTTGTGCCACAAACTTCTCTTCTCCCCAATCCTATTCAATACCTCCTCATTAGTTACGTGATCTACCCACCTTATCTTCAGCATTCTTCTGTAGCACCACATTTCGAAAGCTTCTATTCTCTTCTTGTCCAAACTAGTTATCGTCCATGTTTCACTTCCATACATGGCTACACTCCATACAAATACTTTCAGAAACGACTTCCTGACACTTAAATCTATACTCGATGTTAACAAATTCCTCTTCTTGAGAAACGCTTTCCTTGGCATTGCCAGTCTACATTTTATATCCTCTCTACTTCGACCATCATCGGTTATTTTACTCCCTAAATAGCAAAACTCCTTTACTACTTTAAGTGTCTCATTTCCTAATCTAATTCCCTCAGCATCACCCGACTTAATTCGACTACATTCCATTATCCTCGTTTTGCTTTTGTTGATGTTCATCTTATATACTCCTTTCAAGACACTGTCCATTCCGTTCAACTGCTCTTCCCAGTCCTTTGCTGTCTCTGACAGAATTACAATGTCATCGGCGAATCTCAAAGTTTTTACTTCTTCTCCATGAATTTTAATACCTACTCCGAATTTTTCTTTTGTTTCCTTTACTGCTTGCTCAATATACAGATTGAATAACATCGGGGAGAGGCTACAACCCTGTCTTACTCCTTTCCCAACCACTGCTTCCCTTTCATGCCCCTCGACTCTTATAACTGCCATCTGGTTTCTGTACAAACTGTAAATAGCCTTTCGCTCCCTGTATTTTACCCCTGCCACCTTCAGAATTTGAAAGAGAGTATTCCAGGTAACATTGTCAAAAGCTTTCTCTAAGTCTACAAATGCTAGAAACGTAGGTTTGCCTTTTCTTAATCTTTCTTCTAAGATAAGTCGTAAGGTCAGTATTGCCTCACGTGTTCCACCATTTCTACGGAATCCAAACTGATCTTCCCCGACGTCGGCTTCTACCAGTTTTTCCATTCGTCTGTAAAGAATTCGCGTTAGTATTTTGCAGCTGTGACTTATTAAACTGATAGTTCGGTAATTTTCACATCTGTCAACACCTGCTTTCTTTGGGATTGGAATTATTATATTCTTCTTGAAGTCTGAGGGTATTTCGCCTGTCTCATACATCGTGCTCACCAGATGGTAGAGTTTTGTCATGACTGGCTCTCCCGAGGCCATCAGTAGTTCAAATGGAATGTTGTCTAACCCCGGGGCCTTGTTTCGACTCAGGTCTTTCAGTGCTCTGTCAAACTCTTCACGCAGTATCTTATCTCCCATTTCGTCTTCATCTACATCCTCTTCCATTTCCATAATATTGTCCTCAAGTACATCGCCCTTGTATAAACCCTCTATATACTCCTTCCACCTTTCTGCCTTCCCTTCTTTGCTTAGAACTGGGTTGCCAAATGAGCTCTTGATATTCATACAAGTGGTTCTCTTATCTCCAAAGGTCTCTTTAATTTTCCTGTAGGCATTATCTATCTTACCCCTAGTGAGACAAGCCTCTACATCCTTACATTTGTCCTCTAGCCATCCCTGATTAGCCATTTTGCACTTCCTGTCGATATCATTTTTGAGACGTTTGTATTCCCTTTTGCCTGCTTCATTTACTGCATTTTTATATTTTCTCCTTTCATCAATTAAATTCAATATTTCTTCTGTTACCCAAGGATTTCTATTAGCCCTCGTCTTTTTACCTACTTGATCCTCTGCTGCCTTCACTACTTCATCCCTCAGAGCTACCCATTCTTCTTCTACTGTATTTCTTCCCCCCTTTCCTGTCAATTGTTCCCTTATGCTCTCCCTGAAACTCTCAACAACCTCTGGTTCTTTCAGTTTATCCACGTCCCATCTCCTTAAATTCCCACCATTTGCAGTTTCTTTAGTTTCAAACTGCAGTTCATAACCAATAGATTGTGGTCAGAATCCACATCTGCCCCAGGAAATGTCTTACAATTTAAAACCTGGTTCCTAAATCTCTGTCTTACCATTATGTAATCTATCTGATACCTTTTAGTATCTCCAGGATTCTTCCAGGTATACAACCTTCTTTTATGATTCTTGAACCAAGTGTTGGCTATGATTAAGTTATGCTCTGTGCAAAATTCTACAAGGCGGCTTCCTTTTTCATTTCTTCCCCCCAATCCATATTCACCTACTATGTTTCCTTCTCTCCCTTTTCCTACACTCGAATTCCAGTCACCCATGACTATTAAATTTTCGTCTCCCTTCACTACCTGAATAATTTCTTTTATCTCGTCATACATTTCATCAATTTCTTCATCATCTGCAGAGGTAGTTGTCATATAAACTTGTACGACTGTAGTAGGCATGGGCTTTGTGTCTATCTTGGCCACAATAATGCGTTCACTATGCTGTTTGTAGTAGGTAACCTGCACTCCTATTTTTTTATTCATTATTAAACCTACTCCTGCATTACCCCTATTTGATTTTGTATTTATAACCCTGTAATCACCTGACCAAAAGTCTTGTTCCTCCTGCCACCGAACTTCACTAATTCCCACTATATCTAACTTTAACCTATCCATTTCCCTTTTTAAATTTTCTAACCTACCTGCCCGATTAAGGGATCTGACATTCCACGCTCCGATCCGTAGAACGCCAGTTTTCTTTCTGCTGATAACGACGTCCTCCTGAGTAGTCCCCGCCCGGAGATCCGAATGGGGGACTATTTTACCTCCGGAATATTTTACCCAAGAGGACGTCATCATCATTTAATCATACAGTAGAGCTGCATGTCCTCGGGAAAAATTACGGCTGTAGTTTCCCCTTGCTTTCAGCCGTTCGCAGTACCAGCACAGCAAGGCCGTTTTGGTTAATGTTACAAGGCCAGATCAGTCAATCATCCATACCGTTGCCCCTGCAACTACTGAAAAGGCTGCTGCCCCTCTTCAGGAACCACATGTTTGTCTGGCCTCTCAACAGATACCCCTCCGTTGTGGTTGCACCTACAGTACGGCCATCTGTATCACTGAGGCACGCAAGCCTCCCCACCAACGGCAAGGTCCATGGTTCATGGGGGGGTCCAGCCCCAAAACTCCAGCAAAATATTCAGCCTGTTGAAAAAAATTTTTAATTGTCATAATGCACTGAAATTTGAGAGAAATCCGCACCATAAACTCAAGGGTGCCCGGGAAAGGGAGATTACACGGCCATAGCCCCTCCCCCTTTCCGCCACCCGCTGGCCGGTGTGGCCGAGCGGTTCCAGGCGCTTCAGTCTGGAACCACGCGACAGCTACGGTCGCAGGTTCGAATACTGCCTCGGGCATGGATGTGTGTGATGTCCTTAGGTTAATTAGGTTTAAGTAGTTCTAAGTTCTAGGGGACTGATGACCTCAGAATTTAAGTCCCATAGTGCTCAGAGCCATTTGAACCACCTGCATTCTATGTAGGCCGAGAGAAATTAAGACACCTGATTCTCATCCGTGTGAACTAGGCTTAAAATTCCTTTCCGGGCGTATAGAATTAAATTTTCTAATAATTCCTGAATCGGTGAAGGCCAACGTCGCTATGCTTTCATCGATAACGACATAGCAGATTTCTGGGCGTTATCCTTTCCTAATCTGATCTTATGCCCTGTGTTAACGACCTCGTTGCCTACTGGACATAGACGTTAAAAAGAGGTCCTAGGCATTGCAATCTGAGTTCGTGCAGAACTTATGTTGAGCCACGAACCTACGATATGATAGTATATGTACTCTCTTGTGCCAGGTTCATAAATTTTATTGGAACACTGTACCGTTCACAAGAAGTCTTCAGTCATCACTAACACAAATTTCTCAGAAAAATGTTATCTTCCATGTTCTATTTCTTTCGGTCACTTTGTCTACGGCAGTCAGAGCTAGCAGCAATAAAAATTCGGCAGGTTTCTATTTCAACATCTTCGAAACAGTCGATTCTGAAATTTTTTGCTCCATGTTTGCTACTTTTGTGAACTGCGTAAGGAACTTACACGCCCGCGGTCAACAGATCTCTTGATTTCCCCTTGGAGAGGCATCCAATAGGTGTAAACCGTGTACTCCATCGCTAAATAAAACTGATTCTCGGTTCCATATCTGTGAAAGTCCCCATAGAACGCCTTCGACTGCACGAGGTAGCATGTTTTCTCTGTGGTCTCCTGACGATGTGCTGACTCTCAAGTCGTACTAACAAGTTCTAATCAATGATACAACGGACGTAGCATAAAATAACCAATGTTTCGGACTGGTGTCACATGGCAAATTCTTAATTTACAAATATATTTTAAGTTTTTTTTTTTTTTCAATTTTATAGCAGGACACGATAGCATTAAGTCTAAAAATGTGGTGAAGGTACATCGGTGAAACTGTTTCTCTCATACACAAAGACTCTGTTTGAATCTTACCGAAGAGCAGTCTAGGTGACCAAGCAATATGGCACATTGGTGTAAAACACTGGACTGCTATTTAGGAGGACAGCGGTTCTAATCTCTTCCTGAATATCAGAGATTTAGTTTTACCGTGATGTCCCTAAGTTCCTAAATGCAAATGCTGAGATACTTTTTTGATAGGGCACTTGCGATATCCTCCCTGATACTTCCCCATTCCTACCTGACATACTATTATCTCCCGGTCTAGCTCAGTTCGACTGGAAGTCTATCTGGGTTAAGGCCGTTGTTGCTGTCACAGACGGTAGCTATTTGTAATAATTTTCGCACGCAATATACCCTACAGTCTCCTACAAATTGAATCACGTATTATTCCTTGCTTATTGTAAAGCATACTATGCAAAGTTTCGTAATTTACTGTCCTTCCTGGTGTTGCAGTTTAGATAGCGTTAATGGTACAGTGTAAGAGCCACGATTGATGTCTCACGGGAGCCATTGTACAGGATTCTCCATATACGGAGTGCGTTCAATAAGAAACAAAACACATATTTTCCCAAAATCTGTTCGGTTTCATTCAGGATTCACATACACCATATTATTCCCCACTCTTTTAGCTAAAATACCTTATTTTTCAAGGTAATCTCCGTTCAATGCTACGGCCTTACGCCACTTAAATGGGAGGGTCTTTATTCCCGCATGGTACCACTCTACTGGTCGACGCCAGAGTCAATGCCTTGCTACGCTCATAACGTCCCCACACAACAGATGGAAGTCGGAAGACGCGATATTCGTACTAGAGGTGAATGTTGAAGAACAGTCAAATGAAGTTTTGTGAGCTTCTGGCGTTTGCTCAGACTTATACAAGATCTTGCGTTGTCATAGAGAAGGAAAAAGTTAATTTGCATTTTTGCGGCGACGAACAAGCTGAAGTCGTTTCTTCAGTTTCCTGAGGTTAGCATAACTGTGTGATGCCGGCCGGCACGTGGGAAATCGAACAGGTTTGCGCGACCTTGTTGCCATGATGACAGACCGCTCGCCCAACGACTCACCCTGCTTTTATTCAGTGCCAGGTCTCCGTAGACATTCAGCAAGCACTATGAATATCTCCGATGCTATGGTTTTCCGGTAAAAGAGTCTGAATGACAGCTTTCTGCTTGGAACGCACCTCCATTACAGACGCCATTGAAAGTTACCACTATCGCCGCCACTTATTGTAACTTCACGGAACTATAGTGACTGAAGCGGGCAAATTCCACCATGTCTCACAATAGATCCGCATTTTCTTCAGCCGAAAGTGCCAGAGAAAAGAAGTGAATTGTATTACTTGTTTATCGTCTCCGTACGTTCGAACCATACAAGTAAAGGACACGCGTACCATGACGGAACATCCAAATTTTGTACCGCGCAAGGCGAAACTGGAACCCACCACTACCTCAAGGCAGCGACGTGACCCCAACGGGGTGAGTTTCGCATCGCACCGTTTCGCTCTACAGGCCTGCATCGTCAGGGAAGGCGCTTCATCTGCAGCGATATCGACGAGTGATGTGAGGAGTCCCGGCAGAGCCCGCTGAATAGCGCCTCATCACGATGGTGTCCCGCGCTCCTAAAGGCAGCACGTAACACCACTGCTGGCCGCAGGAGCCACTGCGCAGCTGTAGAGGAGTTAAAGGTCCAATGTAGCGTTGCTGTGGCTCTTTAACAAAAACACTCAAAACTCTTGCTCGGGTATCAGCAAACAAGCGTCGGAAATTTTGTGAATACAACATTAACATCGTCTCTGCTATTTCGCTGATTGAAAAACGGTTACACTATCGTTATATTTACTGACTGTTATCACTGGTTTGCAGTTACAATTACAATTTTTATCTGTGATCTGATCCAGCTTCATAAATAAGTAATACAACAAAAATAAGCGAAACTAAAAGCTTCCAATGCCATTGTATAAGGGACTATCAGAAATTTTCCGTTCGAGGACGTTGCTGCAGCGGATATGCAACGTAGCGTGCCTCCGATGCGGGTATACAAGCACCGACATGTAGGCAAGGGATTAGTGTCTTTCCGATGTACGTGCGGTAAATGCTGAAACGTGTGTTATGTCAACGTTAGTACCAATGCGTTTAAACAGGACCAACGCTCTGTTATTCTTTTCTTGACTACCGAAGGAAGGAGAATTAAGAATGTGTATGGGGCAGCATGTCTGACTCATGACGCTTTTAGACCTGGGAGGTCAGTCTCATCTGACACAGATAGCCAAGTGTCTCCATCACTGGGGAACGGTACTATGGAACACCGGAGACAATACGGCTTGTAGATAAGGTCAATCGATCACAAAACTTTGAAACGGGTGCCGTTGCATCATGATGACGCACGCCCCCATAACGAGATCGTGATTGTCTCACCACAGAAGTTACGCCAAAATTGAGCAAAACTAAAAACTTCCAACGACATTGTATAAGGGGCGGTCAGAAAATTTCGTTCAATGGCGTTGCTGCAGCGTGTATGCAACGTAGCGTGATTCCGATGCACGTATACACTCGAGCATCCTTCTCTCTCCATGCCTTTACCACGCCTTCGGTCCCTTAAGGAATGCCCTGAAGGGTCGACGATTCCTGTCGGATGAGGATATGCAGCAGGCAGTTACAGACGACTTCACTCTGTAGGACACGTGTATATTCAACCTGGTGCGTTGGTGGGAAGAGTGCCTCAAATCTCACTGGGAGTTTTGATTCATTGATATACCGATTCTGAGCTTTACAATCTTCTGTTTGATCGCCTCTTATGTAAGGAGAACTTTGGAAGTGATATGCAAATTTTGGGATTCATGAATCCGCAAAACAGAGAAGCACATGAGTGGCCTACCTGGTTAATGTAACGTGTAACAGACGTAATATACAGAGTATAGCAGAATAATGCATGAAAATGACGCTATCCGGTAATTAAAACTGAAAATACTTACATAATGATTTCACATATAGAGTGGACACAGTGAAACTGATCCGGAAAATATTTACAATAAGACTGACGCGGCCGGCCGGAGTGGCCGAGCGGTTCTAGGCGCTACAATCTGGAACCGCGCGACCGCTACGGTCGCAGGTACGAATGCTGCCTCGGGCATAGATGTGTGTGCTGTCCTTAGGTTAGTTAGGTTTAAGTAGTTCTCAGTTCTAGGAGACTGATCACCTCAGAAGTTAAGTCCCATAGTGCTCAGAGCCATTTGAACCATTTTAAGACTGACGCGAGGTTGGCCATTGTTAATGACCACCACATAAAATGCTGGGAACGGTCACCATGGACCTCGATGTAACGCTGTGCTCGATTTATTAAACTGTGAAACATGCTTTCAACTCTGCTTGAGGGACAACAGCAGTAGCGTTTTCAACATTCCGCTGGATCTCTTCGAGTGAGTAAGGATTATTTGGGTGCACCTAGATCATAGTTGTTCCTACCAGCAAAAAATCACAGGGAGAGAGATCCGGCGATCGATGGGCCAGGAGATTTGCACTGTCTATGCCGATTGTCCTCTCCTCACTGAACACCTCATACACTCGTTACAAGGTTGTACAGGCAATGTGCGATATTGCTCCCTCTTGCTGAAAATATTCATGCAGTCGTTCATCCTCTCTATGATGATCCACATACAGTTTATAGACATACCGCTTAACGTTAACATTTTGGTGAAACGGTCATGTTACGGTGCTAAAACCAGACCTTGTGCCGGTCGGAGTGGCCGAGCGGTTCTAGGCGCTTCAGTCTGGAACCGAGCGACTGCTACGGTCACAGGTTCGAATCCTGCCTCGGGCATGAATTTGTGTGATGTCCTTAGGTTAGTTAGGTTTAAGTAGTTCTAAGTTCTAGGGGACTGATGACCTCAGATGTTAAGTGCCATAGTGCTCAGAGCCATTTGAACCATTTTGAACCAGATCTTGTGCACCAAACATCAATCTTGTGATCATGCAACGCCTCTTCAAAGTACTGATTGGGATTTTGTGACTCAATTGGCGCATGATCTGCGAGATCACATACCCCCACAGGCTGAACTAGGCCTCATATGAAAAAATGAAACACTGGAAATCTAAAAACCGTGTTTCCACCTCGCTTAGAAACCACCGGCGTAATCCAACACGTGAACGTTCGTCTGGACATTTTAACCAATGCTAAACAGCAAATTTGCAAGGATACAGATGCAGATCCTTTTTCATAATGTTTCGACACGATAAACGCATAATTCCCACTTGCATAAATGCATGGATTTGGTATTTTGTCGTACTCTGTTTCAGGCTTTCCTCGTTCGAATAATGCTTTCTGGTGTTAGAATGCACTTCTGGTAGTTTTGTTTCCAACTTAGCCCATTCCACGCCGTTCTGCGATTAATATTTTTAATAGCGTACGTTGTTGGAGGCTATACATGGTCTAGTCACATTAATGTGACCAGCTGTCAAAAGTCTGAATGACCATGTTTTGCACCTCGGACGTGCAGGAAGAGATTCAGTGATGTTCTGGATGGTACCAACAAGGATTTGGAGCCATGCTGACTCCAGCGACGTGGTTAGCTGCACTAGATTTTATGGTTGAGTATCGATGGCGCGAGCAGTCCGTCGAGTATTTCTTCAATCCGAGGGGCTTAGTGACCAAGAAAGTACGGCAAACTCAAACCTGTGATCTTTGAACCACGCACGAACACTGCATGCTGTGTGACACGTTGCATCGTTGGTCATGGTACCGAGGAAAAACAGACTGCAGATCAGAGTGGACATGGTCCCCAAAGATAGATGCATACTTCACTTGATTCATTTGTGCCTTTCATATTGACAAAATAGCCCAGGGAATGCAGCGAAAACATCTCCCAGGCCATAATGCTCCGTTCTCCGGCCTGGACCCTTCCAATGAATGTTGCAAGACCATACACCCCAATGTCCATCTGTCCAATGGAGCACAAAACGTGATTCATCTGCCGGCCGGTGTGGCCAAGCGGTTCTAGACGCTTCAGTCTGGAACCGTGAGACCACTACGGTGGCAGGTTCGAATCCTGCCTCTGGCATGGATGTATGTGATGTCCTTAGGTTAGTTAGGTTTAAGTAGTTCTAATTTATAGGGGACTGATGACCTCAGATGTTAAGTCCCATAGTGCTCAAAGCCAGTTGAACCATTTTTTGAATCATCTGAAAAGGTCGCCTGTCGCCACTCGATGGACGTCTAGTGGCCATACTGGCAAGTAAATTCCAGCCTTTGTCACCGATGACCAACATACAGCATGTTTGCATGAAACAAGCATGTGCTGCGGAGGTGCATCTCCAGAAACGTTCGCTGGACGTTCGTTGAGGATGCACCGTTGATAGACCATTGGTTCATTTTGGCGGTAAGTTGCACGCCTGTTCGTCCGTACACATTTCCGCAGCCGTTGTTCACCCCTATCGCCTATGACCCGTGGAACACCACAGTTGCCTCGGCGCCAGTTTTGGATAGCGCAATTTTGCCATGCACGATGTATTTTAAACATGGTGGCACACGAACAGTTCACAAACTTAATCGTTTCAGAAATGCTTCTACCCTTGGGCCGGAAGCCTATGATCACACCATTTTGGACATCACATAAATTGCTGTGTTCCCATATTACGACAACGAACGAACGGAACGGTTTCCCGTGTCCCTCCGACATGCTTTCTGTATCCTGCACTGCTAATACTGCCACGTGCCGTCTGTCAGTTGTTATTGCACATTTACGGCAAACATAGGCGGTGGTCACTTTAGCGTGACTGGACCGTGTGTATTTTCTTGAAGTTACAGATTGGAAAAATGTTTTACTACATGTAGTAATCAATTTCGATTTGCAATAATAATCTTCTGACTTGAGTACACAATTTGTTAATCATATTAAGGAGGAATATCTAAAAACGGTACTATCATATTTGCTGACACAGTATGGTTAGCCATCTGTGCTTTCAGGTCTGAAGAAGATTATTACAAATGGACATGAACTACCTGATATGTTAAAAGATATTTATGATCAGGAATGTGAATCGCGTATATGTTGTTGTCGCTGTGGTCTTCAGTCCTGAGACTCGTTTGATGCAGCTCTCTACGCTACTCTATACTGTGCAAGCTTCTTCATCTCCCAGTACCTACTGCAACCTACATCCTTCTGAATCTGCTTAGTGTAGTCATCTCTTGGTCTCCCTCTACGATTTGTACCCTCCACGCTGCCCTCCAATACTAAATTGGTGGTCCCTTGATGCCTCAGAACATGTCCTACCAACCGATCCCTTCTTCTTGTCGCGATGTACCACAAACTCCTCTTCCCCCCAATTCTATTCAATATCTCCTCATTAGTTATGTGATCTACCCATCTAATCTTCAGTATTCTTCTGTAGCTCCAAATTTCGAAAGCTTCTATTCTCTTCTTGTCCAAACTGTTTACCGTCTATGTTTCAAAACCATAGATGGCTACACTCCATACAAATACTTTCAGAAACGTCTTCCTGACACTTAAATCTATACTCGATGTTAACAAATTTCTCTTCTTCAGAAACGATTTCCTTGCCATTGCCAGTCTACATTTTATATCGTCTCTACTTCGACCATCATCGGATATTTTGCTCCCTAAATAGCAAAACTCCTTAACTACTTTAAGTGTCTCATTTCCCAGTCTAACTCCCTCATCATCACCCGACTTAATTGGACTACATTCCACTATCCTTATTATGCTTTTGTTGATGTTCATCTTATATCCTCCTTTCAAGACACTGTCCATTCCATTCAACTGCTCTTCCAAGTCCTTTGCTGTCTCTGATAGAATTACCTCAAAGTTTTTATGTCTTCTTCATGGATTTTAATACCTACTCCAAATTTTTCTTTTGTTTCCTTTACTGCTTGCTCAATATACAGATTGAATAACATCGAGGAGAGGCTACAACCCTGTCTCACTCCCTTCCCAACCACTGCTTCCCTTTCATGTCCATCACGACATATATATATATATATATATATATATATATATATATATATATATATATATATATATATATAACGGAGAATATATAAGCACTACAGCGTGCAAAACTTAAGGAAAAATGTAAATTTGGCACGATGTCTCACTGTCAGGTAACGTAGCTCTATGACACTTGGATCACACATAGGAATTACTGCTACAAATTAGGGCAGAAAGTAGCTTAATTACGCAGTCAGACTGACAGAAGTGAAACTTCTATTCAAAGACTACAACTACATTGAAATCACCGTGATTGATTATGTTCCCCTGGACATTACAAAAGACAGAGCATGAATAGGATATGTGATCAGCCACAGATGGTAATGCATGCCCCCATTCTGACCACAAAGCTGGTAAGGAATTTTTCTGGTAGTGCGCCCTTTTCCTAATCTACTAGTGCGCCATTTGCCTAAACAAACTCGGTCTACAACTACTGGATGGCCATTGGTGCATGTGGACATGCCACGGTACGTCTCTCCAATGCACCCCGCATGCACTTGATGGGATTTGAGGGAGGTTACTGGCAGGCCAGTCCACCCGCCGAATACCCTCCCGTTCTAAGAGCTGCTCTACCTGCGCTGTTTGATGCGGTTTCTCACGGTCAGCCATAAAAATGAAGGCAGGGCAGAAGGCAACCCTTAAAAGACGCACATTGGGAAGGAGTGTGCTGCCACTATAACGGTGACCGGTAAGTACACCGCTTTCAAAGATTTAGAGGCCATAACTCCCATGCAGTATGATGTCTTCCATACCGTAGCTCTTAGACCACCAAAACGATCATGTTCGACAATGTTACTGGGTGCATTACCTTTTCCCGCTTCTCACCATATGAGGACACGTCCAGTATTGAGAATGGTTATCAGGAAATATAAAAATAGAACAGTGGAAGCAAGGAAGTTCGAATTGGGCAGAACACATGTCGAAGTGTCGAACGGTCGCTAAGTAAGCTAAGATTCCCTAAAACTAACTAGTCTAAATACTGCGGCTATAATACACCCAAAATGTGTCTTCAGTATTACTGGGTGGACAAAATAATGGGAACGATCAAAAGCCCTTTCAAGAAACATATTTAAGAAAAAACGAGAATACGTTATCTATATAATCTAGGAAATTTCGTAAGGAGAGGGTTGTATAGGTCTTGCGTTACCCTGCTACCGGAGGTACTCGTTACCAGCTCTGTCACCAACCTAACAAAGTCGTCTGTGTTTCTGGTCCACAAAAGAGATTCTCGCTGCAGGAATGTCGATACTGACTCATATCCTTGCTTCAGCTAGTTCTTCATCTATTGAGGGCTGACAACGTGCCAGAACCGTAGTGAAAGCTAATGCGGATTTTGTTGTCGTTCGTATAGGAAACAAAGGTAACTTTCAAGCTTCCGGCTTTCAGATGATCAGTGTCATCAAAACATGATCATTTAAAGCGAAGAATTTTATTGGATGACATTTTATGAATTCGTTAATGCCTTGACTAAGGCCTAATGCATCGAAATGCTTCGCTCAACTGTTGATAGTTATTCATCTTCAGAAGATTGCTTACCTGGCAGCACATAAAAATCCCAGTAACTGCTTGGTCTAGGGGACTGTGCATCCGATGCATGGAACAGCTTCGATATATACTGAATGGGCAAAAGCCATTCGAAGGCGCCGGATGTGATGTTGATAGCGAATCACTCCATACCGTGTCTTCATAACCGAAGTGCCACATCGAGGTACGTACTTGGAATCGGTCTGCAGAAATATGGAGCCATCTTCTTGCAGTGCTAACCACAATGTTCTTGTGCGTTTGGTGCTGCTTTCATCCAGCGCATTTGGATATCAACAGCGTCCCATAAGTCCTTGATTAGATCGTGTTATGGGGGTCGTTGGTTGGTTGGTTGTTTGTGGGAAGAGAACAAACAGTGAGGTCATCGGTCTCATCGGATTAGGGAAGGATGGGGAAGGAAGTCGGCCGTGCCATTTCAAAGCAACCATCCCAGCATTTGCCTGGACCGATTTAGGGAAATCACGGTAAACCTAAATCAGGATGGCCGGACACGGGATTGAACCGTCGTCCTCCCGAATGCGAGTCCAGTGTGCTACCACTGCGCCACCTCGCTCGGTGTTATGGGGGTGCGGGGGTGGGGGAGGGAGAGTGAGTCTAACCATGATCATGAATTCACTGCGGTCATTATCAAACCACCTGCATACAGGAGATGTGACATGTCGCATTGTCCTACTGAAACATGATAACTCCATCACGGTACCTCCATCGTATCGTCGCATGTGAAACATTGCACTCTGCTGCAACAATCAAGCAGAACTAGCCGTTTCAGGGTTCTGATCTAGCACAACTGCAGCTCCCAGCTGCAGAATTATGTTAGTAGTTGGTTCCCCGTACTACCTGGGCAGTTAAGAAGCCCTGCCTGAAGCTGCCGCCACAACAAGCCGTAAGGGGGGGAGGGGGGGGGAGAAAATGAAGTCTCTTCGCCAGACAACTGTGATCGTCCTGTCAAACTTTTTACACATGTACACTACCCTCCATATATTTGGAAACTCCTAGAGTTTATGGACAACAGAACGGAAATACACTACCAAATTGCATTTTATCATTACCTTGCATACTCATTGCATGCGATAGGTCTCTTTGGCCAGAGTTTCAGTTAGAAGTAGTCTCTATTCTTGTTCTAGGACCTCCCGCAGGTGCGTCGGTCACACTCATGGGTCCCCATTTTTGGATCCTCCTGTCCACCTCATCCCACACTAGCACGATTGGGACTCGCGTTCGGGAGGACGACGGTTCAATCCCGTCTCCGGCCATCCTGATTTAGGTTTTCCGTGATTTCCCTAAATCGCTTCAGGCAAATGCCGGGATGGTTCCTTTGAAAGGGCACGGCCGATTTCCTTCCCCATCCTTCCCTAATCCGAGCTTGCGCTCCGTCTCTAATGACCTCGTTGTCGACGGGACGTTAAACACTAATATCCTCCTCCTCCTAGCACGATTGGGTCACAGTTATTGGACTGGCGAGGCTATTCCACGTTTTTCAAACATTTCTGAACCTCTAGAGAATTGGCACAGTTCTGAAACAAGCGATATGTATGTTTCGGGTCATTGTCTTGGTGCAAAGCGAACCCTTTCCCTATCAGAAGCGAGAGAGGTACCTTGACATGCCGATGAGAATAGTATGATAATCTTTTTGTTTCATTTTTGCTTCTATTTTCATCAAATCACCGACTTAATATTCACTCCAAAAGATCCGCATACCAGAACATCTTTGTGCTTCATGATGCACGAATTGATGGCATTTATTCCAAATAATTTGAACTTGGATTCATCGGTGAATAAGACATTCCCAATTCCCTGCGGTCCATGTTTGTCGTCTGGTAGCCAACTAAAGTCTTTTATTCTTTTTATGAGGGTGCAACAATATTTATGTTGCTGGTACATAACCTTGGAGGTTGTTTTCTTCCAGGTAGCGTCTCACTGCTGACCCACTCACTGGTGTATCCCTAGTTGTGTTTAGTTCAGCAATCAGTTTTGAATCTATTACTTTTACTGGTCACTTCAAAATACTTTCCCTGGCGTTCTGATACTTAACTGGGTGCTCCAGCGATCATCTTAGGAGCCTGTATCTCGATGGTGTTGTCTGGTCTTGACAACTCCACTGATGGAAATCTTCAATTTTTTGTTATTTGTCGGAGACTATTGCTTTCTTGGTGCAAAGTGATTATTTTTATCATGTGACTCATAAGGAAACTGGGACTTTGTAGCCATTTTCAAATACTTTCGTTGCGTGTACTAGCTTGTTTCGCGCCGTGTCCTACCGTCATACGATGGAACTAAGACTGAACAGAACTGTTAACAACGTACCTCTACATAGTCGTGCTATCTACTGGCGTCATCTGGCGTGCTTAGTAGAGCCGTCTGGACAGATAAAGTACTTTATATAAAACTGAGAAACACCATTGTGCACTAATATGTATTTATGTGTACAATAATTATCTATCCAATGCAGTGAGTGTTATTATTAATCGTTATTTGGGAATAGTACTCTGCATTCTAACCAATACCTTAGATAGATCACTCCCATCTTGCTCCTTCGTAAAACGCAGCATGGTGTTCCCAAACTCATGCAGTGTGGGTTAGAAATATTGTGTTACTGAATAGCCAACCCATACATCGTTGAGTTTTGGAACAGGAAATCTTGTGTAATCTCTGATATGAAATGATCCACGCGTCTTCCGTCAATTTTCGTCCCACATTAAAAGTAGATTAACTTGCGACGTGCAGCCTTGTTCACTACACACCTGTCCATAACGGACTGCTCGGATATCGTGTTTACATTCGCTCCATACGCCGCGTTTAAGCGCAACGTTTGGGTATCGTACATGGTATATGTTCAAATGGGACAACACTTCCCATGTTTTCTGGCCACTCATTTTAGCAGCGATCAAGTGTGCTGATGTCCCCTCGATTCTGCGATCGACTTTGACTCCGACGACCAGCAGAAATCTGAAGACAACTCAGTGGTGTAAAATTCCGTACAGATTCTGTCACCATGTCGCTGACTCCTGGTCACAGCAGTTTTTTATAATTCATTTGCTCATGAATGTGTATTGTGCTCCGAGAATCCATCTTCACTAATATTTTGAGGGAAGGGCAACACTTTAGATTCTACGTCTAGCCGGAGCCTAAAACACGCTGTCCAGAAAACCTGCATCAACAAATCGAACAGTCTTGCATTACATCTGGTCAGTTGATCTCGACGCAGTACTTCGCACTCTACACGAAAGTTTCATCCTTACAACTTTTGACGCTAATTTGGTAACCAGTATAGCTCAGGAAAAGGTGAGACAAATTGGAAAACATTTATAGCCAACGTTTACGTGGCCACTGTAAACTGTGACGTCTTCGGTTTAGCAGCAGGAGTATCCTCAGCGAAGAACAGTGTTCAAACAGCCTACGCTGCAGCAGGCAAGCACTAAGTTGACTTTGGCACTCCTACAGCTATGCTCTGACGTTGTAACAACAATGTAGATGAAGCCATATGAAAGGAAACAGCCATCTAACTTTGAAGTCTGCCATCCCTCTGAGACGCTACATTTCTTGCTCCGCTGCCTGCTTTACATAACTTCGAAACGCATCTCAGCACACATTGGAGTCACATTATTGTCACGTGCTTCCATCCACCGAGCACACACACACACACACACACAGCACCCAAATTAACTGGAACTGATTTAATCAGTTACTGATAGGGCTCTATTGCGTAATGTAGTCTGGAATACCGTAACCTAGTTTCGAATAATCTAGTTTGTAGTGGTTTCCAGTTACGTCGGATAGTAAGAAGTAGCGAACTCAGAGATTCAATGATTGCCATGGTACCGTACATGTTTAATTGGTTTACATTTCTTGGGAATTATGGGTCAGGGATATGGTCGTCTAGCGATCTGCAGATTCTTGCACTCAGCAGGTAGGGCTTATTATCTATCAAGTACGTCAACAGAAGATAAATTTTATTATTAATGTGACAGCAGAAAACAGTTTCGACTACGTTACATTGCTTTCTCAACCTTCGTACATCCGTGGCCCGCTTATCTGTGCTGTGCATTAGTAATAATACTAATACTTATAATAACAGTAATAATAATAATAATAATAAGAGTCCTTGATACACTTACACATGAAATAACTTATCTGAAACCTAAAGATCAAGCAGACACAGCAAACCCAACTAAATATCGCCCCATAACCTGCCTACCAACAATATACAAAATATTAACTTCAGTCATTACACAGAAATTAATGACACATACAACACAGAACAAAATTATAAATGAAGAACAAAAAGGCTGTTGCAAAGGAGCACGAGGATGTAAAGAGCAACTGATAAAAGATGCACAGGTGAAATATCAAGCTAAAACTAAACAAAGGTCGCTACACTACGCATACATTGATTACCAAAAAGCTTTTGATAGTGTACCCCACTCATGGTTACTACAAATATTGTAAATATACAAAGTAGATCCTAAATTGATACAGTTCCCAAACATAGTAATGAAAAATAGGAAAACCACACTTAATATCCAAACAAATTCAAATAATATCACATCACAGCCAATACAGATTAAGCGTGGAATATACCAAGGACACTCATTAAGTCCTTTCTGGTTCTGCCTTGCTCTGAACCCACTGTCCAACGTGCTAAATAATACAAATTATGGATACAATATTACTGGAACATACCCACACAAAATCACACATTTGCTTTACATGGATGATCTAAAACTACTGGCAGCAACAAATCAACAACTCAACCAATTACTAAAGATAACAGAAGTATTCAGCAATGATATAAATATGGCTTTTGGAACAGACAAATGTAATAAAAATAGCATAGTCAAGGGAAAACACATTAAACAGGAAGATTACATATTGGATAACCACAGCGACTGCATAGAAGCGATGGAAAAAACAGATGACTATAAATATCTAGGATACAGACAAAAAATAGAAATAGATAATACAAATATTAAAGAAGAACTAAAAGAAAAATATAGACAAAGACTAACAAAAATACTGAAAACAGAATTGACAGCAAGAAACAAGACAAAAGCTATAAATACTTATGCTATACCAATATTGACCTACTCATTTGGAGTAGTGAAATGGAGTAAAACAGACCTAGAAGCACTCAATACACTTACACGATCACAATGCCACAAATATAGAATACATCACATACATTCAGCAACTGAAAGATTCACATTAAGTACAAAGGAAGGAGGAAGGGGATTTATCGACATAAGAAACCTACACTATGGACAGGTAGACAATTTAAGAAAATTCTTTCTAGAACGAGCAGAAACTAGCAAAATACACAAAGCAATCACTCATATAAATACATCGGCTACACCACTGCAATTTCATAACCACTTCTACAACCCTTTAGGTCACATAACATCAACGGATACGAATAAAGTAAATTGGAAAAAGAAAACACTACATGGCAAGCAGCCACATCATCTAACACAGCCACACATCGATCAAGATGTATCTAACACATGGCTAAGAAAAGGCAATATATACAGTGAGACGGAAGGATTCATGATTGCAATACAGGATCAAACAGTAAACACCAGATATTACAGTAAGCATATTATTAAAGATCCCAATACCACAACAGATAAATGCACCTTTGCAAACAACAAATAGAAACAGTAGATCACATCACAAGCGGGTTTACAATACTAGCAAATACAGAATACCCCAGAAGACATGACAATGTAGCAAAAATAATACATCAACAGCTTGCCTTACAACATAAACTTATAAAACAACACGTTCCCACATACAAGTATGCACCACAAAATGTACTGGAGAATGATGAATAAAAATTATACTGGAACAGAACCATTATAAAAGATAAAACAACACCACATAACAAACCTGACATCATACTCACCAATAAAAAGAAGAAATTAACACAACTATCGAAATATCAATACCCAATACAACAAATATACAAAAGAAAACAGGACAAAAAATTGAAAAATACATCCAACTGGCTGAGGAAGTCAAGGACATGTAGCATCAGGATAAAGTTGACATTATACCAATTATACTATCAACTACAGGAGTCATACCACACAATATCCACCAGTACATCAATGCAATACAGCTACATCCAAACTTATATATACAACTACAGAAATCCGTAATTATTGATACATGTTCAATTACCCGAAAGTTCCTAAATGCAATATAACATATACCGTACAGTTAAAAGGAAGTCACGCTTGATCAAGGTCCGCGTCACTTTCCATTTTTGAACAGACATAACGTCTGAGAAAGAAAGAAATAATAATAATAATAATAATAATCCTTCTATCAATTTTCACAATTATATGGTCAAATGTCTTAAAAGGATTCACACAATACGTTATATTTATAAGGGATGATCAAAAAGTTTCCTTTTAAGGGTGTTACTGCTGTGTATATGCTGCGTAGCGCGACTCTGATGCGGGTATATAAGCATCGACATTTGTGCAACAGAGTGTTCCAACCTGCGTGCGGTAAATCCAGTAACGTTAAGAATGTCGACGGTATTACGAAACAAGACCAACGAACTCTTTTTGATTTCTTGCACAATAAAAGACAAAACATCGGCAAGCACCCGTCCGACGAAGAAGAATGTGTATGGGGCAATATTTTTGGTGCGCGATAACGATTAACCCTCTGCCAGGCACTTATGTGTGATTTGCGTAATATCAGTGTAGATGTAAATGATGCTGCTTCATGATAAGGCACGTATCCCATACTCCAAATGCCGTGACCCAGAAGTTACACCAAGTCAGGTGAAAGACACTCGATCATCAGTCCTGTAGTCTGATCTCTCCCCATGTAATTATCACGCCTTCAGTACTTTAAAAAGGCCGTCGTCTGTCGGCTGAAGATGTGCAGCAGCAAACGATGTTTTATTAAACGGGTATCTTCAACCTGAAGCGTCTGTGGCATGACTGCTGCAATGCTCATTGCGATTTTGCGTGACTGGCTTACCGATTCCAGACTATAGTGCCTTCGAACGGAAACTTTTTGATCGGCCTTTGTAGAAACTAGCATGCACAAGGAGATTTTTTTGATGTGTGCGGAAAATAAAGCGATGTACAAGTGATGCAGAAACGGATAGAGAAGCTGTTCATCAATTTCATGCAATCTCGTAAATATCGGAACAACGTAAAACTAATTCATAGGTAACTTGGTCACGAACAAGGTTTCGTGGTGCTATTTTGTTTAAACGAAGCAATTCGGCCTCAAGATGCACGAAAAGTTTCCATAGTGAAGTGAGTGAAGTGCAAGTACTTCTTCTGGGCTCGAGTGGCTAGGCCATTTGGCGAATGAAGTCGAGTAAACGCGGCATGCTGTTAACAGAACATGTCTTCCGCGTATTGTCGACAGGAACCAGAAAGTCGGCGACGCGGCTGTTTTTTCCAACATTTGCACACTGCTATCTGTCAGATAAGGTCTATTTTCGAAAGTCGTTTCTATGAACAAAATGCCTTGACGTTAATTATTGCCAAAACCTTTAACCAAACACAAAACTGGAAGAAAGATTTTTGTCATACTTGCATTTCCAACAGGGTGCGTTTCTGTACACATCGAAAACACATGTATACTGACAGCGCTCCACCTATACTACTACACACATTAGTCGTCATTGTTCTTTGCGTGATTCAATTCCATCTCTTGCTTGGGACATAAAGCACTGAAACAATCATAATGGATATGCAGCAGCAGAAAAATGCAACAAACATCTAACAAACAAACAACGCATTTTCTTCAATAAATGTCAACGTGAATTATTTTATGTATGCAACAATGCTTTATAAACTATTAGATATTAGAAACTTACTCAACTCTTTCATAAAGAAACCTCATGTTCTTATGTTCTTCGGCCGGTCGCTGGGGCCGAACAGTTCTAGGAGCTTCAGTCTGGAACCACGCGACCGCTACGGTCGCAGGTTCGAATCCTGCCTCGGGCATGGTGTGTGTGATGTCCTTAGGTTAGTTAGGTTTAAGTAGTTCTACGTTCTAAGGACTGATGATCTCAGATGTTAAGTCCCATAGTGCTCAGAGCCGTATGAACCATTTTTTATGTTCTTTGTTTCTGTAGACATTTCAATGAAGATTAGTTTCATTTGATAGACTACGCTTACGTACTGATATATGAAAATATTTCCTACTTATATTTTCATATTGGTTAACTTGATTGTTCACTGGTGAAAGTTCCTTGCGTCAAATTTCATTATGACTGCTTTGCGAAACTAGCTTTAACCCACCGCGGCACGCCTTACTACAAGAGGCTGTGCACATATTACGGTTTCAGCGTTACAGCCTTCCCTACGTATTCTTAATATGTATATGTGTGTGAAGAAACTGAATCAAACGAATGTTTTTAAACTATATCGCTCATTTATTTATTAGTGTCTGAAAACAGGTTCAAAGTCGAACGCAACGTCATACAAATATCAACACACAACGGCATATTTTAAACACGAGTGTGTTTAATTTTGATGGCTTACAAATATGGAACGCAGGGCGCCTAACTGAACTTCTAGGACAAGAAATTGTATGTCTCGTCCTGGTATCACTGCTGTACATTGCTGAATAAAGAAGCAAGGAGTACGGTGTGTGCCCGCATCTCGTGGTCGTGCGGTAGCGTTCTCGCTTCCCACGCCCGGGTTCCCGGGTTCGATTCCCGGCGAGGTCAGGGATTTTCTCTACCTCGTGATGGCTGGGTGTTGTGTGCTGTCCTTAGGTTAGTTCGGTTTAAGTAGTTCTAAGTTCTAGGGGACTGATGACCATAGATGTTAAGTCCCATAGTGCTCAGAGCCATTTGAAGTGCGGTGTGCTACGTGGATCGTTGCTAGAGAAAATAGGCAATTGCAGTGTCATCCTGATATTAACAACACATCTCAATCAGATACAGGCACACTTCACGAGATGTGATTCTCGGTCGTTAACTGCAGGCCTGCTGCCTAAGAGTGTTTATCTAGCGCACAGTACAAGGAGAACTACGCAACTCAGAAAAATTTAAAATATGTTCACATAAATATTAAAAAATGCTAAAAGTATTAATAGTAGGGCTTTTTGCAGCTTGATTTTGGCCATTGACAACAGTAAATGTCTCTAAACGCACAAGCAGAGAACAATAAGCAGTCTATGTGATTCTGGAGTAATATTGCCTCAAGATTCCATAGTACATTCCACCGTGGCCTCCTGTATCGTAGAACCTTGCCTTTCAGTGTTACCCAGAATAAAAAAATCTGAGGTTGTAAAGTAGGTAAGTGAATTGTCCAGTTATAATACAACTGAACTCTCTGCAACGATTACTGTTTTGTTTCACTTATAATCCACGAGCTGCACCCGACAAAGCCGGCCGAGGTGGCCGAGCGGTTCAAGGCGCTACAGTCTGGAACCGCGGGACCGCTACGGTAGCAGGTTCGAATCCTGACTCGGGCATGGATGTGTGTGATGTCCTTAGGTTAGTTAGGTTTAAGTAGTTCTACGTTCTGGGGAACTGATGACCTCAGCAGTTAAGTCCCATAGTGCTCAGAGACATTTGAACCATTTTTTTGCACCCGACACAGATTTTCCGTCTCCCAGTAATGTGAATTTCACAGATTTACGCGTCCATAGTGACTGAGGCTCGTTTCATCGCACAAAAGGTACCTTCTGCATGCTAATGATGTTATCGCTTACAAAATTCAGCGAAACCCTAATAACTGAACACACTGTTGCAAGGAACCTTCATACAGTATATCACGGCCTCTGAAGAGCCAAGTGATGTGGATGTTATTTCTGATATAACATAGCACATCTGTTTTATTTATTCCGAGGGTCCTGGTAAATACTCACGTACGTACGTGGAACATCACAGTGACACGTGTGAACTGGCAATGTTTGTATGTCTCGCTCGTAATAATGTTTTGTTTCAAACTCTTTGATGAATTTCAGTTACATCGCGAGAGAAACACTTCCGAAGTCTTAGTATCATTAGTCGTGATGTGTGCGTTTTCTTGGCATTTCTGCCATACTATCTGTAAATAAGTAGAACTCCAGTTTCTCTACGTCCGTGAACTTGGTTGCACAAGTAAATGGACATGTAAACGCAACATTTACGTCAGTGGTGATGTGGCACTTGTGAAGTGGTCAAACGGCCCTAGTGGCCGAGCGGTTCTAGGCGCGTCAGTCCGGAACCGCGTTACTGCTACGGTCGCAGGTTCGAATCCTGCCTCGGGCATGGATGTTTGTGATGTCCTTACGTTAGAAAGGTTTAGGTAGTTCTAAGTTCTAGGTGGCTGATGACCTCAGATGTTAAGTCCCACAGTGCTCAGAGCCATTTGAACCATTTCTTGAAGTGATCACATTTGAGATTAACCGTTTACAACTCCAACAGTCATATGTGCCCACTAATTAAATCTATATGTGTATCGTTTATATTTCAGTGCAGACATCTCTGCTCGTACGTACTTATGTCTTCAAATAAATGCATGTTGCTATTTAGATAGTTATAGTTATTCAGTTTCTCTCTCGCTTACACGATGTACTCCTCTCGCATACACGGTGTACGAGTAGGCACTGTACAGCAAAATTATTCACCCTCTTTCCCGCTATTGTTAGCAGATTAGACAAGAAGAGTATAGAAGGTTTTGAAATGTGGTGCTACAAAAGAGTGCTGAACTAATGATGAGGTACTGAAGAGAATTTGGTAGAATAGAAATTTGTGATACAAAGTGACTAGAAGAAAAGACAAGTTGACAGAACACATTCTGAGACATCAAGGGGAATGTCGGGAGTGGTAGTGGGATAAATCGTAGAGGGAGACCAAGAGATGAATACAGTAAGCAGATTCAAAAGGATGTGGGCTGCTGTAGTTACTCGGAGATAACAAGACTTTCACAAGACAACGTACCACGGACAGGTGAGTCAAACCAGCTTTCAGACTGAAGACCACAACAACATCAGCAACTGTTATCCTGCAGCCCACTCAGAGGCTTCAAGCAACAAACAAACGTCATTTACCATCAATTGAACCTCTATACATTAGCTAGCAGTCTCTAAGCTATCACGTATCGTACTCTGACTTGGATTTAGCTGTCTTTCAATAGTGGTACTGATTCTTTAGCTTCCTCCGCGTCAGTCCGTAGTTCCCCGATCTGTTACCTTTCAATTCAATACAAATCATTGCCCGATCGATACAGTGTTAAGAATTCAGCTCAGAACGGCAGTTCGTTGGCAGTATGCATACACGCGAGAATTATCAGCTTCCTGTACTGAAAATAATGGCTCCTCAAACGATTCAGGTTCTTGACCTCTCATGTACGAACAGGTTATGAGTACCCACTGAACTGTGTAAAATGATTCTGGTTAAACGTTGTAGATCACAGAGATGCTAGCGTATTAAAGTAAAGTAAACCTGTTAGCTGGTAATCACTACAGGCTTTATTTAGGTATCGATAACAATACGACAGAGGACTCGAGCACACTAAAAATCCTTGGCTTTTAATAAACGAACATGTTTGTGGTCCCTTAATGTTTTTCGAGAACCATTGTGTTCAATACAGAGGAGACTCATATCTTTCTCGTACAGGTGATGTCAACGAACAGGAATATGTGCAGAGGCATAATGCTTAATACAGCGGGATATTATTCTAGCTTGTATGTCTGATGATAAGGAACTACCCTTCCGTTCTTCATGTAAAATATTATACTGACCTGAAGGATGTTCTATGATTAAATGAACCATAAACTGACATAGCGGCGGTTTGAAGATATTATTTCTGAATAAAAAGCAACCATCACATGTGGTAGAGCTAGGTCTTTTGGTCTTCACGAGTGCCATTAAAGCACTCCGAAAGCCATACCATTGTAGGCAACGGTCAGCAGTAGTTGCGAAGTAGTTCATCATCGACGTTTCTCGCAAAAAAATATGAGAAAAGTTACTTATTGTACAATGTCGCCCGTGGCCAATCAGTACCACTCCAGTTTTGCTATTGTACCGGCATAAATTATACTTGAAGGCACCATCCGCTTGCTTTGGAGACAAATACGCAGCAATATTGGCTGAACATTTTGTGGTAACGCCGCCTCTGACTGGCCCTGGGTTTGTTTCGAGGAAAATGAAATGTGTGGCGGGGGACTCACGGCGGTTATATCTGCTCAACTGACGCAAGTCTTTTGAGGTGACGCCACTTCGTCGACTTTCGCGTCGAGGAGGACGAAATGATGATGATGAAGACGATAAAAACACCCAGTCCCTGCGCGGAGAAAATATTCAACCAGCCGGGAATCAAACCCAGGCACCCCTGCATGACAAGCCGACGAGCTGTCCACTCAGCAACGATGGCGGACTTTGTTTCGATTATGTGTTGTTACACCGCAGTGTGTCGGCTGGGGTTTCCGCGCCGGTCCTAATGGTAATTATATATAACTGAAACACAAATAACCATCATAGCAATAAAAATGTTTTATACCTTACTGCCATGCAAACTGGTAACATGTTAAATGTGAGACTGCCAACCTAAACATTTGGACTTCGGACCACTTTAATCTTAACATTTGTTTTTTTGTCAGCTTTTGCTTGTTTTGCCTCTGAAAATTCTTTGTGTATGTGAACACTGCCAAGTCGTTGCGGACATCAGCTACCGAATGAAACCGTAGGTTCTGTTCTAACTTGTTGGTTCAGTCAATTCACGGATCAGAGAAAGGCGTTCCAAACCAACCTAAACGTTAACGACCGCATAAATTTTTAAACGTACGTTTTTTCTTTGTTGCCAGTGTAGCGTGTGACAGGAGGACCCGAAAATGATTAGAACGATTAGAATCCGATCTCTTTCTACATATTTCTCCACATCTACGTGACTGCTCCGCAGTTCCCACATACGTGCCTGGCGATGGTTCATCGAACCACTTTCACACTATTTCTCTAACTTTCCACTCTCGAACAGCGCCCAGGAGACACGAACACTTACATCCTCCCCTGCGAGTTCTGATTTCTCTTGTTTTATTACGATCATCATTTCTGCCTACGCAGGTGGGCATCTAAAAAACATGTTCCCAGTGGGTGGAGAAAGCTGAAGACTGGCTTTTCGTGGAATGATGTCGCCCCAATGAAGAATGCTTTTTTGTTTAACCATTTCTACCCCAACTCGCGTATAATATTCGTGCCACTGTTTCCCCTATGTCGAGATAATACTTCTTTTACTTCTTCTTCTTCTTCTATTACTTCTTCCTGGCCTTTATCCCATCTCTTCATGATAATCTGCGTTTAGCAATCTTAGTGGTATAGGGTGACCAGATGCCTTTGTTGTCGCCATCCCTTGTGGAAAACTGCCTAAGAACCACATTCAGAATGGCTGGCACATCAGCCCTCGTCATTAATCCGCTGGGAGGATTCCATCCGCAGAAGGTGCGGCTCCCGCAATCCCGAAAACGGCATGCTAACGCGCGAGGCTCACCGAGCGGATCAAAGCAATAAAATCATATAGTTTGTTATAATCCTCTGCAGAGCGTGGTTTTAGCTGCCAGGTCTGTATTAGTACCTGCGATTGCGACAACACTCCCTTAAACTGACATGATTGATGACTAGGCTGATTATAAGCATGATAATGAGTTGATTTGTGGGTTTAAAGTTTACTGCAGTTAAAAATTTCTGATTTGACACTTCCATTATGAGATACGTTAACTGTACTTCCCTTTCATTATGAGCAGCCAATGTACTTAAAATCTTCGGTTTGACATCGGAGCTATTATAGGCAGCCAACACTCCCACACGACCAATTACGTGGTCAGTCCTTGATAATCCTAAAACCGGAGAGACGAACAGAGGGAAAGAGGATCCTTAAATTGAGCCACAACTCCGCCAGGACAACCAGTTAAAAGTTCAGTTGCTAGAACGGGACTCAAAACTAATAAAAATGGAAGGTTAACTATTACACTTTCGCACGAGTAACAAGCATCACACAAGTATGTTTAATTTCTCCATGGACAAAATTTATGGAATCGCCAGGGGCTTTAGACTCCATATATGGTTGTCAATAGTGAGTAGTAGTGAGTAGCAGATGTCGTTGTGGATGTGTGGTACTTTCCTGGCTGGCAACTAGTTCCGGACTTCAGAAGTGCTAATTTCCCCGTGACATTGTGAGAGCGATATTCTGATAACAGTCATTTTTAGCTGGCTGAGAAAGCTAAGGTGTTTACACTTTTACGGTTGTACAAAGCAGAAACCTTCCACCGAAATGACGGCCCCCAAACAGAGTATTCGCCACGATGCTCATTAACAGCGATAAGAAGGCAACGAAAGGAGGGCTGGGAACGTGTTTACGATAGCAATTGGCTTTAACCGCTGGTCGTTTCGCGTTTCACAATGCACGCACATTTTCCAGGAGAATGGTTACCTTTCTGATTCCCTATTGCACCTGCACCATCAAGGCAGAAGTTTGAGGAACATTTTCCTCAGTGTGCGTCATACTTTTTATCAGGGGAATCAGTTCAGGCAGTTAAACTTTAATTATATTCAAGTTTTTCAATATGAAAATGTCAATTCAGTCATCTTATCACAGTGTAAAAACACTAACACTGACGCATTTCCAAGGCAAAGCCTCCATCTTCAGCATTACTACACAAGAAGCTTTAAGAGTTGTCAAGAATATAAAAAAGGAATTACTGTTTCGTTGCCCCTTCTCTTGCAACCGTCTCTTCTTAAGATGTACTTGCACATCATCCTTCCAACTGATAAAATAAAATAAAACGATCAAGTAGGTTGTTTTATTACGTACTCTTGAACTTTAGGCAATGAAAAATGAATGTAGTAATTACAAACTACTATAAATGTTTAATTTCTAGCGGTAAATCAATAAGGATTATCGAGAATGTAAAAGAAAATCCAAAATTTCGATCGTTGTGCAAGCACAGTGAGTCGGAAGCTGGTGCGTGTGTGGTGATGCATAAGTGGGAAGCTACACGTAGTAAGAGAATAGACAGCTCCAGTAAAGCACACATTCTGCTTGTTAGAATAACTGGCGTTCCGTCATCACAGAGCAGAGAAGATAACTTCAGTGACACACTCAAGCAACTCAAAATGCCAATGGCATTTGCATATGGCTTCGGCAGTTTGAAAGAAGAGGATGTTTGTGCAAAGTAGCGGAAGCTAAAGCGTACCAGCACAAATTGTTGAAAGAATTCACGTTTCGTTTGACGTTAGTCCATGGCATTTGACTTACGTAGCCAGTAGGGAGCTACAGATGCCACAGTCTGACGTGTTCTCAAAACGAAGCTGAAAATTAAACAGGACTTGAAACTGGAAGACTACGTCAAACGTAGGAATTCCGCTACATCAGTTCTGGGAACCATGGAGGAAACTCAATTTCTGTTAGTCTCATTTTTAGCGGTGAAGCCACCTTGCACGTAATTGGGACTGCTAGTCACCACAATATTAAAAAATGACTTAGAGAAAAGCCTTCTTGTATAACTGAAGATTAGCATGATTTACCGAAGGATAATGAGACCTGTGCGAAAGCCCTTGGCTATTTTTGTTTTATGGGTGTTGGGCTGTGGTCCAACACATATTTCCTTACCTAACGTTTCATCTCTCAGCTCTAGAGACCTCATAAGAAGCTATTAAGACTCAGAAAGCAGTATCAGATCTAAACAAGCTACCAAACCGAACTGTTTATAAGTATCAACGGAACAGTTTATTGGCGACGTCACCGGACCACAGCACAAGATCGCAATGTCGTGCCGACATGGTTATGTAGCTTTCAGTGGAGATGAACCGGCGCTGTCTGCTTTACTTAGCACTAAGGCGCACGACTTGTCTAAATTCAGCCTCCTTCTTTTCTTTTTCTGATTTTGAACTTCCAAGGCTCCTCTATACATCTTGGCACAGTAATGATTGGCTGTGTAAAACTATAGTATCGAAGACACGAAGTTGGTGGTGTTCCATGGTCCCAGTGCAAAATCAGTTACAAGAGATTATCCGTGTTTCCTAGACAGGAACTGCTGTTGGTTCCAAATTGGTTCCTTAAATCGGGTGTTGATGCTTCTGTTTTTCGTTACTGCGTGCACATCACGGCATTCGCAAAGGATTTTAACACGTTTCCGTTAGGTCGCTTTCTGGTCTTTCTGTCTGTTCAACATAAATTCTGCAACTGGGTTTAAATTAACACCCCAACGAGACAGACTTTAGACTTTAAATGTAGCTCAGAAGTGGATGACACTACAATATTATCTTGCTTTCTTGTCTGTCTGTACGGTAGTGGTTGGCATTTAGGCTGCTCTGCATGACCAGTGACTTGTGCGTATAGTGTATGAAGGCGTTTTTTTTTTTTTGGGGGGGGGGGGCCAAAAACTTTCTTGGTCATACGCCCCTATATCAGAACCTTAAGAGCTAAGAACAAGGGCTTCCTCCGAACTAAAGATTAAAGGTTCTTCGCCATATTGTTACGATGGACAAAAATTAAAACGAGGTCGACAGCCCGCACGCCATTTGTTAAAACAGCTGATAGCTCAGATGGAAAACATACATTGGAACTTAAGTGGTTGAAAAAAGGGCACTCGGTCAGGAAATGGCGAACCGCCCAAAGGTTGATGACAGTGAGCATAAACTGGTGGGGGATCAGCACTTGACAAATGGCGTTGGCTAAAACGACAGTGCCCAATACGCAGCATAACTAAAACGATCTCCTCGCGGCGAGAGGGACGAGAGGAAGTTGGCCAAGCCGCCGGGAGAAGTTTAATTCCCCAGAGCTTGTTCCCATGACTAGTGGTGACGATAAAGTGACACCACCTGCTGACAGACGGCAGTACGGAATGGAAGAATAAGCAGGCCGGGGCAGGAGGACTGCAGCCGTTGGAGCTGCGACAGCAGCCTAGTTTCCCGTCGGACCGGCACGACCAAGAACTCACGTAAACATCACAGTAGGTTTGTCAAGAGCGAGCAAGTGGAAGCTTCCTTGGACCCGTTGCACTAAGGGACGGACTGTGTACAGCACACAGAGGCTCTGAAGCGCACTGAGAGAATCGGAGCAGATGACACAATTGAAAAGCCCACGTAGCCAGATGTACTGCGTGGCCTGATACAGGGCGAACAGCTGTGCTGTAAATATTGAGCAGTGTTCCGGAAGCCAATATCGAAAATCGTCGGTGCCACAGACGAAGGCACACCCGACAAATTTACTATCGCTGTGTTCCGGGGAAGGTCGAGAAACTTACAGCGATAGATAGAATCTCGAGTAGTTTCCTTATGAAGCAAATGAAGTCCAAGGTGAACACGGGCAGCCGCACGAAGCCAAGATGATGAAGGGTTTTCATCCAGTGGGAAAGTGGCAGATAGCTTGAAGCTAAGCTGCCAGAGCAATAACCGAAAGCGAACGTCAGGAGGTACAGAGGAATGCGCCCCATACTGGCAGTCGTCGAAAAAGGAGGCATAGGATGGATGGCCAGGCATGGCAGAGAAACGGCATGCATACCCGCTGAGGGAAACATCACGTCGGTACGGCAGCGGTAGTTCGGCCACTTCTGCATAAAGACTGTAAACTGGGCTAGAGTAAGAGGCGTCAGAAGCCAAGCGGATTCCACGATGGTGGACTGTTTGCAGATTGCGTTAAGATGGACGGACGTGCAGATGCATAAACGAAACACCTACAGTCTAGTTTCAAACAGACAAGGAATCTGTACAAACGGAGTAGGGTGGTTCGATCCGCTCTCCAGGAAGTACCGCTTAGGACACGTAGAATACTGAGGACCGGGTGCAGCAGGCAGCCAAGAAAGACACGTGGGAGGAGCACGAAAGTTTTCTATCAAGCATGAACCCCAGCAATTTCATAGTTCCACTGAACGGATGAACAACAGGCCCAAGATGTAATGACGGTCGAAGAAACCAATTTGTTAGTGGAAAAACGAAAGCCATTGTCGATGCTTCGCTACTAGAGACGATCGAGACATTGCTGAAGACGCCACTCACGGAGACGAGTCCGTGGAGTACTGAAATAGATCGCAAAATCCTCGACAAAAACGGAGGCAGAGATTCCCGGCGGGAGAGAGGCCATAACAAGTTTAATGGTATAGCAACGATGAAGACGCACAAGATGGTGCTTCCTGGATAAAAGTGTCCAACAAGGAAGAATCCACACATAGCTTGAGAACTGTGTCGTTTACAAATTCCTGAAGAGGGCTGGTAGCCACGGAAGCCTCACGTGTAGACAGTACAGAGGATACCAGTCCTCCAGCAGGTATCGTAAGACATCTCCAAATCTAAAACACGGCCACAGCCCGGTTTTTCGGCAGCAAACCTTTTATAACGTGTATGAACAGAGTGAGGAGATGGTCAACTACAGAACGGCGTGCTCGGCTTCCACATAGTGCCGAGGTTAGTCAATAGCAAGATTCTAGCCACCAGTCTGTTAGCAAACAGATGAATGGCCTTTCAGATCATGATTCACAAATTTTAACTCTAAAAGATTTTTGTGCTGCAACACATGTTAAATATAGTTATCAACTGTTTAGGAAAGCTGATCCAGTTGCTGTAGAGACTTTTGTAAACCTTATCAAGGATCAAGAGTGGCAAGATGTTTATAGTGCTGATACAGTAGATGATAAATATAATGCTTTCCTCAAGACTTTTCTCGTGCTCTTTGAAAGTTGCTTTCCGTTAGAACGTTCAAAACAGGGTACTAGCACAAACAGACAGCCTTGATGGCTGACCAGAGGGATAAGAATATCTTGTAGAACAAAGTGGCAATTATATCAAAACGTTAGAAACAGTCAAAATCTAAATGCAGCAGCCCATTACAAACAGTATTGTAAGGTGCTTAAAATGTTATTAGAAAGGCAAAAAGTATGTGGTATGCATATAGAATAGCTAAGTCTGAGGATAAAATTAATACCATATTGTCAGTCGTAAAGGAAGTGGCTGTTCTGCAGAGACAAAACCATCTGGTCAGTCGTAAAGGAGGTGGCTGGTTTGCAGAGACAGGTCGAGGACATAGAATCAGCGCGTAGTGGGAATGTCCGTGTTACTGATAAGTCGCATATATGTACAGTATTTACAGTATTTAATAATCACTTTCTGAATATAGCAGGTGAACTAAATAGAAACCTAGTACCAACAGGGAATCATATAGCGCTCTTAGAAAAAAGTGTTCCGAGACAGTTACCTGAAATGCTCCTCCATGATACTGACAAGAGGGAGACTGAGTTAATAATTAAATCACTAAAGACCAAGAACTCTCATGGATATGACGGGGTATCTAGCAGAATACTGAAGTATTGTTCTATGTATGGTAGCCCATTACTTAGCCATATCAGTAACTTTTCCTTTAGGAGTGGTCGGTTTCCTGACCGATTAAAGTACTCGGTAGTGAAGCCACTTTATAAAAAGGGAGACAGGGATAATGTTGGCAATTTTAGACCTATTTCGATGCCATCGGTGTTTGCTAAAGTTATCTTGAAGGTTGTATATACAAGGTTACTGGAGCATTTATATTCACATAATTTGCTGTCAAATGTACAGTTTGGTTTTAGAAATGGTTTAACAACTGAAAATGCTATATTCTCTTTTCTCTGTGAGGGTTTGGACGGATTAAATAAAAGACTGCGAACGCTAGGTGTTTTCTTTGATTTAACGAAGGCTTTTTACTGTGTTGACCACAAAATATTACTGCAGAGTTGGACCATTATGGAGTAAGGGGAGTAGCTTACAATTGGTTCGCCTCTTACTTTAAGAACAGAAAGCAGAAGGTAATTCTCCGCAATATTGAGAGTGGTAGTGATGTTCAGTCGCAATGGGGCACTGTTAAGTGGGGCGATCCCCAAGGGTCGGTGACGGGGCCACTGCTGTTTCTTAATTATATAAATGATATGCCTTCTAGTATTACAGGTGATTCACAAATATTTCGGTTTGCTGATGGCACCAGCTTGGTAGTGAAGGATCTTGTGTGTAATATTGAAACAGTATCAAATAATGTAGTTCGTGGCTTGTGGAGAATAATTTGATGCTAAATCACAGTAAGACTCATTTTTACAGTTTCTAACTCACAATTCAACACGAACCGATATTTTGATCAGACAGAATGGGCATATTATAAGCGAGACATAACAGTTCAAGTTCCTAGGCGTTCGGATAGATAGTAAGCTGTTGTGGAAAGCCCATGTTCAGGATTTTGTTCAGAAACTAAATGCTGCTTTATTTACCATTAGAACAGTATCTGAAATAAGTGACAGTTTAACACGAAAAGTAGTCTACTTTGCATATTGTCATTCGCTTATGTCGTATGGTATTATTTTTTGGGGTAATTCTTCTGATTCCAAAAGGATATATTTGGCTCAAGAACGGGCTGTTCGAGCTATATGTGGTGTAAGTTCGAGAACCTCTTGTCGACCCCTATTCAATAGTCTGGGAATTCTGACATTGCCCTCACATATATATTTTCTTTAGTGTCGTTTGTTGTTAGCAATATTAGCTGATTCCCAAGAGTTAGCAGCTTTCACTCAGTTAACACTAGGCAGAAATCAAATCTGCATGTGGAATGAACTTCCTTGACTCTTGTGCAGAAAGGAGTGCACTATTCTGCTGCATCCATTTTCAATAAGCTACCACAAGAACTCATAAATCTTAGCAGTAGCCCAAACACTTTTAAGTCTAAACTGAAGAGTTTCCTCATGGCTCACTCCTTCTATTCTGTGAGGAGCTCCTGGAAGAGATGAAAAATTAAACAAATTCCAGTGTTACATTGTTGAGTTTCTTTATTTGAACTTCCGACTTGTCGCCTGAATATGTTTCTTGTATTTCATTTTATCTGTTTCTACTATCGTGTTGTAATTTCATGTATTGACTCGTTCCATGACCATGGAGACTTCTCCTTAATTTGGTCCTACGGAACAATAAATAAATAAATAAATACCACCTGGGCATAATCATACGTTCCAACATCTTGCAAACCCAACTGGTGAGAGAAATGGGGCGTTAGCTTGAAGTAAAATGTTTGTCTTTGCTGGGCCTAGGTATGATTATGACAGTGGCTTCACGCCAGCGTCTGAGAAACGTGCCATTGGCCAAGTGCGATTGTACATATGAAGGACAAAGTCGTTGCTCGCAAGGGAAAGGTGCAGCAACATCTGAATGTGAACATCGCCCAGCCCTGCGGCGGAAGATCTGGAGGAAGCGAGAGCATGATCTAGCTCCCTCGTAGTAAAGACGGCATTGTAGCATTCACGATTCAAAGACTAGAAGGGTATCACCCTAGCCTGTTCCACTCGTTTCCAAGAGAGGAAGGTAGGGAGATAATGGGGAGAGCTCGAAATTTCCTCAAAATAGCTGCCTAGGGTGTTAGAGATAGCAATGGGGTCCGCAATGAAATCATCTGCTAAGGTCTAGCCGAAAATTGGGGAATGGGCCTGTGTCTCAGAGAGCCTTCGGAAGTTGGCCCACATGACGAAAGAGGCACTGGAACTGTTAAATGGACTAGTAAATGAAATCCAGCTAGCTGTCTTGCTATCCCGAAGAATGCGACGACACTGCGCACCCAACTGTCTATAACGAATACAGTTCGCCATTGTAGGATGATGGTGAAAAACGCGGAGAGAACGTCTCCGCGCGCGAATTGCACTGTGGCGCGCCTTAGTCCACCAAGGGACCGGAACGCGGCGCAGTAAAGGCGACGTGCGAGGTATGAAAAGGTCTGTGGCGGTTAATGATATCGTTTGTAAGGTACTCTACCTGATCATCGCCACTGAGAAATGTTGTTCCTCGAAGGTTGTCACGAGCGGTTCTAGGCGCTACAGTCTGGAACCGCGCGACCGCTATCGTCGCAGGTTCGAATCCTACCTCGGGCATGGATGTGTGTGATGTTCTTAGGTTAGCTAGGTTTAAGTAGTTCTAAGTTCTAGGTGACTGATGACCTCAGAAGTTAAGTACCATAGTGCTCAGAGCTATTTGAACCATTTAAAGGTTGTCAGGAAGGAGTAAAGCCTCCAATCGGCCTTTAAAAGCCGCCAATTGAGTTTTAACGTAGGTTGGGTAGGAGTCAGCAGTTGGATAGCACACAGGAAATGGTCGCTCGAGTGTGTGTCAAAGAGAATGGACCATTCGAGACGATGGGCAAGCTGGGTGGTGCAGAACGAGAGGTTCAAATGGTAATAAGTGTGTGTGGAGTCTGGATGGAACTTGGGTGCTCCAGTGTTAAGGCAGATGAGGTTGAGATGACTGAGGTCAGCCGAGAGGATGGACGTAAAAAGTTTTCACAGGAGCATTCCTTCTGTCCTTTCAAGCCTGCTGGTCTTGTAGCAGGTGATTTCGCCACCAGCACAGCTGGAGGAGGAGGAGACGGGGATGCTACCATGACACTGGGCGATTTGACAACTGCAGTGCTGAATTTGAGGTCGAAATCTGCGTGGCCATGTGCTTCGTGGAACGAGGTGTAACGAGAATGGCACTGTAAGTGCCAGATCGTATACTGCTGAGTTTTCGACCAGCCAACAACTTGCGAGCGACAGGGTAAGGTTCTTTTTCCTTCACCCAGAACTTACGGACGGCCCACTCATCATGATACATGGGACATTCTCGGGATGAGGCAGCCTTTCAATTGATACGGTGGGGGAAGAAGGCAGGCAATCGCCCTAGTGAACATCCCTACCAAAAGTAATACATTTTTCTGTGTTTCGACGGGATATTCGATTGTGGCTGTAACGTTGACACTGTCGGACTGTGATAACTTCATAGCCCACTTTGATCTTTGATGGAAGCACTACTTTATCAAAAGTATGGAAAAGAATGCATGCAGGCCTTAAAGTAGCATCAATGGACTGTAGTGACGCCCTGATCAGAAAGGTAAGATTGGGTTTCTCCCTTGGCCAGACCACCGAGCAGCCAAATGTCAATAACACCACGTGAAGAATTCAGCATTTGACGGGCCTTGACTCAAACAGGATATCGGCGGAGGAGCGAAGATGCAAACAGTTGTTGGGCTTGAATATCACAATTGGTCTCCAGAAGCAAACTGCCACGACGTAAAACAGAGCAGGATTTCAAGGGGTCTGCAACTGCATCAAAAACTACTTGTATAATAAACGGATTAACGATAGCAAAGGACTAACCTTTTTCAGTACGTGATACCACGAAGAATCGAGGTGCAGCTGGGAGATTCTTAGAACCCTTAGCCTCATTCCATTTACGGCTAGTAGACATAGTCTGAAATGGTGATTGGCTCTTTGTGAAAAAATCTCCCATGATTGTCAGTGTTTCCTATGGTGAGTTCCTTCCATCTGGGGGCGGCGGGGAGGCGGGGGGTGGGGGTGGGGGTGGCGGGAGGCTCAGAGAGGATCTCACTCCTCGCCTTAAGTGATCATTCACACCTCATTTCGCACCTCCAGACCTCCTGACAGAGAAACCAGTCGGTAATTCTGGAAGGTAACAGCTCATATGCAATCATCCCTCCCTATGCCTGACCTGCACCAGGCAGTACGTGCGAACGCTACCCATCGACCTGGGGCTGCGAATTAAGCGTTACCCATTCACCTGTTATGCGGCAGATGCGTGGTCCGGCCTTGAGGAACGCACAGGGAGGAAGAAGAGGCAAAGAGGAACCTCAAACATGGAAGCAGAGGAAGGATAGGATACTGAGAACCAAGAAAGAAAGAAACAATGGAAGTACTGTTCTCATGTAAGGTACTGAAACTTCGAAACTTCACAACACATTCCCAAAAAAATCCGAGGCATGTGCCTCAAAGGGGGGGGGGGGGGATGGATATGAGGAGGATAGACATCAGTACGGAAAGTTAAATGGTGCTGCGAAGGCTGGGGCCCTGTGGTAGCTAAGCACAAACTCACCAAAGAGTGGTGAGCTCTCTTGGGGATGTACATGTGAATGAGCATAGTTGAGCAGAGGGGGGGAGGAGGAGATGGATGCTGGTAGGGGGGAGGGGTGGATGAAATGGGCAGAGACAGGAAGAAGGACGTGGACAGATGGAGGAGGGATTAGGAGTGGACAGTGAGAGAGGTGGAGGATGAGGTGGACAGAGAGTGAGATGAGGAGCAGTCAGCTAGAGGGGGAGGAGGAGGTGGAGACAGGAGAAGGAGGAGAAGGGCAGGGACAGAAAGAAGGGGGGGGGGAGGTGGGCAGAGGACAGGTATGTGGAAGAGATGTGTGCTGCATATGTGACATATGCATACTCTGGTGAAGCCATGGATATAAAGCTAGTACTGTTATAAAAACCTTTACAAATCATATACAATAATTTTGCTTTCTTCCTTATTTTATATTTTAGAAAAATAACAATTAAACACATTAATATATTATTCGTATGTGGATATAACATATAATCAGGTTGAAAGACAGTGAAATAAATTTGAAATTTAACACTTGTCTGTTTTATTATCTTAGTAAATGTTTACAGTCCATTCCGAAATTTCAAACACACATGAATAAAAAGCAGGAAATAATTATTTAAATAAAAAATGTTTAATATAACACGTTTTTAAATATGACTAAATATACAGTTTCCCGTAGCCCCACATAGATTCCTAACCCCACACAGATAGCACTGAAAATTTGTGATTGTGATGCTACACATCGTTCCTGTATTCATAGTTCACTTCCAAACTATTAACGGTTGTATATGCCTCACGTTTTTCGTTGTAAATCTTAGAAGTATTTTCATAGCTATTAAAAATTCACAACGCCAAATTTTCAGAACCGTCTGTATAGCGTTAGGAAGCTCTATGGGGGCTAGAAGAAATATTTTATATCTTTTAGTTGGATTTGAAAAGTGTTGCATTAAACAGTTATTAATACTTAAATAATTATTATATACTTCTTCTTGGGCAAACAGCAGGCATAGCTCTTTTGTAGTGTTCTAATATTCGCCCATCCTTTTTTTGTTGTTTAAACACTGTGTCAACACCGTGTCTTCTGAGTACACTGCTGATGTGATCTATGGCCGTTTTTTACGGACGGGGGGAACACTTCCCACTCAGTTGGATCTTTGTCACCTGAAGCTTCAGGTATTTTAACGGGTGGAGCCCTGTTTACATTTTGTCAGAGTAGCCGTGTCATCTGAAAGCATTTCTTAAATGATCGAGCTTCTCCTCCAACTACTGTGGCTCAGATTTTGTTTTAGCCTGGTGCACTAATGTTTTGATCACTCCAATTTTCTGCTTTAGATGGTGACTGGAATTTTTGTGAAAACATCTGTATGTGTAAGAACGCTTTCTATGAACATTTTGCCCTACAGTTCCGTCGCCTTTTGTATGTATCTATATGACCAAAATTGAAATGTCACTTGTTTCTCTTTTAATACTGTGAACTTTATATTAGAATCAATATTATTCAGAATATTTCGAGATTATGAGAGTTCTTTTTTTCGGTGAGCCCATATAAAATTATCCTCAAATTACCGAAACCAAAATGAGGGTTAGTTGAAGGGTTGTTTCTTCACCTTTTTCCTTATAAAATGCGCTAAAAATGTTTCCCATACCAACGCCATCACTTTGCTCCTAAACTGATTTGAGACAAAGTTTTAAAAGATCTTCCACGTCCTCTGAAAAAAAGTATCCAGCTGTGTGGCACTTCAGCCAGGATAAAACCTTATAACAGACTATACTATCTCTTTGACAGCACTTGAAGAATTTACTTTTCTTCGATAAAATGACCATAGTATTTAACATAATAATCAGTATTTCCTTTAGATAACTGTAGTGTTGGGAGTTGCATGGACCACACAATCAGTAGTTCTAAAAATAGGTCTTAATGAAAAATCCAGTTTCGGAAGTTTTGGCAAGCCATACAATCTTTGCGGCAATGCTTCTAATTTTATGGGACCCTTCTTGTCAGTGGGAGAAACTGAGGAAGCTTGTATCAGATTGTTAGCTACTCTAAGAGCAGAAGTTGTGTGGGCATCACTTGCGCTCTGCGTAGCTTACTGGTTCTCACAAGACCCTAATTTTACAACAGTTGTCTTATGTGAATTTTAAAATTTTCCTGGCGAATTGACTGTTCAAACAAATTTCGGGCTTGCAGCCGGTCGTCGTTCAATACCTCGTACGATATTTCAACTGGGCAGCTGCCAGTCATCTTCAGGTGAGCCGTCGCAGGCTGGCGAAAACGTCCATCGCTCCACAATATAAAGAGCGCTGTAAATATTTTGCGCATGCGTCGAAAACTTGCTAGATGGACCACAATGCCCGCTAGCAGCGCCCTCGTTGGTGGAATAGCGGAACTCAGTCGCCCTCTGCGTTGCTGTTTGCCGCGGCCGTCGGCGCACTCTGTCGGCTTCGAATTGAGCAAATCGTGGAGATGATGGGATTCCATGCACTGTCCAGTTGTCTTCTTTCCTCATTACCACTGTAGCATTGCCCTTACCTGCTGGAAGAATTAGGATATCTTTATCAGAATTTAAATGTCAGAGAACTTTCGTTTGAGCTTTATTTATGTTACTGGTAGGCGGGCTCCTCCTAGCAAGGGAAACTCGACTAATATCTGAAGTAGTGCTGGAAGGAATTGGCACCATGAATCCGGCAGGGCTATTCATAAATCCTTAAGGTCTTTTCTGAACAGCACATTGCAAGGCATCCCAGATATGCTCCATAATGTTCATATCTGGGGAGTTTGGTGGCCAGTGGAACTGTCTAAACTCCAAAGAATATTGCTGGAGCCACTCTATAGCAATTCTGGACTTGTTGGGTGTCGCCCTGTCCTGCTGTAATTGCTCAAGTCCGTCGGGATGCACAATGGAAATGAATGGATGCAGATGATCAGACAGGACGCTTACATATGTGTCACCTGTCAGAATCGTATCTAGACGTATCAGAGGTGCCATATCACTCAAACTGCTCACGCCTCGCACCACTACAGAGCCACCACCAGGTTGAACAGCCTTGCATTCATGAGGTTGTCTCCATACCCGTACACGTTCATCCGCCTGTTATAATTTGAAACGCGACTTGTCCGACTAGGCAACATGTTTCTAGTCATCAACTGTCCACTGCCGGTTTTGATGGACGCAGACGAGGCGTAAAGCTTTGTGTCGTGCAGTCATCAAGGGTACACGAGTAAGCCTTCGGCTCCGAAAGCCCATATCGATGATGTTTCGTCGAATGATTCGAACGCTGACACGAGTTAATGGTCCAGCATTGAAATCTGTAGCAGTCAGCGGAAGGGTTGCACTTCAGTCACGTTGAACGATTCTCTTTGGTCATCGTTGGTCCCGTTCCTGCAGGATCTTTTTCCGGCCATAGCGATGTCGGAGATTTGATGTTTTACCATATTCCTGATTTTCCTGATACACTAGTGAAATGGTCGTACAGGAAAGTCCCACTTCATCGCTACCTCGGAGATGCTGTGTCCCATCGCTCGTGCGCCGACTACAACACCACATTCAAAGTGACTTAAGGGGCTCCGGAACGCCCTATACTTGCAATGTTAAAATAACGCTTATAAATTACATCTTTACTCACAAAGTATTTGAGGTAGGAAGTTGAACATTTTACAGATTATTTATTGGAATATGGGCTACAACTTAACACAGGGATTTTACAAAATTTTAGTTCAGTTATTAAAGATGATTTTTTTTCAATTGTAATGAAAATTCACAACATTTTTTTGCAATTTTTTATTTATATATTCAAAAATATACAGTTTTCTGGAAAAAGGCTGTGTTAAATGATGCAGAAGGTACTGTGTAACATTTACTGAAAGTTTGAAACAAATATGTTTGGAAGATCCTTAGAAAACATGTAATTAGTATGAGAAAATAAAAGTTTTGGGAATCGAGCGACAAAGATTGGATTAACTTTTTAGTGCATTCCAGGTCCATAGGATGGATTATCTTCATCCTCTGCAAACTCCTCCTCCAGCTTCCTCTTGTTCCTCCTCCTGTTTACTCTTGTTCCTCCTCCTGTTTACTCTTGCTTGTATTTCTAGACTCTTTACAGCCCTGTCTGCAGCCCGAAGGCGTTCCTTGTCTAAAGCAAGCATCGCTCGTACCATGTTAGAACCTATCTTCATTCCTATATTTCTAAACACCTTGCACCTTAAAATGTTGCCATCACTGAAAGTCACAACAGCATCATACACACCAAAGTGAAGTGTTTCTATTCCAACAAATACAGTCTTGGGGATTCTCGACCATATAACACTATTTACACTTTCATTGGGGTTTTGAGTTTTTCCGTGAATACACTTTTTCAACAGTTCAGGTGCTGCTAAGTCTCTGAAAATAGGTTTTATCACCTCCATTATTGCATGAGGCAGACTATGCTTATGAGTGTACACTTCACCAGTTAGCAATCCTTTGTTATATTTATACCAACTGTCTTCTTCTTTGGGACACAAGCTATGTTGGGGATTTTCATCGGTTGAAGAGGTATGAAAAGAAAGAGCCCAAACAGCCTTCTTCATTTCGTCGACACTTTGTGTATTTTGCCTAATAGCCATTCCATAATAGTTCTGTATTTTGTCAATTACACTGTCAGTTAACCTTCCCTTCCCATCCAACCCTTTACCATCACTGAGTTTTTGTTTTTTGTACGAAGCTTTCAGTCGCCGAAGTCTTGTTCCCATTCGCTTCTGTACGTGTCCAATACACTCAAATTTCTGCACTACAACATCATCACCATAGGGCTTCAGTCCTTGAACATGTTTGAAACTTTTAGAATCATCGTCACCAAGGTAATTAACATATCGCACTTTATCACACGCCTCAGAACGCTGGAATATACTGGCAACACCAGCCACTTCCATTTCTACATCTACATGATTACTCTGCAATTCACATTTAAGTGCTTGGCAGAGGGTTCATCGAACCACAATCATACTATCTCCCTACCATTCCACTCCCGAACAGCGCGTGGGAAAAACGAACACCTAAACCTTTCTGTTCGAGCTCTGATTTCACTTATTTTATTTTGATGATCATTCCTACCTATGTAGGTTAGGCTCAACAAAATATTTTTGCATTCGGAAGAGAAAGTTGGTGACTGAAATTTCGTAAATAGATCTCACCGCGACGAAAAACGTCTTTGCTTTAATGACTTCCATCCCAACTCGCGTATCATATCTGCCACACTCTCTCTCCTATTACGCGATAATACAAAACGAGCTGCCCTTTTTTGCACCCTTTCGATGTCCTCGGTCAATCCTACCTGGTAAGGATCCCACACCGCGCAGCAATATTCTAACGGAGGACGAACGAGTGTAGTGTAAGCCATCTCTTTAATGGACTTGTTGCATCTTCGAAGTGTCCTGCCAATGAAACGCAACCTTTGGCTCGCCTTCCCCACAATATTATCTATGTGGTCTATGTGGTTCAATACAAATGAGCTGAGTTTGTAGCCAGATACTATGACATATTACTATGACCTATTATAAAAATCAAATAAGTCCTTTCACAATTTTAATATTCAACATAAGATGTGCCACATATGTAGTAATGTGCTGGCTCCCTGGTATGTATCTGTATAGCAAAAATCAAAACAAACAATGGAAAAATCTAGGATGGAATGTAACAATATTATGAAAAGGATGGTTGCTACTCATCATATAGCAGAGTTGCTGAGTCGCAGATAAGAACAACAAAAAGACTGTCAGAAAGTGAGCTCTTTCATCCAACAAGAAACCTTCATCAGAGAGGGGAAAAAAGCCTCAGTAGCCACAGACTGTGGGACTTTTTGTGTGTGTGTGTGTGTGTGTGTGTGTGTGTGTGTGTGTGTGTGTGTGTGTGTGTGCGCGTGCTTAATGAAAACCATCAAACACAAACTGATGGCACATGGAAGCGATGAACAACAAGGCAAAGTGAAAGCACAGAAAAGGATGTCGAAATTCATTGCGAAAAAAAAGAATAACAAACCCACAAGTTTTACTGGTTCAGCATCATCAGCTGGGGCAAACACATGTAAAAAATATAATTATAGTGTTTTAGCGTTAACTCTGAATGAATTTTACAAGTAATGTTTCAATTACACTGATCATAGCTTCGAATAATAGTTTTTACAGAAGGTGTTCGACTAATTTTGACTCTTAACGCCTCCACTACTGCCACTATAGTTAGCTTTGCAATTATTTTCATGTGTACCTTTACATTTTTGTGGACATCTACAATACTTTGATATTGCTGCTACATCTAAAACTTTCCCTGTGTACATACTGGTGGCAGATACTACACCATGAAGAGATGTGTGTCCCCGTTTATGCCAGGTACCATCGAACGCTGCAGTCAAATCTCTGTTACCATTATTTTCCATTACTGCCTCTTCCACAGCGTTCTTCATAGATTCTATACAGACATCTTCTACTTTAGACCCTATTAATTTATTATAGGTCGTAAACTTGGTTGGGGATTTGGAAGATTCATGATGCCACAGAAAATTGCACCTGCAGTAGCACCCTTACCAACTGAACGCAAGGAATAAACAAATCTAATGTTGTGTTCGTAGATTTTGCTACCATTTTCTTCAGTTGCAGTTACTGCAACACTGTTCCAAAAGGTGGTCATGTATGAACACTTATCACATTTCAGTTGTATTTCACTAGCAAGTCCTACGTGCTTTATTATGGAGAGTTCCAGACCAACTTCACTACAATGAATACATCTTACACAGTCTCAAAAAATTCCTTTGAGAACCGACATATCAAATATTTCATTCACATCCGATTCGCCCATAAAACATTCATAGTTTTCACTCATTGAACCAAGCTTCTTCTGTGAAGTATTTTCTTTCCCACTTTGACTGCTTGGTTATCGTCTTTATTGTTTACAGTAATAACACATATCTTTGGCTTTCCAACATTTCTCCTTTTCTTAAAAGCCTTCAGAGGATTTCTAATAACTTTACTTTTACTCATTATTATACTTCAACAAAACAGAGACTCAAGAAACAGAATTAATTACGAATATTTTCGAGATAACGACAGAGTAAATAAACATGAAACAATCGACAATCACACCAGCGATATATATTGAACCATCACAGGTTAACCACAACACATACTTTATCTCACATCACTAAAATGTACCTGATGAACACGGACGTTAATAATAACACCATTTGACAGCAGTTTAACAGCGCCACAGTGGGTCACGCCCATGTAGAACACATTTCAAAAAAAAATTAAAAATAGTTGTAGTCTTCGGAATTGAATAAATTATATATCTATTAAAAGGTAATAGTCTGCAGATTCAGAAAACGCAAAAAAGTAAAAATTGAACTTTTCACGATTTTGAGCCTTTCCGGAGCCCCTTATATCTTGATAACCTGTCATTGTAGCAGGAGTAACCGATCTAACAACTGCGGCAGACAATTGGTTTTCTATATAGATGTTTGCAGCACCATATCCTGCCTGTTACGTATCTCTGTATTTGAACTCGCATGCCTATACCAGTTCGTTTGGCGCTTCAGTGTGTTACCGATGAGTAGTATGACAATTGCCAAGACCGCAGAAGGGCAACAGACACGTCAACGACCGGACGGAAAGTTCATAATCTTGTGAGAGGGCTATTTGAACACGGATCTTCTGATCCCAGTCCAACACGGTGACCACACAATCATGACGCCGCGGTGCTTGCAGTTCACTCGATGTTGCTTATCTTAAGGTTGGACGCTCACTGATTGTATTTTGCTTCCATTTTCACAACTCAGTGAACTTGCTTCCTGTTTTCATTGTTGGCCTGTGTTCACTGTTTCACGGAGTATCCACTCAGCGATTTTACCGCTAAATCTGAGAGGGGTGCGATGGGGAGATTCCTTTGTAAGCAGTATCCTGGATTATATCATGCATATTTCATCAGCAGCTGATTTAACTAAAGAACAGATTATAGTTTCTATACTACCATTATACTAGAAGGTGAAACCGCAAAGTGTCCTTTTTTTTGGGAAGAACGTCTATTTCATTCTTAGACAAAAGCTTGCCAGTTGTATTAATAACAGTAAAATCACTCGCTTCTTTGCAACCTACTGAATTTCTTCTTCTCTATATTAATTGATATCGCAAGATCTGCTTCCATAATTCAGTACATTAAACTATCGATTTTGTGGCAGATATCACGATACGACCTACCACTGACGAAATATGTAACTCTGTTAACAGTTTATAGCGACCAGCAGCGTCGCTTATGATGGATAAGCTCTTGGAGCAGTGCCCAATCTATGTTATTGTAGATTCGATGTGCAATGCCCAAATGAAGTTTCTCTTCACCCTTAGGGAATACGATATTTCCGTTGTGTTTCTACAGTACAGCAAAATAGTGTGAAAACCAAGAAATCCTAGATCTCTTCTTCCGTTTCAGTTTCGCAAAGTTTAGCTTTTCTCGACAACTCCTCCCCATAAATGCGTTTCATCACGTAGTGCAGCTTCTTTCGGCCATTATTTAGGTCTTTATTTCTCAAAAGGATTATCATCTAGGAAGCACGGGTAAATCGATATTAGCAGCTAAAATTCGTTTCTAAGGTACTATGGTTTTATCAAGATCTAATCATTGCTACGCTAGGATATACAGTGAGGCCGTGGAAGTTCAGAATCAGAAAAACAACTTAAACAGAAAAGAAGAAGGACTCCTTCATTTAGCACTAAGACTCACAACTTCTCTAATTACAAACAACGTGAAGTCTTCCCCACTAGAAGCTCCATACGCACATCGGTGCAACTCCGACGTCTTAGGCAGCGGTCTGATGATTACATGTTGCGTGCATACGTACAAACAGTTGGGATTACTGAACTTATTTGGATTTGATTCTGTATTCTGAGTCTTTAATACCTGTAATTATATCTCCAACACCGAGAGGCGAAACGGTAGACTAACAAATATGCCTTGGGCGACCGCCTAACACCCACAAAACTAATATCGCCAAAGACACAAATGCTGGCCGTAGAAGCCTGCATTGTATGATGAAACATTTACCTGGACATGGTTGAGCAATGGCTGGTGCCACAATTTGATACCTGTTAAATCTTTCAACATTATGGAGCACCCCCACATTTGGGTGTTCTGCTGCTGGCTCCTTGGAAGACTGTAACTGACACACATGTATTTATATTTATGAGGTTATGTGAAAGAGCATGTGTATGTTACTGTTTTGCCTAAAACAGTTCCATAACTCAAAATGCACGTTTGTAATGCACTTTATCGATGACTCGATATTTGCTTCAGAACATATTCTCTGCAATCATAGTCGGTGTATCGGTATGCATAAAATATTTATAACTGTTTGTATTCGCTCAAGTCATTTTCAGTTACCCCGTGCACTTACCGTCACGAGCAAGAAAACATTTTGTTTGTGGGGACAAACTTTGTTGTAAATTAACAACAGCTGTAGATGCAAGATGATTTATTGTAGTAGACACTCTTTGAAACCTGATGGCCAGCTACTAGCTGTAACCAGCTACTGCGAAAAATGATCGTACGAGTACATGAGGAGTTGCTGTTCCGTTAGTACATAGCCGTCAGTTACACAACGCCCATGAGTCTTTCAGTATTTTTTCCTTTGTTTTATATCTTATTGTTATGATATTCCACTCGTTCCAAGCGGGCTGGGATTCTCCGTCAGTAATAGAAACGTTTTGCACTTCAGACGAATAGTTCAAAGCACACGTGACTGGAAACAAGAATACATCATTCCATTCTGTGGCAATGGCCACGAGAGCAACGCGCGGAGCTATAGACGTACCTCATTAACGTCTATTTTTAGCATAATTGTGGAACATATACTTTGCTCGCTAGTGTTAACACTTCTAAAGTGTGAACGCCTCATATGCGGGATTTAACGTGGTTTACGCAGCACCGATCAAGTGATACTTAGCCTGCTCTGTTGGTTTATGTTACCCAAAAAGCAGTAGACAGCGTAGCTAACGGTAATTTCATCTTTCCCGAATTCGAGAATCCCGTGGAAACAGATGGTACGCTTCCGTTCCAGAGTGATTAGGGTAGATGGCTACCATGCAGAGGACCCGGACTGGTTTCCCGGTACCGCCAAAGATTTTTCTTTGGTGGTAGCATTGGTGCGCACTGCGTTAATGCTTGTGATGCCACTCTGGGAGCTAGTTGATTGAGAAGAAGCGGCTCCACTGTCTGGGTAGTTGGCAAAACCAGAGGGAGAGCGATGTCCTGTCCACATGCCCTTCGATATTGCATCGACATGACGTCGCACGGAAGAGGATTACACGGAGGCCGGTCGACATCCTTTGAATCTTCAAGGTCTTGGGGAGGAGCTAATTTTTCTTTTATTTTATTTTTATTGTTAGAAATTTTCTCTCAGATGCACAGAGACTTGCTCGTGAATAGTTTCCGACACATAGATGGGCATTTGGTCCTCATAGTAAATAAATGTACTGTAATGCTCGTAAACGGACTAAAAAATTGCTATCGTTAGACTTACGTAACGGCGATCAGTCACTGCATTCAGTCACAATCAGCAAAAAAATGGTTCAAATGGCTCTGAGCCTATGGGACTTAACATCTGAAGTCATCAGTGCCCTAGAACTTAGAACTACTTAAACCTAACTAACCTAAGGACAATGCACACATCCATGCCCGAGGCAGGATTCGAACCTGCGAACGTAGCGGTCGCTCGGTTCCGGACTGAAGCCACAATCAGCAACTATTTTGGAGTTCCTGTCTGAAGTATTTCCGGCGGAATAATCACTTCAATTTGACCTTGGGTGAAGCAAGTACAAGATCCATATTTATTGGACGAATCCTTAGAAACCGTAATTTAAGCCTGAAAGAGATGGCTTACAAAGATTAAATTTTGTCGGTCTGGGACCAATACCATGTTAGATTAACGAGAGAGAAAGTGTGTGTGTGTGTGCGTGCGTGTGTGTGTGTGTGTGTGTGTGTGTGTGTGTGTGTGTGTGTGTGTGAGAGAGAGAGAGAGAGAGAGAGAGTAATTCGAAGGTTACTTGCACGTTTCGTCACAAGTTCGTTTAATCAGGATGAGACTGTCAAAGAAGTACTCAACCTGCTGCAGTGGAAAACATTACAAGCTAGACCTTGCGCGGTGAAACTTACTCACAGAAATTAGAGGGGCCACGTTCAAAAACGAGTCAAGAAAATTACTATTCACTCCAACATATATGCTGCCTATAAAGCCCTGCTGCCACTTCAAAAAATCGTAACGTGGAAACTATTAGAGATAGAGCATCATGGTTTGCTGTAAAATGTTTAGCGACTTGAAAAGTTCTTTTTCTGATAACGAAAGAATTTCAGTGCACGTCCCACTCGTCACGTGTAGAACGTCAAGGTCAAATTAGAGTTCTGGACACGTATATGGGTCAGTATTTCAGGATCAGCAGTTCTGTTTGATTCATTGATTCGCGTGGTCAGTACGTCAGGTCTCCTTCGTCGGTTTTTGCAGGATCAAGCAGTTTAGATTATGTTAGATTATAATATTTTCTATGTTTCAAGTAGGTCAGATTTCAAGCTCCTAGGGTGGGATGGATGCTACGACCGCTTTGTGCTTGGAGACGAGCGCTGCACTGCGGCTTTTGTTATTAAGAAGACGGCGAATGCATGTGAATGGACTGTAGCTGTCTAGAAAAGAAGGCGGCGAGCACTCTGCGGTGTGTCCTCACTTATCGCAGTAACCAGACAAGATTTACAAATGTATGATATAACAGGAGATACGTTCTGTTATACACTCCTGGAAATGGAAAAAAGAACACATTGACACCGGTGTGTCAGACCCACCATACTTGCTCCGGACACTGCGAGAGGACTGTACAAGCAATGATCACACGCACGGCACAGCGGACACACCAGGAACCGCGGTGTTGGCCGTCGAATGGCGCTAGCTGCGCAGCATTTGTGCACCGCCGCCGTCAGTGTCAGCCAGTTTGCCGTGGCATACGGAGCTCCATCGCAGTCTTTAACACTGGTAGCATGCCGCGACAGCGTGGACGTGAACCGTATGAGCGAGGGCGTATAGTGGGCATGCGGGAGGCCGGGTGGACGTACCGCCGAATTGCTCAACACGTGGGGCGCGAGGTCTCCACAGTACATCGATGTTGTCGCCAGTGGTCGGCGGAAGGTGCACGTGCCCGTCGACCTGGGACCGGACCGCAGCGACGCACGGATGCACGCCAAGACCGTAGGATCCTACGCAGTGCCGTAGGGGACCGCACCGCCATTTCCCAGCAAATTAGGGACACTGTTGCTCCTGGGGTATCGGCGAGGACCATTCGCAACCGTCTCCATGAAGCTGGGCTACGGTCCCGCACACCGTTATGCCGTCTTCCGCTCACGCCCCAACATCGTGCAGCCCGCCTCCAGTGGTGTCGCGACAGGCGTGAATGGAGGGACGAATGGAGACGTGTCGTCTTCAGCGATGAGAGTCGCTTCTGCCTTGGTGCCAATGATGGTCGTATGCGTGTTTGGCGCCGTGCAGGTGAGCACCACAATCAGGACTGCATACGACCGAGGCACACAGGGCCAACACCCGGCATCATGGTGTGGGGAGCGATCTCCTACACTGGCCGTACACCACTGGTGATCGTCGAGGGGACACTGAATAGTGCACGGTACATCCAAACCGTCATCGAACCCATCGTTCTACCATTCCTAGACAGGCAAGGGAACTTGCTGTTCCAACAGGACAATGCACGTCCGCATGTATCCCGTGCCACCCAACCTGCTCTAGAAGGTGTAAGTCAACTACCCTGGCCAGCAAGATCTCCGGATCTGTCCCCCATTGAGCATGTTTGGGACTGGATGAAGCGTCGTCTCACGCGGTCTGCACGTCCAGCACGTACGCTGGTCCAACTGAGGCGCCAGGTGGAAATGGCATGGCAAGCCGTTCCACAGGACTACATCCAGCATCTCTACGATCGTCTCCATGGGAGAATAGCAGCCTGCATTGCTGCGAAAGGTGGATATACACTGTACTAGTGCCGACATTGTGCATGCTCTGTTGCCTGTGTCTATGTGCCTGTGGTTCTGTCAGTGTGATCATGTGATGTATCTGATCCCAGGAATGTGTCAATAAAGTTTCCCCTTCCTGGGACAATGAATTCACGGTGTTCTTATTTCAATTTCCAGGAGTGTATATTCGAGATGACTCGTGGCGACTTTGAAAAGCAGTATTACGTACAATTTGTTTCACTGTTTTTATTTAAAATTGTGCAGACATATGTCAATTAACATTCAGTTACTGTCATTCAGCATACGTGTAAAATATAAGCATGAAGTTTAGAAAAGACACTCTGAACACTTAAAGAAATAAGCGGAAAAACACACACCACACTTACATACCACTTCTTGTAACGGAGCCACCACCCTACTGCCATAAAATCTCCAGCAGACAGTGATAATAATTTGTAAACAGCTAATGCCAACCTGCCGATAGCAGTAACTATAAGTGTAAGATATGCCACTCTTCTCTCTTAAGAAAATTAATTTTTGAGGTTATAATTTAGGCCTAAAATTTCCGATACACGTTTTGACTACATATGGTTTCCAATAAACCTAAGCCGCGCGGCGCGGCCGCGCGGTTTGAGGCACCATGTCACAGAATGCGTGGCCCCTCCCATCGGAGGTTGGAGTCCTTCCTCGGGCATGAATGTGTGTGTGTGTGTGTGTGTGTGTGTTATTTTTTTTTTTTTTTCTCAGCGTAAGTTAGTTTAAGTAGTGGGTAAGTCTAGGGACCGATGACCTCAGCAGTTTGGTCCCTTAGGAATTGATACACGTTTGAACATTTTGAACAGTAAACCTGCTATTTCTGTCCACAGATTCAGAACTATGTTCTGATTATGATATTTTTCATCCTCAGGATGCAACAAACTCAATTTTTCTTGGACTAAACTTAGTAGTTTCTCATAGGCATTATTTAGTGTGTGAGAAAGTTGTTCAGTTTGACCGAAGAAATCAAACTGACCTGAGTAGCACCGACTGTTTCCGAAGTCTAAAGATTCGTGCGGTGAGGTCGACTGCACTGTGACGCAGCACATACTGGGATACTAATTGGGAAAGATCGGCCGTCTTTGGATTATGTATGTCGTCAGCAGAGTCCACTGATTTCGTTGCCACTGTGACCGCAGCCTAATGGCGTGATTTCGAGAGAGCGCGGGGAATGTCTGACACTGTCAATATCTTTTCTTCTTTTTGAACACGTCATTTTGAATTTTTTTGCTTGTGGTGATCTGCCATATTGATGTCGATAATTAAACAATACTGTTGTCACAGATTTTGATTCTGTATACCCGATGACACATTGCGCCTTCTCTTGCTCTGTCGCTATTTTGATGCACTCGAAGTCAAATTTGCAACGACTGACAGAGGACAAGAACTTTGAGAGCTGCTAAACAGTTTACAGCAAAACCAAAGTTCTCCCGTCTCTAATAGTTTCCAATTTCTGATTCATTGAAAATATAGAGGAACTTTATGGACAACCTACATATCTCGCATTTCGATCACGACGTCAAAATTGGATTAATTTTAACACAAACAAAAGGATAATGACAGAGTTTCTACTCGTCTGCCATTTCCGACCTGAACATGAAGGAGCTTGCCGAAATCAGATGTCGATGTAGAGTAGTCGGTATACCGTAATTACAAAGGTGAAACATTTGCGAGTGTTTTTGAAATTATTAAAAATTTTATTCCCATTGAAGGAATTTCTAAACAGAAGCTGTTGACTCTTATCTAGTTTTGAAAATTAAAAAAGATATCGTGCATGAAAGAGGAAGATCTTGACAGGGTATACTGTATATCCACTGAAACTGCAAGGGTCCTTACTGCGGATGTTAGGAGTTTGGGATGGAAAAGTTAGATGTTCTGTAGATTTCTAGGAGGCCGGTTTAAAGAAATGAATCAGGTGCTTCGTTAGTAATCATGAACAAAATAAAGAGATATTTACACTGGTTTCTTATAACGGCACCAAAACTTAACAAGAGGTGGAAACTGGGCCGTTTTACAACCTCATCTTGTTTTTATACGTTTTTTACCGCCTGTAAACACTTTGAATTCGATGTCACTTAGTATTTATATTTCCCTCCTCACTCTTTTTACGTGTTGCATGTAAATCAGTTCTACAGTTTGTGAGTGCTCTCTCAGTATATAACTGGCATACAGTTGCCCACTATCTCTTTATGATTAGGCCACACGGTGTGAAGTCGTAATATGTGAAGCCTGACAGTATTGTACCATATCTGATTGACGGCGCTTGAGGAAGCATTTGTAAACGTGACGAGCAGGTGAAGAGACTGCGTAACTTCGTCGAAACGGCAACATCTAATTTTTAGGAGTGTTTTATCTCTTCCTGTGCTACCTCCTCCACTTCTATCGTCTTCAACCTCTCCCTCCTTCCCTGTCCTCCTCGCTGCCTCTGCCTCTCTCTGTCTTTGCACCCATCCAATGATGTCAAAATCTTGAGGATAGCTCCTTAAGCCGTATATCTTATTCGTGTCCACCTGTATGCTAGTTCCCTTTCTTTTCTCTCTAGGAAAACATTTTATTTTTCATTGTGTCTGTCTTTCAGGATAGTGGATGCAGTGCCTTAAGCAAGTTATTTGATGCATTCCATAGCATTTTCTTTGAGACATGTGGGAAATTTCTAATGTTTCTGTTTTCAAATTACAGCTGGTTTTTCATTTTGCATTCTAACCATTAGCAGGCGTCTCGTGAATTTCCCTACGATGGGAATCTATTTTACGTTGTAATCAGTTTGATAGCATCATGTTTGAGCAGCTTTTGATATCACTAAGCACTTACATAATATGTGATGCTAAATTAACCACGAGATGGCACGAGAGGCAGACACGCCAATATAAAAGGATTCAAAGAGTATTGTGTTGTCAGTAGGGAGACAGTAACAACAGAACAGTTCGGTCACGACAGTTCAGTGAATGCGGTAGTGGACTAGTCACTGGATGTCACATGGTAGTCAGATCCACCAAGGACGTTCCAATCCATCTGAACGTATTCAAGTTGACTATTGGTGATGTGATAGAGAAATGGAATAGACACTCACAGCTAAACAAAGACGAGTCAGGCCTTATGTACGGACGTACAGGGATCGTTGAGCATTGCGGAGGGTAGTTATAAAAACAAACGCATGAAATCGGAGGAAGAAATCACTTGTTAGTTCCAAAGTGCTACCAAAAGTCCAGCTGGCCGACCGACTGTGTGTAGAGAGCTAAACAGATTGGGGTACAATAGTGGAGCAGTCTCTCATAAGCCACCCACTTCTGCAGTCAAAAATGTTCAAATGTGTGTGAAAGCTTATGAGACTTAACTGCTAAGGTCATCAGTCCCTAAGCTTACACACTACTTAACCTAAATTATCCTAAGGACAAACACACACACCCATGCCCGAGGGAGGACTCGAACCTCCGCCGGGACCAGCCGCACAGTCCATGACTGCAGCGCCCAAGACCGCTCGGCTAATCCCGCTCGGATTTCTGCAGTCAATGTTAGACGGCGCTTGATGTGGTGTAAAGGGCGACGCCACTGGACAATTGATGACTGGTGAGCACTCTGGCAAACTGATTCACGGGTTTGGGTGTGGCGAATGCCAGGAGAATGTAACTTGCCATCAAGTGTAGTGCCGTCAATGAAGTACAGCGAAATTAATGTAAAGGGATGGCTTTTTTGGTTAGTATTTGGTCCTCTTCTTGGGCTTAAGAAAATAGTAAATGCGGAAGAATATTCATACATTTCACAGAACTGTATACTAGTCCCAACAGTGGAACAGTTTAGAGACGGTAACTTTCTGTGTTTGCATGATAATGAACCCGGTCATATGGCGTATTTTGTGAGGCAATGGTTTGTCGATAACAACATTCCTGAAATGGACTGTCCTGACCTGGGTCCCGACCTGAATCGAATGGAACATCTTTGGATTGAGTTTGTATGTCGACTTGGCAGTAAACCCCCAGCTTCTGACATCACGACTTTCCCTGGTTTCGGCTCTTGAGGGAGAATGGGCTGCCACTGCTTAACAGACATTCAGGTACCTCACTGAAAGTGTCCCCAGCAGACTTTCATACCCCAAAAGGGGTGGACACATATCAAAGTCCACTAACTGGTATATAGATACTTCTTATCAGATAATGTGTACATTTATTAATGGATACAGCACTCGCTATGTGTTGTGTACGACTGCATACACAATAGTAACGAGAGCTGTGCGACAGAGTGGTGTGGCAACTGCGAAGAAGAAAATCTGGACAGGAGCATAAATGGTTAGCGGAGAAGTTCACACAGTAAACAGAAGATCTGCTTGATTTGCTTTTCTCCAAGCGAGTACAGACTCATAGCAAAGAATGCAGCAAGAATCAGAGAGCAGCTTTCATGAAGTCAACAACGATGATTCTCTCTTAACTATGCACGAATGATGGTGTTACAGCAGCGAGGCTCCAAGGGCAAGTGGAGTGAGTGGCTGCCGCCATCCATCATATGTCACAGCAGCAGAAGGTGCTCGCGGTACAGGCCACTGTAGGCGTGGCTCGGTAGGCTACTCGACTGTGCCCGCCGGATCCCACACGAGCGCTATCGGCGTCTCACGAAAACTTGCAATTCAGTTGCCAGCTTTGACGCCCATGGAGTGATAATGATACGTGACACCACACTATCAATAATAAATCAGACAGTTAGCTGCACCAGCTGTGGCATTGCAATTAAAATGTACGAGCGTACAATAATTTTCTTTACTTTCGCAAAATATATTAATTTGCACAGAGACAGCGCCGGAAATGCTTCATCTATGCCAGTATCAAATAAAGAAGCAAAGCAAGCAGGGTAAAAACGAATATTCACTCCCGCTGAAAGAGGCGAAGACCCAGTTGTCATAGGAAAAAAATGCAGCTCTTTTGTCACTGCCTTGTTGTAGTGCTACTACGTTACGATCGTAAGTGGTAAGAGGAAGCGTCGGGGGAAGCTGTCCAAGGATTGATACCTCCGTAACAATGCCCCAGGTCATTCTGCACAGAATTCAGTCACACATCCTGTTTCTCTCGGATGTTAAATTTTGCCTCTCGAAGCCCAGGCTCTGTATTCTCCTGACATGGAACGCAGTGGTTACTTCCTCTTTCCTCGGATGCGTTGCAGGCACTTACTAGGTAACAACGAGCTGATTTTTGAGGTGGAACATTTCCTTAACAGCCAGTATGCTGATTTCTACAACCAAGTTCTCAGCCAAGTCATCCATCGCTGGAAAAAAATGTGAGATATTTGTGGGTGAACATCTAAAGAAGGAGTAATGTAGTAACAAAGTTTCACGGTCAGTACATAATTTTTTTCCAAGTAAATATTAAGACTTTATGAACACTCCACCTAATGCCTGTATCGTGATATTTTTGGACACCGTGTCTTGTACAGTTATAAATCCTGTATGGCCTTCTTCAACTGTTTCTTCACTGTGTTCTTATCGTCCTGTGCCACAGACTACACACGCTCTTCAACATCTACTTCATACGCTGTATAGGGAGAGTTTGAAAGGACTTTATAACCTTACTTACTTACTTACTTACAGAATGTTATTTATAAGGCTTATACAGGTAGTAGAGGTTTCGTCTTATAGCAAAATACCTCAGTTTCTAACCGTACATTCACTTTAACCTCCACTTCAATTTCACTTTGGCTGAACATGACTACAACTCATCATACAGCAAACGTCCCATCTGGGGTCAATGTCTGACCACACTTTTTTAAGAATATCTTGTGTCATTTCTGCAATGTCAGTCTGTACAGTTTCAGGGAATCTTTTTCGAAATACTCTCCATACAGCTGAATGAAGAAATCCAAGCTCGAGCCATGCCCTAAACGTTGAGACTGCGAGAAAAACTCGCTGTCTGTCTCCCTCCCTCTCTCTCTCTCTCTCTCTATCTCTCTCTCTCTCTCTCTGTCTCTCGCTCACTCTCACTCGCCCGACGACAATCTCAGAAACTCGTGGGCGACCTCGAAATTTGTTACGACGAATGCTACAACCACTGAATTGTAGACCTACTGGGAGGCTCAAACAAATTTAGGGGTTGCAGCCGATCGTTCTTTATTACGTCTCACGACATTTCATCTGGGCTCCTGCCAGTCTTCTTCAAGTGAACCGTCAAAGACTGACGAAGACTTGCTCCGTTCCACAATATACAGCGCGCTGCCAACATTCCGCGCATGCGTTCTAACAAGTCGACAAAAGAACCACACTTCCCCGCGGCAGCGCCCTCGCTGGTGGAACAGAGGAACTCAACTGTCCTCTGCATTACCGCTGGCAGTGGCCGTTGGGCACTCTGTCGTCTTCGATTAGAACAAATTGTGGAGAAGTTGGAGTCCCATCCAACGTCCAACTGGTACCCACTATCACACTTCATCAACATTCCCGCCAGGCGTATTTCTGCGGGTTCTTTAAGAACGGAATTCCAAAAATATGTTGCTGTGTCAGGATCATAGTGTTTATCATATCCCATTGAATGTCCAGTGGAAATACAGCGTTCGGCAACAGCGGACATACTTGGTTGCAAATGGTGAGGGCAACGTTGATGTTCAGTGCAGTGTTCTTTCACAGCGCGTGTCCCAAGCAAGCCATACCACACTGACAGCGTATTTTGTAAATTCAGGTCCTCCGTAATAACAAGTCGTCCTTTACTGATCCCAAAAAGTTGTATCTTAGGTGGTGGACGGAGAATCACTTTTATCTGAAATTTACGGAGGATTTCTACGGTTTTAAACGAAATATTAGCCATAAAAAGAAGAAAAACTTTTAATTTAAAATTTTAATTTTTAAAATTCTCATCGGGCTACTTGGAGGTTTACGTTGAATATCTGTTGCTGAATTTATTTCTTCCATCCAAAAAACACAACGCGCATTTTCACGTCCTGTGAAGCCTGCCATTTCCAACTTTCTGTCGTTAATAGTGGCGGAATTCGGTACTACAACGATAAGTTAAAGTATTTTTCTATATGATTGCTTCTTAACCACATGTATAAGTGTTCTCATTAAAATTCTGTGTGTAAGAGAAGCTGTAAATCCCTTTTAGAATCATCTTATACCAATGCTCCTCAGACTGCGGCCCGTGGGCAGCATGTGGAAGAATCAAACATTAGTGCAGCCAGCGAGTCTAGGTCGAATTTTATAATAATATGAATCATGCAATTAGCCGCCGAATCCAAAACGTGAACTAACGTTAAGAGCTTCATAAAAGTGTATTTTCCTTACTCAGTAACAAATAAAATTACAGAGGCAGTAATACTTTAAGATGTTCTTAATTTTAACTGACGTTAGTGAATTCGGCCGTGAGTTGAGTATAGTTTGCCGCTTGCGTCACGGGTAGAGTGCTAAGTAGCGCGGCCGCTGCGGGATTAATAGACGTGAGAGGAGGATTTTTTGTTCTTTGTTTCCAATGCTGACGACTGATGTTCATGCGAAACTAACACCGATCAGATGCTATGGTATAAATGTCAAACGGGAGTAACACGGATTCGTAAATGCGCATAATAGAGATTGTCATCTCGAAATGTGATACATGTTTGTACCATGTAATATGCAGTCAAATTAGGCTGTTGTAATACGATGCAAAGAATAAAAGAAAAACTACTTTCGAAACATTTAGTAAACATTTGTGACCATGTCTCAAACTGCAATTACTGTTAAAATTAAAATAACATACTAATTTATCTAAACTTCCAATTAATACTCAGATAAGCAGAGGAAGGAGTGGTAAAGAGTCCAGGATGGGTAAAATGGTCATTGGAAATTTTTTTGCCTATCTTTTCTTATCACTTTTACTTACGTGCATAAGTAAATATGAGACGCGTTCTTGAAGGGCCGCTGTTACTCATGTACCAACTTTAGATTTTGAACGTGGTTACTAAAATATAGTTACCGTTAACTGAATTGAATGAAATTTTGTTGATTTCTATTTATTGATCGCAAAGCAAGGCTTGAGAGAATTTCGATTGTTGCCATGGGGCGGCCAAGATAAAACTTACTGAACTCATGGAATCTGTATAATTTAAAAAATGCACTTCAACGTAAATTAATTATCTGTTGCAATTTAGAAAGGTTCTTACAACAAAATCTCTCGCATTTACAGTTACTGTTAACACTTTGAAAAATAAATTAATATTTCGGCGCGTAATGGCCAACCAGAGGCTGCATGGGAAGATGAGCTCCCCGCAGCGCAAATTACTGAAAAAATGCTTATTAAAAATAAGTAGCCGCTGCGACCATTTGAGGTGACAACTGTTACAAGGAAATTCATTTTGTGATAACAATAATTGGTTTATTTAAGCAGAATACCAAATAACTTACATAAAATATGTGTAGCCGCTCAATAGCTGCTATCCGTATGGCGGAACAAAACAGTGTGTGTATCATAAAGTATGCCCTTCCTCCTCGGCCGTACAATCGCGTCTCTTTTCGATCCTTTTTTATTTTCATAGACGTCTTTTAAATAAAGATGATACTTTTAAATTATCGCTGCATATCAGTTGTTTCAAGAACATTAACTGTATCTTTTATACTAATTATATTCATAAAATACGTTAACTGCGGTTTACAACCGATAAAAATATCAATATTTATGTGACGTACCGTCACACGCCGTTGTTACCTATGAGACTGACAGAGTAAGCTTGTTCCCTCATTTTTCTAGTAGTCCTCAGGTATAAGTCATTTCAATTATTCTTGTTACCTCACTTGTGTGGAGAGATATAATTTTTTACAATATCGGTGTTAAACAACGTTTTTTGGTCCACAAATGTGGTTCCTTGTTATTTATTTCAGACTGACAGGTTCTCGTATGGGCCACTAAAGTCGACATGGCGTTGGCTCGGGAAAATTGGCACACTAGTCTACGGTTAAAGTGGAAACGATGTTTACCCTGATAAGAGTTACTTCCAAAATACACGCTTAATACAACAGATGAAAGTTACTTCTAAACTCTTTTATATACAAAGCTATCACAGTTCTATCTCGTTGTTATATTTTTTAAAACGCCTCATTTACGTTATAACTGGCTTAATACTAAAATCCGATTATAAATGGTCTAAATGGTTCAAATGGGTCTGAACACTATGGGACTTAACTTCTGAGGTCATCAGTCCCCTAGAACTTAGAACTACTTAAACCTAACTAACCTAAGGACACCACACACATCCATGCCCGAGGCAGGATTCGAACCTGCGACAGTAGCGGTTGCGCGGTTACAGACTGTAGCGCCTAGAACCGCTCGGCCACCAAGGCCGGCTTTAAATGGTCTGCCGCAGCTTCTCGGTATTCTTCCAGGTATTAGGGCGTGTAAACGCCTCGAAAATGAGTCCGGAAATCAGAAAGACGAACATGGGATCCTGTTACGATGGCGCTGGCCAGAGAACCCGCATAAGTATGGTAAATAGGTCGCGATATAAGCTTTCAGAGAATGCATGTATTTCCTTTTTCACTTAAAAATATTTGGTTTATTTAAGTAGTTGTAGGAGGAGGAGGGAGTGTTTAACGTCTCGTCGACAACGAGGTCATTAGAGACGAAACGCCATCTCCGATAAGTAGAGGAAGGGAAGGAAATCGGGGGCGCCCTTTCAAAGAAATCATTCCGACCATTGCCTGAAGCGATTTACTGAAATCACCAAAAACCTGAATCAGGACTGTCGGAGGCCGTGCTAAAGACTACGCCGCCTCGTTCTGTTTTAATGTAAGTGGTAAGCTTTTATCAACAGCTATGTTTTGGTGAAAACTTGCCCCACCTCCGATTACCTCCCCCCCCCTCCTCCTTCCAATGCGAGCAGAGGTGCCACCATAAAATGTCAATACAGGCTCTTAAACATAAAAGTTTAATGATCACTGCCCTCTATAGTTAGTGGTAGAAAAGTATGAGTGCCTGGGTGGTACTGTCTCGTAAATCCATGCATTTATCCTGTAAGTAGGCTGTTTAGGTTTCTATGTTGGTAACGCCAGGGAGCGCTCTGTTGGAATATTTGCTTGTGTAGTGTTGGGCAGTTAGATTTGAACAGCGCGTAGCGTTGGGCAGTTGGAGGTGAACCGCCAGCACTGGTGGATGTGGAGAGAGAGATGTCAGAGCTTTGAGAGGTTACTAATTGGCGCTCGCTGTATTACAGCAGTTCGAGTGACGAAGATTTTTGTGAGGTAAGTGATTCATGAAAGGTATAGATTATTGTAAGTCAGGGCCGTTCTTTTGTAGCGATTATTGAAAGTCAGATTGCGTTGCGCTAAAAATATATATATATTGTGTGTCAGTTTAGTGATGATCAGAATAAGTAAGGAGAGAAATGTCTGAGTACGTTCAGTTTTGCTCAGCTGTTTGAAAATAAAATAACGTAAGAGGTTTTCCAGCACTGTCATTTTTAATTATTTCTAAGGGGCTACGTATCAACCCTTTGTGTCTATGTATGCTTGGAGGTCCTGACATACACACACTTTATATATAGTCGATCCTTATTAACTGGATGAGTGACCATCACCTTTGTCTTTGCAATGTTAATACCCAGGCCACGTTTACTACTGCCTCTTGTCAACCGTTCCACGGTACGCGGCAGATACTGCAACTACTGACTACTGTGATTTTAATACAATCTGCATAGTCAGTCTGTTTTAAAAATTTGACAAAGATAGTCACAGGCGTGACTTGTTTTGTTGCTAGGCACAGGTAGCGAGTCCCATAAACGTCTCCGTAGCGGACAGATACTGAGGGACTGAGAGCAGTGGGAGACGCAGGGGATCAGGCGAGGCTAGGCAACCCGCGCCGCCGACATGATAGGCCAGTATATCTTCGTTAAGACGGCGGTATCGCGCCGCTTCCGGCTGCGCAGCGGTTCCCCATATAAGCGTGGCAGCCGCTAATGTAAGCACGAGCGCGCTCTATCTAAATGCGCTATCGCGTCTGTGAATCATGGTATCTTTCGCGGGCATGAAAATGTCAGGCGCTCTTCCCTACCGCGATCGGCGTCCTAGGTATAAGTGCTTCGTTTATGCTGCTTCATTAACATTTATTACTGGGAAGCATTACGTCAAGCGGTGTTATATGAGCTGCATCCTTGTTGCATATGTTGACATCACACACTGACGAAAAATTCTGCAGCACCAAAAACTAATTAACATAGAGTGATGAAATTTCAGCAATACATTAGTCTTGACAACATATTAAACTGACTGATATGGCATAAATTACAGGTTAATGTAAGTGCGAGATAAGACACTGCAAATTTGAAATGCTGGCACATTAATAAACGGTGTAACCGCCAGAATATGGAATGCAAGCATGCAGAAGTGCGGAGTTGTGTCGTGCAGGTCCCGGATGTCAGCTTGTGGGATGGAGTTTCATGCCTGTCGTAATTGGTCGGTCATTACAGCGACGGTTACTACTTTTTGTTGATGACGCTGTAGTTGTCCGTTGATGTCGCATATGTGTTCCATTGGAGACAGATCTGGTGATCGAGCAGGCCGAGGCAACATGTCGACAATCTGTACAGCATACTCGGTTACAACAGCGGTATGTGAGCGAGCGTTATCCTGTCAGGAAACACCCCGTGAAATGTTTTTCACGAATGGCAGCACAACAGGTCGAATCACCGGACTGACGTAACAATTTGCATTCACGGTGCGTGGGGTTAGCGCGAGAGTTCTCCCGCTGTTATACAAATTCGCACTCCAGACCTTAACTCCAGGTGTAGGTCCAGTGTGTCTAGAGTGCAGGCAGGTTGGCTGTAGGCCGTAAACTGGCCTCCACCTAACCAACACACGGCCATTGCTGGCACCGAAGCAGAACCAGCTTTCATTAGAAACATAAAAGACCTCCACCCTACCCTCCAAGGAGCTCTCGCTTGACATCACTCAAAGCGCGAATGGCTGTGGTTTGGGTTCATAAATGGCTCTGAGCACTATGGGACTTAATATCTGTGGTCATCAGTCTCCTAGATCTAAGAACTACTTAAACCTAACTAAGCTAAGGACATCACACAACACCCAGTCATCACGAGGCAGACAAAATCCCTGACCCCGCCGGGAATCGAACCCGGGCACGGGAAGCGAGAACGCTACCGCACGACCACGAGCTGCGGACGCTGTGGTTTGGGGTCCGCAGACTCCACGCTACAGGACGTCTGGCTCGGAGCTGTCCTTAAAGTAACAGATTTTTTACAGTTCGTTGTGTCACTGTGCTGCCAACTGCTCATCTGATTATTGCTTTCAGATGCAGTACGATGCGCCAGAGCCATACACCGAACACGAAGGTCTTCCCTCTCGTCGCGTCGGGTAGCCGCGCGGTCTAGGGCACCTTGTCACGGTCCGTGTGCCTCCCCTCGACGGAGGTTCGAGTCCTCCCTCGGGCATGGGTGTCCGTGTTGCCCATAGCGTAAGTTAGTTTAAGTTAGAATGAGTAGTGTGTAGGCTTAGGGACCGATTACCTCAGCAGTTTGGTCCCATAAGACCTTACCATAAATTGCCAAACCTTTCTTCCCTCTTGGTAGTGCCCGGTTTTCTTATGGCCGTACTTTCCCCTGACTAACGCTGTCAGCAATCATCCACAATGGCTACATTCCTGCAAGTCTTTCTGCAGTATCGCGTAAGGAATATCAAGCTTCTCGTAGCCCAATTATATATATATATAACACGGACAACTTGATTCACAGTGTGTCATGCACGCCTCCAAATGCCATAGGACCACGTAACATACCTGTAATCAGTTACCGACCACTTGCTGTGTTGCTGGAGCCAATGAAGACGTGTAGCCAAATGTAGCCCTGTGAACAATGCCCTTTTGCGAGGTACCCGACTCCTAACGTCCACTGCAAGCAGAGTTTCACAGTGTTCCCTCGGAAAGTGGTTGAGATGGGCCTGACGGTAGTAATTTCGACCGCGCTGGAAACCAATTGTCATTGATTTGACGCGATACACATGCAGCCGTTTTACGGCCACTATTTATATGCCTGTATGACTGCGTGTGCTACACTGCCCCTTACAGACACTCTGGACAGCCAACGGTGATATATATTGATCTGCCGCGATACACATGTAGCCGTTTTACGGCCACTATTTATATGCCTGTATGACTGCGTGTGCTACACTGCCCCTTACAGACACTCTGGACAGCCAACGGTGATATATATTGATCTGCTGCGACACACATGCAGCCGTTTTACGGCCACTATTTATATGCCTGTATGACTGCGTGTGCTACACTGCCCCTTACAGACACTCTGGACAGCCAACGGTGATATATATTGATCTGCCGCGATACACATGCAGCCGTTTTACGGCCACTATTTATATGCCTGTATGACTGCGTGTGCTACACTGCCCCTTACAGACACTCTGGACAGCCAACGGTAATATATATTGATCTGCCGCAATACACATGCAGCCGTTTTACGGCCACTATTTATATGCCTGTATGACTGCGTGTGCTACACTGCCCCTTACAGACACTCTGGACAGCCAACGGTGATATATATTGATCTGCCGCGATACACATGCAGCCGTTTTACGGCCACTATTTATATGCCTGTATGACTGCGTGTGCTACACTGCCCCTTACAGACACTCTGGACAGCCAACGGTGATATATATTGATCTGCCGCGATACACATGCAGCCGTTTTACGGCCACTATTTATATGCCTGTATGACTGCGTGTGCTACACTGCCCCTTACAGACACTCTGGACAGCCAACGGTGATATATATTGATCTGCCGTGATACACATGCAGCCGTTTTACGGCCAATATTTATATGCCTGTATGACTGCGTGTGCTACACTGCCCCTTACAGACACTCTGGACAGCCAACGGTGATATATATTGATCTGCCGCGATACACATGGAGCCGTTTTATGGCCACTATTTATATGCCTGTATGACTGCGTGTGCTACACTGCCCCTTACAGACACTCTGGACAGCCAACGGTGATATATATTGATCTATACACATGCAGCCGTTTTACGGCCACTATTTATATGCCTGTATGACTGTGTGTGCTACGCTGCCCCTTACAGACACTCTGGACAGCCAACGGTAATATATATTGATCTGCCGCGATACACATGCAGCCGTTTTACGGCCACTATTTATATGCCTGTATGACTGCGTGTGCTACACTGCCCCTTACAGACACTCTGGACAGCCAACGGTGATATATATTGATCTGCCGCGATACACATGCAGCCGTTTTATGGCCACTATTTATATGCCTGTATGACTGCGTGTGCTACACTGCCCCTTACAGACACTCTGGACAGCCAACGGTGATATATATTGATCTGCCGCGATACACATGCAGCCGTTTTACGGTCACTATTTATATGCCTGTATGACTGCGTGTGCTACACTGCCCCTTACAGACACTCTGGACAGCCAACGGTGATATATATTGATCTGCCGCGATACACATGCAACCGTTTTACGGCTGTCCAGAGTGTCTGTAAGGGGCAGTGTAGCACACGCAGTCATACAGGCATATAAATAGTGGCCGTAAAACGGCTGCATGTGTATCGCGTCAGATCAATGACAATTGGTTTCCAGCCCGGTCAAAATTACTACCGTCAGGCCCATCTCAACCGCTTTTCGAGGGAACACTGTGAAATTCTGTATGCAGTGGACGTTAGGAGTCGGGTACCTCGCAAAAGGGCATTGTTCACAGGGCTGCATTTGGCTACACGTCTTCATTGGCTCCAGCAACACAGCAAGTGGTCGGTAACTGATTACAAGAATGTTACGTGGTCCTACGACGCGCAGTTGTCTCTTTCGTAATAATATAAGGCTTCGAGTGCACCAACTGCACAATGGCGTGTTCATCTCGTATTTTGTGAACGCTGTTGTTGCGATCGGAGGGGGCTTTACGATGTTTGTGACTTGTTTTCCGATCAATGACTTGTGCTCATTGGTTCAGGCAACCATGAACGTGAATAGTATGTTTATTTCAACATTCTCGGTTGACAACTGTTCGTCTGCATCTTCATTATTAATATATCGTTCGAAACAGCTGTTTCAATAAAGCCACATGTATACGTTTCTAGTGTGAAGAACAGACAGCCACCTTTTTTTTACTTCTACTGGTCCGCTACATTACCAAGTTTTAATGCCACAAGAAATGTCAGATGTGGGACTATTTAGAACAGCGAGTTAAACGTAGTAATCGACGTCACAGTTATTTTGTAGCTGTTGCGGATATATCATCAATGAATGACTTCAGTAGGATATTGCATACCTGAAGAAATATGTGAGCTCTCTTCGTCTCCCATATTAAGGCAATTGTCTAGGCTAAAGTCAGTGTTAGACGGTTTTCGCATGTCATCTCTTGCGGTACAATGTTTTGAACAATGTGCTTATATCAAAGTGAGAAAAATAATTATTCTGCGATCTACAACTATTTGCGACAACATTTATGTTCCCCACGTACCACATAGTATATGACATCACTTCAACATTTCATTTTATATTCTGCAAGCCTGTGCACAATAAGATACGCGCGTATATACTGCTCCAGTTTCACTTTAACTTCTTAATCCATTTACGGATTGTACGAGCGTTAGAGCTTTAATAGTGGCAACTTTTTATTTACAGCTCGTAGAAAATAGATACGTGTTTCAAAGTTTTACTGACTTTCCAAGTAGTCACAAGCATTGTGTACAACCCATTGCCAGCGATGTGGAAGTCGTAGGATACTCTTAGAAGTGCCAGTTGTGTTGACAGTTCGAACGATGCGGTCTATTGGTTGACGAATTTGTAGCAGTTCTGAAGCGAATGCCGTGAAGTGTTGCCTTCAGTTTAGAAATCGAGTTGAACTCACGAGGGCTTAAGTCAGGGGAGTGCAGTAGGTGGTATAGCACTTACCAGCGCCATCAGTCAAACAAATCAGTAACAGCTTGCATTGTACGTGCTTCAGCATTGTCCTGTAAAATGATGGCCAGGTTCTGCAGCAACTGTCATCACTTGTGTCTCTACGCTGTTCGGTTTTGAAACACAACCTACGACCAGCTTAGAGACAGAAGTGATGACACTTTCTGCAGGACCTGACCATCTTTTTGCTGGACAATGCTCAAGCACGTACAGTGCAAGCTGTTATTGATTTGTTTGACTGATGGGGCTGCTAAGTGCTATACCACCTACTGCACTCCCCTGACTTAAGCCCACGTAATTTCTAATCTGAAGGAAACACTTCACGACATTCGCTTCAGAACTGCTACAAATTCGTCGGGCAATAGACCGCATCGCTCGAACTGTCAACATAACTGGCATTGTTGAGAGTATCCTACGACTTCCACATCGCTGTCATCGGGTTATACACGATGCTGGTGACTACTTTGAAGGTCAGTAAAACTTTGAAACACGTATCTATATTCTACGAGCTGTAAATAAATAGTTGCCAATATTAAAGTTCCAACCGTCGTATATCACAAGAAAAAAGATATGGTACTCCTCTGCGGATATTCGAAAAAGATATGGTACTCCTCTGCGGATATTCGAAAGTTTTACCGTGATGGTCACTAACCAAAATGTACATTGGCAAAGTATTTTTTCCTGGCTCAGGGTTCTCGGAAATTTCTGAGTAAGGTGTTATACAATGTATGTCTTCTACCGCCCACACTTACTTTCTTCAGTGTTTCTTTAAAGTTCTCTCACGTTGACTAAAGAAACTCGTTACCGCGTTGCTTCACACTGTCACCCTCTATTTCATCATACCAAAGTTGTTTTCGTACCTTCTATGAATGTACTACTTTGTAAGAAAGTCGTGAACTATATGTGTTTTTACAGTACTTCTTAAACAATTCAAGATGGCCCGTAGAGGCCGGAAGCTGTAATACCGACCGTAGTTATTTTGGAGCTGTGACTAGAGTAAGCAATCGATTTAACTTATTAACAGTTGCTGTGTGAATCGCTTTGATACACTATGTCTGCTGTCACAAAAGTGATTCTTTGAAGTATGATTACTTGCAGCTTTGAACACTGATCTCAAAACAATTTTTTTTCCCGGAAGGTATATAGTAAACTAGGTGACCATCAGTAGTGTTATTTCAATCATTCCCATACACGTAGGAAGCATATAAAGTTCTGTACGTTCAATAACTGATATTATTCCGAAATTGTTTTAAATAACGATGACACTAACAATATCGTTATATGTAAATTTAAGGTAGCGGGGGGAGCAAGGTAAGGAATGGGAAGAGTCTATTGATGTCAAATGCACAGGAACCTTACGCGGAATCATCGGCGAGAAGTGAAAATGTGTGCCGGACAGAGATTCGAATTTCGAATATGGGATCTAACGCTTATTAGGCAGTTGCGTTAAACATGGCGCCACACGGACACAGTCTTTTGTCGCGACTGCGTGGACTATCTCGTCACACCCCTCGGCCGACACACTCTCTCACCTAGCGCCAACTATCTGCTGTCGCTGTCCATGTTCTCCATGCTCACCACTGTCAGATTCCCGCAGGAGGTCAGATGTAATCGTGCATCCGCACTGAAGAAGGTGGATTCGTTGCCCATCGAGGGGGACCGTTTATATGAATGAGTGGTGTTTGTTCTTCCGGGCAGTCCGAAAGATCAGACACCACGCATTCATGTAAATATCATTATACGTTCTGGACTGTTCCCCGCAATGACTGAGCAACGATAATGTCAATCCCAGTAGCAATGTAAATATGGTTTAGATGTTGGTGAACCGACGCAGCCCGTTCTGAGGAGCTGTCCTCACTGAGAGCTTTGTACAGGATACGAGCGGCTAATTCTGAGCTGCTCTCAACGCCACAAGGAGATGCTGAGAGCGCTATCTGGAACACGCAGACACCACACGGCCCTTACCGCCTGCACCGAAATAGACAGCCACTCGTTGAGTCCATCACAGCATGGGAACCGGCTGCTCGCTCTGCTAGCACTTTACTGTTACTGCATCGCACTGCACAGAGACCACAGGGAGAAGCACTGGTGCAGACGGCGGACTCTACGCCAGATGAGTCGGATTTATATCTCCGTCTACGCATCCTGACTTACGTATTCCGTCTTTTCACCTCAACCACTGGGCCCAGTGGTTTATCTCGTTCGTCTAAGGAGGCCGCTTCCCAAGCGTATCCTTGAGTAGTTCCCGGTTACGCTCCGTTTCTACCAACCTCGTTGCCAGGTGGTCATTGAACTCTAGATTTCCTTTAGGTTCTTAGGTACTTCAGACGTGAATGCTGGTTACTGTTTAACAACCATGAACTACACATGCTGTCACAAATACCAGAAGCTCAACTAGTAAGTGGTAAAAGAATAAAGGTGTATAACAGGACTCAAGGGTCTCCAACAAACACAACGATGGAGAGAAATTTCAGACCTAGAAGTACCTCTGAGTTTGCTCCAGTGGTGTGTTATAGGACGATTAAAATTCTCAATATCTACTAAACGTATTCCATAACTATGCTACGTTTGGTCACAAAAAGTATAAGCTCATGAGAAAAGGTTTTTATTTACAGTAATATTTTGCTACATATGCGCCGACCGGAGTGGCCAAGCGGTTCTAGGCGCCTCAGTCTGGAACCGCGCGACCGTTACGGTTGCACGTTCGAATCCTGCCTCGGGCATGAATGTGTGTGATGTCCTTAGGTTAGTTAGGTTTAAGTAGTTCTAAGTTCTAGGGGACTGATGGCCACAGAAGTTGAGTCCCATAGTGCTCAGAGCCATTTTTGCTACATATGCGCTCTACTTTTCCACATAAGCGCCATTCAAATCTATACACTTTCTGCAACGATGCACCAGCTTCTTTAACTTCTCTGCATAGAATTTTGCCACCTGGAAATTGAACCATTTGGTAATGCCAATCTTGAGTTCATTGTCGTTTTGAAATCGTTGTCCACCAAGCCTCTTTTTCAAATGCCAGAAGATGAAATAGACGCTTGGTGCCAGACGAGGGCTGTTCGGAGAGTGCTCAGAATGTTCCCGCGGAAAATGTTTAATATTGACCTTTTATTTTGGCATCAATGTGAGGGTGTACGTGGTGGCGAAGGAGAATTATGCCATACTACAGTTTCCCGCGGCGTCGATTTTGTATCGCATGGCTCATTTGGTTAGCGTTTCACAGTATACGTCAGCTGTAGTGCTTGACCCATGGTCCATGAAATCAATCAAAGGACGTCCTTTTCATCCCAAAAAGGGAAGCCATCATTTTTCGATTCGAGAACGGAGACTGCTTGAACTTTTTCGGTTTCGGCCCACTGCGTCGACCGATGTGGGTATTATCCACGTCTTGTAGCCTGTTACAGTGTGGCGAAACAAATCATCTGCATCATCTCTATACCGCTTCAGAAACTACCGTGTACTAATCACACTTCGCTCTTTGTAGTGATTAGTAAGCGTTTCTGAACACACCTCGCTTGCAGTTCGTGATTTCCAAACTTTTCAGTGATAATACCGTAAGTTGAGGTTCGAGCAACGTTCTGGAATTTAATAATGAATTAAGGATGGGTCCGCCTTCTTGCAAGTACACATACTATTCTCTTGTTTCATCACCCAACCATATATCACCACAGTTATGGAATCCTTAGTGAGTTTTTTATTACTTTCGTTTTATTTTACAGTGTGTGTGTCCTGTGGCTGCCAACCAAATCAGCCACAAGTCTACATTAGTACACCATGTTCAAATGGTTCAAATGGCTCTGAGCACTATGGGACTCAACATCTATGGTCATCAGTCCCCTAGAACTTAGAACTACTTAAACCTAACTAACCTAAGGACATCACACAACACCCAGTCATCATGAGGCAGAGAAAAGACGCCATGTCATTAGAGTAGTATTTTTAGTATTTTTCGATTCCTTAGCTAGTCTGCAGTTTCTTTTTACGTATGAAATGTGTTTTTTGTAGCTGAGCTCAACGTTTTCTCCTTATCATTTGTAAATACTGTGACTGGTTATGTTTCTGTGGCTTGGACACACGTTACACTGTACAAATTTATGTCTCTGATGCCTTGTGCTGTGAGACATGTGTCCAAGCCACAGCAACATAACAGGACACTGTATTTACAAACAAACTGAAGAAAACGTTTAGCTCAACTACACAAAAATACGTTTGATACACGATGCCAGTTTGTACAGTGCAACGTGTGTCCAGCAACATAACAGGTCACAGTATTTACAAACGAGGAGGAGAGAGCGTTTAGCTCATCTACACAAAAACACGCTTGATACACAAAAACAAACTAGTCATCACAAAGAACTCGCAAAATACTACTATGATGATATGGTGTACTAATCTAGACTTGATTTGGCTGATTCTTGTTGGCATCTACAGTACACACACAATGAAATATAAAAGAAAGTAATAAAAACGCACTGCGGTCGCCGTAACTGTAGGAAGACACGTTTGGAAGATAAACCAAAACAATAATATGTGTACTTGCAGAAAGGAGAACCCATCCATAATTCATTGTAACTTTTCTGTAATCACGTGAACTGAACTCAAAGCTCCATCGTGATAATACTGGAATTTATCAGCCTAGTCAGTAATCGTCGATCGCCGATGACTTCGAAGTTTCTGTTTCGCCGGAATAACGATCTCGTCGGTCCAAGTAGTGAGACTCACTCCGCTGTTCATCGTGAAAGTATTTGCTATCATTTTGAGATTCGCAACACTATTTCGGAACTTTTTTGTCACTCATTATTTCAGATTCATTGACTAGTCATAACTCACTATGGATTTCAGTAGCTGAAGATCATACTGCGGGCAAAATTATAATCACACCACGCACTTCGCAACTGGCGGTATCTACGATTGTTTCAGCCGTTACTATTTGTTCTCACTGTCAGCCGAATGACAACTAATTCGAACTAACACTGCAGTAGTTCCCTAAAGAGTTGGTAGACAGGGCTGTATGCTTTAAACTTTATTCAGGCCTACCATCAGTTAAGCATTGGTCACCGGACTTAAGTTCTGAAATACTCCTCATAAAAAGAATATAGTGGATAACGCCAAAAGCTCCATAAGGCTGTTTTCAGATGATGATGTTGCATAGAGGTAGCACGCAAAAATTGTAGCAATAAACGGAAAACCAGCAAAGAATCGATAGTTGGTTCAGGGTTTGGCAGCTATGTCTCAACGTATATAAATGTAACGCGTTTCATGTAAATAAAATAACTATCAGTGTTTTATGATTACATGATTTTCGCACAATCGCTAAAATTAATAGCGTGAAGGGCAGATCCTAAGCTGAGATTCACTCTAAGAATCTTCAAGAAGTGTGGTCGACACATGAAGAAGATAACTTGCCAAACCTTGTTCGAGATATACTTACGGGAAGACTCCAACCAAATATTTAGATTTTCTTCTACTTTGCCGATTTCAGTCGAATTTTAAATCATGTCTACCGTCTAGAGATGTAGCAATACAGAAGTCCAGAACTTTATTGGTTTTTTAGTTATGCATTTTAATATTGTTTCAATAGTATTATTGAAAACCAACTTTCGGTTCTCATACCTCAGTTTTCACAGTCCAGATTTTTTGGGTACTTTCAGAAGCCATAGTCCAACAGTGCTACGCATTTAACAAGTTTCTTGTGCTGGCCGTTTTCGCAGCAGCTGATTATAAATTACAGTACTTTTCCTTTTGTGTGCTACAGATTAAGATTTTATCTCATGCTCCCAGACGCGTTTGGCCTTAGTTACAGGGCAACTTCAGCGGGTGTCAGATCAGTGTCTAATTCATTATTTTTAAGCCAAAGAGCTATCTCTCAAGTAGAAATTTGATTGAATGTTTGTACTTTTCCTTTTGGTCACTATTTTCAGTGTATAGGAATTTAACTGCCACTTTCTGTGAAAACTGAAAATGGCAGTTATATTGCCATACGTTGAAAACAGTGGCCAAGAGGAAAAACCAAACTTTCAACGCGTTTTCCACGTGAGAGAAAGCTGTTTGGTTTAAAAATAATGAATTAGACACGGATCTGACGCCCACTGGAGATGCCTTGTAAGTAAAGTGAAACGTACCTGGGTGTAAAAAGCTAATGAAAAAATATATAATGTGCAGCAGGAAAAACCATTTTTTTTGCGTCTTACGACGGCTGCCCAGAAAGTAATGCACCGCACTTGTTTCCTTCAACAATTCTTTATTGAACATAACAAGAATTACATCCATGAAAGAATGGTGTTTTATCTACACGTCCTATTTTTCCACATAATATCCATCCCGTTCTGTAGCCTTCCTCTAGCGCGGAACAAGTTCGTTAATGTCCTGTCGGTACCAGCCCTTGTCCTGGTGGTGGAGCCAGTGCTTCACTGTGTGAATCACCTCCTCATCGTCCTCAAAATGTCTTCCACGAATGGCTTCTTTTATTATCCCAAAAAAGTGGAGATCCGAAAGGAGTAGGTCAGGTGTGACAGCTGTGGACTGCTGCAAATCGAGGAGCTCCGCCGAACCGCCTTCTGATGACCTCACCCTCCGTGCACAACGAGTAACTGTACTTCTGTCGACACAACATGCTCCATAGACTTTGCACTATATTCTCCATAGTTTCTTTCTCTGCAGTGAGAAATTCAATGACAGGACACTGCTTGTAACGTACATCACCTACAGACGCCATTTTGAAACTGTCCTGCAGCTACGCTATCTGTCGGAAGTGACGGAAACTTGGCGAGCTCACTCAGGAGACTTCAAATATTACATACGTAACGTTTCTCTTTCACAGGATTGTTTTCGGCTAAGAAAAAAATACTGTACATTACTTTCTGGACAACCCGTATTTTCCCTATAAACTTTGTACACAACAGTGCTATAAACATAATTAACAAAGACAATTTAATAACTAAGTTGAAAGATATTAGTTAAAGGGCAACTACAACGTAATATTCTTTTAGATACAAAGTAAATGAGATATTTGTGATTTTTCAAGTTTTTAGGTGGGGTTTTCCCTTATCCTGAGGAGTCCAAATTACACTACTAATCTCTTTATTCAGCAGAGCCACATTAAGGGGCAGTAAAAAAATCAAACTTCAAAGTAAGAGCAACGTGACAGCAGGATTCCGTAGTGACCTATGGCTGAACTTCAAAAGTTATTTTTACACATTAGAGAATTAGGAGAACGAATGTGAAAAGAGTGACGGTGAATATGGTATGTGTTAGTTGTTGCCGGCCGCTGTGGTGGAGCGGTTCTAGGCTTTTCAGTCCGTAACCACGCGGCTGCTACGGTCGCAGATTCGAATCCTGCCACGGGCATGGATGTTTGTGATGTTAGGTTAGTTAGGTTTAAGTAGTTCTAAGTCTAAATAACTGATGACCTCAGGTGTTAAGTCCCATAGTGCTTAGAGCCATTTCAACCATTTTTTTTTTTTTTGTTAATTGTTCAGGAGTCGAAAATCAACCAACGGAAGCTTAAAAAATGTCCCGTGTTCATCAGCTATGTTTAACACTTAATGAAGGAATTGTGTGTAAAATATTTTAGGTACAGAGTCATTTAGATATATACAACGAACAGGATTGAATACCAAATTGAAATATGTGGGACTACATTGGTGAATTTTCCAATAATTATGCCCTCTTTCATAATTCATACGAAGTAATTGTCAACAATCATACAAATACCTGGATGTAAGTATTTGTAGGGTTATGAAATGGGTCAATCTCTATAGTCTAACTTCGCAGATGAAGCAGGGGGCAAACTGAGGTTCACCGATAGAATGCTAGAGAAACGCACTAAGTGATCAAAACTATCTGGGCACCCTAAAAACCTTCCGTTTTTTTATATTAGGTGCATTGTGCTGCCACCTACTGCCAGGCAGTCCATATCAGGACCTCAGTAGTCATTAAACATAGTGAGAGAGCAGAGTGTGGCTCTCCGCCGAACTCACGGACTTCGAACGTGGTCAGGTGATTGTTTGTCACTTGTGTCATACGTCTGTAATCGAGATTTCCACAGTCCTAAATACCATAGGTCCACTTTTTCCGATGTGAAAGCGAAGTGGAAACGTGAAGAGATACATAAAGCACAAAAGCGTACATGCCGACCTCGTCTGTTGACTGACAGAGACCGCCCACAATTGAAGAGGGTCGTAATGTGTATTAGGCAGACATCTATCCAGACACTCACACAGGAAACTGCATCAGGATCCATTGAAAGTACTATGACAGTTAGACGGGAGGAGAGAAAACTTCGATTTCATGATCGAGTGAGCCGGCCGGAGTGGCCGAGCGGTTCTAGGCGCTTCAGTCTGGAACCGGGCGACTGCTACGGTCGCAGGTTCGAATCCTGCCTCGAGCATGGATGTGTGTGATGTCTTTAGGTTAGTGCGGTGTAAGTAGTTCTAAGTTCTCAGCTGTTAAGTCCCATAGTGCTCCGAGCCATTTGAACCATGATCGAGTGGCTGCTCGGTAGCCACACATCACGCCGATAAATGCCAAACAACGCCTCGCTTGGTGTAATGAGCGTGAACATTGGACGACTGAACAGTGGAAAAACATTGTGTGGAGTGCCGAATCATGGCACACAATGTAGCGATCCAATGGCAGGGTGTGGGAATGGCGGACATCCGGTGAACGTCATCTGCCAGCGTGTGTAGTGCCTACAGTAAAATTCGGAGGCTGTGGTGTTATGGTGTGGTCGTGGTTTTCATTGATGGGGCTAGCACCCCTTGTTGTTTTGCTTGGGACTATCACAGCACAGGCCTACAATGATGTTTTAAGCACCTTCTTGCTTCCCACTGTTGAAGAGCAATTCGGGGATGGCGATTGCATCTTTCAAATATCGAGCACCTCTTCATGATGCGCGGCCTGTGTCGGAGTGGGTACACGACAATAACATCCCTGTAATGGACTGGCCGGTACAGAGTCCTGACCTAAATCGTGTAGAACACCTTTGGGATGTTTTCGAACGCCGACTTCGTGCCAGGCCTCGCCGACGAAATCGATACCTCCGTGAAGCATTGGCTGCCACTCCCCAAGAAACCTTTCAGCACTTGATTGAACGTAGAATGCATACAAAACACTCGTGTCACACATCCTAGAACACTGTTCAAGGATGCTGCACCCATAGCTAATAGTACTAACAGGGGATACTGAGCGGATAAAAAGAGGTGTGGCACTAGGGTTTGTTTGATTCGTGGGTGAGTGTCACTGAGATGCAGAAAGAAGTCAACTGGCAAACGCATGGAGATTGATCCAAAGTGCCCACTTACAGTCTGTTTGGTAAATTTCAAGAACCAAGTTAAGTGATGAGTCTACAAATACACACATCAAAAAAAGTTTTGTATTACCCTGGTTCCCAGAACTCCTGAAGGTAGACATTGTCTGTGGATATTGTATCACAAGCACAGTCCCTTTGACTGTTCAGAGATGTCACTAAACCCGCCAAAAGATATAAACAACCATGCATGAGCAACGCCTATTAGACGCAGTTGGGTCCGACAGCCGATCGGTTCCAGTCATTCCACCAGGAAGGAGGGACACGCCTCGTGTTGTCTGTAGTCCAACAATGTCTAGACGGCCAATATCGCAGTTCGATCGCGCTCGCATTGTTACTTCATGCCATAAAGAGCTCTCAACAAAGGAAGTGTCCAGACGTCTCGGAGTGTTCGAAATAGATGTTGTTCGGACATGGAGGAGATACAGTGAGACAGGAACAACTGTCTATGGAATGCCTCGCTCAGGCCGCCCAAGGGCTACTACTGCAGTGGATGACCGCTACCATGGATTATGGCTCGGAAGAACCCTGACGGCAAAGCCATCATGTTGAATAATGCTTCTCGTGCAGCCATAGGACGTCGTGTTACGACTCAAACTGTGAGCAATAGGCTGCATTATGCGCAATTTCACTCCTGACGTCCATGGCGAGGTCTATCTTTGCAACCATGACATCAAGCAGCGTGGTACAGATGGGCCCAACAACATGCCGAATGGAACGTTCAGGATTGGCATCATGTTCTCTTCATCGATGAGTGTCGCAGATGCCTTCAACCAGAAAATCGTCGGAGACGCGTTTGGAGGCAACCCGGTCAGGCAGAACGCCTTAGACACACGGTCCAGCGAGTGCAGCAAGGTGGAGGTTCCCTGCTGTAGTACAATGGGGTATACCCTCTGCCTTACACTTCTCAATGTTTTGCTGAGTGTAAATGTAAATGTAATAGATGTTGAATTTTAACTTTTTTTGTTAAATATAAGTGAAGTTATTTGTCTGTTATACTATGAAGTCCATAAATCGTAAGTTCTTCTAAAGCCCGACTAAATGCATTGGACATATCGCAAAAATTACCTATTGCTTTTATTTTATTGTGACGTTCTGAGTTTAGCAACTTCCTGGATACGTAACTCCGATCTAATAACTAATGGTTTCCACTTAAGTTTGACAGTAATTAACAATAAAACGCTGTTCCAAATATTTTGGAAATTAGTGTCAGTAAGGAAACTGGTAGATATTTGTTTATTTTTCTCCTGACGCTTTTCTTAAAAAAAGGTTTAACAGTGACATATGTTAGTGTGTACATGAAAATCTGTTTTGAAAGGATCCATTACTTACTCTTTATCACTGAGGTTGTGACTTATTAAATTAACGAAATTATTCATTAATGATTGAAGAATTCCGTCAGCACAAAAATCTGAAGTATCCTATTCTCACGATTGATTTGCAGTGAGAACTTGCTATTTTTCCTCTTCCAGTTACCACAAAAATTGCAGCTGCGCTATAAAGGTAGAGACCTAAAAAAAATCCACCACTATTCTGCGATTTCACGGTTTGAGTAAAAGAATAGATGCTTTTTTTCTCGCATTATACAGTCAAGCGAATCTTAAACTACCCGGCCTACGTAAGACCAAAAGGACAACATATCAAGGAAATGTCAGCGCTTTGAAAGTAATGGCTGAACTTGTCACTTACCGGAAAGACAGTGAAAGGGAGAACGATAGCTTAATCGCTTCGCAAGCCTAGCTCACGGCAAACAGACATGGGCTTCACTATCGCTGAAGATACGGGTTGATCTATGAACCTCATACGTGTGGAGATACCACTTCGAAACTTTCGCGGTGTGTTTGTTTTTGTATACGCACTTTTTTATGTATGTCGATGTGTGTGTGTGCGTGTGTGTGTGTGTGTGTGTGTGTGTGTGTGTGTGTGTGTGTGTGTGCACGTGTGTGTGTGTGTGTGTGATTTTCGCTGCACTTCATTTCCAGCTCTAGGTACTTGAGAAGGGCGGAAGATTAGCATTTAAGGGACAATCAACGTGGAGTCATTAGAGACGGAGCCAAAATTCACACTGTAAAATGGTAAAAAGTAAATCGGTTGCATTCTTTTCACAAGATCTGCCAGGCATTCACCTTATCCGATCTATGGAGACCACGGAAAAACTATTGACAGGTGGCTGGACGAAAATTTCACCGCGCTCTTCCCGTATGCGAGTCATGCGTCACCTTGCTCTTTTATGGCACAAAGCATACCGGCCAGACGGAGTTTGTGCGCGTCTGCAATAACATTACGGCTAACTTCCATTCTGACGTATGAATTTCTGTGGTTAAAATTCTAATTATTATTATTATTATTATGTATTAATTGAGGGATTAATTAGGTATAAATTAGATACAGGTTAGGTATTATTATTTGTCGGGTGCAGAGCCATGTATGGAAGTGAAACATGGACGATAAACAGTCCAGAGAAAAAGCGAACAATGCTCTTGAAATATGGTGGTACGGAAGAATGCTTAAGATTGGATGGGTGGATCGTGTAACTAGTGGAGATGTATTGCTTCGGAGAGAAAACAAATTTTGGCACGAGTTGACTTAAAGAAGGGACCAGTAGATAGGAGAGACGAAAGAATCCATGTAAACGGGAGTTCCGTGCAGTGCCTTGCATAAATTTCCTTCTGTCTTGCATCACTTTCGGAGGTATGTCAGAATAAAAAAATGGTTCAAATGGCTCTGAGCACTATGGGACTTAACTTCTGAGGTCATCAGTCCCCTAGAACTTAGAACTACTTAAACCTAACTAACCTAAGAACATCACACACATCCATGCCCGAAGCAGGATTCGAACCTGCGACCGTAGCGGTCGCGCGGTTCCAGACTGTAGCGCCTAGAACCGCTCGGCCACCTCGGCCGGCTATGTCAGAATAGATTAACGTTTCCATATAGTGGCGTCTCGTCACTCAAGGCTTGATCATCAGTGTGTGTGCTCTCCAGAGATAAAACTACCTCTTCTCAAACACTTACAGTGCAGGCCATTAAAACTACATCAAGACCGGTAGTAAACAACCACATTTTACTAATCCTTCATCTCTATAGCATAGTTTTTCAATCGTAGCGGCTGGAAAGTGATGGCTTATCAATCGTCCGGCAGCCTATGACCAACTGTTTTCAGGCCATGAGACGCCTGCAAAACGTGCCATCCAGGACTACTGTTGAATGCCTTCTGTATCGAAGTAGGTCAGGAGCAGTATGCAGTCTTGTGATATCTTGTTGAAACATAATGGCACATTGACCTCGACAATTGGGTACAGCAACCAGCTGTACTGTCAGAAGTGTAACGGGTGGTGTCCAAAGTACAAGATACTCGAATGAAAGGGGCTCATGTTGTGTACTCATTGGCGCCATATATTTGTACCATCACAGCAGATGCTTGGGACGATTACTAGTACAATCTGACAATGTTCGTTCTCGCTGGAGCCCCCACACACTGACAAACTTAACGTGATGCTGCACACAGAATCGGGACTCGTCTTGAAAAACTATGTCGAGCCACTCATTTCTTCAGTGCTGTTGGGCGCACAACTATCGTTGTGTCTCTCTCTGCTGCAGCGTTAAAGGAAGTCGCAAAAATGTTCACCGTACTGATACAACAATGACTGCGTGGTTACATTCGGTGGTGCTCCTGACGTTGCCACATTGTGCTTGAGGATATTTGCCTTGCCTTGCAAAAAAGCCCATTTCCCAATTCAAGGTAACGTAACGAGGCTCCTCAATCCGACACGGCCTAGCTAACACTATTGTGGTCCTTTCGGACGCTGGTCGCTTCGGGGAAGCTTAGATCCCGCGTGACGTTGAGTATGGCTCTCCTGAACCAACAAATTCCCTACTCGCATCAGAGTCTTGAGATGCTGACCAACGAGAGTAACATTACGGCGGAACGATAAACCGCAACGTCAGTAGGATACTGCCGCTGCCATCAAGTGTAAGATGTTACTCCTTCTTACACGAGAAATAACTCTGTGGTCAGTTCCTTAACTGACAACCTCAGCCGACGCACTGCACGCTCCAAATAGCGGCTGAAAATGGTTCAAATGGCTCTGAGCACTATGGGACTCAACTGCTGTGGTCATAAGTCCCCTAGAACTTAGAACTACTTAAACCTAACTAACCTAAGGACAGCACACAACACCCAGCCATCACGAGGCAGAGAAAATCCCTGACCCCGCCGGGAATCGAACCCGGGAACCCGGGCGTGATAGCGGCTGATAAAGAACCTCTGTCAGCTACTGTAGCAGCGCTTCTCACCAGCACCTGTGGTTGTAACTTCCGCCACAGGTAGCACTTTGATCTCTGGTCTTTCTGGAATCCAGGAATGCTTAAATGTCGCAACCAGTCTTTGTTCCAACACTGACGAGGCAACATCTCTCAGCCGCCCTCTCGACAACACGTCTGGCACAGAGCCACATGGTTTGTGCTTTTAGCTATCGCGCCTCACTGGAGTTTGCTTTAACAGAAAAGGTTGTTATTCAGCGTCTCTCGCAGCCCGGGAAGCTAAACGTTTTCTACGGCATCTGCTGCGCGCCGTTTTAGAGTCGCGTGATCTCGGGAGATACCCATGGTTCTAGAAAGTCTGACGCTCGTCCCACCCCCCCCCCCCCCCCCTCCTGGGAGCAGCCATGGATTACTAAGCATGTTAGGTGTTCATTAATGAAGTGACGTGAGAAATAGCTGCCAGAAGTGCTAGGTCAACTATTTTGTCAGTCTCCAAACTTGACCAGAGACGATTTCTTTCCCATGTGTACTGGCTCCTCTTCACCTGTTGCCCTGATTTTTTTTTCTCGTATAGTAACCCAAATATATCTCCCTTTTCTTTGCTTTCGTCAGGTATGAGTTACAAACACTAACCACTCAGCCTCCAATCCGCCCCTAACGTAGCGGATCGTGTGCAGTGAGTTCAACTTCGCATCTCGTAGGCCTTTTTCTAGAAACTATATGACACTGGATATTGCCTCACCGATATCTTCCACGGTTATTTTATTTAGTATATGTTTCATTATGTTATGTTGTCGAGCTAGAATCACATAATAAAGTCGGGGTTACTTCCGTAAAAATCAACCCCGAGTTTTATTCCCATGCTCGCGGGGGCATACCAACCAACTTACGTAATCCCCCCCCGGTGTAGTTAATTATTATGTTGCTAATTTTCTTGTCAGAATAAAGGAGGAAACCACGTACCCTGAGCTCAGTCCTCTCATTAACAGCCAACACTCGAATGCTAATTCTGAATGGAAAACCCATTTTGTTATATTTCTTTATAAACAGAATGCTGATGACATTCTCCCTATTCACTTCGTGCCATTGACAACGAATTCTAACGTTTTGCACATCCAAGAATGTAGTCCACTTCAGGCCAATTTGATGTTCTGGCATGTCGTATTCATAGTATTGAAATTTAGGGAACTATGTAGAACTATCAATGTGTTTAAGTCGCACAAAGTTGCAGAAGTTTTTCAGGTATGTAAGTGGTTTGAAGATGGTATCTGACAACAGTGTTAAATGAGTGACAACATTACGTAAGGATATACGGGCGAGCTGCTTAAGAATATATAGTTCAAGAGCTGCTGACATCTGGAAACTTTCGTTTGAGCTTAACAAGCTCACAATTCCGAGCATTATAAATTAACTATTATTATTATCTTTATAAGAGAAATTTTGCTGTGGTAAATACGAAGCAGATATATGTTTATTTACTGGTGTTAGTTCGTAGTGACATCCAAATGAGACAGCGTTCACTTATATTCGGATGTTTACTGGTCCCTTGGCTCGGACTTCTGAGAACAGAAACATTTTAAAACGTCGTGACGTTCTGTGAAAATAATCAGAAAGTATCCTACGTACTACTGTTGTAGCAAACATTGTAATTCTGCTGCTGGACAACATAAATTCTTGCTTCCCAGAAACTGTCATTCGAGAGCAAATTGCGAGTCACGCACTTTAAATTCAGTACACAAATTACCGTTCATTTTCATACCACAATCTGTCATGTTATTAGTTTCTTTCTATTTTTTCCGGAGTAATCTGTATCTCACTGCTTCAGTGCACCCCGCAGATAATTATTCTTCTGAGCCAGCCTCTTCATCTCAGAGGAGCATTTGCACCCTGCGTCGTCAGATATTTGTTGAATGTATTCCAATCTCTGTCTTTGTTTATAGTTTTTCACCCTCTATAGCTCTCTCTTGTACCATGGAAGTATTCCCATGTTCTAACATGTGTCCCACCATGCTGTTCCTTCTCCTTGTCAATGTTTACCATATGTTCCTTTCTTTGCCGATTCTGCGCAGAACCTTCTCAAACCTTCAGTCACCGAAACAAGAAGTTTGGGGACTCTTTTTGTCACATAACCTTTGCATAAGTTATCAAATCTGATTATTTCTGCAATTAAAACGAAAATGTAATAACTTTATTACCATTGTAAGTCTGAAGGAACCAATTGGGAACAATAAAAACGGGAACTCGTTGAAGATAAGAACGTGTTAACGAGAGGAAAAGGTGAGCTTACAACTCTTTTGGAACACTGATTATTTTGTATGTCGGCGAAACAATGAAGGAATTAATGTTAAACAGATGCTGTCGATTGTTCGCAGGTGACCTACTCGTTTTCTTTGAGAGTAAAGAAGGCTTTGCACGCATGCAGTATAAGCAAATCGAAGACGAAAGTGATGAAGAATAATAAAAATGAGAATACCAATTTGCTAGCCATGTAAAATACGGATGTAGAAGGCAAAACTATAGAGCTGCATCATCGTAAGGAAGATTGGTCATGGTTGCCGAAATAAAAGACACATCAAAAGCATAATTGCTCATACGGGGGAGGCTCATTTCAAAACGAAAGGGCTAATGGGAACGGTAACTGGCACAGAAATGAGGAATATGGATCCGATGCTGTTCTTCTGCAGCGCAGAAGTTGCGTTGCATCGACTCCAATGTGCTTGTCGGAAGACACGGGATATAAAGGCAGGCTGACGAAACATCTAATTTAATCGCCGCACTCGAGAGGCGCATGAAAAGCCACCTGTATCGATGATGAGAAACAGAGGAGACGCGTATTCGTTAGGAAGCAAAACATAATTTTCAAATAACAATAACAAAATGCTTCAGAAAATGATAAAATTGCCCTAAAACAAGAATGTAATAAATATGCGACGGCGGGCCGAATTAGGCAAATAGCTACTAAGAATGTTAAGCTACACTTAGTTTTACACACAGTGAGGCAAGGTGAGACAAATCGACCTTAATTTAGTTGTAATTCAATCATACAACTTCTAGTAACTGGTAATATATGGAAACACCAAAAAACAAAACCGTGTCTAATACGATGTAGGAAAATCTTTGGCATTCTTGACAGCTTCCAGTCGTCTCAAAATAGATAAATTCAGTTTCTGTACAACTTTCAATGGCGCTTTACACGATTCTTCCCGCAAAATAGTGGCAAGTTAAGGTAAAGAAGATGGGAGTGGATAGCGATCGTGCACTCTTCTCTCCAAAGGTGACCACAAAGGCTTATTGTGAACTGCGCCCTTGTCTTCTTGAAACATAGCGTCATGATTGGGCAATAAACGTTGTATCAGGGGAAGGAATTGATCGGACAAAATGGTCACATCATCTTTTCTAGTAATGTGACCTTTCAGAGTTCCCATGGGTCCCATGGAATACCACGATGTGGCTGCCCAAATCATCACCGAACCCCGCCACGTTCCACTCCTGGGACGTAAACTCGGCCAGTAGTTGGCAAGAGTGTGAAACAAAACTCTACGGAGCAAATTACATTCTCCTATTCCCACGTTTTTCTGTTAAGGGCACTTTCTTCACTGATGTGCGCTTTTGGAATTCTGTCTCGCTCTGAAATTCCCAGCTCATGGAGCTCCCTTCGTGTTGTTTTGTTGCTGACAGGGTTCACGGGTGTGATAAGCAGTTCTGCCGTAATTTTTTTCAGCTCACGTCCTCCTATTTTTCGTCACAGTTCAATGACCGTCTGTCGCGATCGCTCAATACACTCTCCTCTGCGTTGTAACTTAATGGATGGTGTTTTTTTATCACTTTCCATGTATGTGGCATGAATCTGCGATGCGATGGCTCTAGAGATACGAGACACTTTGGCTCACTGGTTACGGAGGTACCACCCAGAGAGCGCCAATAATTTGGCTACGTTCAAAGTCACTTTGTTCCGACACACTGGACTCACAACGTCACAGAATACTGTTCTGACTACGACTGCCACTTGCAAAGTGTTGAGGATAGGGCATCCTGCGGACTTGTCTAGCTTCTGAATTTATCTTCAAACATGCATTTCTCATGGTGTTGCCATATTTTTGTTGAACACTTGCATATGCAATGCACTGAAATTTACAATCAGGATGATTTTTCCTTCTGTACTGTATTATGTAATATCCCAGACGAAAACGACAATCCACAGTTTGAAACAACAGATCGTATCCATGTTCTACTAAGATATGAAGCTCTCCCAGTATTACTTCGATGACTCTAATGATCACACATGTAATGTTCATAGATCTGTGATCGATCTTCATCTATGAGATGAAATAATAGTCTCAACACAACAGGATGACGATGATGCAGTTTTTCACAGTGCAATAGATGGAATGCGATGTTGGTAAGACATCGGCATAGCTTGACGCAATGATAAAAGCACAATGGGAATGATTATGATAAAAACTCCGCAATTCAAAATAAAATGTACTGTAAGTTATCACTTACTTGGTACCCCACAAAGTCCTTGCATAACAACAATATACATATTATTGATGTGACGAGAAAATGATTCCGACAACATAATTTTAGTTCCAAAAGTCGTATCTTCTTCAGCCAATGAAAATTTCCTTGATTGACGTATTGTTGTGGCCTTATCCTGTAGACAGGTTTGTTGTAGCCGTGCTAGTTTATCCAGTGCAAACCTTTCCCATTTGGTATAGCTACTGGAGTGTACATCCATTTCAACGTGCTGACTTTAGTTAAGACTTGATGTCTCTCAATAGTTTTTACCCCCCACACTTTCCTTTATTTCCAAATTGACAATTCCATGATGCTTTAGAATCCGTCCTACAAACTGATCCCTTATTGTAGTCAGGTGGTGCCATAAATTTCCTTGCTCCTCGATTTCATTCAGTACCTCTTCATCATTTATCCGATCTTCCCATCGAACCTTCGAGATTCACTCTTTCTTTTGAGCAATGGAACGATAATGCGGGTTATCATGAGGAGAAAATGATTTTAAAAAAAAGAAGTACGTTAATGAGGAAGGAATGAAATGACATATTGTAAACTTTATTTCAATGGATCTATGGTGATCTTTTGCGCCAGATTAGCAGATCTGTATGAGCTGAATTCGTGTTTTTACTCTTGTGCAGATACGACAAGAAATTTTGGAGGAAAAATAAGTTGATTATGTATATTTCTGTGCTGTTGTTTCGGCCATCTTAATGGCATGCACTGTAAAGATTGTTTCATTCTCACCTTTCCGTTGATAGTGGTGTAAGTATCACGTATCGCTCATCGCTCGCTTTGCTGGTGCTATTTAGTATCATTTAGTAAAAGATTCTCAGTTATAAACTGGTGGACATAATGTAAAAATCTGAATAAGAAAAGCAATCAACTATAGAGAAATCACCATAAGCCGGCTACAGTTAATTTTTCTAGAAGTCGTTCAGTGAAAAACTAAAACAGTTCAATCTGTTGTTGCGTTCACGTGTTATCACATTCACAGAGAAGAAGTGAAAGTAGATAAAAAGAATATCCAAATCACGAGAAGTTTCGTTTTCCAGATCTGCTTCCGCTTATATTAACCAATTAGACTATCTGAGCTCTAGTGTCGCAGATTCTACATGTGATAACTACTTTTGGAATCCTTGAGGATGTATGCCTTACACGAAAAGTAAAAGATATGTGCTAATAATAAGTCGGTAAAACCGTCGTGTCTGTCGGCTTGTCTTTGAACACCTAAGTCTCCTAAACCACTAGATGAACTTTCATGGGTTTTACGCATATAACTTGAGCATTGTCTGGGACACTCTAAAAGCATTAGTTCATCAAAATAGGATGACGGAAAAAAATATGGTGATTTAAAGTTTTACTGAAATATTGGTCTGTCTGAACACGCTAATGTCCAAAACTACGATACGGATTATTATGGGATTTTCACTGGTGACTTCAGCGTAGACAGGGTCATCATGTGGCTTATATTTCATCAAAATTGGATCACGGAAGAAAGATATTAATATGTATTATAAAAAGGTATGTATATATGTATGTGTATGGGTGCTCCGAACCTCCTCTGAAACCACTGTATCGATTTCAATCAAATTTGGTACACATGTAACTTAGTGTCTTGAACGAATCGCTGTGGGAATAAGAATCACCTACCTATCACAGAGATATAGGGGTCGGGATGAAAAAACAGTGTAGGCCAAGACGCACGAATATCCAGATTTTATTCAACCAGTATTTGAAAACGACAGCATTTAGCAACAAACTATACACATAATTTTAAACCTTTACAAAACATTTTCCCGCTGACATCGATCGCATAATGATGAAAGGAAAAAAGTTGATCGCTAACAGTGCTACATCTTCACTGTTCGTTTTCGCATCAGGCATAGCGTTTTAATTTATTACTTCTTTACAACTAACTGTACTAACGACACATTCTGCAGATAGTGATTACATATAGCACTGAATAAACGTGCAAAGTTATATCAGGAGATATGACGTCATAAATTCTGTATGTGCATAAAAATCTGCCGCATTGTGCATGACGTTTGAATTTATTATTTCTTTGATACTAACTCTACTCACGGCGCGGTTAACGTACAGTATCGACATATGGCGCTGAATTTACCTACAAATTTATATCACTGCGGTGGCGGACAGAGAGGAGGTGGCAGTAGCAGATGGATATAGAGGGGAAATAGGAGATTCGCAGAGAGAGAGGAAAGGGGGAGATCGACTAAAAGAACTGAAATAAATACATACTCAGCTAGTATTCAATAAAAATTCGTAAATGTCTGAAAAATTTTCAGGTCCGAGTGATTAAAAAACTTGTCGAGTCATGAATCCATAACAGCTGGTGGAAATGCCTCCATTTGCTTCTGACTCGGATTATGGACTTTGGCACTTTTTCAGAATTCCCCAAACGGCGTTAACCGAACTTCCTCTGCATTAACAACGTCTGCTTCATAAAATTAGTTCACGATAGATGTTTTCCAGTGCAGCACAAACAAATTAATACATGATAATTCAGGTGAGGACCCTGGGTAGGCAAGTCAATTTAAGGAATTTTATCATCCATAAACCATCACCTCACAGAAGCTGGTTTATAACAAGATGCATTATCATGCTGATACAAATCATCATCATCTCTGAACTGTTCTCCTGTTGTACAGTGTACAAAAAGCTGTAAAATGCATTTGTAACTTTCCGTATTTAGCTTCTTCTTAAGCGCAATAATGGGATCATAACCTGACCACGAAGAACATCGTCATACCGTAATGCTTCCTCATGTGTACTTCATTGTTGGCGGTCTACATCGTGCCAGGTAACGTCCTCCTGGCATTCGTCAAACCCAAACGGTTCCATCGCATTGCTACAGGATATAGCATGATTCATCACTCCAAACTCCTGGTTTCCAGTCATCCACTGTCCAGTGGAGTTGCCCTTCACACCTCTTCAAGCGTCGCTTAATATTCAGTACAGAGAAGTGTGGCTTACAAGGAGTTCCTCGTCTATAGTACCCCATTACTTTTATTCCCTACCTACAGTCACTGTAATAGCTTGAGTACTGGTAGTGCTTTGGAAGTCACGGGTGTTTCCTGCCGTTGATTTCACGCGATTTTTACAAGCAGCCTCCACAATTCTCGACTTTCCCTCTCCGACAATATGTGAGGCTTGGTTTTGGGTCCTTCGCGTTTCCACACTAATATCGCCAGCAGTCTACTGGGGTAGCTTTAGAAGGGTTGAAATGTCCTTGGATTTGTTACTCGGATGAGATCCAATGAGTAGCCCACGTTCGACTTAACTGATAACTCTTAACCGACCTATTCTGCTGTTATTGACTTTCTACTGACAACGTACTACTCCCTGGATCATGTTATACAGCGGCTCCACCTCTCTTGACGTGTAGTAGACAGTTCCCACTATACAGGAGTGTACTTTTGATTAGATAGTGTAATTCTTACGTAAACATTGCCACAACTTTGTTCCAAAACGTTTGTGAAACAGCACCTAGACATGCACCTTTTGTAATGGCATTTCAGTTTTGATGCAGATTACATGAACTGGTCCTACACTGAAGGAAATCGGTTGCCTAATAAAGAAAAAGTACACTTGTTTAAATATAATATTAAGTTTAACAAATGTGATAAACTATTTCGAGTCTCATCATGCATAAAGGACATGCCTCCTCTTATTTGCCGCGGCGCATTTTCTAGCTGGCTTGGAAGATTACTGTATAAATTCCTTGTAGGCAACACATGTGAGACGCTAGGAGAACATGTAGCCTGTCAGACAGTCACCTATAATTTCAGTCCACACATTAGTCTTAAACTGCTTCTGGTGTCTAGCCTGAATTGTACCATGAGAGTAATCTGCCGCTCATAAATTATATGTATTGTAAAAGAAAGACAGCATTCTGTACTTTAGTTTCACCATCTCTGGAAAGTAGTTCAGATCTCTACGCAGTGTCTCATGAAGTGAGGGAATGTGATACTGTCGATTATGATCCGTCCGTTAAATAGGAACGGAGAGCCCGGCTATTACCTTGGTGGCATTCGAGAGCAGTGTCTTATTTGTCGATATCGGGTTCACATTTTCCATTTTCCCCATCTCTAAAAAACGCAGTCAACATGATACTATACTACACTACCCTACACACACACACACACATTACATGGACCCACACACAGCACATGCTCTTAAGACACAGCTCTCATACACCACGTGGGAAAGGGGGAAGGAAATGCTTCCCAATTAGGCGGCTGAAAAACACCTAGGGACTACGAGCCGACAATGCTGTACGACTTTTTCTTTGGAAAAAACAAAATTATTTCGAGAGATAGTGATTGGCTTATTTTATATTACGCGATATTTTCTTTGATGCAAACACATAACGTGTTTTACTGTTAAACGCTATCGGCCACCATTACCCATCATCAGAATAACTGAAGGAGCGTCAAGACGATCATCAGGTCAGACATTTTCTTTCTTTACTGGACGTCTCGTACAGCAAAGAAACCGAGCAACGTGGCGCATTGATTAGCACTCTGGGCTAACATTCGAGAGGACGACGGTTTAAACACGCGCCCGGCTATCCTGATTTAGGTTTTCCGTGATTTCACTAAATCGCTTCAGGCAAATGCCGGAATGGTTCTTTCCTTCCCCATCCTTCCCTAATTATATGGGACCGAACACCTCGCTGTTTGGTACTCTGCTCCCAAATCAGCCAACCAACCATCAGCAAAGAAATTTTAAACGAAGGGACAAAACCGCCAAAAACTTTTTTATACCAATCCTGTGTCACACACTATAAGATTTAACGAAAAACCTCTAAAGATAGATTGTACGCAAGTAAGTGACGATTTCTCTCACCCGGCACCAGCTTTTCCACTCGCAGCCAACCCCTCTGTCGGCCGTCAGAGCCGAGAGCAGAGTGATGACTTCACAGTCTCTTGTGCACTTCTTTTGGAGCCGCTAAAGTGCACTTGTGCAGTAAATGTAATGCTGTCAGTTCATATATCGTACCAAGAAAGCATGTTTTGGAACGTTTCTTCAAAATTTTGGAAATGTTGGTGGTTTTCGATGCGTTTATGGCTGCTAGGGAATGGCGTTAGAGAGCTGTAATTCAACGACAATATGAATTTCATATCCAACAAATATTTCCTGCGCCAATGTATAAGGGACAGTCAAACGAAAATGAGACAGATAGAAAAAATAAAATAACCTGCTTATTATTTAAAAATTAATTTCCGTAACTGTTAATACACTTATACCACTGTGAGACAAGACGGTCAATACTCCAACGAACAATGTTTGCTGTTGCCTACGGAACCACGATTGTACCCAGTGGACCCACCCACATGTTGCCGATGTTGTTTAGAATGCGCTCCAGAAGTTCGTCTAGAAGCTATTACACATAGTCCACACAGTCCCAATCGCTCCCAATGCTGTTTCCGTATTTTGCGAGCCGTGAAGAAAGACATTCGTGGTCGTAGATTCTCTTTTTCAGACGGAAACGTTCACGCCTGGCGTCAATCATGATACCGTATGACAATTCTAAAAGTTTTTCTATGAAGGCGTTGATCACCATGTCTCATACTGGGTTGAATGTATTGACAGCTATGTTGACTTTTTAAAAATAATAAACAGTTAACTTACTTTTTTTCTATGTGTTTCTCTTTCATTTGACTGCCTATTATGGAATTATCCTCAATTTGATCAAGTTATTCTAAAATAAATGATTTCAATAAGTATTGAAAAGCGTTTTTATATCAATTATCCTTATCTTCTAGCTTTCAGTGTAGCTATTTTGGTATGTTGTATGCAGTACAAATTCTAAGGGATGTGTGGTTTTGGAGAAGTGTGAAGTTATTACTCCAGCTGAAGTGAAGCCTTTCTGAGTTCCTTCTGAGACCACAGCCGACCATTTCCCATTTTTAATAAATTCCTGTACCTTAGTTTTGCAGACTAAGGAGATACTTTTCGCTGGATTTCACTCAACATAAAGATCCCCGAATATTTAAAAAAATGTAAAGCCATATCAGCGGCCCAAATGGGAACGCTGTGAGTTATTAAGTTGCTGGGATGGATCACCTCGCCCTTCGGGCGAAAGCAGCCTCTAGCAAGCTCAGGGCGATCACCCGTCCGCCGTCCGCTCCAACACATAAAAGCACCCCTCGCTCGCCGTAAGTAACTCTTGGTGATACAAGGAAGCCGTCTTTGCGCTAATCGGCGTTCTGCCTGGAAAATCGTGTCGTATGTGAACTTACAAAGTTTCATCATGCTAGATGGTGGACTTCAGAAGAATCTACTCATTTGAGGTATTAAATGAATTTCGAGACGATGACTTGTAACTTCTCTGTCAGTTTATAAACCTGTGGTGACTGTAAGTTCTGAATGTCAGAACTGAGGAGATAACTGTGTTGAATTATTGGATAAACGGTTGCTGTAAAGAGCTTGATCATGATATATGTTTTTGAACAGTTTGTTTCAGAATATATCTTGTAGTCTACGGAGTGTTTCCTCTTCTGTGTAGTCAGCTGCCACCGCACTAAATCTACTTCATATCTGCAACGGAGGCGTGGTTTTTCTGGGAGGCCATCTGAGGAAAACTGCAGGTTGGGAAACAGTCGGAGACACTGCTGTTTCCCACAATTTTCAGACGAAAATACCAACAGTCAGAGCTCGAGAACTGTGTATGCTCCGCCACACACCGCACTGTGGCTTTTAGAGCGTACATTTAGGTATAGACGTGTCAAATTCTGAGGTAAACTGATGAAAGGAATGACGATGGCACGCTGCACAAAACTTAGCGGGAATTGGTTGAAAGGAAACTTTAAACTTTGGTTGAAATGGCTCTGATCACTATGGGACTTTACTTCTGACGTCATCAGTCCCCTAGAACTTAGAACTACTTAAACCTAACTAACCTAAGGACATCACACACATCCATGCCCGAGGCAGGATTCGAACCTGCGAGCGTAGCGGTCGCGCGGTTCCAGACTGTAGTGCCTAGAACCGCTCGGCCACTCCCGCCGGCTTTAAACTTTGGCTTTCGCGGTTCCCGCAAATGAATCTTAACGTCTGTAAGTGCCAATTGGTAACCAAACGGATGTTCTAGCACACATGGACGACATTGCTTCTTTTGAACCAAGCGAAAACCGTAACGTGTGAAGCAGGACTTTCCCAGATCCTGTAGCGGAGAGTTTCTCTTCGAATACAACCACAACGTGGAAATAACGGGAAACAGTCATATGCCAGAAAGGCCATGAGTAATTCTTTTGACGATATCAACCACAAAGAGGGGCGCTTATCAGTCATTACGGATAAAGATGAGCGGATGCTGAAGGTCTTTGAACACCTTGCGTGTCCAGTTTTTGTTACTTAATGAGAAATTATACGCAGCTTAAGTAGCATGAAGTATCGGTCAGGAGTAAGATTAAACGTCACGTCGATGACGATGTCAATAGCGGCGGAGCAAAAGCTCGGGATCTGGGAGGATTTTGAATAGAATTACTCATCTATGGTACTTAAAAAAAAAGAATCTAATCTTTCTTACAGAACAGTTTGGTTCAATTCTACATATAAATGAACTACGTAAAATTCTGGCTGATTAGGTTAAGTGGAACTGGTGCCCCTACACCCTCAACGTCGAAATGTTCAGAAAAAGAACCATCAACTTCACGATATGTTACTTCCGCAATTTTCTTAATTGAATGTCGTTAAAAACTTGTCGTAAGCCTTATAATGGCAAGCACATAGAGCTATGTTGCGGAATTAGTATATTCGTTAATCATATTTATTGCATACGTGAATTATCAGTAAAAGTTGAAGGTACTTTCTGGCCGTAATAATGGTCACGGAATCTCGATTAGTTGGCTTTAGCAGTCCCTGCAAATGAATCTTAACGTCTATAAGTGGCAATTGGTAACTAAACACGTTTTCTAGCACAAATGAACGACCTTGCTTCCTTTGAACCATGGCGAAAACCGTAACGTGTGAAGCAGGAAGTATTCCAGATACTAAAGCGGAGAGTGTCTTGTCAGCTGCACAAATCATCTGGCTAAATCGGCTCTCAATAATTCGCAGCCCCAATCTCACGAAACTCATTCTCGTAATCAGTGAAGCCTTCAAGTGGGGATGTGGCACCATTACACTCCACAGTTAGACCAACTTTGGTCAGTGATGATGCCATATTGCAGCCCGACATCTGTGCTCTTTAATAGAGCTGGAGTTTTAGAATGGGGCTGTGACACCAAAACCACTAGCATAAAAGAAACATAAATTAATTAATTAAAACCTTGAAGTTTAGCTATGAAACTTGGAACTTCCCCTTTGTACGTAAAAATGAGAGTGCTGGAAAAACTCTTAAGTCATTTGATTTTTGAAACAGCTGAGCAAAACTGAACGTACTTAGACAGTCCTCTCTATACTTATTCGGATCATCACTAAACTGACACACAATATTTTTAGCGCAACGCAATCTGACTTTCAATAATCGCTACAAAGGAATGGCCCTGACTAACAATAACTAATACCTTTCATGAATCATTAACCTCACCAAAATCTTCGTTACTCGAACTACTGCAATACAGCGAGCGCCAATACTGCCAGCTAAATAAAAGATTCTAACTACTGAAGGCACTGACTACTGATAGGCATAGTTAGTAAGTGAAAGATTTCGATAGAGAACAAACAATGTACTTACCTTAATAATGTCCAAAAGTCGTAATATATATCAGTTCATGACATCCTGTCTTACAAACTTCATTTCTATGACGGACACACGTCCAGATCGCCTGCTCATAGTAACCTCTCAAAACTCTTGTCATCTCTCTCCCTACATCCACCACTGCTGGCGGCTCACCTCCAACTGCCCAACGCTACGCGCTGTTCACATCCAACTGCCCAACACTACAATAGCGAATATTCCAACAATGAGTCCAACCAGCCACAGACTGCACACAGCGCAGTCAGCGATTTTCGTATAGCGCATACGTGGCGTTACCAACATAATAACCTAAACAGCCTACTTAAAACCTGCAGTATCCTGAACAATTATTTATTGGCTACGCACCCACAAAGAATATTTTCCATTAAAATAATGGAGACTATCATGCAAATTATTTTCCACATAATAAAGCTATTTGGTGAGCTGCAAACTATAAAAAAATACTTTTCAAAGAAAAAACTCACTTATTTCCTTTTTAGATGTATGTGTGGTGGCTGTTCTTTCGGACACGTCCGACGCGACCTATTCACATAACTGGTTCACCTCGATGGACAATGAATCCAACACTTCCAGTGTGGACGCTCAGCTGCGTTCGGCCTACTGAGGGAATTACAAAGTAGAGAGCGTGGAGGACACGGATAGGGACTGCAGGTAGGTGGCGCTACGTGGATAATTGAGTCGGGCGCTTCGACCATAAATATAATCGACTGGCCCTGAAGTCATTTTCGTGGCTGCAACATCTCTGGCCTAAAGTCACGTGAATGCTGGCAAAACATGGTTGTTTCGTGTTGCGCTTATGGCTGTACTCAGCGTTTTGTCGGGGAAAATGGCATTACATTTCACGTGTAAGTGTTTCTGTGCTAGTGCAGATGCGTTTATTGAGATCTGCTGAAGTGTCTTTTACATGTTTTTTGCACTTGAAATAGAGTATCAAGTAAATTAAAGTGTTGAAAGTGATGCCTGTAAAGTCAGACTCATATTACATTTTGGAAAGTATCTGTTTCTCGATCCTACTGATAGATTCCCTAAGGATGAAAACCGAAGGCAGCTTTGGATACAGGCCCTGAAACGGAAAAACTTTAAGCCATCTGCACATACGCGCCTTTTCATATATACAAGTGAGATTATAGTAAGGTAAAAGCACCTATAGTCGACACATGAAGAGAATTTTTTTCTACCTCCTAATACTATAAAACAAATGTAGGCCCCAAAATTATTTTCTGAAACTTCGAAGTCTCACCTGTAATCTAAAATATGATTGTTTTTTTAAATTGATAGTTTAAACTTTTGTAAAAATAGTAGGAACTGAATCTTTCAATTGCACCTAAAATTGATACTCTAAAATGGACCTGCTCCTGAAGTCGACAATTTTGGCACCTATAGTTGACATAATTCTCATATCCCATTTTCTTTTATAAGTGACTAGAGCTCGAAACGCGGAGAATCCAATGTTTAAAGTTTTGACACGAGTCCACTCTTACTGTTTAAAAGAATTTTAACGACATTTTACTTTAATTGATAGTTTATTGTAATTTCGTCCCGCTGCCCACCAGAGGGGCGTTCGATGTATTTGTTAGATTTTATAAATGATACTGTGAACAAATCCAGGTCAAATGTAGTACTGCCATAATTTTTCGCGAATAAAAAAGTAATTTTTGTCGGAAGCGTTTGGCAGTCAATTGAGAAATGTGGGTAAAATACGGTACAAATACAGGATGGCAGACCGCTGATTTGAAATCCCGCCACGTTTTGCCAACAGTCACATGGTTTATGTTGGAGCCACACCAGCCCTATAGCTTCTGCACAGCAAGGCCAGTCTACTAGTATTTGTGGTCGAAGGTCGGGCGAGAGCTGCGCGGGATTAGCCGAGTTAGCCGAGCGGTCAGGGCGCTGCAGTCATGGACTGTGCGGCTGATCCTGGCGGAGGTTCGAGTCCTCCATCGGGCATGGATGCGTGTGTGTTTGTCCTTAGGATAATTTTGGTTAAGTAGTGTGTAAGCTTAGGGACTGATGACCTTAGCAGTTAAGTCCTATAAGATTTCACGCACATTTGAACATTTTTTGAGTCGGGCGGGAAGCGTACCGAGGTATTCCGTGCATTTGCGAAAAGCGCTGTGTCCAGTTGGTGCTGTGTACTGAGGAGAAGGATCAAATCGCAGCCCGGTACACATTTTCAGTATTTACCATTCGATATAAAAAAAAAAGAAGATTCAAATGGCTCTGAGCATTATGGGACTTAACAGCGGAGGTCATCAGTCCCCTAGAACTTAGAACTACTTAAACCTAACTAACCTAAGGACATCACAAACATCCATGCCCGAGGCAGGATTCGAACCTGCGACCGTAGCAGTCGCGCGGTTCCCGACTGAAGCGCCTAGAGCCGCTCGGCCACCGAGGCCGGCTCGATATCAACAGTTCCTTGCACTCCTTTCATTTCTCCCCTGTCCACTTTCAATTTACACAAGATTTTCTTTGTCCTTTTTTACCAAAGTCTGTGGCCGAGGGCACCTTTTGCGCTTTCGCGTTGACACCATATTGCACCAAGCTCTTTATCTACGCAAAGTAACGAAATCACGAACTGTGTTGGGGAATAGCATGACGAAAAATCAAACTTGACAAATAAGAGCCACTCTAATGTGGAAGAAGAGTGGCCGTGTCCCTTTCAAGGGAAACATCCTGGCTGTTGCCAACAAAGATTTAAGGAAACCATAGAAATCCTATTTCATTATGGCCGGGCGAGGATTTGAAGCGTTGTGTCTGCCAAATACGAGTGGAGTGTCCGACCACTGCGCGACGTCGCTCGGTGAGCAGCGTGGGAGACGCTAGCAGCGCGACACAGCGGCTACTGGTCCGGTGGGAGGTGTGGCCAGTGCCCCGGCGCGCACCTGTCTTCCGCGAGGCGGCGGGCGAACCTACCGCCCTACAAGGAGGCGCAGCACGCACAGTGCTCTCCTATATGGCACCGGTCCGTCTGAACCGCCTGATCCCCAGCGGCCAGTGGACGTCAGCCAAATGGCAACTGTCGGTCAGAGCGCAGCCTATTGTCTCGGGACAGCACCTGCGAGGATGGTGCATTTGCATGTCTCGCCCGACCAACTATTACGTCTTCTCCAGTTACGTTTCGAGTGTAGATTGAAAGGCAACACGATTTTGCCACTGACACAGTATGGCTTTCGGAAAAGGGGGAGCACCAGTAACTATTTATGTGTCGTGTTGATAGATATCAAGTAAACCTTCACAGTGACAAGTTATCTTACAGATTTACTGTTCGATACCTAGGAAGCTCATGATCCTGTTGGCGTGTTTTCTTACTTTTGCAAACGTTCAATCACCTGGGTGTCCGACACATTTGTCTTAGTTTGCTGCAAAATTATTTACGTCAAAGGGAGTTAAAATCAGACAGCAAGAATACAGCTTGTCTGGACCCTTATAAGGCGTCATCATCATAATATCCAATTTTGGCTTAGGCATAGTTCCAATTTCAAGAAAACTGCAACTAATCCTTCCATCTCTCATTAGGACGCTCAATATTCCGATTCCCTAGAGGTATCTATTTGTACATAGTAGGTATTGGTTCTTTTGGCATCATTTCAATGTGTTCATTTCATTTCTTTCTGTGTCTTCTATTTCCTGAGGTATAATTTTGACTCCCAGTTCATTCCTTATCTCACTATTTTTATGTGATCTACGAGACAGTAAGAAGCTAAAGGTCTTAGGAATCTCATCTCTGCCGCCTCAGTCCTCCTCCTTTGACTGGCGGAGCGGGCGGAGTCCAAGTCCCTGACCCCCACTTTTGAACTGGCACTTCCATCACATTATAAAATTTTAGTACTGTTTCTTTTCTAATTTTTTTTGAGGAAAGTGCGATTTATAGCACCTACCAGCTACTGAAATATTTGCAGTTTATATTATTTATCAATGTATGTGATGTACGAGATCTCAAATCCTAAATATTTAAAAGTTTTCACTTGTTTTAACGCTTATCATCAGTTATTGTTCATGATCTTAGATGCTCCATTCCATGGGATGCCATTATCATAGTTTTACTCTTAGATATTGTTATTATAGTTGTCTCTTACCTTGTGCCAGAACTAAATTGCTCACTGTAATTTGTCTTCTGAGTCTGCTAACATTATTTGATCATCTGCAAGAAAAGAGTGTATTTACAACCTTTACTATTAAGCTTGTATTGGCGCATTACTTTATTCTGCCATGTCTTTATGACGTCGTCTATTATGTATTAAATAATGTGGATAGTAAAAGAGGCCCTTTTCTCACTCCTTGGCAGATGTTTCTCGCAAACTGACTTCCTTTTTGTACTTTGATTTTGTTGTGTATATACGTATACTGAATTACACTTATTCTTTTCTAAAATTTCCGATGATTTTACTCCGTTAACTTATCAAAAGCTTTCCCAGTTCTCTGGTATGTAACTGTATTTCCAATAAGCATTTACAGTACTTGATACTTTTTTGAGTAAAGATTCCGACTCATATTCAAATAATTCCACACTGAGGTTGTCTTCCCCTGGAGCTTTTCTGTTTTTAGGTATTTTTAACAAAACCTTTAGTTCTTCAGTTGATTTAAGATCAACATGCTAGTCACAATCTGCAGTTTTCACTTTCTCCTCATCACCTGTCCATAGATTTTGGAAACAGTCCAACCACTCATTTCCTGAAATGGGATTAATTTTATTTTATCTTTTAACCTGAAGGTTCACCAGTAGCTATGTGTACTATTCTTATTATTTCTTTCCGCTTTTCTTAGTTCTGAAGGTAATACCTACTATTCTAAGCCCTCTCTCGTATCTCTTATTCCTAAAAGATCTGATAATATATCTTCACCGCAATTGATGTGTTCCAAAACGCAGAACATGTCTGCATTTGTAAAACATCTGTTAAGTTTCAACTGTGTTGATCGCGGATGAGTAATGCAGCTGATCTGTCTAAAAAATCACTGAAGACTGATCACTGTCTGTTACCATCTAAATCATTGTTGTTTTCTTTCCACGTGAACATCAAATGTACCTGACAAATACGACAAGCGTGAGACCGGCTAAATTTAAGTTCTAACACCAGCAAAGATACTTGGGCTGCATCTGGATATGACACTATCCTGGATCAAACACGTTACTCATATTGTTATGAAAAAAGGAAACCTTACGTATTGTAAGTAACGTGTGCCTTGGTGGTCAACCTGTTGCAGGATGTAACAAAAAGGTATGTCCAAACTTCCAGGAAAGATTCCTCAGACGTAGATGAAGAAGAAAGTGTGTTACACTGACATTGATCCGGAAACGCTTTATTTCAATGTTATAGTTCATTTTCTACTTCTCTTCATATTCACATTAAACACGGGAAACACACAGGAAAGAACGTGTCAACACGGTATGAAACAGTTTCTTAAATGAAATGCTCAAAATTGCCATCTGATAACAAGGAGAGATGCATCAACTCACCGTCGTATTGAATCCCTTACGAGTTGATGTATACTTGGAGAACTGTGTGTTGCTTCATAACCTTCCAGAATACAAGCACGAGGTATTTCTACGTCCTATACCCGATATCTGTACACAAGAGCTTTCAAACGCACACACAAATAAAGGTTTTGTTGTTTTAGCCACGGAGAACTCAGACGCCAAGCAACTGGTACACCTCCACCTACCCATCTCTCAAGGAGAATCTGTTATTTGGAAGCCTACGGTCAGCAACACTGAAATAAGGAGGAACTCCTAGTGTGTGAAGTATTTGGGTTGTCGAACTCGTAAAGTCAAATTTTCTAGAGGGACAGGCACAGTATGTTCTAAGAAGCATGGCAAGTCACTCCGTTGAGCCGGGATGGAAGATCATGAGAGTCTAAAAAAACGTCGACAACAATGCCATCGTCAAACGTAGACAGCAAATCTTTTTTGGTAACGTGATTGCACAATTTCGTAAGAACTCTCGACAACTCATGAGTGCTGATTGTGAAAACGTGTAATATGATCAGGTTGAAACGAAGCCTCATCCGCGAACAGCGCATTTGGACTAATGTGAGAGTCAACGTATTATTGAATGAACGATTTGCAGAAGTGTCCCCGTGTTGGAAAATAGCCTGCTAATAGTGCCTGCACACACCGTACATGATACGGGTGCAGCTGGTTTTCGTGTAGCCCTCTCTAGTAAAGCGATTAACACTATTCGTTGCAGCTAATACTCTTGCACCGACACTAGCGTTGTCGTAAACTGCACGGACAAGCTCCTCCTCCAACCGAGCTCTTCTCGCCCTTCTAGGGTCACCGAGTCGCGAGTAGTAGGCTCAAACGTCCCATGCTTCTTACGATGACGATCAGTTGCTTCAAACGTCTCGTTTCAAACGTTCGTTTCAAACGTTCAGCGCCACAGCCATTAGTATCTACTAGTCTGTACAGCTGACGGACACCTGCCAGCTCCGCGTTTGAGTACACTTCCATGCACAGTACCGGAAACTAAATTCGTCAGTTAATGAGTTGATGCTTTGTGCTTGCACAGTCCGTCATGAACAACGTAAGGTTGTTGCTACGTGCCTGATGCTGATAAAGCAATGATGCTAGTCACACGGCAACACAAACAATGAAGTGTTACATATTAACATTACTTTCGTTCCATTGGAACAACAAACACTGACGGTCAACCTAAAAATTATAACTTGCTGTACATTCTAATCAAACTTAACCAGGAAGACATTGTGAGCAGTTCATGTAAGAGAACGAATCATGTAATACCGATGCCTTCTTTTTTGTGTGTTTCCCGTGAAAAATGGTGATTATGAAGAGAAGTAGAAAATGTGCTTTAACGTGCAAATAAATCGCTCCGGACCCATGTCGATGTAACGCATTGTTTTCTCTGAACCCCGTATAATCTCTAGTGTTTTCGGTATACAGGAGAAAAATAAACTGCAGATGGGAACCTGTGTCCGAAACCTTCATCCACCAAGGCAACAGAGCATCGCGTTCCTAGGTGACAAGGCCTGTCTACTCAGCAGTTAGCTCCATCTTCTCCATTGGCGATCTTGACAATTAGTCGCGAACGCCTGTTGTTTGCTGCCGAAGTGGTGGCCTAGTGGCAGGCGCCGATATCTATAACTTCTACGCTCGATCCCACCGTTGGTCGGCGTTTCAAGACACGGGTTCCTGTCCTCTACTTGTTGCTCAAGACACCTTCTACAACTCCTGAAAGTTTGTCGTAACATTTCTGAGACACTATAGAGAATACACAGCTGCGTAGGCCAAGACGTTATTAAGGCCTGGATAATCAGTAAGAGGAACTTCAGGATGCGGAAATACGAAAAACCAGACAGATGTACATCCATTCTAGTGACTGTTTATATCCCCCTCAAATATAAGAAGCTGAATTGCTTCTTTCGTTCATTGCAGAACTTTCAACGTAACTCCTTATTCTCTGAACGGTTGTAACACAGCTACCTAATTTACCAGAGCATAAAGTTTCTTCCTCACTATTTCTTCTGAAAGCTTCTTTTATGTTTTATTTTGGTGTTAGTCAGTCTACACGGGAAAAGAGTAATAGAAGTGTAAGGATCCTCACAACTTTATGGCGGCAATCTGTTAATGATAATTAATTTAGTAGTTGATGATACAAATAACAATTAACTAAACACGATTGCCCAAAGCTAATTTTCCCCCAATCCAGCTTTTATCGGTTTTTTCATTATTAGATTTTACCTGATTGTGGTTTCACTTTTTTATCTCATCTCATCCGTTTGTAATTTACTCACATGTTTTTGTTTTCATTAGTGTAATTCGCAGCAGCTATTCCGGTATGGACCTCGTTCCAATTACAGCGCGGTGGCGCGTCTGCAGGAAGCAGGACTCCTCCGCGAATTTGTTGTTTATTCTGTGACTATTACAACAGTGCACACTGTATTGTCAGCTAGGTTACTAATGACGATGCTGTGGATGGACTTCCTTCTCTCCAAAATTACGGTTCAGTAAACAAAATTCTCCCGTTTCCAGTTTCCAGTTTTCTTCAAAATTGTTAGTCACGAATCTCTTCTCGTATCATGAATATTGCAACACACCGTTCACAACTCGGTTATTTACCCTCAACTGGAACCTCAACTACACACAGCGGTGGATAGTCTTACAGGCACAGCGAAGAGGGACAAACCACTACACACTGAAAAATTAGCCTGTGAGCGAACTGAGTGACGCATATGAGTACAAGTGAAGAGACACCATGAGCGACACATATCTGTGATTAACAGAGTTCTTAGATGTGGCGTCACAATTACCCTAGATCCTCGAACTACCAAGGCATTCGTTCGGGAGAACGCTGAGAAGACGAAAGTCATGCCGTACCTCCTAATATCAAGTCGGACGTGCTTTTGCTCGGCGTAGTGTTGCAGCTTGGCAAGGCGTGAACTCAACATGTTGTTGGAAGTCCCCTGCAGAAATATTGAGCCATGCTGCCCCTACAGCCGTCCGTAACTGCTAATGTCTTACCTCTGCAGGATTTTGTGTATAAACTGAACTCTCGATTATGTCCCATAAATGCTATATGGGATTCATTTAGGGCGATTCGGCCGGCCAAATAATGCGCTCGAATTGTCCAGAAAGTTCTTCAATACAGTCGTGAAAAATTATGGCCCGGTGACATGGCTCATTGTCATTCACTAAAAGTTTGTCTTTGTTTGGGGACATTAAGTCCATGAACGACTGCATATAGCCTCCAAGCAGCCGAACATAATTATTTAGAGTCACTGCTCAGTTCAATTGGACCCAGTCCATTCCATGCAAACACAGCCCAAACCATTATGGAGCCTCCACCAGTTTCCACAGTACCTTGTTCAGGGTTTCGTGGGGTCTGCACAACACACGAACCCTGCCATCAGCTCTTACCAACTGAAATCTGGACCCATCTGACCAGGCCACGGTTTTCCATTCGACTAAGGTCCAACAGATAAGGTCAGCCCAGGGAGGAGCTGCAGGACACGTCATGCTAACAGCAGAGGCACTCGCGTCGGTCATCTGCTACCATAGCCCATTGACGCCACATTTCGTCACACTGCCCTAACGGTGCGTTCGTCTTACGTCCCACATTGATTTCTGCTGTTATTTCACGGAGTGTAGCTTGTCTACTAGCACTGACAACTCTGCACATACACCGCTGGTCTCCATCGTTAAGCAAAAACCATCGGCCACTGCGTTGTCCGAGGTGAGAGGCGATGCCTAAATTTGGTAGTATCTGCACACTCTTGACACTGTGGACGTAGTAACACTGAATTCCCTAACGATTTCCGAAATGGAGTGTCCCATGCGGCTAGCTCCAACTATCACTCCGCGTTCAAAGTCTGTTAATTTCCGTCGTGTGGCCATAATCACGCCGATAACGTTTTCACAGGAATCACCTGGGTACAAGGACAGCTCCACCTATGCACTGTCCTTTCATACCCTGTGTAAGCGATACTACGCCATCTGTATGTGTGGATATTGCTATGTCATGACTTTTGTCACCTCAGTGTGTATTTCTCTTTGCCTGTATTCGTACGTCCTGTTTGCTGTCCATCACATTCGAATAAGATACACGTCATGAGTTTGCCTCTGTAAGCGAGCGATCCTACCGCATGACTGTCATTTGAAGGATCCGGGTTCGATTTGCATTTTTACTGGGCATTTTTCCCAGGTGGGGGACTGGAAAAGAGTGCACTTAGCCTCATAAGGTCAAATGAGGAACTACTTGTATAAGAAGATCTGGAAGCTGTCAAAGGCTGCGAGAGTGGTGCGTTGAGTGCTGACCTATGGCACTACATACCGCTTCCAAATCATGTCACGTGGCATATCATCACAAGCTGATCGGTTTTGATCGTACTATTCTCATGGCCTGATCCTGAAAACAAATACGTCCACATGATACACTCTACTCACATCAATGTCTGTTGGAAGAATAGCTAGAGTACACAAAGAAGGGAAACAATTACACCATCCAACAAAATTTTACATTTTTCTGTAATTGCCGTGATAACAGCTAATTTTTATGTTTTAGGACGTGCTGATAGCAAAAATGTTAATGCAAATGCAAGATTATCTCTCATTTTGAAGTTATGATAAGATTATGGACTATGTGAACTTATGCATGCATTTGCATCTGAGGAAGGTCATTGAAGGAGCAATCACTTTGCCTGGCATTTGAAGTTTTCTGCTGGTGATTCCCTGATTAGAGGCCAGCAGTAACCGGCTAACGTTGATGCATCCTTGGTATCTCATTTCAGTGTTCAAAATTTGCTGGTTAATGTGTTCTCCCAGCTCGTCGGTTACAGAACCACAGTTGTTAGGAAAGAAGTCCACGTGAGACTCTAGGAACTGTGAATTTAAGGACATGTTGCACCCTAGTTTACTGTAGCAGTCCAGAGCATTTGTCTCATGATCCTTAAAGTTCTCTGCTCTCTCGTATCCTAGGAAGCTCGTTGACACTATCCCCGGAAATCAGCCATTTAAATTTGTAATAGTTCGGTCGCAATAACAATTTTTTCATGTTATCGTATGTTACTTTCATGTAAGGTGCACACCCAATCGGAATCTATGGCAACACGTAAATAGTTTACAGTAGCACACACATGAGACTTATTGGAGGAGCCTACGAACAACTTCCACTAATTACGTTTGTAGCCAATGCCCATAGTTGCTTTCAGTCCCTGTACCTAAAAAAATTAATTAATTAATTAAAAAATACCAAGTTCTTTTCACTGACGAAAAACTGAGGAAATGGCATATGGCGGTTACGGAACGCAGTTACATTTACCGTTTTATCAAGACAATTCGATTGTTATAGTCTTCATGCAAACAGTTGAGCTTTACCTTTTGGCAATTCCAAATCTCTCACTACGTCATTATCTTCAAACTGTCAGTTTTTGAGTCTCTGTACAGTCATCGTTACACATAAAATCATGATCTTCCGAAGAACTGGGTTTTGAGTGTGTTGGTACACCACAACTTTCGCTACCGCCTTCGTCACTATCACAATCATATGCAACAGGAACAGGCAGTCCGTGTCCATGAGGCACTAATCACAAGGCCCTGTCGTGTGTTAGGAAATGTCAAGGAAGAGTTTTTCTTCTTGGAAATGCCGTGTGTTGCGATATGTCAAGGAAGACTTTTTCGTCTTTGAAATACCATCTGTTAATAGGGTTGTCATACAAAAGTAACGATAATTCATTTGGTTTGATGGTTCTCGCCAGGTCATGGGTATAGTAGAGCCCATGGAACATCTTTCACGGTTCAAGCGCGAATGAAGACTCGAGACGAAAGATATGGAACAAAGGCCAGGACTTGTCCTGGTCCCCAATTTCTCAACTGAAGTACAATCCGAACGCCTTCCCAATATACAGCGTTATTGGCCTCCTTTGTGATTACATTGAAGCCTGTCCGCTAATGTAGCAAACATTTTCAGCTCTCTTCAAGTCTTTTCGAAGCATATTGAATCATTACAATGACCACACACACTAACTACACTAAAGTAAGACGTTCTTCCAGAACATGAAAAGAAGACAGGTTGTAACAAACTGAAAATACACTTACATGAAACACGCTTTGCTCCTCCTTTCCTCTTCCCTTCCCCTTGTTGCTACGAGCCCGTGCTAAATATACAGACAAAATACACGCCGCTCTTGTTGCTTCAAACTTCATCACACTGTCTACCATCAGCGGGAATTCGAAGCCTATATGGGAAGGGACTGAACATGAATGTTAATGAAATAGAGTTATTTTTAAATGTACACCCCTTTAACTTGAAAAAGAGAGATAATTCGAGTTTATCGCCGTTTTTGTTATCAGCTCGGTCTCTATAGTTAACAAACATTTATTTCATCCCAGTAACTTATTCGTTATAGCTAGTGTTATGAATCATGCAATATGACACTGATGATATCAAAAAGTATTATTAATAGAGAATATCTTCCGTAGTTTACCGAAGACACTAAGTTGTCCTAGGACACACAGCAATTAATTTACTCCAAATGAGATACTGCTAAGCCTAGCAACGCAGCGATACGAGCCTGCGGAAAGTTCTGTTCATTAACTCCAAACGTGAGCCTCCAGCAGATGTTTCTTCGTCGAAGTTGGAGATTTATAATGGTGTCGTCCTAACGGCGCGTTGTCGCTCAGTTATTACCTGGTGGAACTGCTGCAAGATAGCAGTTGCTCATTAAACCATTAGCAGTTTAAGAAAATTGTCCGTGGAACAGATTCCATTATACGATTGTCATTCCTAGCATCTCTTCAAACATACGTCTTAACCATAATTATCATAAAGCTAGTGTCACTTACATCAACAGCTGAACTCGTCTCATTGTAAACATCAGAGCGGTGCCACTTTCTTAGTAATATTGAACTGTTAATTATTTATGAATTTTTTGGCACTTTTAACGTAAATTCAGTACCTCACAAACCTTTTTCCGGTACATCTACTGCCGCTACTCTTAATTACTACTGAAGGGAATAAATTTCTGTGAGTAGTCCAACGTATTGGCTATTGATACTGCATTACGGCAAACCCCCTGCACCTTCTTCTATCAACATTTTACGTGTTGTATGGAACAGTAAACATGTAAGCAAAATTTTATACCAAATACTGTACACACTTTATAGCCGTGCGTATCAAGAGGGTCTCGAAAAGGCTGATGTAGACAAATTATTGTGAAGGAACAAAATAGAAACCGGGTAGACAGAGCGGAAGCTGTTTTTGACTGTGTTGGAGCTTGCACAAAAAACGGAGCGTGTTACTGGGTTGCATTGGGACGCTTATGCTACGTGCTAACCGAGGTGGCACAATGGTTAAGACACTGCACACAGCTTCGGAACGATTGCAGTTCAAATCCTGGTACGGCACCCTAATTTATGTTTCCCATTCCCATTGCTTCGCTACGTCGCTTTAGTAAAATGTTCGTATGTTTTCTGTGACATGGGCGATTTCTTTCCAAATCCAGCCTTGCACTCCGTCTCTCGTGATCTAAAACCTAGTCTTCTTCTTAGTAAACAAGGTAGTCTTTTGTCCCAAGTATGCAGCTCTATCGAGTAATGGAGATGTTATTTACAATGGTAATGCGTAGATGTTGACTGGCTTACACGGTCGCATGAATTGGAGACGTGGCCAAAACTTCGTTAAAATTGTGCTAAAAGTAATAATTATTTTGTACGGCAAGGAATGCACACGAAATGCAAATAAGTAATACTACATGCTCGAGAGGCGAAGCATAGTCACTGAAACTTATTGAAAATCGTATTTTTGCAGTTAAGTGTAAAAAATTTAAAACGTTGCTCCTAATTGGTGTGATTTGTGTTACGTGAAGTTACTGCCCCAAAGCCTAATCCAAAAGGAACTGTCCAGTTGGTTAATTACATGCTACGACTCACACTGGAATTAAAAACTTTTTTATGACTACCTCTTTGCCCGCAGCTTCGTCCAGGTGCGCATACGCCACATATTTTTGACACGCATACATAATTCACATAGAGGTAACATATTCCACACATATTTTGTCACTTATAAATATCTCTAGCCAAGTTATCCTTGCAGTTTCATCTGAATTCTGAGGAAATGTCTGGTTCTCCCACACTGTACACAATGCCAATATACACAGAACATAAAGTGAAATAGTAGTATTTACCCATATACTATACGGCCGCGTAATACGCTGACAAAAATTTTGGCTCGCAGCATTGCTCAGTCTCACGCTCTGCCTGACGCACTGAATAACGCAATTTGAGTTTCATATTTTTAAATTTTGGGAAAGAAATACAAAAAATGATTACCAATAGGTTGTTGCTCAGACTACCACCCATATGGGTAATAGAGTTATCTTACTCGCAAATTATTTTTATACGTTAATAAGCCATGTATATTCGAACCGTGGTTGAAATTGCTCCAAGTGTCCCTGAGTTACGCTTTTATGTCACAACTTCTCACTCTCGCCCTCAATCATATGGCTGTTTGCGATGCCTCACTACCACAGTAATTGTTTCGATATATTGTGTTATGTGTCGACAGAAGTGCCGACACAGTGTTATTTTGAAGGGGCCGAATAGGCACGCTATAAGCTCAACCAGAATATCGTGAAGTCTGAAACAGGATGCTCAATGAATGCTAATAAGAAAAGTACGTTGCTTTGGGAATACTTAACTTTAATCCATCCTTTTGGTATACTTCGTTTATGGTGAATACAAGTAAGACTCTCTCCAGATATGGTTAACTGCGCCTTGCTAGGTCGTAGCTATGGACTTAGCTGAAGGCTATTCTAACTGTCTCTCGGCAAATGAGAGGAAGGCTTCGTACGTCTAGTCGCTAGCAATGTCGTCCGTACAACTGGGGCGAGTGCTAGTCCGCCTTTCTAGACCTGCCATGTGGTGGCGCTAGGTCTGCAAGTACTGACAGTGGCGACACGCGGGTCCGACATGTACTAATGGACCGCGGCCGATTTAAAACTACCACCTAGCAAGTGTGGTGTCTGGCGGTGACACCACATATTGTTGCTGTGGTTTGCAGTCCGAGCACTGGTTTGATGCAGCTCCCAACGCTACTGTTTCGAGCACAACCCCGTTCATTCCCGAATAAATACTGCAACCCACATCTATTTGAAGCTGCTTACTGCACTCGTCTCGTGGACCCCCTCTGCCATTTTTGCGCCAAACGCGTCCCTCCTATAGTAAACTTGAGTCTCACAACGTCTACTGTTAACCGATCCCTTCATTTAGTCAAGTTATGCATCATATTTCTTTTCTTCCCAATTCTACTAAGTATCTCCTCATTAGTAACGCGATCTACCCATCCAGTCTTCGGCATACTTCTGTTGCACCACATTTCAAAACTTTCTATTTTATTCTTGTTTTAACTGCTTATTGCCCACGCTTTACTTTCGTTCCAGGCTACACTCCAGACAAATGCCTACAGAAAAGGCTTGCAACACATAAATTTTTATTCGATGTTAGTTAATTTGTCTTTCTAAGAAACGTTTTTCTTGCCATTGCCATGCTACATTTTATATCGTCTCTACTTTGGCTCTCATACTTCGTTTTATTACCCATCAGCAAAACTTATCCACTACTTTTTGTTTCACATTTCCTAACCTAATTACCTCAGATTCGCGTGATTTAATTCGTCTGAATTCGATTAGTCTTGTTTTTCCTTTGTTAAGAATTACAAAACCATTGGCAAAATGCAGAGTTTTTTATTTCTTCCCCCTGAAGTTTAGCTCCCTTTGAAATTTTTGCCTTACTTTCCTTCACAGCTCGCTCAGTGTACAACCTGAATAACATTGGTGGTAGGATACATACCTGTGAAACTCTTTTCAACCCCTTCTTCGTTTTCATGCCTTTAGACTCTTATAACTCCATCTGGTTTTTGTGCAAGTTGTAAGTAATCCTTGGCTAGATGTATTTTACATCTGCTACCTTCAGAAACTTGAAGGTCGTTTTCCGTTCAACACTCTCAAGAGCTTTCTCCATTTCCACAAATGCTATAAACATACGTTTGCCTTTCCTTAAACCATATTCTACGATAAGTGGTAGGGTCAATATTGCCTCGCGTGTTCCTGCATTTCTCCAGAACCCAAACTGATTATCTCCGACGTCGGGATCTACCAATTTTTCCATTCTTCTGTAAATAATTCGTATGAGCACCTTGCAACCATGAGTTATTAAACTGATAGTTCGGTAATATTTACGGCTGTCACCACCTGCTTTCCTTGGAATGGAAATTATTACATTCTTCTTGAAGTCTGACGGTATTATCGCTGTGTCATACATCTTACACAGCAGATGGAATAGTTTCACCATGGCTGGCACTACAAAGGACAACAGTTCTGAGTGAATTTCGTCTACTCAGTGGGCCTTGTTTCGGCTTTAGGTTTCGGTGCCCTGTCAAACTCTTCTTGTAGTAGCGTATCTCCTATCTCTACTTCATCTGTACCAAATTCGGTACGCATAGCTGCAACAGCAGTTAAAGAGATTTGGAGGTATGTCAGTGTCTCCTTCCCCCGACCCCTTACCCCATCCCCACGACTATAGGATTGGAACGTCATTGGTACTCTTACCAATGACGTTAACGACCCCAAAAACTATTCATTTGATACTAATTTAGTTGTTATAGAATAGTTTCACATGTCATACGTTCACACCCCACCCCCCACTGTTATAGGTGCCGTAGGGGTTTTGTTGCACTTATTCAGGAACCTTCGAGGGCGCACGCACAAAACTCATCAACGTTTCTTTGTAATAGGATGATATACAGGAACGCATAGCAGATGAGCATACAAACAAAGATATATTGAGTTTTAATGAGTGAAGCGCTAGTTGTTTTCTTTTTAATATATAATGAGCCTACTTACTGTCTCATACGTGAAATCTAATACAAATTCAAGTAACTTTACAGTATGTGTTTTAACGCGCTGATCGAATTGGGTGACTATAATTTCATGTAATTAATGCTTGCATTTTGATTATTTAAAGATTCTAGCGGTGCTAACGATGTTCGGGGCTTATAACAGTTCTCTACTGAAATATTTATGACTACTGCGTGTCACCACTTAATTACAATGTTAACTAAATGTTATTTCTTTGTTATTGGAAATGCTTTACAATAGTTCTTCATGTTTATGCACCCATGCAATCTGTCACCGTACACAGTTCGTCAGTACAGATTTGAACAGTTTTCCTCCAGGTTATTAATGTGTCTCGCGTTCAGTTTACCTGCGACTATAGAAAATTTGTGAGCAGGATTCCGATATACTACTACACTTCAAAGTGACATATGTATACTACGTCTCGATGCCCAACGTCATAAAGAAATTGTTCAATATTCGATCAATTGTCACTATTGCAAGTCACTATAATAGGTGTAGCAGAACGTGGTCGGCTTACTACTCCTAATAAAAAAGTCAAATGTGACGCGAAAGATTTCTTGGTGCCTTCGATAGGTGATGTTATTTTAGGAAATACATTCCCTTCTTAGGGTCTTGCAGAATTCCTTGAAAACTAGTAAATACATGTACATTAGTGTGACAAAAGTATACTTGCCTTTCTCTGAAGTATTATTTCTGTCATCTCACGATATTATTAACTCCACTGTCCAGTTAGTGTCTAAGAACGGGTTCAATGCTGATTTCTGAGCAGTAACAAATTTTTAGATTCGCACCTGAACGTATGCTACTACTGGAAATGTTGTTTGACTCGGAAGCAGAGTGGTAAAATATATTTACATAGAGTCTATGGAATATGTCCTCTTACATTCGAGGTTGAAATATTTTGCTAGATTTGCAGTGTCTCTCTCCGGGTAATTCCCAAGACCTCTGCAGCGTTTCATGTTCTGTAGGCTAGTTGTATTATTTTTCACATCTCCATGTACGCTATGTACTATATCTAAAACTTTCCTATCGAAAACTGTGTGCGGCTGGTCCAGACGGAGGTTCGAGTCCTCCCTCGGGCATTGGTGTGTGTGTTTGTCCTTAGGATACTTCAGGTTAAGTAGTGTGTAAGCTTAGGGACTGATGACCTTAGCAGTTAAGTCCCATAAGATTTCACACATATTTGAACATTTTTTCGAAAACTGTTCGATTTTAGGATGAACATCTGTGCATATCCCAAGTCTGTTTCACACACACACACACACACACACACACACACACACACACACACGTTCGTTTCAGCTCCTGCATATTTGAATGGCATTACAAATTGGATTTATCTGTAAAGATACATTTAACTTGCAGTGCTATCCTTCCGAATTTTCTACTTCTCCCACCTCCGAAACCTCCTGACGTTGATTCTTCTGACCTCCCTGTGTCGGCTTGTTTCTCGCACAACATTTTCCCCTCTTTCATTTCTTTCCCAATCGCCTTGTCAACGTTGTTATTCTTCTGTACATGTTTTTGTCTTTGTCCATAATTTGCTCTACTCCTAATTCTTCCATATCTTTCGTAACTTCTTGTATCCATCTCTTGGTGGACTTTCATTTCTTAGTATACTCGTATTCCCAGATCCCCTTGGTCAATCTGTACTTGCTCATCCTAAAGATGTTATCAGAAAACCTCAGTCGTCTTTTTCTCATTTCAGTTAATTCCTGACTTTTTTTCTCTCTACATGACGCCTTTCTTTCTTGATTCCAGTACCTTCCACAGTGTTTGTCTCTCTATCTTTTTCGTATTTTCTGTTTATGTTTACTTGCTGTGAGTCACACATTGAGCTGTATATACTAGTAATACTTCTGATATTATCACAATGTTGTAGATTCGCAATAACGAATATTGTTTTCTTGTTGTATGTAGGGTGTGGGAGATTTTAAAACAGTTCGATTTTTTAAATCCTTTTGTTGTTCCCTTCTTTGTCCTGCCCTTTTGACTACATTCGTTCTCCCAGATATTTCAGTTTCTGTACGTCTCAGTTCCTCCACGTCTCGTTTTCCGTCGTGTATGGTCTAATTAATATATTCCGGAAGAATTTTTATCACAGAAAGATAGCTCGTCTTCCACTGCCTTACAGTTTCCACACAAACAAATGTTTCCGAAATTCGATGGCGTTATGGCAACAAACTAAAGTCGTCTAGTTTATCGTGTGAGTGATTGTTGCCTGCCCAGAATGAAACAGAATGAAACATATGAAGGTATGCAGATTTTTTATTATATTCGTACGACAAGTTGCAACACTCTGCTATTGATAAGATCTTCATCAGTAACAATCCATCATTCGCGACTGACCTACCAGCTTTCACAGATAATCAACAGACATGGTGAGCGATAAGCTTGCATTACTGACCTCAATCACGACTCTTATTATCTCTATCTATGTTGATAAAACTTCCCCATCCTCATCATACTTGTAAACACATCGTACGCCATAACCCAGCCTGTACCTCCTGTAGACTTCCAGTAGTAGCATTCTCTCATCATACCTCACAGAAAGGCTATGCAAGATTTAACAATTATCTCCTTTCGGTCAAAATATTTCCTTTCTCGCCATAAGTTATTGTTTGAATTAAAATCATTGTAAGGAAGAACCAGAATATATTTTCAGTTATCAGCCATTTGGTGTTACGTGACAATACGCAAATTCAAGATGTCAAAATCAAGATTTGTGACCTGATGTGGGGCAGATCACGCATGTGAATGTCTGACAGTGACAGACAAATGAATAAATAAATATTGTAAAACACAACAATAAATATTGATAATTAGTTTTGCATACCGCGTTACAGAAATAGAAAAACAGAATAAAACTCATATGCAGACTGAAGAGACTCCGCACAATGATCAATCTTATCATGAAACAATTAAGGAGACGTTAGTTTACGCTTGATTCTAGAAGCAAAAGTGGAGAAAAATATAATATAATTTATTGCAGTCTGTGATTTTAATTTTAATTTTGTAGTAACATAAATTCATCGTTGTCTTGTACTGGATGACTTATTCCAAATTTATCATTCCAGTTTTCTCCCAGTTTTCACAGTTCACTGTTAAAAATACCTAGAACAGAAGAGTCTCAGGAAATTCGACCATAATTCTAAGCCACTACACAACGCCATTATTTTTATTTTGATGAAGAAAATTTCCTTTTCCGATGCATGGCTGCTCCATGTGGTACCCCTGTTTCGATTACTTGACGGTATGTTCTTTCACGGACGGTACGGTTCCTTTGATTCCTCCGCAAAATGTTATATTGGCTACTCTCCTACATTATACGCTTCTTGTACCGAGCGAGGTGGCGCAGTGGTTAGCACACTGGACTCGCATTCGGGAGGACGACGGTTCAATCCCGTCTCCAGCCATCCTGATTTAGGTTTTCCGTGATTTCCCTAAACCGTTTCAGGCAAATGCCGGGATGGTTCCTTTGAAAGGGCACGGCCGAGTTCCTTCCCAATCCTTCCCTAACCCGAGCTTGCGCTCCGTCTCTAATGACCTCGTTGTCGACGGGACGTTAAACACTAACCACCACCACCACCACATACGCTTCTTGCTAGTTCTTGTTTCCTGTCCGTTCCATAAACACGCATCTACAGGGTGGTTATAATTAAACTGTCGCTACTTGAGAGAGCATCCGTGGGAAACGAGTGATCGTAGAACACTGAAACTCTGTGGAAACATTTTTAAAGATATGCAGAAGAGAAATAACGAATAAACCATTGAAGTAAACACTTTTTAATTTCCACCTGAGAAGTTAACATTTGTTAACTTGGTACCATGTTTACGTTCTAGGCTACAAACGTTGCTGAATGTGACGACCGTCTGCATCCACAGCAACCTGGAACCGCGCTAGAGAGTGCTCTACTGCTACACGAAACAACGGTGGACTATGAAATGTTCGGTTGCCATGACACAACTCGTGCACTGCTTGAGGATCGCACATTGCACCTGAATTCTCAGCCATAGCAACAGTAACTTCTTCGACAATTTGTGGCGTAATTGAGCGTCGGCCTCTTTCAGGACCAGTTCTCAAATCGACAGCTAATTCGAACTTCCATATCATGCTTTTCAATCCCGTTGCGGAAAGAGGAGCTTTCCGTATTCCCTTAATGCTTCGAAATCACGAAGAGCAGAAACTTTGTTGTTGTTGTTTTGATAAAACAACTTTACGAGCAAAGCCTTGCTTGTACTCCAGTACAGACGCATAAGCACAAATCATGACACTAATACAACTAACATCGTACATACTGCAGCGAAAGTCCGAATATCAATCCTATAACGTTGAATACCCACATGGTAATAACGCTGAAGCGCCTAAGAAACTGGTAGAGTCATGCGTATTCAAATACAGATACATGTAAACAGCATTGCGGTGGGCAACGGCTATATGACACAACTTGGGTTTGGCGCATTTGTTACATCGGTTACTGCTGCTACAATGGCAGGTTGTCAAGATTTAAGAGAGTTTGAATGCGTTGTTATAGTCGGCGCACAAGCGATGCGATGCAACATCTCCGAGGTACTGATGAAGTGGGGATTTTCCCGTACGACCATTTCACGAGTGTACCGTGAATACCAAGAATCCGCTAAAACATCAAATCTCCCACATCGCTGAGGCTGGAAAAAGATCGTGCAAGAACGGGACCAATGACGACTGAATAGAATCGTTCAATAAGGCATAAGTGCAACCCTTCCGCAAGTTGATGCAGATTTGTGCTGGGCCTTCGACAAGTGTCAGCGACAACGTGCGAACCATTCAACGAAACATCATCGATATGGGCTATCGCAGCCATAGCCCCACCCGTGTACCCTTGATCACTGCACGACAAGAAGCTTTACGCCTCGCCTGGGCCCGTCAGCAACGAGACTGGTCTGTTGATGACTAGAAACATGTTGCCTGGTCCGACGAATCTTGTTTCAAATTGTATCGAGCGGATGGACGTGTACGGGTATGGAGACAAGCTCATGAATCCATGGACCCTGCATATCAGCAGGGGACTGTTCAAGATGGTGGAGGGTCTGTAATGGTGTGGGGCGTGTACTGTTCGGGTGGTATATGACCCCTGATACGTCTAGATAAGTCTGTGATAGGTGACACCTATGTAAGCATCCTGTCTGATCACCTCTATCCATTCATGTCTATTGTGTATCCCGACGGACTTGGGCAATTCCAGCGGGACAAAGTGACACCCCACGCGTCCACAATTTCTATAGTGGCTCCAGAAACATTCTTCTGGGTTTAAATACTTCCGCTGGCCACCAAACACCGCAGCCATGAACATTATTGAGCATATGTGGGATGACTTGCAATGCGCACTTCAGAAAAGACCTCCATCCCCTTGTCTTCTTGCGGATTTTCGGACAGCCCTGCAGGATTCGTGGTGTCAGTTCCCTCCAGCACTACTTCAGACATTAGTCGAGTCCATGTCACGTCGTGTTGCGGCTCTTCTGCGTGCTCAGGTGGGCTGCAGACGATATTAGGCAGGTGTACCTTTTTTTTTTTTGGCTCTTCGGTGTAGTTTTGCGTCTTCATTGGCTCAAGTGGCGAAAGGTTAATTACAATACCCTGTATATCTATACTGCGCGAGCCAAGCCATTTGACCGTGTGTGGCATCTCTCCATTGTCTGTTCCATTTCCAAATGGTACGCGGAAAAGCGACTGACGATAAGCCTCTGTATGAGCTGGAATTTTAGTTGTGTTTCCCGGAAATCTAACAGTATAGTGGCGTGTGCTGCATGAGATCCCTCTTTTCGCCTTGAAGAAAGGTAATGATTTTCTCTATTACTACTACGTCGTAATTTTAACGTGCAATGCTGAAATCTGTAGAATGATTGCCTTTTTTATACATCTTTTGTGGATGAGTTACATTTCCTTAAAATTTTCCAATGAAATTTGTTCTAACGTCTTTTTCTACATCTACATTTGTACGGCCTGTGATCTCAAGGAAAATGGACGGTGTTCTTTGTCAGAAGTTGTACCCTGCGCTGTACGACTTTCCTTCTAAATGCATCCATTATTAGCATGAAATCATAAACAAGTGCTTGTGTGTGTGTGAAATCTTATGGGACTTAACTGATAAGGTCAACAGTCTAAACAAGTGCTTCTCACATTGTCATGTCTCACATGACAGAAATCTGCAGTAGACTCCATTTACAATGCATGGACTGCAACGCATTCCGAAGCTGCTAATTTTCTTCTTAGTGAGAATTCAGTTGAAAATTCATTCCAGGCATGTTCTTTGACTGAACCAACATGGTTTGTAGTAATGTGTAACGTCTTCATGGTCTTCGCTCAATTCCATCGGAAACTATTGCAACTGACTAACAATGCTATTCGCACTACCAATTCCGTCACGTCCAGCAATTATGACATAAAGAGCTACTTGATGTACAAAACAACGAATCTCTTACATATTGCCTGTCGATCGTTACAATTCTTAGGTCGTTCGTCGTCAAATGAATCCTTAAATTTTTTCTGAATGTTGTAATGTGTTTTATAGCGAATTTGCGATACCCGTCGATCATGCGAGTTCATAATACATACTGTGAGATCTGAACCTCCTCTTCTGTTATTTCAATTCATTTTCTAACAGTTGTGACAGTGGATCGCTAGCCTGCTTCCTTCCATTTTTTCTTGCAAACAACCACTGGACCTGCGAACTTCACTTCTACCACGAACAATCAGCGAAGAATAAACAGCTCTTACTCCATAATCCTACCTAACTGAAGAAAGTCGTGAGGACGAAAATAAGCCGCATCAAATTATGGAAGAAACTGTCTCATCGCACTGCTGAATGAAATATCGCATTACACCGAGACGGACGGGCAGATTGAACGCCGTGGCCCTGCTCCAAAACAAGCGTCGTTCCTATGTCAGCCCTTCCTACATTTCTCTACAGTTTTCTGGCATTGCCAGTATTCTATATACAGCAGCAGCATGCGTAAAAGACCATTACAGAGCTTCCTATGTTATCTACCAGATCACTTATTCGTATCGCTAATTTTAACGCCCCTCATTATTTCCTTGGGGTACGCTGAAAGTTAATTTCTTCTACGACCAAATCTTTGTAATGATGTGCTTAGTTCCATTTGTATGGAAGTTCTGAACGCAGTCACACAGCTAATTCGGATCTCTAAGTTCACATGTGGCTCAGGAGGCGGCAGTGTAGACCTTTGCCGATTACTTTCTGGAAGTCAAGCAACAAGCCATGACTTTATGTATTACTTTCCGTAGCAGATAATTATAATACCTCCGAAGTTCATGATTGGTAGCTCTTCCTATGACAGTATTACTCGTCTTCTGAACTTCTGAACGTATATCTCATTCGATGTAGTGAGTAGGACGTATATTTCAAGATGTGGTACTTACAATATGCAACGATTTTTCACCCGTAAATCCCTTCTAAATAAAGTTCTACTGCTTGACCACTCCCGCAATGTGTTATATTCGGCATTATCTTCGCAATACTTACGTAGATACGCTTTAACGGTCCACTGCGGCTGAACCGTACCGTCTGCCGGAGTTGGTAATGACACCGTACAGGGGAACAACGGAGCGCTTCATTTGAGATGCAGCTCAAGTGCCTCTCGCTGACGTCGCCGTAACTTCTCTCTCGATACGGTATAGACGGGCCCTGTCCTACCGACTGCGCAAAAACCTTCGTTTCTTTCCCCAGTGCTTTGATCCTCAACAATTTCGTTCTTTCGTTTCTGACCTCTAATTTTTCTTCTTGTATACCTTCTGTTTCAGTCCCCCTCATTCACCATTCTCCACCGCTCAAACATTTCCCTGTGTTATCGCCTCTACGTCTATTTTCATTTCGGCTACATCATTTATCTAGCTTTATTTAGCTCTACGTCCCTTATCTATATTTATGGTTGTCAACTCGTAAATAACACATGAGGAAGCTGAAGCACTGTTGCGTGGCGAAACGATTTTTTTTACTTTTTCCATTCGTAAATGACAAATGTATTTACAGTTCGCAAGTTGAGTTTTTGTATTCATAGACACATATAATAGTGTTTCGGTGCTTTTCTTCAGTGAGGAGACTTTTGGAAACTTCTGTACGATCAATTCCGCCAGAAGAAGACAGAGCAGATGAAATTTCCAAAAAATTAAGAATATCTATTTGTTATACAAACTCTTCGCCGCTTTATTAAGAGGAAAGAGAGATTGCAACCCTAATCAACATGTAAATCCTGCTAACTGGCTGAGCTGGAAACATAAGCGTCTGTAAAACAGCTACAGGCTGAAAGTCCGTCCACTTGCACAGTGCCATTGGTTTAACTTGCGAATAGCTAAGGCACAAAATATATTTTATGTTGTGCTGAAGTGTCTTGGTCCGAGAGCCTTGGGCCTGATCATCAAATTATTCAATCTAAATAATTTTGTGGTGCAGTATCTGTACATCATGGTTTAATTAATCATGTACAGTCTTAGTAGGGGCACTATTTGTTCTTTTGTACGAACATAATTATTCTTTACAGAGAATATGGGTTTATTTAAGCTTCGTACTTTGTAGAAAACTCAATTTTGCATACAAACCCGTATTTATCTGGCCCTTTCTATGATTGTGCAACAATATATTTCATAACGTATAAATCTAGTGTTAGCATCAAAGCCTAAAAATATTTTCATCACCGGATATGTTCTCAACGGTTTTTGTACAGTTGCATAGCCAAGGAATCTTGTGAGAGGTCGGCTTCGTATATTTATTAAAAATTCTAATTTTATTCATAGCTCACTGAAAGCCAGTTCCTGGTTGTAATTAAACTATTTTAGAGAATAGTCAGATAAACCACATTTTTAACGGTACTAAAATCGGATCACATCAAAACTGACACATTCAGGAGATTAATCTCCCATCTTCTGGCTCACGCCATAACAAGATTCGCAAACGCATCAGCTTTAAATGTGCTTAACGTTATAAGTGTGCCTGAGCCGAATCATTCTCTTAAACCGTTTACCTATGTTGTTTGGGTAGCCCCACAAACTGAAGGAAGTTTATGACCTGTCTTACTTGTCATGATCTAAGTAATAATTTGGACTCTATTTTCTCTCATCTCTCCTTCCAGACACAAAGGATAAACCGATCTTCGCAGATATATGAAACATTGGTGTAGTTACTTCGATGTTACTACGAAGAAGACTGTCATACGTAGTACTCGTTAATTTCATCGGACGTAGTCAGATGGATCAGTTCTAGCGTAAGGTGTTGTACTAAATATAAACACGGCTGTCGACACCTACCACCGTCGTCAACATATGAAATGAAATCCATAGCCAGGTATAAGACTCCCCAGAATTATCATTCGTTTTAGACTTCAACTGAAAATATCCATGTTACTGCTATCCGTTTTCCAATACCATCTATAATGGTCGTTGTCTCGATATTTTCTTATCAGTTATTGCGTACAATGATGGGCCAAGACATTATGACCACTGCCCCCGTGTGACTGATTGACGCTTGGTAACTTTGAGGACACGTGACGCACTAAGCAAAGTACACAGGTGTACAAAGCTTAAGTACGAAAGTAGCTATCGTATGTCGTGTCACTGCCAAATAATATAGCTTTATGGAGCTTAGACAACACACAGAAAGAACTGCTACAGTATAGCAAAGAAGGTAACTTAAACAAATACGCAATGATGTGAACAGAAATGACACTTTTAGTTGAAGAAAATAATTACGATGAAGTAACCGCGATTTGTGAAGGCCGCTTGGACTTTAAAAAAGATGGTACATGGTTGGTAATATGGAGTGTGATCGCTACGGACCCCATCCATCCCTCGCTGGCCAGAAGGCAGGGTAAACAGTTCTTGTGGTAGAGCGCACCATTCTTCCAAAAGTGCGGTTGACAACTGCTGAAAGGTCATTGTTACACATGGACTTGCTGCTTTACACTGAGGTGACAAAAATTTTGGAATGCCAACGAATGTCTTGTCGGACCTCCTTTTCCTGGTGTAGCACAGCAACTCGTTGTGGCATGGATTCAACAGGTCGCTGGAAGTCCGCTGCAGAAATACTGGTCCTTGCTGCCTTTATAGCCATCCTTAATTGCGCTAGTGTTGCTGGTGCAGGATTTTGTCCACGAACTGACTTCTCTATTATGCCCCTTAAATGTTCCATGTGACTCACGTCGGGCGATCTGGTAGGCCCAATTGGACGCTCGAGTGGTCCAGAACATTCTTCAAACTAATAGCGAACAGTTGTGGCCCAGTGACATGGCGCATTCTCATCCATAAAAATTCCATCAATGTTTGGTTGCAAATGGTCTTCCAGTCAATGATCTGTTCAGTTGGACTGTAGTACCCAGTCCATGTAGACACAGCCCACACAGTTAGGGAGCAACCACCACAATGCACAGTTCATTGTTGACAGCTTGGGTCCATGGCTATGTGGGGTCTGTGCTATACTCTAACCCCACCATCAGTGCTTACTGATTGAAATCGGCACTTACCTGACCAGGCCACGGTTTTCCAGTCGTCTAGGGACCAACCGATAAGGTCACAAGCCGAGGAGAGGCGCTTGCAAGCTATATCGTGTTCGTAGCAAAGGCACTCGCGTCAGTCGTCTGCTGCCATAGCCCATTAACGCCAGCGTTAACGGATAGATTCGTCGTACATCCCATATTGATTTCTGTGGTTATTTCACGCAGTGTTGCTTGTCCATTAGCATTGAACACACTATGTAAGTAGGCTGTTTAGGTTTTCTTATTGGTAACGCCATGTAGCGCTCTGTATGAAAATCACTGGCTGTGCTGTGTGCAGTCTGTGGCTAGTTTGCATTGTTGTCTGCCATTGTAGTGTTGGGCAGCTGGATGTTAACAGCGCGTAGCGTTGCGCAGTTGGAGGTGAGCCGCCACCAGCGGTGGATGTGGGGAGAGAAATGGCGGAGTTTTGAAATTTTTAAGACTGGATGTCATGAACTGCTATATATATTATGACTTTTGAACACTATTAAGGTAAATACATTGGTTGTTCTCTATCAAAATCTTTAATTTGCTAACTATGCCTATCAGTAGTTAGTGCCTTCAGTAGTTTGAATCTTTTATTTAGCTGGCAGTAGTGGCGCTCGCTGTATTGCAGTAGTTCGAGTGACGAAGATTTTTGGTGAGGTAAGTGATTTGTGAAAGGTATAGGTTAATGTTAGTCGGGGCCATTCTTTTGTAGGGATTATTGAAAGTCAGATTGCGTTGCGCGAAAAATATTGTGTCAGTTTAGTGTTGATCAGAATAGGGAAAGAGCGAAATGTCTGAGTACGTTCAGTTCTGCTCAGCTGTTTGAAAATCAAATAATGTAAGAGGTTTATCAGCACAGTAATTAATTAATTTTTCTAAGGGGACGTTTCAACTATACAAACGCCGCTGTGCAAGGTTTTTACGTGAAGGCCATCGGTCACTCCATTGTCCGTGGTCCGAGGTAATGTCTGAAAGCTGGTATTCTTGGCACACTCCTGACACTGTGGACCTCGGCTTACTGAATTCCGCAACGAATTTCGAAACTGACTGTCCAACGTGTCTAACTCCAAGTACCATTGCGCGCTCAAAGTCTGTTAATTGCCGTCGTGCGGCCATAATCATGTTGGAAAATTTTCCACATGAATCACCTGAGCACAGGTGACACCTACGCCACTGGGCTGGGCTGTGTGTGCGATACCACCGCGATCTGTATATGTGTACATTACTATTCAATGACTTTTATCATTTCAGTGTACTTCACCCCAACGCATCGCACTCGTGCTCCATGGGACTTAAGTCGAGGAAACGGGTAGGTCAGATCATTCGCTGAGTGTCCTCTTATTCCAAGAGGTCCTCCACCTGCACTTTTCGATGCAGTTGCGCGGATGAGAGCGTATTCACTATGCGTAGTGCAGTGGTTCTGAAAGTATTCTCAAACGGCGAGTACTGCACCCAGGGGCGTTGCCGAACGTAACAGTTTTGGTGGTCCTGGTGTTTTGGTGTGCGCAGGAGTAATGCTGCATGGGCTTGCTGACTTCCAAATCTTTGAACACGGCACACTCACAGACAACACTCATCCAGTTTCAGACGCGCTGTTAGAGGTATGGAACGCCCTACCACAAAATGTCCTTACCATTCTTGTGACCACTTTGGGGTCGCGTTGCACAGCATGAACTGCAGTTCGTGGTGATCACACAACCTATGAAGAACCTAGTCCCGCCTTTTATGATCTCCAGGAGAGCGTCATTAACCGCAGTAACTTTAGTGTAATTATTCCCATTGATTAAAAGTGTCATTTCTATTGGTCATTGCGTTTTCGTTTGAACTGCCGTCTGTAATATACTGTAGCAGTTCGTTCTAGGTAAGATACAAGTTCCATTGAGGTACGTTACCTGGCAGTGTCACACATGCGGAAGTTACTATCGCCATTAAGCTTTGCACACCACTGTATATGAGACAAGCAAAGACGAATGGAGAATCATTCCAGCGATAATACGAGTCTCCAATGGGGAAAACCATTGAGATGAGTGACTTCGACAAAGTGCAGGTAGTTACAGCCCAATGCCTGTAGACGTAATTCTCGTAAACGACCAACTGGTCGGCTGTGCGACTGCTATTATAATGACTGTCTGTGAAACGGAATTGGAGGCTGGTGAAACCGTGGGTACACGACGAAGTGCTGGACGCACAACCCGTCAGAGAACCTCGATATTGGATAATTTGCCCGCACTGCGATGTAGTGTAGACGGCGGTCTGTGGCAGATCTGACCACGAAGTACAGAGCTGGTAGTGGCACAAATGTTTGGGAGCACACAGTTCAAAGTATATTTTTTTAAAATGGGGCTCTTCAGCAGACAATTCCTGCGTTTTCCCACGTTGGATTACTTACATCGAAAATGGTGCGTCATTTTAAGGCTGTGTTGATTGCTTCATGTTTTGTCGAATACCAAGCAAGACTCTGTACTTGTTTTGAGGATACAGACAGACAGAGCAACACACACACACACACACACACACACACACATACACACACACACACACACACACACACACACACACTTCAATCCTTCGTCCAATTAAATGTTGGAACAGGAAGTTCACAAGGCACAAATGTTTCAGTATGTGCAATATATGATGAATGAGCACTTATTATAACCAAGGTAAACAAACAAAGAAGATAACTTTATCATTAAAATGCTATGGAAGAACATGTCCTAATAAATTTTGTGGAAGACAAAAGCAAAACATAAATAATTATCAGACAGTCCTGTGTACACAAGTATTACGGCTGTAACTGCTACGAAAAATCGAATTTTTCGTCTGTTAATAATTATTGTGCATTTTGTTATCAAAACTGGTGAAGTATGGTCTCTTCCCGACAAACGTATCTCTTTAGTTTATCTCGTTCACTTACTGTTTTCAGTTACCTCTCTCATTAAATGTTCGATGTATCTTCTTACAACTCCTCGCCGACTACCTTCATTTAATGCAATCGCCAATTTTACTACAAGATTCATAAGTTCAACATGTAATATAAATCATTCGTTCAAGATATCCCGATGTATCTATTTAAGCCAAATGACCTCTCTCTGAAATTGAACACATAACCTAATTTTTAAAAAGTTTTCGAAGGTAATAATTTTTAACGTACTTTTTGCGAAAGACAGCAAACGTTGATAAAATTTAAAACTCGAAAAATAGAGTAAAATAATCTTGTGTAGCTGAAAGAACAACATGTTAGAGAAGACCGCTAATAAGGAAAGGCATTTTTGCTGACGTGGTGACCATTCGATAACAGTCTAGCTTTGTTATTAGTGCGAGGCGATGATAAACGAGAGCTGATAAATTTGGCACGGTACATTCGCAGCTGTCGTCCAGTTCTGACACACGCTTTTCACAGCTATTATATTCACCGAGTCGTATCATACTGTTTACTCTGTTTCTTTTTTTAAATTTCAATTAACTTTTCTTCTTCTCTAGTATTGTAAGTATTTTTTTCAGAATTGTGGAAGGATCCAGATTTGATTTCGTAACTATTGCCGTGTCAGTAACTACACTACTGGCCATTAAAATTGCTACACCACGAAGATGACGTGCTACAAACGCGAAACTTAAACGACAGGAAGAAGATGGTGTGATATGTAAATGATTAGCTTTTCAGAACATTCACACAAGGTTGGCGCTGGTGGCGACACCTACAACATGCTGAAATGAGAAATGTTTCCAACCGATTTCTCATGCACAAACAGTAGTTGACCGGCGTTACCTGGTGAAACGTTGTTGTGATGCCTCGTGTAAGGAGGAGAAATGATTACCATCACGTTTCCTACTTTGATAAAGGTCGGATTGTAGCCCATCGCGATTGTGGTTTATCGTATCGCGACATTGCTGCTCGCATTGGTCGAAATCCAATGACTGTTAGCAGAATATGGAATCGGTGGGTTCAGGAGCGTAATACGGAAGCCGTGCTGGATCCCAACGGCCTTGTATCATTAGCAGTCGAGATGACAGGCATCTTATCCGCATGGCTGTAACGGATCGTGCAGCCACGTCTCGATCCCTGAGTCGACAGATGGGGATGTTTGCAAGACAACAACCATCTGCACGAACAGTTCGACGACGTTTGCCGGAGCATGGACTATCAACACGCAGACAATAGCTGCGGTTACCCTTGACGCTGCATCACAGAGAGGAGCGCCTGCGATGGTGTACTCAACGACGAACCTGGGTGCACGAATGGCAAAACGTCATTTTTTGGATGAATCCAGGTTCTGTTTACAGCATCATGATGGTCGCATCCGTGTTTGGCGACATCACGGTGAACGCACATTGGAAGCGTGTATTCGTCATCGCCATACTGACGTATCACCCGGCGTGATGGTATGGGGTGGCATTGGTTACACGTCTCGGTCACCTCTTGTTCGCACTGACGGCACTTTGAACAGTGGACGTTACATTTCAGATGTGTTACGACCCGGCGCTCTACCCTTCATTCGATCCCCGTAAAACCCTACATTTCAGCAGGATAATGCACGACCGCATGTTGCAGGTCCTATACGGGCCTTTCTGGATTCAGAAAATGTTCGACTGCTGCCCTGGCCAGCACATTCTCCAGATATCTCACCAATTGAAAACGTCTGGTCAGTGATGGCCGAGCAACTGGCTCGTCACAATACGCCATTCACTACTCTTGATCAACTGTGGTATCGTGTTGAAGCTGCATGGGCAGCTGTACCTGTACACGCAATCCAAGCTGTTATTGACTCAATTCCCAGGCGTATCAAGGCCGTTATTACGGCCAGAGATGGTTGTTCTGGGTACTGATTTCTCAGGATCTATGCACCCAAATTGCGTGAAAATGTAATCACATGTCAGTTCTAGTATAATATAGTTGTCCAATGAATACCCGTTTATCATCTGCATTTCTTCTTGGTGTAGCAATTTTAATGGGCAGTAGTGTATTTATTGTGATCATTTGTTTAAGGTGTAATAGCATCATAACTTCCAATGAACACCTACACCGTTTGGTGATGAATGTGCCTTGGCTAGAATTGTTTTTGAAAGGAGAGAAGAATGCTGCTGAGTCAAGACTATAGTATTTTCACTAAATCACTCCAGTTTAAGGCCGTTTTTTTTTGTTCTTCAACAAAGGCACATGCGTGTCAACCTCCTCCCACTCTCTCCCTTCCCCGCACAACATCTTTTTTTTCAACGCAAGTAGCTGCCTGGCTATGTGTCCTCAATTTCGCAGGATTAACTATATCAATTTAGCACCGAGCTCCCGACGCTGAAACAGACACAGAGAAACGCGCTGAGTGGCTTACGCAAGCGTTGGCACCAACACTAGTTCAGACATGTATACAATCTCTAGCTCCAGCGCGTAATGATAGCGTAATGCTGATTCATCGCAAGGCGTCTATGAGCTATAAATGCAACTGCAGCCACGAAAGTCAATTTTTCTAACCAAAACGGCGAAAAATTTCCCCGAAAGCTCGAAATCGTAACCATATTTGGCGCAACAAGCAAGCCAAGAATGTTTCGTTCAAGAATGTAGTTCGCGCAAAACGTCGATCGCATAAGTAAATCAGACAGCATAGCATTCTTTTGTCCAGTTAAGTACTCCAAATCACTGCTGTATTAAATATTAGAAGTTCCTCAGTGTACGCTGACTTTTCCTTCCCCACAGCTTTTGTTTGTTGTCACTACTTTCTAGACGCGTCTCTTCGTGTTTCCTGCAATCAGCAGATTATATTCGTCTGTTTCTGCAGCGTCGTAATATTGTTGTAATCTCTGAATGTCAACATTTCGCCCCTAACATTTAACGCTTCCATCTGTAATTTCAGTGTTTAGTGGGGTCGAATTGAACGATTAAGACTGTCCATAAAGCACACACAGGCACTACAACTAAAAGGATGGCGTCCACATGAGGTTAGGATTTGCCACGACGTACGACGTACACGTTTGTCCCCTCCCGCAGAAATTCACTGCACACTTATTTCCCACCTTCACACCTTTATCAGTGGACCGACAGTGAAGACTCTTCTTCGTCGGCAGTTGCTTACCGTTCATTCCCGGAACTTGTTCCTATCTTTTATGTTATTTGTATAGTATTTTTAATCTGTTTAGTAACGTTCCTTTCCCACTTTTTCTGTTTGCATTTTCTCGATGCGATTTTTTACGTGGAGGAATGGCAAAGATAAGTATGGATAAAATACAAAGCTATAAAAAACCTTCCCTATTTTGATAGGCGGTTGTATAGAAGAGAATAGTGTTCAGTAAAAATGGGCTCTGAATTGCACACCTTAAGAGCTATGAGCACTTATCCATATTCGCTGCTGTGAAACACACTTCCATTACTGGAAGATTTTTGCTATTACGAACTGCCTAAAGAATGAGATCTCATAGATCTTTTGGGAATATTGATACACAAGTGCTTCTGAGTTTTCTGACGAGTTGTTTCCATTTTATCCACAAAATGAAAACAACAACTCATCATAAGAATCGCAAACACTAACCTACAGAACGCAGTAAACAACTGAGGAAACAGCTCTCTGCTATTGCCCACGACAGCAAGCTATAAACATCTGTTAGAGTTGTTAATCTAAACCGCATTCTCAGTTCTAGGTAAGTGTGTATGTTTTTTGTAATGGAATCAGTTTGTGTTTTGTTGGTTTTGTGATATCATTGTACATTGTGCTTTTGTATTAGCACTTACCAGCATAACGGACATCTGTTATTCAACACGGGAAAGGGGGACGCTTTATATAATTAGGGTATGCAAGCCCCATTAATGATATACAAACACTACAGGAATGCATCATCGATGCCTGCCAACGCATCCGTGACCAGTCTGAAGTTTTTCAGAGCTTTCATGATTCCCTAAGACGTCAGACAGAAGCATTACTTTCCATGAATGGACACCATAATGAGCATCTCTCGTAGCTATGTTTTACAAGTGCATGTCGTATATAATAGCAAGCTCTGAAGTTTCTCAGTATCAGAATAATATGTTGTCACTCGTCTACGCATTTGTTTACTTTCTTCTGTTCAAATGTTCAAAAGTGTGTGAATTCCAAAGGGTCTAAGCTTAGGTCATCGATCCCTAGACTTACACACTACTTAAACTAACCTATGCTAAGAACAACACACACACCCATGCCCGAGGGAGGACTCGAACCCCCGGCGAGAGGGGCCGATCAGTTCGCGACATGGCGCCTCAAACCGCACGGCCACTCAGCGCAGCTTACATTATTCTGTAGGTCACTTACAATAGCAAAGAACTTGCTGTAGAAGAGATGAAGATGAACAAGTGTTCATAGTTTTTAAGTTATGCATTTTGCATTTTAGTCAGTCGCGCAACAAAGCAAACCGATTTTGTGACATTTTACACGTTCCTAACCAGGATCGAATTATTTAGTCTCAACTCCGTGCTTTTAAAGTTTTGCTCTTGAATCTCTGCGTGTTAGTATAATTTACTAGACACAGTTCTGGCGTTTTGGTCAGTGTCTTTGTAGAGTTTGTTAGCGCCTGTCGATAGTCGTTTGTTAGTTTGTTTTGAAAGCTAGTGATCGCTCGTTGGCATTAGTCAGTCAGCCAGGCGGCAGCTGTCTGTCGATGAACAGCAGAAATGGGGAAGTAATCGACTGTGACATTTCACGAATTCCTAACCAGAAGCGAGATATATAGTTCCGCCTGTGCGCTTTGGTAGTTTAGTTTTTGGATTTTTACTACACACTGTTTTAATCATCTGTGTCTGAAAGTAAGCCGATTTTGTGACATTTTACAAGTTCGCAACAAGGAATCAATTACTTACACTCATCTGTGTGCTATGGTAGTTTACTTTTTGAATCTGTATGTGTTTATCCAATTTATTAGACATAGTTTTCGTCATTGTTTACAATAGAGTTACGCAGCTTGTGTCGATAGTCCTTTGATTGTCTGTCTAGTGTACTTTTCGACGATCTGTAGTACGGGCAGGGACTGTGACTGCTGTGTGCGAATGCGAGCCGAGTTAACGACATTTCGCTCTCAACTCCAAGCTATGTTGGCTCCCGCTATACAGCCCGAGGCTGCAGTGAATGGGCACCAGTTGTTGGCTGGCCGTAGGAATCCAATGAACATCCAGCACGGCCCACGAGTCCACCGATCGGTCTGCATCGGTGGCCAGCCCAGTTACTGCTCGCAGTGAGGTTGACCCCTCACCTGTTTTTGAGTGGGAGGTCGCCTCGGGTGGCAGACGGCGAAAGACTTCTCAGGGTGCCGAGCATAAAGCCTACCCGGTTAGTCTGGCAAGTAGGTTCCAGTTGCTCTTTGTTGTTGACATTGTTCCTCACCCAGATGCTGCCACTTGTCTTGTTTCAGAGGAAACCTTTCAGTCTGCAAAATCTGGAAAATGACAGAGGGAGGAATTATTGGTAGTTGGAAGCTCCAGAGCTAGAGGCGGTAGGGGCCCCCTTATGGACGTCGCTTCTAATAAGGGGAAGAAAGCCAATGTGCACTACGTGTGCATACCGGATGAAGTCTTTTCAGACGTGGATCGGATCCTTCCGTATGCCGTGAAAAGCACATGATGCTGCCAGCTGCATGTGGTGACTCATGACGGCACCAGTGATGTGTGTCGCTTTGGATCGGAAGAGATTCTCTCTGGTTTCGAGCGGTTATCAGAAGTGGTAACGGCTGCTAGTGGGGTGTAGGACCGAATGGAGGGTCTGAATAAGATGCTCAGACGGTTCTGCGACCGTGTAGGCTGAAGATTCCTCGACTTGCGCCATTGGGTGGTGGGGTTCTGGTTTTCGCGAAATATGTCATGAGTCAATTACACGCAGGAGGCGGCTACACGTGTAGCGGGGACTGTGTGGCGTGGACTGGGCTGTTTCTTAGGGTAGAGGGTCTCGGGGAAACACAAAAAGGCTTTCAGTCTCAAAGAGTACAGATTGAACACTGGGAGACCGTAGATCTAAGAACCATCGGTATAACTGTTGTAAATTGTCGTAGTTGTGTCGGGACAGTACCAGAGATCCAAGCGCTAACTGAAAGCACTGATACCCAAGTCTTTATAGGGAATGAAATCTGGCTAAGGCAGGAGATAAGTTAAGCCGAAATCTTAGCGAAGGATAGGCTAGAAACAGTTGGGGGTGGCGTGTTTTTTCCTGTTGGAAGTAGTTGCTCCCGTAGGGAAATTGTAGTAGATAGTTCTTGTAAGGTAGTATGGATAGAGCTCTTTTTGGCAACTGGATCCTTTTACATACCTCCAAACTCAGGTGATACAATTGCTGAAAGGTTCAAAGATAATTTGGTTCTAAATTCAAACACATATCCGACTCATTCAATTATAGTTGGTGGCGACTTCAATTTAACCTCAAAGTGTGGGCGAAAATACATGTTTAAGTGCGGAAGAACGCATAAAACATCATCCAAAATTGTGATCAATGCATTCTCTGTAAATCATTTCCACCAGTTAGTTCATGAGCCCACTCGAATAGTAATCGGTTGTGAAAAGACACTTGAACTCTTATAAAAAAACAATTGTGGTCTAATAACGAGCATCCAAACGGATACAGAGATTGGTAAACACAGGATTGTCATAGCAAGACAGAATTCCGGAACTCTCAGAACCTTCAAAAATAAACGAAAAATATTCCCATCCACAAAAGCAGATAAGAATTCGCTTGAGAGACAATGTCCACTCCTTCCAGATCAACAGTGTAAGTGTAGACCAGATGTGGCTTGAATGCAAAGAAATATCGACAGCAATTGAGAGATTTATACCAAATTAATTAACAAACGACGGAGCTCATCCTTCTTGGTACATAAAACCGATCAGAAAACTGTTGTAGGAACAACGAAGAAAGCATGCCAAATTTAAGAGAACGCAAAATCCCCAAAATCGGCAACCTTTTACGGAACCTCGTAATAATGTGCGGACTCTAATGTGAGATGCTTATAATACTTTCCACATCGAAATTTTGTCTCAAAAAGTGGCAGAAAATCCAAAGAGATTCTGGTCGTATGTGAAGTATGCTAGCGGCAAGAAACTATCAATGCCTTCTCTGCTCGATAGCAATGGAAATAATATAGACGACAGTGCTGCTAAAGCAAAGTTACTAAACAATCTTCTGAATTTCCTTCACCAAAGAAGACGAAGTAAATATACCAGAGTTCGAATCAAGAACAGCTGCTAACATGAGTAACGTGGAGGTAGATATCCTCGGAATAATGAAGCAACTTAAAGCACTGAATAAAATCAAGTCTTCTGGTCCAGACTGTATACCAGCCAGGTCTCATACAGAGTATGCAGATACAATAGTTCCATACTTAGCAATCATATAATCCGTTCGCTCGCAAGATCCGTACCCAAAGACTGGAAAGTTGCACAGGTCACACCAACATTCAGGAAAGGCAATAAAAGTAATCCACTAAATTACATGGCCATGTCATTAACGTCGATATGCAGCAGGGTTTTGGAACATATCTTGTGTTCGAACATTATGAAATACCTCGAAGAGAGCGGTGTATTAAGACACACTCAACACGGAATTAGGAAACATCGTTCTTGTGAAAAAACAACTAGCTCTTAGCTCGCGCGAATTGTTGAGTGCTATCGACAACGGATTTCAAATTGATTCCATATTTCTAGATTTCCAGGCGGCGTTCGACACCGTACCTCACAAGCAGCTTGTATTCAGACTGCGTGCTAACGGAGTGTCGTCTTAGTTATACGACTGGATTCGTGATTTCCTGTCAGAGAGGTCACAGTTCGTAGTAAATGACGGAAAGTCATCGAGTAAAATAGAAGTGATTTCTGGCCTTCCCTACGGTAATGTTACGTGCACTCTGCTGTTCCTTAGCTATACAAACAATTTAGGAGACAATCTTAGGTTGTTTGCAGATGATGCTGTCTTCTACAGCCTAGTAAAGTCATCAGAAGATCAAAATAAATTGCAAAACGATTTTGAATGGATATCTATAAGGTGAAAAACTGCAGTTGTTCCTAAATAATGAAAAGTATGAGGTCATCCACGTGAGTGCTCAAAAGGCCGGCCGCGGTGGTCTCGCGGTTCTAGGCGCTCAGTCCGGAACCGCGCGACTGCTACGGTCGCAGGTTCGAATCCTGCCTCGGGCATGGATGTGTGTGATGTCCTTAGGTTAGTTAGGTTTAAGTAGTTCTAAGTTCTAGGGGACTGATGACCACAGATGTTAAGTCCCATATTGCTCAGAGCCATTTGAACCACTTTTTTGCTCAAAAGGAATCCGTCAAACTTCCGCTACACGATAAATCAATCAAACCTAACGGCCGTAAATTCAACTAAATACCTAGGAATTACAATTACGAAAAACTTAAATTGGAAAGAACAGGTAAGAAATACTGTGAGAGAACCAAAGACGGCGATTTATTGGCAGAATCCTTAGAAGATGCAACAAATAAAGAGACTTCCCACGCTACCCTTGTCAGTTATCTTTTGGAGTACTGCTGCGCGGTGTGGGATAGGTTTAACAGAGTACATCGAGAAAATTCAAAGAAGAGCATCACGTTTTGTTTTATCTAGAAGTAGAGGAGAGGGTGACACGGACATGATACAGAATTTGGGGTGGGCATCATTAAAACAAAAGCGTTCTTCTAACAAAATTTGAGACACCACCTTTCTCCTCCGAATGGAAAAATATTTTGTTGCAGCCGACTTACAAAGGGAGAAACAATCTTCATAATAAAACAAAGGAACTTAGAGCTCGCACGGAAAAGATATATGTGTTCGTTTTTTTCTGTGCACTGCTCTAGAGTGGAATAATAGAGAATTATTGTCAACATGGTTCGATGAGCCCTCTGCCAGGCACTTAAGCGTGATTTATAGAGTATCGATGTAGATGCAGTGTCCATGTTTACCTGACATTTTTCTTGTTTTGGTCCGTACTACCATCTCTCGGAAAAGGAATACTTTCTTTAACAACCTGTATGTATGTGCATTTTATCCGCCTTCCGTATGCAGATACTTCAGCAGAAAGTTACTGTTTAACGTGTAACAACAAACACATAGGCAGCGGTCGGTGGTGCATTATATGAAGAATAATAACATTTACTTTATCTGAAGACTGGCGATATCTTTATATGAGACAAAGAGAGAAGGACTGAATAAATATGAGTATTTAATGCTCCGTCGCTGATGGTGTAACGAATCGGAGAGGGATGTTTATCCGGCTCCATTCGTTCGGAATGCATACGAGAGGAAAGGAGAGAGAGAGAGAGAGAGAGAGAGAGAGAGAGATGAGTTGCAGAAAAGTAAAAGGCGAAAAAGAAGAACACTAAGTTGTTTCCATTGGCTTTGTCCTTGGATAGACGGTTTCGAGTTTCAAGTTACGTAAATAATAAGTGAATACGTGAATTTCGAAGCAGTCTGTGAATCGGAGAAAGCTTTGTCGGAGATTTGTGAGGAGGTTACGTAAAAATCTCATCTTTCTCTGGTGCCATACTACTTGTTATCCAAAGCCATAGGCAGTTTCACAGTCATTCTAAATTCCGAAACAATAACGAAATAAGGAAAAATGTTGTTCCCTAATAATATTTCCAATCGTATTCTTCCATTTTAGGACATTAAACACTGACAATCCTGCTCTTTTTATTCGTCCAATTATTTAGTAACTGACGACGTATTTTCATGTTACCCATCTCATTTACTTAAAAGAACTGTAGACAAAGAGGCTACGGATGTGTTGTAATATCTAAGATACTTCCACTCAAATTATGTTTATTCGCAAAACTCACCTTATTTCGTAAGAAACCTATTAGATACATTCTGGGGAAAAAATACGTCAGCTCCCTATCTATCTCAGAACAGCCGCTAGGTGTCAGAGGCAATAAGTAACAGTCAGTTTCCAGGCACTTTATTTTTATTCACTTAAATACAATAAATCTAAAGTACATGTGGGTTCCTCGAAATTGTGTTTTCCTAGATGTGTCATATTTGATATACTGGATCTCTGCGATTATTCTTCATACATCTATGAACAACTAGCTGACGATAATGCTTTACTCCGTTCATTCATAATTTCAAATACGAATTTACCAAAAGATATAATTGCAGTCCACAGGTGCCACAAAAACCTTTTGAAAAAGTGAGCACATGAGATACAGTTGACTGCATTGTTTCAGATTGACAAATGTGCTCTTCTGAATGCAAATCTTTTGGTTTACTTCAGGAAACAACTGTTTCAGTAAGTTTCAGTTTCAGTTACAAATTTCTTGTAAATTTTTATGTCTTTTGTGGTTTTTTACTATTTAGCGTGTTTAGAACATCTCTTATCTCAGTAAATAAGTGTAATGAGAAAAAATTCAACAAGCTTGTGCATTTTTCAGGTTTAATGTCTTATAAGCTATCTCTTTTTTTGAGTGGCTCTATTTTTCCAGCATCATGCCAGTGAACCGACTCAGCCACGATACAGCCAGGTATTCGTGTGTGTTGACTGATTCCAACTACGAGCCACTGATATTGTGGTCATAGGACACTACATTTTTGCGTTTTCTCATGTAAGTTAGTTTATATTTATGGATTTTTTTTCAGATACTACTTCGTTACAAATAACTATACCACCCACAAAAAGTCTGAGGTTCCAAGCGGTCTGCTTCATTTAAAATTTGGTTTACTATTGCAAAGTAAACCCAGCATGCGTCGATCTAGAAATAGCTACGTCCTGTCCTGAATAAGTTATGACCCATGTGGTAAATTATAGAACGCAAAGTGATTTCAGTATGAGAAAAAATATTTAAGCAGACAATACCTACATTAAATCGAACAACGGAAAAAATCGCAGTCATAGCAGTAGTAAACTAGACACAAGTAAACATGAAAAGTAATTTTTAAAAAGTTAGCGATTCTGTGTGTGTTTAAGTGACCCAACTTATAGTTAGTCATAGTGCACTGCGTTGCAGGTCTTGTACTGTTTTTACCTGTACAGCGGTGAAACGTGAAAAACTACGCAAATGTACTTCTGTACTGTCCCATACAGAGTCTCTTCCAGTTCTAGCAGCATCACAGTGCACCTTATCCTCTGCAAATTTTCGTGTACAGAACAAGATACGTAATATTTTGAATGAAGGTGTTATAACTTTCATACGAAAAGCTATCTAATCGTTTTGGAATGGGGTTAGTCCATACAATCAACGACTACATATTATATCGTGATATCGTTTAATGGCTGCAGAATTGGTTACGTTAATGTAACTAAATAACAAATAAGTGACAAAGGAATAGAAATAACTAAGAATGTTTGAATATTATTTAATGAAATTGGTTCTTAAAATCAACTGAACAGAGCGATACATGTCCTCTGATAGGACACAGAACACGGTTTAGGTCATGGGCATATAAAGACGTTAACAGTGTTTCCATACAAAATCAATAGTGTTTAACACTCTGAACTGAAGGGAGAAATCATTAAATTGACTGCTTAACTAATGTCGGGTTCTGTAACTAGCCTCGCGTTTACTGACTTCACAGATAAACCGACAGATCTTAACAAGTTAACTTGCGCGATTCATAGTAATTTACCAACGTGAAATGGTGGTAATTTGAATGTGAAATGTTAGTACGAAATAACCTAGCAGATAAGCGATGCCTTTGCATAGCAGCAATAATATGAAACGTCTCACCAAATTGCCATCCTGTGACGCTGCATTCGACATCAGTCAACCGCATCCCGTCGATTACAAGTAACAAGTAAATGCCTGAAAAGCTACGCTATAGCATACTCACCTGTCGAGCTACGAGCTCATTGGCTACCGTCCTCGGAAGCGTCAGACCATGCTTCCGGAATCCTCGCAGATAGAAAACTTCAGAGATACTGTCTGTAGTCAGTACTGGTAGAGAATCACCTTTGCCTTCAAGATGCGGCAATCATTTCGTGAAGTAACTATAGAGAAAGCAAAATAGAGTTTTGAAAGTAGCGATTTAATAGGCAACCTTCAAAGTTACTATTAATATTGTTTGTCAGGTTATTGATGTATGACAGAACAGCCGGAATCCCAGCACACTTCACTGCAACGCGTTCGAGGTCACTTCTACATATACCGATACATCTCCATCCAAGTTAACTTCTAGCGTTCTCCCTACCAAAAAATACTTATTCCAGCCACCAATTTCGTTTCATATCCTAAATGATCGTACTTTAGTTAATAAGCGTTGATGTGGTACTTGCTACGTAGTCAGATGCTTTTTGGAACCCAAGAAATAATTCATCCATCAGTTTGCCTTGATCAAAGGCTTTCCGAATGTCATGGGAGGAGAGTGTGTGTTCAGTTTCGCAAGATCACTGATTTGTAATCGATGCTGGTTGGCAGGGAGGATGTCATTCTGATCAAGCTATCTCGTTACATTTCATCTCGGCAAAAGCTTTCAGTCATCTGACGGCAGTGAGGGGTCTTCTCCTGCTTACGAACAGCAACAGACTCATCCTATGTTGGATAACAGTATTCGCAGCGCAGCTGCTTTGAGCTGGTACAATGTTTTTCTGAAAAGTAACCAAATTGAGGGGAAGATAACTTGAGTGCAATGTGACACTTCTGCTATGCGCAGCACTTAATATTACGCCATTAACATTCGACCTCGTAAGAGCTATGTTTACTTTCAAACACTTCATTGGAACAAACTAATCATTGAGCTGAAAAAGATGAAAATACTGCGCTCATCAATTAGGTATCTGCACTGAAGTTAAAGGGAAACGATCCCCTGAGCAAGCTGTTATTGCGAAAATTTGTGGAAGGAACTTGTATATTTTACAATGAACGATATAGTATAAATTGCAATAGTGAACTACTCGTAAACGTTCAGAAATACGTAATACTCGTATATTAAACACACAGAAATTTTGATACTATCAGGGAAAGGTTACGGGGAAAAGACTTGTAAAGCACGATTAGTCTGTACGTAAAATGTTAGCATCTAGAATTTCGAAGATAATTTATCTGACTCGGATGCTCTCGTGCGCACACTGACGAAAAACCGTAAGTCGCGATATATACGCAAGTAAAACTCCAAATGCCCTTATTTTGTGCTTAGCTAATTTACTGACGTCTTCTACAATCTTCTACATCAGTATATCAATATTTTACACTGTTGCGTCGGTTTATCTAATTCAAAACTGCGAAATTCAGGACCAACAATGCAGTGCTTGACCTCTTGAACTAACAGTCTATTGTTCAGGATGTTTCGCAAGCAATCCTGCCACGGTAGGCTTGATCTGACCAGCGGCAGCATGGGGGGTGAGAGGGCTTATATTGTAGTCTTCTCTCCAAAAAAGCGCTGCTCGAGTCTGCTTTCCCAGACGTCCATGACTAACGCGGAGGATTATCACTTTTGGAAGTTGCATACAAAATATTATAAAAAATTCTCCTCAACAGATTTGAAGACACCTTAGACAAAATTTTGGGAGCATTTCAGGTAGATTTTCGAAACAGAAGATCCTCCACAGACTACATTTTTAGTATAATCAATAATTCGCCGCAGACTGTTAACCAGAAAACCTAGGATATTAACATTTATTGATTTAAAGAAAGCTTCGGATTCGGTAAACAGAGAAACAATAGACAGAACAATTAGAGAATGTACCGTTAAAGCAAAATTAGCAAACGTAACTCCTGAAACTGTAACAAATACAGAATCTTCAGTTAAATTAATGGGGCAAATATCTCAGCCATTTGAAATAAAAACTGACGTTGAACGATGAGATGGCTTACCACCATTACTTTTTAACTGCGCTTTAGAAAAATTGGTGAGGATCTAGAAGTGGGAGCTAAGAAATCACAAATTTTATGTAATAAGTCTGGGAAGCAAAAATATGGAATTAAGGTAAACTGGCTTTTGTAGACGGTTTTGTAATACTTTGCAAAATCTGACAGAAAGAGCTACTCAGATAATTCGCATGGACCGAGGGAGGTGATGCCGTGGTTAGCTCACTGGACTCGCATTCGGGAGGACGACGGTTCAATCCCGCGTCCGGCCATTCTGATTTCGGTTTTCTGTGATTTCCCTAAATCGCTCCAGGCAAATGCCGGGATGGTTCCTTTGACAGGGCACGGCCGACTTTCTTCCCCATCCTTCCCTAATCCGATGAGACCGATGACCTCGCTGTTTAGTCTTTTCCCGCAAACAACGCAACCCAGCCCAATTCTCGTAAAAAAAAATAGCTAATAGCATTGCTTTCAACATTTTGATCAAAAAAACAAATTCTTGAATAATGTAATAAATGCGCCAATATGATAGAAAAACAAATAGGTTAAATAGCGTGAGCTTGTAAATCGGTACGAATGCGAGAACAAGCGTACCTAATACGTTCGAAAACGCGGCGAATAAAAACGAGTTTTTACGGCGCTCATACACCTGGTTCTATTGGTGATAAAATGACAGGGTCAAGTGTTTTGGACAGCTCTTTGGCTATGAACCATTTGTATGACCAACAGAAGGAGCTTCTTAGTGCTACTATCCTACCGTACAGAGTTAAAGGATAAATAATACATACTTCCTTCTGCTTAAGAAAATGGAGAAAATCGGCTCGTTCTTTTTGCATTTAATGTTGCCTACGTTGGACTTGATGAGACTTCGGGGCACCGTTTGTTCACGGGCGGTTCCTCGGAAAAATCCACAAAAAGTGTTTTCTTTACTATATTTTCTCCGTCACTAGCGGATCAAATGCATAGCAAATTGCTGACATTTTTACGATATATTTATAAGATCACGATCTCGGACAACCTGCAAAATTTTCTTCATATCTTTACCCGTTTCCAAGATACAGAGGTTCAAAGTTAAGCTACTTGTACGCGTAAAATACGGTATGAGGCGAAACGTAGCACGGAGAAATATATAGTAAAGTGTCCCTGTTATCGTCTGGGAACACCATTTTGTAGTTCTGAAGCATATACAAAATTTTGTTGTACATAAAATCCGGTCTGAATGTAAAATTAGTTTTGCCTTATTTCAATTTCACATAAGTAAACTATCTAAATTTTATTGGTCAGTGCATTTCTATTCATATGAGTTACATGTTCAGCTGCAATAGGCAAAAGAAGGGAACTAGCGGAAAAATGCTCCTATCTGAGCACAAACAATGCGAATATGTTCCTGTTCATTGAAAAGACTTTGAGAAGTGGAGTACCGGCTACCTTGTTCTACCTTTCTCAATACCACCTTGAAAAATTTTTTCCCAAAATTTTGGCATCCGAACATGTTTGCGCCTTTTTATGCTGAGAAAGAACATGACTGGGATTGACAAAGAAACGGAATGTAATACATGCTGGAAGACAGTAGAAGTGTTTGTGTTATAGAAAATGCGATGGAAACAATGGCAGTGTGGAAGAGAAAGAGGGACATAGCGGTAGTGGAATGTAGTTGCCAGTGACAAAACAATGCTAGGAAAAGACTGAAAGAGACAGTGCCAGTGGAGAACGATAAAAGAGAAAGTGGAAGTGGTGACCGACAGTGATAATGAGAGGCAGAATACATGACACTGCCAATGAGAAAGAGAAAGATTGTGACAGAGAGATGAGACAGCAGCAGTGGGAGGAAAGAAATGAGATATTAGCAGCAAGAGAGAGCAAAAGGTAAGTAGTGACAGTGAAAGGAGACTGTTGCAGTAGGACAGAACGAAGGGGACTGTGGATGAGTCACAGGAGACAATGACAGAGAGACACAAAGAGATAAAGACAATGTACTGGGCTGAATGAGTGAGTGAGAAAGAGCGATTGGGAGTGGATGGGTATGAGCGACTTACAGCCATGGACTAGTAGGTGTGAATTACACTTAGAGGGGCTTGCGGCAGTTTCAGGTGATCTGCATCTTAAAAAGAGAGCGAATATGTTCAAATGCCAAAACTTTTGGGAAAATTTTTGTAGGTGATGAGGAAAGTAGAGTGAGGTAACTGGTACTACGCTTTCCCATCAGAGTTTTTAAATAAACAGCAATATACTCGCATTTTTTGGTACTCCCATAGGAACATTTTTCCGCTGGTTTAAATATATTGGAGAAACCATAAAGCACAACGGTCTACGAAAATTTGCGATGAACGTAAGAGTTAATAAAATGGGAATAGCATACAGTTTGGAAAAAAATCTGCAACAGGAAATACATATCTAGATAAACGAAGCTAGATCAGCATATCACGGTGGTAAGACCAGAGTGTTTATAGGGCTGTGAAGGCTTAACGATAAACCATAGGCTGGGCAGAATAGAGATAGCAGAAAGATCGATTAGAAAGACAACGGGTGCAGACAGTTTGCAAATGAGGAGTAACGAGGAGATCTACGAAAATATGGAGTAATGGTAATGCGAAGATTAATATTCTTTGGTCACCTCCACCGAATGAATGAGAATAGGCTATAGAAACAAATATTCCTGTATTGTTGGAGAAAGAAATCGACAGTAACATGGATTCCAGAAATAAGAAAAACTAGAAAGAAATAATGTCAGGGAATCGCAAGTACCAGAAAAAAACATTTTTAAGAAAGAAATATTAAATTTAGAAAACTTTCACGACAGAAGAAATAATAAGTCGGGAAAACTGTGGACAGAAGAAAGGAAAAGGCAACGTGGAAAGGAGATGAAGTACTGGAAAAATGCGAAACAGCGAAGAAAGAAGCGGAGTCGCAGCTGTGTGATCCCATTTGGTCAATACGAAAAAAAAATAGTCGATGATATAATAATAATAATAGATGACGTTAATAATAATAATAATAATAATCACAATATTAGTCTCTCTTGCTATCCCATTCACAGATGATATGCTGGAAGAAAGACTGTCGTTACCCCTGTCTTTGAACCCTTATTTCTCTAATTTTAGTGTCGTACTATTTACCCGAAGTGTTGGAAGAAATAGAACGTTTTTTAACGTTACTTTTGGAATGTTATCCTTATTAATTTCTTCTTGTGAGGCTATTTGGGATACTTCCAATAGCTCCGAGTCTGCCATCTGCCTTTGCAATGGCTAGATTTACGTCGTCGTTCCACATCAAATAGTCCGCGCCAGACAATCCTACATGAAGACGTCACATTGTTGCTGTCGCTATTATTGTAGCTTAAGTCTTCAATTTGAACACTGGTTTAAAGCAGTTCTCCATACCAACCTATCCTCTGCCAGTCTCTTCATATCTGTGTAATTACTACGACTTAAATCCATTTGCTTACTGTATTCATACGATGGTTTCCCTCTACAATGTTTATTCCGCCCCCCCCCTTCCTCCACCTTCTCTCTCATGTTAACTTCTCTCCATGGCCAAACTGACGATTTATTTTATACCTGAGGATGTCTCCTATCAATTGAACCCATCATTTAATAAAGTTGTGCCACAAATTTCATTTCTGCGAAGTTCCATCCAGTACATCCCCCTTAGTTATCGGATCTACCCATTTCAACTTCACCATTCTTCTGTAGTATCACATTTCAAAGCTTCTATCTTTATCTTGTCTGAACCGTTCATCGTCCAAATGTCACTTCCGTAAAAGCCTACACTCCACACAAATACTTTCAGGAAAGACCTCGACGTGAACATATTTCTCCGTATCAGGAAGGTTTTATTTGCTACTGCCAGTCTGCATTTTGCATCCTCTCTGCTTCTACCATCACCAGTTATCATGCTTCCCAAATAGCTAAATTCATCTAGTATTTTCATTTTCCAATCCTACTCCCTCAGCATCGCGTGATTCAGCTCGACTAAATTCCATTACCCTCATTTTACTTTTGTTAATACTCATGTTATAAACTTGTTTCAAGGCAATATCCATTCCACTCAACTGCTCTTAGAAATCTTCTGCCATCTCTGACAGAGTTCCAATATCATCGGCTAAATTCTCCTCGCTGAATCCTCTTCATTGTTGTTGGGCTAGTCTTCAGTTCGAAGATAGGTTTAATGCAGCTCATCATGATGCTACACCCTGTGGAAGCCATTTCCTCTCCGAATAACTACTGCAGTTTGCATCCTTCTGAACCCGCTTACTGTGTTCATCTGTTGGTCTCCTTCTACAATTTTTATCCTCCGCACTTCCCTCCAATACTAAATTGTAAATCCCTTCATGTCTCAGAACGTGTACTATCAACTGATCCCTTCTTCAAGTCAGGTTGCGCCACAAATTACTTTCCTCCCCAGTTCTACTCACTACCTCCTTATGAGTTACGTGATCTAGGCTTATAACCTTAAGCAGTCTTCTGTAGCAACATATTCCAAAAGTTTCTATGTATTTTCCCCCACACGTCCATATTTCATTTTAACATATGGCTACACCCCAGACAAATGCCTTCAGAAAAAACTTTCTAACACTTAAATCTACATTCGATGTGAACAAATTTCTCTTGTTCGGATACGCATTTCTTTCCATTACCAGTCTACCTTTTACATCCCCTCTACTTCACGGCCATTGTCAATTATTTTGCTGCTCAAACAAAGATAATCAACTACCACGTTAAGTGTCTCGCTCAAAAACACCTGATTTAATTCGCCTACATTCCGTTATCATTGTTTTGCTTTCGTTGATGTTCGTGTTATACCGTCCTTTCAAGACACTGTCCATTCCCTTCGAGTGCTCTTCCAACTTTTTTTCTATCTCTGACAGAATGACATTGTCATCGGCAAAACTCAAGGTTCTTATTTCTTCTACCTGAACTTCATTTCCTACTCGAAATTTTCCTTTGCTTTGCTTTCCTCTTCCTTACAGTAAATTTAACCACTAGTCTGACTGAGTATGAAAGGAACTGGAGACCGAGAAAGAAATATTCCACCTTTGCTGAAGATGGTCTGAATTAATTTCATTCGTACGATGTGAAATGTGATGTTCTCCATAAAAGAACTAAAGGGAGAAAACTAACATTACTTGAAGGTCTGGCCATTAATAAACACCAGTCAGAGAATCCTGAATTGGACCTTAATGGCGAAACGCAGTTTCATTGCTCACCTTTGTTAAAGTAGCAGCCAGTTATTATTCCTCTCGCCAATAGCTAATAATCTTGTTATAACTGTTCCACACTGACATTCCATAGACGTCTTTCATCCCCTCCCTTTATTCGCTATATTCATCACATTCACCAGTTGTCCATATTATACAGTAGCCCGTACTATTACTCACTTGTAGAAAATTTCTGTTTTACACACTCACATAGTTTTAATATTTGAATATACTGTACTGCAAGATTTATTTTTCAGAGTCTCTTGAGGTATTACATCATGCTTGTATTTTGTACCGATGTAGTCATCAAATGTCACATATACGTGTACAGCATTCTTTGTACATCCACGAATTCTCGCTGTAGTTGTGTGGACTATCTGTTCAACGTTAAGTTAGCTCACGATGGACTAAGAAGACGAAAGCCGGTTCATAACGAACTAATCAATATTATTGTGGAACATTAATACGTCGTTTCAAGTTATTGACATTTATTTACTCGTAGAGCCAGCTGCCAATTTGGATTTTATTCAACACTTCTCGTCAGGTTACATATCTATAGTCTGGAGCAGTGCTTGGTGGTGCGGACGGTTACTATTCAGCCCCAGGCGGCGAAAGGTGCAACTGCACAGTGACGTTTGCGACCGCGATGCATTAATCGCGGCAGCGATGATCTGCAGCTGTCCTTCGCGCAGCGTCGGTTGCGTGCATTGGCGGTGTGGCGGCGCCAGGTCATTCGTCCGACAAGCGCACCGCACCGCACCGTGTCGCCAGCCTCACGGCGTAATTACTGTCACTCGCGCCTCGTAGAGGGAGGGAGGAAGGGTTGGGGGCGGCGCTCCGAGCAGAGCGGACAGGGCGCTACCCTTTCAGCCGGGCGCTGACCCACGCTTAATAATGGCCGCGCTGAGTCGGCACTGCGCGCGACTGAAAAGCTGCAACTCGATTAATCAGCCTCTTCAGGTGCCGAAATGGCCAAGCTTCCTCGCTTCGTTCGGAGCTCTCAGCTTACGGTCTACTGTGATTACAGCGCTCCAGAGACAAGCGGGCAGTTCGCCCACGAAACACGGCCTCCCTTTCACGTCCGCTTTTGGTATCGTACTCTGACACCGAAATACTGAAGTCTGTTAACGTGGGCGTTGCAGCTCAATTGGAGTGCCATGTAGCACTTGGTTCACGAGAGATGGGAATCACGAAATGAGCTCCGTTGCGAGGCGAAAACTTTTGTATAGCGAGAGTCATCGTGAAACGTAAATGCTTAAGTAAGAAAACTTTGTCAGTGAAATACAAGGACAAGCAGTCAAGCAGGCTGCTATAAAGCCCCGCACCTATCCGGCTCTGACGTAACACAGCACGTTTACTTTCATGGTTGTAATGTAGCGCTTGCTTTGTTATTTCGTTCATCGCCCTTTTGATATCGATTAAGCAATCAGTTCAGCAAATCCGCGGGACGTTCAATAAGAAATTCAACAGTTTTTTCTGAAACACATTGTTTTTATTGAGAATTCCAATACACAATATTACTCCTCACTACTTTCGCTAGAAAACCCTATTTTTCAACATAACCTCAGTTGAATGCTGCCGTCTTTCGCCACCCCTACTGGGAAGGCCTGTACTGTCGCATGGTATCACTCTACTGGTCTACGTCGGAGCCAGCGCTTTCGTCATCAATAACATCTGCGTCCTCCGTGTACTGCTCCCGATTACTTTATTGGGACAAAAAGACTGCACATGCTTTTGGGTACTGCATCTGGTGGGCGAGTTTGTCAGTACTACAGAGACGTCCAGTTGCTCGGCGAGGTATTTGTTGTAATCCGTCGATCACCTCCAATGAGAGAGTCTGTACGTTCCCACATTTCACGAGTCACAGCTGTGGGCGATTGGCCGGCGTGGGAGATCGGACAAGTTCTCAGGTCCTTGCTGCGATGGCGGCAGGCGCCTCTCCCAACGACTCGTCGTGGTTTTGTTCACTCCCAGGTCTCCATAGACATTCTGCAAGCGCCAGAAAATATTTGCGATGCCCTGGTTTCCCACCAAAAGATTCTCAATGATCGCTCTCTGTTTGGAACGCACCACCATTACAGACGACATTTCGAAGGCTACATATAGTGCCGCCACCTACTGAAACAAGTTGACAAAAAAATTGGTGATGGCTACATTACCTCAAATAACACCTAAAACTCGATGCTGTTATACAATATCTGGCCAAAAGTATCCGGAGATCCCTCTGTGATGCTGAATTGACCACTAGATGTCACGAGAAGCGTACACGCATTGTGATGTCAGTGGAGGAACAGCAGCAGCAGAATGAGTCTGTCATGAGAGCTCAGTTTCTTCAAACCTGGAATATCCATGAATGCCATCTGAGTAACAAATCGGTGAGGGACATTTCAAACCTTTTAGACCTGCCCAAGTCAGTTGTTTGTGATGGGATAGTGAAATGGAAGTGCAATGGGGTAACCACAGCCAAATGAGGACCAGGTAGAGCTCATGTAGTGACGGGCAGGGATGGTCTAATATCGCAGACTTTGGTTGTACAATAAGTCACTCATGATTTCCAAAGTGCTGTGAGCGGTTCATTTAGCACAATGAGTGTACATAGGAAGTTAAAAGGAATGGGGAGCAGTGCTCCTTAGCTTCTCTTTAGCCGCACAATGTGCAGTCAGTGCTAAGCGACACTTGAGTTGTTGTAAAAAGCGACTCCAGTGGCTGGCCGCTGTGGTCGAGCGGTTCTAGGCGCTTCAGTCCCGAACCGCGCTGTTGCTACGGTCGCATGTTCGAATCCTGCCTCGGGCAAGAATGTGTGTGATGCCCTTAAGTTAGTTAGGTTTAAGTAGTTCTAAGTCTAGGGGACTGATGACCTCAGATGTTAACTCCCATAGTGCTGAGAGCCATTTGAACCATTTCGACTCCAGTGCACAGTGGATCGTTGAAAGCCGGTGACCTAGAATGATGGCTTACGCTATACCCTGTGGCAATCTGAAGGAAGGTTTTGTGTTTGGTGAATGCCTGAAAACGTTACCTGTCATGTGCTGTACCAACTTTGCAGTACAGAGGAGATGGTGTCTTTGAACCATTACTGTAGGCCTATGTGAATGTACGGGAATTTCAAGCACAACATACGCTTTCTTAGCGGCAGTCGCCGTCTTGCATAACTGCTCACTGCTACGTTCTGGTGTGATAAATCTTAAGTGCGGCTACAACAATAAAAAAACTTCTGACCTGTTCCCTTTAAAAGTGTTGCGTTTTGTGACAATATTTCAATTGATGTAGCTACAGTGAGTTAGTGAAATCGCTTCAATCGTTTATACACTGTAGAGGCAAAGAAACTGGTACACCTGTCTAATATCGTGTAGGCCCCCGCGAGAACGCAGAAGTGCCACAACACGACGTGACATGGACTCGATAAATAACTGAAGTAGTGCTGGAGGAAGTTGACACCATGAATCCTGCAGGGCCGTCCATATATCCGTAAGAGTACATCTACATCTATCTACATCTACATTTATACTCCGCAAGCCACCCAACGGTGTGTGGCGGAGGGCACTTTACGTGCCACTGTCATTACCTCCCTTTCCTGTTCCAGTCGCGTATGGTTCGCGGGAAGAACGACTGCCGGAAAGCCTCTGTGCGCGCTCTAATCTCTCTAATTTTACATTCGTGATCTCCTCGGGAGGTATAAGTGGGGGGAAGCAATATATTCGATACCTCATCCAGAAACGCACCCCTTCGAAACCTGGCGAGCAAGCTACACCGCGATGCAGAGCGCCTCTCTTGCAGAGTCTGCCACTTGAGTTTGTTAAACATCTCCGTAACGCTATCACGGTTACCAAATAACCCTGTGACGAAACGCGCCGCTCTTCTTTGGATCTTCTCTATCTCCTCCGTCAACCCGATCTGGTACGGATCCCACACTGATGAGCAATACTCAAGTATAGGTCGAACGAGTGTTTTGTAAGCCACCTCCTTTGTTGATGGACTACATCTTCTAAGGACTCTCCCAATGAATCTCAACATGGTACCCGCCTTACCAACAATTAATTTTATATGATCATTCCACTCCAAATCGTTCCGCACGCATACTCCCAGATATTTTACAGAAGTAACTGCTACCAGTGTTTGTTCAGCTATCATATAATCATACAATAAAGGATCCTTCTTTCTATGTATTCGCAATACATTACATTTGTCTATGTTAAGGGTCAGTTGCCACTCCCTGCACCAAGTGCCTATCCGCTGCAGATGTTTCTGCATTTCGCTACAATTTTCTAATGGTGCAACTTCTCTGTATACTACAGCATCATCCGCGAAAAGCCGCATGGAGCTTCCGACACTATCTACTAGGTCATTTATATATATTTTGAAAAGCAATGGTCCCATAACACTCCCCTGTGGCACGCCAGAGGTTACTTTAACGTCTGTAGACATCTCTCCGTTGATAACAACATGCTGTGTTCTGTTTGCTAAAAACTCTTCAATCCAGCCACACAGCTGGTCTGATATTCCGTAGGCTCTTTCTTTGTTTGTCAGGCGACAGTGCGGAACTGTATCGAACGCCTTCCGGGAGTCAAGAAAAATAGCATCTACCTGGGAGCCTGTATCTAATATTTTCTGGGTCTCATGAACAAATAAAGCGAGTTGGGTCTCACACGATCGCTGTTTCCGGAATCCATGTTGATTCCTACATAGTAGATTCTGAGTTTCCAAAAACGACATGATACTCGAGCAAAAAACATGTTCTAAAATTCTACAACAGATCGACGTCAGAGATATAGGTCTATAGTTTTGGGCATCTGCTCGACGACCCTTCTTGAAGACTGGGACTACCTGTGCTGGAGAACAGCACATTGCAAGGCATCCCAGATATGCTTAATAATGTTCATGTCTGGGGAGCTGGTGGCCAGCGGAAGTATTTAATCTCATAAGAGTGTTCCTGAAGCCACTCTGTACGAATTCTGGAAGTGTGGGGTGTCACGAAGTCCTGCTGGAATTGCATCAGCGCTTCGGAATGCACAATGAACATGAATGGGTGCACGTGATCAGACAGGATGTTTACGTACGTGTCACCTCTCAGAGTCGTACCTAGGCGTATTAGTGGTCCCATATCATTCCAACTGCACATGCCCCTCACCATTACTGAGTCTCCACCACCTTGAAAAGTCCCCTGCTGACATGCAGGTTCCATGGATTCATGAGGTTGTCTCCATATCTGTACACGTTCATCCGCTCAATACAATTTGAAACGAGACTCGTCCGACCAGGCAATGTTACCAGTCATCAACAGTCCAATGTCGGTGTGGACGGGCCTAGGCGAGGCGTATAGGTTTGTGCCGTGCAGTTATCAAGGGAACATGAGTGGGCCTTTGGCTCCGAGAGCCCGTATCCATGATGTTTCGTTGAATGGTTCGCGTGCTGACGCTTGTCGATGGCCCAGCTTTTAAATCTGCAGCAGTTTGTGGAAGGGCTGCACTTCTGACACGTTGAACAAGTCTCTTCAGTCGTCGCTGGTCCCGTTCTTGCAGGATCTTTTTCCGGCAGCAGCGATGTCGGACATTAGATGTTTTACCGGATTCCTGATATTCACGGTACACTCGTGAAATGGTTGTACTGGAAAATTCACACTTCATCGCTACCTTGGAGATGCTGTGTCCTATCGCTCATGCGCCGACAATAACGCCACGTTCAAACTCACTTAAATCTTGATAACCCGCCACTGTAGCAGCGCTAACCGATCTGACAACTGCGACAGACGCATTTTGTCTTATATAGGCGTTGCAGACTGCGGCACCATGTTCTGTCAGTTTTATTATCTCTGTATTTGAACACGGGTGACTATACCAGTTTCTTTGGTGCTTCAGTGTAACAACCTTATGCAGCTAAAGCCTACTCTCTGTCCACAGTGAGAAGTAGTTCCAGCATCCCAGTGAAGTACCATCTGCGAGGCAATGTTCTGTGGACAGTAACAGTCCTGAAATGGACTGGCCTCCTCAGAGTCCGACCTGGACCCAACGGAATGCCTTTGGAATGAGTTAGAACAACTTCACTACTTTCTCCGGTTTCGGCTCTTGATGAAGAATGGGCATCCATTCGTCCACAAATATTCACACACCTCTCTGAAAGCATCCCTACCGCAGTTCAGGTCGTTGTGACGGCGAAGGATGGAGACACCCCAATTTAAGTCCGCCAGTAGGCGTCCGGATACTTTTAATCAAATCGTGTGTATTGACGAAGACAACTGTGGAGTATGATAACTGTTTTTCTTACTGTTGTTGTTGATGTATGTCTGTTGATGCGTCGCTAGTATCAACGCGCATCAGAAAGGTTCGCCCGAAGCTCCTAGAAATGGGCCGTTTTGGTAACATCCGTGAGGGGCGCGAGCGTTAGTTTGTTGGCGACGGGGAGTGGAAGCAGTCGAGTATGCGAGCGACGAGCTGATGGACCCGCCGACTTGAAGTACAACACGCTGTCGATTGCGGTCTGGTGTGTGAAGCGACAGAGAGGAGGCGGCGTTGGCCGCCACAGTCGTGAAATGCGATTGAGTTAAGCCTGGCACAACCTGCTACGAGCCGAGGTCAGCGGGTGATATACCAAGTTATGTATCTTTCACTGTCCAATTGAGAGCTGATTACAAGGTTGGTAGGCTTCAAAATGGTTCAAATGGCTCTGAGCACTATGGGATTTAACTTCTGAGGTCAGCAGTCCCCTAGAACTTAGAACTACTTAAACCTAACTAACCTAAGGACATTACACGCATCCATGCCCGAGGCAGGAGTCGAACCTACGACCGTAGTGGTCGCGCGGTTCCAGACTGTAGCGCCTAGAACCGCCCGGCCACACCGGCCGGCTCGTAGACTTCCCGTGGTTCTTCGTTGGCTTGTCTCCTTGTATTTAGTTTACTAAATGTCACAGTGTTTAGTGTCCAAACATTTAATATGAACAGGCAGTACATATATTTGGGCATTTCTTTGACGTTGAAGAACAGATGTCACAGTGTGATAGTGGCTAAAAATTTCTTTTAGGTATCTGTTGTGCGAGTAACCGTGTGCTTTCATATGTAAATGTATTTGAACATTTGTTTCAACTTAAAGTATAAATGTCACAGTGTGATAATGGCTGAAAAGTTCATTGGAACGGCTAGCACAAACCTTTTCTATTTGGCAGTAGTTGTCATTGGGTGACACATTTGGATGTGTGTCTCTGGTGATAGAAAACGTGCTGCTATCGGTTAGCAGTTGTTAACTCATTTGGTAAGCAGTGTGTAAAACTGTTACTACTTTGGCAGTAATTGACCCAGGGTTTAGGGATAAATAAATGGATTTGAGCTTTTCTTCTTGTCATACACCATTACTGTTCAGACAGTTTGAGCGGAGTGTATGTACCGGTTCAATTTCAGGCAACTATTCCAGTGAACTATTACCGTTTAGATCGTTGGAAGTTCTATACATTCTTTTCAAGAAAAACTAAATGCTGCTGTGGGCTAGTGCGTGTAAATTTCACTTTGGGAAAAGTTTTTAAATAACTGCTACTGAGAGACAAATTGTTTGTAAGTTAGGTTGTTAATAAATTTTTGTTCTAAAAGTCCAATGGCTTTCACCCCAGGACCTTTTGTTGTAGCTTACTAGCTCTAAGATACTCCCGTCTTTTCACTGTGCACACAAAGATGATATCAATTGTATTAAACATTCTCGAAGCTTTGCTGCATAGCTCATTAGCTGTGACTTTGTCCCTACTCTTCGACGAAGTGGAGATTTATTGATTTCATCAAATTATTAATTTTAGCTCATGCTGCAATATTTTTGTCAGTTAATGGTTATTCAGTTAAAGAAAATCTAAAAATATAGACCCAAGAGTAATATAAATAACTGCTAGAACCTTCAAGTATTTTACTTTCTTAAAATTTCTGTCATTACATCTCGGTGGATGTAAATAAATTCCCTTCCTTGATGCCACCACTGAGGTTAAACAGGTGTGAGCAATAACAAACTAATGTGCTTGTTTAGTTACTGGACTATTGGCCCTGTTAATCACACCTATTAATATCTTACTCCTATTTCAACAGCTTCGCTTACAACAGGGGCCTAATGCTGCGAGCTACATACTCTAACTACATATATCTTCAAGTTTTGCTCGATAGTGGCGATGCTGCACGGAACAGAAAAAGACAGCAGGATATCTGTAATTAACTGACATAAAAATTCCGCAGTAATTCTTTCACCATTACAGGAAGCAGTCCCACAGTCACTATCGTATAAAACAAAGATTGTGTTTGATAGAATGTGCCATATTTTCCAGTTTGGACAAGAGGAAAGAGAATTGCCTTCACGACACACTTTGTTAATATCCCTCCTGCAGGGTTGGATACTGAATATCAAAATGGAATATCTGCCTGCTGTTTATTCCTTATTAAATTTCGAGACTTGTAAATACCAGCCACCGCTGTACGATAATATCTCTGCCCTGGTTGTCTCAGTTCTACTCTTCATTTCAATATGTGTACGTTCTTTATTTGAAATAATCTATATGTTAGCAGCGAAACGTACTTATTGATATGAATGAAGGAAACTGTGTTAATTTAATCCAGTACGCGTTAGTCTGTGAAGCACTGAAAGGAAGAATAGATGATATACGTTCTACGATCATCAAGATATCCGAAACAAAACAAAAAATACCGGGCAATTGTGATTAGGACTCGCGCACTGAGGGTTCAGTTCAAACTTAATTATGTATATAGACTGTTCGTACCTCTCGGATATCTAGAATCTCGATGATTTTTTCTTTTATTCATGTCGATACTAATAAGATATCCGTTCTGGGAATTGAAACACTGTATCAAAATCTCTACAGAAGTTCCTGAGACGAGCCCGTTCATAAAAAAGAAGCGGGCAGGTGACTTCAGTTTATATACCTACAGAGTTTTAACAAAATATTTTTGTTTGTTTTGTAAAACATGACTGCAACTTACATTTTGTGGTGGCATATAGAAACATTTTTCTATTATGCTTTTGACGGGTGATGACTGCAAGCTCAGTTCTAATGACAAAAAGATTTATTTTACGTGCTGTAAATACAGTTTAACAATTTTCGGGTTTTTCCATTTTTTTCACTGTGAAAAATTTCATGACTCTAGGTCGATGTATAGTTCTCATGACTGCGTTTGCTAGTATCAAAATTAATGACACAGATCGTTCTATCTTTTATTGCATTGACTTAGAAGCCTAAAGTTCTTACACTGCTAACGGATCGTAGACCTTAGTATGTGACACAAATTTCAATTTGATATGCCGACCCGTTCTTGAGCAAAAGGGGTCTTAACAAACGGACAGACAGGCAGACGAATGAAAAACGACAAAAAATTTTTTTCCTGGTGGTATAATTACAAATTAACCACTTTCCATTTTATTCCTTTACTTGCACTTCAAAAGCTTGGTCCTTGCTTAATTTCATAATTTTAGGTCAACGGTAATTGGGCTATAGGTTTTGATGAGTGAGATCGCGAGATTCATAATGTGTAACAAATGACCGCATGTTTTGATTGCACTGACTTAGAAGTTTCATTTTTTTTACACCACAGGCCTTAGTACATTATATAAATTGCAAATCTGATACGTCCACCCTATCCTGAGGAAAAAGATGTCCTACACATTCGTACAGATGAACAAACAGACAGAATGACTACAAAGCGATTTTGTAAGAGTTGCGTTTTAACGGATGAGGTACAGAGCCCTAAGAAGAAAAGAAAAGCAGTTTGCCTTGAGCGTAATCAGTTTATTCCACCGTCACTGGGAACAGTATAATATATTATTTCGAGAGATGTCTTCTATACGTATGAAAAAAGTAGCGAAAGAAGAAATTACTTTTTCGCGGAAGGGCTTTTTCTTTGACAAGCCATGTATAATATTTATCGCTTTTTATCAAAGTATTTCTACGTTATGTATAGTTTTATAATGTGGAAATTGTCTTGTTTTGTGTTATTCCATAGATACGGTGCTTAAAATTTACGTATTGCTAGACAATAACTATACTGCACTTCCTGTTATTTGAGATCTTTGGAAATAAAACATTGTGGCTCTAACATCCATCATTCACTACACGCAGATCTCATTTTTGAGGAAAAAATACCATAATGAGAGACTTCACCGTTAATTCCTGTTACCGAATGCAGTGTGACTGATGATGACATATGCTTTGACCTTTTCACATTTGATAAACGAGTTGCTTGGAAGCAGTGACAAAATACCCTTTCACTACGAAAAAGTAAAGAATTTTGAGAATACGTCTACTGTCTGAATATGGCTGCGAAGTTATGAGAGAGATGAAGCAGTGGCCAGACGCTGGACGCGCTGTCAAGAGGACGTCAGTTCAAAACCCCGGCTGGCAGCCCAAATTTAAGTTTCCCGTTGTGTCCCTAAATCGATTAAGGCAAATTCAAAGATGGTTCCCGTTCCCAAAACGAGCTTACCTTCCACCCTTCCACTTCTAATAGCACACACTGTCGTGTGTGTCGTACGTCGTTTTTCGGTTGTCCAGTTTTTCTTCTGAGCGTCCTAACATCGCTTCATTTATTCATGACTGCCTTCACTCATTTTGATTCGGTACAGTTTCTTAGTTATTACGTGTTCCATGGGTCCCCTATACGAATAAATAATTAAAGTTACAATTTCAAAACGCTGTAAAAGAGAACCACGGCTCAGAATGACGTCACATTTGAACGGCATAACATTGACCCATAGGAAAACGACATGGAACAAAAACGTTTGACCAGAACTTTTCCAATCGATAGTACTGTAAGCGTCTTTACGTAGGTCAAGTCGGCTATAAATGACAGCTGAATCGCAAAACGACGACTATGGTTCGAGTTGCACATTACACCATCCAAACCGTTCAATTTCCATGACTGCAAAAGTTCGACAGTCAACAATTACTGTGGCACTGTTAGTTAAGTAAGCCCACGGCAAGATCGTGCCACATCGGATAGGACAAATGTGTTTTTAATTATGTTGATGCCAAAAGCAAAATGACATCGATCTTTAGTTGTCAGGGTCAAAGAATCATAAAAAACAAAGTAAAATGACATCGATTTGTAGTAGTCCTGGGGCCAAAAATCGCGTAAAAAGCCAAATTACATCGGTTTCTAGTTGTCATGAGTCGGGCACAAGACATGTTCGATATGCTGTCCACCGTTTCCTTCCACAAACTGTAATCGAGAAAGATAGGTGTGTCTCGGGGCTCACGTTGGGAATGCATTGCGAAATGCGTGCGCTCAATTCACATATTTTAGTAACTCGAGCACTGAACAGAACATCTTTCAGATAAGTCACATGGATTAAGTTTAGGTGATCTGGAGTGTCAGGCTTCAGGGAAATTACGGCTGATAATTCTAGCATTTCCGAAATGCTTCTGCAACAGCTACTTCCCTGGCTACACAATGCGTGGTGCATCGCCATTTTACATACAAATGATACTATCACACATCCACGTTGCTGGAAAGATGGATTGACGTTCGTGTGCAAAAGACTCTCATTGCGTTCACCAGTGAAGGTACAGGTAACAGGACCCACAGCACTCATCTCCTTCCACCCCAAGGAGCTCACGGTTCTATCGTGACCTTCTTCCCCTCTCTCGGTGTTCTGATCAATGTCGTCCTGGCTATCCACCTAGTTCCCTGTATTGCCTGCAATTTTTTTCCTCTTGCCTGTTCTCTTTCATCCTTTTTGTCGTTTAGATCCCCTCTTGGGGTTGACCGCCTCTTTTAAATTTTCTTTTTTTAGTGCCAACTATTTGGGGAGAACTCCCGTCCTAACGTCTACTGTGTGGTTTCCTGTCCCACCTTCCTTCCCCTCTTCCTTCTCCACTGTAGCCCTAGTCCACCACGCTACGTCACCAGGCCGTTATGTACCCATCTGGCTGAACCCACTGACAACACAGGGATCGCACTACTGATACCCGAGCTGTTCCCTCCCATGTATGGCAAGGCGTGGTTTGTTGTCTTCCTAGAGCTTCAGAAATCCTGGAAATGGCCCCTGTGCCAGGCGGCCCATGCTGTAGCCAGGTGGCACCCATGGGAAGAGCCCCAGTTCAGAATGGGTGATATCAGGGCAGATGCTTGGTGCTTGAAGCGTATCAAGCTGAAAAAATCTGGTTGTTTTCAAACAGTCGTCTCTTCGAAAGGAGAAGAATCACTGATTGCTGCTTCGTATGACATGGCAGTCTTACCTTCCGCAGCTAGATCCTGGGAGGAAGGCCAAGCTCGCCGTCTTGGAATGAAACACTTTGCCCGCTACCTTGTATGTACTAGGATGGATGGGGACGCATTCACTGCCACAGAGCCATTGTTTTTTGTGGAGAACATGGAGGGCTACTTTGGTGAAGTGGAGTCTCTCAGTAAGCTGTGGTCGGCCTCTCTGTTGATCAAAGCTTCTTCTGGCGCCCAGTCTTCAGTTATTCGTGCTTGTAATAGTCTTGGCAATGTCCTAGTGTTTATTACCCCTCACCAGTCTCTGAAGTTTCATAGGGACCTCATCCTGCAAACTGATGAGGATCTCCTGGCTAAGCTGTAGTGATGCAGCATTCATTTTGTTCGACATGTGTAGAAGGGTCATAAAAACATCCACACCAATACCAGCGCCTTTATTCTGGCTTTCAAGGCGGATATATTCCCAGAGAACGTCAAGATTGTGTGATACAGGATTGTCATGAAGCAATATGTTCCTCCACCCATGAGGTGATTTTGGTGCTTGAGTTTTGGGCACATGTCTTTCCAGTGTAAGTCGGACCCTCTTTGTCGTGACTGTGGACACCCACTCCATGAGGGAAGCCCCTGTGTTCTGCAACTTGTGTGTGTCAATTTTCATGACCGCCACTCTCCTCGCGCGCCAGATTGCCCAGCTTACAAGAGAGGAAAGACGATCCAAAAGTGCAAATCCGTGGATCGCCTATCTTTCGCTGAGTCCATCTGGTCTCATTTTCTTCAACTTCTGCCTCTGTTACATCCTTTCTTCTCCCACCTCTTTCTTATTCCAGCCCCATTCCCCTTTCCTTTCCCCCTCCTCTGCAGTTCCCATGGCCTCCCCTCTGAGAGCTGCTCCCCTTCCCCAGTTAAAGAAGTGCCCCCCTTCTTCGGCACTTGCCCCCCTCCAGCACCCCTCCTCCCAGCGTCTCTAGGACAGGCGATCGCTGAAAGAGAAGAAGAAGAAGAAACATAAGTTCCAGGGCAAGGTCCCTTTAGCGCCCCTGGAGGTGCTATCCCCCCCCCCCTCACAACCTGAGTCTGACATCTTATTTATGGATGTCGCCCCATCCTTGCTCTTCAAGAAATGCATTTTCGTGATGACCACACTCCAACATTTCGTGATAATCGGCCGCTCCGTCGGAACTGTTCCGGCCCCAGGATAGCATCTGGAGGGGTCTACACTTTGGTTTTCGCCTATGTCGTTAGTGACAAGAACCACCTTGGTACCAATCTGGAAGCAATAGTGGTTAGAGTTTATACGACTTCGGCAATCACTGTTTGCAATGTCAATCTCCCTCCATGTAGGCCATTTCCTTATTTGGAACTGTCTACCTTAATACAGCAACTCCTGCCCCCGTATATCCTCCTCACAGACTTCAGTGCTCGCCAACCCTGTGGGGGAGCGCCACTTCGATGGGTAGGGGTCTTTTAATCGACCATCTCAATACAGACTTTGATTTGTGTCCCCTCAATGACGGTTCCCCTACCCACTTCAGTCCCACTCATGGCATTTTTATGCTACTGATCTCACTATCTCCTCCCCTGCTCTTATGTCTTCCCTACATTTATTACCCCATCATGATCTTTGTGACAGAAACCATTTTCTAGTGATTCCATCGTTCCTCTGCCAGCACTAGGCAGACAGGTCCCCATGATGGACATTCTGCAGGGCCAGTTGGCCTTTAAACACGTCTCTTGTGCACTTCTACACCTCTCTCTCGAATTCATGCAGTCATGGAGGGCGTCTCTCCCACTATTCTTCATGCTGCTGGCACTGCTCTTCCCCTGTCCACAGGTCCCCCTCGTCGTCGACCGGTACCACATAGCAGTAGCTGTCCAGCACTGACAATGTGTGCCGCAATGATTTAAACGACACCCTTAACTGAACAACCTCCTCGCTTTTAAGCATCTCCATGTTAAGGCTTGTTACCAGCTTCCTAGCAGAGTTAAAGGGAATGCTTGGAGCACTATGTTTCCTCCCTGAGGACGCGAGGCTCTTCATCGTCAGTTTGATCCAAGATCTGAAGCCTTCTGGGCCACAGGGGACAATCAACTGTCCAGGAGTTATCCTCCTAGGTCCTCTGTGTACTGATCCATTGGTCCTTGCAGAACACCTCGTGACACACTTTGTGACAGCATCAGTGTCCTCATCCAGCCCTGCTACCTTTCTACAACCGAGTTGAACAGATCTCCCTCTGTATCAACCCCCACCAAGTTGAACCCTATAATGAAACCTTCACTGAATGGGAGTTCTTGCAGGCTCTTACCTGTCACATGACACTGCGCTAGGTCCAGACTGCATCCACAACAAGATGTTCCAACACTTGGACTTTACTTACAGGCAGCATCTTCTCAGGATCTTCAACTGCATTTTGGCTCATGGGGTCCTCCCCCCCCCCCACCCCTAATGGCGAGACAATACAATTTTCCCCGTCCTTAATCTCCGAAAAAACCCAGCGTCTCTCAACAACTACCGCCTGATTAGCCTGACGAACATACTTTGTAAACTACTTGAAAGGGTGATTAGCTTCCGATTGTGTCTGGTACTCGAATCTGGGGACTTTTTGTCCCAGTAGCAGTGTGGCTTCTCCGAAGGACGATCTCTGATTGACCATTTACTCAGATTGGAAACAGCAATTCGACAGGCTTTAACTAGCCACCATCATCTTGTCACAGTCTTCTTTGACTTACATAAGGCATACGACATGGCTTGGTGCCATCACATTTTAGTTACCCTCCATGACTGGGGCTTCCACAACCCCCTTCCGATTTTTATCCATGACTTTTCATCCCAACGGATCTTCTAGGTTTGGGTTGGCACTTCAGTCAGCACCCTACGGATTCAGGAGAAAGGTATCCCACAGGGTTCTGTTATAAGTGTCGCACTCTTCCTCACAGCCATCAATGGGCTTGTAAACTATGTTGCACTTCTGGTTACCTTGGCGTTTTATGTCGACGATTTTTGCATCTGGTGCAGCTCCCACTCAGTAGCATTTGCTGAGCACCGACTCCTAGGCGCCATCCATAGGGCCTCTGCATGGGCTGTCTCCCATGGCTTCCTGTTTTCTCCCTCCAAAAGGTGGGTTATGCATTTTTGTCATGACCCACAGTGCACCCCGACCCAGAAATTCATTTAGGTGACTAGCTCCTAGATGTTGTGGCACAGTCCCGTTTCTTGGGCTTTATTTTTGATAAAAAGCTGTTATGGCTGCCCCAGATTCAGTACCTAAAGATTAGGTGCATGTTGAGGCTTAATGTTCTCTGCCTCCTGGCCCGCACATCTTGCGGTGCAGACGATGCTGATCTTCTCCATCTTTACTGCGCTCTGGTATTGTCCAGACTAGGTTATGGTAGTCAGGTTTTTGGCTCAGCGGCTGCTTCTATTCTGAAAATGCTTGACCCTGTTCACCATTATAGAGTGTGTCTGACTATTGACGTTCTCTGTACGAGTCCCGTTAACAATCTCTTTACAGGAGTCGTGATGCTTTCTCTGTAAATACGACGGAGCCAACTCCTGGTTTCTGATGCCATCGCTATTTGTCAATTCCATTAACATCCTGTGTACACTGTTCTCTTTACAAATTAGCGCTGTCTGATAACTCCCCACAGGTGGGATTGCCAGTTGGAATGTGTCTCACATCCCTCTGTCGGGATCTCCATCTTCACTCATTGGAATGCATCCCAGATATATCTTCCCCATCCTCCTCCCCCTTGGACGGTGCTTAGATCACGGATTAGGACCGACCTGTTTCAGAGCCATAAGGTCTCCGTTGCCCCTATTGTGTTCCAGCGTCTTGAACGTTCCCTGCTCTCAGAGTTGCAGAGTGTTTCTATCTTCTACACGGATGGTAATAACACGATAGATAAGGGATACGCTTTCACGTCTCTTTAGAACACCGTTTATTGCCGGGATTATTCAGTGTGTTCACAGTAGAGCTGCTAGCCGTTAATGGACCCCCCCATTTTGTTACTCAGGCCCCCCTTCATTGTGTTTTAGTATAAAGCAACTCAAAGAGCAGCCTGCACGCCATCGACGAATGCTACTCTCGTCACCCCTTGGTCTCTGCTATCCATGACCTTCCATTGGCCCTTGGTCATGCCGCCTGCTCAGTTGTCTTTCTTTAGCTTCCAAGTCATGTGGGCAACCCATGGAATGAAATGGCTGGCCGTTTGGCTAGAGAAGCAGTAGTTACCCACCATTCATTTTTATTTTTCCAGCTGTATATATGGAGATCTACGTCAAATCTCTCTGCGCCCAAAAGTGGAATGACATCTGGTGCGCTACTGCTCTCAGTAATACACTCTGCAGGGAGACGATTGGCTATACCAGGCTCACCCATTGTTTCCCCTTACGTAACGAACCATCCTCCACAATGTGGTTGTCGATCCAAATTTACGGTATCTCATATGTTAGTGGAATGTCTTGGCAGACGATTCACGGACGGTTGAACTGTTTCTCACTTTTCTCCGTCAAAGTGGTTTTCATTTTGCAGACTGGATCCGTCCACTGTTAGCGAACTCTCCGTGTCCCGCAAGTAACTTCGGAATCGCGGGACTGACGACCTGGCCATTTAGTCTCATAGCCCTCCTCAGTTAAATAATCAATCAATCACCTCCTCGACAAAACACTGACCTACGGTAAACGACGCCGTCAACCCGCACTACACAGCACCTTTTACAGAATGAAGTGGTATCAGCTGATGTGTGTGAGGATTTTCCATTGCCCATATTCTGAAACTGCTCGTATTTATATGTTCTTGGAGAAGGAAATGGGTTTCGTCTGTCCATAGAATGTTACATGGATATTCATTGTTCGCTTCCATGCGAACCAGATATTTTAGAGCAAACATTTACCTTGCTAGCACGTCAGCTGGAGGCAACTCCTGAACATCAGTGACTTTATGTGGACAGCAATGCGGGACGTTTCGTAGGTTTTTATGCAACGTGCTCGCAGACAAGTCCAGCGTTCAGGTAATTCCCTATGCACTGCACACCTGCACATGACGGATCGACCCCTCCTGCGATGCTGTGGCTAGATCTTCGACAGACGTCGATTCGGATGCTTTCCTTCCGCTGCCATACTGGACTTCAAAAGAACCTGTCTTTCCGAATGTTGTAATCATTTTCTCCAGACCCTTAGCAGACATCAGATCAATGCCTATTTTCATGCCCCTGTGTGTCCGGAACTTCTGTAGGGCTACTGGCGCATAGTCACCGTTCTTGTGAAAGTGCTTTATCAGCAGCGTGGGATCATTTTTGAGGACAATCACGTTAGGTGTCAAGACGCCAACTGAGGAGAGCCGTCTGCCGCGCGTCTGTTGGTTTGCATGTGCATATCGCGACGCTTAAAGCGCCAATTACTCGTCAAATTTTCGTTATCTTTTCTTTTCGTTTCATGATGTTTCCCCTCGCATCAATAATATACTGTTCATATTTCACGTTATTCTGAGCAGTGGTTCTCTTTCTACAGCATTTTGAAACTGGAACTTTAACTATGGACACCCCGAGCATCACAACAGTGTGGGAAGGCCAAACATATGGACTGTTAATTTAGCTCGTGTATAAGTATGGTAGCATGTTAACCATTTACGTTCACATAATAGAAAAGAATGTTTAACCTAGTAACATAAGTATATACTACTTTTGCACTTAAAAATACAAATTTCTGAATAAAAATTATTGTATTGAATAGAAAAGTTTTCAAAATTACAGTTTCCATTTAAGTAATCAAAAATTTTTATGGCAGCAGTATTCATCCCTTACTGAACTAAAGTCAGTTTTTAAGAGCAGCACTGGTAGTAACATTTCTCTTGTAATATTTTACAAGGGGGATTAAAAGTTAGTTACTCCTGTTGTCCCACGCTAGGAGGGCTGCGCAGCAACAGTGCCGCATTGTCAAAGAGAGTACATGTTAACTGGATTGCCGCAGACGCAATTCTGCTGCGGTACTGTTAACACATGCGCCACAGCCTGTGGGCGAAATGGCGCGGCAACTGGAACGTACTCCATAGTTGAAGCACGCTGGGCAGTACGATTCTTTTGGGCAAAACTTCTAAATTCCACACAGATTTACAGTCGAATACTGGTGGTTCTTAGACCAAACGAAGTGTCGCGTCGAGCCATAGCTGAAGTGCAAACATTTTGACATAGGCAGCACAGACGTGGGTGACGCCGATCTGGAAGGACAGCCGTCGACATAGACCACAGACCACAATGCCCAGGCCATCGAGGAACGGAATCGCTTCAATTTTAGATTTACCAACGATGATGACGGTCACGCAATGGTTCTCGAATGGCTCTGAGACAAAGGAGCGGATCTGTTAAATCGAAAAATTTTAAGGGTGGCAGAACGTTCCAACTGTTATTTACACAGACTTGTTGACTATATGCAAAAACATTTTCATGTATCGTGTCAATTTGAAGTGTAGTGCAGCATTTAATAAAACTACTTGGCATGCCTCAATAAGAGTAACTTACTTCTTCCATTCCCGTGGTAATTATGAACATAATTCTTAATACAGCTCTCTAAAGGATTACGCAGAACAAAATACATTACGGAGTGTTGCATTTACAGTGCCTAAATCGTTGGCATTTGTCCACAAGGAACTACGAGACAGAAATTGGTACATGTTGTGTACATGTACAGACAAACAAATGACTAAAAATTCAGAAAAATTGATTAATATTCAAGGGAAAGAGTTGCACAAATTGAACACGTCAATAACGCGTTGATCGACATCTGGTCCTTACGCAAACATTTGATCGGACTGGCATCGATTGACATAGTTATTCGATGTCATCCTGTGTGATATCGCACCATATTATGTCCAACTGTCGCGTTACTCAAGCTCCCGAGCAGGTTGTACGGTCCTGACCATAACGCTCCAAAAATGGTTCAAATGGCTCTGAGCACTATGGGACTTAACATCTGAGGTCATCAGTCCCCTAGAACTTAGAACTACTTAAACCTAACTAACCTAAGGACATCACACACATCCATGCCCGAGGCAGGATTCGAACCTGTGATCGTAGCGGTCGTACGGTTCCAGACAGTAGCGCCTAGAACCGCTCGGCCACCCCGGCCGGCCATAATGCTCCAAACGTGCTCTGTTGGGAAGAGATATGACGACCTCGCTGTACCAGGTGTGGTTTGACAGGCACAAAGATAAGCAGTAGAGACTATCTGCATGTACGGGCGGGCGTTATAGAGCTGATATGTAAGCCCAGGACAACTTTACATGATGGACAACAAACCGGGGCGTAGAATATCGTCGACGATGCGCTGTGCTGTACTGATACCAGGGGTAACAACCAAAGAGGTTCTGCTATAAAGGAAATGGAAGCCCAAACGATTGCTTCTGCTTGTCGGGCCATTTTGCGGGAGATGTCAGGTAGGTATCCTACAGCTGTCCAGAGCGTTTCCAGACACAACTTCGCTGGCTATCGCGGCTGAATTCGTAGCGGAACCTATTCTTGACGACCATTCGATTCCTGTCAATGAGATTCCAGGCCGAAGTCGTGTCTGGAGACGCCCCGGATATCGGTGGGATACAAACCTGACGCCGCCCGCCATACGGCCCAACAGCCAGCAGTGATAGTTTGGTGTGCCGTTTTATTTCATACCAGGTCACCTTTGGTTACTATCCGCGGCACCATTACATCAGAGCGGTACATCGACGATATTCTAAGCGCCATTTTGTTGCCCTTCGTAACAAGTCATCCTGGGCTTACATTTCAGCAAGATAAGTCCACCCACATGAAGCGAGAGTTTCTATGGCATGTCTTCGTGTCTGCCAAATCCTATCTTGTCCAACATGGATGCCGGATATCTCCCCAACTGAGAGCGTTTCGAGCATTATGGGCAGGACTATCCAACCATCTCGGGCTTTTGACGATCTAACGCATCAGTTGGACAGAATTTGGCACATTACCCTCGGGAGGGAGGGGGGGGGGGACATCCATATCTATTAATGAGTGCGAAGCCGAATATATGCATGCGTAAGTGCCAGAGGTGAACCTACGGGTTACTAAACTACTCAATTTGTGCAGCCGCTTTCTCTTGAATATACCATTCAGTTTTTCTTAAACTGTAATCATTTGTTTTTCTGTACATGTACATTACATCTATCGATTTCCGTCCCAATCGGATAACTCGTTCGTGATGCATCTTTTGTTTTGTCTTAGTCTATCCTAACTATTCGTGACTGTTGAGCATAATTTCTTCCAGAAACTTAACAACGTATTTTGGCACCACTCTGTTTACAGGTCTAAAAGTGGGCAGTGCTTAGTTTTAATCTCACGAGGCAAAATGTTTGTCACCCCTCCAAAAGAAAGCACTAGTCGATTCGGAGCTGTGTAGAATAGTCACTAGGGCTTCTTGTGGCCCTCCGCCACTGACGTAAAATAAGGCAGTGAAGTCATGTATATATGACAGTCGCCTGTATAAAAACAGGGCAGTAGCATGCGTCGACGTGTAGACGTAGAAGCATGGCCGAAAGGAGCTATCGTGTTGGAAACGCGCCCATCAGTACACGTTGAATAAAATAGGCACATTTCACGAGGTATCAATTTGAACTGCCCAAAATGTCTGCACGGAACGGTGTACCACTCGTAACCATGTAACTCGGTATAGCCACAGTGGTCACAAAACTATCATAATGGACGGGTACAGGCCTTATCTATTAGAGTCGGTTTTAAACTCGACAGGAATTTCTTGCATCAGTGAATGCAGTTCCATCTCGACCTGGTTCCCAGTGAACATTGCGAAGAAGTTTCGCATTGAACACTGCGAAGAGAACTGCGGGCAACTGATAATTGAAATCAGTTACTTGACAATGGTGCACAATGAAGCATGTCTTCAATGGGCCAAAAGCGTAGAAACTGAAGAGTAGATGACTACAGGCGTGGAGTACGGTGGGGGTGTCGCGATTTTGTCTCTTTTAAAATGACCGACTGCTCTGTGAGTCGTTTAACCTGTAATGTGTGAAGCCCTTAGTTCATGCTTAAGTCGGTTTTGTCTTGCTTTCGTGGTGTTTTTCGTACCACGAACTGGGTCCACTGACTCAATTTTCTGAGATATGAACTAGTATGTTTAACATTCTCGGTGGCCTAGTATTGCCCTTTCTGCCCACCCAGGGCGAATGCGGGCTGGTTCCCCTTATTCCACCTCAGTTACACTATGTCGGCGATTGCTGCGCAAACACTTTCTCCACGTACGCGTACACCCTAATTACTCTACCACGCAAACATTGGGGTTACACTCGTCTGGTGAGACGTTCGAGGGAGGGAGGGGGTTTCCACTGAGGGCCGAAGCGCACAATAACCCTACGTACGGTATGGGTTGGCAGTGGGGTGAGTGGACTGCTGTAACCTGTTGTGGGGTTGTGCACCACTGCGGGCTATGGAGGGGACGAAGACTCTCCGTCGTTTCTAGGTCCCCGGTTCCATGCAATACAACACAATACAATTGCCCTTTCTTCTAAAACTTTACGCTGAGTACGTTCTGGCCACTCTCATATTCCACATATTCCAATGTGACAACATTCGTGATCACTGGCCTCTAAGCCTAAGTTCCCGGTTTGACACCCTCTCGCACCTTGACCGGTCTGCTAAATCACATGACGGGACCTATTCATGAGTTAGTCGCTTCAGCTGGATCCGTCTTATCTGAAGGAAGCTGTGAACTCTCATGAACTCTCATCTTCTCCAAAGTAAAACCAATATGAAGGGAATGGATCGGTGCACAGTGTTAGCATTTGATGTCGCCTATGAATGTTTTTTTTTTGTCCTGCTTGTTTCCTAACACGTGGGAATCAGAAGTAGCGGGTGAAATTTCCTAAAACATAATGAACGTTGTCTTCAATTTAACTAATGTAGGAGATTTGCTTTAATGATCATGTGAAAATTGCCTACGGAACTGCGAAACTCAACTGTAGCCGCCCGATGATTCTCCATCCTGAACAATTCGACTAGCAGATTATGTAAGGATATTTGGTCCTTAAACACCACCATAAATTTCCCTTCTAGAAGGGCAATTGGTTTTAAGGAATACTGTAGAATGTTTACTACTCCACAATTTCTCGTACACATTCACCTGCATCCCTACTTAGCAAGACAAATTAGTAGCTTAGGTCCTTCTCCACTCCTGTGTGGTTGTGGTAAACAAATAAAAATACAGGAAAAATTGCAATACACTTTTGTATGTGTATAATCTATTTTCCTGGAATACGTGTGGAAGGAGTTCAACATGTTGTTGTATTCTGTGGTGAACACAAGTTGTCTGTGTTTAAGGGCGGAATTTCATAATTATCACGAGTGAAATATAACCTGTAACGATCCACTTTCTATGGTTGAACCAGGTACAGATAAGGAATAGGTCAGTATGATACTTAGGAGTAACCTATGTTTCAATTAATTACAAAAAATTTAACAGGAATCTGTGAGAGTATTAAAAGGAAATAATGATTTTTCTATGCCTCATAAGATAAGGCTAGTGTAACTGTGCTAATGGCGAAAGAAGATTACAGCAGTAAAACTCAGTACATTTTAAATTAAAGCATTAGATGTATCCACAACTGCGAATATGAACAACCATCAGCTGTAGAAGGAAATCACAACAACGAAAATTTGTTCCCGACCAGACTCGAACCAGGATTTCCCGATTATCGCGAACGGTCGCCTTACCATTTGACTATCTGTGCACGCCTCACGGCCAGACCCATACTACCATATGTGAGTCTACAACCTGTACTCGTGCACTGTTGTGTTTATTCCAGTACAGATGACACATTTTATTTCAAAGTCGCTTGACTTCTACGGCCGACGGTCTTGCCGCAATGGTCACACCGGTCCCCGTCAGATCACCGTCGTTAAGCGCTGCCATGCTGGGCTAGCACGTGGGTGGGTGACCATCCGGTCTGCCGAGTGCTGTTGGCAAGCGGGGTGCACTCAGTCCTTGTGAGGCAAACTGAGGAGCTACTTGACTGAGAAGTAGCGGCTCCGGTCTCAGAAGCTGACATATGACCGGAAGAGCGGTGTGCTGGCCACATGCCCCTCCACATCCGTGTCCAGTGACCCCTAAGGGCTGAGGATGGCACGGCGGCGGGTCGGTACCGTTGGGCCTTCATGGCCTGTGCGGGAGGAGTTCAGTTTTTTGAATTCTACGAAGGAGGCTTCCGTTAACTATAGCGTCGGAATAAATTATGTTGCACACACACCCAAACGTCCGTTGAAACCAGCAAAAGGATCATTAATGCACGCTATAGAAACACAAGGGCCAACTGTTCAGGCAACAATAAGGAATCAGTGGCAGCAGACCATCCGCTAAAAATTAGAAAACAGCTCTACTCACTAATACCCTAATAGGCAAGACGGAGGGCTGGAAGTAGTATTTCGTAGGAATATGAAATTCAGTAATGGTACCGGCACTAGGTCAGCATACGTACAATGTCCAGGTTGGGCGATAAATGAGAGCGTTCACATGATGTAACAATATCGCGGTCGTTTCTCAGAAACGGACGAATCAGTCAGTTGTTCTTACTGCTGCTAACAAATAGATGGTTCTGAGCACTATGGGACTCAACTGCTGAGGTCATTAGTCCCCTAGAACTTAGAACTAGTTAAACCTAACTAACCTAAGGACATCACAAACATCCATGCCCGAGGCAGGATTCGAACCTGCGACCGTAGCGGTCTTGCGGTTCCAGACTGCAGCGCCTTTAACCGCACGGCCACTTCGGCCGGCCAACAAATAGATGCATTCGTGTTATGAAGGAATTCATGTCAAGGACTTTGAGCGTCTGTCTCTATATCTTTCGCAGTTAGAGACGAATATTTGGCTGAAAATAACTCCTAAGACCAGGATCCAAACGCCAACCACCATATGTCATCAAGTGAGTTTACATAGCCCTACAAAGCCTACATTAAACGAAGTACATATTACTCATCGCATCGCGTCTTCAGAACTTGTGAGTACCGAAAAGAAACTCTTTGTAGTTCGATGACGATCAGGGCAATGTCTTGTATTTGTCAATTCAAAATAAACTTTCCTTGTGGCATTAATTAAGCTTTCTATAACAGATTGCTTAGTGATTACCGTTTTGACACATTCCTATAGTTTCAGTTTCAGAAACTAAATATTTTATTACAGCTGAACTTTCTCATTCAGTAACTATTTGGAATTAATTAAGAAGTGGCACTGAAGCGGTTCTTTTTGTAACTGTCCCTAAGCCTTGTAACATAGCTGTAAGTGGTATGTTTTTGCTCGTAGACACACCAACAAATATGACTACTTCATTTTCAGTATGGCCATGGACACATCGAAAGGAGACAGCATTTTTTCAACATTATGTCACGTTCCGTGATCTTATTTGAAGGCAGGTTCCTTGTATTTTTGTAAACAGACCCTAGCGGTTTGTGTCTTTCTGTGATCAAGCGCAAGATTCGATACCACCAGAGCATACGATGCGGAGGATGTAGGAGGCCTGTTATTAAACGTTTTCTTTGGTTGTCTTAGTAAAATGTGCCGTTTATTCCACATTAGTAGCGATTTACGAGGGTATGGTTAGGCAGGAACATGGCAGCACGGCTTGTATTGTTGCTAGACAAAAGAGTAGGAATCATATTTATAATCTTGGTTCTTATAAATACGAGTATTTGGCTATTTCTTTGCGTACATGGCACGATTTCCTAGGCTAAGGTTAGGCAGGAACGTAAGAACACAGTTCAAATCGTGGCGAGCGCAGTGAGTTGTGATCATTTTATAATCTTCGTTTTTACAGATATATGACTGTTGTTTTCGAATGTGACGTCGTGAACGGGCGATGTATTCGACATTGATTTTTTTCTTTTTGTGTATTATGTGTTGTTGTTAGCAGTGGCAAACATTTGTGATGGATGTTTCTGTTTGTGGCTTGCTTTGTAGTAACAGTTCAACTGAATGGGTACGAGTCTTTGGCAGTTAGTTGTCGGTTATTTATTTGTTTTTGCTTTTTGAGATGTTAGTTTACGTTTGCAGTCTGTTGTTTTCTTAGATTAAGTGTTGTGTTTTCGTCGTTTTTATTGACTTTTGCCTTGCAGTTGTAACTGAATGTTTTGGTGTTTGCAGTAAGGTTTGTGTGTGTGTGTGTGTGTGTGTGTGTGTGTGTGTGTGTTTGTGGTTTGTAGTATGTTTTGTAGCCAACCTCAATAAATTTAAAGTTGACAGTGGTAGGTAATTACATTTTTATGGTGCGTTTTATTCCTTGTGAGGTTACAGTTTGTTTATGGAAGGGACATTTCTTTGCGTTTGGTAAGTTTATGTATGCCGTTTGTGTGGGGAGGGGGAGCGGAGTGGGGAAGGTCGAAGGTGTTGGTACTGATATCTGCCTTTGAGCTAAGCATGTGTAGTGGAGATTGCAATACTGTTTATCGTTGTTTCGTGGGGGGGGGGGGGGGGTTGTCTGGTATCCCTATCTTCGTTTCAGCTTCACTCGAGTGAAATATTCTAATCCATTTCTGCGTGTTTATATATCTTTTTGTTCAGTTTACTACGTAGAAATCGGTGTACATTATTTTCAGATTACATGGGTGTCTTGGAATGATGTTAGTCATACGTTAGAATTTTTAGTTTGTGCTTGCCCAAACCCGATAATTCCCGCGGTTGTCCCGTTGGTTTCATTTCACTAGGTAAGTGAAATATTTCACGTGTCTCTTACACTTGTTTGATGCCGTAATGGTCTGTCTTGTGGTCACCATCTTCAGGCTTGTAAGCGACATGTTATTACATACTTTCTGTGTTCGTCGTAGTAACTGGTGTAAACTATGCTGTTTATACCAAATATGGAGTCAAGGGCCAAACCAATCGGGTGGAATCCGACCGTCCACTAATCCATCTCTCTGTTACATAGGGTGACACGGGTATAAGTGCATATATATTTTTATGTAGTATTTTAATATGTACGCACATTACCATATTGGTTACTTTTTCTCTGTGTCGAACAGTTATCCCAGAATGTTGTCACAAGCTTTACGACCTGACTTTTTCTTTACTGTCTTAACTTCGCCAGAAAGTGGATACTCCTGCCAGTATAGACTAACCAATGTGTTTCTAAGCATCCACTCTTCAACACCGGACTCGCGCGGAAAATAGGCATTAATTGCTTATTCCTGCCACATGAACTTGGAGGTACTGACCAATCTAAAAACATACGACTCGTAATAGTTATGGTTATTAGTCTGGAAATGACGTAAATACCGATGTAATGTTGTTCAGTACATCATCCTCCATCACCATTAGAAGTACCTGCACTTACACCTGTTTACTCTGCAGAACTTGCCTTGTCTTGCAGGACGCTGAGCAGGGCGCTACCCAGGGACCTCGCGGCTGCGTTGTGCCCGGCCTTGGTGAGCCTGAATGGTGTGGGAAAGGTACCGCCGGGGCCCCCTTTTGCGCGTCCAAAGGCGCCCTCGAAACCTGCCGTCTCTGACAGCCGATCTGTCGGCGGCGGTGATGGCGGCGCAGCCCACAGAGGCTGCCGCCACAACACACCTTGTTTATTCAGTTCTCGTGTGGGAAGCTCCTCTAGTGTCGGCACACAGGGGAGATGGCGCCGCCGCGGAAGGGCGCCACACACTCGCGCAGCCTATCGGTTACCTGCACTGTGCCGGCGAGGTCGGATGTCAGCAACGAGGCGCGAAAAGGGAGGAACGACTAAAGAGATGCCACATAACCGAACGATGAAGTCCTCCCGTATGAGGAGCGGTACGCGTGTGACGGAAAATAAGAAGCCTGAGGAGAAATGTACGGAGATGGTTAGCAGATGCAGCGGCTAAGTGGCAAGAAAATCACAGTTTCCGTGTGATGCGCTCCGTTCGTTTATCTACAGAGCTGCCATAGGAGGAGGTGACGGCACCGATGACAAAAAAGACAAGAGGACGTATGCTGACAGTTTGTTGTAACGTCTGGGGGTTGGGCAGTAATATATAAACACCGCCAGAACTTCATGCTTTCGCAGGTTCGAATCCTGCCTCGGGCATGAATGTGTGTGATGTCCTTAGGTTAGTTAGGTTTAAGTAGTTCTAAGTTCTAGGGGACTGATGACCACAGATGTTAAGTCCCATAGTGCTCAGAGCCATTTGAACCATTTAATGTTTGAACTTCATGCTTGAAGTAAACGCAGATTGCAGTCAAGCCTGCAGGTTGGGTTGTTTTATTTGACCTCGAATTGCACCTCTGCAATGTCATCAAGGAACTTATTACAAATTTCCAGATTTTTCCAGGGAAAGTGGAAATAAGTCAACCGCTAAGTCACAACGCGAACGAAAATGTATGTTAAGTGATTGTGACAGAAAGTTACTACGAAGACTCTGACTAAAAATTAGAGGACGACAGCCACCAAAGTCACATCAGAACTGAATGTCACACTCCTGAACCATGTCAGCACCAAAACAACACGAAGGGAACTCCAGAAGAAGGCATTTGCAGTGCGGTTCCAACACCATTTATCAGTGATGCAAATGCACTTAATAGGAAAACGTGCTGTCGAGCCTTAAAACCTGGGTTATGGAGCAATGGAAGAAAGTCATTTCTTCGGATGAATCTTCTTTCACGCTGTTTCCAGCTTCTGGCCGAGTTTACATCGCAAGAGTGAAACACTGGACGCTCAGTTCCCCTGTAAGCTCCCACTACTGCCAAGAATTATGTGACTATTTTTGCTAATTAGATCCACCCGTTGGTTTAATGTTTATTCTCTAAATTTGCGATGCTGTGTTGTAAGACGACAGTCCTCCTCTTAACTCAGCTCGCACCGTCCAGGACTGGTTTTATGAGCACGAGGATTAACTTCTGCGTCTATCCTCCCTACCACAGTCACCAGACCTCAATATTATTCAGCCCTAATGGTCTGCTTTGGGGAGAAGCGTGCGACATCGCTATCCAACTACATCATCGTGACCTAAACTTGCCTATGTTTTTTTGGAAAATTGTATAAGATATGATTTGTAAAATATAGATCTGTATTTACTCATTCCGAGACGACTGCCGGCCGTTGTGGCCGAGCCGTTCTAGGCGCATCAGTCCGGAACCGCGTTGCTGCTACGGTCGCAGGTTTGAATCCTGTCTCGGGCATCGTTGTGTGTGATGTCCTTAGGTTAGTTAGATTTAAGTAGTTCTAAGTCTAGGGGATTGATGACCACAGATGTTAAGTCCCATGCTGCTCAGAGCCATTTGAACCAACCGAGACGAAGCTGTTTTGAATACCAAGTGGTTTTCTACATTGTATTAGGTATGGTAATATGTTATGCATATTTTTATCTGACCCCCATACACCACGTGTCACGTAGAGAAGCACTATATTTTCATACGTCAAAACTGACAGTGTGTGTGTGTAGCAGTATTTTTAAAATAGCTGTAAGTAGCCTGTGTTGGTGGTCCTAGGTCAGAGGCAACGTTTTAAAGGACACTTGATGTTTCGTCTAATCTCCCCACTCCTTTCAAACAATGCCACGGAAGTTATTGTAATCTTGAGGTGCCTATAAAAAGAAGGACATGTACGTGAAAATTTCCAAAGATAATTGCATTCATACATAACTAACAGGAAGCTAACGCACGCACACACACCAGTATACGTAGTGGTGACCATTAACACTGAAACTCTAGGAAGAACAACGAATAACGAAATTTTACTGACTATGCGTACACACTATAGCAGGAAGAACACATGATCAAATTTGTAGGTGAGGGGGTGCATATACTGCACGAAATTTACTACACACATGTACCAAATCTATCATCAGTGGCCCTAAACCGGTTGTGCATCGAGTCGAACTGAACTTCGATGAGAGATGCGGGTATGTCATTCGATGCTGCTTCAGCTCTGCGACAAAGTTCATTAATGATAGTATGTGGCGACTGCTGGTGGGCCAGACCCTCGGCCAGAAGTTTTGACTGGTTGAGAGAGCTATAGATATGTTGGTCATGACAGCTGTCGACCCTACTCTGTATCGAGAAATATCAGGAGAGTACGACCAATATGCAGTACTGCGTTGTCTTACTGAATGATTACGAAAACAGTGCGGATCCACTGCATTAACTGTGACAGCATAGATTCATAATGTTGACGTACTGCGGGATAGTCCATTTTGTGATAACCTTTCAGGACAGTACGGCCAACATGCGGTATTGCGTTATCTTACTAAATGACCACGAACACAGGGCACAATCACGGCTCCAATTACTGTGGAGGCAGAGATTCACTCAGTAGCGTCCATGTTGTGCTCACCTTTCTGTCTGCGAGATCGGCCGTTCTGTGTGGACTGATTTAGTGAAATCATGGATAAGCAGAATTGTGATTTTTTGTACGGGAACACGATCCTAGTTCCTTGCAGTTTCCGACCCAGTGTTTTATCACTGACCCTTTGCGTTATTATATGACTTTTATCACTGTTCGTAGCGCTGCTCTTTGTAGGGGCTAGTAACACGAAAAATTATGGTCAGGATTTACCGCCCCGTCGACGACGGGGTCGTTAGAGATGGAGTAAAAGCTTGTATGGGAAACAGATAGGTCGTGTATTGAACAAAGGAACCGTCTGTGTATTTGCCTAAAACAGTTTACGGAAATGTCGGTAAATCTAAATCTGGGTATCCGGACGGGGATTTTAACCCCCACTCTCCGGTATTCGAAGTCATTTTCTTATCATAGAACCATCTCGCTTGTTAAGTACCAGAACAGTCACTATTCCATATTTCTCTCGTTTATATTCTGCCGAATACATGTGTAAAACCTAACAGTGAAACCAATTTGGATCACGAATGCTGGAATGATGATCAATGAACCCTTGAAACGTCACCATTTTTTAAAAACAAAACTAATCATTGAAATCCTGAAGCCATTACTATCGATCATTACTTCAGTTTCTGAGTAAGAGTGCTCCATTTTTCGACTGTTATTGTTACAGTAGAAAATTTGGAACAAGTAAAATATCAAATATGTTTTTGCTGATGTATTTGCCCTGCAGCGTAGGAGACTTAATGGCGCAAACCCTATTTCGTCGGTGTGTCGCGTCCGTGAACATTATTTCTAACTGCTAGAGCGAGATAAATGTTTGGGATAGGTGCTTAATCTGTTTTTTCCTTCACAAACTATAAATCGTCTACTCATAATGGTAATCGCAGAAATTTGTATCTCACACTCATAACTTAGGATTTGCCTTCCGCTACGAATGGCAGGAGATTATAGTTCGGCGGACCGCTAAAATCTCACCTGAAATCACAATATTCATTGCAAGTTTAAAATTAAAAACCTAGAAATATATTACCATCCGTTAACCATCAACAATATTCATGCATATTTTTTGGAGTAGCTTGTATTTGATGGTGAAAGCTTTAGAGCTATCTTCGGTCGCAGTTACATTAATTATACGAAACTGTTCTGTCTGTGTTCACCAGAGTAAACACTGTGACTGATTTGTTAAGAGTGTTTCACTGTTTAGCACACAGTTTCAGTCCGTCAGAGAACAGTGTTGGGAAGGATCACCGCAAGAGGCAGCGCAGAAGGGTAACTGTGCTGTAAGTCGCGATCAACCATCAAACAGCGTAATTAATTCTAAGCGTCCATAGCTGCGCATATCTCCACTGGTGGCTGTTAAAACTGTAGCCACACATAGGTGGTATGCAACAAAACATTGGCTCGAACTGTACTACACTCCTGGAAATTGAAATAAGAACATCGTGAATTCATTGTCCCACGAAGGGGAAACTTTATTGACACATTCCTGTGGTCAGATACATCACATGATCACACTGTCAGAACCACAGGCACATAGACACGGGCAACAGAGCATGCACAATGTCGGCACTAGTACAGTGTATATCCACCTTTCGCAGCAATGCAGGCTGCTATTCTCCCATGGAGACGATCGTAGAGATGCTGGATGTAGTCCTGTGGAACGGCTTGCCATGCCATTTCCACCTGGCGCCTCAGTTGGACCAGCGTTCGTGCTGGACGTGCAGACCGCGTGAGACGACGCTTCATCTAGTCCCAAACATGCTCAATGGGGGACAGATCCGGAGATCTTGCTGGCCAGGGTAGTTGACTTACACCTTCTAGAGCACGTTGGGTGGCACGGGATACATGCGGACGTGCATTGTCCTGTTGGAACAGCAAGTTCCCTTGCCGGTCTAGGAATGGTAGAACGATGGGTTCGATGACGGTTTGGATGTACCGTGCACTATTCAGTGTCCCATCGACGATCACCAGTGGTGTACGGCCAGTGTTGGAGATCGCTCCCCACACCATGATGCCGGGTGTTGGCCCTGTGTGCCTCGGTCGTATGCAGTCCTGATTGTGGCGCTCACCTGCACGGCGCCAAACACGCATACGACCATCATTGGCACCAAGGCAGAAGCGACTCTCATAGCTGAAGACGACACGTCTCCATTCGTCCCTCCATTCACGCCTGTCGCGACACCACTGGAGGCGGGCTGCACGATGTTGGGGCGTGAGCGGAAGACGGCCTAACGGTGTGCGGGACCGTAGCCCAGCTTCATGGAGACGGTTGCGAATGGTCCTCGCCGATACCCCAGGAGCAACAGTGTCCCTAATTTGCTGGGAAGTGACGGTGCGGTCCCCTACGGCACTGCGTAGGATCCTACGGTCTTGGCGTGCATCCGTGCGTCGCTGCGGTCCGGTCCCAGGTCGACGGGCACGTGCACCTTCCGCCGACCACTGGCGACAACATCGATGTACTGTGGAGACCTCACGCCCCACGTGTTGAGCAATTCGGCGGTACGTCCACGCGGCCTCCCGCATGCCCACTATACGCCCTCGCTCAAAGTCCGTCAACTGCACATACGGTTCACGTCCACGCTGTCGCGGCATGCTACCAGTGTTAAAGACTGCGATGGAGCTCCGTATGCCACGGCAAACTGGCTGACACTGACGGCGGCGGTGCACAAATGCTGCGCAGGTAGCGCCATTCGACGGCCAACACCGCGGTTCCTGGTGTGTCCGCTGTGCCGTGCGTGTGATCATTGCTTGTACAGTCCTCTCGCAGTGTCCGGAGCAAGTATGGTGGGTCTGACACACCGGTGTCAATGTGTTCTTTTTTCCATTTCCAGGAGTGTATATGCATCGACATACACTACTGGCCACTAAAATTGCTACACCAAGGAGAAATGCAGATAATAAACGTGTATTCATTCGACAATTATATTATATATTAGAACTGACATGTCATTACATTTTCACGCAATTTGGGTGCATAGATCCTGAGAAATCAGTACCCAGAACAACAACCTCTGGCCGTAAGAACGGCCTTGATACGCCTGGGCATTGAGTCAAACGCAGCTTGGATGGCGTGTACGGGTACAGCTGCCCATGCAGCTTCAACACGATACCACAGTTCATCAAGAGTAGTGACTCGCGTATTGTGACGAGGCAGTTGCTCGGCAACCATTGACCAGACGTTTTCAGTTGGTTAGAGATCTGGAGAATGTGCTGGCCAGGGCAGCAGTCGATCATTTTCTGTATCCAGAAAAACCCGTACAGGACCTGCAACATGCGGTCGTGCATTATCCTGCCGAAATGTAGGGTTTCGCAGGGATCGAATGAAGGGCAGAGCCACGGGTCGTAACACATCTGAAATGTAACGTCCACTGTTCAAAGTGCCATCAATGCGAACAAGAGGTGACCGAGACGTGTAATCAATGGCACCCCATACTATCACGCCGGTGATACGCCAGTATGGCGATGACGAATACACGCTTCCAATGTGCGTTCACCGCGATGTCGCCAAACACGGATGCTACCATCACGATGCTGTAAACGGAACCTGGATTCATCCGAAAAAATGACGTTTTGCCATTCGTGCACCCAGGTTTGTCGTTGAGTACACCATCGCAGGTGCTCCTGTCTGTGATGCAGCGTCAGGGGTAACCGCAGCCATGGTTTCCGAGCTCACAGTCCATGCTGCTGCAATCGCCGTCGAACTGTTCGTGCAGATGGTTGTTGTCTTGCAAACGTCCCCATCTGTTGACTAAGGGATCGAGACGTGGCTGCACGATCCGTTACAGCTATGGAGATAAGATGCCTGTCATCTCGACTGCTAGTGATACAAGGCCGTTGGGATCCAGCACGGCGTTCCGTATTACCCTCCTGAACCCACCGATTCCATATTCTGCTAACAGTCATTGGATCTGGACCAACGCGAGCAGCAAGGTCGCGATACGATAAACCGCATTCGCGATAGGCTACAATCCGACCTTTATCAAAGTCGGAAACGTGATGGTACGCATTTCTCCGCCTTACACGAGGCATCACAACAACGTTTCACCAGGCAACGCCGGTCAGTTGCTGTTTGTGTACGAGAAATCGGTTGGAAACTTTCCTCATGTCAGTACGTTGTAGGTGTCGCCACCGGCGCCAACCGTGTGTGAATGCTCTGAAAAGCTAATCATTTACATATCACAGCATCTTCTTCCTGTCGGTTAAATTTCGCGTCTGTAGCACATCATCTTCGTAGTGTAGCAATTTTAATGGCTAGTAGTGTACAAATGATGCGCATTTCACTGCGACCAGACACCGCAGATAGGAGTAGCGTTGCCTAAATTCTGTATACAAGGACAGACTGCACAGCGCGTTCCTCATCAGAAATGGCTTCGACAGTGCCAGGATCGTAGCGCATCGATACTGTCGTCCTTCGAGCTGCGATATTGCTTCTCGTGTTTGTCTTGATTACACGAATGGCAAGCGAATATCGAATCGTTGGTTTCAGGTGAGCCACACTTGGAGCCTCTCGCGTCCGTCGGCCGTGGTTATTTAATATATTATTATTGTTATTGTTATTATTTTTTGATTGTTGCCGACTTACGTGGTGGGCCTTAATAAAAATGATATTCCATTTAATTTTGATTTTACGGTTGAATGCTTTCGTGAAGTTCTCCTTTTTAACAATATTAATCTCGAATTATTTGTTACGTTAATGAATGTTAGACTCGCTGCATCTTACAAACATGAGCATACAAGCGGAACAACGTAATAAATTTTGCATATTAATTTCCTCGGCTAGTCAGTTCACTTTAAAGCAAAAAATCTTTAGTTATTAATTAAAATTGCGGCCCACACACGCGCGAGAGTAATTTTCTTACCTCCGTTAACCATTGTATTGTAGTCGGAGTCCTGGCTCTGGGTCTCGGCTATGGTACTGAAAATAAGAATCTTAAAGCTAAGTATATCTGCAACTTCGTGCGGCTGTGGAGAAAAATTAATATTATGCTAATCGCGGGCGAGTTTTCCGCTTCCGCTAATTTTTCATACGTTAATATCGCCACGTAATGGCGTCGTTGGCTGCATCGGCCGCTGCGATTGTTGAGCTGTAAATTACTTGAATGCAGGTTAATTCAAGGAAGGCGGACATGAAATCGGGATCACCTCTTACAAATTAAAAGTGCACAATAATATTCAATTAATATATTATCTGCTTAACTCATACAAATATGCTTACATTTGTCAGCACTCGAAAGATGTCCTTCTGTCACACTCAAGACAAAAGAGGAAGTGAAGACGACTAAAAAATTAACAAAGGAGCGTATGTTGTCGTCTCTTTAGATCACTTTGTTATATTTCTTTGCATTGCATTTCTTTGCATTTCTCGACAGAGAAATTATTGTTTTACGGCTACATGGAAAAAAAATATATTATTCAATTTATGAATGTCTCTTATTTGTAAATATTGTTTTTAAGTCTTTTCGTAATATGGCACTAGGGACGCTATAAGCCCTACAGAATTTCATTGTGACTGGAGCCCGAGAAGACTGATATATTGTCCGTGCACTCATGTCACGTACCTCGCGCCAAGTAACGGATTTGCTTGCAGCAAGAAAAGACAGCGCGACAACGTCTGGAGATGTACATATCATCATCATTTCATACCCATCGACACGCAAGTCACCGCAGTGGCGTCAAATCGAAAGACGCGCTAGACGAACGGTCTACCCGACGGGAGACCCTAGCCACACAGCATTTCCATTTTACCTCAGTTTAATTTCACTGAGTTCTTCAGTTTGGCTCAAGTAAGAACTTCACTAAACACAAAAAGGTGAAGGACAACGATATGTGGAAAGCACTGTTTCAGCATGATAGTAGAAAAATGGTCCCACAGCGAACAGCCCTCACTCGACGGAAAGAGAGCTCAGCGGTTAAAACAGAAAATAACTGATGTGTACAATTACGAATAATATCGCTAACACCGTAGAGAATATTTTAATTACGAAAATTATGACGTGCTTTGAGGAAACGTTACTTTCCAGAAACGTGAAAAGAATATCTATAAGGGCCCAATGAAGGAAATAAATTTGAAGATGGTGTTAGTATAGGGAAGAGGAAGTGAATGAAAATGAGACGGGAAATTCATTAAAGAGAGAAGAGTTTCAGTGGTCAGCCAGAACATTATGACCACCTATCTAATAACCGCAATGTCCACCATTGGCACGGATAACAGAGGTGACGAGTCGTGGCGTCAAGGCACTGAGACCTTGATAGCTCTCCGGAGGGAGGTGGCATCACGTCCGCCCGTTCAAGTCATGTAATTCCCGTAAATTCCGGGGAAGGGGGCGATGAGCTCTGACACGACGTTCAATCACTTCCCATATGTGTTCAATCGGGTTCACATCTGGCCAGTTGGAAATCCAAGATATCAATTGGAACTCGCCTCTGTTTTCCTCGAACCGCTACAACATACTCCTGGCGTTGTGACGTGGCACATTATCTTGTTGAAAAATGTCACTGCCTTCGGGAAACATGATAGTCATGAAGGGGTGCACGTGGTCTGCCACCGGTGTACGATACCCCTTTGCTGTCATGGTGCCTTGTACGAGCTCCACTGGACCCATGGATGCCCCCAAGTAGTATGTTCCCAAGCGCATAATGGAGCCACCGAAAGCTTGTCTCCGTCCCGCAATACAGGTGTCGAGGACCTGTTCCCATGGAAGACGACGGATTCGCGCCCTCCAAACGACATGATGAGGAAAGTATCGTTGTTCATCGGACCGTGCAACGCTCGGCTACTGCACCAACATCCAGTGCCGATGTTCTTGTGCCCATTTCAGTCGTAGATGCCGATGTCGTTGTGTTAACATTGGTCATCGGCTGCGACGGCCCATCGTCAGGACTCTTCCGTTACAATGTGTTTTCTGACAAACGAGTACTCTGCCCAACACTAAAGTCTTACGTTAATTTCTTCGCAGTTCGCCGCCTGTTCTGTTTTACTAGTCTGCCCACCCTACGACGTCCGACATCGGTAATGATGGGTGCCCCCTCCCCCCCCCCCCCCAACCCCACGACGTCTGGAGGTGGTTTCACCTTGGTTTCGCCAGGTGTTGAAAACACTCACCACAGCACTCCTCGAACACCCGATAAGACGTGCAGTTTCCGAAATGCTCGTGTCGTGCCTCCGGGCCATCATAATCTGCCCTCGGTCCAACTAAATTAGATGGCGCGCCTTTTTCGTGCTACACGCGGACAGCACGCTCACTGATCTTACATGCACGGTGCGTGTGTCTGACTAGTTGTCTGTCCCTTCGACGTGCCGCCGCTATCGCTTGCACAGGTTCATAGTTGTGGCTGATCAGTGTACGAGACACGCCAGACTGGCGAAATTTCATCATAATTCTAAATAACTACAATAATCCCAATACAAATGAAGTGTTTTACCGAACCATCCATTGAATAAATGATAGACAGAAAATGAGATCACTAATTAATTATGGAAGACAGGAACGACAGGAAGAATGCTAACTAGGAAAAGGTCGACTCGGTTTCCGAAAAATGCAAGAACAAGCGAGGATAAACTTACTCTCAGTCTCATTTCAGAAGGTAGTGAAATGTGTATTTGACACATATGTAGATTTTGATAAAGCTTTGATACCATTGACTAGAAAACCTATTTTGAAATTCTGAGTGTAGGAGTGATAAAATACAGGGAGCGAAATGCTACAAGTTGTGCAGGAAACAGGCTGCAGTTGTATGAGCCAAGAGACATGAAACGGAGGCAGTAGTCAGTAAATGAGAAGAAAATGGGACCGGGAGTAGATTATCCCTGATATTCAGTCTGTGCATGGAGCAAGCAGTAAATGAAATTAAGAATGAATTTGGAAAAGGAAATATAGTTCAGGAAGAAAACTTACAAAATTATCAGTTTCCCGATGACATTGTAATTCTGTAAGAGAAATCATAAAGTGTGGAAGAGCAGTTGATAGACTTCGAAAGAGGTTACAAGATGAGCATCAGTAAAAAGAAAATTAAATGTAATGGAATGTGATTGAATGAAATTAGTTGATGTTCATGGAATTAGATTAAGAAATGAGAGACTAAAAATAGTCGTCAAATTTTGTTATTTGGGTTGTTAAGTAACTGATGGTACCTCAAGTAGAGAGGATATAAAGTACTAGCTCTTCAGGGCAAGAAAAGCTTTTCTGGATAATTGATATATTTAATATAAATTAAACTGATAAGAAGTCTTAAATGATAAGCATATCTATGGAAAATAGACTTGTACTGAAATGAAATGTGAGCAGTAAGCAGTGTAGGTAAGGAGACATAAGAAACTTTTAAAACATGGTACTGCAGGAGGATTGGACAACTAAGTAGAGGTACTGAATAGGAGAGAAAACCAATTTATGGCACAACTTAAGTAAAAGAGGGAGCTTTTGATAGGACACACCCTGAGGTATTCTGTAATGGTCAATTTGATTTGGAGGAAGATGGTAAAATTATGGAGGAAATCGAAGGCTTTTATATAGTAAAAAGTTCAACTGCATGTAGGCTGAAGTAGTTAATACGAGATAAAGGTATTTGCAAAGGATAGACAACTTCAAGAACTTCAGCAAAGCGGTCTTCAGATTGAAGATCATAAAAAAACATGTATATGAACTTAAAAAACATCGGCCAGGTCCGAGTAGGACTCCTGCACTGAGGGTTCCGTACAAATTTCCCATTCTTTTCCTTTTTTAGTGCTCTGAAACCTCGCTTCTTGCCAAATTTTTTGATTCTAGGTCAACTGGACGTAACCTATAGGTTTTGATGACTCAGTTTCCGAGTACAAAAATATCTTGCATAAATGGCCATTTCTTTTGGTTCCTTTGGATTTGAAGCTTTAAGTTTTAACACCGACAAAGAAGTGTATACCTTAATATTTACATAAATTTCAACTTGATACGTTTACCCGCTCTCGAGAAAATTGGTTTTTAACTGTCGGTCAGAGAGACAGACAGAAAGACAGATGGACAACGAAGTGATCCTATTAAGATTCCGTTTTCACCGATTTACTTAAGGAACCCTAAAAGTAACTTCATATGGGCAACTAAAGTGAAGCTATACTTATACTTTCTGTTTGAAATTCAACAATTCAGTTTTCACAATTTACTAAAACATCTGTGGACGTGACTAACTTCGTTGGAAGAGCCTCTATCACCGACTCCCACTTAAAGCCCTAATTCCACTGTGGCGAGTAAGTTTTAAGGAAGGCGGGAGATTAATACACAATAAACAATAGCCTGATCTATGAACTCCGTACTCCTCCTCCACCCCCTCGCTCCCCCCTCCCACCCCTAGTCCCCCAACACCCACCCTCTTGTGAGTGCGTGACTTAGGCTCACACCTGCATTCGTGCTCTCGGAATCTACAACTAAAAGAGATGCTTACATGTTAGCTCAGTATTTTATGCTAATCTGCAGAATCCCCTGAAGCGAAGCTGTAAAGTGAGATCCCTGCAAACCACTGAGGGCTTATCGGACTGAGTTAACACTGAGGGTATAAGGTGAAAGGTGAGATCTCTATACACCTCGCAGCGCCCACATGGAACTCGAATAACAGGATCACAGCTTATAAATTGAGATGTTACAGCGTAGAGCTTAAGGCTGCAATATTTTCGGACGGTGATATGTATTCGTTTACGTCCTAAGAAAATGCACTTCTTTCACTAGGCCGACGTACTGAGTTACTCCAGTTGTAAGTTGTGTAGCCGGCCGATGTAACCGAGCGGTTCTAGCTGCTTCAGTCCGGAACCGCGCTGCTGCTACGGTGACAGGTTCTAATCCTGCCTCGGGCATTGATATGTGTGATGTCCTTAGGTTAGTTAGGTTTAAGTAGTTCGAAGTCTAGGGGACTGATGACTTCAGATGTTAAGTCCCATAGTGCTTGGAGCCATTTGAATTTTTTGTAACTTGTGTAACGCTTAGACTCCACAGTTGATACCAGACTGATCGAGGTAGCAAGGCAAAGGTTAGACACGCGATTCGCATTCGTACAACAGCGGTTCAAATTCCAGTCCAGCTATCATGATTTATGCTTTCCTCGGTTTGACTAAATTGTTTTAGGGGAAAGTCAGCATTACACTTCTAAAAATGAAGACGAATGATCCTTACCCATGCTTGCTTATTCGAAAAAGGAGAAGGGGAAGGAGGTTATACACTGACCGAAAAGAAACAAAGCACGAGAAGATAATGTATAGTAACTGAATTTCGGAAATACATTTATCGAGGTTACATTGTAAGAGCACACGTTAATGTAAACACTACGTAAACCATTGCAAATGTGAAATGCTGGTACATTAATAACCGGTGTAATTGCCAGAACGTAAATGCAAGCATGGAAACGTGCATTTAATGTGTTGTACATGTGCTGGATCTAAGTTTGTAGGTTGCAGTTCCATGCCTTTTGCACTTGGCCGGTCATGAGAGAGATGGTTAATGTGCTTGTGGTTGACGCTGGAGTCGCCATCCGACGATGTCCCACATGTGTTCGAATAGAGAGAGATCTAGTGATCGAGCAGCGCAAGGCAACATGTTGACACTCTGTAGAGAATGTTGTATTACAGCAGCGGTATGTGAACAATTGTTATCCTGTTTGAAAAACCTCCTGCAATGCTGTTCGTGAATGGCAGCACAACAGGTCGAATCGCCAGACTGACGTACAAATTTGCAGTCAGGGCGCGTGAGATAACCACGAGACTGTCGTACGATGTTGCACCGCATACCATTACTCCAGGTTATTATTCCAGTGTGTCTATCGCGCAGACAGATTGGTTACAGGCCCTCGACTGCCCTCCTCCTGACCAACACACGGCCATCAGGGGCACCGAGGCAGAACCGGGAAAAATACAACACACCTCCATCCTGCCGTCCAATGAGATCTCGCTTGATTGGCACCACTGGAGTCGCCAATGGTGATGGTTTGGTGCCAATGGAATGCACGCTACAGGACGTCTGACTCGGAGCTGTCTTTGAAGTCACTGTGGTGACAACCGCTGCTGAAATTGCTGGTGCAGATGTAGTACAATACTCCAGAGCCATACGCCGAACACGATGGTCTTCCCTCTCGGTAGAACTAGTGGCCGTCCGGAGCCCTATCTTCTTACGACTATACATTCCTGTGACCACCGCTGCCAGCAATCATGTACAGTGGTTACATTCCTACCAAGTCTTTCTGCTATATCGCGGAAGGAATGTTCAGCTTCTCGTAGCCCTATTATATGACCTCGTTCAAACGCAGAGAGGCTTTGATAATGGTGTTCAAAATGGTTCAAATGGCTCTGAGCACTATGGGACTTGACTTCTTAGGTCATCAGTCCACTAGAACTTAGAGCTACTTAAACCTAACTAACCTATGGACAACACACACATCCATGCCCGGGGCAGGATTCGAACCAGCGACCGTAGCGGTCGCGCTGTTCCAGACTGGAGCGCCCAGAACCGCTCGGCCACCCCGGCCGGCGATAATGGTGTCTTTGTCGTCTAAAAGGCAGTCTCACTAGCGTGCCCATACCACCTCCAGTCTCAAAGACAAGTAACACTCAAGAACGTTACAGCGTGCATTTAAAGCAAAACTGATTTGCCACTCTTTTTCGAACGGCTCGTGATTTAAAGAGATATCATCTTTCAGGCGTAGAAACTCGCCTACCAACTTTTGCCTGTGTCGCACAACTCCTTCTTGGTGATATGATTTTTTTCCGTCAGTGTAATACACTGGTTGATATAGAAAGCGGAGCACGCGGAAGATATTTCAATGAAACTTCATTCACGTACACTCGTCAGGTATGAAAATATTAGAGTCGCAATTCCCTGCGGGAGGTAAAATGGCCACAAGTCTTCATTAGCTGTATTCGTGTTTGATGTGTTGCCAGACCTGGTACCTACATACGAGGTGTGAACAACGTGAGCTGTTCATTGTTCACTGTGAAGGACACGAGGATACCACGTACTCGTGTGATACAGCGTTATCAACACCAGAAAGAGTTTGAAAGTGGCCCCACTGTGTGTTTGCATTTGACCTGCTCTGATTTGTGGGACATTCCAACTAGACAATGCCCGATGTAGGACTGCGTGGGAACATGAGGGCATGCATACTCTCCATGGAGTTCCCGTTCGACCATATCTCATTACAACAAGGGAGGGTCGGTGTATTCTCCCCCACATCGTAACCCCATCACATCTGCGCCGACCATCAGGGAACAAGTAAAGTACTCCTGTAGTATACTTCGTTAGCCCGCACCATTCGTTGGACACTAGCACCTGCCAGACTAGAGGATACATTTCACTAGTTAGCTGTCATTAATACGAAAAACACATATGTCTGCTTCTGAAGTGCTGTCGTGAACCTGAACTTGGAGAGTTGATGAATGTTATCGCATTGTGCTTAACGATGCATCGCAGTTCTGCACTATTCAAATGAGCGTAGTCGGTGAGTGCGGTGGCGGTATGGGGAAAGGTCCGTTTCTTCCAATATTTTTCAGAGACACAACGGTCTTACTCCTGGCAGCATGGTATTGGGAGCCATCAGGTGACTTCAGGTCACACCTGGTAGAGATTGAGGGAAGTCTGGCGGCACGATACTACGTCACGATCATCCTGCTTCCACATGTGTTATCTTTCCGTGACAGTGTCTTTGCACCATTTATTAGGATATCAATAGTCGTTCAGACATGACATGCGTCTTTACGATCTGTCGACGTGATGCTGAGATACGTAGTCAGAAAGATCCCCACATTTGATCGCTATAGAACATGTGCGGGACCAGCTCGAAGGTCAACTCCGTCCCAGAGCCAGTGTTTAGGATACCAAACAGCAGTTACAACAGTTTTGGGCCAGCTTCTCTCAGAAGAGGATACGTCTTGATGATGTATTGGGTGATATGATCCTCACTGTATGTAAAATACCTGTGTAAAAAGTTACGACCGGTTTCGCGTCGATTGAAGACATATCCTCAGGTGATCATACAAATAATGAGGAAAATTTCTTTAACAAAGAATCCTCAACAAGAGCTAAAGAACAAAGGGATACTGGAAAGAACTGTTATAGAGCAATACTTGAAGAGTATTCAGAAAGATTCTTCTTAATAAGTCATAATGGAAAGGTAACTGCCCTAGGGCCACTCACCATCATTCACGTCAAGATGTAAACAAGTAGCGCACTAAAAGCGTAGTCCATATTTATTATTTAGAACATCTATCACGGCTTGCAAAACTTCTCACCGTTAGATGAGAAGTGTAAATGTTAGTCTCGTTTTCTCACCAATCATAGACAGCCCTCTATGTAACGGCCTTGTGATGTACGAGTGTGATACAACAATAGCGAAGCGTGAGGGGCCTTCTTTGGTATGCATCACTGTGTTAAGCCCTATCAGGAGTGTGTCAGTGGTTCGTAACAGAACCGTTGTCTTCCACTTTGAACGGGGCCGAGTATTCAGAGCTGGCTATAGAACTCTGATTACGGCCAATACGTCCTGCGTGTGACCTTCGTGTGAGTGACAAGCGGGACGGGGGAAGGGGGGAAGAGTTAAGTGAAACAGCCGATGGGTCGCGGCTCGCTACTTGACACGGTATGAGAATAACAAACAGATCCTCCATGGGCCTCGTCTACGGAGGGAAGTATTCACAATACAGGCTACCAGCAACGTTCAGATTGTCAATATTTGTTGTGAACTTCACGCGAGAAATGACTGTGGCTTTCAGTAATTTTTCCTTAATACGAAATAATGTCGCTAGGTTACCGAAGTCATTGTAAGAAGATTCGTAGTCAATCGCAATCGTCGCGAAATATTGATGAAAACACTCCGTCATTAACTTGGCGGTAAGTACTGAAAGGCCAGGCCGAGTTGTGCACAGCGTTACTGCAGCGTACAAACCAAGTTTTCAACTGTATGCTGGCTTCATGGAACGTGCAAAACACATGCACAAGTAGAGTTAAGCTATGCTATTTTGCCTAATGATGTCATTACTGAATAAGGACGGGTGATGTCTAGTACACACTGTTAATATTGTGCAGCAGCAATCAGCCGCGGTTTGGTTTTTGTCCTCTTTATGAAAAGAAAACCATTCCTAATTTCGAATTTACACATTCATCGTCAGATGGCTTCCATTCTTATATCAAAACACATGGATGTTTGATTTCATATCAGATAAAACAGCTGGAGTTGATTTGATTTGATTTTATCAGGGAAGCAAAAACAAGAATGGTCGAGCCCGCTGCTGCTCGCGCCGAAACCGAGTTTATTGTCCGGTATCGTTCCCTGTGTGTCTAGTGAAGACAACCAATGCCCTTGAACAGTGCAAGGAGATCCTTTACCAGTGCTTTCCTAGAGATATTTTTTTCAGATCTGGTTGATCACAATATTTTGAAACAGCAGGAGCACTATAAATAACTACTACTCCTTGCCCTTTTGTATCTTACCATTATTGGTACGCACTTTCCATTTTCTAGAACGAACATTTTTGCAGTTCGTTCGCCCCCCTCCCCCCACGTTTTCCTCCGTCTTTCGGCCACTTTCTATTTTTTTTGGGGGGGGAGGGAGGTGGGGTTTCCTAGGGACTACCAGAAATAGTTATTTAACTACTTATGATTTAAAATTCAATTTTTCCAGTAATTTTTCGGTTTATCAGAGTGCCCTTGTTGACTAATTTGTGACCACTTTGCTCTAGTTTACTTTTGTGGTTTCCTCTGGAGATGGGCATCTAAATGTTTCCTTCGAAATGTGTCTTTGATCAGAATTTCATATCACTTCTGATTACCTTGGAGCCACTTGCAACAGAGAAGTTTTTCCGGTTGACATGTTCAAAACTTCTGTTGTTTATCCTGTTTTCATTCATCCAAACACTTTGGCTGTAAAACATAATTCTACATTTTCTCATCGTTATATTTAGTTGTCCAGTTTTCTTGTACACACCATCACTACTTCTATTCCCGTATTCAACATCGTGTTTCATTGGCCCGAGTAATTTTTTTAGGACTTTCATTTCTTAGTTTCTGTTTCTCTACTCTTACAAGGGCACTGACCGTCTTAGATTTTCTTCAGATTTATAGGCCGCACATCAAGTTCATATAGAATTATAAGCAATTCTCAAAAAAAAAAAAAAAAAAAAAAAAAAACTCGAAAAAATGTCCTTGTTTGATCAGAAGATTTGCGAGCGCTGTTAACTACAAAACAACTGAAAACGATTAAGATTTCTCCCTTAACATAGTGCATAGCATAACTCTATTGTAATCGTAAACTCATCGGTTCGAATCACGTAAGCAACAGTTTTTTCACTTTTCGTGAATTCATAGTTTATTAACAAACGGAAACTTTAATTATAAAATTATTAACACAATTTCTAATAAAAAGACATGCTTTCCGTTTTTAGTTACTAGTCGTATTAAAATAATTTAAAATTTCTTACATGTGGAATGCCTTCTTGTTACATTTAATATACGTCACTAATACTGTTCAGTCTCTAGAAATGAAAATATTATTCCATTTTCTGTCTGACGTTTCGACTTTTTATGCGGAATTTTAATTTACTCTCCGTAGTTAAATTTTCATCCGAATAGTAATTAAAATAAAAATGTTATTTTCATTAAAAATCTTAATTCCGTATTGGTTAAGTAAAATTTCCATTTGTCAATAAATATGGAATTCAATGAAAATAAAATAAAAAGGATTGGCTTTATTTGATTTAATCAGGAAGGCAAAACAACAATGATCTTAGGCCCCTGTTTGCCGCTCCGAAACTGAATTTATTTGGCAGTTTCTCTCCCTATCACTCTAGTAAAGCCAGCCACTACGCTTGAAGAGTAGTATAAGGCCCTTTACTAGGTATTTGTTAGACACAATCTCTTCAAGACTTAGGTAATAACTCAAATACTTACTGCCTTTTGGCCTCCATTGCTTCGCACTGACAGATTAAGTGCAGTGTTCTTTTATCCCCTACATCACATTGTACTTAAGGGTTTCTTCCCCTATACTCATCGTGTGTAGTTGCTTCCTTGTATTTCGATGTCCAGTCTTTAGACCAACTTTGAGTTTAATTTGACCCTGTTCAAGTCGAGGACTGCTGAAACTTACCGTAAAATATGGTTTCGGTGACACTGCTTGCCAAGTTTTTGTTTTTGGATATTAGCCCAGTATTCCACGTGCTGCCTCGTGATTCAATTCGTAGTTTACATTTCACCATAGTTGTATTGGCGGTTCTGGTCTAATAAATGGAGTCGTCACCTCTGGCCTAGATGGCTTGTTGTTACCACTAGTTCCTGAGTGACCAGGGATCAACAGTAGGTTTCCTCTGTTGTTTTCCCAAAGCCTTTATATGACCACCTTTGATTTCGTTTCAGGGCCTGATAGGTAATTCACAGCTGTTAAGACCCTTGTAGCCTCTACGAAGACACCATTCCGCGCATAGTCTGATAGCGAATATCTCCTCCTGGAGTACCGTAGCCAGCTTCCATAGAGTGATTGCACGCTCTTATCTAGGCTGTATCTCATATACCCCAACCCCAAAACATTCGTCTGTTTTCGATAGGTCAGTAAACCTGGCTATATCTCCTGAACGGCATAGTGCTTCATTCTTTCAGTGCTTCCAGGATCCAATTGTTACATTGAAAGGTTTGTTGTGGCAGCTGGGATGTACTGTACAGTCAGTCACCATCTCTTGGTCAGTCCTATACATACATCACTTTCATTATACACTGAGGAACAAAAGTCATGGGACAGCGAAATGTACACACAAACTTTGCGGTTGAATCGCATATAAAAGGTATAAAAGGGCAGTGCATTGGCGGAACTGTCATTTGTACTTAGATGATACATGTGAAAAGGCTTCTGTCGTGATAATAGCCGCACAACGGGGATTTAACACCTTTTGAACGCAGAATTGTTCTTGCATCTAGAAGCATAAGACATTCCATTTTGGAAATCGTTAGGGAATTCAAATTTCCGAGATCCACAGTGTCAAGAGTGTTCTAGGATTACCAAACTTCAGGCATTACCTCTCACCATGGGCAACCTTCACTTAACGACCGAGAGCAGCAGCGTTTGCATACAGTTTCCGATGGTAACAGACAGTCAATACTACGTGACATTAAAGCGTAAATCTATCTGGAATGTACTGCGAATGTATCGATTAAGACACTACGTTAATGGGCTGTGGCAGCAGACGACCGGCGCAACTATCACAACATCGCCTGCCGCGCCTCTCCTCGTTGGTTGGTTGGTTTAAAAGGAGGGGAAAGGCAGGAAACTGCGAGGTCATCGGTCTCTTGTTCCCAGAAGAAAAATTACCCAATGGAAAGAAGGAAACAAAGAAGACGTATGACACAATAACAGGAGAAAGGAAGAACCAGAAGAACGACAAAGGACAACAAACACTACGATGGACTAAACAGGGCAAGAAAACCACAGGGAGACGCAAAAAAAAAAACAGGGGGTAGAAATTAAAAACAAGAAAACAGAGTACCATGGCTGGCTGACCATGAGAATAAGAAAGGAGAAGTCACCCACTCTGCAACACATTAAAACCTCCATCCTAAAAGCCTTAGGATTAACGACACAGAGGGACAAAGCACATGCACTAAAACTCAGATCAATTGATTAAACCCACCCTCACGAATAAAGCGTAAAACTAAAGCAGCAATTGAGGCACTGTGTTGTACCAAAGGTAGGGTGCTGGGAAAGTTAAAAGTCCGCCGCACAGCGGCTAAAAATGGGCAGTCCAGAAAGAGGTGGACGATTGTCATTTGGCAGCCACAGCGACACTGAGGTGGGTCCTCACGATGCAGGAGGTAACCATGTGTGAGCCACGTATGGTCAATGTGGAGCCGATAAAGGACAATTGATTCCCTGGAAGAAGCCCGTAGGGAAGTCTTCCACACATTCGCAGTCTCCTTAATGACTAGCAGTTTGTTGTGCATACTGTTATGCCACTCCGTCCCCAAAGCCGAAAAACCTTGTGGCGTAAGACAGAACGAAGATCAGTTTCAGAGATGCCCATCAGCAGGAGCAGTTTCCACGTACCCTGTTTGCCCAGCCTGTCAGCAAGTTCGTTGCCCGGGATTCCGAAGTGTCCTGGGGTCCACACAAACACCACTGAACGACTTGACCGTTCCAAGGCAGAGATGGACTCCCGGACGTTCGCTACCAAAGGATGGCGCGGGTAGTACTGGTCGATAGCTTGTAAGCTGATCAGGGAGTCTGAACAGAGAAGAAACGACTCACCAGAACAGGAATGGATGTGCTGAAGTGCACGAGATATGACCATAACCTCTGCAGTGAATACCTTGCCGCCAGCTGACAAGGAATGCTGCTCAGTATGGTCTCTGTGGACATAAGCGAAGCCAACATTACCATCAGTCATCGAGCTGTCGGTTTAAACATCTTCAGAGTCCCGGAACACGTCACGAATCGAGAGGAAGTGACAGCGGAGAGTGGCGGGGTTAACGGAGTCCTTAGGGCCATGTAAAAGGTGCAGACGAAGTTTCGGTCCAGGGGTACACCATGGAGGTCCACGTGAATGGACCTCAAGTAGAGGTGGTAAAGGGAAGGACACCAGTTTGGAGGGAAGGGACCGCACACAAACCAGAGTCGTAGCCCTGACCTGGGCCACTGATGCGGGAGATGAACTGCCGCGGGTGGGAAAAGGAGATGGTAATTCGGATGCTCAGGAGAACTATGAATGTGTGCAACGTAACTGGCGAGCAGTTGAGCACGTCGGATCTGCAATGGGGGGACTCCAGCCTCCACCATGAAATCACCAGACTCATTCTAAAAACTCCCGTCACTAGGCGAACGCCACAGTGGTGCACTTGATCGAGTAAACGCAACGCTGATGTCGCCGCCGAACAGTAAACCAGACTCCCATTGTCAAGACGGGATTGAACAAGGGCTCTGTAGAGCTGCACCAGCGTAGAGCGATCTGCACCCCAGTTGATGTTGCTGAGGCAGCAGAGAGCATTGACGTGCTGCCAGCACTCCTGCTCAGGCTGACGAAGGCGAGGTAGCCAAGTCAAAAGGGAGTCGAAAACCATGCCTAAGAATGGACACGTCTCCACTACAGTGAGTGGATTATCATTAAGGTAAAGTTCTGGTTCCAGATGAGCGGTACGACGCCGACAGAAGAGCATGACACATGACTTCGCGGCTGAAAACTGGAAGCCGTAGGCTAGAGTCCATGACTGCATCTTGTGAATGGCTCCCTATAGGCGCCGCTAAACAACACCAGTACTGGAGGAGCTATAGGAAATGCAGAAGTCATCCACATACAGAGATGGGGAGACCGACGGCCCTACAGCTGCTGTCAGGCCGTTAATGACCATTAAAAAGTAGAGATACACTCAATATGGAGCCCCGCAGAACGCCTTTCTCCTGAATGCGGGGGGAACTATGGGAGGCACCAACTTGACAATGGAAAATATGGAAGAACAGGAAGTTTTGGATAAAAATCGGGACCGGGCCCTGGAGACCCCACTCATACAATGTGGCAAGCATATGATGTTGCCAGGTCGTGTCGTATGCTTTACGTAAGTCAAAAAAGGTGGCAACCAGTTGTTGACATCTGGGAAAGGCTGTTTGGATGGCACGCTCGAGGGAAACAATATTTTCAGTGGTAGAGTGGAAGCCCCCTGATATGGAGCCAGTAGGCCACGTGACTCCAGGACCCAACCCAAACGCCGACACACCATACGTTCTGCCAGCTTACAGAGAACGTTGGTGAAGCTGATGGGCTGATAGCTGTCCACATCAAGCGGATTTTTACCGGGCTTTGGCACCAGAATGATGGTGCTCTCCCGCCATTGCGATGGAAAGGCGCCATCGCACCAGATCCCGTTGAAGGTGCTGGGGAGATATCGCTTGTAGTCCTATGACAGATGTTTAATCATCTAACTGTGAATCCGATCCGACCCAGGCGCAGTGTTGGGGCAATGTGCAAAGGCGCTGAGGAGCACCCACTCTGTAAATGGGGCGTTATAGGACACACTGTGGCGTATAGTGAACGAGATGATTTTCCGTTCCATCCGCCATTTAAGGGTGCGAAAGGCTCGGTGGGTGGTGGGGGGCAGCTCTCCAACGCAGAGGCTCGAGCATAGTGCTCTGAAAAGTGTTCGACAACCGTGTTTGCGTCGGTAGGAAACACGTCATTGATGTTAACGCTAGGGACACCTGTTGGAGTCTGGTACCCAAAAATACGTCTGATCACGTCCAGACTCAGGAAGGTGACGTATGGAACCCAATCATCGACACGTACGTCTCCCAACACACTTGTTTCATTCGTTTTATAAGCAGGCGAACGCGGGCTTGGAGCCTCTTAAAGGCTATTTGGTGGTCTAGGTAAGGGTGCCGCTTCGTCGCTGTAGAGCTCGCTAACGCTCCTTAATTGCCTCAGCGACTTCCGGCGACCACCAAGGCCGGGGGCACCCTCGAGAGCGAGGGATCGCGTTTTCCGTCGCAGAAATTATTATTGTAGTGCCTTGCTCAATCACAACATCGATGGGGGAGATTCAGCTGTGACAGCAGAGGTGAAGGCTATCCAGTCTGCCTTGCTTAAAGCCCACTGGAGTAGGCGTCCGTGGGCATGACGGCGGGGGAGTGACAGGAGGATGGGGAAGTGGTCATTACCACACTGGTCGTCATGTGCTCTCCAATCGATAGATGGGAGAAGTCCTGGGCTGTAAACTGATACATCAATGGACGAGTAACTGCCATGAGCAACAATGAAATGTGTGGTGGCCCCAGAATTTGAAAGAGTCAGAGGTGGAGTTGGGACAGTAAATTTTCGACATCTCTGCCACAGCCAGTAAGCATCGTGCTACCCCAGAAGGGGTTATAGGCGTTAAAATCTCACAAAAGTAGGAAAGGTTTAGGGAGTTGATCAATCAGTGCAGCCAATACGTTCAGGGATACCGTACCATCTGGAGAGAGATATACACTGCAGATAGTCATTTCCTGCATCATCGGTATCCAGACAGCCACAGCTTCAAGAGGAGTTTGAAGGGGAGCAGGTTCACTACATACCGAGTTCAGGACATAAACCCCAACTCCACCTGACACTATTATATTTGCTATGGTTCTCGTAATGTCCCCTATAGCCATGAAGGGCAGGGGTCCGCATTGCCAGAAACCAGGTTTCCTGGAGGGCAATGCAGAAAGCAGGTGTAAAGCTTAAGAGTTGCCATAGCTCAGACAGGTGGTGGAAAAAACCGCTGCAATTCCACTGGAAGATGACGTGATCGTGAGACAGGAAGGTATGAAACACGCAATGAGACAGTCTACTCCTCAGGGTCACCTGCAGCCACCGACTTATTTTCTGAACAGGCCATATCCATTGTGTCTGAGGGTCTGGCGAGATCTACATCCTCAGTGGATGCCAGAATCTTCACCTCATCCACAGACTCAGGGCTTGTAGGCAGTGGTGGTGTGGGTGACACTGCAATTCCCTTAGTCTTGGTGGTCTCCTTTCTGGATTTCTCTTCCTTATCCTTGGGTTTCTCTGGTTGGGAGGGCTTCACTGATTCAGTCTCCGGGACTGAGGATGATGTTGAAGCCCTATGACCAGCTGCTTTTGGGCACTTCAGCCACTGGTAGGTGTCATCTTTCCCACTAGCAGAAACCTGGAAAGGGGGTGACGCAAGGGACCCCTTCCTAGTGAGAGGAACCAAAGACGACTTATGCTTCTCTGGCTGAGAAGCGGCGGTTGGTGTCCCCAATGCTCCTGAGATAGGTGGTGTGGGAGCAACAAGGAGGAAATGCCCCCCACCATCAAAGGGGCAGGTGTAGTTTTCTGGCTCTGAGAGCTGACTGGAACTCACGAAATCGATGGAGCTACAACTGTTTTCGTAGCAGCAGCATAAGAGGAGGTCATAGCCACAGGATGTAGGTGCTCAAATTTCCTCGGGCCTCAGTGTAGGTCAGTTGGGTCATGGTCTTGTATTCCATGATTTTTCCTTTCTTGCTGTAAAATCCTGCAGTCTGGTGAGCAAGGGGAATGATGGTCTCCGCAGTTGACACAGATGGGAGGCAGGGCACATGGAGTATTGGGTCAGGATGGCCGTTCACAACTCGACATGTGATTCTGGATGTACAGTGGGAAGACGTATGGCCCAACATCCAGCACTTAAAGCACTGCATTGGGTGAGGGATATATGGCTTGACATCACAGCGGTAGACCATCACCTTGACCTTCTCGGGAAGTGCGTCACCGTCGAAGGCCAAAATGAAGGCACCAGTGGCAACCTGATTATCCCTCAGACCTCGAGGGATGCACCACAGGAGATGAACTCCTCATCGCTCTAAGTTGGCTTGCAGCTCGCCGTCAGACTGCAAAAGAAGGTCCCTGTGGAATATAATACCTTGGACCATATTTAAGTTCTTATGAGTAGTGATGGTAACGGAAACATACGTCAGCTTGTCACAAGCGAGTAATGCTCGTGACTGGGCAGAGGATGCCATGAAGACTGACCCTGACCGCATTTTGGACAAGCCCTCCACCTCCCCAAACGTCTCCTCTAAATGCTCTACAAAAAACTAAGGCTTCATCGAGACAAAGGAGTCCCCATCAGCTCTCGTACCAGGGCAAATACGGTTTGCTGCCATCCCTAGCCTTGCGTTCCTCCCATGGTGTGGGCTGGTAGGGGAATGATTTAGGGTCATAGTTCCTTGCTTTATACTGAGACTTGGAACGCTTAGAGACTGCAGGCGTTTGGTCACCAGCAAGTGGTGACATGGTGCACTTCATCACGTGTCATTCGCCCTGATGCCACCTACTCCAACCAGGGGCTCTGCCAATGGGCGCCACCCAGCTGCAGCAAAGGCCACCTGGCAGAATGGCCATTGCCGGGAGTCCTGGTGCCCCAGGGTGATGGGCATCTAATACTTGGCATACATGGGGAATTAACAGCCCAGACATCAGCAAAGCAATCTTTGTGTAATCAGAGGGCTACAACCAACAGGGTACATGGCGGCCCCACCACAATGGACTGGCTACCGTGTTGGACATGAGGTGGAAATAATTCCATGGTCATCGTCGGCGCAGAAAACTACACTGCATTGTGGGTGGAGGAAAGCACATCCAGGAAGGTGTCCTCGCTCAAGAGATGGAGGATGAGCAGGACTGCAACGCCACGACGAGAAAGTGGGCTAATGATCTCAATGCATGATGGATACAATGCACCATGTAACGCACCCTTCCTCAATTGCCTCGATCTTCGGGAAAATTTTGAAAAATGGAAATCAAACCCTACAATGGTCCATCACATGAAAGCCGATTGGTGAGAGACTCCTTTTAGTCGCCTCTTATGACAGGCAGGACTACTTCAGGTCTATTCTAACCCCGGGCCCACAGGTGGGAGTGGTCTCTCCTAGGCTCGTGACCCCATCAATTGGATCCTAGACGACCGGAAAGCAGTGACCTGGTCAGATGTGTTCCGATTTCAGTTCGTAAGAGCTGATGATAGCGTTCAAGTGTTACTCAGACTTAACGAATACATGTCAACAAGACAATGTGAAAGATGGTAGTGGTTCCATAATGGCGTGGGCTATGTTTACATTTAATGACTGGGACCTTTGTGGCCGAGAGGTTTTAATGCTACAGTCTGGAACCGAGCGACCGCTACAGTCGCAGGTTCGAATCCTGCCTCGGGCATGGACGTGTGTGATGTCCTTAGGTTAGTTAGGTTTAAGTAGTTCTAAGTTCTAGGGGACTGAGGACCTCAGATGTTAAGTCCCATAGTGCTCAGAGCCATTTGAACCATTTGACTGGGACCTTTGTCCAACAGAACCGATCATTGGTTGTAGATGGCTATGTCTGGTTACTTGAGATCATTTGCAGCCATTACGGGCTTGATGTTTGTAAACAACGATGGAATCTTCATGGACGACATTGCACCATGTCACCGGACCGCAATTGTTCGCGACTGGTTTGAAGAAAAATCTGGACAGTTCGAGCTATTGATTTGCCCAACCAGATCGCTCAACATGAAGCCCAGCGAACATTTACGGGACTTAGTCGAAAGGTCAGTCGTGCATAAAATCCTGCACCGTCTACACTTCTTTAATTATGGTCAGCTATAGAGGCAGCGTGGCTCATTGTTTCTGCAGGGGACTTGAAACGATTTGTTGAGTCCATATCACGTCCAATTGCTTCGATACTACCTCGGGAAAAATGGGGCGCGACTCGATATTAGCAAGTATCCCATGAGTTTTGTCACTTCAGTGTATGTCTCCTGATTGGTATCGTGGTTCATTCTGCCACTGCTCACATCTAATTGTTACTTTGGAAGGTTTGTTGAAGCGGCTGGAAGCTATTGTACAGTCAACTGCCCATTCTGTAGGTCATTCTTACCTTTACCACATTCATTATATTAGTGTCAGATTCTTGGCACTCTAAAGACTTTCTGTTTTTTCCAGTAGAATAAAACGTGCGCTAGTGGTAAGATTCGAAGCTATGGCATTATGTTTACAATCTAATTACACTAAATCCTAAGTTGGCTACAAATTATAACGATCTACAAATGTTTTGTTCTTAACAGCTGAGGTGTATGCAGAGCTATGCTCCTGTATACCATATTCGGCACCAGACTTAATGGATATGCGTCGCTGGTCAGATGTTAGCAAGACGAAGTGGTAAGGGTGGCCGCCGCAGTAAACTTGTTCACGTAACTACGTACGGTGTGCAGTGACACTGCGATTAAAATAGTGCGCATTGTTACGTCGCAGTGCATGCATGGAAGGTGAGCGAGGAAAATGTCTTCTCGTGCAGGCGCGACGGCTTCCATTTAAAGTGATTACATTTTTTTGACGAACAGAAACTGAAAATATTTGTCTCGCCTGCGGAGAACGGGACTGAACGTGCAGCCAAAATGTTAAAGTTGAGTGACATTAAGGTTTTCACATTATGGAAGGAGGGACACGAAGCCGAGAAGTGCAGCATCCAAGTTTCTACGCCAAACAAGAGGAAGCGAGATGCTCACAATAATAATTCCATTGACGATAAGGACAAACCTATCATCAGACAGCAATTACTATGCTATTGCGAACAATATAAAGAAATATCAGCTTTGCGAAAACTACACGGCTTTCGTCGCACAGAACTTACAAGGTTATCAAGGAAACTCATAGAAAATCTGTGTTGTCTGTGGGATTTAGTTTTAAAAATTCTCAAAATAAAAGTTTTATGTGCTAACAAGAATACGCAGTTTCAAAAAGGGCTTACTACACTAGGTTTTTACAGAGGAATGAAGCTTCAGAATCAAAGCGGCTAGTGGTTTAATTAGATGAAACATCGTAAATAAATGGCAATGTGACAGTGTGCGATGAGTACTGAAGAATGAAAGTGCCGGTCGGCGTTGTAATTGTTGTGCATGCAGGTGGCGACATGGGTTTTATTAAGCAATCACTCCTCACATATGACTCAAAAACCGAAACGTTAGGCTATCACTCGAAAGTGAAACATGAAGTTTTGTTCTTTTTTATTTGAGGAGAATCACATTTTTTGTGTCTTCGACGTAGTCCGATACGCAAAAGCTAGAATGTTTTCTGAATTAACAGAACAAAACTAACCGTACTATCCTTCGTAGGAGGCTAATTTGTAAACTATTATATGGAAATTCACTCACTGGCAAACAGGCTCGTCTTCAATCATTTTTGATGCCAAAAAATTCGGTAACTCACGATGGGAGCGGTGGGATCGACTTTTGAAGCCATCTGTAAGGTGGCAGGCAAATAAAAGATGTAAGATGATGAATAAAATGAGGTGGCAAAGGATTATAAATAACATAAAAATAATAAATGTAATAAAAATAATGAACAAAGTTATTCTGATAAATATTTAAAAATTAAAATTATAGGGTACCTTTAGGCATTCGTCACGAATATGTCTTTACAACACGAAAACAATACTTTTGAAAATTCTACTAATTTTAATGCTCTAGACCTTCAATACCACGCGAAGTACTTTCTGTTGGTTAATGATAATGTCTTTATCCATTCGGAATATTTCCGGCTGTTGTCAATGTCCAACATGTTTGATTACAAAAATGTTCAGTTATTGATCACTTCGACGTATTTTGAGCAATGCCAGTTATCTGACGAGGTTAATAAAGCAGTCTCACATGAACAAGATTTTTCATAATCTCTTCTTGAACAATTTCCTCCCTGTATTTGGAAAAAAAAGACACCAAGTCGCTGATAATCTCACTGCACAGAGTTTCCTTAATCGAACAGCAGGTTTACACAATCCGCTCGTGTTGAGCAAGCGACATTTGGAAACTGATAGTTGATCGGGTTAGCAAATTAGATGGAGGCCTAACAGGTACACCATGCAAACAAGACAGCGAACATGGCATTTGGATTTCGAAATTAGGTTTTCGTCTTCCGCAAACTGTGTGTGACAGCGCTGCGCTTCGTCGTGGGACCGTGTTGTTACAGCACGTTGCTGATCATCACTTGACTGCCCACGGGCTGCACGCCTGACGGGATTGCGTCATTGCTAATCCTCACTGCTCTGTGCCACCTCGACGTTCATCAACATTCATCCTCAAAAGCTGTGCTTAGTATACCTCATGTTCATAGACTAACAGTTGTTACTGCATCGTGGATAATTCAGTACTGTCTGCAACACCACTTGGAACTACGTCGTACCACTTAGGAAATTTATATCCGGGCAATGACTTTCATGCATATAATTACAATGCTTGAAAATTGCTACGGGCCAGAGAATATTCCTTCCTCAGTCACAAATGCAGGTTTTGCATCCCTTTTTCGTGCTGGCTAACAAACTGTTGAGGAGTTCTTGGGGGATATTTCCTCCTCCTCTGTCCGGTGGTTTTCAGTTCTTGCACAATTCCACGTGAGTGTTCGTTAAGAAACACGTCTGCCAAGAGCATCCCAGAAGTGCTGTATAGGGTTTACATGCGGGAAGGAAGCAGGGCACTCGGTATCTTAATTATCTTCACTTTTCAGAGTGTCCGACACCTCAACGGTCCTGCATAAGCCCATAAACAGAGATTCGGGGCCTACCACGACCATAAATGAACCGACGTGAACCAGAATAATCTCCCTGCAATTCCGCTGCACTGTAACGGCACCTCGCGCAAAGGTATGCAGCGGTTTTCGACCAGAATGCATAATGTATGCCCACGCCATAATGCCTAGGCCATACCGATAACGCTCATGAACGCTCTGTGGTGTGTAATGTGTTCCCCTCTCTCTCCACGCTAACTGATGGCCAGAAGCGTTTGACATAGTGAAGCGGGATTCGTCGGAGCACATCAGTCTGTCGAATGCGTACGGAGTGCTGGTGCAGAGGCTTCGCTGTAGTTGACACGTCACACCCCCTACATTTCCTTTTACTATCACTGGCGGGGCGCTCGGTAAAAATTGTGGGTTGGTCAGTAGCGATTGGCAGTAGGCCCTTAGCAAATGGTTCAAGTGGTTCAAATAGCTCTAAGCACTATGGGACTTAACATCTGAGGTCATCGGTTCCCTAGACTTAGAATTACTTAAACCTAACTAACCTAAGGACATCACACACATCCAAGCCCGAGACAGGATTCGAACCTGCAACCGTAGCAGCAGCGCAGTTCCGGACTGAAGCACCTAGAACCGCTCGGTCGCAACGGCCGGCGTTCCTTAGCAAGAATAGTTGTTCCTTACCAGTTATTAAGCAGTGTATGAAGAAAATCGAAGAGGACCACTATGTAAAGTCATCTTGGTAATCAAGCCGAGATGCTCGACAACGTACAAGCATTCTGCTTTTTTTACTGTAACATTGTGCGGTAATTTTGCTTGATAGGTATATACATCCCTTTCTTCTTTTTGCGTAATGTGGTGTATGGTTTGAGGCCTGTAGACATTACAATTTGTAACAGATGGAAACAATTTTATTAAAGTACGGTGGATTTTAGTAATAACAATAGGTGTTAAACACGGCCTGCTGTAATAGCTTGAAGGATGCATGTCATACATAAAACAGCAACTAATTAATGGAAATAAATACCACTAGGTGCGAAGAGAGACGTGGTCCCTGTATAGGTGGATTTATTTCGGTCGTTACTGACGTACCCTAATTACTTAAAGAAAAATGACCAAATCTGATTCTTTCTCGTTCTATTCCAAATGAGCTAGTGCTTGGTTTTTAACGACCTCCGATTCTACGGAAAGCTGCTCTCTACCTGTCCTCGACTGGTTCTAGGACCTGGAAGATGGCGACGCAGCGGTGGGTGAGGCAACCGCCAGCTGCCGTGGTGTGGAGCGCTGCCGAGATATCCGTCTCTGTCTGGCCGCTACTTCCAAACCGTGCCAGCCAGGGCCGACCTGGGAAGCATTGTGGTATACTCTTCGCCGTGCTTGGATGTAACACATTGACAGATAACCGGCCATTGCAACAGGAGAAGCGAAAGCAAATTCGTGTTTCTCTGTAATGTTCACCGAGTAGCGCCCGTCTTGACTACTGTATCTGTCTCACCCTAAATTGTTATGAGACTACGAATAAAAACGGTAACATCGCAAACTGTTGACTCCATCTTGTGCTACCTTAGAAACATTCGAGGTTTTCTACCGTATATTTGTAACGTACAGGGATTATCTGCGTACCATGTCTGTTGGATCGTTATTAAAAAACAAAACATAATAATCTGTAAACATTTACTGCAATCAATAAATTAACTGTTTGTGCTGAGAATAATTTTGGACCAACTTTTGTTTCCCTTTGCTGTAACTGTTTTTAGCTGATCTCCATTGTGACAGCAATTTATTCAGGTGTGTGGAATGATGAAACTCGTAGTCAGAAAGGCTGAACCATCATGATTTATAGCCAAAAAAGTGGCTCTGAGCACTAGGGGACTTAACTTCTGAGGTCATCAGTCCCCTAGAACTTAGAACTACTTAAAGCTAACTAACCTAAGGACATCACAAACATCCACGCCCGAAGCAGGATTCGAACCTGCGGTCGCGCGGTTCCAGACTGAAGCGCCTACAACCGCTCGGCCACTCCGGCCGGCATTAAAGACAAATACTTTCCTGTGAAACCTCTACATAACGTACGTAGAATTCTCAGCCTTTACTATTGCAAAACACCTTTAATTCCGGAAATTCACTACCTCACTGATTAGTGCTCAAAACGAAGTGCGAAACCCATATTCTATTATCTCGGTGTCGATACAATTGAAGAGTTCTCCACTGTGCTGACTTCCCAGTACTTTCAACGCTTCTGCAATGCGTTGAATTCGGTGCTAGGTGCCAAATGTCTTGCCCACCTTGCATACAGTCTTGCGAACACGTTTTTAGCACAAAAACTATATATGCGGGAAAAGTATGATGAAATTTGCAAACGTAAAGCGAAGTTTCTCCGTAATTCGCTGCTTGCGTATTCCGCAACGTTGGTTCTCGATGTAGGTATGTACATTCTAACTGTACACAGACATCTTCAGGTGTAACGTCAGGCTCGGTTTTAGTGTTCACTAAGTGAGATCTTCGCAGGATTTGTGTACTACGATGTTTGCCGGCCGCTGTGGTCGAGCGGTTCTAGGCGTTTCAGTCCGGAACCTCGCTGCTGCTACAGTCGCAGGTTCGATTCCTGCCTCGGACATGGATATGTGTGATGTCCTTAGGTTAGTTAAGTTTAAGTAATTCTAAGTCTAGGGGACTGATGACCTCAGATGTTAAGTCCCATAGTGCTTAGAGCCATACTCCGATCTTTGCATAAGTCTGGTTATAATTAACCATTAGTATGCGCTCTCCTGGAGGTGCATTGGGTCTAAAATTGAACTAAGGGTAGCCGTTTGATGGACAGATGAAAATAGGTTCCAAGGCAAGAAGGGAAGAGCCAAGGAGAAAGAAACCTTTGCGATAGTTGAGTCGGGTAGTAACAGCAGTAGCGGGTTTCTTGCTGCCTGCGACAGGTCATGTAAGGGTAGGTTTTGTTAGCAGTGGGTATCATGCATCGATACGGTGTCAGAGCTATGGTCGTTTTAGTAGGGGCAGACTGGTGCGGCAGCGCAGTGCGCTGCTGTGACAGTGATGCACTGTGATGTTGCGCCTTTTCATTGGTGACTTGGCGCAGCATCAAGCTAAAGCTGAACGACGCCAGCTCTCTGCTGTGAGACGTATCCTGTTTATTACATGGCCCAGTTTTTCTGCAGTTGATCCTCGAGCAGTTCTGCTTGACCGACGAATTGCACTGCTGCATTCTTTTCTTCAGCCTTTGCGCTAGTCACGCTCTTGGCCTTTGACGTCGCTGCCGTCGCCGTTGGGGCGACGGATGTCTTGCTGGCGCCCTATGGTGCTGCTGTGGAGGTTGCAGGGGCACGCACCCTTACGCTCCTGTTCATAATTGCAGGAGCGTTCGCCGGAGTTTGCACCCCTGCTGCTGATCGTAGGTCTTGGGCGAGAAGTGCACACAGTTGCTTCAAAGCCTTCTCCTTCAAAGCAGCACGGGCAGCTACGGAGACGGCCCTCTCTGCCGCCATGACCGCTTTAAGCGCCGCTATCGCTTTCTCCGTGATGGTGCGAAGTTCGCCGCCGCTGCTCTTCTCGGGGACGGGATGCTGTACTACACTGGTCGTAGCAATTTTTGCAAGCTGCCGGGAGAGAGCAACATCAACTATCGTTTCGATGTCGTTCTTCTGTTGGCTGAAGAATGCTATTATTTCTTCTGCTTGATTGTCGCATGTCGTCATGGTGGTTCCATCGATTCTGTCTTTTCTGTGTGCCGGTGGTGACTGCTGTCGCTCCGCTGCAGTAGGTCGGCCTCTCGCCCCCCCTCCCCCTCTTCCCTCCTCCAACTGTCAATCTCACAGTAGGCGGTGGGGTCGGCGGCCGATCAGGTTGGGGAGGGGGACGTCTTCGGCACGTTCTTGGCCGTCTCCGGGGTGACAGCCGCTGTTTGGCCTCTGGTTTTCCTCCTTTATCTCTTCTTCTTGGCGTTCTCAATGCGTGCTGAGTTCGCCAGGACTGTCCTCTTCGATGTCCTCTACTCGTCTGAGCTGCTGCAGACTGAGAAGGCGTTACAGCCTCGCCAGCTTTCCACATGTTGCCCACCACAGGGGGCACACATGGCTTCTTCTTTGCATCATCCGCGGGTGCGGTTGTCACGGTTTTCAGGGCACTTGACGCAAGTCGACAGCTTCTGTCAGTGTTTTGCCGCATGGACTCCTTGTTGACAGCTGAAACACTGAGGCTTCGACTCGAATCCAGCCAGGGGAGGTTCAATTTCCGACCTGTGAGGTCGAACACCTTAAAGATTTCAGAGAGTACACTTGTGGTTCTTTCCAAGTCGCGGCGTCTTCTAAGGTGTCCACAACTAGGATGAACAGTGGCGGTCGTCTCTTATTAGTCCGCTGATGCAGGCTTACCACTGCGTCGTATCCAAAGCGGAGCAACAGATGTGGACTCCTTCCGTATTAAAAATACGCGGAAGAACTCACAGTAAGGGCTTGAGCTGCACTGTCTTGTCCTGAGATTCAGTTCTGACTAGATTATCAATCAGACAATCCTTCAGCATCCTCTTCATTGTTGCTTCGTCATTCTGGGAGAATTCACGAATCTCCATTGTCACATCATTGTCAGTCGATTTGGCCTTGACTGCATAGCGACGTTCCACTCCGAACTCGTCGTAAGTTTCCATCCAGTCATGACCTGTGTAACGGATGTACACAGTCGCATAAGAGTTGAAATTACTCCTCAGATCTTCGTCCTCTTCTTCGTCACAGCTGTGTTGAACTTGTGCGTCTGGCCCACCGAGCTCGTCACCTGAGTTTTCTCGTTCGTTGTTTCGTCAATCGTCATTCCTAATTAGTCCATCAGATGGCTTCGTGTGCGGGCCCACCGTCGATCCAGTCGTCTTCTTCGTCACCGTGTGGCCTCCGCGTCGCCTGTTGCCCATTCTTATCGCGGAACCTCAACAACAATTTGCTTATTCGCTGTAATAAAGCAACATGACAACTCTTCCGAGGTGTGCGCCCTCGAGCGTCTACTCGCTCTCACCTCTCGACTGTGTCTTGTATGCAGATGCTGACGCTCTATTGGAAAGCTTACCTTGCTCATCATGTTGAGCTTGCTCATCATGTTGAGCAGTGTAAGCATAGACCTGCTGTTCTTGCTGTTTCTGTGGGAAAGAAAAGAAAAACTTTACTTATATGAATTGTCCTTGGGCGATGGTGTGTGTCTCCTGCGAGAAAACTATTCCTGCACCAGTTTAGGCCAATGTGATGTTGGCTGTGGTGTGGTTGGTGGCCCATGTCACGTGCGAGGCGGTTGCTTGATCTCGCAATGATCCAGAATCTGTCCTGCAAGAGCGGGATTCCTGTGTCCTCGTGCAGCAGACGAGTGGAGTATTCCTTCGGAAGACGTAGGGCGTCCTTCAGAGCTCGTCTGGATCCTTCGCAGCGTTTCGATGAGTGAATCTGTTGCCTTTCCCCACACTACAGCTGCGTATTCCAACATTAGTCATACAGGTGTTCGGAACAGAGTGATGCAGTGTAGCTGCGGCAGTGTCGACTGTTCAGCAGCGAGTAGAGAGCGCCAAGGCGCCATATGGCTCTGCTTCTGACGTATCGGATATAAGGCTACCAGTAGAGTCTTTGGTCTAGGGTGATATCTAGGTACTTCGCCGTCTTGCTCCATGGCATAGGTGCGCCCAGGATTTCGACGGGCGGGAAAACTGGCGGCAGCATTCTTTAGGTGAAGATCACTGCCTGACTCCTCGCTACGTTGAATTTCAGCCACTATTTCGTTGACCACGAACCCAGAGTGTCACACCCGAGATAGACGGGGCGTTGCACCCTGTACACGTTCATGCTGCGGGTATACAGTGCTGTGTCATCAGCGTAAAGTGCGAATTTGACCAGCGCTACCCACGATATATTGACAGGGTACAGTGAGTACAGCAAGCGGTCGAGCACCGTTCCATACGGCACCACAGCACATATCTGTTGCTCTGCGGACGTACCGTTCTCTGTCCTGACGTGGAACGTTCGCTCCGCTAGGTAGGATCTGAGCAGGACTGCTTGCGACGTCGCTATTCCGAATACAAGGAGTTTGTATACGAGACCATTATGGCAGATGCAATTGAAGGGTCTGGACATGTCGAGGAACACTGATCCAAGGTATTCTCTTTTTTCCACTGCTCTCATTGCCGACTGTACCAGTCTCAGAAGCTGGTGAGAGGTCAAAAGGCCGCTACGAAAACTGAAGTGCTCGTCTGGAGTTACACCCTCCTGGGCGACGGGCTCCATCAGCATTTTCGTGTGCAACGTCTCGAAAACTTTAGAGAGGGACGGGAGAAGGCCGATGAGTCGGTAGCTGGTGACCTGGCGTAGATCTTTGCCAGTCCTCTGGGTGGCCACAACTTCAGCGTGTTTCCATGTTATAGGGTAGGTGCCTGTGCTGAGCATCTCGTTGATCACGTCAGCTAACGCTGGTGTGCTTCTGGTTGCAATTCTTTGGTAGGTGGTTGTTTATTCCGTCGCTGCCTCTTGCTTTCCTCTTGTTCTGGGAACGAAGTTGCAATGCGAATGTATCCTCTGTAATCGTCAAAAGTACGTCTTTGTAGCTGCTAAGAAGATCGGGAGTTGCTCGTCGAACACATGGCTGTGTGCGTCGTCGACACGCGGCAAATGCGTCGCCCTGCGCGCTGGTTTTTGCATCTGGCTATCTTTTGCCGACTTGTAGCAGTGTGATGCGCTGTCGGCGCCGCAGGAAGTTCTACACGATTTTTCAGGCGCTGCCGTCGTTTCGGTTGAGCGTGGACGATACGTCGACCCATTCTCTGTTCCTATGTTCTTCGTCTGCTGCCTTTATCGTCCATCGCCTGCGGCTGACTCAGCGTTTGATGTCGCGTTGGCGAGCGAATTGCCATTCACGGATCAGTCGGTTCTTCTCGGTGATAGCTGCCAGGATGTGTGGCGGTAACTGCTACGAGAAGTCTCGTGGTCGCTGCGGTCGTATCGGGTTAGCTGCGTTTACTGCTCATAGTATTCTTCGGCTGAGGAAAGCTCGGGCTGCGTCGGCCCCGACTACTTCGAGGTTAGCCGCGACTTCGATACACTCTAGTATTCCCGCTTGGAATCACTGCAGCTGCTGCTTCAGGAATTATAGATCCATATTGATTAGATGTTGGAGGAGGACCACCTTCAGCTGCTTCTGTGACTTGCCATTGTGGGTGAAACAATGCCATTTTTCTTCTTCCACATGCTTCACGAGCGTGCCGTAATCACCAATACGTAAAGCGAAAATTCTTCGTTATCGTTGCATATCGCTCGCCGTATTCTGTAACATTGGTTCTCGATGTACATTCTAACTGTATCCGGACCGGACTTCTTCAGGCGAGTTTTCGGTTTTTCTTGTTTTTTTTTTTTTTTTTTTTTTTTTTTTTTTTTTTTTTTTTTGTTTTAGGTTGAGTCCCCTCCACACCCTCATGAACGCGATGACCATCTCAAAAGATCTACCTGTGACGTTATCCACGGTTCAAATGGTTCAAATGGCTCTGAGCACTATCGGACTTAACTTCTGAGGTCATCAGTCACCTACAACTTAGAACTACTTAAACCTAACTAACCTAAGGACATCACACACATCTATGCCCGAGGCAGGATTCGAACCTACGACCGGAGCGGTCGCGCGGTTCCAGACTGTAGCGCCTAGAACCGCTCGCCCACCTGGCCGGCTGTTATCCATGCTTCTGGGTAGGATTACCTACTAAAATGGTCGTATCGAGGAGATAGGGACGAAAAGTCAACGAAGGGTGACGGCATTAAACTGAGGGGAGAAAAAGTGTCAAGGCAAGCGCCAAGGGAAGAAAACCTCTGCGATTGTCTAAGGGTGGGGAGGGTGGGAGGGGTAATAGTAATAGCAGCCACGGGGTTTCGTGCTGCTGGCGAAAGATCATGCATCCATAGGTTAAATTACTAGTGGGTATCATGCAAGCGGATACCGTTTCAAAGCCATCTGTTCATTGGTCTGATTCTGTGTGCGGCAGCACAGTTAGCTGCGGTGTGAACTGAGATAGACCCCTGCCACTTTGTGTCAGTGGTGACTGGACACAGGTGAAGCGCCAGGTTGCCAAACGGTGTCTGGTGGGCATCCTTTTTAGCCAAAAGACCGGTGATGCACGGCTCCGATACACGCTACTCAGACATTTGGAACACTCTTTTACCCATGCACACAGAATTTGCTCTATGCGCACAAAGTACTGCTTCTGTCCTTCGGAATGAATAACAGACATGACTTCAGTTCAAAAAAATGGTTCAAATGGCTCTGAGCACTATGGGACTTAACATACGAGTCCCCTAAGGACATTACACACATTCATGCCCGAGGCAGGACTCCAACCTGCGACGGTAGCAGTCGCGCGGTTCGAGACTGAAGTGCCTAGAACCGCTCGGCCACCGCGGCCGGCCATGACTTCAATTGTTTGTCGCCTTAAACACTTATTCTTTTGAAGATATGCCGCTGCTGATTTGTTGTTTCTTGGCTTTGTCGCTAAATGGACGTCGGGGTTTGAATCCCGAATCGGATAACTAACATGATGAGCTCTGACGTGCATACTGTGGCGTGATGGGAACGCGGTTTTATAGAATACATCCCAATTTCATCAAAATTTTCCTGTACTACGTTCAACATTTTAAGTGGTTTTGTGGTAGATACGCTGCATTCCTCAAAATAATTCTTGGTCACATCTGACATTCCAAAAGTTTCACTACTGTTAAAAATTCTTCGTGATTAGGATTTGTTCTTTTCAGTGCCTGTGCACAAACTCATTACATCATGCAGTAATGATTTATCTTAGGCTTGTTTATTATTTAGATTGGCGTACAAAAAATTGACTCTTACGTTTCAGAGCATCGGAATAATCTCCCCAGGCAGCGTATGACTGATGCAAATTTTTGCGATACTGAAAAAATTTGGGCCTAGCTACTACTACATATGTTTGCTGATCACAATTCAAACTACAAATTACAGACAAATCTAAACACTCTGGTTTATTACGACGAAGTAATTTTTGTATAAGACACTGTATTTGGGGGTGAGTAGACAGCAGAAACGCGCACTGTTTAGTAACAGCGGTTATGCTATTTGTCTGGAAATGGAGCTACTGAGCCTGTAGTATGGGTCCCAGTACTCGTCTTCTTGATGAAATAACGAGAATGGTGCTGATGAGCTGCTGTAGTATAAGATGTAGTAGGTGTTGTTGTTCCAGAATTTGCATTTGTGGTTGCAGTTCTTCCTTACTTTGTTCTTCTTGTTGTGCCTGCTGTTGCATCTCATCCAGCTTTAGTTGCTGTTATCCATGTCCATCGAGCAGGAACTGAAGTTGCAGTTATTGGTGTCAAAGTTTCTTGAATTCTGGGTCCATGATCATTGAACACAATCTGTTGTTGTCACACACACGCTAATTTCGAATCCTCATAGTCAAGATTACACATGCTGAAGTGCAACACACTTTTAAATACACATAAAATAGGGACACACACTAATCATTTTATAGTCTTAAATTCTATTTGATTTTACAAAGATTACGCCGTATCGGTCTGTTTGTAACTATGTGTATACTGTCCACAATGTGTGTGTGCGTGCAAACAAACAAATATTCTAACATTAATTATCTTTCAAATGGTTCAAATGGCTCTGAGCACTGTGGGACTTAACATCTGAGGCCATCAGCCCCTAGAGCTTAGAACTACTTAAACCTAACTAACCTAAGGACATCAAACACATCCATGCCCGAGGCAGGATTCGAACCTGCGACCGTAGCAGCAGCGCAGCTACGGACTGAAGCGCCTAGAACCGCTCGACCACAACGGCCGGCAATTATCTTTCAAAACCTGTATGTTTCTTTTAAGTACGAGCTGGTTGTATGTTGTAAGCTAAAGGCAAATAAATTCAATTAAAAATGCAGTTTGCAGTGGATCGCCGTAAATTGTGGAACGCCTCAAGAAAATAATTCCGATAGCCCACGGCCAATCAAATCAGCCAATAATCTCTAGAAAAACGTAATCCAGTTGAAATACAGTAAACAACAAGGTCTCGAAAGGACAATGTAAGCGTGGTAGAGACTTAATCATACCAGGATTCGAAGTGTCCTGCCTTCACTCGATGACTGTGTTCTGTCTCCGTCTTGTCGTCAGCAGCCAGGCCCATGTGACGGCTCGCTGTTACCTCTTACCAGTTGCTGGTGGAGTCATTGGTAGCGGACATCGCAGGATATGGACTTCCTTGTCAATGACAGAGGTATAGCAAATGCTGACAGGATTGTTTCATCCATCGGACAGTGTTGCAGGCGCTTTAAGACAGATGCAAACTATTCGGTGAAAGTATATTTAGAAGATTTAAATTATGAATCTAACAATATACTACTAGCCCACACATATCACTCCTGTAGAAATCATGAAGAGAAGGTAGGACTCATTACAGCAAGCACGGAATCATTTAGGCAATTATTCGTCCCACACTCCATACGTATGAAGAATAAAAGAAGCCCTAATAATTGGAACAGTGGGCAATACCCTCTGTTATGGATTTCACTGTGGATTTGCTAAGTATAGACGTAGGCGTAAGGGTAGATTTAGATGTATATGCTAAGTGTGATATACAGTGTGGTTGTAAATAACCTTTTTCTACTGTTAACCGTATGGGTAGCTGCTTTATAGGAATGATGTTCAGACTGTGCGCCGCAGGATTTGCGTCGTTGGTACTGTTAGTGGCAAGACCTGCCGTCAGACGCCGGTACTTGGATATCAACGTAGGTCTGAAACACAAGAATCAGCGTGCTTTACAGTGGGAACAGTCAACGTGCTTCTGGATAAGGTGAGCAAGACTTTACCCGTAAAGCTCCTTTTTTTTTTCAGAACAACAGCAATACTGCTGCTGCTCTTCGCGACTATTGGCGCATTAATGGAATACGGAGAGACCATCTTTCTGCGTTGGGGTTGAAGGACACAATTCGACAGTTCGAATTAACTGACGATTGGGAATTGCTCCTCGGAGAGCATGAGGGCTAATTGCGCTACAAATTGTTGAAGATGTCACTGTTCCCAGGGCTGAGATTGCTACACGCGGCGTGCTATCTTCAAGCAGTGCACGTGCTATATCACAACAGCTCAATATTCCATGGTTCACGTTGTTTCGGACAGCAGTAGGATGGTTTCTGGCTGTCGAGGATATAGACAGTCATCCCACTGAACAACGTTTGGAACCTGGAATGTAAACGTTATACTCAGTTAACAAATGCTACCCTCTCATGTAGAATTAAAATGTGTTTTTTTTTCAACGGTTTATTCGTTATTTCTTTTCCGCATTTTCTTACAAATGCCTCCACGAAGTTTCATTATCCTGCGATCACTCGTTTTGGATGAGGGCCCCTCCGTAGCGAAACTGGAATTACATGACCACCCTACACTTCAACATTAGTTAATGGAATAATATCTGCATCAAAATATTTCTAATCTGTTTTTGAAACACTTAATACATGGAAATTATGCGTTTGTAGCGTCTAAAAGATAAACATAATAGAAAAATGCTTTTGAGATAAGAATAGAAGAAGTTGGGAAAAGGCAAACCATTATTATTTCGTGGCAACAGTTTTGAAATGGTTCAAATGGCTCTAAGCTCTATGGGACTTAACATCTGAGGTCATCAGTACCCTAGACTTAGAACCACTTAAACCTAACTAACCAAAGGACATCACACACATCCATGACCGAGGCAGGATTCTAACCTGCGACCGTAGCAGCAGCGGAGTTCAGGACTGAAGCGCCTTGAACCGCTGAGCCACAGAAGCCGGCAATAATTTTGAGAAACAGCTCTAAGGCACGAAGTGCTTAAGGTGTTCATACACTCACTTTCTGATACATGGAATTTTTTAATCTTGTACTATAACTAGCCTAAAGTATTTAACTGATTATTTTCCAAGACAGTTGTGTGTCTCAAATACTGTAAAGGTACGAAATTCAGAAGCAAGAAACTGTTAGGGCAATGTGCGGAAGGAGTTGGGCCTGCGCCAAGTGGTGTAGTGCGGTAATTGTGAAATACGAGCACTGACTCCCACGTGCGGCGCGCAGGGGAACTAACAACGGCGGACGTTGTAGCCGAACTGGTCCACATCAGCGCCGCACTCGAGTTAGTCAACAAGGTTAGCACAGCGTAACTGTGTCACTCCGGGCTGGGAAAATGAAATCAGACGGGTCAGGGGAGAACGCGTGACACACAGTTTCAATTTTCATATGTGATTATGATTTCCGTCGATCGCGTGGGACCACCTTGCATCGTTGGTAGAATAGTACACAGCATGAACGTTAATCAAACACACAAAATGTAGGGATAGTTTGTTGACTGTAAAGGGAGGAAAACAGGTCCTATGAAATCTGTCGGGAAATGGACGGTCGACGTGCGACAACAACAGATCGTCCCGCACACGGTACGGAGCTGTGTTCAAAATGGCCACCAAGGGACGCAGTGCACACGTTCAGAGTCGCATCATGAATTGCTGCAACCTTTCGCACGTTCCGGCCTCTCTCCGAATATCGTCACAGGCGTCGTGAGCGCGCTGTTGATGGGTGTGCACATCAGGATGCGCTGAGCATACACAACGCTTTTCAGATGCTTACAGTGGTAAAATTCCAGGGCTTTTAAGTCCGGTGATCTAGCGCGTCATGCTACAGCGGTTCCGCGTCCTACCCAACGGCTGGCCGATGTGGCCGAGCGGTTCTAGGTGCTTCAGTCTGGAAGAGCGCGCCCGCACCGGTCGCAGGTTATAATCCTGCCTCGGGCATGGATCTGTGTGATGTTCTTAGGTTAGTTAGGTTTTGAACAGTTCTAAGTTCTACGGGACCGATGACCTCAGAAGTTAAGTCCCACAGTGCTCAGAGCAATTAGAAAGATTTGAACTTATCCAACGTCCGGGAAACTTGCAGAGGTGTCGGAGAACTGTAATGCGGGTGGGGGATGGTGCTCCGTCATGTAGAAACCACATTACCTGTCATATTGTCAAAGGCACTTCTCATGAAGCCCAGGCAGAGTATTCCTCAAGAAGTCAAGGTACATTTTTTTGTCGAGGCGTTGTGAACTAAATTTAGTGAGACGAGCGTGCTAGCCAGTGTAACAACAACGCTGTACTATTGTACATATATTAATTTTTCCATCTGATTTTTCGATAAATTAGTGTAATCGATGTTCTGATTTCATTTCCTTTTGGTTTTATATCATTGTGTTAAGAAAACTGTAAACAAATTTCGATGTGAATATTAATGTTTATGTCAAATGTCAAACAATATCGTAACAGAATTGAAATGTAAGAAACGTTGAAACTATTGTAAGATGTTTAAAATTGTAACTGTGCGTCTGGTCCATACGTAGGCAATGTGTTAGAATATGTAGAATGTAAAACCTCGGGTGAATACTCTGTCTGTAGGGGAGCGGTAAAAGGTGGATGGCAGGCGAGCGCGGGAAAATGCACACGGGCACTGCACGGCATAACGGGCTCAGCAGTAGTAGTCGGAGTTGGGCATTGGTCTGAGCAACACGTTCTGGATCGAGGAGGCTCTCCTGGAAGACGTGGTTTCACTGAGCCTCGGATATGCCGTTCCAACGCCTATACTGCATGGCAAAATTCCATAGGCACTAAATGGAAAAGTATTGCGACGCTAAGAAGAAGTAAAGTGCCGTAACTTCAAGAGCCATTGCTGTGGTTGTATGTGTGCTCTGTGCCTCGCCATCTCGCCGCTCGCCAACTGCCGCATCGATACGAACAGGTTGAACTTTTTAGTACTGTATTCGTATGGACCAGTGTTACTTTTGTTCCATACTGTTCAATAACAACTTAAATTTTACCAGAACTGTCCTATCATTTAATTATCCTCACAACTAACCTAGACAGGATCCTTTCCAAATGTTGTGCAATCCGAGTGTCCCGAAATGAACAATTAAAGTTTATGTTAATAATAATTACCTGCAGACCTAGCTATGTTGGAATGATGTTTGAGGAACTGTCTTGTTAATGAACTATTTAATGAATAACAAAGGTCTGACAAAGTTGGAATATAATTTTGAGATTGATTTAGTAATGAAGTTTAATTATTTCGAGACAGATATAATGGTATTTAAATGAGTAGGAAATAAGATGAAAAGAGTAGTAACTCATATATTGGAAATCTTGAGCACATAATGATTTCAGTAATCAAATTTTTTTAATACAGTGATCATAACAGTTTCAGGGTCCCCCCCTTTTTTTATTCATTTGAATTCTGAAGTGTTCTAAACTGATTTGACCAGCAAAATTAAAGTCAATATAAAAACCAAAATTTATCAGTGTTTTAGCTTTATCAAAATTGACATTGTGTGTGTATTTCGAAAGTGCTATTTCTAGGGTAACCTATGCCCGATTTTAATCAGATCAATAGACAGTACGAAGTTTTGTAGTAAACATTATAGAGCAGTGTTATGTATTTATGGTTTATCCATATCAGTACAGAAAGTGAAATTATCAGTTCAGTAGAATTTCTGGTTCTAAAATTTACCATATTATGCAGTGTTACTACGTGTTGTTTGGCAGGAACGTACATCAACTTGTACAGGGAAGAAACTTAGTTAATGCCTAATTAGGCTGGCGACCGTTTTATTAACAAATCGGTAGCATCTGGTGTGTTGTTTCTTGTCCGTCCTGACGTGCGGTTGCATTTTGAACTTGCTTGACGTATCATTGTTACTACAGAATGCGTGTAAGTCTGATTTTGCCTCCATTCAGGTACACGCGGTCAACATATATACGAAAATCCTTTCTCATAAGGTGAAGCCCGTCAACTTACCATAGTACAGGCTTTAATGAGTATCGTGTGCCCAGAGCGCAGCGTTACACAAGGACATCGCATTATTATGCACTTATGTATATGGAAGCTATGTAGATTTGGAAACACCACAACAATTTAATAGGAAAGAGGAAGGCTTAAAATTAGACAAGATATGGCGGTCGAATTTGCACCAACGATGTGGCAATCGATTACCCTCAATCGAGAGTAATGATGTTAGTCAGAGATAGACTTACGGTCTGCGTCACCTGACGTATGGTGGTGCCCTCTATGCACTCTGTATAAATGGCCTGGCAGCCAGTCGTTGACTCACCTCGGAAAATGTTACCCGCATTTGGCAACGGAACGTCAGGAAGAAGAAGTTTTACAGATCGACCAGGGCCTCTCAGCCCGTAAGTTTTATCTAATGAAGGCGCCGGCCGTGAAAACCTACACGTTATGAAGTTCAGATAAATTAAAAACTGATGCTTAAAGAATTTTCCTTCAGTGTTGATCGTGCTGGTTTGCGTTTAAATACTTGGTCCACCAAGGAAACAATATGCTACGAAGGCGTGGTAAAAAGTGATGTCTCATAATTTTTTATATGAAATTCTTAAAGCTTGTTAAATAAAACAACCATTCTCGACATTCAGTACCCTTATTTCTCCATTTAGTATCGCTGGTGATGAACACGTTTCTCCCAATGAGACACCAATTCGTTGATAAGATCACTGCAGAATGTCTGACTCAGTTACGAAGCCACCTCACCTCTGCTTCCACCGTTACTTCACCATCAAAGAGAAGTCCTCAAACGCCTTCTTCAGGTTTTGGTAACATGAAAATCGGACGGAGCAAAATGCGGCCTGTGTGGAGGTCTACTGATGACAGGGAGCCGTAGCCGTTGGATTGTTGCAAATGTCGCAGCTCTCGTGTGCGGTCTAGCATCGTCGTGCTGAAGGAGAGCATGCTCCGTATCAGTTCAGAACTCGAATACACCACCTTGCTTTTCACGCACTATTACGTTACACTCCACCATGTTACACGCTACATTTCGAAGTCCTCAAACAGCAGAGGCTGAAAAAATTTAGACGTGAAGAATAAAGATGTGGAATGTTAACAACGTTTGTTTATTTTAAGGGGTTTAAGAGTTTTTCAACAGAAAATTGACGGGATTTGTTTTGCAGCGCGCCCTCGAATAGTAACTGAGGATATCTTTCATAGTCACGATCAACGGACGTTCTCGAAATACCTATAATGTGCATATTGTATGTAGAGATTGTCGTTGGGAAATGAAGGACATTTGTAGGAATAGCTTTCCTCATCATGAAATAATCGTTTGCAAAAATGCATAAAACACAGAAACGGGTACAAAGGATAAACTGATAGAAATGTTACAGCTCTCTCTCTCCTCTCTGTCTGTCTCTCTCTCTCTCTCTCTCTCTCTCCCTCTCTCTGTCTCTCTCTCTCTCTCTCTCTGTCTCTCTCTCTCTCTCTCTCTCTCTCTCTCTCTCTCTCTCTCTCTCTCTCTGTCTTCTTAATCTGTAATATGACGAAATGTGCAGTACCCCCGGAAAGAGAACCTTCGATAAACAAAACTATCACAACTATTATTCACATCAGACGAATTCGCAATATCGAATAATGACTACCATTAGCTGTAGAATGGAATGACGACAATGAAAATTTTTGACGGACCGGGACTCGAACCCTGATTTCCTACTTATCGCGAGCGGTCACCTTACTATTTCTTTTTTTTTTTTTTGTTGATGGCATCTGCTTGAGGCGGACGTCGTAAGACATCCGTTTAAGTTCGTTGTTGATTGATTAAGTCAGTTATTTTTATTACAGAGGGCAGCTAACCCTCTGACCGAACACGCTGAGCTACCGTCCCGGCAACCATTTGGCTATCCGTGCAGGACTCACGGCTCAGTACAGATCGTAGACGTATGGTTGACTACACATGGAAGTTTTGTGTCTGGCCGTGAGTCGTGCACGAATAGCCAAAATGTAGAGGGTTTAGCAACCCCTTGTAATAAAAAAACTGAGTGAACGGATCAACGAACAACCTGAACGAGTGTCATCGGACGTCCGCCACGAACAAAGCCAACGAACAATATGGAATAAAATGAGATGTTAAAAAATGGTAAGGTGACAGCTCGCGATAAGCGGGAATTCCGGGTTCGACTCCCGGTCCGGCACAAATTTTCACTGTCATCATTCCATTCTACAGCTGATGGTTGTCATTATTCGCAATTGCGAATTCATCTGATGTGTTTCCTTACAGCTGTGGTCGCCGCAGTGCATTGTCATAAGAATAATACAGCCACTGCAATATCGTATCAGAACTATTATTGTTACTGAATCAGTTATACAGGATGCTCTAAAATTCCTCTTACAAACTTGTAGAGGATACTGACTAGAAAATTTTTTGGACTGAAACCCATGCCCGTAAAAGTACCATTTCTGTGCCACAATCATTTGAAAACATATTAGTAACACTACCACTTTTACAAATAATTTATTAGGCCTAACACTACATCACTCGTTTTCCAAACGTTAATATCCAAAGAAACCAAAAAGGAAGTCAATCAAGCAGTCGTCACAGTCACTGCTGTTCACAGTTAAACTGTTTTTGTCTTTATCAAAGCAGGATTATCATTCTGATTGAATACAAGTATGGTTCGATGTGGCGACCACCAAGTTTGGTGCAAACATTGTGTCCACGAATCGTGCTGTGGTACACACGGTCTATCGTACTTGGTGTGTTGCAGCGGCCACATTTCGTGCGGCCAGATCTTCTTGTGAAATGATAATTAAACCAAGACCCTAAGCTGTCGACAGGCGTTGATATACATCAACGGAGACAGTTGCAAATGTATGCCCCGACTGGGATGCGAACTCGGGATCTGGTGCTTACACGGAAAACGCTCTATTCATCTGAGCCACCGAGGGCACAGAGGATAGTGCAACTGCAGGGATTTATCTCTTGCACGCTCCATATGAAGATAGTATTTGGTCTTTCGGACATCTTCATATAGATATTCTTCTGTATCTACAGCAGCCTCATAGACCATACTCTTTATTCGACCACGTAGGTAAAAGTCGGACGTTGTGGGTAAGGATCTTGATAACTTCGATAATGTCGGTGTATTATGCTAACGTGTATTCAGTCGTGTTGGTGTAACACTCACAGACACGTGAATGAGGCTCAAACCATGTCAGAAACGTCGGATAGACGTCAAATGTCAGTAGCCAATTCGACCCCATGACCCCCTACCACGACTACATTGTTGCGTACATACCTTGCAGACGTGTTTTCAAACGGCTTTAGCAAGGAAACGGTACGTTTCTGGATGTGGGTCCAATTCAAAATATTGTCTGCGCAGTCCCCTCTACGAGTCTTAGAAGTATGTAAGTGGAATTTTAGAGCTCCTTGTGTTTGAAGTGACTTACGAGGTAAATTTACAGATCTGTTAAGTTTCCATTACCTAGCTTGTTCTAATCAGCAATGTCATCCTTGCGTTCGTGATGTTATAGTTAGTAAGGTGGACCCGATTTGGCGGTCTCCGTCATCTTGATTAAACTGAATATTTATGAGCTGAAGGGAGGTACGTGACAATTAAAACGAATGTTTGTTAGTTATGTCTCTCTCTCTCGTCACGTGAACACACAATAAAGAGTAATTCTCTTTTAACTCTTATTAATTAATAACGTATTCGCAAAAATATGTAACATTTACTGTGAGCATGTTATCTTGAGTTTTTCCATGTAGGAATATTAAAATTTCCATCATCTTTCGTCGCCACTCTACATTATAAGTTTGGTTATAGTGGGGAGGCATTCTTTGTGGTTGCTGCAATATTACACTACTGGCCATTAAAATTGCTACACCAAGAAGAAATGCAGAAGATAAACGGGTATTCATTGGATAAATATACGTATTATACTAGAACTGACATGTGATTACATTTTCACGCAATTGGGGTGCATAGATTCTGAGAAATCGGTACCCAGATCAACCACCTCTGGCCGTAAGAACGGCCTTGATACGCCTGGGCATTGAGTCAAACAGGGCTTGGATGGTGTGTACAGGTACAGCTGCCCATGCAACTTCAACACGATACCACAGTTCATCAAGAGTAGTGACTTGCGTATTGTGACGAGCCAGTTGCTCGGCCACCACTGACCAGACGTTTTCGGTTGGTGAGAGATCTGGAGAATGTGCTGGCCAGGGCAGTAGTCGAACATTTTCTGTATCCAGAACGGTCCGTAGAGGACCTGCAACATACGGTCGTGCATCACCCTGCTCAAATAAAGGGTTTCGCAGTGATCGAATGAAGGGTAGAGCCACGGGTCGTAACACATCTGAAATGTAACGTCCACTTTTCAAAGTACCGTCAATGCGAACAAGAGGTGACCGAGACTTGTAACCAGTGGCACCCCATAACATCACGCCGGGTGATACGCCAGTATGGCGAAGACGAATACAGACTTTCAATGTGCGTTCACCACGATGTCGCCAAACACGGATGCGACCATCATGATACTGTAAACAGAACCTGGATTCATCCGAAAAAATGACGTTTTGTCATTCGAACCCAGGTTTGTCGCTGAGTAGATCGTCGCAGGCGCTCCTGTCTGTGATGCAGCGTCAAGGGTAACCGCAGACATGGTCTCCGAGCTGATAGTCCATGCTGCTGCAAACATCGTCGAACTGTTCGTGCAGATGGTTGTTGTCTTGCAAACGTCCCCATCTGTTGACTCAGGGATAGAGAGATGGCTGCACGATCCGTTACAACCATGCGGTTAAGATGCCTGTCATCTCGACTGCAAGTGATACGAGGCCGTTGGGATCCAGCACTGCGTTCCGTATTACCCTCCTGAACCCACCGATTCCATATTCTGCTAACAGTCATTCGATCTCGACCAACGCGAGCAGCAATGTCGCGATCCGATAAACCGCAACCGCGATAGGCTACAATCCGACCTTTATCAAAGTCGGAAACGTGATGGTACGCTTTTCTAATCCTTACACGAGGCATCACAACAACGTTTCTCCTGGCAACGCCGGTCAACTGCTGTGTGTGTACGAGAAATCGGTTGGAAACTTTCCTCATGTCAGCACGTTGTGCGTGTCGCCACCGGCGCCAACCTTGTGTGAATGCTCTGGAAAGCTAATCTTTTGCATTTCACAGCATCTTCTCCCTGTCGGTTAAATTTCGCGTCTGTAGCACGTCATTTTCGTGGTGTAGAAATTTTAATGGCCAGTAGTGTACTTCTAATGCATATTCTATTACGAGAAAAATAAAAACAAGGAAAAAGTTAAAACGAGGAACTAATGTGTTTCGGCTGCGTTGTATGCTTTCTGACCAAAAGAAAGCAACAAAAACGTGCTGTACGAGAGAATGGGCAGCTAGTTTAGGTGATCATTATTCATACCTAATGCCGCCGGATATCTGCTTAGCGTGCATAAGAGCACAGCCCTCTGTCGCGGATGCTTCCTGCCCTCGCCGGCTGTGTGTTTCGCGTATCAGTAAGGAAGCCGGCAGCCAGTTTAGGGCGGCCATCCGGCGCGGACACGCCTTGTGTTCCGGCGAGCGGCAGAGCGCGGCCGCGCACACCATTCCGCATCTGCATAATTTCGCGCGCGCGTGCCGCCGCATCTAGAAATAGATTGCCCGGCTATTTCCGAGCAGCCGCCTTATTTCGGGTCTCAAATCTCTTTTCTCCCGGCTGACGAGTAACGCTTCGGAAAGAAGTGAGCCGAAGAGCGACTGTCGCCTTGGCGAGACGAGCGGGCAGTAATTCTTTTTAATGGGCTCCGGCAGCTGACCTAGACAGCGACTTGTCCCTCTCGCACGCCACACCAGTAGACAGACGCACTGCTTCAGGAAATGGCTTAGTGTGCGCTCTTCCATTAACCCTTACCGTTCGGTGGAATTAACGACGCTACTGCTAACACCTTGGATATATCGCAGTGTTACTGTCTCTGTACCGGAACAGGTCCTTCCGTTACTTAAGGTGCTGTGTTCCTGTTTTGTGCAGAACTGGTCAAAACAGCTTTTATTTGCAGTTTGCAAAAAGTAAGAATTGACATTTATACCAATAAGAACTGCTTTAAACGGATACTTCACGAGCTGTTGTCACCTCTTGTGTGTCGAAAACTTCCTGCAGTACAGTAAGACACATTTGATTCTACCGGGTGGTCAGAAACAATCTGAAAGACCTATAAGTGTATTTCGGGGTGGAGTGTGCTGAGTAATGATTGCTAAGACAAAAAATTCGATATATTGCGCTTTTTCTGCGTTAATTAGCAGTTAATGAAGCCAATCAGGCCGTCGCGCATACAAATTGAAGCGGCGCACCAGATACAATTAGTGTCAGTTGCTCTCGTAGCGTAGATGATAGCGCACGATAGTGCTGAGCTTTTACTATTTTTCCATGCCCAATTTTTGTATCGGTCTCTTGTTTGGGTATAGGAGACCAAATGAAGACCACGTTCGGCAACACCGTCTCTGGCTCCCTACTTCTGTCTTCTTGAGCAACGGCCTCATTGATTACCTTCAATGATAACTAACTCGGAAGCGGCGCAACCTATAGTTTCTTTTTTTCTTAACAATGACTTCTCAGCGCAGTCTGTCCTGCAACAAACTTCCCTACAAGCTTTTCAGACTGTTTCTTGCCACTCTGTATTTCCCTCTGATAAGCTAACTGTTGTTTACACTTATTTGTTAACTGAACTGTTTGTGGTCAGCTCTGTCATTGCTATATGTCACATAACAAGGCACAGAAAACGTATAAAATTATCTCCTCCTCAATACACACATAAAACACGTAGACATAAAAAAATACGAGAAATGCGTATAATGTGTGATCATGTGTATTTGCGACGATGGTTCACATCGACGATTCGCATGCGACTCAGCAATATCTCAGCAAAACAAACACAACAGTCATGGCAAAAGACAAAACCACATACCCGCCTTCGTAGCTGAAGTGGTTTACGCACGCCTGTGCGGTGGCGCTCGTTACGGAGGTAAACAGGTTCGAATCCCGGTATTGGATGAAAATTTCGGTGGCAGAATTTGTCCAGCAAGGGTAGAAGAGGTGAAATGTGGAAATATTGGAGCCAAGCAGCCAAAACCTCCTTACAGAAGCCTTTAACAAAAATTTAGGTAATAGAACAATTCCCTGAACATTGGATCACGCCCATCATACACCCACTACACGGATAAGAGCAATCCAGACAACTACAGAGGAATTTCCTCCTTGACTCCATATACAAGATTTTGTCCAAGACCCTACATGGAAGAATCAAGAAACAACTAGAACAGGAGTTAGAGAATACCAGGGAGTTGTGGACCACGGAGAAGCTGTGAAGATCAGATCATTAGTTTAAAATTCATTATGGCATACTACACGAAAATAAATAAACCTCTTGCAATAACATTTGTAGATTTTAAAAAGGATTGTGACTACCTTCACAGACCTTCAGTCCTAAAAATTTTAAGGAGATGGTACTTCATGCAAAACTAATTAAATTAATAGAACTTACTCTAACCAATTCCAAATCGAATGTTAACTTTAGAGGAGGAATTTCTGAACCATTCCCTATAAAAAACTAGCTCAAGACAATGTGACTGTCTATCACCATTACTGTTCAGCTATGTCCTGGGATACATAATGAGAGAACGATACAAGGATAACCTAAAGAACATAAGAATTCGAAGTTCTAAAAATAATATATATTTGAACTAATTGTGATTTGCTGATGAACTTGCTCTCGTGGCCAGCAATGTTCAAGAAACTAGGCAACAAGTTAAATCACTACAAGAAATAGCACAGAAAATTGGCTAGAAAGAACAGAGATTATGCTGACAGACCCTAAACTTGCAAACAAACTTATAATAGGAGAACAAGAAATCAAAATTGTTAATAAATTTAAATATTTAGGTGAAATAGTAACTTACAGTCTAAATGAGAAGCCACTGTGGCAAAACAGAATTAAAAAACTGAGCAAAGCAAATTAGATTTACCAGAAACATGTACAACAAAAAAGCCTATCTTTAGATGCAAAATTAAAATATCATAAAACAGTTACACAACAGAAATAACCTACGCAACTGAAACCAGCTTCAAAACAACTAATGCAGAAGACATTGACAAAATACTGAAGATAGGAAGAAGAATAATTAGAACATGCATAAATAAACGATTCAAGGAAATGGGCATTGCAGAATAGCTTCAAATGAAACAGTGTGCAAGAAAATAGAAACAATGATGAGCACGATCAGGAAGAAGCGTATTTCATTCTGTGGACATCTGATGAGAACACCAGAAAACAGAATTAGTAAGCGAGGAATAGAAAGATTGCAGAATAGGAAGAGCAACATTAAATGGATCACAGAAATAAAAGAAGATGTAACTCCCAATTACAGTAGATGACCTAAAAAACAAATCAGAGAAAACCAGAATACTTCAAGTCACATAAACTAAGCTCCAAACAAAGATCAATAACAGTGTTACAGGAAGGGTGACCTCAGATGAAGAAAGAAAATCTCTGAAAGAATGAAGAAGTATTGGGCAGATAGAAGAGCAAAACAGCCTTAATATAATAATAAACTATAATCATCCCTGTATAAACAATGCGTTGTTGAATTGTGTTATTGAATTATTATTGAACTGTATAGTATTATTCAATTACAACAACGTGTATAAAGCCTTTTGTAATTGTCTAGAGTGGTCCAGCGAAGGCCATAAAATAAAAATAACGAATAAAAAGCCTTTCTATAAATCAGAGTGCATGATACTGATTTTGGTAGACTTTGGATCCTCCTACAAACATAAGAACATCAAGATGTTGGGGTTCATGGAATTCTCGAAGCTGAAGCAAAGAATCAAGGTAATTTATAAATTAACTGAACCCCTGCGATATCCACTCACATTCAAGGCTAGACCAGAACCTTCCTCTGAAGTGGCGTGCAAGTCGTTAACTCAAACGCATCAGTCAATTAAATGTATGACAATGCCTAACTTTGTAGAGCACAAAGATTTTTCCGAAAAAGTTTACATTTGGTTTCCATATTCTTTCCAAGGTAAATTTAGTTTATCAAATAAAATTTGAAAACAATAACTTAACACAGAATACTTGTACGTCTTTTATATAGTTAGACGAGCGGCCATTAGATGGAACCGCAGCCTTGCCATGCATCGCATAAGCACAGTTCTAAAAGGCAATGAAAATATTTTAATATGTAATATGTCCAAAGACTGCTAGTTTTGGGGGTGGGGAGAGAGATCTGACTTCACCTCAGACTTGAATGTGAACTACACTCCTGGAAATTGAAATAAGAACACCGTGAATTCATTGTCCCAGGAAGGGGAAACTTTATTGACACATTCCTGGGGTCAGATACATCACATGATCACACAGTCAGAACCACAGGCACATAGACACAGGCAACAGAGCATGCACAATGTCGGCACTAGTACAGTGTATATCCACCTTTCGCAGCAATGCAGGCTGCTATTCTCCCATGGTGACGATCGTAGAGATGCTGGATGTAGTCCTGTGGAACGGCTTGCCATGCCATTTCCACCTGGCGCCTCAGTTGAACCAGCGTTCGTGCTGGACGTGCAGACCGCGTGAGACGACGCTTCATCCAGTCCCAAACATGCTCAATGGGGGACAGATCCGGAGATCTTGCTGGCCAGGGTAGTTGACTTACACCTTCTAGAGCACGTTGGGTAGCACGGGATACATGCGGACGTGCATTGTCCTGTTGGAACAGCAAGTTCCCTTGCCGGTCTAGGAATGGTAGAACGATGGGTTCGATGACGGTTGGGATGTACCGTGCACTATTCAGTGTCCCCTCGACGCTCACCAGTGGTGTACGGCTAGTGTAGGAGATCGCTCCCCACACCATGATGCCGGGTGTTGGCCCTGTGTGCCTCGGTCGTATGCAGTCCTGATTGGGGCGCTCACCTGCACAGCGCCAAACACGCATACGACCATCATTGGCACCAAGGCAGAAGCGACTGTCATCGCTGAAGACGACACGTCTCCATTCGTCCCTCCATTCACGCCTGTCGCGACACCACTGGAGGCGGGCTGCACGATGTTGGGGCGTGAGCGGAAGACGGCCTAACGGTGTGCGGGACCGTAGCCCAGCTTCATGGAGACGGTTGCGAATGGTCCTCGCCGATACCCCAGGAGCAACAGTGTCCCTAATTTGCTGGGAAGTGGCGGTGCGGTCCCCTACGGCACTGCGTAGGATCCTACGGTCTTGGCGTGCATCCGTGCGTCGCTGCGGTCCGGTCCCAGGTCGACGGGCACGTGCACCTTCCGCCGACCACTGGCGACAACATCGATGTACTGTGGAGACCTCACGCCCCACGTGTTGAGCAATTTGGCGGTACGTCCACCCGGCCTCCCGCATGCCCACTATACGCCCTCGCTCAAAGTCCGTCAACTGCACATACGGTTCACGTCCACGCTGTCGCGGCATGCTACCAGTGTTAAAGACTGCGATGGAGCTCCGTATGCCACGGCAAACTGGCTGACACTGACGGCGGCGGTGCACAAATGCTGCGCAGCTAGCGCCATTCGACGGCCAACACCGCGGTTCCTGGTGCGTCCGCTGTGCCGTGCGTGTGATCATTGCTTATACAGCCCTCTCGCAGTGTCCGGAGCAAGTATGGTGGGTCTGACACACCGGTGTCAATGTGTTCTTTTTTCCATTTCCAGGAGTGTATAAATGAGGCATTACTTTCTGCGCTGACGATTACTAGCTGATTATCTCGATATGTCTAGTTACATATACTTCCAAGTATTGTATTAGGCAGGAACAGGAATGAAATTTAAATATAGCGCATAAACAATCTTACACGCTTTGAAAATATAAATACGGTGCGGCCATCATAAAGTACAGTCATTCAGAAATTCATTACCATAGAGTTCTAATTTAATACGAAACTTGATTACATTCAATATTTTGTTCGAATAACTTACAGAAATGCAGCTGGAGTACCTGGCTGGCTATGAAGACAATGTTTTGGCATAGGCAACGAGCTGTAGATCAGCGTAGATAATTGGCGTAAAGCACAGGCAGCTGTCTGATATGACGAGGGTGTTGGAAAGGTTGTACAACGCTACGACAGATGTCTAAGACGGAGCGTTGACTATGTAGAGAAGCAGCTGGAAGGTGTAGCTAACTGTTGCAAGATAATTTTTTTTATTTTTTATTTTTTTATTTTTTTTAAACAGAGGCTTCCATTTCGCGACCGATCGTAACGCACTTTCCGAATAGCCCTCCTACATTCCACTTCAACCATGTCATCGTCGAGAAAGAGTTCGTTGGCGTAGGGAGCATGTTGGTCGTGGTCAGCAACAGTGGTCCAGAGAATGTTCTCCGACGAATAACGCTTCGCTGTGCCAAGTGATCCTGGCCACTAGTAGTGTGAAGAGAGAGGGAAACATGTTAAATACCACGGAATGTTGATGACCGTCATCGGTATGAAATAGCCGTTATGGCGTGGGCAGGCATTATACACAATGGTCAAACATCCCTGCATATCTTTGCGCGACGTACCGTTACAGCACAGCGGTAATGTAGACATATTGTTCTGGACCAAGTCCGTCTGTTTAGCGATACGGTAGGCCCGCCTTTCTGTTTAGAACAACAGCGTCCACACACACAAGACTGCTTAAGTGTCGGACGCATTGGAAAGTGAAGATATTGAACGTATGGAATAGTCTTCATACTCCCAGGACCTAAACCCGTTACAGCATGCCTGGGATGTTCTTGGCAGACATGTTTCTCAACTAACACACCCTCCCAGAACCACGTAAGAACTGAAAACGACATTGAGAGAGGAGTGGGGCAATGTCTCTCAAGGACGCCTCAACAGTTTGGTAGCTAGTGTACAGGTGCAAAATGTACATTAGTGCCCGTCTAGTGCGTATTCCCAACTAAAAGTCCGGTATCTACCTTTCGGTTAGATGTCTGACCTGTATAAAACACGAACATATTTTATGTCTGTTATCCTGCATTCCCAAGTGGTGACATCTGGACCATTTTTCCGTATAAATATACCACTCCACCTTCGTTACATATTTACCGCACTTCATGTCGTTCATCATTGCCTGTGATCATTCCTATCCTACAATTCTGTGTTCCTTAACAGTATTTTCAAGCAGTGTTTCATTGATGATGATGATGTGATGACGTTTGGTTTGTAGGACGCTCAACTGCGTGGTCTTCGGTGCCCGTACAACGTCCCAATATTTAAACAGTCCAGTACTTTTATCCAATCCAATCTAGCCACTGTCACGAATGATGATGTTGATGATGATGAAATGATGAGGACAACACAGACAACCAGTGCCCTGGAAGAGAAAATCCCAATCCGGTCAGTAATCGAACCCGGGACCCCGTGATCTAGAGGAAGCAATGCTAGACACTACACCACGAGCTGCGGACTATTGTTTTATTGATGATTACATTGTGTGTTTAGACAGTATCTGTATCTTTACGTTACAGTGCCCTTATGACATGCATGCGTGCATGCTACCTGGAGACCGCCACGGATAGCTGAAATAGTTAAAATGACCACTTACGATAAGAAATGCGGCTTTTTTCTCGGTGCAACAAAAATTTTCATATGTCACAAATAAAATTGAGAATGCATTTCACAACCGTCTAGTTGCAAAGATGCATTATATCATCATGTCTAGGTAAGTATAGTGTCAAGCAGCGATCAGAAATCTAAATACACATCTCTAAATCTCACCACCTGTATGCGTCTACCCTTTTAAACAAACGTGCATGTGCCACATGTAGGCTACAGCACAGTCTCTCGTTTCTCATGTCGATTACTTTATGTAACACAAAATTCGATTGTATTGTTAAAAGATTTCTTTCAATAAAGGTTTCGGATAAAAGCGCAACAAAACTGTAAGGACGCTAACGGGAGTGATTTAGGAGCAAAAACTAGGCCATATGCAAAAATATTCAAGAAGGATGGTGACTATTGACAGTTCCGACAATATTTTAGACTTATGTAAGCGGGAATGGGAAGGAAGTGATTTGCAAATATTGTAAAACTACTAATACCAGTGGTCTAGAGTTAATGACAGGGAACAGAGCGGAACAGAGAATACCATGTTCCTCCCACAAGCAGTTTCATACTTGTTTAATTATGGAATCACCCAGGAATTATATATTCTTGCACCTGAAAGGTAAACAGATTGTTGTATGTGAGCCTTCAGTTTCTACTTGCGTATCAGACAAGGTGAGAATAATGAGGTGACTTCTCAGTCTAGAGCTTTTTGCCTTTCGTAGGTTGTATTCAAACAGTATAACTCTTATTCTGAGGAAAGACGATGAAAGTGTGTTTTTTAGTCACTATCTATGATTGTAAGTTACGCTTACCAGTGGTTGCGAAATAGAATGGAGGCCATAGGGCCGTCTAACCTCTGAAATGAGTAAACGCAACAGTTTGCACGGTGCAAGTTACAGGAGGAGGGGCCCACATGCCCACCCTAGGTAATATGAGTACATGACTCATAGCGGTGCATAGCAAAACAGAGGCGCACAGCCACGTATAAATAGGTGCCGGATTTCTAACGAGGGGCATTCAAGTGTGGCAGCTCTCCTGGACGGCAGAGCATGTGACACCACTGGCTACACACAGCAGCAGATGGGGCGTCAGTGTTCCAATCCACAGCGGGTCACTGGTTCGACCCTCTCTGGCCAACACGGGGTTCATATGCAGTCTGCGGCGGGCTACTAGACGGCTCATTACATCAGGCAGTCTTGTTGGCTCCCAACACAGGCCAGAGGCATCCTGAGGTGAGGGCTGCAAATTTGGCTGTCGGATCACATGTGCTTGTTGTCGCCCACGATCTTAACTTCGACGGCGAAGAAGCACACAGCGAGGCACCCTGCGGCTCTCAGCGAGCGGCGTTGAGGCAATGGGGACAGAGGCAGCTGAGTTGGCTGCTGGCGCATCCTTAAGTCGTCAAAACACTGCAGCTGTACATGGATGGCATGCCCCAGTACGTTGCACGGGTTGCTGAGGTAGTCCTTCTGCACCAAGCTGTTTTACAGACAGCGAAGTGGCGTCCACGACATCACGGGACCCTGTCCCGCAACAGAGAGTAACGCTGCACTGTAGCTGTGAATAATAAAACAATTGAAGATGGAGGCTCCTAAGTTTAAACTAGCAAGTGACGTTATAGACACAGATGTAAGTTTCTGCTTAAATTCTACTTGATCACCAGCTGTTGATTAATATTTCGCTATTGAGAATGTGTGACGATGGCACTCTTTGGTTGCTTGGTGGCCCTACTTGTTTATTATGCGTGTCATCTTTCTGCATAAGTCGTCCTCCGATTTCCTGGTTGGAGTAGCTACCCCCGCCGAGATTTTAAACTCGTACGCACAGCAGTGTCTTGCGTCGTTAGTGGCTTGCAAACGAGATGGTGTTTACGAGCTGAAATGTCGGCAGTTTACGCGCTGTATTGTCTGTGATCAAACCCCTCCCATCGAAAACGTTGCAAGAACATCTTCATTGCCACTGCAGAGTGTTGCCGCGAGTTGTCACCAAGAAGAAATCCTAGCCGGCCGCGGTGGCCGAGCAGTTCTAAGCTCTTCAATGGGAACCGCGCTACTGCTACGGTCACAGGTTCGAATCCTGCCTTGGGCATGGATGTGTGTGATCTCGTTAGGTTAGTTAGGTTTAAGTAGTTCTAAGTTCAAGGGGACTGATGACCTCAGATGTTAAGCCCCATAGTGCTCAGAGCCATTTGAACCATTTTTGAGCCAAGAAATCCTATGACATGTTATGTGGGCTGCATGGTATTACGCGAAATCTCTCATCAGGCCATCATACTTGGTGGGAGACACTATTTTCCAGACATCTTTACGTTCTCACCGTGCACTCAGATCTGAAAAGAGTGACGTGACGCGATCGACGGGCATACTAGAGACACTGTCCAACACATATGTGCAAAGCTTCATCGGATGTTCACAGTGTTTTGTACATATGTGGTTTTCCGATCGGAACGTACTTTTCAGATAGCCCTCGTATTTAACAGACTTCCGAGCATACAAACCAGCCTGATTTAATCGCCTCGAAATGATCCGGGCAAAGACACCTACAGCTGTAACCATTGCAAGGTCTGCAGCGATCTACATAGGAGGCAGATGCTTGTTCCATTTCGCCACTAGGGCTAAGTAGCGATCCTCTTATGGTATGGCGGTCAGTCTACGACCGCCGGCATGCTTTCGCATAGCATTTCACCTTTATCAGCCTTTTTAATCACGAAATGAGCTTTTGCACACGTCCATTGCTGTGGCGACAGTAGTAACACTTTGAGTTGCTTCGAGCCATCCAGCTGCTCGTTCATGATCGTAAGCACTCAAATGATGTCTTGCAGACATGTTGCCGTACTACACGGAATGTCGCACTAGTCGTTTCCACAACCTTCGTCAGAAACCCTGCTGCATGAACTGTCGAATGCACACAGAGCGTTTGTGCACAAGCTTCGCTACAGTAAACACGTCTCACTCCCTTCATTTTATTTTATATTATTTGTCGAGTGTTCCGTAGCAGTAGTTGGTTGTTTTGTAGTAGTTGGCAATTGTTCATTACCAAGTGTTAGCTGTTCATTAGCAATTACCAAGTAGTGTAAATACATGGTTATATGTAAGTACTTCTGGTGTTGCTCAACACGACTGAGGCAAATCTACAAGACATACAGAAGGAAGACAGTGGACAGACAATCGTTCCGAGTTTTGATTCGTAATAAGCATCGTGGCGTAGTTTCAGTAGCGGGAAGGTGTGTCAAAAGGATGTAGAAAAATCAAGTGGTCGTATTGTCAGTTAGCATTAGCTCGCGCCTGCAGGCAGGCAAGCCAACTGAACATTTCCGAAGTGCGCTGCATTCGCACATTCATGGACAATACGTGTCAGCAACATAAATGATTTGCAGGCACTTATTGACGTCACAAGCAGTGCAAATATTGAGCACCTGTAATGTGAGTTAAGAATATGGACAGATGCTCTGTACATTGATATTTGTCTAATATCTGCACGTCTTGCAGTTTTCATCGAGCTGTCTCTGAAAGCCTGGATGTAGTTATGAATAACACGGAGTGTGATTGGCTCGAGGAACATTTGCCCTGTACTAAACACTGAATGTTCCACAGAAACGAAGGTAATATTGAGTCTGCCCCAAGGAAGCGTATTTGGACCTGCAATGTTTGCAATAACCAAAAAGAATTTTCCGGGTAGGGTTAGCAGTGCTGTGAGGTTGTTTTCTGACGATGCAGTCGCGCACAGGACAGTATGTTCTGTTGACGATTACAAGGAATTGGAGAAATATTGGGACAACATTCCCATACTGTGTAATAAATGGTATCTCTCTCTAAATGTGGATAAATGTAAGAGAATGCTCATAACAAAGAGTTTAAAGCGTAGAATATCTGATTACAAGAATAGTGATGAACATCTTTGGCTAGTCACATAGTAAAAATATCTTTGGGTAATACTAAGCAAGTACATAAAATGGAACGATCACTTGCGGAGTTGAAGAAATATGCGGAAACACCAAAATCACGTTACAATGCCTAACACAGTGTGCGAAATCCGTTGCTGCTCGTATTCGCCTCGAAATGGGCAAATACAGGTCCTGTTCGGTTTGATAGGAAGATTTGTCCCTGAAAATTAGTGGAAAATTCAGGTAACAATGATGATCAAGCACTTTTCTCGCCGAAGTAGATCATTAACTTTCAATACTATTGATATCTGGTGACTCTGTTGGCCGGGGGAGATGCGACAATTCAATCTCGAACTCATGCAACCAGTCGTGGTCGACGCGAGCTGTGTGACCAGAGACTCTGTCGTCCTGGAGCACAACACCACCATTTGGGAACAAACACGGGAAGGACCTAACAGCCAAACTGGTCACATAACAGCTGGCAGTATTACGATCTCGCAGAATACCCATGGGTCCATGGAACACCACAATATGGCTTGTTAAATCATCGCCGAACCCCCGCTTGGACGTAAACTGGGCCAGAAGTTGGAAACGGTGTACATGGAAATACATCCGACCGAATGACTTTCTTCCATTGCTCCAAAGTCTAGGTTTCATGGGTTCGTCACCACATTTTACAGTTACGTGAATTCGCATTGCTGCATTTCAATGGTTATGAAGCTCCCTTAGTGGTTTGGTTCTGACAGGGTTCCCAACTGCGGCATTTCATTCAGCAGTGACTTCTGCAGCTATCGTCCCCTTATTTCTTGCTACAATCCTCTTCAATGAGCGTCTATCACAATCAGTAAATGAACAATTCAGACCGCGTTGTTACTTATCGGATGATGTTTTTTTCTGCTTCCCCTGTATACAGCACAAATCTTCCTCGCGGTATTTCTTGAAATGCCAAATAATCCGGCTAGCTTGGTTATCAACTTTTGAAATGTATTGAGACGGTTGCGCAGGTGCCGTTGGAGGTCAAATACAACAGCGCACCTGCTTGGTTGGCTACCATCTGCGTTTATCTTGAAGCAGTTTTGTCCTGTCGCCTGTGTAATCGGTATTATTTATTTACACGTCAAGTTCCGTAGGACCAAATTGAAGAGTAAATCTCCAAGGTCCTGGAACGTGTCAGTACATGAAATTGCAACATAAAAGCAATACCAGATAAAAATAAATGTTCATGAACCTGAAAAAGTCAGTCCGTAAGTTTAAGTAAACGCTATCAGCAATAAAATATGAATCAACTTAATTTTTCAAGGAACTCCTCGACAGAATAGAAGGAGTGAAGGGATGACGAATGGAAGACTGATTTGTGGATAGAGTTCTGGAAATGTCTGGTGCATATGCAAAGGCAGTCACAGACAAGATATTCGAGTGAAGAATACTAAAATATTGTTCCAGTATTTGGAATCCTTCTTAAGTAGGCATGACGACAGATATCGGACAAAACAAGAGACGCTGTGACTGGAACGCAACATTTCGTTATAGCCCATACGAAAGAGTGACAGAAATGCTCGAGGATCTTAAACGTGAAGCCTTGGATAAAAGACGATTTTGCTCACTTGAAACCGCATCGATTAAATTTAAATGAGTTTGGAGGTAACTCTGCGACAATTATGCTCCTACCAATGTACCGGGTGATCAAAAAGTCAGTATAAATCTGAAAACTGAATAAATCAAGGAATAATGTAGATAGAGAGGTAAAAATTGACACACATGCTTGGAATGACATGGGGTTTTATTCGAACCAAAAAAAAATTAAGTTCACAAAATGTCCGATAGATGGCGCCGGACAGCAAAACGTCAGTGACTGCGCATGACAATCGTGTATAAAAGGAGCTGTAATGAGAGACAGAATCAGATGCGCCAGCAGTCGCAGCATGTTGACGTTACCTGAAAAGGCGCTTTTAGTGAAGCTGTATTATCAGAATGAGGAATGTGCTAGTTCAGCGTTACGATCCTATCGCCATAGGAAGGGGATTCGAACGGGTAAAGGTCCGTTGAGAAATGCAGCTGTGGCGAGAATGATTTCGAAGTTCGAAGCCACGGCTTGTTTAGACGATAGACCCCGTAGTGGCAGACCGAGCACAAGGCACAATGCTGCTGAGACAGCTCAGAAAGAAATGGAGACTGTAGCGGGTTCGTCTATGCACGGGGAAGTCAGCGCTCGTGCAGTAGCACGTCGCACCGGTATACCATACACTACTGTTTGGTTGGCACTGAGGCGTACCCTCAGATGCTATCCGTACAAAATCCATCGGCATCATGGACTGTTACCTGGCGATTTAGTGAAATGGAGGGCATTTGCGGTGGGGTTTCAAAAGATGGCGAAAATGGCGACTGGTTGAGTAATGTGTTGTGGACCGACGAAGCTCATTTCACGCTCCGAGGGTCTGTTAACGCCCACAACTGCAGAATTTGGGCTACCGAAAATCCTAGAACTGTCGTGGAAACTCCATTGCACGACGAGAAAGTCACGGTATGGGTTCGATTTACCACATCTACCGTTATAGGTCCTTTTTTCTTCGAGGAAATGCGTGATTATGGTTTTGTAACTGCTACCGTGACGGATGACAGGTACGCCTATATGTTATAGAATCGCATCATCCCCAGCCTGGCTGATAAACACCTGCAGGAACTTACGATGTTTATGCAGGGTGGCGCTTCGCCCCATATTGCTAGACGCGTGAAAGATCTCTTGCGCGCGTCGTTTGGTCTTGATCCTGCGCTCAGCCGCCACTTTCGTCATGCTTGGCATCCCAGGTTCCCAGACCTCAGTCCGTGCGATTATTGGCTTTGGGGTTACCTGAAATCGCAAGTGTATCATGATCGACCGACATCTCTAGGAATGCTGAAAGACAACATCCGACGCTAATGCCTCACCATAGCTCCGGACATGCTTTACAGTGCTGTTCACAACATTATTCCTCGACTACAGCTGTTGTTGAGGAATGATGGTGGACATATTGACCATTTCCTCTAAAGAACATCATCTTTGCTTTGTCTTACTTTGTTATGCTAATTATTGCTATTCTGATCAGATGAAGCGCCATCTGTCGGACATTTTTTTTAACTTTTGTATTTTGTTGGTTCTAATAAAACCCCATGTCATTCCAAGCATGTGTGTCAATGTGTACCTCTCTATCTACATTATTCCGTGATTTATTCAGTTTTCACATTTCTACTGACTTTTTGATCGCCCGGTACATCTCGCTCAGTACGCCAGTGGAATGATGATGGCAGGATGAACCCTTTGCCATGCATTCTGTAACGGCTTCTGGAGTATTTATTTAGGTTTAGATGTAGGGGAAGCGTCAAGTTGAGCGTCAGATGGTGACAGCTTTGAGTCCTCCACCCAAGTCGCTCGGCGCTGAGGTGATATTTCGTCATCGAGTGCCGCCGCAGGTGTGTTCGGACCGAGAGTCTGCAGGACCGGAACGCGCGGGCAGGACGCGAGATGCTCTCTCCCGATACGATAGCCGTGCGGCGGGCGGGCGTTAACCTGGGGCCGCTCCGCTGCACGCCACGTCTTGCGCAACACTCGGCTGACCTCCAGAGGCCGTCTGGAAGCGGCGGAGGGCCGCCAGCCGGTGCCAGCCGCCACCTACTCCTGCTCTCTGCCTGCGCTTTGAGCAATCATCAGCAAGTGCCTCGCAGGGAAGCACTTAGCTGCCACTTCCACTGAACTGCTAGCACTACACAACGTGCCCATAAGTTAAACTTCTCCTCCAGCGCCTTGCCTTTGACGCGACTCCGCCTCATATACCAGAACGCCTCTCCTGGTGCTTAGGTAAGTTCAGTCTCCGCTTTATGCGCTTCCCACAGTTTTATTGCAGCTAGTATGACTACATACTGCGTGAAGAATTTGACAGAGCACTGAAAGACCTGAGTCGAAACAAGGCCGCCGGAGTAGACAACATTCCATTGGCACTACTTACGGCCTTGGGAGAGCCAGTCCTGACAAAACTCTACCATCTGGTGAGCAAGATGTATGAAACAGGCGAAATACCCTCAGACTTCAAGAAGAATATAATAATTCCAATCCCAAAGAAAGCAGGTGTTGACAGATGTGAAAATTACCGAACAATCAGTTTAATAAGCCACAGCTGCAAAGTACTGACACGAATTCTTTACAGACGAATGGAAAAACTAGTAGAAGCCGACCTCGGGGAAGATCAGTTTGGATTCCGTAGAAATACTGGAACACGTGAGGCAATACTGACCTTACGACTTATCTTAGAAGAAAGATTAAGGAAAGGCAAACCTACGTTTCTAGCATTTGTAGACTTAGAGAAAGCTTTTGACAATGTTGACTGGAATACTCTCTTTCAAATTCTAAAGGTGGCAGGGGTAAAATACAGGGAGCGAAAGGCTATTTACAATTTGTACAGAAACCAGATGGCAGTTATAAGAGTCGAGGGACATGAAAGGGAAGCAGTGGTTGGGAAGGGAGTGAGACAGGGTTGTAGCCTATCCCCGATGTTATTCAATCTGTATATTGAGCAAGCAGTGAAGGAAACAAAAGAAAAATTTGGAGTAGGAATTAAAATCCATGGAGGAGAAATAAAAACTTTGAGGTTCGCCGATGACATTGTAATTCTGTCAGAGACAGCAAAGGACTTGGAAGAGCAGTTGAACGGAATGGATGGTGTCTTGAAGGGAGGATATAAGATGAACATCAACAAAAGCAAAACGAGGATAATGGAATGTAGTCGAATTAAGTCGGGTGATGTTGAGGGTATTAGATTAGGAAATGAGACACTTAAAGTAGTAAAGGGGTTTTGCTATTTGGGGAGCAAAATAAGTGATGATGGTCGAAGTAGAGAGGATATAAAATGTAGACTGGCAATGGCAAGGAAAGCGTTTCTGAAGAAGAGAAATTTGTTAACATCGAGTATAGATTTAAGTGTCAGGAAGTCATTTCTGAAAGTATTTGTATGGAGTGTAGCCATGTATGGAAGTGAAACATGGACGGTAAATAGTTTGGACAAGAAGAGAATAGAAGCTTTTGAAATGTGGTGCTACAGAAGAATGCTGAAGATTAGATGGGTAGATCACGTAACTAATGAGGAGGTATTGAATAGGATTGGGGAGAAGAGAAGTTTGTGGCACAACTTGACCAGAAGAAGGGATCGGTTGGTAGGACATGTTCTGAGGCATCAAGGGATCACCAATTTAGTATTGGAGGGCAGCGTGGAGGGTAAAAATCGTAGGGGGAGACCAAGAGATGAATACACTAAGCAGATTCAGAAGGATGTAGGTTGCAGTAGGTACTGGGAGATGAAGAAGCTTGCACAGGATAGAGTAGCATGGAGAGCTGCATCAAACCAGTCTCAGGACTGAAGACCACAACAACAATGACTACATCTACATACATACTCTGCAAGTCGCCGTATGGTGCATGGCGGAAGGTACCTTGTAGAAATACTGGTCATTTCCTCTATTGCTACACACCCAAATGGAACGAGGGAAAAATGACTGTCTATGTGAATATGTACCAGCCTTAATTTCTGTAATATCATCTTTGTTATCCTTACACGAAATGTACATTGGTGGCAGTAGAATCGTTCTGGAGTGAGCTTTAAATACCTGAGCTCTAAATTTTCTTAATACGTGTTTCGCAAAAAAAAAAGTCATCTTACCTCCAGGCATTCCCATTTGAGTTCACGCAGCATCTGCGTAGAACTCGCATGTTGATCGAGCCCACCGGTAACCAATGTAGCTGTACGTCTCTGAACTGATTCGATGTCGTGCTTTAATCCGACCTGTTGGGTTCAAATGGTTCAAGTGGCTCTGAGCACTATGGGACTTAACTTCAGAGGTCATCAGTCCCCTAGAACTTAGAACTACTTAGACCTACCTAACCTAAGGACATCACACACATCCATGCCCGAGGCAGGATTCGAACCTGCGACCGTAGCGGTCGCGCGGTTCCAGACTGTAGCGTGTAGAACCGCTCGGCCACTCTGGCCGGCACCTGGTGGGGATCCCGGTCACCGAGCAACGTTAAAAAATGGATTGCACTGGCGTTCTATATGCGGTCTCCTTGGTAGATGAACCACTGGTGTATTGGAAAATTATGGCACTGATTTCCCTATTCATCTGCATTACCTGAAATTTTCTACTTCTAGAGCAATTTTCCGTTCAGCATACCATCTAGAAATTTTGTGTAAGTCACCCTGTGTCCTTCTAAATCCACTCAAAGACGAAACCTTCGTGTTCACCACAACATCAGGAAACAACCGCAGATGGCTGCCCACCCAGTCCGCCTGACCATTTATGTATGCATATAAAATATGAGTGGTGTACATGACACTTCCATGGAGTACTGACAATATTCCTGTCTCTGATGAACACTCGCCATCGAGCACTAGTACTGGGTTCTATTGCGTAACAAGTCTTCGATCCACTCACATACCTGCGAACCTACAGCGTATGCTCTTCAAACGTGGTTTACATAACAATTCCATGGAGTACTGACAATATTCCTGTCTGTGATTAACACTCGCCATCGAGCACAAGTACTGGGTTCTATTTCGTAAGAAGCCTTCGATCCACTCACATACATGCAAACCTACAGTGTATGCTCTTCAAACGGAACACTGCAGTATTTCCAGGAATACAGATTTAACTACTTAGTTCTCCTTACTCTGGTGAGCATTGTTCCACTGAACCGAGGTTCCAAATCTTTCGTTCAAACTCTCTATTTATGGTTCAAATGGCTCTGAGCACTATGGGACTTAACATCTATGGTCATCAGTCCCCTAGAACTTAGAACTACTTAAACCTAACTAACCTAAGGACAGCACACAACACCCTCTCTATTTATGTTGTCGATCTTATATAGACATATTAGCTGAAGTGTAGCTAAAAGGCGCAGCCAATTGTTTATGAAACATTCCGACACATAGCAGTGGAAAATACATTACTTGTAACATGGTACAGAAAAGCACCACGTACGTGTTATAGCTCTTTTTGTATAGCTGAAAGCGCAGTACTCCATCTTGAGGGACGTGGAGGTAAGCCAGCACGGAAGCGCTATCCTTCACTTACTGATGTCTTAGAAGGAGATCCCAACACTCTTCTCCAAGCAACTGCACTGCTCGTAAGTTTCCAAATGCCACATTTCTGTCGCCCTCACAGATTTTACCCGTACCATTTTGCGGTAAATTCTCTATCCAGATGACAGAGTTGACGAGGTTTTTCTGACACAGAAACCACTGTAACTGAGCAAATGAAGCAATCAATATTCAAAGAAGACTAATTACCGATTCAAACGGCATCCCTCTGGGCTTAAATGTATTCCGTAACTAATTATAGCTGCACTTTTTTAATTGGCAGTAATGTATCACTCACAGTTTTCCACCACAGCTTTGTTATTAGATGATAACACTTTTATGAATGACTTTGCAACAGGCGCTGCAGATAAATGTGAAGCGACAACGATTAACTCTTAACTGACTTCACTAAAGAGTCAAATCCAGCTGCCTATTCAGAATAGTTGTTGAACTCCCAGAAGCTGATCGGGATATGGGAATCAGAAGGACGACACACCTTAGTAGAAATTCGTTTGTCTACGAAAAATCAATGTCCGAAGCGTATACTAATTTACAAAGTTATACCTTAGTGGGGGATCTTGCCAGGAACCCGGGCAAATTCTGATCCTGCGAAAACTCACTAAGTGAGTTGAAGGCTTCTTTCCAGTCATGCGTTCACCAGTACGGTGCGGCAGTTGAAGACCGCAAAACAAAAGCTGAAGTTTTAAATTTCGCATTCAAAAAATTATTCACGCAGGAGGATCGTAAAGACATTGTTTGACAGTCACACAGAGTCCCATATGGAGGACATAGACATAGGCATCTCTTGCATTGAGAAACAGCTGAAGGAGTTGAAAACAAGTAAGTCGGCAGGTTCGGAAGGGATCCCCGTTCGCCTTTTCTCAGAATAGTCTATGACACTGGCCCTTTACTTAATCACGAATCTCCCACCCAGCACAGAGACCCAAGCGACTGTAAAAAAGCGCATATGTCTACCGTATATAAGAGAGGTACAAGAACAGGCTCGCTGAATTATGGAGTCTTGTTTTTCACAGCTATGAGCTGAAGGCTTCTGAAATATGTACTAATGTTGAGTACAATAAATTTCCTTGAGGCAGAGAAGCTTACATCGTTTATGCAAAACTGAGCTCACCCTTTCCTCACACGATATCTTGCAAATCATGGATGACGAACAACAGGCAGCTTCAAAATTTCTAGATTTCAAGAAAGTTTTTGACACGGTACCCCACTACAGACTGTTAATGGAGATCTGAGGTATGTCAGTGACTCTGACATCTCAAGTAATAGAATCCAGTACGTTGTGCTGGAAGGCGAATATTCTTCAAAGACTAGGATATCACGAGGATTACCAAAGAAAAGAGTAACAAGACCGCTCTTATTTCGTGTGTGATGATGTGATGAATGACAGCTTGCTCTAAATTTAGAAAAATGTAAATTAACGCGATGAGTAGGAAAACATTCCTGTAATATTCCAATAAGTATTAGTGGCGTGGTGCACTACACAGTCAAGTCGATTAAATATTTGGGTGTAAAGTTACAAAGCGATGTGAAATGGAACGAGCACATAAGTTTGATTGGAGAAAGGCGAATGGTCGACTTCGGCTTATTGGGAAAGTCATAGGAAAATCTATCCGGCGGAATTAGAGCTGTGAGGACGCGTCGTGAGTCGTGCTTGGGTGTCTCAGGTGGTAGAGCACTTGCCCGCGAAAGGCAAATGTCCCGAGCTCGAGTCTCAGTCCGGCACACAGGTTTAATCTACCAGGAAGTTTCATATCAGCGCACATTTCGCTGCAGTGTGAAAATCTCATTCTCGATCTTATGCTCATGCCCAAGTTTCACCAAGTTAAATATGTAAGTCGTAGTTCGGCGATTATTCAAGTCGGTTATCTAGCCCTTCTATGGAAAAAAAAAGAGCACGAGTTCAGGAGCTGAAAGAAAATAGAGATGGGTTCCCACGTACAGCCATTCTCGTAACTGACGATGGAAGACACTTCATCGGAACTGTACAGCTCGTCATATCCCTGGAGGCTGACTAGCCTGGGGACGAGGTGGCGGCTCGCAAAACGGTATCTATTCATTTGTATTTGCATATCCGCACTCATAACTGAAGGCATTATATAACTTCCATGATCTATAAGATCTGTCTATGTGAAGTTGTATGTTGACTGAGGTCCTATCTCTTCCTCACTGCCACACAATGATCGTAGCCGTCAGTGTTAGTCTGCTACACTTTCGACAGAAGACCCAAGCAACCACACTGCTCCGATATAACACCCCAAGTCGTAAAAATGTGCTCATTACCATGAGCTGCTGAACAGAAAAATAGAGCGGAGCGATATAAGCTTGCGTTCTCGTCGTCTCATTTCGAACTTATTACTGCATTTATGCATAGCTTTCTCTCGCCCTTACAGTACATCTTATTGTAGCGACGTTCATTACCACTTCATACCAATGTCACACCGTCACTCCACAGCAGTGGCAAATCAGAATACATACGACTTCTAGTAAGCAGTTCCTGGGCAGCACTGATTGCCTGCTCACAACCCCAACGAAAACAGTCCAGCTCACGGCTACACTCCTCATTTCTAAAGCAGCCTGCACACGTAAGGCGACTAAGCCCTCACTCTTCATTGGCTAAACCAAACTAGACCTAGCTGTAGCTGATTTCGCTGAGAAAGTGAGGAAATCGATCTATGTGTTACCGATAAAAAAGGAAATGCATGTGCCAGTAACTGACATGTGAATAAATGTAACATGCGAAAGATGGCTAGTTACAATAGACACTGTGGATTACTACTGAAATCTAGAAGACAGTGTCTACTTTGTGACGCATTTAACCACTTCAGACACTTTCAGAGCATCAGGATATGTCTTGCAAAGGCCAGAACTCCATTTTCGTGCACCTGCTAATTAAGTGAAACTTACGTTTTTTCCGACAGCGTTTTCGAATATTGACTGTCATATGGCTCATCACATGTAGAATTACTCTATTACTGCATGTGACGTCACTAATGTAAAGAAACTTTCTGTTTCAACCCACTGACTTCGTAAACAAAAACATCACCCTTGCAGCAAACGTTAACACGTTGTCAACTTAAAACCACTAGGAAAACTAATCTACTGGTGGCGATTTTCTACACATCTGGTTCATATTAGTGTTCGGCAAAAACTATCATCTTTATCTCTAGAGTTTCTACTTAAAGATAGCTTGGTCTATATTATGAATCAAGATTCGAAAATCGTTTTGAGTAACATTATTTTCGCTGAAGATCAGATACAAATATAAACTCATAGGGTTACACCAAATTTTTTAACAAATGTCCCACACAGAATTCAGTTCTACTTTGACGATTTGTAAGTATCTGTTTGAACTGGGTTTGAAACAAGAAAGTAATGTTGTTTACATTCAAACATAACTACTTTTCCTCTAAAATATTAGGTGATACATGCATTTATGTTTATTATGTGCATATAGTTTTATTATGGTATAAAGAGCGGGCGCTCTCTTCACTTTTGCAGAAGCAGGGGTGCTTTGTATTAGGGCTATGTACATATCGATGATAAGTGGCTATTTATTGCCATCGTTTTATCATTTATTGTAGTAGTTTCGATTACATCATTCAGTTATTACAAGTAACATTTAAGCTTATAGTTAACAATAGTTCCACGCGTGTTATAAATGTCAATTTACTATATTGGAATAATTTAATTGTAGATTACTTGTTTTTGATCTCGTCTGTACGCAGCTGAATTTCTCGCAGATAACTGTTGTATGAGAATGATTTTTGCGAACAAAGTCATTACTAGAGTGTCATTGTATTTTTATGGAGCTATTCTTTACACTTCCACGAATTCCATCTCTAACCTTTTTTTCATTGGTTGCTCTTGTATATGCGGCTCTTTAACTTTTTAGGGATAGAGAGACATGCTAATATCAGCTGATAACCTTAGTATGGCGCATCTTCCGATAAGATGTGGTTTTATAAGCTGGGAAGATAGGTTCTTTAGAGCAACTTGACGTGAATGTTTCTCGTTATATTCATTTCCTTGCAACAGCACTAGTGCATTGATACCAGCCACCTTCAACAACGCGTACCGTATTGCCACTGCTCATGTTATTACCATTCATGTTGCTGAATATTTATTGCACATTCGGACAACAGTAACAGCCCCAACCTTTCTCATATTATAATCTCGTGTTTGTGCCTTTTATCCGCTCGGTTAGCCTATATATAATAACAAATGGCTTATCAAAAATAAAAATGTTCCATCGGGATGTTTGCCAGCAAACTAGTGCAGAATGATTAGCATCTCGGACAGCAAATATTTTGAGGTCATATTTAGCTACTTTGTTCGGAGTGTATCGTTTGAGCTTCAACAACCTCTGAACGGTTCTATTTTCTGTTCAGTAGAAACAAATTCTCCATGATTGTATCTATTGATGCAGTTTTTCACAAATGCATCCAGAAAGACCCTAATACCTGCTAACCTATCTGTTTCACGTCTCATGTCTCTAGTTTCTTTACAAACCAATCTAATATGCCTGAGAAACAATAAAAATCTCTTGTTACTCATGTAGGACCTCAGAACAATCGTTACTGTTCCTTCACTTAACCAAGGTTCCAGTGCGTTTGTATTGTTTCCGCCTCTGAGGCCAGTCAAATAAAGAATGCCTAATACTGCACAAATTTCATTTCTATCTGTCAATTTAGCATCCCTAACTCAGGAATAATTTTCTTCTTGCCTTTCTGAGAATGTACACATATGTAAAATGTATAACTTCATCTATCATATTACTAGTGATGGTGTTGTTGAACGATTCAGTTTCCTCTTCAGTACCTCGTGCTAGTATTTTAGGGCCTGCAAAGATCTTGATAATCTTTTTTGCTGGTACTCGGGATGTACACTCCTGGAAATGGAAAAAAGAACACATTGACACCGGTGCGTCAGACCCACCATACTTGCTCCGGACACTGCGAGAGGGCTGTACAAGCAATGATCACACGCACGGCACAGCGGACACACCAGGAACCGCGGTGTTGGCCGTCGAATGGCGCTAGCTGCGCAGCATTTGTGCACCGCCGCCGTCAGTGTCAGCCAGTTTGCCGTGGCATACGGAGCTCCATCGCAGTCTTTAATAATGGTAGCATGCCGCGACAGCGTGGACGTGAACCGTATGTGCAGTTGACGGACTTTGAGCGTGGGCGTATAGTGGGCATACGGGAGGCCGTGTGGACGTACCGCCGAATTGCTCAACACGTGGGGCGTGAGGTCTCCACAGTACATCGATGTTGTCGCCAGTGGTCGGCGGAAAGTGCACGTGCCCGTCGACCTGGGACCGGACCGCAGAGACGCACGGATGCACGCCAAGACCGTAGGATCCTACGCAGTGCCGTAGGGGACCGCACCGCCACTTCCCAGCAAATTAGGGACACTGTTGCTCCTGGGGTATCGGCGAAGACCATTCGCAACCGTCTCCATGAAGCTGGGCTACGGTCCCGCACACCGTTAGGCCGTCTTCCGCTCCGCCCCAACATCGTGCAGCCCGCCTCCAGTGGTGTCGCGACAGGCGTGAATGGAGGGACAAATGGAGACGTGTCGTCTTCAGCGATGAGAGTCGCTTCTGCCTTGGTGCCAATGATGGTCGTATGCGTGTTTGGCGCCGTGCAGGTGAGCACCACAATCAGGACTGCATACGACCGAGGCACACAGCGCCAACACCCGGCATCATGGTGTGGGGAGCGATCTCCTACACTGGCCGTACACCACTGGTGATCGTCGAGGGGACACTGAATAGTGCACGGTACATCCAAACCGTCATCGAACCCATCGTTCTACCATTCCTAGACCGGCAAGGGAACTTGCTGTTCCAACAGGACAATGCACGTCCGCATGTATCCCGTGCCACCCAACGTGCTCTAGAAGGTGTAAGTCAACTACCCTGGCCAGCAAGATCTCCGGATCTGTCCCCCATTGAGCATGTTGAGCATGTTTGGGACTGGATGAAGCGTCGTCTCACGCGGTCTGCACGTCTAGCACGAACGATGGTCCAACTGAGGCGCCAGGTGGAAAAGGCATGGCAAGCCGTTCCACAGGACTACATCCAGCATCTCTACGATCGTCTCCATGGGAGAATAGCAGCCTGCATTGCTGCGAAAGGTGGATATACACTGTACTAGTGCCGACATTGTGCATGCTCTGTTGCCTGTGTCTATGTGCCTGTGGTTCTGTCAGTATGATCATGTGATGTATCTGACCCCAGGAATGTGTCAATGAAGTTTCCCCTTCCTGGACAATGAATTCACGGTGTTCTTATTTCAATTTCCAGGAGTGTATTTTTATGCATTTCAGTTTTCATCAATGTTGTTTGTCTGTCCTTAACAGTGAATATATCATCTTTAGTACCAAAGGGAGGTAACCTTTCATCATACACAATTTCAGACTCACTATAATGATCACTCGTTAATACTACTTAATCTTCTGTCAGAAAACAAATCATCATTATCCCTGCAGTCGCCTTCTTCCGCAAGCACCTCAAAAAGAGTCCGTCCGATTTGAAGCAGTATTTACATGACCAGGCGCTTCGTGTATACTATACACCGCTGCTGCAGTTCCAGGAATAACTTATTGCTGCCCTTGATTGTTGATGCTACAATGGCTCTGACACACCTAAACGTAAGTTAAGCAATGAATAGAAAGGTATCAAGGCTTGGCATTTTTTCGGTTGAAGGTGAAAGATGAATCAGGTATATAAAATTCTCCAGCGTACACATTCTAGAATTAATGTTGTATTGTGATGTAAGTTTACGAGATAATCAAAATAGAATGTGTCAGTTTTGACTGTGAAATCCCGTCATACTGTTAAATGGAGCAAACATTAAGAGCTGAATTACTTTAACGTTATTTATAGCGATAAACTACCTGAATTATTTTATCAATGATCACGGCGTTGTTCAGTACACAATACATGAGTAAATGTACCTCCTGAGAATCCAGGCAGTCTGTAACGCTATGATCAGCGTCCATGAATGTTAACAGTCAAAGTGCAGCATTAGAAACTGACTGGTGGATCTTATAGGAACTTCGGTAGAAAACTTAGCGAGTGCTGCCAAGCAAATCTGGAGCGCTTAAAACTCTTAAAATCCAAGTGATTTAAACAGGTCGTCGGGTAATTCGCGGAGAGCTTAACAGTTCAGCTTCGCCACGAAATAGTCTCACCTACAGCATACGTCACATAAGTTCTTGGATCTAGAGCTTATGTGACGTATGCTGCAGATGGGACTATCTGGGATTTAGAGGATTTTACTGCTGAGTGCTTTACAATATACTATGAATATTAGCATATCGATGGTGAAACTCTGCGATCGAGCCTACTGCACTGTAATTAGTAGTTAGCTCATGCGAAAAGCAAAGCTTTTCGCTTTGACTGGGAGCTTCCAGCAGATTCAGTTTAGCTGCAAGCTATAAACTGTTGTTGACAATAAGTGATTTTCAGATTAACAGAATCGATAAACTCTTCATCTACGACTTTCTGACAATGACAAAAGGGTGTCACAGGTGTGAAACTTGGTGCGACCATTCACTGTAATATCTGTTTACGTGTACGGAATGTAAATGAATCAATGTTCCATATTAATGTGTTCGTATGTAAAGCCAGATTGATGCTGAACTGTATTTCTGGAAAGCTGTCGGTATAGTTTCGCACCCTCACCCAGAAAGCAAAATATAATGCACATGAATACCGTAGAGTTAGGCGACTCGGTAGGCAAGTTCCTAGTAAACAGAGTCTAGAACGTCGTTCATAATAGAAGGATATGTTCAGAAGTGCCCTGCGTTGGCGTTGATACATGCAGCAACCCGTCGACTCGTTCAATTCTAGATGCCCTCATTTATTCTTGGAATACCGCGTGTGGTTTCGCCAATTTCCACAATATGGTCACCAAAACTCTCTGCATCTTGTGTCAGTGTTCGATACACAGGAACTGTCAACTGCCCGCACAAATAAAAGGCTGGTGGATTTAGTTCTGAATGTGACGTACCACCTTGCATATAGACATCTAAATAAAGAAATTCACGTCCAGCTGCCACCAACACCACCAAACGATGCCTGTAACTAAAAATAATTGAGTTGCTAGCCAGACTGTAAAAGACTGAGCCTTTAGGATAACGACAGTAAATCAGAATCGTCACATCTCTCTTACTGTCTCGAGACCCAGCATCCGTTCAAAGGACCGGCCACCTGCTAGCATATCACTGCCGGGGGATTGACAACAATAAACAAAATTATAATAACACCTATTCTGTCCTTTTGCATCTACCATACGCTGCAATTACGGAGCACGCTGAAACGACGTTCACACAAAAGACCAATTGCTTATAAAGACACGCCAATATAAATATTATTGAGACTGAAGCACCTTCATTTGCTTCTGGTAATACTTGTCTTCCTTACCTTCATTCATTTGGAAACGTAATGCTCAGGTAATTCTGAGTATTACCGTTAGACAAACGTAGTCCTCCAGAAAGATATTTACAATAACATAAAACTATCTTCCCTCCATTCTCCTGCCGGGCAGAAATCCTTCTCCCAGGCTTAAATTAACTTCCATTCCCTTCAGCACTTTACCTTAAACTGAGAAAACTTCGTTTGTCTGCTTTTCGTCGCTCCACGTAGAACTTCCAGCCTCTTCCTTCGTGTTGTTCTCCATAGCCCACACCATACTAAGATCGAATGCCTGCGCTCCTCCGTGCTCCGGGACACATAAACATTTTTCGCCTTTTTACTCTTTTAGTTAGTGGCTCCCTAAAATCCCAAGAATAGAGCTTCATTGATTATCGGCTCCTGCACCGTTCCTCATTGCCGTGCTAGATCTTCCCAGATGAATTTCTGATATGTCGTCCAGAAGCTACAGAAATTACCTCCACGAGAGCAAAGCGACACTTTACAAGTAAGAACCCACATCCGTGTGGCGTTCATAAGTAGCGAAAAAGATCTAGAAACCGCTACGATAAAGTGAGCTAGCTGTGATGTAACGCACTGCTACCATTCGCCAGATGACCTCTGCCTTCGAGACCGCTGTCTGCCTCGAATACCGAAACTGGTCGCTGTGAACTGCCAGCCTCTCATCCACTGGTGTGGATTCTTCGGACTTCCACCTCCAGTTCTCTGAGAGCCGAACTGATGGTGTTTGGTTCCCCGCCAAGCTGTCGGTGTATCTGGCAGGCTCACTAAAGGCTGCCGCTCCCGACTTGCATCAGTGAGCAGACGTCCGCGTCCACAGCCTATCTCTCGTGGAGAGGCAGGCTGTAACTCTACACTGCCTTCTACATCACGTGCGGAGCTGCTGGAGTTTACTCGCGCACACCCTTTTGGTGTCCACGAAAGTGCCCTAGTAACAAGCAGTCTACGGTCTGGCGGTCGATGCACTGTATAAGCTGCGCCTACCACCCGCTACACTGCACTACATCACAGCATTGCGTGAGCTGCCATTGTAGAGACACCGGCCTCGGGAGACGGCTGAGCAAGCGCGTCAGCGCATTCTACTCTGTGTGTGCCTTGTTCACAGCCTTCCTCGCCGCTGCGTCGGAGAAGATGATTCAATTGTAGCACTTAACGCGAATTAATGTGCCTTGCTGGTGCTACTTCATTACGGCACCGAGCGCCAACTGGCCTTCACCTCTTTACTAATGCTTTCCCTTCCTGCAATCTTAAGGATCTCAGCCTAGGCCTTTACAGAATTATCTCTCTCTCTCTCTCTCATCTCTCTCTCTCTCTCTCTCTCTCTCTCTCTCTCTCTCTCTGTAATGAGAACCAAACCGAGTTTCTCTTGTTGGCACACACACATACACACATAGAGAAAGGGAAGGAAAGATGCAGGAGGTGTAGTGTCCAGTCGACGTCATTGTCATCAGATGCGGAACACAAATTCGGAGAGCACGAGAAATTGTAAGGAAATCGACCTTGAGCTTTCAAAAGAAGCATTCCAGCATTCGCCTTAAACGTTTTAGGCAAATCACAAAAACGCTAAATTTTAACCACGTACCGCGGTCGGTCTCTTTCTAATGTTTTTAAAACAACGCTCTCTCTCTTTCTCTGTTTGTGTGTATGTGTGTTTATGTATATGTGTGTTCTTGCATTTATTCTCTCTCTCTCTGTCTCTCTGTCTCTCTCTCTCTCTCTCTCTCTCTCTCTCTGTGTGTGTGTGTGTGTGTGTGTGTGTCTGTGTGTGTGCGTGTGTAGTGTGTAGGTTCAACAGAGAAAATCTCAGTGCTAGTTGCTGATTACACGATGCTTGTAATTAAGACACAAATGAATTATCAATTTTTATCAATGGAGGAAGTTGCAGATGTATGCCGGACAAGGATTCGAGCCCGGGTCTCCTGCTTACGAGGCAGATGCGCTGACCACTACGCCATCCGCACACAGTGGTCGCCACAACCGCACAGACTACCGTAGGACTCTTCCCGTCAGACCCCAAGATCTCAGATTATGCCACACGCTAGCGATGTAGTGTGCCTGCTCATTAGCCTCATGACTCGCAGCATCTCACCCATACCCGTAAAAGCTTGTGTTTCTGCACTCAGCACTGCAGGGATGATTACCCACCATCGCCTTTAAATACACTCCTGGAAATCGAATGCCCACTATACGCCCTCGCTCAAAGTCCGTCAACTGCACATACGGTTCACGTCCACGCTGTCGCGGCATGCTACCAGTGTTAAAGACTGCGATGGAGCTCCGTATGCCACGGCAAACTGGCCGACACTGACGGCGGCGGTGCACAAATGCTGCGCAGCTAGCGCCATTCGACGGCCAACACCGCGGTTCCTGGTGTGTCCGCTGTGCCGTGCGTGTGATCATTGCTTGTACAGCCCTCTCGCAGTGTCCGGAGCAAGTATGGTAGGTCTGACACACCGGTGTCAATGTGTTCTTTTTTCCATTTCCAGGAGTGTATATATTCATGCGGACATGTCCGAAAGATCAGACACTACATGTATAATGCTCATTATTATTTCCGTAAGCTTGTCTTACTTCAGCAAATGGGGCCTTGTCATGTGCGAAAAGAAATGCTGATGTCAGTCACCCTTTCGCTTTTCGTAGTGTTACTATCTTTTCTGTCGTATCGCTCATTCGATATACGCGCACTGTTCAGATTGTGGGTGGGATCAATACCATTCTTATTTTATAGCCTAAAATTAAGGAAATTGCAGATAGTAAAAAAATGTTGAAAATGCATAACAGACATTCCCATTTAGTGTATATTTACACAGTACAGTATAAGATCAATAGAGAAAAAAAGAAACGTTACTGAAGTGCACTTATACGTTGATCTACCTTCTGGTGTTTTGGGTGAGTACGGGGCGATTTAAATACCGACATATAATTCGTTTCGCAACTAACACCGAGAGTGAAAAATGTTATAGCTGTAGTGTATTGTAACTACATAACAGCTTCCTGACAATTTAAAGATTCGAAGGAGCAGTGACTGCTTCAATAACTTTTCCTGTCGGTGAAAAACGTTACGTATTCATATATAAATCTTTGTCTTCGTAGTATGATGGTATTAAAATTATAATACGTACATGTACACATGTTGATTGCAGGATTTTTTTTCTAAAAACGTCATTAAGTGCTACGCCTTTGATTCCATTCGCTCCTTCGGCGTATGCTACGGCGGTGCTGGGTCTCTGCCATTCGTGCTGCACGCTGCTTCTGCACAGCTACCGTACTTCAGTACCGAGCAAACTATTTTTCACTTTGAACTTTTCCGCTTCTAGCAAAGCCAAAATAAAACGGAAAGAGTAATAGTGAAATGGGATATAAACGCCCCGCTGAATTGAGCTGTCGTGAAGAAATATAGCGCAGCCGATAGAAAGAGAGACAAAGATCAGGGGAAGGAGGCAAGCACGGCATTTCTATTCACTGCAGGGAAGTGAATCCGGGGCAGCAACAGCAGGTAGGTACACCGATACCAGTAACTGAATCACGCAGCGCATGGCAAAGAAGTTATTCTTCTCTGTCTGTACTCTTTCCTCTCTATGATTCCCCTGTAATGATCTAGCGAGATTAGTTGTAATCGATAAATTATTATTCACCTTCTTTACCACGCCAACGCTGTTATAATTCCTTCCATTCCACTCATCTGCTAGCATATGCTTCAGTTATGCACAAATTTTAATAAATTAGGCAAAAATGCGATTACAACAATAGCCGAGAGAAATAAAAATTTGTTTGCGTGAAAGCCGAGTCCATTTTTACAGCAGTATTATCTGGTAAGACGAAGGAGTCCTATTACGGAGAATTGGGATCAAATCCTTGTATCGCCATCCAAACTGGGATTCTCGCCAAACCAGAGTTGCAATGCCGAGACAATGAAGCCACGAGAAATTATGTGTGAATATATGTCTTTTTACTTAGCCCTCACTAAGGATATTTTCCGAAACTTCAACAGCAATTTCACTCTTGTTTAAGCGCTTGCTGCCCACTCAGTACTTCTATACGGCGACGGCATTCCCATGTAGTAAGTAGAGAGTAAATGACACACAACGTTGCAGGGATTTCTTTGCTTGTTCTGGGATAATAGGTGCAAAATTGAAGAGGTTATTGATGTGTTTGTTACACGGTATGGCGATCTTCACTTGTGGTAGTTAGACGTGATCGTTCGGTATCGTGACAACGCGTATCTACGTCTGCATCTGCTTCTGTGTTCTGCAAACCACTGCGAAGTGCGTGGCAGAGGGTAATTCCTACTCTGCCAGTTATTAGGACTTCTTAAAGTACCATTCATATTATAGTGTGGATCGCGGGAAAAATGAGTGTTTCAGTGCCTTTATGCATGTTGTAATTAATTTAATCTTATCTTCACGATCCCCATGGGACCGATCAGTAGAGGAGTTATAGTATATTCCCAGAGTCATCATTTAAAGCCGGTTCTTGAAATTGTGTTAGCAAACTTTCTCAGAATAATCTTCAAGAGCCTGCCAGTTTAGTTCTTTCAACACATCAGTGCCACTCGCCTGTTGGTGACCAGCCTGTGACCGTTGAGTATCCCCTGCCTTCCTGTATGGTACGTGTCCCATGCAGTGAGCAATACTCTACGATGGGGCGCGCCAGTATCTTGTAAGCAATTTTCTTTGTGTTACACCCAAGTATTTGTATGAGTTAACGTATTCCAACTGTGACCCACTGATAGTACAAGGTTAACAACCTTACTTCCGCCGTTTTTCCCCAACAATTGAGGCTGTAATGAAACAAATTGGTTATACATGTATCAATCAAAGTATTTTCCATCGCTGACCACTACTTTCTCCCATCTTTCGGGCAGTGTACGAACCCCGCTTCGAAAAAAATTGCCCATCATTTGAAGCGATCCACGAATCGATCCAATTTGTGACTTCTTCATGAGATCGTAAGTGTTGGTCAGCCAGGTCATGCGCCATTGATCTAAACAGGCGATAGACAGAGGGAGCAATGTCTGGAGAATACTGCGGGTGGTGTATAACTTCCCATTTTAACGTTTCCAAGTACGTTTTGACCTCTTTTACAACGTATGGTCGAACGTTGTCGTGCTGCGAATCACTTTATCGTGCCTCTCACTGTATTGCGGCCGTTTGTCTTTTAATGCTCAGCTCAAACGCATTAATTGCGTTCGATAACGAGCACCTGTGATTGTTTCACTTGGTTTAATCACCTCATAGTACACGACGCCGAGGTGGTCCCACGAAATACAGAGCATGATCTTGGAGCCGTGAATATTCGGTTTGATCGTCGACGTGGAAGCATGCCTGTGATATCCCCTTGATGTTTTGCGTTTAAGGGTATCGTAATGAACCCATTTTTCGTCCCCGGTCACAACGCGATGCAGAAATCCCTTCCGTTTTTCCTCTGAAGCAACTGTTCACAAACACACAAACGCCGTTCAACGTCTCTTGGTTTCAGCTCACACGAGACCCAAGTTACTTCTTTCTGAATCATGCCCATAGCCTTGAGACGTTTTTAAATGGCGTGCTGTGTCACTCCCACTAATCGTACCAATTCTTCTTGAGTTTGACGCATGTCTTCACTCAGCAATGTCTCCAATTCTGCATCTTCGAAAACATTCTCTCTCCCACTACTATATCGGACTACGACGTTAAAATCACCGATCTTGAAGCGTTGAAACCACTCACGACACGTTCTTTCACTCATAGCGTCCTTACCATAAGTACTTGAGAGCATTCGAGGAGACTCAGCCCCTGCTTTATTCATATTGAAACAAAACAGTAACACCTCCCGCAAATGGCGATAATTAGGCTCGTCAACTGACATTTTCAATCAATAATAACTTTATGATGCAGACACAAATCGACTAATGTTTGAATGAGGTTATGTTGACCGTGGTCCTAGCTAACTGCCTGTCGTGTTGTACACCTTGTATATTGAAAGGATACTATGTTTCTTTGTTTTGTGAAGAGCACAAGTTTACATTTTTGAACGTTCAAAGCAAGTTGTCAATTATTGAAATCCTATCAAGGTCTGACTGAGTATTTGTACAGCTTCGTTCGTACTGTACTTCGTTATAGGTAACTGCACTATCTACGAAACGTTACTGCGCTCACGAACCTAAAGAGTCCAATATCGGGCCACTGACACTTCCGCAAGTCTCACAAATCTTAATACTGTGCGATTCGACTAGGCGACCGAATTGAGACTCAGAGTGAGGTCCATTTCAAACTCTGTCAGGTGCTGACAACACTCAAGGAGTACGCTTCATCTTCGTGTCATTCACAACTGTCACTCAATATCTGGCATTATTCACGGCTCTTATGTACCCTACCAGGTTTGGTAACAGCACTAAACACGAACGACGCTAATGCACTCTGGTGGTCCTTCTACCTGTCACAGAGAATTGCAACTATAATTATTTACAGACCCGCTAATGCAGTGAACGAGTACGAAGTTACATTGACAGCAGACCATCACTTCAGGCTGCTTCACTTGTTGTCACGCTGTATAGTTATACAACGTGAACAAGAACTTCGCCGACAAACTTTCATAGATGGTAGCGCTGACCAAAACACGCAAAAATGTCTCTTATACAGGGGCTCTAAAATGCATACCTTAATAGCTGTGAGATATGTTTCTCAGCAGGGAGGATGAACAAGTGTTCATAGCTCTTGACGTTTGCACTATTGAGCCCATATTTGCAGGTCTCTTTTTTCATGTTTTGCCGTAATACTGAAATTCATAATGAAGACACAGGTGTAGACGATCAGTACCGGTGTGAGGGACGTTGATGGAAGCATGAGGCCAATGGTGGGCTTTCTTCTTTTGCATCGCTACTTACCTTTGGCTGCGGTGGCCTAGCCGGTAGAGCACTAGAGCACGGCTATGGATGTGCCAGATCAGACCTGAAAAGGAGCAAGAAATTTTCCTCGTTCCAGGCCCTCCAGGACGGCCCTAGATCCACACAGACTGCTATCAAATGAGTGCTGGGATGTTTGCCGGTGGATAAACTGCAGCTGGGGCGATGGACCAGTCAGCCCGCCCCTCCTAGTGCCACGGCGAAGAAAGGCTGCAATCATGTGAATTATCCAGTTTCGTGCTTGTACCATTGACTTTAACTTTTACCTTTGCTTACATATGCCATTATATGATAATCTACTTTTCTCTATATAAAAGACCTCGGTATACGTGTTGATATTTGTTTTATGTTACTGTACAAACGTAGTGATGTACGATTTCGAAACAATTTTCTCATGATTTTATTTCGTGGGACAATGTGTAGGAAGCAGGCTGCGAGAGTTAACTCCCTCGCCTTAAGTTCTTCATAGTACAGAGCTGATGCATACGTTCGTAGTGTTTTTCCGTAAATTGAACAAACACAACAGATATACGTAACAGAGACATTAGTCATCACTAATACACTCTCCTTCACTATATACAACAGTCTGCCAACGCTGCGGTAACTTTTCCATTCGGTGACTGTTGAAATCACTTAATTTTGTGGCGAAGAACTCGTCGAGCCAAGTTTGGAGCGTGTTTTGAAGCCAAAAGGAAGTTCTTGGAAGTTTGTCCAATAGAGACCGGAAAAGATAAAAATCTGAGGCCGCATGATTAAGTGAATAATCTAGAAGCGGAATGACTTCCCAACCCAACTTCTGTAGATATTCCTGTCAGTCTAGCAGAAAGCATGGAGCAGCATCTCCCTGGTCGTCTCAGTTGTTGACAGTATACAAGTATGTCAACAGTGATGGTTACATCTCGTGGAAGCAATTCGTAGTACGTCACACCGTCACTGTTCCCCTTGATGCAAAACATTATCTTTTGCTGATGCGCGCATGTATTTCTACGGGAAGTTGCTGCTTTGTATGGGCTGAACCATTCCTTTCTTTTCCTTATGTGAGCGTAAAGACACCAGCGATACAGGATAAGAATGACCAGCGTTGTTCAAGAGCCAAGTGACGACGAGCAAGCACAGATGCACGTATGACCACCAACTTTTTTACGAATTTGTCATAGATTATGAGGTATCCATACTCCAGTTAATGAATTTTTGCACTGCATGCAACTGTCATACGATGATGCAATGATCACAGTTCATCACATTTGCCAGTTCTCGAGCACACTGACTTGGATCATTGTGGGTTAATGCGTTTAAACGATCATCACCAAACCCCGAAGGCCTTCTTGAACGTGGAGGGACAGTAATATAGCGTTGCCAGACGTCCCGGTTTCCCGAGACAGTCCCGGTTTCGGATTTAAAAACTGAGGGTCCCGAAAATTGCTTTCGGGATGCCAATTTAGTCCTAGGTTTGTGTTGCCAAAGAAATACTCCCATACCGTCAATTTTTCCCAAATGCTGGTGTGGATTTGTATTTTATCTGTCACTGTTGAGCAAAATAATGATTTTTGTTTCTTTGCTGCATCTGCCAGCGACTATCAATGGCCTTTATTGTGCGTAACGCTTCTTTCTATGATTAACTCTTGTCTTGCGATTCAGTTCAGTTAAGACGTTGCAGGTACGTGGTTCTCTGACCAAGGCTTATTGTGATTAGTTCATATTTGCGTGTGTGTGAAGTGAGCTCCAACTGCCAAAGCGAAAGTGTTCCTTTCAATGCAAATATACACAAGAATGGTCTTTCATCAATCGAGGACGACATGACTATGGAATGTGGATTACGTAAGTAGGGGAAGGTGGGGCAAGACGGGGAGGTGGGGTAAGACGGGGAAGGGATATAAGCTACAGTCAAGAGTGCTGCCATCTGTGGATAGCTACGTCAACATCATCAATACACAGGTCCCAGTGTGTTGACATTGCTGAACCTTAGTTTCCCGGCGGTTTCTGTGAGCTTTGCAAGGTTCATACAATTGTTATACTGATTTGCAATGCTTTACACCTTTCGAGGTCCTAAAACATGTGTTTCGTGAACATTTGTCCAGACTGTCTATACAGCACTGAATAGTACGTCTTGTTAACAGTAAACTGCTGTGTCAGTAGTCAATGTTCCACTACATAGTGTTCCCCCTCTTGCCCCTACTATTTGTCCAACCATGACGTTCTTATCGTCTCATGTGTTTACCTCGCTGCGGGTTTTGAACACATACATTATACGTTGAATACAATTGTAAATAGAATGGTATGCGTTATTACAACGTTTCCTAATTAATTACAAAGTATGCCTTAGGCTATGTGGTGAATACAAATATACAAAACGTTCAAAGTCAGTATTCTTGCTATGCTTTAACGACTGACTATTGGAAATATGGTATTTACTATATAATATAGATTACCAGGAATGATCTGACTCAGTAGTACGTTCCACGTGTTTTATTTCAGATGGTTCGCAAGTATCGGCGACAAACGTCTTGGCAAGATTCGTCATTGGAGTCAATGGAAGGCGCTGTAAATGCTGTTATAGAAGGTCATATGGGTTCTTTCAGGGCTGCTCGACAGTTCAACGTGCCACAGACAACGATTGAACGACATGTGGCAAAGAAACGTACTAATTCTGGCTATACAGTTGTAAAAAGTTAGAACCAATCAGTAGTGTGTTTACCCCAGAATAAGAGACAGAACTTAAAGACTACTTAACACAAATGGAAGGACAGTATTTTGGCCTAACACTTAAAGAACTTTGCGAACTTGCTTTTCAGCTAGCTGAACGAAACAACATCAAACATCCATTTAATACTGCAGCCAAATCTGCTGGAAGAGATTCGTTAAATGGGTTTCTTGCACGAAATCCTACCTTAACAATACGAAAACCAGAGGTCACATCAATCGCACGAGCAGTGGGGTTTAATCGAGTTGCCGTAGATCGGTTTTTCGATCTGTTAGAAAGTCAATTAGACACATCAAGTTTAAGGGAGACAGAATTTTCAATTGCGATGAGACTGGTTTAACAGTCATTCCAAAAGGTCACACAAAGGCGGTTGCTTTGAAAGGCCGCAGACAGGTGGGAGCAGTTACTTCAGCAGAAAGAAGCCAGACTGTGACTGCAGAAATCTGTGTTTCAGCGTCGGGGTGCTACGTACCACCTATGTTAATTTATCCTCGAAAACGAATGCAACAAGCGTTTGAGACTGGCCTGCCCCTTGGTGCCTGGGCAGAAGTCCAAGAAACTGGTTGGATGACGAAAGAACTATTTTTAACTTGGTTTAAGAAGTTTATTGCATTTACTGGAGCGTCAAAGGAAAGACCAATACTTCTCATATTGGACGGCTACAAAACGCACCCCAAGAATTTAGAACTGATAGATGTGGCCCGCGAAAATGGGGTTGTCTTGCTGTGTTTGCCACCACACTGCTCACACGGTCTTCAACCATTGGACGTGGCATTTATGAAACCTCTCAGTAAATTTTACGAAGATGAAGTAAGATCGTGGCTTCGCACCCATCCTGGAAAGTTTGTTACGCTAAATCAGATCGCAAGTTTATTCGGCAAAGCCTTCATTCATTCAGCTACAATGTCCACGGCAGTGAACGGGTTTCGGAAAACAGGCATTTGGCCTGTAAACAGAAATGTGTTTCAAGAAAGTGATTACCTTCCCTGTTCAACTACAGACATTCATCAAGCTCACACATCTGAAGTTACGGAAACAGAAGACCAAATACCAGAGATGTTGTCAAGCCGTAAAACACCTGAACAATTAACAACTAACGATCAAGCCCCTATTTCGTCTAACTTCCAGGTTACCAGTCCTGAAATGGTGTTAGCTATTCCAAAGGGGGATAAAAAAACCAAAAGGAAACCATCTAACAGGCGTGGAAAACCCGTTGTTTTAACCGAATCTCCTTATAGGGGTGAACTATCTGAAGAAATTAAACGAAAAGGAATCCCCAAACGTGCTGCATGTAAACGAAAACTCTTCTCGAAGACGTTTAATAAACTTGGTATACCACCAAAAGGACATAATGACAACGAAAAAGTGACGAACGTTACTGACGTCTTAACCACCCTTTCATGCTCAAGGGATAATAAACTGAGGTCGAATGACAACGAGGAAAAGAGTGAAGAATGTTTATATTGCAATGACTTCTCTGAAGGAGGCTGGATACGGTGTATTAGCTGCAGTCGCTGGGCCCACGACGCTTGTGCAGGGATAGAAAGTGATGATGACGAGGCTGTCCACACTTGTGTACTATGTGAAAGTAAGAGGCCTAAATAAAACGTAATACCTGATTCTACAATTCGCAGAACCATGTTTCGAAGCCTCATCGTCACATGATTTCGTGATGATGATGATGATGTTTGGTTTGTGGGGCGCTCAACTGCGTGGTTATCAGCGCCCGTACAATTTCCCAACCTTTGCTCAGTCCAATTTCGCCACTTTCCTGGATGATGATGAAATGATGAGGACAACACAAACACCCAGTCATCTCGAGGCAAGTGAAAATCCCTGACCCCGCCGGGAATCGAACCCGGGACCCCGTGCTCGGGAAGCGAGAACGCTACCGCGAGACCACGAGCGGCGGACACATGATTTCGTTATTCCAATCCGTGTTTAAGCATTAGAGATGAATTCATGCTAGTTCCCCATCTTACCCCGCATATGGGGCAAGTCGGGGAATGGGTAGTTTATGTTTCAAATCGAGATATTTCTAATTAAATGTAACACGTTTGCAGGTTTCTTTGCATGCTATTGTAATTCAATGGTTAAGTAAACAAATGATAATCAAACCTACTTGAATTTGTATATTTTCGTCCCTTTTGTAAGGGTTTAAAGTTAGATTCCCCATCTTGCCCCGCCTTCCCCTAATATGTTTCCATTTCACATTGAGGTTCAAATGGTTCAAATGGCTCTGAGCACTATGGGACTTAACATCTGAGGTCATCAGTCCCCTAGAACTTAAAACTACTTAAACCTAACTAACTTAAGGAAATCACACACATCCATGCCCAAGACAGGATTCTAACCTGCGACCGTAGCGGTCGCTCGGTTCCAGACTGAAGCGCCTAGAGTCGCTCGGTCACACTGGCCGGCTCACATGGAGGAAGGGCAGATATTACAGATCATTTAGGCGGACAAAAGGATAAATCAAATATGTGATCTGCTAGCTTATTTCAAAATCATCAGTGTGACGTAGTGCCAATCAGTAGGAGCAGCGGAATTAACAATGTGTTATCATGCTTAAACATCGTATGTCTGAAATCTATGGACTGTACTTCTAGGCTAAGCTCCAATCTTTTTGACGATTCTGTCACAACGAAGAGTGTGACGTTGGACAGAATCAAAACAGCAGCACTTTTGAAAGCAGCTGTCACACCTGACACTGTCAAACAAATATGCGACGACCTTTCACTGGTGCGCTATTATTCAATAGCTACAGATGCGAGTAATCACAAGTCTGTAACAATATTTCCGTTACTTGATCAATATTTTACACATCAGAATGGCATTCAAGTGAAATTGCTTAAATTATTTTCGCTGCCAATTGAAATCCGCCTCTACAATAAGTACGTACTGCATTACTGCATTGGAAGAAAACAAAATTGATAGGAGTAAGTGTATTGCATTTTGCGGTGATAATGCTAACACTAATTTTGGAGGAGTGTGACGAGAAGCTACAAACAATGTATTTGCTAGACTGAGAAGTGAAGTAAACGAAAATCTTTTAGGAGTAGGCTGCCCTGCTCACATACTACACAATGCTGCCAAGACAGCCGCTGACGTAATGAGTGTTGACGTTGAACTTTTCAATTGCTTCTCCATAAACAAAGTACGAACAGAGCGTCTAAAGGAGTTTTGTGAGTTTTTTGACATAGGGTATCATGCATTGTTGTCACATACAAAAACAAGGTGGTTATCTTTGTCTGTTGATGTAGAGAAAGTACTGAAGTTGTACGATGCTCTTAAATTATTCTTTCTCTTAGAAGAAAAGGCACGTAAATTTCTGACAACCCTCTTCCAGAATCCGTTAACGGAAGGATATCTGCGCTGCCCGCATAGTCAGCTAAGAGTGTTTCAGAGACAAATACTTAAATTTGAGAAAGCAGACAGCAGTGTTATTGAAGTAGCTGCGATTTTGGAAAATGGTAGCAGAATCATAGAAGATCGTAAATAAGAAAGTTTTATTCTACTCAAAGTGATATATCTCTTGCAGAACATCGAGGTTGCATTAACTAGTGAAATTCAAAAATTTCATGTTGATGTAGAACAGTTTTATGAAACCTGTACTGCTTATTTAGAAAAATGGTCAACACATCTTAATGAGTTTTCCATTTTTAAATGGATGTTGTTTTCTTTATTCATGCTGTTCACTGAATCAGAAATCATCGAAAATAGCGATAACTATAGTAGTAAATCATGTCAGGAGAAATGGACCTATTTCTTTCGACAGATTGGATGCGAAGAACAGCATTCTCAGTTGCTAAATCTGTGTGAATTTGTCTTCAGTATTCCAGGGCATAATGCAAACGTCTCATGAATGTGCATTGGACTGAGGAACGAAACAATTTACAAGTACCAACGCTCGAAGCAATAATTAAATGTGTTTTTCATTATCAAATGAGTTGCTCTAAGTTTTATGAATAAACCATATATTGGAAAGATCTCTCCTAAGCTCAGAATTCAGATAAACATACAGTGTTTCAGTAGATAATTTTGTATTTCGTACTAATGCTTCCAAATAAAAAATTCATCTGTTACCAGTACTAATAATGAAAAATTTTATTACAATTTTACTGCCCTCCCTTGGGTTTTATTAAATTAATTACGGTATAAAGTGTTCATTAATTTATTTCTTTATTTTACTAAATCAGTTGAATACAACAGTAATTTGCACAAATATTTCACTTTTATAACGTTAAGAAAAGTGTCCCGAAATATCGCGGTTTATGTTTCACAAATTATGGCCGTTTTTAGTCTGTTTTAGAGAAACGACCCGGTCTGTTAGCAACAAATTCTGTCAACTCTACACTAATTACAAAACGATCCTTCTTAAAACGCGAAAACCATTTTATTGCCGTACGCTGTCCAATGGCATTATATCCATACCCAGAGCAAATGTTTCCGGCTGCCTTCGCTGTTATCACCCCTCGAATAAACGAATATGTCGGAAATGTCCCGATTTCTCCCCTTAGCACTCTATTTTCTACCGTCCACAACTTCACTATCACCAGATGACAAAATGCAGACTCAAATAACAACAGAGAACTACAAATAAAAATGGCAGTCGATAAATAAACCCATAGCAACCGGAATAACAAGATGTAAAACCAAAACGCAACGAATTTATGCACCAATCTAACAGTACTTACAGTGCCTTAACGCAACAATGAGAGTGACGCGACGTCGGCAGGTGACGGAACGAAACGTGTGCGGCTGTTTTCCGCCTACCGCCACGTGCGGCTTTTGGGGCGTCGGCCGCTTCGTAATTCGGCTGCGACGGCCGAGCCCCAAATGCTCTGTCGGCGGCGGTGTTTGCATTCGTTACGGCCGGTTTCAATTATTTAAATTAGGGACTCGGCGGCGGTGGGAGCGGGAGCGCAAGAAGCGCGCCAGATGCTGTCCGCCAGCACACCGGCGGCCGACACGCCACTCACGGCTGGCACGTGGGCGCCTCGTCTGCGGCGGCTGTCCAAAGTGACGGCGGCCACCCATCTGTGGATCACTACGTTCACAGGAGACTGGACACGGGCCCCAGTGGTGGTGATGTTTATCGAAGAATTAAGTGCAAACTTAATACCTGTCAAGTACTTCGATGGTAGGCGACCACATCTACATTTAGATATACACTCCTGGAAATTGAAATAAGAACACCGTGAATTCATTGTCCCAGGAAGGGGAAACTTTATTGACACATTCCTGGGGTCAGATACATCACATGATCACACTGACAGAACCACAGCAACATAGACACAGGCAACAGAGCATGCACAATGTCGGCACTAGTACAGTGTATATCCACCTTTCGCAGCAATGCAGGCTGCTATTCTCCCATGGAGACGATCGTAGAGATGCTGGATGTAGTCCTGTGGAACGGCTTGCCATGCCATTTCCACCTGGCGCCTCAGTTGGACCAGCGTTCGTGCTGGACGTGCAGACCGCGTGAGACGACGCTTCATCCAGTCCCAAACATGCTCAATGGGGGACAGATCCGGAGATCTTGCTGGCCAGGGTAGTTGACTTACACCTTCTAGAGCACGTTGGGTGGCACGGGATACATGCGGACGTGCATTGTCCTGTTGGAACAGCAAGTTCCCTTGCCGGTCTACGAATGGTAGAACGATGGGTTCGATGACGGTTTGGATGTACCGTGCACTATTCAGTGTCCCCTCGACGATCACCAGTGGTGTACGGCCAGTGTAGGAGATCGCTCCCCACACCATGATGCCGGGTGTTGGCCCTGTGTGCCTCGGTCGTATGCAGTCCTGATTGTGGCGCTCACCTGCACGGCGCCAAACACGCATACGACCATCATTGGCACCAAGGCAGAAGCGACTCTCATCGCTGAAGACGACACGTCTCCATTCGTCCCTCCATTCACGCCTGTCGCGACACCACTGGAGGCGGGCTGCACGATGTTGGGGCGTGAGCGGAAGACGGGCTAACGGTGTGCGGGACCGTAGCCCAGCTTCATGGAGACGGTTGCGAATGGTCCTCGCCGATACCCCAGGAGCAACAGTGTCCCTAATTTGCTGGGAAGTGGCGGTGCGGTCCCCTACGGCACTGCATAGGATCCTACGGTCTTGGCGTGCATCCGTGCGTCGCTGCGGTCCGGTCCCAGGTCGACGGGCACGTGCACCTTCCGCCGACCACTGGCGACAACATCGATGTACTGTGGAGACCTCACGCCCCACGTGTTGAGCAATTCGGCGGTACGTCCACCCGGCCTCCCGCATGCCCACTATACGCCCTCGCTCAAAGTCCGTCAACTGCACATACGGTTCACGTCCACGCTGTCGCGGCATGCTACCAGTGTTAAAGATGGAGCTCCGTATGCCACGGCAAACTGGCTGACACTGACGGCGGCGGTGCACAAATGCTGCGCAGCTAGCGCCATTCGACGGCCAACACCGCGGTTCCTGGTGTGTCCGCTGTGCCGTGCGTGTGATCATTGCTTGTACAGCCCTCTCGCAGTGTCCGGAGCAAGTATGGTGGGTCTGACACACCGGTGTCAATGTGTTCTTTTTTCCATATCCAGGAGTGTATATTCTGCAAGCCACCTTACGATGTGTAGCGAAGGCTACTTCTGGTTCCACCATTATTCTCCACTCCCCCTTCACCACCACATTCGCGAATGATGCGTAGCAAGAACAACTATCGATATACCTCCACATGAGACCTAATTTCTCTGATTTTGTCGTCGTACTCATTTCGCGAGACATACGTGGGACGAAGAAGTAGGTTCCCCGATTCTTCTTCTCATGTACACTCATACAACTTTAACAGTAAACATTTCCATGACACACGCTGCCTCTCTTGAAGAGTCTGCCTCTGTCGTCTTCAGACCATCTCCGTAACGGTTTGCGCTTATTAGAGGATATCGTGACGAAATTACAGCCCTTGTCAGGAGCATCTTTATATCTTCTACTACCGAAACTGGAAAGCTTCCCAGGCTAATGAGCAATTTTCAAGGGCTGGTTTTATACGTTTCTTGTAAACCATTTAGTTTGCTGATGAATTACACATATGTAATATTATTACAACGAATTCCAGCCACACATTTGTTCTTCCTACAGCTAGTTTCATGCCGCAGGGGGTAGCCGTGCGGTCTAAAGGCGTCTTGTCACGGTTCGCGTGGCTCCCCGCCGTCGGAGGTTCAAGTCCTCTCTCGGGCATGTGTGTATGTGTTGTCTTTAACGTAAGTTAGTTTATGTTAGATTAAGTAGTGTGTAAGCCTAGGGACCGATGACCTCAGCAGTTTGGTCCTATAGTCCTTACTACAAATTTCCATTTGCTAGTTGTATGAAGCTATTCAGCTTTGTGCTGCTGCAGTTGGCTGCTATTAGGTATCTTACGATCGTGTCTCTTCCCAGAGATTTATCGATAGTGACGTAATGGATCTCTTCACCTATTTATGGCCATCACGGTATATTTAAGTTGTGGGCAAACTGCCAGACCTTGCACCAAGCGTTTAACCTCCGTATATTTTCCTCCATTTCGATGTAGTTTTCTTGCGATGGAACCTTGCTGTAGACAACAGCATCGTATGTGAACAGCGTCGTGGAGATTCCGCCGTTATCCATTACATCATTTACATACACTGTCAACAGTAATGGGCCTCTAACAGTTCCGTGGGGTGCTCAAGCAATTACCATTACCGATGTTGATTTCGCCCCGTTAAGATCGTGTTGTTTACTTGGAGAGAATATGTATTGTGATAGTTACAGTAATCTTCACTAGCGTCTGTGCTGAAAATCAGTGTTTTGAACCTTCTCTTTCAAATTCGTTCTCCCTTTAATTCTTCTTCCTACAAAGACTGAATTTATGCGTTAGCCAAATATACCAATTTTTTGTCTCCCGTTGACTCATGTTGAGTAAACGCCACAATATATCGACAACGCAATTGCTAGACATCAACAAATGGTTTCCCCTCCACTTCTATCACACTTTGAGACAGTTCCTCTCCATTGTGCAAGCCTTCGATGTATTCCTTCCATCTGTCTGCTCTTCTTCTGCATTTAATGGAGCTTTGCAATGTGCACCTCCTAAGTTTATTTTTACATTTTATTTCTCCTATACATAGTATCACCCTTCCTCAATATCGTTAGATGTTCCTCTCAACCATCCGTTTGCCATTTCGATAAATTTTATTGTTAAACGACCCATATTATTGCCTTCCTACCGCATTCTTAATATTATTTCGTCTTCTTCTTCAATCGTTAAGGTCGAGTATTTCCTGGCGCATTCATGGCTTCGTCGTCTGTTTTCGCCACACCTAAAGTGTCGTATCGCGCCCTAATTATTTCGTTCTTTATTCTATTGCTCCCCCCCCCCTTTCATTGAACTACTCTGCAATCTTCTTTTTTCGGAACATTAGCCACTGCGTCAGAGAATTTCTATTTCGTTTTACTCTGTGTGAATTCTACAGTTAATTCTTTATTGCAAATTTCTGGCTCCTACAGCTGATGATTTTAGTTCAAAATCAAAATTGTTGTTCCCACCGGATGTGAGATCTTTGGATAGCAAATTGAAGACGCTACCCCTAGACAAAACGTCATAATAAATTTTGTCATGCATTATATATCCCCGTTTGGGAGGAAACTTTCTTTATTTTTTTCAAATCATGTGAGCGAAACACGCTCTCTCCACTCTAAACTTAATAACGGCTGGTATTAAGTAGAAGCTAAGTGCACCAAAGAGTGAGTGATCCATGAGATGAATTTTTCTGATATTTCAGGCAGTTCAGAAAACTGAGAGGTTGCTTGTAGATATTATCAAGATCATTTGAAGATTATTAGGCTACCCTGCAAGTTGAGCTGATGGTTTTACAGTGGTTCACTGTCTTGAAGGACTCCTTTAAATTCGAAAAATCTCCAAATAACTACCTATGGATACGATTCATAACATATTTTTTCAAAGGAATGATGTAACATCTGCGTATACTTATATCTACGAACAGACGTTCTCGATCATGAAGCAGAGAGGGGTTAATCTACGTTCGTAAATGACTAACGGTCCTTTAGTCGCAGTTACGCAAATGACCAAACTGAAAATGCGATTTTGACGAACCTGAGTGTGAAATAAAACAGCTTCAGCTTTTACATTAAATTCGGTGGGTGAGCATCTTTATTTATGCCTGTATTTGCCCTCAGATTTTTTTTCCAGTTTAGTCTTGTTCCCTTGGTATAGCATTTATGTAGGCTGCGGCCATGAGCTTACGCCGCAGGATACTCGGAATGGTGGGTGGAGGGGGAGGAGGCAGCTGTGCGAACGCCATCTTCTACGGTATAAGGCCCCTAATCTCACACAAAAGCCCCCTGAGCGTCTCTGAATTTTTATTGTATGAGGCATATGGTCGGATCCAGCTACTGGCTCCCCGTTCCTGGTAGCCAAACCTCTTGGAGACAATGATATCGTGTTTTTGTTTGTAGTTGTCCCATAGAATGAGCTGCAGCAGAACATTGCCTTACACTAATATGTAAATTTAAGAGTCTGTTATTCATTTACAGTCTATTAGTGATATTTTTAGCGGATGAAACATGAGGTAGTTAAGAACAGAAATCCTACTGCATTCCAATAGTATTGTCGTTCTTCGTTACTATTTAGTCTTCTTTTTTTTCGGGTAAGAAGAAATGGTTACCTTGCACATTTACAAGCAAACAGATTAAGGTAAAAGTAAGTATTTTGTTCAAAAAATAGTGCAGTATCCATGAGGAGGAGGCCATGTCGATAACCGGCTCCATATATACAGGGTATGTCATAATTAATAGCGAAGAGTGAAAGTGTACGGTACGGCAATACAAGCAAAAACGTTCCAGTACAAATGGGTCTGGAAAAGAGGTGTCTGGAAGATAATGGCGAATCTGTGGTTACCCGCTGCCATGGTCTTCGGTACGAAATATTACTCCAGGTAATACAAATTTAATTAAAATTTTCATTGAAGTCTGCTCAATTTTCATCGATAGCCCATGTTTGGTAAATGTGGTACATGAAGGATGAAAACTGGCACAATCTGCTGTCGATATTCAACAATGGCTCTGAGAACTATGGGACTTAATATCTGTGGTCATCAATCCCCTAGAACTTAGAACTACTTAAACGTAACTGACCTAAGGACAGCACACACATCCATGCCCGCGGCAGGATTCGAAGCTGCGACCGTAGCGGTCACGCGGTTCCAGACTGAAGCGCCTAGAACCGCACGGCCACACCGACCGGCCGCTGCCGATGTAATAGGACATATAAGAGCATATAAGAATAATAAAAGTTATTAAAAAATCAAGGAACATGCAGATAATGTCAGATATCAGTAACTTCACAAGAACCTTAAAACGCTATAAGGATTTTTTTGAATCGAGAGACAGAAGAACCAGTCACAAAAGGGAATAACGTTATTATTGAACTGAATGGAAGGGCTGTAAGTGACGAGTCACAGGTAGCAAACGCATTTAATGATCATTTCTTAAATATAGTATAAAGTATACGGACAAACACTTGAAGAGAAAAATCACAGCAGTATGTAGAAAAAGCAGCTCTCATAAAATACAGTCATATGGATGTATCAATAGCTATTCCTACTGAAAACAAGAATATTATACTAGGTGTATGAAAAAGGACTTAACAACATTGAAATGATAAAGAAATTTGTCGAGACAACTTACAGAATGTTTTTATGTGCCATTTTGTAGCGAACAACCTCCAGTTTGATTCACGTAATGCGTCAGTTTCCCATTTCGTCAGCAGGAGCGCGAGCGTAGTGCACACTTGAAATGGCTCCTGTCGCTGGATTGTATATCTGGATATGCCTGAAAACTTTTTAATTCCACAGACAGATGAAGACGACAGAGATGGTATGGTTTACTACCAGCAAGACGTTGCACAATCTCATTTCCTCATGGAAGTTCGAGGTTTTCCCGATAATCGCTTCTCAGATCGGTGGATTGGTCGTGAAGGGCCAATTGTGTGGCCACCTCGTTGACCAGACTTGACAACACAGGATTTTGTCCCCTGGAGTGCCCCACCCCTCTTCCAAACAATTTAGGCGACCAGTAAAATCGAACTTACGCTACCATTGCACAAGTTACGCCCCATATGCTACAACGAGTGCGGGAAGAACCTGATTACCGGTGCGGTGTTTGCCGCTTCACCAATGGCAGTCACATCGAACAAAAATGAAAATTGACACATGTGAAAGTTGAGGTTGCTTGCTGCAAAACGACAATTCTATAGTTCTGTAAGTTATCTCAATGAATTTCTATATTTCCTAAGTTGTAAACTCATTTTTGACTCACCCTGCATATTCTCTCAACAGTGTAAGCTCACTTGCTATTGATGGTCATTTCAATAGACTACTGAAGATTTTTTTCCATAATTGTCTTACCTGAAATATGTAATGCATTACTAACCAATGCATTTTTCCAGAGAGACTGAAATATGCCCTTCCCAAACCCTCTTTAAGAAAGCAAATAGAAGAAATGTCAATAACTATCGGCCTATTTAACTGCTGACATTAATTGCCAAAGCTTTTGAGAGCGTGATGTTTGTAGAATCGCATCATCCCTGACCAGTAATAATATCCTCAGCAACTTCAGAAGAATGACACTGCTGAGAATGCCATTTATATTTTTTGCAAGCATTAACTAACACAACAGTCCCAGGTGGTATTTTCTGCGATGTATCTAAGGCATTTGACTGTGTCAATTATAGTATTCTTATAGATAAACGTTTTATGGGACTAAAAAAAATGGCTCTGACCACCATGGGACTCAACTTCTGAGGTCATTAGTCCCCGAGAACTTAGAACTAGTTAAACCTAACTAACCTAAGGACATCACAAACATCCATGCCCGAGGCAGGATTCGAACCTGCGACCGTAGCGGTCTTGCGGTTCCAGACTGCAGCGCCTTTAACAGCACGGCCACTTCGGCCGGCGTTTTATGGGACTGATGGTGTAGCCAACCAATGAGTAATGTCATATTATCCAAAGGAAGGCAGAAAGTTGTGCTTAGTAATTCAACCAACGTAGTTCAGGGACTTTATTCCGACTGTGGAGAAATCATATATAGGGTCCCCAAGGCTCAATCTTAGGTCCAATATTGTTCATTATCTATGTAAATCATCTTCCATCTAATATATAAGCCGAATTACTTCTTTTTGCAGATGAAACTAGTATTGTAATCAATCCAAGCACACATAAGGAAACAGAAGAAATTGTAAACAATGTTCTTAAAAGTGCAATTCCATATTTTGTGCGAATGATCTCACCCTCATCTTTAGAAAGACCAACATATTCAGTTCTGCACATACAGGGGTACTGCACAATGGTAAGTATAATACATGGTGAGGAAATAATAAATAGGATGTGAACTTCCGAACTGTTGGATGTGCATGTTGACAAGATTTTAAACTGGAAGGAGTGCGTTTCAGAAAGCCTAAAAAACTTAGTTCAGCCATATTTGCGCTTTGAATCATTGCAAATCTTGAGGAGAGACAAATCAGTAAGTTGGCATATTTTGAATATACAGTAGTATCGAATGAAATATCGTCAAGTAGCAACTCATATTATAGAAAGAAGACCTTTATTGCTCAAAAACATGCTATAAGATGATTAACTTGTGGTGCTCACCCATGATCATGCTGTAGACATCTGTTTAAGGAGTAGGGCAATCTGACTACTGTTTCACAGTATATTTTTTCTTTCATGCGATTTGTTGCAAATAATCCATTGCAGTTTAAATGGAACAATGATAAACATAATACCAACACAAGGAGGAGGAATGATAGTCACTACTGAACATTATGGTTGCTTTTAGCACAAAAAGGGGAGCACAATACGCAGCAACAAAAACTTTTTGCAATTAACCCAGTGATATAAAATGTCTAACAGATAGCAAAGTAATATTTGAAAACAAACGGAAGAAGTTTCTCCTCACCAAGTTCTTGTATTCTGTAGACGAATCTCTATTATTGTAACGTGTAAATGGACGTGGGAAGGCATTTTAAGCTATATAAATATTCTGCATTTAGTAATATTAAAAAATTAATCTGCAATGTAAACTTAAAATGACTCATTCCACATCATTCCAGTTTGTCACGCAAATCATCCATCGAACAGGAAACTAACTAACCGATAGGTCGAACAGGGTCTGTACATTTGCACTGGTCTTGCGATATGATTTAAAAGGCTACAGATGACTGTGAGTCTACGGCCTCACAGCAGTCACTTTAAGTAGTATGCTTTCCACATGTCTACCAGGACCATGTGTCTGTTAAACTGATATTTCCCTTTGACAGTTGTTGTTGTTTGCCTGTATTACAGGTTATTCCTTTTAGCAGAATCTAAATGAACGTGAATGCTGAAATAATTTAATGAAATGGTGGCCCTATGATTACTGTAGTCAGTTATTGATGAGAGATTAATAGATCAACCACATATTGATCATTTATAAAAACCAATGTGGGAAAGGTTATGGATCACACAGTAGAACAAACAATACAAGTTAAGCGTGCTGACAAATACAGCACTGGCCATTAAAATTGCTACACCACGAGGACGACGTGCTACAGACGCGAAAATTAACCGACAGGAAGAAGATGATGTGATATGCAAATGATTACCTTCTCAAAGCATTCACACAAGATTGGCGCCGGTGACGACATCTACAACTTGCTGGCATGAGGAAAGTTTCCAACCGATTTCTCATACACAAACAGCAGTTGACCGGCGTTGCCTGGTGAAACGTTGTTGTGCTGCCTCGTGTAAGGAGGGGAAATGAGTACCATAACGTTTCCGATTTTGATAAAAGTCGGATTGTAGCCTATCGCGATTGCGGTTTATCGTATCTCGACATTGCTGTTCGCGTTGGTCGGGATTCAATGACTTTTAGCAGAATATGGAATCGGTGGATTCAGGAGGGTAATACGGAACGCCGTGCCGGATCCCAACGGCCTCGCATCACTAGCAGTCGAGATGACAGGCATCTTATCCGCATGGCTGTAACGGATCGTGCATCCACGTCTCGATCCCTGAGTCAACAAATGGGGACCTTTGAACGACAACAACCATCTGCACGAACAGTTCGACGAAGTTTGCAACAGCACGGACTATCAGCTCGGAGACCATGGCTGCGGGTTGACGCTGCATCACAGACAGGAGCGCTTGCGATGGTGTACTCAGCAACGAACCTGGATGCACGAATGGCAAAACGTCATTTTTTCGGATGAATCCAGGTTGTGTTTACAGCATAATGATGGTCGCATCCGTATTTGGCGACATCGCGGTGAACGCACGTTAGAAGCGTGTATTCGTCATCGCCATACTGGCGTATCACCCGGCGTGATGGTATGGGGTGCCATTGGTTCCACGTCTCGGTCACCTGTTGTTCGCATTGACGGCACTTTGAACAGTGGACGTTACATTTCAGATGTGTTACGACCTGTGGCTCTACCCTTCATTCGATCCCAGCGAAACCCTTCATTTCAGCAGGATAATGCACGACCGCATGTTGCAGGGCGTGTACGGGCCTTTCTGGATACAGAAAATGATCGACTGCTGCCATGGCCAGCACATTCTCCAGATCTCTCACCAACTGAAAACGTCTGGTCAATGGTGGCCGATCAACTGGCTCGTCACAATACGCCAGTCACTACTCTTGATGAACTGTGGTATTGTGTTGACACTGCATGGGCAGCTGTACCTGTACACGCCATCCAAGCTCTGTTTGACTCAATGCCCAGGTGTATCAAGGCCGTTATTACGGCCAGAGGTGGTTGTTCTAGGTAGTGATTTCTCAGGATCTATGAACCCAAATTGCGTGAAAATGTAATCTCATGTCAGTTCTAGTGTAATATATTTGTCCAATGAATACCCGTTTATCATCTGCATTTCTTCTTGGTGTAGGAAATTTAATGGCCATAGTGTAAATCATGAACTGCTGGCAACACAATTAGACACCACGAAGAGTTAACATTCCACTGGGTGGCGATTGGTTGGCAAAGACTAGGCTTCGTCTGATGAAACCATTTACTCTGACTAAACATATGGATAACGCAATCTGAAATATCTAACGCTGAATAGACTCTGATGGATTTATTCTACACACAAGTTACACTACGTTTGGCTGCTGAGAACCAGTGACGATACTGTGATTCTGTTTGTCCTAAGCCCGCAGCTCGTGGTCGTGTGGTAGCGTTCTCGCTTCCCACGCCCGGGTTCCCGGGTTCGATTCCCGGCGGGGTCTGGGATTTTCTCTGCCTCGTGATGGCTGGGTGTTGTGTGCTGTCCTTAGGTTAGTTAGGTTTAAGTAGTTCTAAGTTCTAGGGGACTTATGACCACAGCAGTTGAGTCCCATAGTGCTCAGAGCCATTTTTGTTTGTTTGTCCTAACAAGCTGGAGAAGCAATACTTTCTCCCTTTCTTGATGTGCAGCGCTGTCTTAAGTGACGGTTGTGGTGCAAGAGCAGCAGAGTAGTGATAGGCGGCGCCAGTAGTTCATTAACGCGAGACTGAAATTTGCGTAGTCGCGACTGACGATCTGTTAGGTAAATAGCTGAAAAATTGGCTCTGAGCCCTATTGACTTAACGTCTGAGGTCATGAGTCCCCTAGAACTTAGAACTACTTAAACCTAACTAACCTAAGGACATTACACATCAATTCCCGAGGGAGGATTCGAACCGGCGACCGTAGCGGTCGCGCGGTTTCAGACTGCAGCGCCTAGAGCTGCTGGGCCACTTCGGCCGGCGGTAAATGGCAGATACTCTATTATAGAATCCTGAAATGTCAGTAGATTTCAGCTTGTGACACTCGTTTGCCTGTCATACCATGGACCAAATTGAATCACTAAGTCAGCTGCACGCACATGGAGATAATGCCCTTAGCACAGCGAGTTGTTCAAAATGACTATGGTCTACACTGTTTATACAGCGAAGTCCTCACCACAGGCTTCCCAGTCAAGACCAATGACAGTGCGAAGACAAGCTCAGGATGAATGTCGCAAGTGCAACTCACTCATATCAAGAGTCAAGACGAGAATCCTCTCCAGACTGGAGTTTGTATCAGAAGAAGAGATTTATCCACTCCTCGCTTTCCATCAACCTCAGTAAACTCCACAAAATTATTCATGCAACAGCCCCCACAAGAGTTTCGTGCCAATCACAAGACCCTACAAGCACCACGTCAACCCAGTAACTTGTCTGCTCTATCCATCGGCCAGTCATAATCAAAGTTAGCAACATTTTTCTCTTTCCTGGAGAAGCAGCCACTGCCTGACTCGTAAATTCCTGCACAGAGGGGAGAAGGCGTTGTGCTTTTGATTTGTTTTTCCCAATGGCCACTTTAGGCTGCGTGCTTTGAGTTTACATTTAGTCCAAAAGTGAACAACAAATTTGTCACAGAGATCATTATCTAGATGGTCCGAACATTACTGCATGTCCAGCCAGGGGCCTCAACTAAACTAAGAGAAGTGATTTTTCGTCCCAACATAGAACATTTCGGAGCCACCATAAGTGTTGCCTTCGATTCTAAAATTGTTTCAAAGGCTTGAGGCTTCCCAAAAAAGTCCCCAGGCCGAGGGACGACACTACCTGGTTCACTCGACTGCGTCCCATCCATGGTGAACATGGAAACACAAAATTTTATGGCTACTATCACGCTTCACGAAGGGTGTTTATAACACTGCCGATACTACATGGCCAGGTGACCTAATGTTCTCTTGTGCTCTTGTGCTCAGAGCACTTGCCCGCGAAAGGCAAAGGTCCCGAGTTCGAGTCTCGGTCCGGCACACAGTTTTAATCTGCCAGGAAGTTTCAATTACGAAACCGTTAAGAAGGTTTGCAGCGGTGTTTTTACTCACTCATACAGTTCCTGAGGTCAGAAACGACTAATGCTCCTAACCATATTACAGTTCTGTGGAATTTGAACCGCTCTCTGTCTCAGTGACTTACCCCAGCTCAGTCCCAGAACAGGCTTCAGTCACCCATAATACATAAACGGACAATAATTATAGCTCTTTCTCAAAATCTAAACAAGCAAGCAACACGTGCCACCTGTTGTGCTTATTTCCTATAGCAGTGCAATATTGTTTCTACTTTCTGCAAGACTCTTGTAAATCATACTTTTCAAGCAGAATTTTTGTAAGCACTTGACAAATTATCTTCATTAGAACAGTTGTTTCAAAAATTAAATAAGTTTCCCAAGAAAATAAACAGAAATGTATGAGAATCAGAGTCACCAAACATTCTATACCTCCCTCCACAAGGGTCCCTGGGGAGATAATCTACATTTACAAAGTCACAAAAATTAAACATGGCACTAAACACAAACACAGACTAGGTTGCCCCAGAGTGAGGGTCGCCCTCCACTCAGCGCTTAATGTAGGAGCAGCAGCTGATGGTTCTGGTCCCCCATATAGTCCTTGGCAGCACCAGTAAGCAGATGGGCTGTTTGCATCATTTAGACCTGGCCGCAGTTGTAGTCTGTTGCATTGTCGGGTGTGACAGACGTGATATCCAGTGCGGCACCTAATATCTCCATCTCACATAGTGACGTCTTGTCCCTCGATCCAGTAGCTGAACGACTCCAGTCTTCCCTTGGATTATGTATCGAGACAGTGCTGCATCGCCTAGTGATGATTTCCTCTCTCTCACTATGCCAATGTGATGTCTCCAAGTCACCAGTGCCCATCTGCATCATAGTGCCGGACTGCGGCTGCAACCAGCTCGCCTGGATCGTGGCTACCTGATTCTGTACTCCACCTGTAGAGGGGAGTATCAACCTGGGGGATCTCTTAAGGTTTTGTTGTGGCACTGGCTCGTCTTTCGGGGGCGTGGTGTGACGTCAGGGACGAGCCTCCAGTCCAATGGTCCCATTCACAATCACTTAGTGGTTGGTTGCTGTCAGCTGTAATTTACTCAGCGCCAGGCCACCGGCCAGGCTGTTGAGGAAGTGACATGACATCAATGGCGGGCCACCGTTGTCCTGCGGGCCACCTCTATTCATAGCCACTTTGGGTAGTCTGGTTTACGGCAGCTGCAGCGCGTGGTGCAGCTCCCTTTTCATTTTCATTCTCTTCAGGCTGCGAAGGCGGCATACACACCCTCAGACGTTCTGGCATTCATTCAGCATGAACGACCGGCCTTCTTTCGGCAGGTTTCTGGAACAGGCGCCACAGGTATTCTCCTTAAAGTTGCCACGAGGTTGTTGTCACTGGCCACAGGTTGTTGCCTCACGACAGCTCACAGGATTCATCGATAGTTGTTTGGACAGCTCCCAAAATTTAGACAGTCCTCATGGTACGTTTCAGTGCCAAGGTTTTACGTCGATCTTCATAAATAGTTTCTTACTAATAAAACAACAACCCAAATAATTGATAAAATACGGTATGAACGCATATATGATTACTTGAGTGGTCATAATAAAAACGAAAGAAGAAATATGTGTCATTGTATTGATTAAACATGATCTCATTAACAATTACAACTGTCTTAAAAAAGTGGTGTGAAGTTCCTTTGGTCTGTGTGAGAGTTGTGTTAGTAACATTGACCATCGCGAATAACCCTATGATAGGCCAGCATTGTATGCACTATTCACCCAAAATGCTCATTCCACACAACACTTAGCATTAACTTATTTTCTTTACCCAACATCTGCCAATTTTACCTCTAAGCCCTCTCTACTCTTAGATTATGACTACGCTACATATACTTCTGTTCTTAGCACTTCTGGCGGCGTTGTCACCGAATGCTGAAGTGGTCAGAAGTCATGGTTGCACTTGTATGCATAGATGCTCTGTCTCATGACAACTACTCCTGCATTCGCACATCTAAAACTTACAAATGTCACTAGTTTCCGCCAACTTGTTGATTTACATATTACAACAATGCATCTCATTTCCTCTTATTGGATCGCCGCTGTAATAAAATACAGAAATTTAAATTACTTCTCTGATGTAGATTGATCCTCATCCTCACCAATGGTCCCATTCTTACTACTGTCCACCTTTTCCTGAACCTGAGATGCGCCACACCATCGTGACTCTCAGTGTATGTGCTCATGTTTCATAATGTATTTTGCTTACGGCGCTCTCATGGCTCCAGCAAAATAGAAATAACTTGAGAAATGTTTCATCTCACAACTTGTGATGGCCCAGAATCCCAGCAGACTTAGCGACCCCACGCACCTAATATGTGGGCAGCTAATACCATTCATAACACATTCGAAAATCGAGACAAACACGCGCAGTGGCATGGTTGCAATCTCGTCATCGCTAAATAGCAGAAAGCAACGTATACTCACCTCTTGGGCAGTGCACAAGATACCGCGGAAAAAAGACAAACATACTCACGAGGCCATATTCCAAAGACATAATGCCCATTTGTTACATAGGTAAATGCAGATTGGACCCTGAGTTTAGTTCAGTCAACATGCAGGAACTATCATGCAACAAAAAAGGTGCCAGTTAATACGAGGAGCTGTCGGTTATCACGAATTTCTATTCAATCCTGACCCTGATTTTCAAGCAGGCAGTGAACAGGTTGATACTATGATATAACAATCATGATGATATAACGACCACGTTCCTCAATGAGTCGTAGAGTTAGCCAATAAACGGCAATTACAAATACGTCAATCACTACGCTACAAAGTATCACAATTTGGTAGGCCATTGAAGTTCTATGCACAAATTTTAAAAACCTATTCTGTAAATGGTATTACATGACATGTATGGTGAATAGCAAGAGATTCTCTTGATTTCAAGGTTTCGATTTCGGGTGTGTTCGTGTGAGCGATCCTGCGGATTCGTACAGGTTCACTGTACATAGGGTAGAATTTGTACCACAGCTGTTTCTGCTTGCTAGACAGATGGAAACTTTTAACCAATATCTTTTGACCAACGCAGAATGTATTATGCGTGCCTTTCTGTCCCAGATCTCTTTTTGTTCCACTCCCGCCTCACTCTTCCTCCTGAGTGCCAGGTGAACAATTTGCTTGTGTCGCACTACGGTTCTCAGGGGGAAGTCTACGACTTCATTGATTAGATCTCTGGGCTCCCTGTTCTTGGAACAGTCACTGGTGCTATCTTAGTGACTCCATGTGGCAACTCGTTCATCACGTTCTGGAAGTCACGTCGGAAAACATCGCAGGTGGCTAGTCAGTTCTCGCAGTATACGGCAAAGGGTTTCCAAGCTTTTCATTATTCTTTCTGCCGGAGACGATTGGGAATGCCGTATGAATGAGTATATAGGTTTAATCCTGTATTTTCTTAACATAGCTTTCCATCTCTCTAACCGAAACTGGGATACATTGTCGGAGATTATTCTATCTTCATGACCTGTCTGGGTGAGGAAATCTTTGTAGGAGGCTCTGTGCACTGCCTGTGTGATTGTCTTTTTCAGGGGGTAAGATGACATACTTATGTCAGTTCCACTACCACCACGATGTAACTATATCCTCTACCTGTGTGCACAAGATGGCGCATTAAATCGGTTGCAGCGAGGTGTTTCAGTTTAGATGGAAATACTAAATGCAGAGGTTCCTGCATTGACACCATATCATGCTTTGATTTCTGACAAGATTAACACACCGCCAAAATCTCCGAATTCGTCTGTCCATATCTTTAAAGTGGTACAGTGTACGTAATTTCCGGTAGCATTTCCTGGCTCCTAAATGTGCATAGCTAAAGTGAGTGTGCCAGATGACCTTGCTCACAAGCTCGTCTGGAATGCAAACACGCCAGGGTGCTCCTTCGTCTTCACTGCAAAAGAACAATAGTCCCTTCTGCAATGGGTAGAACAGCCTCAGTTACTCTCCATCCTGCCCTTTAACCTTTTCTTAAGAGCAGATAGAGCTGTGCCCTTGTCTTGTTCCCTGCAGATGTCCTCTAGGCTGGTGGTGACGTAATTGTCAAACGGCACTTTTGTAATATAATCCCGACTGTAGTGTTCTGTTTCTAGTGGGTTTTCGCCACTTCTTTCCAATCATACCGGTGAACGTGACAACCCATCCACAATTGTGTTTTCTCCCCTGGTATGTGTGTAACTGTAAAATCGTGCCCCTGCAGCATGAGTGCCCATCTCGTGACTTTCTTATTGCGGAGCTTCGACCTGTGTAAGAATCGAAATTTTTTGAAGCGAAACACTACCACCAAAGCTCCCAACTCGGTTACCGAGTAGTTTTCTCACATTTACTGGGGACACTGCTTCCAGGTGGTCTTCTACACCATATCTTACCCCCCCCCCTCTTTCTGATACCTCTCGAAGGTCACTACGCCTAAAACAGAGTATGAACTGTCCGTTCCCATGGAAAATTCCTTCACCAGGTCGGGTGTGACAAAATCTGTGCATTAACAAGCGCGGTTTTTTGAGGGTCCGAAATTCATCTTCCGTGACATCATCCCAGTCCCAGGGCGGCTTCTTGCCGCTGAGATGGCATAATCGCGGTACACCTATTTTTCTTCATATTTATGAATCTCTTGTAGGAATTTGCGACACCGAGAAAGCCACAGAGTCTTGGTTGTTGACGTTGCAAATTTGGCAGTCACCTCGAGCTTGTCTAGGCTTGGTGAGATTCCTTCTGCAGTGATGATATGGCCGAGAGATTTTACTCATGAGGTCACAATGAATGACTTCGTGATATTGATAGTTACACCACATAAACTGAACGGCTGTAGTATTTCCCTTAAGATCACACTATGTCCTTTCCATGTCGGTTCCGCAATTAAGAGGTCGCCTACGTAAGTGGTGATTCTTTGTTTCACGGAATACTTTAAGATGCTATCGAGTACCCTAATGAATGCAGCTGAGGACACGTTTAACCCGAATGGTAGCCGTTTGAATATATAACATCTAGGGAAGGCGAGGAACGCAGTGAATATCCTGCAGTCTGGGTAGAGTGTAATTTGTCAAAACTTGAACAGGAAGTCGAGGGTCGAGAATACTGCTACGCCACGGAAGTTTTGTAGGAGTTCCTGCAGCTTTTCGATATTATCTGTTTCTGGTTCTATGATGGTATTAATTTGGCGTGAATCCAGTACCAAACGGATTAAGCCTTCGGATTTTCAACCACCTTGAGAAAATTGTTATACAGCAGGCAGCTGGTTCAATGATGTCATCGTGTAGCATCCTCATGATCTCTAAGATAACTATATGACGATAGGCCAGTGGAATCTGGTAAGGTGGGATGAAGAATTTTGTATGCTCGCGCACTCGGAATGCAGATTCTAAATTACGGATAGCTCCAGTTTTCGGCAGAAATACATCCGCGTTTTCTAGTAAGATTAATTCCTGATCCTGCTCGTCATTCAGTGCAATGTTTTCTAAGTTCCCTAACATATCATCAGTAGCATAACACATCTCCCGTCGAGTTTGTTGATTTTCTTGGACGATGAAAGAACGCTCATGACGCCAAGATTGATTTCTACCTTCTTCCAGTTCTGTGGTTTAATTTAGGTTGAGGCATTAGGCAGGAATTTTCACACGTATTGCGTGATCAGCAAAAGTAATTTTCCTAACGACATCTTTTTGTGATGTGAGCTGTCCTCATCTCACGTCTAATATGACCTGATGTTGGCTCAGAAATTCTTTGCCAAATGTTATTTCAAATGCCAATGAAGGGACGACCAGAAAGTTCGCCTCCAAGGTGTGCCCTCGATAGCTGAAAGTCAACTGGCTTTGTATTCGCACCTCCGTGAGCTTTCCTCTAAGTGCGCCAGTGATTTTCGGTTTCATCAGCGTGCTGTCCATGGGTGATTTGCAATACATCTCTTGTAAGCAGATCACGATATCGCCTTAAAGTGGGTGCACTGTCCACAGTTCCGGTCAGATTGATGCCGCCTACGGTAACGTGAATAATAGGATGTAGATCTTGTCGTGTCATAACTTCTTTTTTCCCTTCCTTTGCGACTTCATATTCTAGCATGTTGGTGTTGCCCGTTCCGATAGTTCCTACCGCCTTGTTTTGAGCTGTGCCCGCAGAAATAAGAACACCGTGAATTCATTGTCCCAGGAAGGGGAAACTTTATTGACACATTCCTGGGGTCAGATACATCACATGATCACACTGACAGAACCACAGGCACATACACACAGGCAACAGAGCATGCACAATGTCGGCACTAGTACAGTGTATATCCACCTTTCGCAGCAATGCAGGCTGCTATTCTCCCATGGAGACGATCGTAGAGATGCTGGATGTAGTCCTGTGGAACGGCTTGCCATGCCATTTCCACCTGGCGCCTCAGTTGGACCAGCGTTCGTGCTGGACGTGCAGACCGCGTGAGACGACGCTTCATCCAGTCCCAAACATGCTCAATGGGGGACAGATCCGGAGATCTTGCTGGCCAGGGTAGTTGACTTACACCTTCTAGAGCACGTTGGGTGGCACGGGATACATGCGGACGTGCATTGTCCTGTTGGAACAGCAAGTTCCCTTGCCGGTCTAGGAATGGTAGAACGATGGGTTCGATGACGGTTTGGATGTACCGTGCACTATTCAGTGTCCCCTCGACGATCACCAGTGGTGTACGGCCAGTGTAGGAGATCGCTCCCCACACCATGATGCCGGGTGTTGGCCCTGTGTGCCTCGGTCGTATGCAGTCCTGACTGTGGCGCTCACCTGCACGGCGCCAAACACGCATACGACCATCATTGGCACCAAGGCAGAAGCGACTCTCATCGCTGAAGACGACACGTCTCCATTCGTCCCTCCATTCACGCCTGTCGCGACACCACTGGAGGCGGGCTGCACGATGTTGGGGCGTGAGCGGAAGACGGCCTAACGGTGTGCGGGACCGTAGCCCAGCTTCATGGAGACGGTTGCGAATGGTCCTCGCCGATACCCCAGGAGCAACAGTGTCCCTAATTTGCTGGGAAGTGGCGGTGCGGTCCCCTACGGCACTGCGTAGGATCCTACGGTCTTGGCGTGCATCCGTGCGTCGCTGCGGTCCGGTCCCAGGTCGACGGGCACGTGCACCTTCCGCCGACCACTGGCGACAACATCGATGTACTGTGGAGACCTCACGCCCCACGTGTTGAGCAATTCGGCGGTACGTCCACCCGGTCTCCCACATGCCCACTATACGCCCTCGCTCAAAGTCCGTCAACTGCACATACGGTTCACGTCCACGCTGTCGCGGCATGCTACCAGTGTTAAAGACTGCGATGGAGCTCCGTATGCCATGGGAAACTGGCTGACACTGACGGCGGCGGTGCACAAATGCTGCGCAGCTAGCGCCATGCGACGGCCAACACCGCGGTTCCTGGTGTGTCCGCTGTGCCGTGCGTGTGATCATTGCTTGTACAGCCCTCTCGCAGTGTCCGGAGCAAGTATGGTGGGTCTGACACACCGGTGTCAATGTGTTCTTTTTTCCATTTCCAGGAGTGTATTTAGACTTCTGCTAAGTTTCCTCTGTGATGGGTTGGGTGGCCAAATCCGATTTGATGATCTTGCTTTTCTTGCTGACATCGACTGTTGTTCTGCCAGTTGTTTCTTTACTTCTATGGTACTCCAGCCTCCTGCTGGGACTGCTTAGGATTTCGTTGTTCTCTCCAGTTTCCGTTTTGCTGTTCGTTACAATTATTGTTGTAATCGCCGATTCTTCTTAACTAGCGATTCAAACAACTTCACCGGACTACGAAATCATGACGCTTCTAGGTTCTTGCCCAGCATAATCTCCTGCTTGATTCTTTCTTGCATTCCCTGCGACCAAGATGTGTTAAGTAACGCGTCCTTGAACCCTTAATATGAGCGACAGCTCCAAGCAACACTGGGCATATGTTTCGCAATCGGCTCCTCTAATAATCCGCAGATAAATTCCATCTTGTATTTCAGTGGCCACGATTCCGTAAATTGGTTTCCAAACGATCCTTGTGGACAGTTAAGGCCTCCTATTGTGTTGTCAGCTTCACGGAGTAATGTTTCCGTTCGCCGAAGATGTATACAATTGCATTCTAGTTCTGTTTCTTCCATAATTTGTGTCACAGACGGCGGCATTCTGTCGTGCACCCTATGTCGGCTAGTGTGTTCTACTGCTTCATTTGCCTTTATGTTCGTGATGTACCCTCATATTGTGCATAGAAGTGTAGTAATATATCTCCTTCACTGATTATGTGGGAGTGCCAGAGTGGTGCCAGACTGTGATTCTGATTAAGTAAACCTCTGGCGTGCTTTTCCTAGCTCTTTCTGCTGTGAAGTGATCCAGGTCTGCTCCCCTTTAACATCTAACATTTTTGCTTGTTTATTCTCATACTGTTCGAGGCGCTTTATGTTCTTGGTAAATTTTTCAGAATGGCTCTGAGCACTATGCGACTTAACTTCTGAGGTCATCAGTCGCCTAGAACTTAAAACTAATTAAACCTGACTAACCTAAGGGCATCACACACATCCATGCCCGAGGCAGGATTCGAACCTGCGACCGTAGCGGTCGCTCGGCTCCAGACTGTAGCGCCCAGAACCGCACGGCCACTCCGGCCGGCGGTAAATTTTTCTTGCGTTTCCTGGACGATCGATCTTCCCTCTTTCTGGAGTGTGGTAAGAACATTTTTGATTTTGCACATATCGGTTTTGGCCTGTTTTACTCGTTATTTAGCTAACAAGGCGTCCTTTCGTGCACTTTGGGTACTAATCTTGCTGCCCTGGCATCACGATTTGCCTCGTTCACGACATATTGCTTCCTTGTCGAAGTTTTCTTGACGCTTTCTACCTCTTCGTTAACACCCGTGACTTCCTTCTTAAACTGCTCTATACTTTAAACAAGTAGTTAAGCTATCATATTTATCTTCTTCATTTCCTTAGTGATTACGTCCCTTATCTGCTTCGTGGCTAGCTTCTCTATCTCCTGCCTCTTCTTCTCCGCTTCCTGCATAAATCGCATGAGGGCGTCAGTCGAGATCCTCTGCTAATAGCTCCAGGACTAGACGAACGCGATCCCATCGCTCTGCGACGTTTTGTTCGTGAGTTTGATCTGTCGCTCTCACAAACGGTACGCCTTGCCATGCCTGCAAATTGTACATGGTGGTCTACTGCTGTTTCACCTTCACGCTCGTTGTCAGACTGAATTTCATCTTCAAAATCAGAAATTTTTGCGTTCAACGTGTCCGCAAGGTCAGCTGCTACGCTCGACTGAGAATCCTCCGCGATTTTCTCTTGAGCAGTGCTACCTGTCCGACATTGATCCATTTGTAATGCGTTTCGAATACTCTCAGTACTTTGAAGAAAAGGTGCCTTGCTTCTAGTGAGAACGCATTCGGGGCTCTACTCCTTGCTCGTCGTCGCAATGCCGCACAATTCCATCCTCAAATTTGCTCTGGAGAGCCACTAATTCCAACTCCCTGACAAATATCAAATAAATACCATAAATACAATATCAAATAAATACAGCCCTAATCTAAGACAACAGGCAAGATCTGCAGATTATCTGCCGTCCCAGATGTTAACAAAACATCAAGAACAATCAACAAATGAAACAGAAATTACAATAACAACAAATGAATGAAAATACAAACAAACTTACAAATCATGAATGTATTAAGTGCCAGAAATTCTTATGATTACGCGAAAGTAATTTACCTCAGTGCACCAACTGAATTTCAACATGGAAAAACAAAAACATTGTAGCCGAAATCGCACCTGCCGGTCACAGAATGTGCCACGAATTCAGGATCTTGACAAACTCGCAAACTACATTGATCTTGTAGTACGATTTGAAAGGCTACAGGCGACTACGAGTTTACAGCCTGACAAGTCACTTTACCTAGTAAGCCTTCCACTTGTCTGCCTGATCCATGCACCTGCTAAACTGATTTTGCCCTTTGACAGTGGTTGTTGTTATTTGCCTGCATTACAGGTTATCCGTTTAATCAGAATCAAAATAAACTTGAATACTGAAATAATTTAACGAAATGGTGGCCCTGTCATTATTGTAATCAATTTTAATGGCTGATTAATAGATCAACATGGGATTGATATTTTATAAAGAATTATCGGAAAGGTTTATTGATCACAAAGTAGGACAAAGCGTGATGACAAACAAATCATGAACTGTTGCCAATGTAAATGGAGACAAAAATAGTCAACACGCCATTAGGTGACGACTGGTTGGCAAACACTAAGATTTGTCTCATTAAACTATTTACTCTGACTCAGAACGAGGATAACGCAATCTCAAAGTATCTAACGCTGAATAGACTTTGATGGGTTTATTCTACATCACATGTAATACTACGTTGGTGCAACTGAGAACAAATGGCGATACTGTGATTCTGATTGTCCTAAAAAGCTGGATCAGCAATACTTCATTCCTGTCACGATGTGTCGCGCTGTCTCAGGTGACGGTTGTGGTGCAAGCGCCTGCAGAGTAGCGACGGGCGTCGCCTGTAGTTCGTTACTGCGAGCACGAAAATTCGCTTCTGGCGACCTGTTACAGGGATCGCATTTACACTCTAACAGAGTCGAGAAATCTCGGCAGATTCCAGCATGTGACATTCCCGTTCGCCAGTCATACCATGGACCAATTTGACGCACATATATGGCAGTGTGCGCAAGGAGATCAAACGTCAAGGCGGCAGACCTCACACGAATAAGACTGCCCTCAGCAAAGCAAGTTGATCGAGAAGGCTGAGGGCTAAACTGTCGGTACAGCTGAGTCCTAACCGCAGGCTCCTCAGTCAAGACCATGGACAGTGCAAGTCACGCTCAGGACGAGTGTCCCAAGTGGAACCCACTGCTAACAAGAGTTAAGACCAGAACCCTCTCCAGACTGAGGTCTGAATCAGGAGGCCAAGTGTCTCCTCTTCTCACCTTGCATCAACACAGGTAAACTCCACTAAAGTACTCAAATAACTGCCCAATAAGGGTTTCATGCTAATTACAAGACGCCATGCTCACCATGTCTCACCTCTAGCTCGTCTGCTCTACCCGTCTGACCAATCATAATCAAAGTTAACAACTTTATTCTCTTTTCTGGAGAAGCAACCAGTCCCTGACACATAAATTCCCGCACAGAGGGGAGAAGACGTTATGCTCCTGACTTTTTTCTTCCAATGGCCCCTTTAGGCAGGATGTTTTGAGTTTCCATTTAGCTCTAAAGTGGACAATACATATATCGCAGGGATCATTATCTGGATAAGCCGAACGTTACAGCATGTCCGACCAGAGGCCTCGGCTAAACTAGGAGAAGTGCATTTTTTTTTCAACATAGATCATTTCAGAGCCGCCATAAATGTTGTATTCCATTCAAAAAATTCTTTCAAAGGTCTGAAGTTTGCCAAAAAACTCAACAGGCCGCGGGGCGACACTATCTGACGACTCCCTCGATAGCGTCCGGTCCAGAGAGAACATGGAAACTCACAAAATTTTATGGGTACCATCCCCATTCATAAACTAAGTTTGTAAGACTGTCGAAACGCCTTGACCGGGCAACCTAATTTTCTCTTGCGTCCCTGCCCTGCTATGGCTAGAGGCACCTAACAGGTAAATCGAGGTAGGACGTTTTTTGTCTCTTCGGCCGAAAGCGTTGTCTGCACACCATTGTGAGAAATTCTTGGGACCAGCCTTCTGTCCCTGGTATGTGTTTCGAGATGACCCTTTCCATAATAGCTGCACATGGTTTCCAAACCCAAAACGTGCACTGGACGCTTTACTGTTAAATGACCAAACTGTCCATTTGTTCTCAACTCCAGATAATACTATTCCAAGGAGAGCCACCATAAGGATCTCACATCCATTAAAAATGTACTAAATGTACAAAATGTACGTCTTGTTTACAACTTCCTGTCGTGTCATAATAACGATGTCTTGTATGTAAAATCAACATTAAAGAATAGCATAGAATACGAAAAATAGTGAGCAAGTGACTCATCGTCTCTAGTGACGCCTGGTGCCATCTTAAATGGGAAACCTACCGCACTCCTGTTTATAGAGTTGAAAAACTAGTCCAGTGAATTGCACAGTCTTTTCAGTGTTTACGAACTGATCCGGAGTAGGTTAGAATGAATTCGTTACTTACTGCACAGACGAGTGCAATGTTGCACCCTAAAGTGAAGACGACATATCAAACACCACTTTAAATTGTAACATGTAACATGCTGAAATAGTAGTGCAGATCTTGTCAAAGTAGTTCACAAATGAAATGTGAGCCCAGGTATATGGGAAACTAATCGAAAAATTTTCATTAGAGATACGTTTGTAGCTAACTAGGACAACAATTCACTTTATTTTGAAGTCAGTTACTGTTGGTTATCAAAGATCGAAATTGTCTAGCTAACGACTCGTTTATGGATCCATTCTAACTAGAAATATTTAGCTTCTGTTATCGTAAACTTTCTCCCGTGTCAGTTTTCGTCGTTAAATATGATACGACCTGTACATATCAGTAGGACGGGACTGTCGCCCTCGTGTGGCCTCTATAAATAGCCTCCGGTCTAACGAACCTAATCTGACGTTCCTGATACATATCGGCGATGACTAACGACGTGCTGCCGTGTCTGGAAGACACGCCACACAAAAGCGCGAACAATGGACAGATCCTGCGACGGCCCCGGCCCACAACTGCGTCATGCAACAAGAATGGTGTGCTGAACAACTTCGCTTCGTCGTCGTAGTGTCAACTGTATCTGGGACAGCGAACACGAAAGGGTGTAAAACAACAGCTGCGTACGTAAAGTACGTTAATACAGTGAGCGCCACGATCTTCTGTGAGGATAAACAGTTAATACTGTTCTCATACCTAGTAAAAATTTGAACTGTAATAAAACTGAAAATTTTGTGTAAATGGGTGATGTACAGGGTATTAGAGATATTAAGTTCAGATATTTTTATTGGTGACTGAGGACGGTGTACTGAAGAACATTACAGCAGTTTTCTGTCATTTGCAGACTGATAAGTTTAGCTATTAGCAGTAGTATGTTTCTAGATAGGTCAGTACCACCAAGCACACATGGCAAGTGCAACCCATAAATGTTAATTTTCCCCGGTTCTGCAGGTCATGTTTCGAAATGTCGATGCAAGGACAGGAAGCAGATAGTCTATACTGACAGGCGTAGTCCACTTCGTGGTGCAGTCACCAGTGCGCGGAAAACGTCGAGTAGTAAATTAAATGACGTGTTTAATATCTCTACCTATACCCCTAACACTAATTAAGTTGAAATAGCCCAGTAGTATAATTATTTTGAAAGAGGTTATTGTTAATAAAGACACCAGGAAACAGAAGCTTTTGAAACGTGTTGCTACATGAGAGTGGTGTAGATTAAATCAATAGATCAGGTAAGGAAGTACTGACTCGAAATGGACAGAAGAAAGTTTATGGCAAAGCCTGACTAAACGAAAGGAACAGCTAATAAGACATATCAAAAGGTACCAATGAATCGTCAGTTTGGTAATGGAGGGCTGTGAGTGGCTGAAATGCTGAAAAGGCCAACACTTCACTACAGTAAGCAGGTTCAAGTAGCGTGAAACTGTTGGGAAGAGAGGAAGAGATCTTGAACGAGTCCTCAGACAGAAGTCCAAAACAATGTCAACTTTGTTAATGGCCTGCACGCAAGTGAGAGTCGGGTGTGAGATGCTGAAAGCACTCTCGTTATGAAAGAAGCTTTGTGGTTGCGCTCGCCGTCAGACGATTGTAACTCACTGTCAACACAGCCAACGACGCGTTCATGTAACTGCTGATTGGCGTGAAGAAGAGTGCAACCAGATGGACACGGAGTTGCAGTTTAATAACTGCAACGCTTATGGTCATGTGCCACCACCACATTTTTAGCAGATCTAGACTTTGTAAGTCCGGCTCCAGAACCATATACAGGGTGTTATAGAAAGGTACGGCCAAACTCTCAGGAAACATTCCTCACACACAAAGAAAGAAAAGATGTTATGTGGACATGTGTCCGGAAACGCTTACTTTCCATGTTGGAGCTCATTTCATTACTTGTCTTCAAATCACATTAATCTTGGAATGGAAACACACAGCAACAGAACGTACCAGCGTGACTTCAAACACTTTGTTACAGGAAATGTTCAAAATGTCATCCGTTAGCGAGGGTACATGCATGCACCCTCCGTCGCATGGAATCCCTGATGCGCTGATGCAGCCCTGGAGAATGGCGTATTGTATCACAGCCGTCCACAATACGAGCACGAAGAGTCTCTACATTTGGTACCGGAGTTGCGTAGACAAGAGCATTCAAATGCCCCCATAAATGAAAGTCAAGAGGGTTGAGGTCAGGAGAGCGTGGAGGCCATGGAATTGGTCCGCCTCTACCAATCCATCGGTCACCGAATCTGTTGTTGAGAAGCGTACGGACACTTCGACTGAAATGTGCAGGAGCTCCATCGTGCATGAACCACATGTTGTGTCGTACTTGTAAAGACACATGTTCTAGCAGCACAGGTAAAGTATCCCGTATGAAATCATGATAACGTGCTCCTCCATTTACCGTAGGTGGAAGAACATGGGGCCCAATCAAGACATCACCAACAATGCCTGGCCAAACGTTCACAGAAAATCTGTGTTGATGACGTGATTGCACACTTGCGCGTGGATTCTCGTCAGCCCACACATGTTGATTGTGAAAATTTAAAATTTGATCACGTTGGAATGAAGCCTCATCCGTAAAGAGAACATTTGCACTGAAATGAACCATTCACAGAAGTGTACCCGTGGAGGCCAATCAGCTGCTGATAGTGCCTGCACATGCTGTAAATGGTACGGAAACAATTGGTTCTCCCGTAGCACTCTCCATACAGTGACGTGGTCAACGTTACCTTGTACAGCACCAACTTCTCTGACGCTGACATTAGCGTTATCGTCAACTGCACGAAGAATTGCCTCGTCCATTGCAGGTGTCCTCGTCGTTCTAGGTCTTCCCCAGTCGCGAGTCATAGGCTGCAATGTTCCGTGCTCCGTAAGACGCCGATCAATTACTTCGAACGTCTTCCTGTCGGGACACCTTCGTTCAGGAAATCTGTCTCGATACAAACGTACCGCGCCACGGCTATTGCCCCGTGCTAATCCATACATCAAATGGGCATCTGCCAACTCCGCATTTGCAAACATTGCACTGACTGCAAAACCACGTTCGTGAAGAACACTAACCTGCAGATGCTACGTACTGATGTGCTTGATGCTAGTACTGTAGAGCAATGAGTCGCATGTCAACACAAGCACAGAAGTCAACATTACCTTCCTTCAATTGGACCAACTGGCGGTGAATCGAGGAAGTACAGTACATACTGATGAAACTAAAATGAGCTCTAACATGGAAATTAAGCGTTTCCGGACACATGTCCACATAACATATTTTCTTTATTTGTGTGTGAGGAATGTTTCCTGAATGTTTGGCCGTACCTTTTTGTAACACCCTGTATAAGCACTGAATGTATTGTATGAACAACCAATTGAAGGAAGTAAAACTTGTGGTAGAGTATAATGACATGGCCTTTACAACAAATAATTTCCCTCTTGTGACGTATCACATTAAAATTAACAAGTGCTAGATAGTGATTTGTGGATTAGCTTTTGTAAAAAATGCCACTTAATTCACTAGTGAAATTTACGAAATTGCTAAAGCTATTTTTTTTTACGTAACATTGAGCAGTTATGTAGATGGGAGATTCAACTGCAGCATTTTATCATCGCTGCCAATCACTCCTGATAAACAACATATAAAAAAATGATGATATTCTGTAGTTTCTGTGAGTGTGTAAATAACGAATAACTGCTCGTAAATCCTCTTTTGTTATTGTAGTTCATTCTTTTTCTTGGAACTGGTGTTTAGATCGAAGTGATTTCGACAGCGTTACCATCCATGCTTATGAGAGTTTTAGTTCCACTATTGCTCTTGTTTGACATCGTCTTTGTGGGCTTCTAAATTTACGCAAACCGATGAGTCGATCAATATATCCACCTGCCTATTAGCCTACTGGTCTACCTTGCGAATGAATTACAGCAGCGTTTCTGTGTGGCGTGGATTCGACAGGTTTTCAGTGGGTATATGGTAATAGTTGCCTACGCACAGGTCACGCAGTTCCCGTAAATTACGAGCCTGTGGTCGATGTGCGTGGAGAAGGCGCCCGACAACGTCCTATTGTTCCGTCCTTCAGTTACTTCCTATAGATGCTCAAGACAGTAGGAGGCAAACAGCCCACTGGCTACGCTGTTTCCGAGATGAGGCTTCCCTAGGGCCGTGTCGTAACGATCTGACTTTCATCAAAGCATCTCTTGGCAGTGGATTCCTTTACATTTACATATACCTCTACATCCATGCTACACTTGCTATACTACCCACCGTACGGTGCGTGGCGGAGGGTATATTGTACCACTACTAGTCATTTTTCTTATTGTGTCAACATGGTAAAAAGCGAGGGCCGTCTGCTGCAGAACTCCTTATTCATTTGGGTGTTATTCTGTCTCGTCTAGTATTCCAGAAGATACGATTCTCTCGCAGAGCAGCTCTCACGTTTTAAATGGTTTTCGTATTAAATGTCTTTGTCGCACTGCCATAAAAGAAAAATGTTAATATAAACGAGTTGCGATCTCCTCGTTTCTCACGCATAGGAAGATCACTTTTGTAAATCCTGTTTTGTTTACCAAACACACTCAATGTCAGTTTTATTATTGCATCTATTTCTTAGTTTTGTATTTTCAGTCACTGTCTTCAACTGCTGTGACTACACAATTTCATCAACTTTTTCACTAACGCCATTGTTTATTTTTACTATTTTCTATTCGATGCGTTGGTTATACATTGTTTTTGACTCCTGATAAAAATTTTCAGGTCCTCTGCCAAACTGGCTCCATGAAATTATTACTGGACTAGAGAGAATCGATTAAATGCCGCCTGCAAAACGAACGTGGCTCACATACGATCAGATAAAGCGTATTACTTCCACGTCTTCCCAGTTTAAGAATCTGTAAAATTCCTCCAGTACAACTGGAAATAGTTTTGCTGGTATCAAATCTCTTTGCCTGAATAAATACTCTTTTTCATTTTGAATTTCTCACTGTCCTGATGATGTGTAATGTGAACTGTAGAATTGACGTATAGGCGTACATAATCTACAAAGCCTTAAGGAGAATGTTTTCACTCAGTGGACGGGCAACTATTAGAATAATATACAGTAAATAGTTTGGAGACGGACTGCTATATGGTAAAATCTGCTAGTTTTCATCTTACCAAAATCCCGAGCTGAAATGTTCTTGCAACGCAATAATTCTGTGACGCTCGAGTGGACGACTGTTCATCTACGTCCGAATGCAGGTGGGTGCCAGCAAAATATTTTTGCATTCAGAGGAAAAATGGTGACAGAAATTTCATGAAAAGATCCTGCCACACGAGGAACGCCTTGTGTTAACGATAGCCACCCTACTTCGTCTGTCATATGCGTGATACTCTCTCCCACATTTCGCTATAATACAAATGAGCCAACTTATTTGAAATTTTTCAGTGTCGTCCATCAATCCTATCTGATGCGCACGCCACACCGTGCACCAGTACTCTAGAATAGGACAGACAAGGGTAGTGTAGGGAGTCTCTTTAGTAGACCTGTTGCATCTTTTTAGTGTTCTGCCAATAAATCGCAGTTTTTGGTTCGCTTTCCCTTCACCATTATCTGTGTGATCGTTTCAAAAATGTTATTCGTAATTCTAATCTCTAAGTATTTAGTTTAATTCATAGCCTTTAGATTATTGTGTTTTATCGTGTAACCGTACTTAGAACTCAAGTCCACTGCCACTTTTCGAACCAAACAGAAATCTCCCGTAAATAATTTTGGAATTAATTTTGATCATATGATGACTTTACAAGACGGTAAATGACAGCATCATCTCAAAAAAATGTAAGAAGATTGCACAGATTGTCTCCTAAATGGGTCGGCCGGAGTGGCCGAGCGGTTCTAGGCGCTTCAGTCTGGAACCGCGCGACCGCTACGATCTCAGGTTCGAATCCTGCCTCGGGCATGGATGTGTGTGTTGCCCTTAGGTTAGTTAGGTTTAAGTAGTTCTAAGTTCTAGGGGATTGATGACCTAAGATGTTAAATCCCATAGTGCTCAGAGCCATTTGAACCATTTTTCTCCTAAATGGTTTACATAGATCAGGGAGAGCAGAGAGCCAGTAGCACTTTCTTGCGGAACGCAAGATATAACTTCAGTTTTACTCGATGATTTTCCGTTTGTTACTACGAACTGTGACCTTCCAAACAGGATATCATGAATCTAGACCACACCTCAGATGATAGTCTCTCGAAACGCAATTTCATTACAAGTTGCGTGTGTGAAGCGGTGTCAAACGCCTTCTGGATATCTAAAATTATGTAATCAATTTCATATCCCTGTTGATAGCACCCACTACATCGTGAGAACAAAGAGCTAATCGTTTTTCCGATGAACGATATTTTCCGAATCCGTATTGGCTGTTTATCAACAAACCGTTTTCTTCAGGGTGATCCATAATGTTTGAACAAAGTATATGTTCCTACTGCAAATGAACGTTGTGATATGGGTCTGTAATTTAGCGGATTACTCCTATTCCCTTCGTAAGTATTTTTGTGACCTTCGCGGCTATACAGTCTTTAGGTCCAAATTCTCTTCAGGCCATGCTAATGTAGGTTTCCCGCGATTTCCCTAAAACACTCCACACAAATGCCGAGTTGGAAACTTTGAAAGGGCACGGCATATCGCCTCCTCCATCCATCCATCCATAATCCTGGCTTGTGCTCCGTCATTAATGATCACTTTTTTCGACGGGACGTTGAACGCTAATCTTCCTTCCCTCCTTCAGCAATAATTCGTAACCAGTATATTCGAGTTGATCACTACTGCTTCCACGTATTTTGTCGGCCTCTGATAAGAAAAGATCCATAATCTCCTTTCAAGTTCTCTGAAGACAATGTCATTTTTTGCTGAATACCAGTGTTGTTGTTGTATTTTAATCTGCAGCTGACTGGTCTGTTAACATAGATCGTAATGAGTACCCGCGTACGACACAGTTATATGAGGAGACGTCCTGATGGACAGTCCACCGAGCTGTCGCTTGCAGCGGAAGTATCCCGCCTCGAATGACTTATACCAGACCAAAAGTATTTTTAAATGTTGTGATCTGACTGGCTTGCCACCTATCGACTATGCATTTTTGTACTATCTATGCTTGAACCTTGTTGAATCTAAAGACACAGGAGGACAAGGCGCTGAAAGCAAACACCGTGCAACAGTAGTTATGACCAGAACATTCACAGCACTTAGAAATGCGGCACTATATGAATCAAAACTAAACATTTGCTTGGATCAATATACGTTACCCGATAGCGTGGGTACAGAGTAATATAAGGGGCAATCAAAAAAGTTTCCGTTCGAATGCCGTACGGTCCAGAATCGGTATGCCAATCAGACACTATTGCCTTGAGCTTTGAGGCAGCCTTCGCACCGACGCGCCAAGTTGAAGATAATAGTTTGGAAACGCGGCGTGTCCGTCAGCGTGGAGAATTCCGTAACTGTCTGCTGCAAATCCTCGTCCGACAAAAATCATCGACCCTTGAAAGCCTATCTTAAGGGGAGTCGTACCGCCCAAACTGACAATTTGACATTTTTTCTTTTATGCAAATTATGAAAATATGGATGTTTATGCTTAATTTGGTGTTGGTTTTATTGAAATATTCGGTTATTTACTATTTTAAATAAATATTTGAAAATAATCATACAGTGACATTCCCGAGAATTTTGTTTTCCGTCATTTCGCATATTGGTATTTTTCTCTAGAATTACATAGTCTAGAAGGCTGCGTTTTTTTTTTGTTTTTTTTTTGTAAAGAACTGTCCGTTTCTTAAGTTACCTACACTGGCGGTACTTCGCAGTAAACTCTTTGAACTATACATTTGTTTGTGTTTGACAACAACAGTTATCCACTAGCCGCGTTTTAGTTTCTGTGTTTCCTATGATAGTTTTCGTCATGACTAAACCAAAGGGAGTGTTTAAAAAAATACGAAACAAAGGAAACAGATACTACAGAACTAATATAGCAGCTGTAAAAAGAGTGGTTAGCGCCGAAGGGCGTGATAATTTGGTTGTAAATAGTGACAGTCCTTCTACTCCTCCGAGTGCTTTCAAGAAAAAACTGCTGGGTAATGATGTATAATACAACGCAGCTTGAGACAGTGAAACAAACTGCAATATCATTATTAATCTCGATATACTTATTTCAGCTTTGTGTGAAACAGTGTGTTGTCGTATATGTTGAGGGGAAATTGAAATTTCTGAAAAGCTATCTCAACGCAATGGTCAGGAGTACATTTTATAAATAATGTGTTTGAACTGAAAAAGCGAAAAGACTTTCAAGGCTCCAGAAGTAACTGTAAAGAATGGGCTTTTTGACACTAATCTAAGATACTTCTATGGACGTAGATGTATAGGAAAAGGCCATTACGCTGATAAGGTTCTTTCTGGCTTGCCGAACCTCCCTAGTTCCCCTACAAAATCTATCAAATACAACTCCATAGTAAGAAGTAGTGTCAAGGCGTGTGCTATGGAGTCAATGACTACAGAAGAAGAGCAGGCTGTAGCAGAAAATGGTAGTTCTGATATAGCAATATCATTCGACGGATCCTGGCAAAAAAGAGGTTTCCAGTCAAAGAATTCATGTGCATCTATTATCAGCATCGACAGTGGGAAAGTGTTGGATGTTGATGTGTTGACCATGTACTGTCAGGGCTGTAGGCAAGCAGGCAAGAGTACTGAAATGCAAACTAAACATGAAATGAATTGTCAGAGAAACTATGAAGGAACTAGTGGAGGAATGGAGGTGGCTTCTGCAGTGAAAATGTTCCGACGTTCCTAGCATGACCGTGCTGTTCGCTACATGAGTTTTCTTGGGGATGGAGACTCACGATCGTATGAGGCAGTGGTGGAGAGTAAACCCTATGGTGACTTGTCAATTTCAAAACTAGAGTGCATTAATCATGTGAAAAAGAGGATGGGCACAAGACTACGTACACTCAAACAGCAGTTGGGAAGTACCAAGTTATCTGATGGTCTAAGTATAAGACGTCGACTGACTGATAAACAAATTGATCAGATTACACAGTATTATAATATGGCTACTAGAAGTAACAGAGATGGTATGAAGAGAACTGTTGGGGCAATTTATTTTCACAAGCTGCCAACAGTTGCTGAACCAATACACAACCTGTGTTCTACTGAATGGTGTAAATACTTGAAGGCAAAAGGGGAGGGTAATATAGACACTTTCTCGCACAAAATTACTATACCAGATGCTGTTATGCTTGCCATGAAACCTGTGTTTCAGGATCTTCCCCAACCGGAGCTGTTGAAGAAATGTCTCAAGGAAAAAACACAAAATGCGAATGAATCATTTAACAATGTTGTATTGTCAAGGATACCAAAAAACGTGTTTGTTGGAAGGTCAGTCTTTGAGCTTGGTGTTTTGGATGCTGTTCTTACTTTTAATGATGGCTATTCCGGAAGACAACAGGTTTTGGAATATCTTGGCATTCATAACGGTTACAACACCACTATAAGTGTGATGGACTTGGACCAACTGCGATTCATGAAGGCAGAGATTGCAACAAATAATATGTCAAAAGAAGCCAGATCCGAGAGAAGGATGGCAGCACTGCGTGAGGAAGATGAAGGAGGAGATGAGGACTACCATACAGGAGGATTCTAACATATTTTTTATGTATCAGTAAGCTGTATATTAAACTTTTTTCTTTAAACGCAATTTTCTCAACATGACATTTTTCAGTATAAAAGACCCTTTTCTCTGAAACTTCTGAATCTACATCAATGAATTATTTACCACGTAACACAGATAGTACAATGATGTTGTAGCTCTACTTTAGTAGTATTTACTGTAATAGTTAAAATTCGAGAAATTAAAATTGTGAAAATTTGCAGCAAAAAATTATATGTTTAGGAAAAAAATCATAATTTTTTCCCAGTTGTTATTTTAAAGTGATTGTAGAGAAATACAGTCACAAAAAATGGGAGAACATATGATAAAAGCACCACATTTTTTTTTATTTATGAATTTGGCCAGCTATGGACCGCATACAACTTAAGACTTATGGTGTTTCTTTTTCTTCCGTTCTTCCCAGTACTTCTTCATTTTCTCGCCAACTGCTCGTCTCTGCCCATCTGTCCACACTCTCTTGGGTCGAGGTTTTGGCGCATCTTCTTCATAGTTTGCGTTTTCTATAAGTAGCCTAAAGTTATTCCTGTCACGTATTATTTCTTCTGTAACACCTATTTTGTTGGCGTCTTTCTTTACTGCTTCTATCCATCCTACAGTTTTTTTCAGCTTACTAACGTAATTAAAAATTTTCTTTGTAATCTGTGTTTCTTCTATTCTTTTTAAATGTCCATAAAATTTTAGCCGTCTCTTCCTCATTGTATCTGTGATCTTTTCTGTATTTTTGTATAGGTCTTCATTTCTCCTTTTAATCCACCTATTTTCCTTGTTTTTCTCAGGACCTAGAATTTTACTTAATATTTTTCTCTCTCTTTTTTCTAGTTCTCTTAATTCGACTTTCTTATTCAATGTTAGGCACTCTGATCCATATGTTGCTTGTGTCCTAATAACTGAATTATAATGTTTAATCTTTGCTTGTATGGATATTGATTTCTTATTGTAGTAGTTTTGTGTTAATTTATATGCAAATTCCAACTTTTTTACTTTCTTTATATGTTGTGTTATCCAGTCCATTGGCTTGGATCCATTCCCCCAGGTATTTGAATCCATCAACTCTTTTAATTTTTCCATACTTTGTCTCATAAACTTTTCTGTATTATGTTTGTGTTCTATATACTCGGTTTTTTCGTAAGATATTTTTAGCCCAGTCTTTTCAGCAATCTCGTGTAACATATCAAGCATAACTGTTGCGTCTGTTCGGTTTTCAGTTAGCAATGCCATATCATCCGCAAAGGCTAAACATTTTATTTCAAATTTGTTCTTTCCTTGGCCCATACTTATACCCTTTGTGCCTATGTTTTTAATGTGTTTCCCCATGTTTTTACTACTTTATCTAAAACCAAGTTAATGAGAATTGGGGACAGTCCGTCACCTTGTCGAACTCCTGTTTTGATTTTGAACGGTTCAGAAATTTCGCCTTGAAACTTAATTCTTGATGTTGTATCTGTGAGCGTTTGTTCAACTAGTCTTCTGGTGTTTTCATCTATTCCTGATTCATAAAGTATCTGGAATAGTGTTTGTCTGTCAACTGAGTCGTAGGCCTTCTTGAAGTCTACGGAAGTAACTACTGTATTTTTATTTTGTATAGCTCTCACTCTCAAAATTGTTTTTAAATTAAGAATCTGTTCTGCACATGATCTACGTTTTCTGAATCCTGCTTGATAATCTCCTATATTAGGTTCTGCTTGTTCCTCTATTCTATTTAAAAGCGCTTTAGAAAGTATTTTGTATGTCACTGGTAACAAGGATATGCCCCTGTAGTTGTTGGTGTCTGTTTTATCTCCTTTTTTATGGAGAGGGTGGATCAATGCTTGTTTCCAGTCACTGGGTATGATTCCTTTTGTCCAAATGTCTTTAATTACTTTGTGAATTTTCTGACATGCGGATAAGTCCCCTAGTTTCCACATTTCTGCCACTATCCCATCCTCACCTGGTGCTTTGTTATTCTTCAATGCTTTGATAATCTTTTCTATTTCTTCTACTGTAGGTGGTTCCGACGGTGGATTTTCATGTTGTGGTTTTTGAAATTGTAACCTGTCATTAGGCTCCTCACAATTTAATGGATTTTCAAAGTATTCAGCTAAGATTTGGCAGTTCTCTTTATTGCTTAAAACCATTTTTCCATTTTTATCTTTAAAATGTAAACTTGGTGACTGGAATCCTGTTAAAACTTCTCTGAAAGTCTTATAGAAGTCTCTAGTGTTGTTCCTTTTGAAATCAGAATCCATTTCTTCTACTCTGCCTTTGTCATATTTTCTTTTCACTGATCTGATGATTTTTGCTGTATTTCTCCTTTCTTCTTTAAACTCTTCCCAGTATTCGTGGTTCTTATTACTGTTCCATTTTTTCCACGCCTTTAGTCGATTGTCAATTGCTTCATCACACAGCTCGTTCCACCATCTGTGTTTTGGTATTCTTCGTGGCTGTCCCATTTCTTTAACTGACTCTATCACTGTTTCTTTAATTTCTTCCCAATTATCCATTTTTCTTGTGTTTAGTATATGAAAGAATTTGTCCTGCTTTTGCAGGAGAAATTTAGTGTTTACTCTTGGAAACCTTCTTGGTATTGGTTTTGGTTTGTTTGGTTGGAACATGGTCTTTATCTCTGTCAGATAATGATCTGAGTCTATGTTTAAGCCCTTCCTCACTCTGACATCCAAGATTTCCTTGTAGTTGCGAGTTGTTATTGCCACATGGTCCAACTGATATTCACCTTGATTTGGATTAGGTGATACCCACGTTTTTTTTTCTTTCTTGCAAGTTTCCTGAAACATGTCGACATTAATTTTAGATTAAACTGTCTACAAAAATCTATGAGTCTTTCCCCATTTCTGTTGGTTCTTGCATGTGCTGGATAATCTCCAACTACTGATTTAAATTTTATTTCTTTGCCAACTTGTGCATTAAAGTCTACCACTAAAATTTTTATATGTTATTTTGGTAATATGGATGTTTCGTGTTCAAGCAATTCTCAAAAATCTTCCACTTTTGTCAACATTTGCTCTGTTATGTTGGTTAATAGGTGCATGTGCATTTATAATAGTGTAGCGTTTATTGCCTGACTTGATCGACAGAAATGAAATTCGTTGTGACGGGGAGCTAAAATTAGTTATTGATTCCGTAAGTTGCTGTTTGACCATAAATGCTGTCCCTAATATAGTCGTATTATTGGAATTTTTAATGGCTGGTTTTCCTTTGTAGATCCTGTATCCACCTGATTCAAATGCATTTTCATCCAGATACCTTGTTTCTTGAAGAGCTAATATAAGTAAGTTGCGTTGATTGAGAGTGTCCGTTAGGTGTTTTAGTTTTCCAACTTTCATAAGTGTGTTGATATTCAGAGTCCCCAGTAGATGTTTTTTCTTGGGTCTTATCTTTGAAGAAGTACTAGGAAGCTCCGACTCTTCCTTACATGATGTTCTAGGCTCTCCAGAATCCAAAGGCCTAGTTGCACCGCCATGAATAGCGATGGAAGATTGGTTACTTCCTGGAGTAGTTTTCATTTTGAAATTTACCATCATGTCTTAGGTTAAAGTTTGGTTTGGGGAAAGGTAGTTGAACCTTTCCATGATAAAAATTCAAGCATTTAGCTTAGAATTATAAGTGAGGCCGCCACTAACATGTGGGACAGACGCCTTTTGCAGCCGCCCACTGTGGGAACAGACGCTACAGTCTGGTGCTTTTATACAAAAGCCTGCCTCTTCCGCCAGTTCCGCCGTTCTGATGATCTTCATCGCCGCCTTCACTGCCATTGAGGTCTTCACCGTTTCCCTGCCAAGGGACCCTCACGATGTACTATCACCCGGGCCAGGTGAACCAAGGTTTTTTAACGAGGTATTACTCCTCCCCCTCCTCCTTTTTCAACCGGGCTTGGGACCGGCTTTGGCGGAGTTAAAAGCACCACATTTATATACTCAACAGTTCCTGAGAAAACGGGGCATTTATATAGCCAATTTAACATTGTCTAAATAGGGTGGTACGACTCCCCTTAAGGAACGAAGGCGTTATAATCGCGTGGAGAGAGATCAGGGCTACAGGGCGTGTGCTCCAGTGTCTCCCACTTGAGTTGGAGTAATTCCTGCGTCACTACATTCGGAATATGTGTACGGAAGTTATCATCAAAGAGCAGCACCCAGCACGGAACTCAGCGCACAATTCCACAACGGTGGCTTCCGACAGACAAGCTGCCCATGCACATTATTTCTTTTTCCGATGGACGTCTACCGGTTTTTGTCTTTCGGCCGTCAAGAAAAGACTATCATCACGTTGGTCCTGTTTGGACGCATTTGATAATAACGTGGCCATAATTACCATTTCCGCATTTACCGCTCTCACGTCGGAAAGGCACGAATGCCAAGCTAATCCCTTGCCTACATCTCGGTGCTTATATACACTCATCGAGTAGCGCTACATTGCATGTACGCTACGGAAACGCCCACTGATCGCAAATATTTCATCGTCCCTTATACTTCGCAGAACCGAAGTTTCAGTGTTGTTGTATGATGTTCTTTTATTCCTCATCGAAGTGCAGTTGTGCAGTTTTAATGGCACACCTTCTGGCAAAGTTATGGACAATGTGAGAATCAGACTGATACAGTGCAAATAGACTTAAAACGATGATGCGAGCCCACACATTACTCTTCGTAAATGTACACATTGTTGTGTTCCACTGAACCCATATTTAATTTCTGACAATGGTTTATATCGCATTGCATGCCTTGAGACTAAGTGACTTCACGTTAAATTCGAATAAATACCAAATATTCATTTCCTATCACTAGATCCTTAAATCACAGTTCTCAGCTTCGGAACCTCTACCATAATGGTATGGACACACTCCATGCCACATCAGTGACTTTTCCATAATAAATGCTACATATACCATTACCAGCACAGCGCACGCTGCTTCGCTCGCTTATACTGTGAGGTCTGCATAGAATTATTTTTGTTTTCTCGTATTTTATGTTGTCCACAAACTGCAACACTTTCTAAACTTTTCACCCTAATTAAGGACACAGATGCGTGGTCTTCCCGGAATGTATTTCTAACCAAAAAGTGATTCTGGTATCCAGAGTGCAAGGTTTTTGTTAATCATGCCTTTTGCGTTCTTATGAAGATATGTGACAGAAATGTTCATCCCATAACACATATTTCAAATGGTTCAAATGGCTCTGAGCACTATGGGACTCAACTGCTGTGGTCATAAGTCCCCTAGAACTTAGAACTACTTAAACCTAACTAACCTAAGGACATCACACACATCCATGCCCGAGGCAGGATTCGAACCTGCGACCGTAGCGGTCGTGCGGTTCCAGACTGTAGCGCCTTTAACCGCTCGGCCACTCCGGCCGGCTATAACACATATTTCTTCATATCTAACCGAGAACTGAAATACCAGTTTTCACAGGTTTAAATTTTTGTAAATGTAACGAAATGTCTTATTAAACATTTTCATCCTCTATACGCTTCCTTATTAGCTGAATATGCAAAAATGCTGAACACGTATTTTTTATTTCTGAATGAGAAAACAAATATCAGTTATCGTAGCTTTGGCTTGAAAATTGCCTCAATAGACGCATACTTTCCAAAATCCTTTCATCCTCTATTTTATCCCCTTAGGACTTGAATTTCGAACAACAATTTCTTAATCGATGCCTACAGTATGAGATCCACAACCTCTCCTAAATTCAAGTTTCTATCCTTAGCGGTTTTGGCTGGGCGATGATGAGTCACTGAATCTGTCAGGCTCTATTTCTCCCCCTTAGAGGTTTAATTTCCAAAAACAGTGAAACAATTATTTTTTTCATTCGTAAGCGGGAAGCCAAACATCAATTTTTAATGATCAACGTTTACAAAAGCTTTTGCAATGATCTATTTTATAAAACGTTTCACTCCCTATTTCACCACCTTAGGGGTGTAATTTCCAAAAATACTGAAACACAATATTTTTTATTTTTAACGGAGAAATCAGATACCAATGTTAATTAATGAAGCTTTAAAAATACTTGAGATATTTAATAACGTCATATTAAAAAAAATCACCCACTAATTCACGCCTACAGGCAGACAAGATACCAATTTTCGTAGGTCTAGCTTAAAAACTGCCTTAGTAGCGATATTTTAAAAAAAAAACTTTCATCCGCTATTTCACCCTCTTACGGAAGGAAGATCGATAAATCCCTTTTTGGACGACGCCTACAGTCTAAGATGAACTGCCTCAACAAATTTCAAGTTTTTGTCGTTAGTGGTTTTGGCTGGGAGATGCAGAGTCAGTGAGTCAGTGATTCGGGACACTGCCGTTTTTATTTAGAGATTCCGTGTTTCTGAGAACCAGAAATAAAATTCAGAACTTTCTCTAGAAAACAACTGTTTGCGGACTATTACTTGTAAGAAACTGGACCAGCAATACTTTTTAATTCCTGGAAAGCTCTTTGGTTTCCACATTTTTGCAGGAAATAATACCGGAAAAAAACAAGAAAAACATGTTCCGTAAAAATGTACTGTAAAATGCGTACACTAAGAGCTGTGAACACTTCTTCTGTAGAAGAGAATTCTCCACAGCAGTGATAATGAACAAGTGCTCATAGCTCTTAAGGTATACAATTTAGAGCCCATGTCTACTAGATATTATGTTCTTTTTTTGGTCCATACTACAACCTCTTAAGAGTTTCCTACCCTACAATCTTAACTTCAACAATATCGGTACAGGTATTCCACGGTCAACCGGTATTACACTACTGGCCATTTAAATTGCTACACCAAAAGTAATGCATATGATAAACGGGTATTCATTGGACAAATATACGTATTATACTAGAACTGACATGTGATTACATTTTCACGCAATTTGGTTGCATAGATCCTGAGAAATCAGTACCCAGAACAACCACCTCTCGCCATAATAACGGCTTTGATACGCCTGGGCATTGAGTCAAACAGAGCTTGGATGGCGTGTACAGGTACAGCTGTCCATGCAACTTCAACACGATACCACAGTTCATCAAGATTAGTGACTGGCGTATTGTGACGAGCCAGTTGCTCGGTCACCATTGACCAGTCGTTTTCAATTGGTGAGAGATCTGGAGCATGTGCTGGCCAGGTCAGCAGTCGAACATTTTCTGTATCCAGAAAGGCCCGTACACGACCTGCAACATGCGTTCGTGCATTATCCTGCCGAAATGTAGGGTTTCGCAGGGAATCGAATGAAGGGTAGAACCACGGATCGCAACACATCTGAAATGTAGCGTCCACTGTTGAAGGTGCCGTCAGCGCGAACAAGAGGTGACCGAGACGTGTAACCAATGACACCCCATACCATCACGCCGGGGGATATGCCAGTATGGCGATGACGAATACACGCTTCCAATGTGCGTTCACCGCGATGTCGCCAAACTAGGATGCGACCATCATGATGCTGTAAACAGAACCTGGATTCATCCGAAAAAATGACGTTTTGCCATTCGTGCACACAGGTTCGTCGTTGAGTACACCATCGCAGGTGCTCCTGACTGTGATGCAGCGTCAAGGGTAACCGCAGCCATGGTTTCCGAGCTGACAGTCCATGCTGCTGCAAACGCCGTCGAACTGTTCGTGCTGATGGTTGTTGTCTTGCAAACGTCCCCATCTGTTGACGTGGCTGCACGATCCGTTACAGCCATGTTGATAAGATGCCTGTCATCTCGACTGCTAGTGATACGAGGCCTTTGGGATCCAGCACGGCGTCGTATTACCCTCCTGAAGCCACCGATTCCATATTCTGCTAACAGTCATTGAATCTCGACCAACGCGAGCAGCAATGTCGCGATACGATAAACCGCAATCGCGATGGTCTACAATCCGACTTAACCAAAGTCGGAAACATGATGGTACGCATTTCTCCTCCTTACACGAGACATCACAACAACGTTTCACCAGGCAACGCCGGTCAACTGCTGTTTGTGTATGAGAAATCGGTTGGAAACTTTCCTCATGTCAGCAAGTTGTAGGTGTCGCCACCGGCGCCAACCATATGTGAATGCTCTGAAAAGCTAATCATTTGCATATCACAGCATCTTCTTCCTGTCGGTTAAATTTCGCGTCTGTAGCACGTCATCTCCATGGCGTAGCAATTTTAATGGCCAGTAGTGTAGAAGGATTTTCAGTTTTAACTTCCAGATCTATTCTTTCCGATCCAGGGTCCCTTATCACAAACTGATACATTTATCCTTCTGCATCGTCCCTGACGGTTTGTAACAACGTGTCGGAATCACCGTGTACGCTACGTGGGTATTACATTCCGCATCCAAACGCCTGAGGATGGAACGCTAATCTACCTAAACAGTTCCTCTTTAGTAAAGGACAGTATTGTTATAATTACTGTAGTCGGTAATTGCGATGTTCAGGTCACAAAGGATAAGTTTATATTCGCTACATTTACTAGTGACGGTATTTATGAAATGTTCAACGTGAAAGCCGTGGAAAATAAAACGCTTACTGGTGCCACAAATACAAAGTTACGACAGATTTTAGTCCAACAGCCACCGTGTGTCTAGGATTAGAGCTAAGTCGCCTTTCCACTCGGCCTGACCTTTGAAAGCACTCCGACATTTTACATCCTGAAATGAAGAGCGACATTAATTATTTTCGGTACGCACTGCGGAAATGCGCGGCAGGGAATGACGCGGGCTTCTGTCCGCCGCTTACTTTGCGCGAGTTTTTATTCTCGCTCTGCATAATACGCCATTAAGAGCGGAGGGCTTTCAGCTCCGGCGACGCTGCAGGCAGCTACCGGAGTGTATGCACGAGGCTTCCAGGCGCTCAGACGACTTGTTTGCGCCGGAATGGCAGCTGCAGACGGTCTGGAGCCTCCGATAAATACAGCAGATAGCCCCGTATGGGGACGTGACTGGCTGGCAGGCAGTCGGATTTAGACGGGCGGAGTCGGCGTCAGCTGCGTCGGCGGACAGGCGAAGGTACGCCTACCGCTGGCTGGGCCCTCTACCGCGGCTGCCCAGGTACCCAGCGGGTGGCTGCGACAGGCTGAACGCATTTCGCAGAAAACGTTCGTCATCCATCTACATTCTTCGATTGTCGTGACTTATTCAGAACTTGTCAGACGGGGAACTGAATGAGTCACAGCCAACACCGTCGTGTGCCTTATTACCATACGGGTCACTGCTCCCACCAGTTTCTTCTTCATTTAATTCTGATCCATATCTACATCTACGTACATACTCTGCAAGTCACCATACGGTGCTTGGCGGGGGATACGTAGCACCACTGCTACATATTTCCTATCCTGTTCCACTTGCAAATGCAGCGAGGGAGAAACGACAGTCTTATACTTCTGCACGAGCCCTGATTTTTCTGATATTGTCTTTGTGTTCCTTACGCGACGTGTATGTTGGTGGCAGTAGGAGCGTTTTACAGTCTGCTGCAAATGTTGCCTCTCTACACTATGTGAAAAACGTTTCGCGAAAAGAACCTCGTCCTCCTCCATGGTTTCTCGTTTTAGTTACTGAAATGTCTCCGTAGTACATATGTGGTGACCGGACCAGCTGATAATAAATCTAGCAGCATGCCTCTGAAATGAAAACAAAATGTGTGGCCGGTATACGTGGGCAGTAATCCTCTTCTGGGGAGCTCAGTCACCTAGTGTAAGTCTTTTTATTTCGCACCACTGCGGCGACTTGAGCAACGATGATGATGAAATGAGCAACATCTCCGACCGGCAGGGAATCGAACTCAGGGCTTCATGACCGAGTGTCAGTAATGCTAACCACAAGACCACGAGCTGCTGACAATACGGCTCCGAATTGTCTCGATGTCTCCTTTTAATGTCACCTGATTGATATGCCAAACACTCAACTGGTGTTCAAGAACGAGTCGCATAAGTATTCTATAAGTGGCCTCCTTTGTAAATGAGCTAAATATCCCAAGATTCTTCCAGTACACCGAGGTCAGCGTTTCGCTTTCCCTACAACCATATTTGCGTGCTCGTTCCATTTCATGTCGGTTTGCAAAGTTACACTAGATATTTGTGTGTGTGAAATCTTATGGGAGTTAACTGCTAAGGTCATCAGTCCCTAAGCTTACACACTACTTAACCTAAATGATCCTAAACCCATGCCCGAGGGAGGACTCGAACCTCCGCCGGGACCAGCCACACAGTCCATGACTGCAGCGCCTGAGACCGCTCGGCTAACCCCGCGCGGCACTAGATATTTAGTCGGTGTGACTGTGTCAAGCAGAACACCAATAATACTGTATTTGAAGATTACAGGATTGTTTCTGCTTCTCACCTGATGAAATTTAAATTTTTCCACACGTAGAGCAAGCTCTTATTCACCACACCAAATACAAATTCTGTTCAAGTCATTTTCCATCCTCTTACAGTCATTTAAGAATGACACTATGCAGTGGACCACAGCGTCTTCAGCAAATGGTGGCAGAACATGGCTCACCCCATTCGTCAAACTGTTTATGTATACCGGTATACAGAACAAGAGCAACTTCGCTGGGTGTTCCTGAAGATACGTTTGTCTCCGATGACCCCTCGCCGTCCCACACGATGCATTGGGTTCTGTTGCTTAAAACGTCTTCTACCCACTTACATATCTGAGAACATATTCCGTATGCTCAGACCTTGGTTGTAGTCTGCTGTATAGCATTGTGCAACTCTCTTGCAACTGCCAGAAAACTTTCTTCAAATGGGCTATATAAAATAATTTGGGAATAGCATGTCATCTGCCGCATAAAAAATGAAAAGTAAGTCGCAGGTAATGTGGTTACAGAAAGAAATTAGAAAAAAAACTGCAAACTAGTTGCTCAACACTGAACTCTATAAAACACATGCTGACTTGGTGAATAAAATCAATGTATCAGCTTACTTTCACGAAATTACAGAAAGAGTAAAAGCACATGGACAAAAGGTAAAGCCGGCCGGTGTGGCTGTGCGGTTCCAGGTGCTTCAGTCTGGAACCGCGTGATCGCTACGGTCGCAGGTTCGAATTCTGCCTCGGGCATGGATTTGTGTGATGTCCTTAGGTTAGTTAGGTTTAAGTAGTTCTAAGTTCTAGGGGACTGATGACCATTGATGTTAAGTCCCATAGTGCTCAGAGCCATTTGAACCATTTGAACAAAAGGTTATAAAACAAAAGCAACAGAAACAAAACTAAAAACAAAACATAATCATCTCCCAACCTGACATAAATCTCACCTAAAAGTGCAGGAGTCTACTCGATAAAGGACTGAAACACAACATTAATATTAATGGCGAGGGCAACGCAATTATGACCATGGATGAATAGAAGTACATGGACAAAAGACTAGATTTCTTGAACCTTAACAACATTACCGAGATCACCTGTGGTCCAACAAAGAGATACTAGAGAAAAATTCGACAAATATGTTAAAACATTCATTGAAGATCAAAAGAAGACACAGAATAATCCAGAGGTACTTACACAAAATTCCTAATCGACACGACACAAACAGAATTTTTCTGTAAGACCTGTCATTAATTACAGACATTCTCCATTCTATCACCTAGCCCAACACACACACACACACACACACACACACACACACATATATATATATATATATATATATATATATATATATATATATATATATATATGCGCTACTAAAGAAAACTCCAGAGTTAATAACAGGATCAATAATATAGAAATTTCAGAAGTGGCAAGCATGATATGAAATGATGCCACCTTTATGTATAATTGCATTGTCCATTGAAAAACCTTTCAACATCATCACAAAAGGACTAAAACAGCAGGACGACACACATTACAAACAAATTGAAGTTCTCATCATTACAACTACACAAGATTACTTTTTCTTTTACACCCTAGACAAATAACTGCCAAATAAATCACCAATTAATGGCCACTTAGCCTATATATTCATTATCAGGAAACCTCTTCATTTACATCTATACCCGGCGAACAACTGTGAAGCGTGTGGCAGAGGATACATGTAGTGTATTCCATTCATGGATGTAATGTAAGATGATTGTTTCTTTATCTCTATGCCAACATGTAACAAATGGTTTCACATGCAGTTTTAACAGCAGCGGCATGGACCTATATAATTTTCCTTGTGCCCTTTTCTTGTGAGAAAATTTACTATTCACTAAATAAATTGGTCACCTGACCTGAAGACAAAAGGATTATAAGTAGTTTCAGTATTTTCACTTAAAGTCACTAATAAAAATTCTTGAAATTTCAGCTACTTGGCTATAGTGAAAAAAATGAAGGTTCAATGAATCAATGAAGCACAATTTTGTTCCTTTTAGTTTGCAACGAAAGTTGTGGAATGATTTCAGTTTTTATCTTATTATTTGAAGTTAATCTTGTAATCCCCTACTTTTGTGGCTGAAGGCCACACTCGAAAATATATAAAAAAAAGTCTTTCTCTAAGGACGAGGTCAGATACAAATATTAATAACAAAAATTATTTGATGTAAAACATAGTTTAAAGAATGATAATTGCTGAGTATGTGCAGAGTAAGTATCAACAGTACATCTGTAGTTTCACAGCTAAGGAATGCAAAATACAGTTGATATTGAGGAAAAAAACATGAGATAATGAACAAAACATAGTGCTGTTAAACTGCAAAATTTTGTCTAACTTATTTCTACGGGATAGCAGAATAGTAGGCTGCGAAATATACGTAGTTTCTTATATGGAAAAAGGTCTATACAGATTTCCAAGCAGCTACTTCTGAGATGCACAGCGTGTTCCTCCGAGTAGGTGCCAGTGGAGATTTTTCAATATTTCTGTTACGCTCTCTCGACAGTCAAATGTGCTTGTATCCATTCATAAGGCACTTCATTGTATAGCACTATGCCTCATGTCTAGCTTTAGGCTGATACGCGTCAAACACACTTCAGGACTATGGAGCATGTTTTTTAGTTTCCCAGTATCCCACCACAGCTCATACCCTGCCATTTTCTTTGCGTACAACTGAGTTTATGTGGTTATGCCACATCATATCTCTAAATATTTGTATGACATAGCATATTCTAGTTGTGACTTATTAATCCCGCGTCAAAGGACACTAACTTCTACATTTCATAAAGAGCATAACTTTGCATTGCTCTACATTAAGAATAAGTTTATACACTCCTGGAAATGGAAAAAAGAACACATTGACACCGGTGTGTCAGACCCACCATACTTGCTCCGGACACTGCCAAAGGCCTGTACAAGCAATGATCACACGCACGGCACAGCGGACACACCAGGAACCGCGGTGTTGGCCGTCGAATGGCGCTAGCTGCGCAGCATTTGTGCACCGCCGCCGTCAGTGTCAGCCAGTTTGCCGTGGCATACGGAGCTCCATCGCAGTCTTTAACACTGGTAGCATGCCGCGACAGCGTGGACGTGAACCGTATGTGCAGTTGACGGACTTTGAGCGAGGGCGTATAGTGGGCATGCGGGAGGCCGGGTGGACGTACCGCCGAATTGCTCAACACGTGGGGCGTGAGGTTTCCACAGTACATCGATGTTGTCGCCAGTGGTCGGCGGAAGGTGCACGTGCCCGTCGACCTGGGACCGGACCGCAGCGACGCACGGATGCACGCCAAGACCGTAGGATCCTACGCAGTGCCGTAGGGGACCGCACCGCCACTTCCCAGCAAATTAGGGACACTGTTGCTCCTGGGGTATCGGCGAGGACCATTCGCAACCGTCTCCATGAAGCAGGGCTACGGTCACGCACACCGTTAGGCTGTCTTCCGCTCACGCCCCAACATCGTGCAGCCCGCCTCCAGTGGTGTCGCGACAGGCGTGAATGGAGGGACGAATGGAGACGTGTCGTCTTCAGCGATGAGAGTCGCTTCTGCCTTGGTGCCAATGATGGTCGTATGCGTGTTTGGCTCCGTGCAGGTGAGCGCCACAATCAGGACTGCATACGACCGAGGCACACAGGGCCAACACCCGGCATCGTGGTGTGGGGAGCGATCTCCTACACTGGCCGTACACCACTGGTGATCGTCGAGGGGACACTGAATAGTGCACGGTACATCCAAACCGTCATCGAACCCATCGTTCTACCATTCCTAGACCGGCAAGGGAACTTGCTGTTCCAACAGGACAATGCACGTCCGCATGTATCCCGTGCCACCCAACGTGCTCTAGAAGGTGTAAGTCAACTACCCTGGCCAGCAAGATCTCCGGATCTGTCCCCCATTGAGCATGTTTGGGACTGGATGAAGCGTCGTCTCACGCGGTCTGCACGTCCAGCACGAACGCTGGTCCAATTGAGGCGCCAGGTGGAAATGGCATGGCAAGCCGTTCCACAGGACTACATCCAGCATCTCTACGATCGTCTCCATGGGAGAATAGCAGCCTGCATTGCTGCGAAAGGTGGATATACACTGTACTAGTGCCGACATTGTGCATGCTCTGTTGCCTGTGTCTATGTGCCTGTGGTTCTGTCAGTGTGATCATGTGATGTATCTGACCCCAGGAATGTGTCAATAAAGTTTCCCCTTCCTGGGACAATGAATTCACGGTGTTCTTATTTCAATTTCCAGGAGTGTAGTTTTTGCACCAGACTCATACTTTGATGAAGTATAACTTGATACTACTGGAGTTTTTGGTGGATAGAATCCCCTGCATCACTTGCGTAGAACTTGAAACTGTAACCAATACTGTCTCCTAATTCATGAATGCGTAATGTAAGAAACACAGGCCGTAGTCGTACTTTGTCTGTAGATTATTCTGCACCCAGCCTGACGTGCTGCATCTTGCACTGTTCGGAAATTTTCGATGGGGTTGCAAACCACTTTTGTATCTCACTGTAACGTATTACCAGTAGAAAGCGTATTAAAAGCTTTTTGAACTCCAGGTACGCAAGATCATCCTCATTTTGCCGGCCGTTGTGACCGAGCGGTTCTAGGCGCTTCAGTCCGGAACTGCGCTGCTGCTACGATCACGGGTTCGAATTCTGTCTTGGGCATGGATGTGTGTGACGTCCTTAAGTTAGTTAGATATAAGTAGTTCTAGGTCTAGGGGACTGATGACCTCAGATGTTAAGTCCCATAGTGCTTAGAGCCATTTGATCCATTTCATCCTAATTTTCTCTATCAATGAGGATATCATGTGTGAAGAGTGGAATTTGAGTTTCTCATTATCGTTTCAGTTCCTCTAAGGTAGAGAAATTCAAAATATAACAGTTCTTTTGATGACATTCAGCGGCGTTGACACAGTACAGCAAAACTCATAACCGAATACGTCACTCCCATATTTTTAGAGTACCGTAACTGAGTCGGTAAAAACGGAACCCTAATAGAATCACTTTCTTATCTGTCCGTCTGTCTACCTGTTGAGACACCCATTTCTCAGCAACGGGTAGAAGTGGTCAGTTAAAATGTATGTCAAATATTAGATCTAAGTACCTTCGGTGGTGTAAAAAAATTAAAGAGGTGTGATAATGCAGTCAAAAGATACCGCCATGTATGTCTGATTTTTTACACTCGCAAACTCACTCATCAAAACCTATGGATGAAAACTGTTCGTGTACAAAATTAATTTTCTACGAAAACCTCACGGCGCGATTTTCACTCGCACCTGTCCAGTTATTTTTTACACGCCAGCGTCTGGAAGACTTAAGGAGCACTAAAAGAGTTGCTAACTAGTGTGTCCCCTGGTAATATCATAAAACTGCAGGAACTAGGAAATTACCAGCGCTAGGCAAATGTTTTGGCGGAAGGCGCAGAGCAAACAAACTTCGGTATGCGACGCAGGGCAGGCGTCGGAGGCAGCTCCCACCCACTTGTTCCGTAAACAGCCGCGCCGCTCGGCCTGCACACACACACACACACACACACACACACACACACACACGCGTACCCCAGCAGATTAGCGACGTTTGCTACGTTATGTAGTGCCCCTCTCGACAGCGAAACGCTCTCACGGTGAAATCATTTCCCCGCAGTTGTTCCCGACACCGCACTTCTCCACGTGGGGCGTTACCTCGCCGATGTCTGAACCGTAACACAGGTTGCAACCATATCTCTGAAAGAGGTTACTTGCAAAAGCCCAGTTAGAAGTGGAACAGTGAAAAAGCATTTCCGTATCTCTCAACAAATCCAAATACACTAAATTTCACTGCTCTCTCCTCTACCGTCTATTACTTGCCTGACAACCTACCTTTTATTATTACTCTCTGTTTTCCGCAGTCTACGCCGTCTGGTACGTAAGTTGTAACTTGTAGGCATAGTGTGGTGAACCGTATTGCCGCACGCTAAGCAGCATCACTATAATCCATGAGTCTTCCGCACGTATTTGAGTGCAGGGTGGCAACAGATGACGACGAAACAAATACTCAGCAAATCATAAGCTATCACTCGCTAATGAGCACCATGTCCGCTTCTGAGGTTCAAGATCTCATTACTGTTGGTCCTTTATACACAGGACGTAGCTTGTAAGGCAGTAAATATGGCGAGGTATAATTTTCGCTGTGCTAAAGTGGAGGACGTATCAAATTTCTGATGTACGCATGCAATTTTTAACGTTAATCGCCACCGAATTATGATATCTACTTTCTCTTTGTTAGATGCCTTGGCGTTTGCAGCAATTTAAGTAAGAGTTAGCAGCAATCTAATATTGCCATTTTTTATATTACAAAACTTGAGAATTCCTGTTGATTCTTAACAAACAAAACCAGCAAAATTCCGCTTATTAATACTCCTTGAAGTGAAGGAAACGAAAATAAACTTTAAGAACGCTTATTCAACTTAAGCAACCTATAACATTAACCTATAACATTCTGGAACCTATGACATCGTTTGGTTACAAAACTTCACATCTGATGATGATGGATATCGTTTCGGCTTGGACTGACAGATCCTCTTTGACCACAGAAAATGACAAACTACTTTTGCCATTAAGCAGTGCTATAGCATGAGCAGATGCCTTGTGGTAATTAGGGCAACATGTTGGCCGGTATATTACAGCTATATTTCTTGCAGACTAAGAAAAAGCGCCGGAATACGTGGACTAGCGTGTTGCAGTGGTCCGTTTTATGGAGACCGATAAGGGCTTTACGTGGAAGGGACAGGTAATAAATTAGGTAGCCTTCCATAGCTGCGAAAGTGTTGCCGGTGCAAGATTTTGAGCACTAACTGATCTCTCGATTAGGTCCCTCAAATGTTCGATAGGATTCATTTTTGGCGATCTGGAAGGCCAAATCAATCTCTCTAACTGTCCACAATGTTCTTCAAGCCAACTGCGAACAATTGTGGCCCGGTGAAACGGCCAATTGTCATCCATAAAAATTCCGCCATTGTTTGGGAGGTCCATAAATGGCTGCAAATAGTCTCCAAGTAGCCTAACATAACGATTTCAATGACCGGTTCAGTTGAACCGGAGGACCCAGTCGATTACATATAAACTCAGTCCACACCATAATGGAACCACCATCAACTTGCGTTGTGCCTTCTTGACAACTTGGGTCCATTGCTTCCTGGGATCTGCGCCCGACTCGAACCGTACCATCAGCTCTTACCAACAGAAATGGGCACTCATATGACTAGATCACGGTTTTCCAGTCGTCTATGTTCCAGCCGATATCGTCAGAAGCCCAGGAGGAGCGTTGCAGGCGACGTTGTACTGTTAACAGAGACACTCGCGTCAGTTGTCTGCTGCCATTGCCCATTAACGCTATATTTCACCGTACTATCCCAATGGATACATTCGTTGTACGTTCCACATATGATTTCTGTCGTTATTTCACGTAATGTTGCTTGTCTGTTAGCACTGACAACTCTATCGAAATGCCACTGCTCTCGGTGGTTAAGGGAAGCCCATTGGCCACTGCTTTGTCCGAGTGAGAGATAATGCCTGAAATTTGGTATTCTCGGCACACTCTTGATACTGTGGAACTCGAAATATTGAATTCCCTAGAGATTTCCAAAACGTATTGTCCCATGCGTTCAGCTCCAATTACCATTCCGCTTTTGAAGAGTTTTAATTCCCGTCGCGCGGCCATAATCATTTCGGAGTCCTTTTTACATGAACCATCTGAGTAGAATCACAGCTCCACCAATGCACTGCCCTTTTATACCTTGTGTACGCGATGCTAACGTCATCTTAAGTGTGCGTATCGCTATCCCATGGTCATTGTCACTTCAGTTTAGTTTGGGGATTGTACTTCGGCAATGTTCTGTAAATCGTCGCATTCGCCTTTAACGCAGGACACTACTGAAACAACTACCGCGCCGAAGAAAGGGAGTAATTTCCCGTGACGTGGACAACCTGCGTTAGGCTCATGTACTCAAATTTCAGGAGAGGTCAAACGCCCCCTCTATCCCGCTCTTGTGGACGTATATGCTTAAAAGGAATTACACGGTATTAATCGAAATTTACGTTCTTGGACGCCACAGTACGATTTCTTGGATACTAAAAGTATGAAACTGTTGTAACAAAATACCGTACTGTGCATATTTCAGTAGAAAATGGTCGTCAAAGAAAGGCAGTATAGCAACACGCTAGATACATCAAACAGAAGCGTCTACCATCAATGCATAGCTGCTGTGCAACATCGATAATGCAGTGGGTGGATTTATGGCTTAGAATATTATTTGACGTATTGCTTGTACGCAGATGTAAAGACCCATATTTGTGGGGTCGCACGATTGCACAACAATCGCTTGAAGCAGTTACCTCCACAATATATCTAGCGCTAAGCGTACGGAGCCACTTAAAGCGGAACGATCACATAAAACCGATCTTTGGATGGGAATGTGTCAGACTGATATTCGTGGAAGAATCCTTAGGAAATGTAGTCCATCAACGAAGGAGGTAGCTGCAAAACCCTTGTTTTACCAATATTCGAATATTGCTCTTCGGTATGCGATCTGTACCAGACAGGATTGACCCAGGAAATAGACGGACAGCTCGTTTCGATACAGATGTTTTAGAAATAACGAAAGCTTCACGGACATGATCAGCCAACCCCAGTGGCCGACGCTGCAAGCGAGGCGTTTTGTATCGCGATGTAGTTTATTGTTAAGGTTCCGAAAGCTTACATTCCTACAACAGTCAATAAATATATTGCTCCCCCCTACGCATAAACCGTGAAACGACCGTGGAGATTCGAGCCCACACAGAGGCTTATCGGCAGTCCCCGCGAAACGTTCGCGGCAGGAACAAGAAAGACAGTGGAACAAAAAGTACCCTCCAACACACACCAGAAATTTGCGTGTTCGATCCTGGCTGTAGTGTTTCTAATTTTTTTCTGCACAACAGTGCCACACTATAAAACATTTTCTTAACTGTTTGAGTACTACAGCTACCGATTTTTCAATACTGAACACGACATTTACTGATCACAAATGAAGGAAGTAGTCACGAAGACTGATAACCAGTTAAGAATAAATTACCAGACATTGTGCAGAAATAAATTTATCGACGTGGATATGCTAAATATACTTGTAACATTCAGTAAGAGCGACCGGATGCCATATTGTAAGTATGGTATCACTTACAGCACCCACCTCCGTAGGTAAACGGTCAACGTGACTGACTACCAAGTGGAGGATCAGGATTCGATTCCCAGTACTGTCAGTGGATTTTTTCTAGGTGAGACGACTGGCACGGGCTGCAGTCAGCTTCGTCTGGACAACTGAAGACCTACTTGACAGAGTAGTAACTATTGAAATGTCTGGAAACCCCATAACGACAGAGAGCGGTGTGATGGCCACATGCACCTCAATACCGCATCCAATGACGCTACAAGCAGAGATGACACGGCGCTCAGTCGGACCTGATTGGTCCGCCTAGGACCAGAACGCGAAATATCAATGACGGAATGCCTTTCAAAAAATACCTTATTGTCAGAGCAGATGCTGAGAGCGACTCACCTGCATTTCAAAACATTTAGCGACCCGTTTGGATTATACCACTTCTCGGCAATGTTGCCAGCACAGTAGCTGCATGCAACTGCACTACCAGTTCTCCCACATATCACATCTGTGAAAAAGCAAATGTAAGCATTCCATTCATCGAAATGGATCGTCGTCCCTAATGCATATTAGTCCCGTATAGGGTGTTTTTGGTGGCGTTTTCACACGCGAAGTGATAGAGATAAAATTTGAGTTTTTCAAACAGAACTTTGAGCAGCAGCGCATTTCCTAACAAAGTAAACAGTGTGAAGAATTTCTTGATAAAAGAAACAGAGATAGTCCAAAATGAAGCTAGACGGATTCGTCCTTTTTCATTACTTGTGGAAAGGGGTACAGCCGAAAAAAGGGAAGCAATGCTGACAGTGGAGTGGAAAACATGGAGGGGTGTAGCGTGTAGTGGAAAACAGAGTTAACGTTTGCATCCGAAATACGTCTCTGAAAGTGAAGTGCCAAGAATAGTTGGGAAATGGTGGTGCTGAGGCAATTTTGATATGAAATCGATATGTATAAGGAGGTTGTTTGTGTTGTTGCCCCTGGATGATAATTACACGAAATATTTTTCAGGATTTGTAAGCAATGGGTCCTTGAGCCACAGAAATATTCGAACACCGAGAAGTAAGTTTAAACAGTTTATTAACAAAAGGCTGACTATAAAAAACACACGCTGCGCGCACCCATCGTCACTGTGTCCGACGTCCTAACACCGGCTAATTATGGTCGTATCGAAAGGCTCCATGGTGAGCTAAGAAAAGAGACATACTCGCGCCCGAGGCCGCGCTAGCTACATGGCCCGCTGCGGACGGCGGCCAGTCGCTTACTCTCCCCTGGCGCACTGCGGCCGGACGCACGTCTACTGACCATGCAAACTGCCAGCATTCCAAGATAGGTTGGCTGACGAGTGCATGCTACATACTGTACGCCTACCTGCAACCCGTAGACCCTTACATATGCAAATTAATTAAACTGATAAATTAATTATAACCCCACCTAAGCCCATTACCACAGCCACCCCCAGATTCCTTAGCCTGTACATGGGTCCCCACCCTCTCCCCCTCCTGGCCTATCCTCCTCTGAATTTAGGGGGGAATTTAGATTTTTTCTGGGAATTTCTTTATCCCACGGCTGTGCTGATGCCCCACCCCTCCCACATCCGGGAACTGGAGGGAAATTGAGAATGGCATTGCCCTTTCCAGGACTCAAATTCTTGTCCTTCTGGACAGAAAGGTCAAGTGCACTCCCCAACACATGGAAACTATACAGATGCAGGAGAGGAACGTTAGGTTAGTGCACTTTATTTATTTTGGTTGGAAAACTGAAGTAAACATCGGTTTTAATTACAAATTCATCATAAAGATCGGTCCTAATTACACACCTACAAGCATAGTGCTACACGAGAGCGCCTAAAACCGCAATACAGCTCAAAAATTGACGCAGCATACAACTGGTGTTATCCTGCCGCGAAAAAATATCAGAATACCACTTGAAAGTAGTGGCAGGCACAGACAAACTCTACCCTTCACCTACAAGCTGGTGGAGAGAAAGGCTGGAGTGGAAAATACTATCTTTATTTGTTTGGTGGAAAATATGTTCAATTGACGAGATGCTGATGTTGGAGACAGAGGAGTTAAATAAGAAACCACACAGCCGAGGACAGTATCTATCGCTGTTTGTTATTGTTCGCTACAGATGCCTGTTCAACAATGACCCTGCAGTCCAGTTTATCGAAGCCTGTACATGCTACCACAACTGATGGAAATGGCTTCACTGTTTTAATTACACATCGAATTTGCTGTGAAGAAAATAGCAGTCGTCATCAACAAGTCATAATACAAGACATGTACTTGGGAAATTGTCATCCCAAAAGATTGCAGAGGGGTGGCATTTGAACGTGAATTCTCCGTGATGTACGCGTGGGAACTAGCAAAATTATAGGCACTCCTACCTCCCTTCACCCCTCCCTCCCTCCCACCGCGTACAAGAGGGACACAGGCTTTTTCAAACGGTCAACTGCTACTGCACTCCACGTATTTATCTGCGGCATACCCACGTGGTCGCTGGCAGCACCCGGCCCACCTTGAGTTGGTGGTTCAGGTATTGGCCCTTTGCCAACACAAAATGACGTCTAGCCAACTAAAAAATATGAGACAAAAGAGGGCCGCGCCAAGCTTAACTCATTGTTTGTTTAAAATGTAGTGGCATCGCACTGCACCACATGCCTCCACCTGCTCGGGGCGCAGCTTTGTCGCTGAATTCAGTCACAGAGGGCATGCCCAGCAAGAGTCCACCATTCTGAATGTGAAACACTTCACTGTACAAATTGTATTTAACATCAACACATCTCTTATAAATGAGCATCTATTAAAAAGGAAAATACAACCGCAGTGCTAATAAATGTCCTCTTTCCACGAAAGAGGATGAATGAAAAAACTGCTGCTTCTTCGTGTGCATTTTCGTGCAACAGAACGTGAGTGCTACGTCAATGTACCAGCTATCGAAAATATTCATGTCGGTTTTTCCTTGCTCTATTTCCTACTAAGACATAGCCACATCCATCAAAACCTATACTACTACTAATAATAATAAGCACAACTTATGCGGTAAGCGTGATTGAGGGTACATAAATTTCCGACTTAAAAAGATGTATAAAAATCGATTGATTTCCTAAGAGACAGAACATCAGTCTCCTGACTTCATTCTACATGGTTTACAAACAGCTCAAGCAGCAGATATACACTGGCGATGTCTTCCTAGCACACCAGGATAGTGTAGAAGGAAGCATTTTTATCATTTAAGGTTTGTCACAGCATTGACTGTGGTAGGAAGTGTGCATGGTGGTTGTATATCTGATGTCGAACAAATATATCCTGGATTAGAGTATTAAGAGCGTTGCATTCTGAACGACAGGTACTTTGGGAACAGTATGGCTCTATCAGTATAGCATTTTTAGGTGTAGAACCGTGTAGCCATAGGAGTGTGTGTTTATGCTCTACGATCATTTTTCTCATGTCGGTACCTTCCTGGTACTGACTCCAGACAATGGAATAACATTTAATAATATTTTCAACTACCTAGTTTCAACTAGTTTTCAAGGTCATCCAATCACACACTTCCCACATCCGAAACTCACGCAAATAGATCGTTGTATATATGAAATATCTTAGAATTTTTGGTAAGTTAGCGAATAATACTGGTAAACATTCTCGTACAAAATCTTTATTAACTTTTGCATATAAATTTACACACAGAAAACAACCCTTTCCTCATTTTTGTTAGGTGTAGTTTTATCAAAGTCCGATTCAATTTTTAACTTGTAACTTGAATCCACATCCGAATCATCTATTTCTTTCTCCAACCAGTAATTTGACAAATACAGAGAAGGTACGTTCTCGAATTTAAATACATTTCTAATTTTCTTCCTGTAAAACACTTGTTTAATGGCTTTAATTATTAGCTCACTTCATTCCAGGTCTTTTTCTAGGCGAGAGCATGCGGGGATTTTAATTTTTCCTCTTATCTCCTCAATGACGCTATTGTTAAGCCGTTCCATATCTTTCTGTGTGGATGTCGGAAACTCTTCTGCTCCACATTCTTGCGGGGTTTCTGTATAGAACCTTAAGTTTACCATTTTTGCAGACGAGTGTCCATTAAATATGGTTATTCCACAGGTTTTAACTTGGCAAATGGTTGTTCTGTTGCTAGATGGACATCATCCATGTCGCCACAATTAGATAGAATAGAACCATCCCTCCTAAGCCGATCTAAATGGGGATAGAGCTTAATAATCACATTTTTTGTGAATCCCTTAATGTAGTAAACATTCTCGATTTCATTGATTTCGGCTAGTACTCCAACACGCAATCACTTTCCATCGCTGTTTACTGTAAATGTCAATATTTTATATATCCCCTTCGTAACTAGATTTCTCCATACCGTGTTTTTAAATCTATATGTAAACCTGGCCTGCACATCCACAGCAACTTCTTTCTTTTCCAATTGCAGCTTATATTCTTGCTGTATGGCAGTTGTCTTCTACATATATTCCAGTTTTCTTTTATTTACTTCGAGGTCTTCCATTTCCAGTCTTCTTTTCCGTCCATTTAATAGATTAACTGGACTTAAACGAGTAATTTATTTAATGGAGAATGGTTTCAATTTGTCTAATACGTTGGTTCTTTCTTTAAGACATGTGATATAACATTATTTGTAGGAGCCAGTCCCAACTCGGCGATATCTGTATCTGACTGTATTGCGGAGAACGATGTTCTAGACTGAGATAAATAAGTTTCTCCTGCTTTAACATAACTCATCAGTGTAATATCTACATTTTCTTTGTTGAAGTTAGAGTTAGGAAACTCCACATGGCTTAGAGGTATATAATTAAAGCTGTATGTAGACAGAGCGTAGCTTTTAAGCTTTTCTCGGTCTTGAGAATCCGGCAGATTTACCTGCACCCCAGTCAATTTCCGGGTGTTGTTATTACCGCAAGAGACAAATTGCAGAACGTTGTTAAACACGACCCAGCAACTGTTCTGTAAATTATTAGTTAGCTGACACCACATAGACGCAACTGGCACAGAGTACAGTGTAGCACATTGTAAATACTAGAGTCAAATTTTCACTCTATAGCGGAGTGTGCGCTGATATGAAACAGTATTTACAATGATACTTCCTGGAAGATTAAAACTGTGTGACGGACCGAGACTCGAATTCGGGACCTTTGCCTTTCGCGGGCAAGTGCTAGGAGAGCTTCTGTGATCTTTGGAAGGTAGGAGGCGAGGTACTGGCGGAATTAACGCTGTGAGGACGGGGCGTGAGTCGTGCTTGGGTAGCTCAGTTGGCAGAGCACTTGCCCGCGAAAGGCAAAGGTCCCGAGTTCGAGTCTCGGTCCGGCACACAGTTTTAATCTTCCAGGAAGTATCATTGTAAATACTGCTTGTTGGTGTCTAATACACTTAAACAGTCTTGCGCAGGGTCGAACACACGATCTATTCTGTAGTTGTATATTGTAGCATCCAGCCTGCTAATGCCATGCTCTTTAGCCAAAGAAGACGTAGAAGTTCCCCGTACTCGCACGTCTGGACACTTCATAAAACCTATAAGGTGATTACCGGTAACTTCATTCACACCTCGGCTTGTAACTTTACATATTAATTTTTATATAACATAAGAATTGGAGCTCTTTCACGTTAAATTGTCTATTCTAGCTGTCTTATCGTTGTCCACAATGACATTGCTGCTTCCTTGGTAGTCTAGCCCCGTGCGGAAGTCATCAGTGTGCTCCCTGCCGCCGTTGGATAAGCAGCTGCAGCAGCAAGTCGTATACTCCTAGCTCACTCATTTGTTACATAGTTTAATTCTTAATTTCTTTGCGTGTTTTTGGTACTTGCATTGTTTAATTCATAAATTTCGGGCGTATTATAGTATTTGAGAGTTGTAGCATCGCGTTTTAGTACCTGAATAGTGTAAATTCGCGTAGTCGTCTGTCATCTGTTTTTGTTTTGAATGGCCAGTGTCGGTTGGTCACAGTCAGTGTGCTCCCTGCCGCCGTTGGATAAGCAGCTGCAGCAGCAAGTCGTATACTCCTAGCTCACTCATTTGTTACATAGTTTAATTCTTGATTTCTTTGCGTGTTTTTGGTAATTGCATTGTTTAATTCATAAATTTCTGGCGTATTATAGTATTTGAGAGTTGTAGCATCGCGTTTTAGTACTCGAATAGTGTTAAATCGCGTAGTCTCCTTCCGCCGCCGAGCAGTGTGTCAGCAGTGCACAAGTGGCAGCATTACTGCATTTACTAGGCAATCTTGTATTTTAATAACCGTTTCAATTCTGTGTCGTTTTGTTTGCGCTCTCTGTAGATTAGTTCAGACGTTCTTTGCACAACACTTTTTAGCATGGATAGGGACTGCAACTGCTGTGTTCGGATGCAGGCTGAGTTGGCATCCCTTCGCTCCCAGCTTCAGTCAGTGTTGGCTTCGGTCACACAGCTTGAGGCTGTTGCCAATGGGCATCACTGTGGGGGTCCGGATGGGGGTTTGTCGGGGACGGCCAGCTCGTCCCACGCATCCCCCGATCGGACTACGACTGTGGTTGCCCGGGATACTGCCCGCATTGAGGCTGATCCCTCACCTGTGGTAGAGTGGGAGGTCGTCTCAAGGTGTGGCAGGGGGCGAAAGACATTCCGGAGGGCTGAACGGAAGGCCTCTCCAGTTTGTCTGACGAACCGGTTTCAGGCTCTGTCTCAGGCTGATACTGATCTTCGGCCTGACATGGCTGCTTGTCCTGTCCCAGAGGTTGCCCCTCAGTCTGCAAGATCCGGGCAGTCGCAGAGGGTGGGCTTACTGGTAGTTGGGAGCTCCAACGTCAGGCTCGTAATGGGGCCCCTTAGGGATATGGCAGCAAGGGAGGGGAAGAAAACCAAAGTGCACTCCGTGTGCATACCGGGGGGAGTCATTCCAGATGTGGAAAGAGTCCTTCCGGATGCCATGAAGGGTACAGGGTGCACCCATCTGCAGGTGGTCGCTCATGTCGGCACCAATGATGTGTGTCGCTATGGATCGGAGGAAATCCTCTCTGGCTTCCAGCGACTATCTGATTTGGTGAGGACTGCCAGTCTCGCTAGCGGGATGAAAGCAGAGCTCACCATCTGCAGCATCGTCGACAGGACTGACTGCGGACCTTCGGTACAGAGCCGAGTGGAGGGTCTGAATCAGGGGCTGAGACGGTTCTGCGACCGTGTGGGCTGCAGATTCCTCGACTTGCGCCATAGGGTGGTGGGGTTTCGGGTTCCGCTGGATAGGTCAGGAGTCCACTACACGCAACAAGCGGCTACACGGGTAGCAGGGGTTGTGTGGCGTGGGCTGGGCGGTTTTTTAGGTTAGATGGCCTCGGGCAAGTGCAGAAAGGGCAACAGCCTCAACGGGTGCGGGGCAAAGTCAGGACATGCGGGGGCCAAGCAGCAATCGGTATTGTAATTGTAAACTGTCGAAGCTGCGTTGGTAAAGTACCGGAACTTCAAGCGCTGATAGAAAGCACCGAAGCTGAAATCGTTATAGGTACAGAAAGCTGGCTGAAGCCAGAGATAAATTCTGCCGAAATTTTTACAAAGGCACAGACGGTGTTTAGAAAGGATAGATTGCATGCAACCGGTGGTGGAGTGTTCGTCGCTGTTAGTAGTAGTTTATCCTGTAGTGAAGTAGAAGTGGATAGTTCCTGTGAATTATTATGGGTGGAGGTTACACTCAACAACCGAGCTAGGTTAATAATTGGCTCCTTTTACCGACCCCCCGACTCAGCAGCATTAGTGGCAGAACAACTGAGAGAAAATTTGGAATACATTTCGCATAAATTTTCTCAGCATGTTATGGTCTTAGGTGGAGATTTCAATTTACCAGACATAGACTGGGACACTCAGATGTTTAGGACGGGTGGTAGGGACAGAGCATCGAGTGACATTATACTGAGTGCACTATCCGAAAATTAACTCGAACAATTAAACAGAGAACTGACTCGTGGAGATAACATCTTGGACCTACTGATAACAAACAGACCCGAACTTTTCGACTCTGTAAGTGCAGAACAGGGAATCAGTGATCATAAGGCCGTTGCAGCATCCCTGAATATGGAAGTTAATAGGAATATAAAAAAAGGGAGGAAGGTTTATCTGTTTAGCAAGAGTAATAGAAGGCAGATTTCAGACTACCTAACAGATCAAAACGAAAATTTCTGTTCCGACACTGAAAATGTTGAGTGTTTATGGAAAACGTTCAAGGCAATCGTAAAATGCGTTTTAGACAGGTACGTGCCGAGTAAAACTGTGAGGGACGGGAAAAACCCACCCTGGTACAACAACGAAGTTAGGAAACTACTGCGAAAGCAAAGAGAGCTTCACTCCAACTTTAAACGCAGCCAAAAGCTCTCAGACAAACAGAAGCTAAACGATGTCAAAGTTAGCGTAAGGAGGGCTATGCGTGAAGCGTTCAGTGAATTCGAAAGTAAAATACTAGGTACCGACTTGACAGAAAATCCTAGGAAGTTCTGGTCTTACGTTAAATCAGTAAGTGGCTCGAAACATCATGTCCAGACACTCCGGGGTGATGATGGCATTGAAACAGAGGATGACAAGCGTAAAGCTGAAATACTAAACACCTTTTTCCAAAGCTGTTTCACAGAGGAAGACCGCACTGCAGTTCCTTCTCTAAATCCT